>NC_044040.1:206599154-207799154 GCF_901765095.1 Microcaecilia unicolor | reverse complement strand
AGGTCCACATAACTTGCCTACGCTCACAAGGAGCATTAGAGAGCAGTGAGATTTGAAACCTGGCTTCCCTGGCACTCTAATCACTAAGCTACCCCTTAAGCTGCCTGCTTTGTGCAAAGGGACAAGAAAAGTAAAATAGTCTATGTGCATTTAAGCACTGTTTTTCTCTATCCTGCCACCCCCCCCCCCCCCCCCCCTCAACTCAAACATGAGCCCAAAATTTCCTCTTCGCAAACCAGCTACAAGTGCACACACTGAATGGCTGTGCATACTTTAGCCTGCTTGCATAGGCCAATTTTCAGACAGGGCAATTAAAGCAGATTAAGAAAACTGTCCTCTAACACTCGCTATTCCAAGACATTCTTCTACAATACTTAAATTTACAAACACTGTATAATGTTTACACTTTCTTGGTAAACAGTACAACATTTGTTACAAGTTGAAGATAATGAAGCAGAAATTAAACAATATATACTGTACTTTGATCTCTGTAGAGTTAATATGACAATCGTTACCTGTTCCAAGTCTTAAAGGCATTGCTGGCTCGCTTAAAGAGATATCCTTCCATAACAACGCCATTAGCCGCACCAACATTGTATTCAAGATTTGCATCATCGCTGGAGAAGTCCTTTCATACAAAGAGATAATCAATCAAAAAAAAAATTTAAGTTGACAATCACCGAAGATTTAAAACTACAAGTGGAATAAAATAATGAATAAAATAAAAAACACGGCAGAACTGTTGAAACGTTACTTGTTCTATACATAATGAGTTATTATTGCTGAAGCAAAAAAAGTCTCCATCATTAACCTTTCTGATTTATTTTATTTATTTAATACATTTATACCCCACATTTTCCCACTAGTTGTAGGCTCAATGTGGCTTACACAAACCGTAGGGTAGGCTACAGTTCAGAAAATATAATTAAACATTGTAGTAGTAGGTTATTAGCATATTGGTAACATTTAAAACAACAACAGATAACAAAAGATAGTGAAGGATTATGCAATGTAATAAAGTCCATGGAGGAGTGGCCTAGTGGTTAGGGTGGTGAACTGAGGAACTGAGTTCGATTCCCGGCACAGGCAGCTCCTTCTGGGCAAGTCACTTAACCCTCCATTGCCTGCCGCATTGAGCCTGCCATGAGTGGGAAAGCGCGGGGTACAAATGTAACTAAAATAAATTAAAAATTTATGTTGAAAACAGGTGGAAGTATATTAGGTTGAGTCTGTAGGGTATGCCTTCTTGAACATGGTGGTCTTCAATAGTTTTCGGAATGTAGATAGTTCTGTGTTGATTTTAGGGTTCTAGGCATGCATTCCACAGTTGTGTGCCTATGAAGGAGAAATTGGATGCATACGTAGATTTGTACTTATGGCCACTGCAATCTGGATAATGTAAATTTAGGAAGGATCGGGAGGAATTGGAACTGTTTCTGGGTGGTAAATCCACCAGATCTAACATATATTCGGGAACTTCTCCATAAATGATCCTATGAATCAAGGTACAGATCTTAAAGGCGATACGATGTTTAATGGGAACTGCTACAAGCGGGCAAGCTTTGTTAGGGATGTGGAGAGGGACGAAACAGATGCAGCTGTTGCAAACGAGTCAGAAGAACATGCTATTGACATCCCAGCCGGGGTTACTGAAGAGGAGTTTCATCACTATGTAGCTGTTGATTACGATCTACAAACAGCTGACGACAGCACTGATGTCGAGATATGCGCCTACACGCAGGCAACGGCTGATGATGAAACAGATGATGAAATGAGCAGCAAGGCGCATGCTGACGAAATTCAACAACCTCCTGTCACTTTTGCAAGAGCGCTGGAGAGTCTCAACACCGTGCGGGCCTAACTGGAGGCCACTGGATGTCAGTGCTATGACAGTTTTTACCGTCTGGCAGACGTAGTCTATGGAACTCACAGACACAAGAGTGCACAGAGGACTATGACTGATTACTTCAAGTAAGCCTAAAATCAGTTAACGGAGACTGTATAACGTCAGTTAACGGTGAATGTATACTGTACATATAACAGTACTGTCAAGCTTCTTTGGGTCACAAGGGTTAAGTGCACGCTCCAGTTAACTGCATGTATTTCTTTGGTCCCAAACCCTTGCACTTAAGCAGATTGCACTGTATTTCCAAGTAACTTTGAGTGTTCCCTAATCTTTGTATTTTTGGAACAAGTTAAAAAAAAATTTTTTCAATTTATTTCTACTTGTTCCACACCACTCAGGATTTTGTATATCTTAATCTATGTCCCCTCGTTGTCTCTTTTCCAAGCAGTAGAGCCCTAACCTTTTTAGCCTTTCCTCATATGAGATTGGGTGGCGGAGCAGGTGGGGGGAAGAGGGGTTGGTGGTTGGGCGGCGAGGATGGTGGAGGGCAGACTTGTACGGTCTGTGCCGGGGCCGGTGGTGGGAGGCGGGACTGGTGGTTGGGAGGCGGGGATAGTGCTGGGCAGACTTGTACGGTCTGTGCCCTGAACAAGGCAGGTACAAATCAAGGTAAGGTTTACACATATGTTTGTCTTGTTGGGCAGACTGGATGGACCGTGCAGGTCTTTTTCTGCCGTCATCTACTATGTTACTATGAGGCATATTTTCAAAGCTAGAAACCTATGGAACTTTGGAAGGCTAAGTGCTTTGAAAATATGCCTCTATGAGTTCCATCTCGTTTATAATTTTGGTCCCTCTTCTTTGAACCTTTTCTAATTCCGCTATATCTTTTTTGAGATACGGCGACCAGAAATAAATGTAATATCAAGGTGCAGGTGCAACATGGAGCAATATAATTATTTTTGTAGAAATGGCTGGGGAAGGGGGTTGGATGATTAATGTTTCCAGGTAAAAATAAATTGATTACAGATGTCAGATGGTGGACTAGTTTTGACTTTAAAGAGAAATATGGATTTTTGGAGGGATGCCATGTTGTGTTTACCTCCCTGCTAGGCCTTTAATTAAACGCTGTATTGCTGTTTTTATTTTATTGTTTCTTTTTATATGCTGTTCTAATTGAAAAGAGAATTATACACATTTTATAATAAATGCACAGCAGGTCAAAAAAGCCACTGCTAATTTGAAATTTATAATTAGTTGACTTCCACAAGTATTTGTTAACTTGATCAGAACAAGTTCTTTAAGAATCTCAGTAAATAGTACTCGGCTACAGAAAGCCACAACAGCACAATATAAAATTACTGTCCTCAAAAAGCTCTTCGGGTATTTGGGCAAGCAAAATACTTAACTCTGAAATTACTACTACTACTGCACATTTCTAGAGCGCTACTAGGGTTACGCAGCGCTGTACAATTTAACAAAGAGAGACAGACAGTCCCTGCTCAAAGAGCTTACAATCTAATAGACAAGTGAACGGTCGGTCCGATAGGGGCAGTCAAATTGGGGCAGTCTGGATTCACTGAACGGTAAGGGTTAGGTGCCAAACGCAGCATTGAAGAGGTGGGCTTTAAGCAAAGACTTGAAGACGGGCAGGGAGGGGGCTTGGCTTAAGGGCTCAGGAAGGTTGTTCCAAGCATAGGGTGAGGCGAGGCAGAATGAGCAGAGCCTGGAGTTGGCGGTGGTGGAGAAGGGTACTGAGAGGAGGGATTTATCCTGTGAACAGAGGTTTACGGGCGGGAACGTAAGGGGAGATGAGGGTAGAAAGGTAGTGAGGGGCAGCAGACTGAGTGCATTTGTAGGTAAGAAGGAGAAGCTTGAATTGAATGCGGTATCTGATCGGAAGCCAGTGAAGTGACCTGAGGAGAGGGATGATATGAGTATATCGGTTCTGGCGGAATATGAGACGTGCAGCAGAGTTCTGAACAGATTGAAGTTACAAACAGTTATAATATAACACATATTTTTACAAGTCCTTTTGTATACTATTTATTTTTGTCCAAACAAAAGTGACAGAAGCCACTGCAGAATCCAAACTGAAGTTGCAAAGGATGTTTGCAATTTTCAATAAAGATCACATGGTTCTAGGACAGTGGTTCTCAACCTTTTTTTCAGTCAGGACTCACTTGATGGACAATGCTCGCATCCATGATACTGCATACAAGACCCTCACGAAATTTTGGTCTGATACAATATGTCAGTTCTTATATATTAAATGTAAACATGCTCCACATCCACTAAAGCCCTACCTTCCCCCCCCCTCTCCCAAACAACAGGTACAGATCATAAGCAGCACATTTCCACAATGGAGGTTACCATACAAATTTTTTTTTTTAATCTGATTCTTGTTATCTCACTAATACATAAATACAACTCTCCACTACCAGGCACATTGTGAAATAACAAAACCTGAAAAAATCCTAACATTCATGTAGCAAATCTACCATAGAACAGTAGCACTGATCCCTATGAATTAAACAACAAAAAAACCTACAAGAACAGGCAGCACTAAAAATATTTACACTTAGCCCTAGAATACCAATACACCTACTACTAATAAAACAGAACATGTGAGACTGCTACAGAGTTCTACCCAGTAAGGTTTCTGCACTGTGGACTCTACAGAAACCATACAGAAACATATCCTGGAGTTCTGCATTTCTACTACATCCAAGAGAGCCAACTGACTCAATCTTAGTGCAAAGAATTGTTATTCTTAACTTTCATCTCTCCCACATAGGTAGCAAAGAGATGGCAAATGTCCTCATAGATTTCTTGTTACTTACAAACCAGCAACAGACACTGGAAATTGTCCTCATTATTGTCCTCTCTACACTAATTTTACTTTATTGTCATTATTACTATTTTGTAAATTATCTCCTTCTTTTTGCTCACTTTACCTTACCTGCTAAATGCATTACCTTGCAAGACATGTACAGTGCTCCTCAGCTTTAAATGTTTCACTTAATATATGCAAGTAAAAAATACATATATATTTTGTATAAAACTAACACATTTCTAAAACAAAAATGTGCAGACTTACCAGATACCAAACATAATGAAACCTGCTAAAGATTTTCATCTTGTCTTCACAGTTGATAAATTTCTTTCACACAATAGATCAATGCTCTACCTGCTACACAAATTCACTTATTTCTACCCACTCAAGAACATCATACAATTTAATGAAGTCTCACAAAGCTCCTTTTGAAACTGCAAGTCTTGTAACACAAGCTGCTCTCCTTTGTGTTTAAGTTGCCTTTGCAGTCATATCTAATGGGATACCAATACTGTCCTGACAACGTGCTGCTCTTGTTTCAAAGTGAAAACCGGATTCTTCACAGAGGTCGCACAGTATTCATTCAGATGACCTAACTGATTTGTAACAACGAAACAATGGAGATGATCAAAGAACCAGTGTAGCCAATGATGTCTTCCAAATGGGACTTTTACTGACAATGGCTCACAAAACATACATTGGAAGGCACGTGACTGCTAAAGGAACTCGACACAAGCCATGCATCGGCTATACATTCTCCACTGTAAAATAAAGGGATTTTAATTCTGTTGTTCCCTACTCTCCCCCCCCCCCCCCCCCCAAGACCGGTATTTCTTTCTCTACCCTGCCCCCCATGTGGTAACCAACACTTCCCATCTCTGCCACCACCCTCTCGATGATGGGCATTTCTTTCTCAGCTCAACCCTGCAACAACCAACATTTCCTGGCTCCCCTCTCTTCACCCCCCCAATAACCAGTTTTTCACTCTTATTTGCTTCTTCAGCAGATGCTGACAAAGCTATACACTGGACTGGTGCAAGGCCTTGAGCACATGTTCAAGGCCTGCCAGCTCCTGCCCTCTCCGAGACTGCCAAGTACCAGGCTGGTTACGTCTGCTGTCTTGAAATTGAGAACCTCCTGAAGACGGATGACCAGAGACTTTCGGCTTATCCTCCAGCAACCACTGTGGCTTAGTTTTTCCCCCGTTCTTACACCAAGTTACTGAGATCTTCTTCAAATAGTCACTTGACCCTAAAGGGCAATTTAATTAAATGTGACATTGACGCTGCATTCACTGATCAATGCTGCAACCAGAGTTGCTAATGCGATGGCAGCCAAAGACATATTGCAGGTCAAACCCATAGCACGTCATAAATAGCAACTGGCAAGTAGGGCAACCTCGCTTCCACCTGGGTATTATGGCGCCCGTCGTATGTTGCAGACTGATGACACTTCAAGCATGCTCTAGCCACGATCAAGCTGCACATTGTGATGACGGCCCCAAGAGGCCACTTCAAAGGCTTGTTTCAGCGAGTCTTCTAGCTTCCTATCCTTTAGGATCGGCAAGGTGGTCTTCTCAGTCACCACCATAACAGGGGAGTCCACCCTGGGAAGCTGAAATTTCTCTTCCTCCTCTAGAACCAACAGGTAGAGATGAGCTATGGCTCCTCCCACTTTCAGCTTGCGTCCAGAAAGACCCATTCTGCTGCATTCAGGTCCTGAATGTCAGGATGCATCGGGAAGGCCTTAGAAGGACCTCTAAGCCCCCTCATGATCGATGAAGATGGAACCCCTGCCGCCGAAGCAAAAGGCTACTCAATAGAAAGCACAGCCTCAGAAATAAAAGAGTGAGCTCCTCTTTATGAAATAACCTTAGTTCTTTCGGTTCATCCCCCTCCTCAGGAGGGAGTTTTTCTTCCTCTAATGGCTCCTTCAAAGATAGATCCTCTGAATAGACCGAAGCCCCATCAGATAAGGAGGGAGACATATAAAGCCTCATCTGTCCACTCCTGGAGGTCTAAATGAGATCTCTTAGGAGCTAGAGGGGCAGCAGGGCAAGAAACTGAAGCACCTTGCAGCAGCTCCAACTGTTCCTGCTTCAGTCAATAGGCCTGGTGTAAGAGTAATATAAACTCTGGAGAAAATAAAGATCCCGATGCAGCTGAACGCTGTTGGGCCCTGCAGTTGTAAAATGGCGGCTGTGCTCTGCGCGTGATCAGACAGAGGCTGTTCCTCATTGTCTGTTGGCCCTGACAAAATGGCATCCATTCCTGCGCTCTCCTGCATCAAACTGTGCACTGGCCTGCTGGAGAACCTGAAGACCCCAACATATTCGGATGTTGCGCCAAATACAAGGATGTGCTTCTATCAACCGTTTCCTCTGTACCCCCTGAGATTCCCGGCTTACAAACACTGCAACACCTCAATGCTGGCTGGCGGGTCCGACAGCAGGAACATCACTTAACTGCCTCCACGGGAGTCACCATTCATCACAAACACCATAGCATGGGGTCCCAAGAGGCGAGTAAGGATTCCTCCAAGAACTTGCAGCCCTCCAAGTGGTTCTAAGTCAAACTTTGGTCGATCTTACTGGCTGCTCCCCCCAACCCAGAAACCCACAATCTCCACAAGTCTTAACCCGGATGAGAAAGAATCAGGACTGATACTCTGTCCCATGCTCTCCAGTAAACCTCTTTCCTTCTCCTCTCAATTTTTTTTTTTTTTTTTAGGTTGTGCTGGAAAAGGACAGCTCCACAGGAAATAGGGGAAAGGCGAAGGGAGGGAAGAAGCAAATTCACAAGGGCATCAGAGAATGGGATCTGAAGACCTCCAGATATGACTTTGCAGACTCAAGCCACCTGCAAAGCTCAACTGGGGACCAGTTGGCAACTGAACCAGGAGCAAATCACTCAGAACCAGAGGCTGAAAACTGTATCCATCCACCTGCTGGAGATAGAAAGTACTGAGATGCTGGACTGGATGCCAAGAGAGCTACATCTCAGCTCAGTTTTCCGTTCTCTATCTCCACCTGCTGGTTGATGGATACAACTATCCCACATGTTCTGGAATAGTGAGAAGTTATGGAAATGAAAATTTCTCTCATGCATATTCATTAGGGATATCTGAAAACCCACCTGGCTGGTGGTCCCTCAGGACAGGTGTGAGAACCACTGTCTTAGATGACTGTGCAAAGGACATTTTATAAAAACATAAGATAAACCACTTGCTTTGGTTTTCATAGTATCAGCCCCCGTTTACAGTATGGTATCTAACTTGAAGGGGATAAAAAAAAAATAAAAGAGTTCTGTCTTTGACAGAAGATACTTTAAGTTATCTGACATTTCTAATTTATCCAACATTTCTTTAATAATTCAGTAAGAGACAGGTGGAACAGTGCACTGTATCCAAATACAAAGGCAACCAGATCTCTAACATGTCATTATAGCAGTGGTTCTCAACCCAGTCCTTGGGGCACATCCAGCCAGACAGGTTTTCAGGATATCTACAATGCAGAAGAATGAGATAGATTTGCATACCAAGGAGGCAGTGCATGCAAACCTCTCTCACACATTTGTTGTGAATATCCTGAAAACCTGACTAGCTAGGTGCAATCCAACAGACTGGGTTGAGAAGCACTGCTGACACTAGTGACCATGATGCTAACCAGGTATCAAAGACATCTGATTGTTTTTCTATCTAAAAACCAATGATAGCAATCCAAAATACATACAAATTTCTGTTATTCCACCAAAAAGCAAGTTCCTCTCACCACCAAGGTCTCTAGTCTGTAAAATTTCTAAAATGGGTGAATGGCCAAATATTCAGAAATATAAGGCTCTACATCTGCACAGATGTAATTCCTTTTATACAATTTTTGAACAGCTATGAATTTTGCAGAACAAAGGGCTTAGCATATTTGATGGGTATGTATATTGTATATGAACGTAGAATATACTCACAGGGTTAACACTTTCAGACGCAGCTAGAAAAACACCATCATGGTGATATTCAAAGTCAAAATAAAAAAATGTAGAAGAATAAATACAATTTCATATAAAAATATGGAAACCCCAGGGGGGGGGGGTCACTTGATGCAGTGGGAGACAGAAGGCGTGTTCCTGCTTCGCTCTGAGTCCCCCATTCCATCCCACCACATTGCTGTAAATTCCAGCTGTTTGTCCAAGAATTTTGCTTCTCTCAATAGTGCAGTACTCTATGGACAAGTTTGTATAGAAAGCCGGAGACGTGGTGACCTCTAAAGCAAAAACAGACAAGAATAAGTGCAGCCTAGTGAGGACAAAATGGTGGTTGGTGCAGCGCTGGCGACTTTTCTGTTTGCAGACGCCCATATCGAACAACCGACAGCAGCAGTAGTGCGGGCACTTGAGCCGCGCCTAGAAAACCTACTGGGACAGATATCAACACTGAAAATCCTGCTTTCAGAGACCACAAGCCGAACTAACAAACTGGAACAGTGAGTGTCTGCTGTTGAAGATACAGCAACCATGGTGCCAGGTCTTCTAGCTTATCAGATTGTGTCAAATTTTGGAAGAATGGTTGTTTTCTGAATTAGGAGGAAAAAAAACACAGAAGAGACGACCTCCACAGAAATACCAAGAAGAACAAAACAACAAATTCTTTATTGTTATAATGAATATGTTGTTCATTACCGCCTCCACTGTCTTGTTGTTCTTGTCTTCTGAATGACCCTTAAAAGCAGGGATGAAACCAGCATGCACAGAGCACACCCATCGTTGTCCGATAATTGCATAGTATTTCCACTTTATGGATTTAGCAATTGCCACTTGTGGTCTAGTTGCAGCATCCCACTTACGTCCTAAAGTGGCAATTGCTAAATCCATAAAGTGGAAATTCTATGCAATTATCGGACAAAGATTCCTTAAGATCGCAGCACTCTTTTGGAGCACAAGGAGAGATTCATGTTGCTTTATCCTGCCATGCTTAAAATATTTGTTAATGGAGTCTGGAAAAGTTTTGACTCATCAGAATTTTCTGAATGCTAGGAATAAGCAGATCTCCGACAACACCTGACATGGCATGGGTATGTGGAGATTCTTCCTTCATACAGAAGGCCCTATGACGTGGATAGGCATTTAAGTATTACATGATGCCATGTTCACTATCTCTGATGTTGAATTGCAAGAGCCGAGTTTACTAATAATATACGTTAATTGTTTTGAGGAGCCAGGGCTTAATTTGTACAAAAAAAGGAAGTGGAACTGGGGTCAGAGCCAAGGCCGAAAGTGAACTTACTCCTATACACACAATACTCTGTGGTTAAAAAGGAAGCCGGTATGTATATATACTTGGAAAAGTCACATATTTAATAAATTATTTTAAAGAATATCACCAACAGTAATACAAAATTGCAACATTATGAACAAATCCAAGACTAATCACTGTTTTATCAAATGTGTAAATATTGAAAAAAACACTTTTGTCTCAAAAATAACTAAAAAAGTAAGGAAAAAGATTAGCCTTCATGAATTACAAAGTATCACAGAAAGAGCCACACCAATATCAGGAAAAGCTAAGAGAAGCTGGTAAAGTAGCCAGGAAGGCAACGATGTAAACGGAAGAAAAAAATAGCCAATATGATAAAATATGGGGACAAGACTTTTTTTTAGATCATATTAATGAAAGAAGGAATTGTACAAGTAGCAGACCGAACCTCAAGGGTGAAAAGGGAGGAACTGTAAACACTTGGCAGAATTAATATTTTGGTATCAGCGGTATATCAGACACTGGTAAATTAAATAAATGCAGAAGATGAAAATGATAAAGCAGTATTGCCTAACAAATATTTCTGTGTTCACAGATGAAGGGCCAAGAGTAGGACCACAGAAAATAAATACGAATAGGAATGGAAGGAAGCTAGACCTTAAACAATTTTCAGACACCAGTGCTTTAATTAGGTGACCAGACATTTGTATTAAGGGAAGGCTTTAGACGTTGTGTACTTAGAGGTACAAAGCTTTTGCACAGTTCTGCATTGGTGACCTATAAAACTGAGTGACATTATGTATGCCTTAGAAACTGGTTGAGCGGAAGAGGACAAAGGGTGGTCATAAACAGAGTTCATGCTAAGCAAAAGGCTGTTACCAGTGGTATGCCGCATGGATCAATTTTTTGGTCCAGTTCTTTTTAACGTTTTTGTTAGCAATATTGCAGAAGGGCTGACTGGTAAGATTTGCTTCTTTGTGGATATCACCAAAATTTGCAATAGGGTGGACACCACGGATAATATAGTAACACAGTAGATGACGGCAGATAAAGACCTGTACGGTCCACCCAGTCTGCCCAACAAGATAAACTCATTGTATGTGTTACTTTATATGTTCACCTGACCTTTATTTGTCCTTGTCGTTTTCAGCGCACAGACTGCAGAAGTCTGCCCAGCACTGGCTTTGCTTCCCTATTACCAGTGTTGCCGCCCAATCCCTGTTAAGCTTCTGTGGATCCATTCCGTGTAAACTGGATTCCTTTGTGTTTATCCCACACATTTTTTAACTCTGGATGATGTGGATAACATGAGGCACGATCTAGTGAAGCTTGATGATCGATCTACAACTTGGCAGCTAATATTTCATTCTACAAAAAATACAGTGTCATGTGTTTGAGCTGGAAAAACCTAAGTGAGTGGTACACTATAGGGGGGTGAAGTACTTCTGTGCATGAAAGAGCAGGATTTGAGGGGTGAATGTATCTCATGATCTTAAGTTGGTCCAAACAGGAAAAAATGGTGATAGCAAAAACAAGATTGATGCACAGTAAGCAGAATGGCCACAGGAAAAATGAGGTGATAGTGCATCTGTATGTGTCTCTGGTGAGAGCTTAATTAGGGTACTGTGTACAATTCTGAAGACTGAACTTTAAAACAAAAAAAAACACTACAGCGTCAATCCAGAAGACGGCTATTAAAATGGTCAGTGGTCATCATAAAGCATATGGGGAAAGAATTAAAGATCTAAATATGTATACTTTGGAAGAAAGATGAGAAGGAAGATGTGATAAAGACATTTAAAATACTTCCACGGTTCAACATGCAGAGAAGGCAAGCATCTTTCTTTGATGCCGATACTGTCCTCGTCTCCACCTCCACTCATCCACCAACCTTTCTATAAAAGGTGAAAGGGGACAGACTCGGGAGTAATCTAAGGAAATGTGGTGGATGAGTGGAGGTGATGATAAGGACAGTATCTGAATTTAAAAAAAAAGCACTGGTCAAGCAAAGAGGATCACCGAGGAAGAGGAAAGGATTGTAGAGTTTAATACAGTGGGGGAAATAAGTATTTGATCCCTTGCTGATTTTGTAAGTTTGCCCACTGACAAAGACATGAGCAGCCCATAATTGAAGGGTAGGTTATTGGTAACAGTGAGAGATAGCACATCACAAATTAAATCCGGAAAATCACATTGTGGAAAGTATATGAATTTATTTGCATTCTGCAGAGGGAAATAAGTATTTAATCCCTCTGGCAAACAAGACCTAATACTTGGTGGCAAAACCCTTGTTGGCAAGCACAGCAGTCAGACGTCTTCTGTAGTTGATGATGAGGTTTGCACACATGTCAGGAGGAATTTTGGTCCACTCCTCTTTGCAGATCATCTCTAAATCATTAAGAGTTCTGGGCTGTCGCTTGGCAACTCGCATCTTCAGCTCCCTCCATAAGTTTTCAATGGGATTAAGGTCTGGTGACTGGCTAGGCCACTCCATGACCCTAATGTGCTTCTTCCTGAGCCACTCCTTTGTTGCCTTGGCTGTATGTTTTGGGTCATTGTCGTGCTGGAAGACCCAGCCACGACCCATTTTTAAGGCCCTGGCGGAGGGAAGGAGGTTGTCACTCAGAATTGTACGGTACATGGCCCCATCCATTCTCCCATTGATGCGGTGAAGTAGTCCTGTGCCCTTAGCAGAGAAACACCCCCAAAACATAACATTTCCACCTCCATGCTTGACAGTGGGGACGGTGTTCTTTGGGTCATAGGCAGCATTTCTCTTCCTCCAAACACGGCGAGTTGAGTTCATGCCAAAGAGCTCAATTTTTGTCTCATCTGACCACAGCACCTTCTCCCAATCACTCTCGGCATCATCCAGGTGTTCACTGGCAAACTTCAGACGGGCCGTCACATGTGCCTTCCGGAGCAGGGGGACCTTGCGGGCACTGCAGGATTGCAATCCGTTATGTCGTAATGTGTTACCAATGGTTTTCGTGGTGACAGTGGTCCCAGCTGCCTTGAGATCATTGACAAGTTCCCCCCTTGTAGTTGTAGGCTGATTTCTAACCTTCCTCATGATCAAGGATACCCCACGAGGTGAGATTTTGCGTGGAGCCCCAGATCTTTGTCGATTGACAGTCATTTTGTACTTCTTCCATTTTCTTACTATGGCACCAACAGTTGTCTCCTTCTCGCCCAGCGTCTTACTGATGGTTTTGTAGCCCATTCCAGCCTTGTGCAGGTGTATGATCTTGTCCCTGACATCCTTAGACAGCTCCTTGCTCTTGGCCATTTTGTAGAGGTTAGAGTCTGACTGATTCACTGAGTCTGTGGACAGGTGTCTTTCATACAGGTGACCATTGCCGACAGCTGTCTGTCATGCAGGTAACGAGTTGATTTGGAGCATCTACCTGGTCTGTAGGGGCCAGATCTCTTACTGGTTGGTGGGGGATCAAATACTTATTTCCCTCTGCAGAATGCAAATAAATTCATATACTTTCCACAATGTGATTTTCCGGATTTAATTTGTGATGTGCTATCTCTCACTGTTACCAATAACCTACCCTTCAATTATGGGCTGCTCATGTCTTTGTCAGTGGGCAAACTTACAAAATCAGCAAGGGATCAAATACTTATTTCCCCCACTGTAGTTCGTGTGGATGGCCAGACTAGATAGGATGTATGAAGTTGCTTTTTAATGTATTTATAAATGACCTAGAGATGGGAATAACTAGTGAGGTAATTAAATTCGCCGATGACACAAAATTATTCAGGGTCGTCAAGTCGCAGGAGGAATGTGAACGATTACAGGAGGACCTTGCGAGACTGGGAGAATGGGCGTGCAAGTGGCAGATGAAGTTCAATGTTGACAAGTGCAAAGTTATGCATGTGGGTAAGAGGAACCCGAATTATAGCTACGTCTTGCAAGGTTCCACGTTAGGAGTTACGGATCAAGAAAGGGATCTGGGTGTCGTCGTCGATGATACGCTGAAACCTTCTGCTCAGTGTGCTGCTGCGGCTAGGAAAGCGAATAGAATGTTGGGTGTTATTAGGAAGGGTATGGAGTCCAGGTGTGCGGATGTTATAATGCCGTTGTATCGCTCCATGGTGCGACCGCACCTGGAGTATTGTGTTCAGTACTGGTCTCCGTATCTCAAAAAAGATATAGTAGAATTGGAAAAGGTACAGCGAAGGGCGACGAAAATGATAGTGGGGATGGGACGACTTTCCTATGAAGAGAGGCTGAGAAGGCTAGGGCTTTTCAGCTTGGAGAAGAGACGGCTGAGGGGAGATATGATAGAAGTGTATAAAATAATGAGTGGAATGGATCGGGTGGATGTGAAGCGACTGTTCACGCTATCCAAAAATACTAGGACTAGAGGGCATGAGTTGAAGCTACAGTGTGGTAAATTTAAAACGAATCGGAGAAAGTTTTTTTTCACCCAACGTGTAATTAGACTCTGGAATTCGTTGCCGGAGAACGTGGTACGGGCGGTTAGCTTGACGGAGTTTAAAAAGGGGTTAGATAGATTCCTAAAGGACAAGTCCATAGACCGCTATTAAATGGACTTGGAAAAATTCCGCATTTTTAGGTATAACTTGTCTGGAATGTTTTTACGTTTGGGGAGCGTGCCAGGTGCCCTTGACCTGGATTGGCCACTGTCGGTGACAGGATGCTGGGCTAGATGGACCTTTGGTCTTTCCCAGTATGGCACTACTTATGTACTTATGTACTTATCTGTCATTTTCTCCATTTTTCTGGCAGGACTTTAGAGAAAAAATTTTTTTAGCTGTTTTAATGAAGCAGTGCTCTGCTGAACACCAATACACACACCTGTGTATACAAGACTCACAAGTACCTTTTGTTGAATAGTTGAATGTTTGTGCTCCATTTCTCTCTTCTCCTTTACAGCATCCACAACTAGCTGGTCCAGCTGAACAAAGGGAGGAAAAAAAGATTTTTTTTTAAATAGTTGATAATTATTGGTTCTTTTTAAAGTAAAGGTTTTGAGTTATGAAAAAAAAAAATAATGCATTTAGAATGAATCTCTAGTGCTCAACTGTTTGCTGAACTCCAAATCATGAACATACCAATCTACAAAACAAAGTTACACTTGGAAAGGTCACCAGCCAAGACACAGTAAAAGAAAATGTTTCTCATATACTGCAGTAGAATCACAGGATTGAAAGACAAAGCTAAATGGAAGCCCCGTTTGCAGACTGGATGCCCACTGACCTAGTTTCTATTATTTTATGTTCCTTATTATCCTCTGTGTGTTGATCCCCCTAATGCGAATGTTGTATATGGCACAATGAAAAGATAAAAAGAAGAAAAATACTCGTTAAGCAGTTCTTAGTTTTAGTTAGTTACTAATCTGCTGGGATGAGGGGTATTTACTAGAAAAAGGGGAAAAATATGGACATAAAATGTAAAAACTTCACAGGTTTTGTATACTTTTTAGTTTGAGTTTTTACTGAAAGTTTACACAACATTATTGAACAGAATTAAACATCTGGATAAGGTGGCGCTTTTGGGAAAAAAAAAAAAAAAGTATCATACTAGGACTCCCTTTGAAGAATGATCCTTTTCAGTGTCTTGGGGGTCATATCTCTAAGTCGGTTAGTTTTGTGCATACCTAGACTACAATGATCCTAATTCCTAGCAGAATATGAATATGAGCTCACCCTGTCAAATTTAGTGGTAATCATCATCGTATCTTAGCATTAAGGCATTCTGGAGCTACCATACACTGTATTACCGCTGACAGGGTGCCATATTCAAAGGTGCAAGAAAGCCAAGAATGAAATCAGACTACTCTGCTCCCAAACTTTGCTGAGGAAGCTGCAAGTAACAGTGAGTGTATGTTTGCAACTTTCTAGCTAAAGATGTGGTTTTCAACTCTTGCCCATCATGCTCCCACAAAAATATGTTGAGTATTATGTATCTTTCAAAAATCCTATAATAAGCAAAAACAAAAGCCAAAATCTAACACATTAATAGGAAAAAGCGAAAAAAATGTAGTACAGAATATAAATGAAACAAGCAAATACCGAAAAGACTCAAATTGAGGATGCAGAATCAAATTTAGACATCCAAACTTTAGAGTGACTGGTTCTATTAAGAGGACAATTTTCAAACAGAATTTTGTCCATGTAACTTAAGCAGTTACTCAGGCTGAAAAGTATCCTTCCCTCAATATCAAACGTACATTTTGCCATCACAAAGTAAGCAGGGACAGGAGGAGGTAGTGTGTATACTTTGCACTTGTTATAAAGCGGATACAAAGTCTGTGCACAGTTCTCATCACCCCAAATTTTCCCAGGAAAATTCTACAAGGCATTTCCCCTTTAAAATTAATTTGGAGATCCCTGGATAGAGCCTACCCGCAGACCTGTAATTTATGTGATGTTTTAAACTGACTTCTATATATGGAAATTTATTTTGAGTGCACAATCCTCCTGCGCAAGTGTAAAAATAATATTTCATATGTGTAACACATATTTCATACCATCAAACAGGCATACTTTCTAAATTCACACTGTTGAAGAAGCACTCAAGGGGATTGTTTTGGGTTCTTCTTGAAAACATGTAATACCAACACAGACAGTATGCCTCCAATATTATGAAATCTGATTTACTAAAGCATTCTGGACTTTAAAAATGCAAGGGAACCAATGGTGCTGTACTTTCTTCTTACAGAAAACATAAGAAGTAGATGAACAGAAAAACAGTGCATGTACGATAGGCATTTCCCAGGGGTGGAGAACAGGCAGAGAGGGGGAACAGGATGGAGACCGGCATTTATGCATGTATTTCTTAACACACATGCCTATGCGCCAGTTCTTTCCAGAACGTAAACTCGATTACACCTGCGTCAAAACATAACACAGTAACATAGTAGATGACGGCAGAAAAAGACCTGCACGGTCCATCCAGTCTGCCCAACAAGACAACTCATGTGTGCTACTTTTGTGTATACCCTACTTTGATTTGTACCTGTGCTCTTCAGGGCACAGACCATATAAGTCTGCTCAGCACTATCCCCGCCTCACAACCACCAGCCCCGCCTCCCAACCACCGGCTCTGGCACAGACCGTATAAGTCTGCTCAGCACTATCCCCGTCTCCCAACCACCGGCTCTGGCATAGACCGTATAAGTCTGCCCAGCACTATCCCCACCTCCCACCACCGGCTCTGGCACAGACCGTGTAAGTCTGCCCAGCGCTATCCCTGCCTCCCAACCTCCAGTCCCGCCTCCCACCACTGGCTCTGGCACAGACCGTATAAGTCTGCCCCGCACTATCCCCGCCTCCCAACCTCCAGCCCCGCCTCCCACTACCAGCTCAAAGCAAGCGATAGCTTAAGTGACTACTATCCCTGGGGTAATTTTAAAAGGCACATAGGTATATATACTGCACATATTTTACGAAGGCAACATATACACTTACATGCCCTGACAGCTTATGAAATTATTCCCTTATGAAGAGGATAAAGAAATGTTCAACATGATGTGGATACTGAGACGCTTAAGACCATATCTCCCCTTGAATACATTCCGGAACTTGGTACAATCCACGGTACTCACTCACACCGACTACTGCAATAGTATCTGCTTAGGCTGCAAGACCCATATCCTGAAAAAACTTCAGACTGTCCAAAATACAGCAGCAAGACTCATTTTTGGCAAACCACAATTTGAATACGCCACACCTCTTCGTAAAAAACTTTACTGGCTTCCTATTCGAGAACGTATCAACTTCAAGGTCCAAACGTTAATCCACAAGATTATCCATGATGAATCCCCGGGCTATATGCTCAATCTGATTGACCTTCCCACCAGAAACATGTCTGAAACTTCGCGAACTTACCTCAACCTACATTACCCCAATTGCAAAGGAATCAAGTACAAAACATATTATGGATCCAACTTCTCCTTCTTAGGCAGCCAACTCTGGAATGCCCTCTCCAGACCTATCCGTTCAATCAGTGAATACCTTCCCTTCCGGAAATCGCTAAAAACCCAACTGTTCAAGCAAGCCTACCCAAATGACCCAAACTAACCCTACAAACCCATCTAACAACACATATCCAAGAAACGACAATGACCAAGATTACATCTCCCATCTAACAACACATATCCAAGAAACGACAATGACCAAGATTACATCTCCCATCTAACAACACATATCCAAGAAACGACAATGACCAAGATTACATCTCCCATCAAATTCCCTATCCCCATCCCGTACACCACCTTCCCTCTCTTTCAGCATTCTAATATACTTAATTTATATTCTCTCTAGAAACACTATGTAACCACTATTACTATTTAAGCTGCATTGAACCTGCTTTGAGTGGAAAAGCGCAGGGTACAATGTAATAAATAAATAAATAAATAATCTCCAACACTTGTTCTGTTACGTAGCTTCAGATAGAAACTTTTCCTGTCCAAAAACATGATTATCTTCAAGGACACAGTTACTTATAGCAACAATGAATATGGAAATCTGTCAGCTGCCAGCATCAAAAAGCACAGTTAAATGTTACTGTGAGAACACAATCTGTGCCCCTGCAATGTATTTTTTAAATTAGAAACTTGAGAAGCACTAAAAAAAAAAAAAAAACATTTGCAGAATTACTCTGAATGAAATTCAATCCCTAAGAAACATTTCATCCTTTTCAGTTTTCCTTGCCTTCCCTTAAAATGAAATAATGTATGTACAAGCATTCAATAAAAATCAGTTCTAACCAAATTAGCCACAGGGGCTTCACAGATCCAATTTTCCACTAAAGCTGTGTTTAATATGGTGATGCACTGCAATGAATTAAAAAAAAAAAAAGGTACTACACATAAAACAATATTTAATGGCATTCACTTTTCTTGCAATTTTACCTGTGCTCCCAGCTCCTTCATATAGGGCTCAAGCTCACTGAACAAATCATAGCCCTGATGGAAGAAAGCTAGGTGGGCATACATAAAGGACAGCATCTATAATAAAGCAGAAAAAAAAAGAGTTTTAGAAATACGGTTGAAAATGTTATACTTGAGTAAAAGAACATGAGCTAATCTGCTGACCAGAAAAAAAAAACCCTACGGAATTTCGCAGCTCATTTAGGGCCTCTTTTACAAAGCGTGCTCCCGGGATGGCAATGTCAACAAAGCCAATTCACTTTGAGTGGGCTTTGTAGAGACTGAAAGCAAACCTGAATTATAGCAATTAAGGTATGTTAGGAATGTCCAGCAAATGGCACCCAAGTCAATAGCAGAAACTCTGATTGGGAACTGCAGAACAGAGAAGCTTTGGCCTTCACTCACATACTGAAAATTTCTCCCAGCAGTTTCTTAAGCCTTCATTCGGCTAAAGGAAATACCTTATGATCTGCTTTATTTGATATTCCCGCATAGCATCGGAATGATCTCTTAGTAAGGAAGGGTATTTTCTGACACCTCTTGCATATTGCTGTTCTACTGTGGACAGATTTGATGGTTTTCTAATCTACACTCGACTCAATTTCAGGTACAACTTCTTCTGCTTCCCTGGGGCACTGTGTCGAAGTCTTCATATGTATTTTTTGTTGTTGTTGTGTCTTTTCCATTTTGACTAAAATAGTAAGCTTCAAGGATTAGCACCATCTATGGTATGCACTGTGTATATCTGGTATAAGCTACACAAATGATTACAGCTAAGGGCATTATACCAGAGCATCCAAAAACATTCATTCCAAACAGTAATGCAATGGAAGAGGAACATTTAACCATACCACTACATGTCTCCAAGTTGAGATATTTTTGGAAGAACATTTTGCTTTAGCAATGCAAAGCCTGATTTTGTCTCAGTTAGAGACTCTGGAGTTTCATCTAGGATACAGAAGAAACCTCAGCTTTTATAAAACAGCTGCCAGACTGATTTTAGCATCAAAACGTTTGACCAAGTCATTCCCTTGTGTTTGAGGCTTTATTAGCTTCCAGTGCAGGTGAATAATATGGTGCTTGGTGCTTCATTTTTAACACCCTTTATGGAGTAGCACTCATTCATCTAATTTTTTTTTTTTTACATTTGTACCCCGCGCTTTCCCACTCATGGCAGGCCCAATGCGGCTTACATGGGGCAATGGAGGGTTAAGTGACTTGCCCAGAGTCACAAGGAGCTGCCTGTGCCGGGAATCGAACTCAGTTCCTCAGTTCCCCAGGACCAAAGTCCACCACCCTAACCACTAGGCCACTCCTCCACTACAATTCATTTTGTAATTCATTTGGTATCTATTTCTTCTGGTTTAAAAAACAAACTTTTCAATCAACTGATCTTTATTGCATTTTCTCCCATGTAAGCGCATCTATTTAAAAAAGTATCTTTTTTGAAGGCTTACCTTCATTCATTAAGCAGTAGAAACATTTAAAAACCCGGAGTAATATTATGATGTTTTTTTTTCTTTTCTTTTTTTTCAATTTCAAAAGTGTTTATTAAGATTCAAGGTAGAAACATAGCAACAGTAATATTGTCACAACCCCAACAGTGTTGTAGCAAGCTCATAATACAAAGCCAATTACAGTCAGTTTATCCCTTCAACATCTGACCCCCCAATCCACCCCCCATCCCATGACCCCCCCCCCCCCCTCCCTAACCCCCTATCAATCCTCAAAGAGCAGATGGAGAAGAATCGGGACAAGCAGTCCACGTCACATTCGGGTCCCAAATATGCGAATAAGTCAACCACTGTCCAGTACACATGGCTGTTAGTTTGGAGATCAGATGAATATTTGCCGTTGAATCACATCCAAACCCGGTAAGGTAGATTGGTGCTCGCTACGGCATGGAAACAATTTGCCCACCACAAACATATTATGATGTTCTAAGGTTAACAGACCTCTCATTTGATTTATTTGATTTATATTTTGTACTTTTATCGTGAGCCGCTTTGGACCAAATTCTTGGGATTAAGTGGGGCTACAAATATGAGAATAAAACTAAGACTTCTCTCCAACACCTACTGTAGCCATTCATTTCTAAGAATTCAAGATTTATTCATTTCGATGACGTCACCAAAAAAATAAATAAAATTACTGAGCTGGCCTGGAGGTCCAGATGGTAAGTGCTGCACACCACCATGTGAGTGAGTCTCGATTACCAAGCTGGGACTTTAAATACCTGAGGGGGAACTTTTACAAAGATGCGGAACATACGGGCATCTCTAGCATTTAGTGCACGCTTATTTTTAGCGTGCGCTAAAAACACTAGCACACCTTTGTAAAAGGCCCACCGAGTTAGAAAGGACAGCACATGTAGCAAAGACAACATTCACAGCTCCTGGAGGGGGAAGTTGTGGTCATTGTGTGGGAGCGAAGCTTAGCCAGGATCAAAATCCATGGTTGTAAGGGAGCTAGGCTACACAGCCCTCGACCTAAGATTGGTTAGGCAATGATGACACAACCAAGTAAGTCTGAGTTCAGATCAATAGCTGGTTCTGATGGAGCTGTCAAGTCAAAAAAGGCTCTATCGTCTTTGCTGCCTTATTTGTCTGATTTTCATACATGGCTCCTCCAACACCATACTGTGTGATTATCACCTCCAAATACAGCCTGTGAGTTTTGGAAACAGATGGCTGCCCCACAGACATCTTTCCATTCCTCTTTCAGTCTGTAATGTTTTGGACATAGGAGACACCTGACAATTACACAAATACCCAAGAAATTCAAAACATAAGGCAAACATTGTTATTTTTATGCTTTCCAGATTGCAAGAGCTCTCTGCATGTACACAATTACACTGCTTGCAGCTAGCGAAATATCAAGGAGCAGAAGAGGACACGACTAGATGGGCTGGAATATCCAGGCAACACAGGCAAGGAAGAGCAGGGCCAGTGCTAGAAAAAAGTAACCAGGGCAACTGCTCTGGACACCAAGCCTGCCCCGTAGCTGAAGGTAGAGCCTGCAGGTAGGCTTGGGGGATCCTTTCCCAGTTTCTGGCTTAGGCCCCTAAAGGCTGACCAAAACCAGTAATTTTGGTTTCAACCAAAACCGAATATGCAGAGGAAATCCACTGCTCGGTTTCAGCCAGAACCAAAACCAAAAGTATGGCTATGGCCTCCTCCCCTCTCCTGCTGCCTCTGCCACAAGCCTCTCACCACACCCAGGACAAAAAAAAAAAAACAGACCTGTCCTGTCCCACCCCCTGCCACCCACTAACTCCACCCGTCCTCCCCTGGCCTACCTTCCAAAGGCCCTGATGGTCTAGTGGCTTCTTTGGGGGAGGGGCATCCTGCGTTGCTCCTACCCTTGGTAGCTCCGTACTCCAAAATGGCGGCCCAGACATCCCACAGCAGCCTCGCGAGATTACCACATGAGATTGCAGCCATTTTGGAATTAGGAATAGCATAAGCAGGAGACTATAAATACTAAATCATATCAATAATAACTGTACTTACGAGTGAGCTCCATTCCATCTTAAAGGGGACACTGCATGCCTTATCTCACTAGACTTCTCAGCTGCTTTGGATTTAAATTGATCATTCCCTCCTCCTTGCCTGCCTTTCCACTATAGGCTTATCTGGGACCGTGCTTCAATGGTTTACATATTTTCTCTCTGGTAGAACTTTTTCCGTCTCCTTTTCTGCTGCTGTCTCTGATGATTTCCCAGTTTATTTATTTATTTGTAGCATTTATACCTCGCTCTTCCCCGCTCGATAGCAGGTTCAGTGCGGCTTACATGGTATGGTACAAAGTAACACAGCTAATACAAAGTATGGAACAAAGTATCAGAGATGACACAGTTACATAGAGTAGGACAACAGTAAGAGATGTGTAGTCCCCCCAAGGATCAATATTATCCTCTTTAATATTTTCTTGCAGTTACACTGGTTACTGGTAAAATTTAGAATCTGGTTTAAGATACTTCTCATAGCGCGGACGGCACTACACATGGGATCTCATCTTTCATCCCTGACTATTCTTTACAACTTGTCTCATTCTCTACAGTCACACAATGTCCATCATCTAGTGCTACCGTCACCCAAGTTTGCTTGCTACGAATCGACTAGACCATCTGCATTCTTTTTTCTAGCGTCTAGTCTTTGGAACAATCTACCTCCGAGCATCAGATATGAACTTTCCCTAACAAGGTTTAAGTTGCTACTGAAGACCCATTACTTTCTTTCCTTGTTGCTTCTCCCTTATAGACCTTCTCGATCCCTATGTTCTTCACAGCAAGATCTCTTGATTGTTCCATCACTAAGTGAAATTCCCTCAGCTACTTCACGTTGCTTTTTTTCTCCTGCAGGCTCCCCAACAATGGAATCATTTACCTGAGAGCCCAAAGACTTCCCCTTCCCTATCCCAATTTACAACTGAGCTAAAAACGTACTTTTTTTGGAGGCTTATGGTCATTAGCTGGATTAGCCTGAAACACTTGTAGTCCTCATTGTATTCTTTTCTTCTGTAGCATTTTCCTCTCCCCATCTCTTTTTTCCCTATCAGCGATTGTAGTTCCTCCGTTCCCCTATTGTACCAGTCTTTTCTTACTATGTAGTATATCCTCAGTCTACTGTTTTCCCTTCCCCCCTGAAATTGTAAGCTGCCTAGATACTTCGATGGGCGGGATAGAAAGTCCCTATTAAACTTGAAACTAACTACTACTTAGATCTGTCACTAACAGCCTGCATGACCACACCGAGATACAACCTGTTGTCCTAAACCTTATTATTTTTAATACTTTTTGTTCGTTTACTACTAAAGCATGAATGAGTTCTTTTCCATTTAATTGAAGTTCCTTTCATCTCTTCTTTTGATTTTATTACTGTAAATCCTCTTGACCTATTGTTAGTAAAGGCGGTATAACAAATTTTAGAATAAAACAAACATGAGGCAGTCATCCCATCTCTCCTATCTGACAGGTATGTAAATTTCTTTCTACATTTGGTTCCTATTAAAACTACAACCTTCCATAATATAGGAGCTGCTTCTCAAGTTGTAAATGAAGAAAACAGAGTTCAGAGAATCTGTCAGGTACAATGTTAATATTCTCATGTGGTCTACTTTAAGAAAGTTAGTTTTTATAACTTGAAAGATTTGGATTTGAAGAGCTTACCGATTTTAAAATCTCAGATCGCCGTTTCGATTGTAGAACATTGATCTGAAAGCAAACAGAGATATGTGACACAGCTACAGTTTAACTCCATTTGTAAATCTATAACGAGATTAAAACCTACACTATTTCATGAGCAATTTCCCCTTGGTCTACACATTCGTCACTGCTCCCAACTTATTTAAAATGTCCCAAAACATACACATCTGTCAAATATAAAATCAAGAATATTTTAACACATCATTCCTTTGCGATTCTTTCAAATCTGCAGTCTATGACCTCTATTACTAGACATGACACAAACTGAATTGTGGAAAATATGCTCTAGCAAGACATTGTCAATTCTGATTACTACTACTACTATTTAGCATTTCTATAGCGCTACAAATCATACGCAGCGCTGCACAAATATAGAAGAAAGACAGTCCCTGCTCAAAGAGCTTACAATCTAATAGACAAAAAATAAAGTAAGCAAATCAAATCAATTAATGTGAACGGGAAGGAAGAGAGGAGGGTAGGTGGAGGCGAGTGGTTACAAGTGGCTACGAGTCAAAAGCAATGTTAAAGAGGTGGGCTTTCAGTCTAGATTCAAAGGTAGCCAAGGATGGGGCAAGACGTAGGGGCTCAGGAAGTTTATTCCAGGCGTAGGGTGCAGCAAGACAGAAGGCGCGAAGTCTGGAGTTGGCAGTAGTGGAGAAGGGAACAGATAAGAAGGATTTATCCATGGAGCGGAGTGCACGGGGAAGGACGAGTGTGGAGAGATACTGGGGAGCAGCAGAGTGAGTACATTTATAGGTTAGTAGTAATCCTCTAGATTAAACAAATGGGTATGATTTTCAAAAGAAACCAAAATGTGCAAATTAGCCTGGTCGTTCAATATATCTGATGAACATTCACCGTTTACTTGAATAAGGTAAGGTGGGCCGTGATGTATATGGCATACTACCACACAAAACTCTTGTTTCAATATCTAGGCCCCTCAGAGCTGAGGTTCACTGGGACATCACACATCATGAGAAAATTCAACAAGACAAAACATTCTTTCTGATTTTCCTATGAAGAAGAAAATGATGACGAGCCAGACTATTTATTAGCAAGGTCACAATAAAGAAATTAAACTAAATTAACCCCTTAGTGTCCAATGTTCCCCCGTAATAAGCCATTTGGGAGCATTGGACACTAATTAACTACTAAAAAAAGGGGAAAAAAAAGCTAGTTAGAACATTAGAGAGTTCTAGCAACAAAAAGATGAGCTGGAAGGGAGAGTCAAGATGGTGCTGTACTGAGAGGTTGCGCATGTGGTACCTCCTGCACTTTGACGAAGTTCCTGCTGAATCAGGAGCAAGAGGTGATGAAAAGTTCATGGATTTCCCACTACCCCAGCTTCTACTCCCGCGATGAGGCAGGTGACACTGGAGCGGTATTGAGTTCCTTCTGGTCCTGCGACACCTTCTCCTTCTCCCGCACTTCTAGCAGAAGCAGCAGGCAGCAGTTTGAATGGGGCTTCACTAAACCCTTTTGAATGGGCAGCATCCATGCAACCAGGAAGCAGCTTCGTGGCAGGCCAGAGTTCGGCGGAGGCATCCCATGCCGTGAAGGGGGGCTGCCTGCCACAATTTCAGTTCCGATTTTGAAGGAAGATCAGTCTCAGCTGGCTACAACCAGAGTCCTTGGGCAGGAAAGTGTGAGTAGCTTGGTTACAGCTAAGAACCAGGCTGCCTCTGTTTTTTGAGATCTGGGCTTTAGAGAGACCTGCCGCCAGGGGATGCCATTAACAACACACATTCTTCCTTATTAGCTACAATTAGACAGAATACAAAAGATATGGCAATTTTTTCTGAACAGGCTCAGGTTACCAGCCAGCAGCTCTCAGAAACTGAAACTTTAAAAATTAAGGTGCAGGCTTTGGAAAGTTTGGAAGTAGTCTCTCTTAAGGACAGAAATGTCACTCATCACCGGTTGGAGTATATGGAGAACCAGATCAGAAGACACAATTTAAGATGTTACATTTTCTTAAGTCTCTTCTTGTTTCTATATTGGATATGCTGAAAAAATATTTGGTGGAGGCCCTAAAGTGGCCTGCAGATTCATTGCCCCCTATCACTAGAGCCCAACATATCCTGGGTATAAGGAAATCAGATGGTCAGAGAGGGAGCAATATGAATCCGACATTTTTGGAATACTCATTGAATGTTATTACACAGAGAACTACGCTGGTGGTATCCTCTGCACATGAACCAGAACACAATACTGTTTTAAGACTTTCCTTTAGATACATTGTTTTTGGGTCTCAAATAAGAGAGTGTTTCCAGATTTGGCGAGAGAGACACAGATGAGGCACAAGGCTTTCCTGACCCTTCTGTCTAGTGTTCAAGCCTTGGGTGCTAACTTTGAGACTGGTAGCATGGAATGTTGCAACTAACTGGGCTTCTACCAGGTACTTGTGACCTGGATTGGTCACTGTTGGAAGCAGGATACTGGGCTAGATGGACCATTGGTCTGACCCAATATGGCTATTCTATGTTCTTTGTGTATTATTTTTGAGGTTAAACAATTTCAGTTTTTTTACCCTAAGCAACTGGAAGATTTTTTAAGAGCTAAGGAGGATATTGATGTTACTATGTAGTCCCATATGTTCACTGTTAGGGTTGGCTGGGGAGGGTGCTCAAGAAGCTAATCTCTCTACATTAGATTATTGGAGTGGGAGGAGTGGCCTAGTGGTTAGGGTGGTGGACTTTGGTCCTGGGGAACTGAGTTTGATTCCCACTTCAGGCACAGGCAGCTCCTTGTGACTCTGGGCAAGTCACTTAACCCTCCATTGCCCCATGTAAGCCGCATTGAGCCTGCCATGAGTGGGAAAGCGCAGGGTACAAATGCAAGAAAAATAAAATAGATACTATTTGAGATTCTACATAGAATGTTGCTATTCCACTAGCAACATTCCATGTAGAAAGCTGCGCAGGCTTCTGTTTCTGTGAGTCTGACGTCAGACTCACAGAAGCAGAAGCCTGCGCGGCCACATTGCTGATCTGCAAGGGCCGACTTCTACATGGAATGTTGCTAGTGGAATAGCAACATTCCATGTAGAATCTCAAATAGTAGCAACAGTGGAGGAGTGGCCTAGTGGTTAGGGTGGTGGACTTTGGTCCTGAGGAACTGAGTTTGATTCCCACTTCAGGCACAGGCAGCTCCTTGTGACTCTGGGCAAGTCACTTAACCCTCCATTGCCTCAGGTACAAATAAGTACCTGTATACAATATGTAAGCCGCATTGAGTGTGCCATGAGTGGGAAAGCACGGGGTACAAATGTAACAAAAATAAAAAAAATAAAAAATTATTTCCTATGCTCTCACTTTCCTCTCCTGGACCTAATTTCCTATCTTGTGGATGAGATGAGATTATATTTTATTTTCCTTATTATTAATATTGCTGCTTATTTTTTTTCATCTTATTTCTATTCGTATCCCAGTATTATGGAGATTACTTGTATATTTTGTTTTTAATAATAATTTTTTTAAAACCCTTCTGAAGCACTGAAAGAAAATGTGTTCTGTGTTACAAACAATGTTACACTCAGGCAGTGAAAGGTTTTTGCCTTTTCCAAAAACTGGAAACCCCCATGAATCAGAATGAAGTTATATGACCACTTGTCACATTAAAAGCGCCTGCTCATATTCAGAAAAATTTATGATATACTGTGCTATTATCTTGCAAGCTCTTGTTAGCACATTGAAAACCTGAAACAGTTGTAACGAAGGAATGTCAAAAGAACTTCATTGAAAGAACTGATTGTTGTACGGACCAAAACAGCAGATCCTCAAACAGGGGTCTGGCTAAGTAAACAGTCAAATTATACTTCAAAGAAAGAGAACTAGACTAAAGAGAATCCATGTATTGGGGGGAGGGGGGGAATAGATACTGCAATTGACCTTGAAAGCTTGCATAGCTTTCAAGGGAGTACTCAGAAAACAAATCTGAAGGACAACCTAGCAGAAGGGAGACACAAATTGTAATAAGCGGCTGTACTGAGATGTTTCAACAAATTTTGTATGATCAAGACTTCCAGACTACCACATCAAAGGAACCCTCCTCCTCATTCTCTCTGACTACCTTATTAAAACGGCAACAATTAAAAACGGAAACCTTGGGAGGCATATTTTCGAAGCACTTAGCCTTCCATAGTTCCACAGAAACCTATGGAACTTTGGAAGGCTAAGTGCTTTGAAAATATGCCTTAACTTATCTGCATTTGGCAGCAGCAAGATTTCCTGGAAATACCATCTTAGCAAAATTTCGGCTGACAAGAAACAAAATAAGAGGACATTTTTAAAAAGTTAGTTCTTACATTTAGATCGGTTCTTTATTACCTCAATTTATTTATTTATTGTTCACTTATATCCCACATTTTCCCACTCATGCAGGCACAATGTGGCTTACAAAACATTAAATAAAATTACAAAATAGGAAATTTAGAAAAGTATACAAGGAGTAGGCGGGGGGGAAAGCAACTAACAAGCTTTAACTGTCCTTAATCCCAGAGACCCCTGCTGCCTGCAGAGTGGAGACCTGAGGTTCCAGGGACCCACATCAGGCTTCGAGATTATCCAGTCCAGTATTCATCTCCAGCATCTTGTCAACAGTTTGCTTAGAAAATTCAAAAAGTTGACATACTGAAATCAACAACTACAATTTTCTAAATATCAAACAAAAACTTCTTGGGTAGCATCAATATCTTCTGAAGGGCAAGGAACAACCTGGGGGACAGGAACCCCTGCCATTACCTGGAAGACAATGAAAACCCCTAACTGGGTATTTCTAAGAAGAATTTAGTCTTAACCCTAAAAGTAATGCTTTGATGTTTCTCTCATATATACTATCTGCTACCACATTTGCTTATTTCCGATCTAAGGAAGAAGGGCAACCTTTGAAAGCTAATCAAGAAATGTATTAAGTTATGTCCAATAAAAAAGGTATCATCTTATTTTCTTTTCCATGTTTCATTTTGTTTGATTTCTATTGATAACCTTTAAAAGTGGACTAACACAGCTACCACACCTCTCTGTCTTAACCCTAAAAATGGTAAAAATTCAGAGATTACATCACACTTCCTGGTTGAAGCTGAGTGATTGGGTAGTCCAAAAATGCTATATCAAATCTAATAAATAAACTGCATGTAATGAAAAGCTTCTCAGATGACAGCAAATGACTTTTGGCAAGGAAAAATGTGCTAATGGAACCTTCCTTAGAGGAAACTTGAGCAAAACACAAAACCCCCCACTGACTAATAACCAAGATAAAGGAACTTGAACAGAAGGTATAAATATATATCTAGGAATGGAGGACGGTGTAACGAATAATCGAGAATCCAGCAGCACACAAAGGGAAGGAAACAATTTGTAAAAACTCTTTAAAGGATTAGACTAGCAAACAAGTGGCAAATAAACAAATATAGTGTTACAGCAGGAACTAAATGTCAATCAAAGCTAGACACATGAATGGGTTATGGAGAGGTGCATTAAAATTAAAGGATGACAGTTTGACAGCCGAGGTCCACGACAGTGAATTATGGACAAAATGGTTCACGGCAAACACTGGGAAAACAGACCCAGAGTATTTAAGAAAGAGCTAGAAACAGCTGCAGACTCTGATGTGAGAAGACTTATATGGAAAAGTACAATAAAGTGGCATATGTCATCCACTGGAAACTTTATAAACATTACAACATTGCTGTACTGGAAAAACACTGAGATCATGACCCTAAGAGGCAGATGCAGCAACCAAACGTAAAAAAATCTAAATCGTTAAAGTCCCTAACGATTTTAAAATAACGAAAAATGCACCAAAAAAAAAAGTCACACATGCTGGAATCGGTATTGAAACGTACAATGTATCAAAGAATCACAATACACATCGTTAATCGGCCCCCAAATCATGCGCAGAGCAGCCAAGCGTTATGTTAGCTGCTCTGCGCATGCCACAAACAGTCAAATCACAAGCACATGGCAAATTGAATTGACACATAAAAAAATAAAACTAAAAAAGGATCGGGAGGGGGCAAGGGCGCTCATCAGGAGCGTCCTGTACGGACGGCCTTGCCCCCCCCCCCCCCGCCGCTGCTCCCCACTTTCCGCCGCTCCCCCCACCCCGAAAAAGCAAAATTGTAGCAGCCTCTGCCCCCCTCCCTTCCTCACTACTCTCAGCTCCGCCTCCCGACATCCTCCGTCTGTGCCCCGCCCCCTTTGGGGGTCGTCGCCGCCATTCCCCTTCTCCATCGGGCCCCCCTCCCTCTTACCGGGCCCGTGCAGCGCCTCTCTCCTCTGTCCGAAGGCGCTGCACGGGCAAGAAGAACGCTGAATCAGCTGATGCCTGCCTTCGATAGAGCGTCTTTCTCCTCCTGGGCCCGCCCCTGTCTGACGTCAGTAACCTACGTAGGTTACCGACGTCAGAAAGGGGCGGGCCCAGGAGGAGAAAGACGCTCTATCGAAGGCAGGCATCAGCTGATTCAGCGTTCTTCTTGCCCGTGCAGCGCCTTCGGACAGAGGAGAGAGGCGCTGCACGGGCCCGGTAAGAGGGAGGGGGGCCCGATGGAGAAGGGGAATGGCGGCGACGACCCCCAAAGGGGGCGGGGCACAGACGGAGGATGTCGGGAGGCGGAGCTGAGAGTAGTGAGGAAGGGAGGGGGGCAGGGGCTGCTACAATTTTGCTTTTTCGGGGTGGGGGAGCGGCGGAAAGTGGGGAGCAGCGGCGGGGGGGGGGGCAAGGCCGTCCGTACAGGACGCTCCTGATGAGCGCCCTTGCCCCCTCCCGATCCTTTTTTTATTTTTATTTTTTTATGTGTTTTCTGAGGTCCTTTGGACCAATCACAGCGCTTTTAGCTCTGCTAATGCGCTGGGATTGGCTCAAAGTTTGTTTATTTTTTCACTTAACACTTTTTCCTGCCACGGAGCTGTCCTAACGAGAGGTCCAGACCTCTCGTTAGTTTTCCTGCCTTTTTCCTGCGTAAAGGCAATCGGAAAAGGTTAGTGCATGTCGTTTCAATGGGGTTTTCACACTAATTGCTCATCTCCATTCCGTTTTCGTTAGCTGCTACTGTCGTCGGAAAATAGGCTTAAGTGCATGGAAAGGATCGGAAATTCTTCCCCGAGGGCTCATTTAACGATGAAAAACGTTTAGTGCATCTGCCTCTAAGAGAATTATGGAAAATGAAGAGTAATCTAACAACGAAAACCAGACATTGCGCTAAAGAAAAAATTTGTAAAAAGCACAAGAACAACCTTCATAATCGAAGTGTCAGTGCAAAGTGATTATTCTGTGCATCAAGTGGCGAAAGAGATCTTCAAATACCAAGCGATGCAGTCAGACACCAAAAAAAAAGTGGCAGACCTGATAGACCTAACACCCAGGAATGCTAAAAAATCATCTCGCACATTCCTTAATCTCCATTTCCCCAACTGTAAAGGTCTAAAATACAAATTAATGCAAGCATCAACCTTTTTCCTATATGAGCACACAATTATGGAACGCGCTGCCACGCAACCTAAAACCGATCTATGAACTGACCAACTTCCGCAAACTACTGAAGACCCATCTCTTTGACAAGATATACCACAAAGATCAACACACGTGAAACTCCCCACATATATCCAGAAACGTTTAATAATGCCTCTGTTATATTACTATCATGTATTCCATTACCATGCAACCCAAAATCCTTTTGTAATACCAAATGTCGATTCTCTTCTTATTTCCACTATCCATGATGTATTGTAAGCCACATTGAGCCTGTAAAGAGGTAGGATAATGTGGGATACAAATGCAATAAATAAAATAAAATAAAAATAAAATATTTCCCCCGAACTGTGTGCCACAAGCACCCCTGAATAGGCCTCCTATACATGTTACGTCTTATGAACTCAAGAAGCTCTCTTTGGCACAATGCAAGTACTACAATGGGCGTTAGCAGTAACTTTGGGAGACTGAGATCATACGCCACATACCCTAGCTTAGGAAGAGGTTCATTCCTGTCAGTGTGTGTAGAAAACTAGCCTATTTGAATAAAGCAGTGTGGTTGCCGTAACCGACCTGAAGAAGGTGGCTCTGCCTTCAAAAGCTTGTTAAAAAATGTATTAAGTCAGTCCAGTAACAAAAGATACCACTTCACTATTTATTTGTTGCATTTGTATCCCACATTTTCCCACCTATTTGCAGGCTCAATGTGGCTTACATAGTACCGTGATAGCGATCGCCAATTCCGGTAAGAGAAATACAGAGTGGTCTTCTTTTATTTTTATATATTAACCCATTTGGACACACTGCCCACAGAAAAGGAGTAGAAGAGAAGTAAATCTGGTGAAAAATGTGTGTTATTTTAGGGGCAATTCAAAGGTTCAGCTCCTGATGAAGATAATACAAAACAGGAGCTCGCTGTAGAGCGAACCAGTGAGAGAGTCCGAACATTAAGATAAGTGCAAAATCAAGAAATTGTTACCTATCTTAGTACATAAAAAGAAAAAAATTTGAAAAAGAGTATAAGAAAGATATTCGAACCTAATGAGGATTTCCACGTGAAACCGCACTGGGAGAACAATACCCAGTGGTATAGCGGAGCGGTGCAGTTTACAAAAATTCATAACAGCACCGGGGATCTGAAGTAGAGGAGTGGCCTAGTGGTTAGGGTGGTGCACTTTGGTCCTGGGGAACTGAGGAACTGAGTTCGATTCCCACTTCAGGCACAGGCAGCTCCTTGTGACTCTGGGCAAGTCACTTAACCCTCCATTGCCCCATGTAAGCCGCATTGAGCCTGCAATGAGTGGGAAAGCGCGGGGTACAAATGTAACAAAAAAAAAAATCTAGTTTATCTTGTTAAGACTGTGCGGACTGTGTAGAGATTATAGTGTGCTTTTGGGTACTTAAAACATTGAGAAAAACATGAAAAGCAAAAAATAAATAATTAAGAGTCTACCTCACAATGGCCAAAAACAAGGAACGACTTCCAGGCTCCATCAAACAAAGAACTAAACTGGCTCTGTGCAATGATGAAGACAGAGAAGTCCCACACATGCATGAAGCACCATTCTAGAAAGCTCTATTCTGTAAGCTTTCCATCCCAGACTCCATCAAATGACATCACTCATGAGTGAGGCCTATATATCCGGCTTCTCATCAGAGAACTCTGGATTAGTCAGTGCTTTCTAAGCCTCTTGAGGTAAAGCAATCATCTCAACTTTTTGAAAATGAAATGCAAACTAGAAGGGCCCTCTGAAATCTTAGTTTCTGACAAAGCTCGCCACATTTTTGAATTCTGGAGAAAAACACATTCAGGCGAAGGAAAATGACAAAATAATAAATAAAATAGGATCTGAGCTGCTTGGAGAGAATTACAGAAAAGCCTTTACTACTTAAGCATGAAAATCAGCCACATTTGTCCAATATCACTAAGAGAAATCAAACTAACGAGTTCTAAGTGTACCTACCTGAAGGACGTAGTCCAGAGCTATGTGTCGAAAGCATTTCCGTGTTGCTGTCAGGATATTTGTGGCCTCCTCCACTTCGTGTTGTTTAGTTTTTTGAGCTTGTGCATTTTTTGCAAGGGCATTTTCTTTTTCTTCACTGACTTTGTCAAACTGTTTCTTTGCATCTTTGAACTTCCTAAGGTCTCTAAAAGAAATCACATACATTTGCTGTAGGTGGCATGAATGCCTTCTTGGATGATGAATTACAGTCCCTAGAGAACGATTTTAAACAAAAGTCATTATTTAAAATCAAACACACTTTTCTTCCATTTTCCATAAATAGCACAAACGATGGTGAATACACCATGGGTGAGCTGTGTTAAGCGGTTCTCCCACAAAACCAAAAGACAGTACTGACTTATTGTTCCAGTACAGTAAAAAGATGTTTTACTTTTCACCGTCCAGTTCTGCTCTTTGTACTGTTGAGATGACCTACTGGTTTTGGGTGCAAGTTCCATATGCTGACACTAAGCCTGCACTGCTTTTTCCATTCACTTTAGCTCCTTGTGCACACCAGTCACAAATACTGTTAAACCATAACTGGAAAATAAACAGCTTTTCCTTTGAAGCTTCCTAACTGCAGTGATTTATTGCTATAGGAAAGCTGTTTTTCCCCCATGTTATACCTTCCTGAAATTCTGAATTTGGACTATGTTCCATACCAACATGGTATGGCCATGGGAAAGATTTACTATGCCGCCACCCCCCCCCCCCCCAACCCAGCTCAATGGAAAATTATTCTTAGTAAATCAAGCTCTATATGTAAGACAGTACTTGTGTACAGTGCCCAATGGAACTAGAACTAATGGAAAATCTGAACAATAAGAATTTCCAATAAAGCACCCATCATGTGATTTTTTTTTTTTTATTTCAAAATGTAAAAAGTTCAATTAACATTGAATTTGGAAATGAGAGACAAATCATTAAGTAAATGTCAAAGAAAATATTTTTGTTCTTCCAAACAGATCATCATCAAAAGAGAGAGCACAAGAAAGGAAAATAGAAGGAATATAGTACATAAATATTTAGTGGGAGAAAGACAAACCTGGTCTTCAGCAAGTATTAATTATAACCACAGCTATACGTGGGACAATCATTCATTTTAGCATGGAAAATCCCCTCACCGCTTTCAGATACCCCCAACTCAGCTCTTTTTAGCATCAAGGAAACAATGCAGTTAGGCCAAAACATCTCTCACATGTGCAGCAAGACATCCATAGGGGAAATAATCCATTTGGACTCCCAAGGCCACAACCTCAAGTTCTCTCTTGTTTTCTATACAAATCCAGATCTTTTGGCCCAAAGACCCCAAAATAAAGACAATCTATAAAATGTTTTATCTTGTGCAAAGACAAAAACCACCAGCAAGGTGACTTTTATACTTTTTGAACAAAGATCTTTCCAACATTGTTAACACATTCCAGCAGTCAGCTTTAAGATGCTGATCTTTAATTTCCTATTCCACTTTCCCCACTGGCAAAAAAATAACTTTTGGAAAATATTTCTTGGTGGTATTAAAGATTTCTGTGTGGGCTTTCTCCAAGTGTAAATAGGATGGATACTTAAATGGCACTTCTGAAAAATTAATCAGTCTCCAACTGAGACATCTAAGATAATTCTTTATAGTTCTCTCATTTATGATGAATCACCAATTTATCCTGCCAAAGTTACTCCCACTGACAAGCATTTATTTATTTATTTACAGCATTTATATCCCACAATTTCCCACCCACGAGCAGGCCCAATGTAGCTTACAACAATCTATATAAACACACAAGTCAGCGAACAATCAATCAATGTCTTTCTTAGAAGTATAAGAGAGAGAGGGTAAAAGCAAGGAAGGGAAAAAGAGAAAGAGCAGTGGTGATCAATATGACACTGGGACAGAGACAGTTCAGAAGTTAGAGATGCTAGGCGGGAGTGGAGCATAAGCTTTGCAAAAAAAAAAAAAGGTCTGGAGGCGCTGTTTGAAGGTAGGGTGATCAGGAGTAAGTTTCACCAATTTAGGTAGACCATTCCACAAATGCGCGCTAGTGTAGGAGAAGGTGGATGCGGAGGTGGTTTTGTACTTATATTTCAATTTGTTTATTAATTTTCAATTTTAACAAGATTACACTTGTTTTGAAATACAGCAATAGTTAGATTAATAAGAAATTCAATAATTCTTCATATAAACAATAAAGCAAAAGAAAAGGTAATAGCATATTATCACAAACATACATTTTAGGCTTCCTTAGACCCCATTTAAATCATGGGGCGAACAGAGTTAGGGAAGAGTTATTACTTGAACTTATATAAAAGAAATAAGGTGGCGTAAATACTCCCATTTACTTTAACTATTACATTTGCTTAGAATCTAGAAATGATTTTAGACTATCTGGTGAAAAAAAGGTATATTTAACCTGACCCAACCTAACTATGCATTTGCACGGTTTTGTACATAAGGCCATTATATACTGGGTAATACCAGTGATTGTACTAAAGTGTGAAAGACTTCTCTAGGAAAATAAGGTTTTATACGTTTTAGTTTCCAGAGACTGAAGAACATGCGTCTGATAGTAGAATTCGTATGTTGCTCCAGTGTTAAATTTCGATCGACAATCACTCCTAGTATTTTCAGGGATTCAGAGATTGGGAGGGCAAGCTCAGGAGTAATTAATGTTTGGGGTGCGTATTTGGTATAGGGTGAGGAGAGTATGAGGCAATGAGTTTTCTCAGTATTGAGCTTGAACTGAAATGAGCTGGCCCAATCGAGCATGGTGTGTAACCCAAGTCTTATTTCATTGTGGATCTCGCTAAGGTCTGTTTTAAAAGGAATAGAGATTGTGATGTCATCAGCATAAATAAACATGTTGAGACCAAGTCTGGATAGGGCTGTGGTCAGAAGTATCAGCATGATCCACTGAGTTCTTCAAACGTTAACTCTGGATCAAACCACCAACCTCAATCTTTCTAACATTTTGACTCAAATTTGGACAGAAGCGTATCAATATCCTTTGAGCAGTTACCTACAGTAGCTTCCAGACCAGACTGTATCTAAAACTAATTGCAGGGGGTCTAATTAGCTCAGGAGTAAATTAAACTGAAAAAGGAAAGCATTAACATTTGACATGAAGTCTCTCAGCAGAGCAAACTCCCTCTTAGATTTCAGCAAGTCTTTTGACACGGTTCCCCACAGGAGGCTCTTGAATAAACTAGAAGGGCTGAAGATAGGACCCAAAGTGGTGAACTGGATTAGGAACTGGTTGACGGGCAGACGCCAGAGGGTGGTAGTGAATGGAGTTCACTCAGAGGAGGGAAAGGTGAGTAGTGGAGTGCCTCAGGGATCGGTGCTGGGGCCCATTCTGTTCAATATATTTGTGAGTGACATTGCCGAAGGGTTACAAGGTAAAGTTTGCCTTTTTGCGGATGACACCAAGATTTGCAACAGAGTGGACACCCCGGAGGGAGTGGAAAACATGAAAAAAGATCTGAAGAAGCTGGAAAAATGGTCTAACGTTTGGCAATTAAAATTCAATGCGAAGAAATGCAAAGTGATGCACTTAGGGAGTAGAAATCCAAGGGAGGCGTATGTGTTAGGTGGGGAGAGCCTGATAGTCACGGACGGGGAGAGGGATCTTGGGGTGATAGTATCTGAGGACCTAAAGGCTATGAAACAGTGCGACAAGGCGGTGGCCGTAGCGAGAAGGTTGCTAGGCTGTATAGAGAGAGGTGTGACCAGCAGAAAAAAGGAAGTTTTAATGCCCCTGTATAAGACGTTGGTGAGGCCCCACCTGGAGTATTGTGTTCAGTTTTGGAGGCCATACCTTGCGAAGGATGTTAAAAAAATGGAAGCGGTACAAAGAAAAGCTACGAGGATGGTATGGGAGTTGCGTTCAAAGACGTATGAAGAGAGACTTGCTGACGTGAACATGTATACTCTGGAGGAAAGGAGGAACAGGGGTGATATGATACAGACGTTCAAATATTTGAAAGGTATTAATCCGCAAATGAATCTTTTCCGGAGAGGGGAAGGCGGTAGAACGAGAGGACATGAAATGAGATTGAAGGGGGGCAGACTCAGGAAAGATGTCAGGAAGTATTTCTTCACGGAGAGGGTGGTGAACGCTTGGAATGCCCTCCCGCGGGAGGTGGTGGAGATGAAAACGGTAACGGAATTCAAGCATGCATGGGACAGGCATAAAGGAATCCTGTGCAGAAGGAATGGATCCACAGAAGCTTAGCTGAAATTGGGTGGCGGGGGGAAGAGGGGTTGGTGGTTGAGAGGCTAGGATGGGGGAGGGCAGACTTATACGGGGTCTGTGCCGGAGCCGGTGATGGGAGGCGGGACTGGTGGTTGGGAGGCGGGAAATACTGCTGCACAGACTTATATGGTCTGTGCCCTGAAAAAGACAGGTACAAATCAAGGTAAGGTATACACATGAGTTTATCGTGGGCAGACTAGATGGACCGTGCAGGTCTTTTTCTGCTGTCATCTACTATGTTACTATGAGGCTTATTTTCAAAGCACTTAGCCTCCCAAAGTTCCATAGAAACATATGGAACTTAGCCTCCCAAAGTGCTTTGAAAATATGCCTCTAAGTTACCTTAGTAATATCATATTCAATGGTCTAGTTAAACAGTACCCTTTAATTGGATCATCAGATCCGCGCAGCTACCTCTGTAATGGCTAGAATGAGCCAAGCATATTTGGGAGGTAGTGAAGAGAAAAGAAAAAAAAAAAAGAGAAAAAAATTTTGAAAAATATAACCTACCAATAGGATCGATGATTACGTCACTACCTCCCAAATATGCTTGGCTCATTCTAGCCATTACAGAGGTAGCTGCGCGGATCTGATGATCAAGGGTACTGTTTAACTAGACCATTGAATATGATATTAGTAAGGTGATTATGAAGCTGAGTATTACGAGATAATTAACCTATCTGTATATGCCTAGTGAATACATAGGAATATAATGGGCACCTTATCACTTAACATACGCTAAATCCATTAGTGTACCTTAGTAAAAGGAGCATATAATGTGTAAAAGTTTTATACTCTTATTGCATCCATTTGAACCTTGGAATTTGCTACTAATTTATAAATTTTGTTAGCACTCTCTCCTGTTCTGGCATTATTTTATTTGCATGAGATATTTTTTCATAGAGACTTGCATGTTTTTATTCCTTTTCCCATCCAGTTTATTCTTTTGTTGTTTCGTGACAATGGATCTTGACATATTCCATGTAGTTATTATTTAGTTTAAAAAAAAATTTTCTATTTAGTTGTAATGATTACTATTTACAATCCCTTTTAGAAACAAGAATTAGCAAATGCATTCTATGTCCCCTATAAAAATTAACTTACCCCCCCCCCCCCTATTTACTAAGCCACGCTAGTGCCGACACAGACCATTCACTTTTGAATGGGCTGTGTCGGCATTGCCGCATGGCTTAGTAAACAGAAGGGTTAGTTTGCGCCATCGGTATTTTAAACTGTTTAAAGGCTCTTGGTTTTTTCTTAACCTTGGTGGTTTTTTTTTTAAAACAAGAGTGTTTGGGGGCTTTTTTATAATCACATGGTTTCCACGCCCTCACGATTTTTGACTTTGTCTTCCCATAACTCCTCACAATGTAACCCATAATCGTACTGTAACAATGTATTTCCATCCTTCACAAGGTATTGTAAGCCACACTGAGCCCGCAAATAGGTGGGAAAATGTAGGATACAAATGCAATAAATAAATAAAATAATCAATTTTATTTACAAATCTCAGAAGACATCATAGAAAAACAAGGCATACAAGAGCTGAACAGAACCACCACAAGCTTCAAGAACCAAACCCTCCCCCCCCCCAACCCCCTTCAGCCCAGAAAGACACAGGAAACTGTTGGGCCACAGCACTGTTCCTTCACTGAGATCCCCAAGTGCTTTGGTTTTTAAAGGGCAGCTTCGGTTCCCTGCATCGTTTTAACGGCATTCGCTTTTGACTGATCCACAGTTTAATTTATTTTTCATCTTTTATAAGATTGAAAACTGTAAAATACATATAGCTAGCAGACCCTTAAACATTTTTTTTTAAATATTGGTCCATAGTGGGCTTTAAAATTGTTTACATCACGTTTTTTTCTGAGAACGAGGCTCTGCTGTGGTTCTATATGACGATTTGCAGTACAGGCATTACTTTTTCTCACGCTGACTTGATCAGACGCCACTACTTATGTTGTCTATAATTTTACAAGGTAAGATACTAGCTTTTTGAAATTAATTTTCTCCCAGTAGGTCTCTATGCATAGTGTACTTAGAAATGGTGCCAAGGTGCACCTTGGCAGTCTCACAATCACCCAGGGCAGCCATAGGAATCAGAAGCCAGGAAATGCTTTGCTCCTCAGGGCTCAAGCTTACATCACATCCCAGACACATCGCTTCCTCTCACAGCATGCCAATGATTTCTCTCAAGGGAAAATGGTATGGGATTTGCGTTGCAAACCATACGAGAGACTTGCCGTTCTGAACGTGTATACCTTGGAGGAAAGAAGAAAAAGGGGTGACATGATACAGACGTTCAAATATTTGAAAGGTATTAATCCGCATAGGAACCTTTTCCGGAGACGGGAAGGTGGTAGAACTAGAGGACAGGAGGGCAGACTCAGGAGTAATGTCAGGAAGTAGTTTTTCCACAGAGAGAGTGGTGGATACGTGGAATGCCCTCCTGCGGGACGTGGTGGTGATGAAAATGGTAATGGAATTCAAACATGCGTGGGATAAACACAAAGGAATCCTGTTTAGAAGGAAAAGATCTATGGACTCTTAGCGGACATTGGGTGGCAACGCCGGTATTTTAGAATAAAACCGGTGCACGGCGGATTTCTACGGGCTGTGCCCTCAGAAAGGCAGGGACAAATCAAACTTGGATATTTATATAAAGTATTACATACCATGTAAACTGAGCTTATCTTGTTGGGCAGACTGGATGGACCGTTCAGGTCTATATCTGCCGTCATTTACTATGTTAGTATGTATCGGACAGGATTCAGAACGGTGTAAGTCAACAGAGACTTACTTCTCAGGGGCAAAGCCTAGGAAGGAAAGCTTGTGACCTCTCCTTCCACATAGGGGGGAGAGAAAGAGAGAGAGAGACAGAAAGACAGACAAAAGAACAGATATCAAAGACAAAGCAAGAAAATGGCTCCAAAGCACAGCAATATATGCCAAATCATACCATCATCATCTGATATTTTTAATAATTTATATCCATAAACTTCAAAACACTATGGACAGTGATATAAAAAAGGTCTGCAAAGTCTACATATAGAAAAAAAAAAGCTACAGCAAAAATATAAGAAATTCACTATCCTTCCATAAAAGCACCCTACTGGGCCAATACGAACTATGTGCAGTGACTACTTGTTTACTTGTTAAAATACTATTATATGTTCTATCATTATCATATTACCCAAAATCCTTCTATAATGCTAAATGTATCTTTTCCTATATGCTTCCACTATTCATGATGTATTGTAAGCCACATTGAGCTTGCAAAGAGGTGGGAAAATGTGGGATACAAATGCAATAAATAAGTGTTTGGCCTCTGCTGGAAAAGGCCTAGTTGATCAGTTTACTGAACAATTTAGCCACTTCCAGTGAGTAAACTCAATCTGAAAAAGTATTTCTTCCCCCAGTTCCTGATCCATGCAGAAATAAAGGTCATATACCACATGTCTAAACCATGAATCAGTCAATCCAAATGCTGATAGCACTCCGTCTTGGTTTCTAAAAGTCTTACCTCATGCTTCACCTTATTTGTTTAATACTATTCTTAGTATATATGGGAAATAAATAAAAATAAAAAAAGGAAAACTAAGATAATAATTTTTCCAATATAACAAAAAAAAAGGTATTTTTTGATCAGCTTTTAAATGCCAGAACCCTCTCCCTCAGGTCAGGACAATATGAGCAAAAGACAAGTATATTAGAACATAGAAGTGAGACAGTAGCAGTCTTAATGGGATGAAGATAGGGGTGAACTAGTATATCTGACAAGTCACTTAATTCATGTTTTTATAACCACTTTTTATGATCCTCTCAAGAGGAGCTGATGGTTTCGATACCTGCAGATCAGACTGAGGGTGACTCAGACTAGTGCTTTTCGCTGTTTTGCACCAGACCTTTGGAACAATCTTGCCAGAGAGATTAGAGACAGGAAAACATTTTTATACTTTAGCAAATTAGGTTATTTATATATTCATTGCAGTTGAAATACTGTTAATGGGCAGTTTACAAATTTAAAATATAAGAATGGAGAAGGAGGAGAAAAAAAAAGACAGGAGGTCATAAGATCAGAAGATGAGAAAAAAAATAACGATGGAGAGATGGTTATGCAGAGGGGTGTGGAGAATGATTCTACAAAAAGGTGGGGTTTCAGTGCTTGTGGGCCAGATGCACAAAGCTTGAAATGCTATTAATATTTGCTTTAGACTGATTCTAGCCAGTCTGAAGCAAGTGATTATGTAGCTAGTAATGAACAAAGGAGTTTTCCATGGCTCTAACCTGTGCAATTAGCAGCCACCAAGAACCCCATGCAAAGGTATTACAATGCGCTCATTAGTATTCAAATATGTATTCAGGGGGATGCACAGCTCCAGAGCAGCATTAATTTAACGAGTAAAGGCTGCCTGCTTGTACTTCCTACTTCTCACCTCCTAGCGTGCACCCCCCCCCCCCCAAATAATTTTTTTAAATTTCCTTGGTGGTCTAATGGACCCCGATACCCCCAACCCTGACACACACCCAATTTTTTTAATTTTTTTTATTTTAATTTTCCCTGGTGGTACAGTAGACCCTGACGCCCCTCTCTGTGAACCCCTCCCCCCCCCCAATTTTTTTTTTTTTTTTACTTTCCCTGGTGGTCCAGTAGACCCTGACACCCCCCTCCCCCGCTAAACCCATCCCAATTTTTTTTTCCCTGGTGGTCCACCCTTCATCCCCTCAAACTACAGCCTTCAACATCTATGTGCACCGTTTGTTTCACTACATGAATTCTTTTCAGCACATGTACTTATGCCAGTATTTGTTTCTTAACATGCTCTTGATATCCTGCTCAGGATCACTAAAGGCTCTAGAGCAGCTTACATAAAAACATGTAAGGAATAAATATATATGCACACATTCAGACAATAATAGTCAGTCATAAAATCATACAACATACTACCAAAACCCTCATCCACACCCTTGTCACCTCTCGTTTAGACTACTGCAATCTGCTTCTTGCTGGCCTCCCACTTAGTCACCTCTCCCCTCTCCAGTCGGTTCAAAACTCTGCTGCCCATCTCATCTTCCGCCAGGGTCGCTTTACTCATACTACCCCTCTCCTCAAGACCCTTCACTGGCTCCCTATCCGTTTTCGTATCCTGTTCAAACTTCTTCTACTAACCTATAAATGTACTCACTCTGCTGCTCCCCAGTATCTCTCCACACTCGTCCTTCCCTACACCCCTTCCCGTGCACTCCGCTCCATTGATAAATCCTTCTTATCTGTTCCCTTCTCCACTACTGCCAACTCCAGACTCCGCGCCTTCTGTCTCGCTGCACCCTACACCTGGAATAAACTTCCTGAGCCCCTACGTCTTGCCCCATCCTTGGCCACCTTTAAATCTAGACTGAAAGCCCACCTCTTTAACATTGCTTTTGACTCGTAACCACTTGTAACCACTCGCCTCCACCTACCCTCCTCTCTTCCTTCCCGTTCACAATAATTGATTTGATTTGCTTACTTTATTTATTTTTTGTCTATTAGATTGTAAGCTCTTTGAGCAGGGACTGTCTTTCTTCTATGTTTGTGCAGCGCTGCCTATGCCTTGTAGCGCTATAGAAATGCTAAATAGTAGTAGTAGTAGTAGTAGTAGCTTCCGACCCACGGCCCATCCCCTCTTCTCGCCATCAACAATCCCCAAACTAAGTTCTACCATTTACATTTTTCTTCCGACACTTATTTAATTTGCAGTATTTTGAAGCCTTTCTTATTTAACCATTTCAAACCAAAGGTGTGCCAGAGTTCATTTTTAGTTCCCCCCCCCCAACCCCCCAAACAATGAGCCAATACTGATTTTTCTTCTACTGCATGTATAAAAATGTATTTCTGACTTTCTTGGGGAACTGAACACAGAAATCAGAACCACAATTCTATGCCTGCAATAAGGTAAATCCAGGACTAGATCAGCCTGTCCCACTTAAAACAGAGCTATAGCATCAGGCGGTTAGCTTAACAGGGTTTTAAAAAGGTCTGGACGGCTTCCTAAAGGAAAAGTCCATAGACCATCATTAAATTGACTTGGGGAAAATCCACTGCTTATTTGTGGGATAAGCAGCATAAAATGTATTGAGCTTTTTTGGGATCTTGCCAGGTATTTGTGATTGGCCACTGTTGGAAACAGGATGCTGGGCTTGATGGACCTTTGGTCTGTCCCAGTGTGGCAATACTTATATACTTATATCACCCTGAATATATACCCTTAAAAAATTTTATAAAATAGACTATGAAAATACAGCCTAATAAAAACATCTCTACTAGTATTACTGCTTTAGTATGAATGAGAGGCTACAGGCAAGGGACAAAGCAGATTTCCGACAAAGGTAATTAACTGGGATAATAGATCAAATTTGTTTTATTCCAGAAAGATTATAAGAAAGCATTTGCTAAATCAGAGCCACAGTGTGTTGCACGAAACTGATCTTTACAAGTTATGTTTCTTTTATCCATCCCTCTTCAGAGTTCCACTACTGGTGGATGAACTATAAGCTATGTTTCCAAAAAAACTCACACTGATACCTATCACTGCACAAGGCTAGTATTATACAGCCGAGAGAGAAGGAACCAGCAGTCACCAGAACCTGGACACGATCTTTGAAAAAGTACCCAACCACAATAGCAAAATACCATGTTATATTTTCCAAGGCTGAAAAAACAAAATTAGATATTTACAATGATCTCACTGTTTATATTTTGTCAAACTAAGAGAATATGAACTCAGCAAAATAACCCTGAAACCTAAGTATGAACACATCACTAATGTATAAAATACTTTGGGTTTCAAGTCAAGAACACCCAAGCAGTTCATAGCTAATAATCCCTTCTTCTAAAACATTTAACTTTGTGGCATGTTTTTGTTTTGTTTTAATAAATTTAAAAAACAACAACAACAACTTGTGATGGTTTTAGTAATTCACTACTAAGACCAATATTTCATAGACAGTCTTTATTTTGGCTTTGTTCTGTTTATTTTTATTTTTTTTTTTTCAAGAAGAAAAACTTACTCCTTAACAAATGTCTGAAGCTGCGTTTTAATGGATCTTTGTGCTTGGTCAAACAGGATCTGAAATGAAATTACAGCTTTAACATTACGTAAAGAAAATGAAAAATCATATATGTTTATATATATTCATACAAAAAGGAAAATAACACCTTTTGTCTGTATTGTTCCCCGAAAACTCCTGAAGTTTCTAGGCTCAGGCCTAATCCCCAGTACTGCTAATTCAAAATTAGTGTCCACAGCTACCTTTTTTCTGATAACCAGTCCAGCTACATAGTAACATAGTAGATGACGGCAGAAAAAGACCTGCACGGTCCATCTACATACACAACTAAATATGTCCATTTATTCAGAAGGCAACGTGTGTTTTTTGTTGTTGCAAAAATTATGGCCCTGGGTATATCTGGCTTGATACCACAAGAAATACACACTTGCGCAGAATTTTTAGTGCACCAATTAGTTCTGAAGATTGGAATTGAACACAGTAGGGCATCGAGATAAGGGAAGAAGGCAGAGTCTTAAAATTTCCTTATGCAGCACTTACTATGTGTACAGACATGACTGTGAGCTTTCTAAGCAATTTGTCTTATACACAGCTGTGTATTTTAATTTAACAATCTATGAGTTTTAAACCTGCATGGAAATACTTATCACTGAAAGAACCTTGGTTAAGAAAAAGAAATTCTATCAAGTATCTACCAGGGTGAATGTTGGGCTTCTACAAGTGTCCTTCAAAACATCTAAGCCCTATGTTTAGAAAATAAAACACACAACAACTGCAGCCTAATATATTCTTTGGTATAGAAAAATCTAAAACTGGAAAGAAGAAAAGCTTTCTGTTGGCAGACTTCAAAGTACATACAAGGTGAACTATACAAGTCCTTTTAATTGCTTGTAAAAGGGCTCTGGGAATGTGTGACAATGGCATTTTTACTCTCTCCGGGTCATATGAGCACTCTGGGATTTCTCTATGATTTAAAGTAGTAGCACTTAAAAGAATATTTTTCCCAATATATATATATATATAGCAATTAAAGAACCCTGTTGGCTTCTGGTTCTTTTAAATTGTACCGATTCCTATCCAACACTGTTTTTCCCAACCTTCCCCATTTTAAACTGTTTCACGTAATACATTTTTATTCTAAACCAGTTTGATGAAATTCAGGAGGTATAGCAAGAAACTAAACCTAAAATCATTACTAACCCATTTCATTTCAATATTTATATACCGCTTAAAGACTTAAGTGATTTTACAGTTTCACTTTACAGGTACTGGGTCTGTCTCCAGTGGGCTCACAATCTAGGTAGTACATTGTATTACTGTTGTACTCGGGGCAACAGAGGGTTAAAGTGACTTGCCCAGGGTCACATGAAGCTGCAGGATCTCAACCAAATGCCAACCATCAGCCAGCAGCGGAAATCAAACCCAGTTCTCCAGGACTATAACCCCCTACACTAACCATTAGGCCACTCATCCACTCCATTCCAAAGGATATCTAGCTTAAAGATTTTGAAAGCTGCTTTAACTTCAGACACTCCCCCAGTTATAAATCTGCTGTGCTGATCTCTATTAAGACCCCCCCCCCCCCCCAAAAAAAAAAAAAAAAAAATCAACTGTGCTGTGCGCTGCCATACAGGAAATCTGGATCTGATTCCAGAGCCCAGCTCCTGTTCCTTGGGATTGGAATACTGTGGATCAAAGTTTTTAACAGGCAAGTGGAAAAGCCAGGGGGAAGGGTCAGAAATATGCACTAAAAACCACAGAACAAAAAAAGAAGAAAGTTTGACCCTTGAGAAAGGTATACAGCACTTCACACCCAAATTTGATTTTACACATCTGTATCTATACACACACACACCTGCTGAGCTGCTCTTTAACTGAGCTGCCTTTGGCTTGGTTTCATTACCTCAGGTTGCCTGGAACAGTTCCCTGAAATAACGTTTTAACCTAGGCGATAACTATATACTGGTATACATGTACTTTAAGGCAGCTCAAAACTGGAAATGGAAGCAAGCATAACAACTGAAAAACAGACACAAGCATACAAGACCATAACTGCTACACTGGTTGACTCCCAGGGCATGAGCTCAGAGAAGCCATAAATGAGACCCCCAACTTCCTGAAAGCAACGACCAGCACAATATAGAAAGGATGTCCTCTTCCTGTTGTGTTGTTACACAAAAACTGACAAGATGTTCATCCTGAAAAGCATTTCACTTTTTGCCCTCTTTGTAAAAAGTACATGAGGATATGAAAGGCGAATGCAGAATTTTAATACCGTACAATCCTATTTAACAAGATAAGTAGAAAATAGAAACACAGTAGCTTAGTGCATCCAGCCATATTTATTATCAATTCATGATTAAACCAACAATCCGATAACGTTACTATCATACCACTGCAATTTCCCCACCCCTAGCTGTCTGTTCGTCTGTCCAATTTAGATTGTAAGCTCTGTTGAGCAGGGACTGTCTTTTCATGTTAATTTGTACAGCGCTGCGTAAGTCTAGTAGCGCTATAGAAATGTTTAATAGTAGTAGTAGTAATAGTAATTTCACTTGCTATAAAATATATATAATTGATCCTGATCTGTCTTGCCATAAACGGAGCACAGACCACAGAAGTCTGCCCAGCAATGGCCTTACTTCCCAACTACTGAATTGCGATTGAAAAACCACCTGAATGCTCATTTTCACAATACAAACTAATTAGGGCTGCATCATTAATGATCATCCATGACTGGGTTTTGTGGCATGCTTCCTAAACACTGTGTGAACATTCCTTTGCGTGTCAAATTAGTTTTTACTCCGATTAGTTCCTTCTGCTTCTTTGGGCTTCCAGCTTTATCATCTAGTACCAAGAACCTTCAGGCTCAGCTGGCCTGGGATTTTTCCCTTACATCTCCTTCCAAATTACTTTAGTGCAATCACTGCTGCAACAAGCTTCTGCTGGGGACATACACCAAGGCTCTTTCCAGAAACCAGCAATCATGGATCTGAAGTTTGGCCACTAGAAGCTGCCACTGTACACATGACTATTCTTCAACCCTCACCCCCCCCCCCCCCCTTCAAGGGGTTGTAAATACTACCTCCACAGAATCCACAGCCTTGGGCTACCAAGGAAGCAGAGAACCTGAGTTGAGAAGTGAAACCAGAACACTCGCTGAGTCCATGGGTTGGCCCTAGACAAATCTTTAGATAGCAATCTGGAAAGCATTCCTGACTGTGTGCCCTCAATATGTAAAAATTGGGGGTCTTGGGGGAAAATGCACAATATGGAAATCTCCATGGGAAGAGTTTGCATAAATCCTTTTCTAGCAGTGTGGGGGACTGAATATTTCCCAGATATTTGGTCACTTAAGGAACTGATGAATTTTGCATAATACAGGCCAATTGTATTTTGTTTTACAGCAGTGAACTATTTCTTCTGTCATTTAATATATTACTATATGTTAACGTTAAGATGGTGGCAGCCACTGCTTCTCCTCAGCCCCAGCCGCCTCCCACCAACCTAGATGCCATAGCCGAAAGGTAAAATTATGTATAATCATACCTGATAATTTTCTTTCCATTAATCATAGCTGATCAATCCATAGACTGGTGGGTTGTGTCCATCTACCAGCAGGTGGAGATAGAGAGCAAACTTTTGCCTCCCTATATGTGGTCATGTGCTGCCGGAAACTCCTCAGTATGTCGATATCAAAGCTCCATCCGCAGGACTCAGCACTTAGAGAATTACACCCACGAAGGGACACTCTGCCCAGCTCACCACCGCCGAAACGGGGGAGGAGAATTAACCCAGCTCATCCCCACACAAGTGGGGGAGGGGAATCCGTCCAGCTCATCCCCGCGGAGCGGGGGAGGGACACCACACCCGCCGATGCGGGGGGATCTGGCTTATCCTGCAACCGCAACCGCGGGAGGAGCTGACTGACCCTAACACCGCCGAAGCGGGAGGGGTACAAAGCTGCCCTACAGCCGCACGAAGCGGGAGGGAGTGCCGGCAGAATTTATGTCTCAATCCAGCCCCGTAAAACGGAGGGGAGAGGAATGCAGCAGCTCACTGTAACACAAACTCGTCTCAACTCTTGAAGAATCCAAGTGAAGGAAGAACTTGAACACGAAGTCTTTCTGAAGTAACTGAAGACTAAACTTGAACCTGAAATGCAACCAGAATAAAAACAGTACAGATATCTGGGAGGGGCTATGGATTGATCAGCTATGATTAATGGAAAGAAAATTATCAGGTATGATTATACATAATTTTACCTTCCATATCATCAAGCTGATCAATCCATAGACTGGTGGGATGTACCGAAGCAGTACTCACCCAGGGCGGGACACAGAAATCCCTGACCTCAACACTGAAGCTCCAAACCGGGCCTCCGCCCGTGCAGCCACAGTCAACCGGTAATGCTTGGAGAATGTATGAGCCGAAGCCCAAGTTGCCGCCTTGCATATCTCTTCCAAGGAGACGGATCCGGCCTCTGCCATCGAGGCCGCCTGAGCTCTCGTGGAGTGAGCCTTCAGCTGGATAGGCGGCACCTTCCCCGCGGCCACATAAGCCGCTGCAATGGCTTCCTTGACCCATCTTGCCACTGTAGGCTTAGCAGCCTGCAGACCCTTACGAGGACCTGCAAACAGGACAAACAGATGATCCGATTTCCGGAAATCATTGGTCATTTCCAAGTATCTGATGATGACTCGTCTCACATCCAGATATTTAAGAGCAGAGTACTCCTCTGGGTAGTCCTCCCTACGAAAGGAAGGGAGACAGAGCTGCTGATTCACATGGAAGCGAGAAACAATCTTGGGCAGAAAGGAAGGCACTGTGCGAATAGTCACTCCTGCCTCAGTGAACTGCAGAAAAGGCTCTCGACATGAGAGCGCCTGGAGCTCGGAAACTCTTCTGGCTGAAGTGATAGCCACCAAAAAGACTGCTTTCAACGTCAGGTCTTTCAGAGATGCCCTCGACAAGGGTTCAAAAGGCGGCTTCTGCAATGCTCTTAGCACCAGGTTGAGATTCCACGCAGGCACCACTGAGTGCAGAGGAGGGCGCAGGTGATTAACTCCCTTGAGAAAGCGCACCACATCTGGCTGTGAAGCCAGGGAAGCACCCTTCAGGCGGCCCCTGAAGCAAGCCAGAGCCGCTACCTGGACTTTAAGGGAACTGAGCGACAGGCCTTTCTCCAGACCTTCTTGCAGGAACGCCAACACTGAAGAAATTGGAGCAGTGAAGGGAGAAAGAGAGCCTGCTTCACACCACGCTGCAAAGATATGCCAAACCCTGGCGTAAGCAGTAGAAGTAGAGCGCTTCCTCGCTCTCAGCATAGTGGCGATGACCTTGTCTGAGAAGCCCTTCTTCCTCAGACGCTGCCGCTCAATAGCCAGGCCGTAAGACCAAAGGGGGAGGGATCCTCCATCACCACGGGACCCTGATGTAACAGGCCCTGTTCCACTGGCAGTCGCAGAGGATCGTCCACTGAGAGCCTGATCAAGTCCGCATACCAGGGACGCCTGGGCCAATCCGGACCCACCAGGATTACCCTGCCGGGATGCTTTGCCACCCGGTCTAGCACCCTGCCCAACATGGGCCAGGGCGGGAACACATAGAGGAGCTCTTGTGTCGGCCACTGTTGGAGAAGAGCATCTACTCCCAGGGATCGAGGGTCCCGTCCTCTGCTGAAGAAGCGCGGCACTTGGCAATTGGCCGATGACGCCATCAGATCTAGGCTCGGCTGGCCCCAGCGCTTCGTGATGTCCAAGAACGCCTGAGCAGATAGCTGCCACTCTCCGGGCTCCCAGGTATGGCGACTGAGAAAGTCCGCCTTGACATTCATGACTCCGGCAATGTGAGCCGCTGAAAGCTGCTCCAGGTTCGCTTCCGCCCACTGGCAAAGATACATAGCCTCCTTGGCTAGAGGGGCGCTCTTGGTACCTCCCTGGCGGTTGACATAGGCCACAGCCGTGGCATTGTCCGACAGGACCCGTACAGGCTTCCACACCAGTACCGGGATGAACTCCAAAAGCGCCAACCGAATGGCTCTGAGTTCCAGGAGGTTGATAGACCACTTTGCCTCTGCAGGAGACCAGAGCCCCTGCGCTGTCCTTCCCAAGCAGTGGGCTCCCCAGCCCGACAAAGAGGCGTCCGTCGTGACGACAATCCACTCTGGGGTCACCAGAGGCATTCCCGCAGACAATTTGTCTGTCTGCATCCACCAGCTCAGCGCCTTGCGCACTGCTGGGTCCAAGGGAAGTCGCACAGCATAATCCTCCGACATCGGAGTCCAGCGCTGCAGCAAGGAGTGTTGAAGTGGTCTCATATGAGCCCTGGCCCAGGGCACTACTTCCAACGTGGCCGTCATAGAGCCCAACAGCTGCACATAGTCCCAAGCCCGAAGAGGAGAGGCTCCCAGGAACTGGTCCACCTGAGCCTGAAGTTTGACAATCCGATTGTCTGGCAGGAACACTCTGCCCACTTGGGTGTCGAATCGAACTCCCAGGTACTCCAGGGACTGAGTCGGGCGCAGCTGGCTCTTCTCCCAGTTGATGATCCATCCCAGGGAGCTCAAAAGAGCAACTACCCGGTCCACAGCTTTGCCGCACTCTGCATAAGAGGGGGCTCGGATCAACCAGTCGTCCAGATAAGGATGGACTTGTATCCCTTCCTTTCGTAGGAAGGCCGCGATGACCACCATTACTTTGGAAAAGGTCCGCGGAGCAGTAGCCAACCCGAATGGGAGGGCTCTGAACTGGAAGTGTCGTCCCAGGACTGCAAAACGCAGGAAGCGTTGATGAGGAGGCCAGATGGGAATATGCAGGTACGCTTCCTTGATGTCCAAGGAAGCCAAGAACTCTCCTGCCTTCACTGCCGCTATAACAGAGCGGAGAGTCTCCATGCGAAAGTGCCGCACTTTCAAGGCCCGATTGACCCCTTTGAGGTCGAGGATAGGCCGGACAGAACCTCCTTTTTTGGTACCACAAAGTAAATGGAGTAACGTCCCTTGCCAAGCTGACTTTCTGGCACAGGAACGACCGCGCCCAGGCGGATCAGATTGTCCAAGGTCTGCTGCACTGCCACAGCTTTGACCGGAGACTTGCAGGGAGAGAGTACAAACCCGTCTTTTAAGGGTCGGCAGAACTCTAGCTTGTAGCCGTCTCTGATGACTTCCAGCACCCACGCGTCTGAAGTTATTGTGGTCCACTCGCCCAGAAACGAGGACAGCCGTCCTCCAATCTGCACTGGGGCGTGGACCAAGGCCCCGTCATTGGGTACGAGACCCTGGGGGAGGACCGGAGGAAGCACCTCCGGGACGGCGGTCTCTGCGAAAGGAATGCTGCTTGGGGGAGAAATTCCTCTTGAAGGAAGAGGGGGCAGAAGAACCCGACTTGCCCGGGCGGTACCGACGGGCTTCCTGCAACCGTCCTCTGGAGGTACCGGGACGAGTACTAGCCCGAGCCCTGACTTCTGGTAATTTCTTGCCCTTAGACGTGCCGAGATCGGTCACGATTTTGTCCAGCTCGACCCCAAAGAGCAGCTTGCCTTTAAAAGGCAATCTAGCCAGGCGGGATTTAGAGGCGTGGTCAGCAGACCAATGTTTCAGCCAAAGCCACCGCCGCGCAGAGATTGTCTGAGCCATGCCTTTAGCTGAGGCCCTCAAGACATCATACAGCAAGTCTGCCAAATAGGCTAAGCCCGATTCCAGGGCCTGCCAATCAGCCCTCAAGGAATGATCCGAGGGGGAAGCCCGCTGCACCATAGTCAGGCACGCCCTGGCCACATAGGAGCCGCAAACTGAGGCCTGCAAACTTAAAGCAGCCGCCTCAAAGGACGACCTTAAGGCCGCCTCCAATCTTCTGTCTTGGGCGTCCTTTAGGGCCGTGCCACCTTCCACCGGCAACGCCGTTTTCTTAGTCACCGCAGTGATTAAAGAATCCACGGTAGGCCACAGATAGGCCTCACGTTCACTCACAGCCAAAGGATAGAGGCGGGACATAGCCCTAGCCACTTTAAGGCTCGCTTCCGGGACATCCCATTGAGCCGAAATTAAGGTGTGCATGGCATCATGCACGTGGAAGGTTCTAGGCGGGCGCTTCGTCCCCAGCATAATGGCAGAGCCAACAGGGGCTGAGGGAGAGACGTCCTCCGGAGAGGAAATCTTCAAAGTGTCCATGGCCTGTAACAACAGGTTGGGCAAATCCTCTGGGCTAAAAAGCCGCGCTGCAGAGGGGTCATCCGCTCCATCCGAGCGGGGATCCGTCTCCTCCAAGGAATCCGCAAAGGACCGTTGGGAGACCTCAGACACGCTGCCCTCATCTACATCGGAGGAGACAAAGTCCTCCAAGGCCTGGGAATCAACCCGAGGGCGTTTACCTCTGGGAACCTCAACCTCTTTACCAGACGAGGGAGCAGGGGCAGCGTTTTGCATGAGGAAAGCCTGATGCAGCAGCAAAACAAACTCGGGGGAGAAACCCCCCAGACTGTGTACTTCCGCAGCCTGGGCAACAGCCCTAGACGCACCCTCAACCGGCGCTCGCAAGAGCGGGGGAGAGACATGCTGCGCATCCAAAATGGCGTCCGGCGCGACACTCCGCGAAGGAGCCGCGCGGGAAGAACGGCGCTTAACTTTAGCCGCTTTTGTGCCGTCGCCCAAATTAAGGGCGTTCATGGCATTAATGTCTCCAACCTCAAGGGCGGCCCACGAAGAAGCCGTCCGAGCCGCGTGGCCGGCCAAGATGGCGGAGGCGAGGAGCGGGGGATGGGCGTTTATGGCGGGAAAAACCGCCACGCCGGAGGAAGGACCGGGACATTCATTGGTCACGAAACTGTCACCCAACAAGGGCGAATCAGGCTGTAAGACCCCCACATCCCCTCTAGAAGCGCTCAAGCGATCCGGGGAGCGACCCTTTGTGCCCTCGCCCTCCGACGCCATATGCCACGAGGAGAAGAATCGGGGAACCCCCTGCCCGCTATAAAAAGGTAAAAATTACCTGCTGTCCGCTCCGAGCTGTAACGAACTGGTGTCCCAGTGAGTAGCTGCAATGAACGTTTAAATAAACGTCGAAATAAACGCCTTTAAGGACGTTTAAAATTTTTTTTTTTTTTTAACGGAGCCAGCGGGAGGGGGGAGAAAAGGAGGGACCTGGCGCCACCAGGTTTGCACTTGCTCAAGAAGAGCCCTCAACCCCAGGCACTCAACAAAACCTAAAAATTAGGCTTGGAGGCCTAGCCAGAGCTGCTGCTGTGTGTGACCACCACCTGCTGAGATAGAGAACATACTGAGGAGTTTCCGGCAGCACATGACCACATATAGGGAGGCAAAAGTTTGCTCTCTATCTCCACCTGCTGGTAGATGGACACAACCCACCAGTCTATGGATTGATCAGCTTGATGATATGGAAGGAGGCTATTTCTCCACTCCAAAGGTAACTGCAGAGATCAGTTCTGAGCTTGTAAGTTCTTCCAGAACGATCGTATAGGTTGGGTTATTTTATCACAAGCTGGGTTATTTTAGTACAGGGGACGGGCAGGGATGGAAGAGATTCCAGCGGGGACATGTGAAATTTCTGTCCCTGTGCAACACAATGTGGAAGCAGAGGAAGTTTTCCTATTCTGCCAATACTAAGTCCAATCCCTAGCATGGGTCCCAAAAGGCCGGACCTCAAAATCCAGACTTGGTCTTGTGCTTGGGAAAGCACTCTGGGGGAGCCTCACCCACATTCTTAATCTTTTCCACATCCTTGCCAAACAACATGCAACCTTGAAAGGTCCCTGGTAGCCATTCCAAGGCTAAGGCTCAGCCTCAGACTGCAAACCATGGCCTCACCCTGGGGGGGGGGGGGGGGGGGGGAGGGAAGGCTATTAAGAAATTCTGCTGCATCAGTCAACCTGCATCATTTACAGGAGGCAGCGAAATACTAGAAACATTTCTGGTTGTTACCATCTGTTATACCAATGTAGTTATTGGCATCTTCAAACCTCTACCTGCATCTGTTAATGCGGGAGGGGGTGGGGGGGGGGGAGACATAACTCAGTCTGAATTAGGGGCATAGCCAGCCTTCCGATTTTGGGATTGTCCAGGGATAGGCAACACATTGTTCCCTCCTATTCTTGTCCTCTTCCCTGCACATACAAGTGCCCGCCAAACATACCTTTGCTGGCAGAGATCTCAAGGCCTCGCTAACCAGATAAATACAGTGCCACAACTCTCCTCCTTCTCACATTACTCCCTTAAGGAAGAAGCTGGAGTGTGCCTTTAGCCGCCAATGCTGGGACTTCTTGTGCGAAACGTTCTGGCATCGGTGGATGAAAGCACGCTGCCAACTTCTGCCTTAAAGAAGCAGAGTGAGGAGGAAGAGGGTGGCAGCGGAACTGTATTTATTTGGCTGGCAGGGCTTTGGCATCCCCACTAGCAAAGGTAAAGAGGTGCTGCAGTCAGAGCCAAAAATGGGGGGGGGGGGGGGGGGGGGGGGAGGAGGGACCAGGTGCCCAAAGTTCCCCCAGGCCTCCCCATGGCTACACCACTGGTCTGAACAGGTCTAGCAAGATGATAAGAAAAGGATTACTAAGTGAATGGCTGTGATATGCAATTCAGAAAATATAATTTAAATAAACTAGCTACATGGTTTAGTACTGCCCTGCCTCTGCTCCTCTTTTCACTCCATTGATCTTATTCCTTGGTCTCCTTTAATTGTCTCTTAAAATAAAAAAAAAAATACTTATTTTCAGAATCTGAATGTATTAGGACAGTATAACCACAAATTCCTTATTACATTCAGTGCAGCAGTCCCTTTTTCAATTTACACAGATTGCGGAGTTTAAAAAAGGTTTGGACGGCTTCCTAAAGGAAAAGCCCATAGACCGTTATTAAATGGACTTGGGGAAAATCCACTATTTCTGGGATAAGCAGTATAAAATGTTTTGTACTTTTTTGGGATCTTGACAGGTATTTGCGACCTGGATTGGCCACTGTTGGAAACAGGATGCTGGGCTCGATGGACCTTTGGTCTTTCCCAGTATGGCAATACTTTTGTACTTATGTACTTGGGATTCTGAATGGAATGTTGCTACCCTTTGCAGTTCTACATGGAATGTTGCTACTCTTTGGGATCTTACCAGGTATTTGTGACCTGGATTGGCCACTGTTGGAAACAGGATGCTGGGCTCGATGGACCTTTGGTCTTTCCCAGTATGGTAATACTTATGCACTTATGAAATGACTACCCTGAAGCAGAAGGGCCAGCAAAACCCTCAAAATTATATTTAACCCAGTACTGCACTGAGTAACAGCTACAGCCTGAGTAACGCATCTACAGCATCCCCCCTGCCCCATCCGATTTGTGGTGGTGGGCTGGGAGCAATTTTTGCATCCCCTCCATTTTTCAACCCTAGGCAGCTGCACTACTCATAAAACCCTTGGTACAATGTTGATTTTACTTTAGAAAATTTTAAAAATCCCAGAAATGCTGTTTCCCTAGTGGTCTCAGCTGGCCTGTGGAGGATGCTAGCTTAGCAGTGGTGAAAGGAGCAGGAGATTTGGGTATATGCCATTCTAGCCCTATAAAACCTGCAAGTGGCCAGATTTTGCTGGACGTAGATAAACTTATTGCCACAACACTGGAACCTATTTGGTCAGCTTTAATATCTTTGGAAAAAAACTGATGGGGTCTTTTACATAGGCGCGATGGCGTTTTTAGCGCATGTTAAAAACAGACCCACGTTTAACGCTAAAGACGCCAATGTATTCCTACGGGCGTCTTTAGCATTTAGCGCGTGCCTATTTTTAACGCGCACTAAAAACGCCAGTGCGCCTACATAAAAGACCTCCTTAGTTTTGGTGTGAAGGGATCTGTTGGAAAGTTGGAAGATCATTTTAATACTCTGGAAGGCAATATGTCTACACAAGGTGAGCAGATTAAAAGCTCAGACTCTCAAATTACATCTTTAATGAAGTCAAGAATATGTTGATTAAGGATAATATATCACTACAGAGTAGATTAGAGATTATGGAAAATAAAGTAAGAGTACTAAACTTCCCCAGATCCCCAACTGTACCACCTAGGGAACTGTTTAAGAGGTTCCTGATGGAGGCTCTTGGAATTATAGGAAAAGCATTTCCACTATTCCATAAAGTCTTCTACCTTCCTTACCAGCGGAAGATGGAAGACCAAAGGGGTAGTGATTATCAAGGAGAAAGTGTCTCCAGATAGTTAAATCTAACTACTTTCCTTGAGACATCACATGACGATATCCAAAAGCATGGAACTTTGCTTCTAACTTTTGTGTCTGAGTCTAATAAGGACTCTATGAGGCTTTGTCAACAAATCTGAATATTTCCTGATATCTCTAAGCAGACACAGGATGGAAGAAGAACTTTTCTGCAATTACGACAGGAAGTGCAATCCAAAGGAGGATAGTTCTTGTGATTTCCTGTTAAATGTATTGTGAAAATAGGAGACAAACTTTTATTTTCTGAGACCCAAAACATTTCAGACTATTTCTGGACACACACACAAAAAAAAATGAGATTTACCTGCTTTAAATACTGGTTAACTAGGATTTCTTTTTTATAAACCCCGTTAAGGCATGTTAATTTGGTCCTTCGATTAAATTTCTTCTTCCCACTTTCTGGGATCTCCACAACTTATTGGGGACTTGGTGGGGGACAGCAAAAAAAAAAATTGGAGCTATTACCTATTTACATTATTGCTGTAAAGTGTCTAAGTTACTAGACGTTTATTCTTTGTTTATACAATTAATGGTTTAAAACAATATAAAAAAAATTTAAAAATCTAGAATATGGAATCCCAAATAGCTTTGCTTTAAATTGCTGAAGTCATTAAATTATACCCCATCTTGCCAATTAAGGTGTGGAGAATCAGCATTCATAAGAGTACCCTCAGCTCAAGAAATACAACTCATTCACAGTAAAGAAAGGTCTTTCTGTGGTAAAGTCCATCATCTCTGAAACAAACTGCCTTCAGAAGTGGGGGGATGAACTCAATTACACCTTTTGTAAAGGTCTGGAAATCTTTTTATTCAGCCACATTTCATAACAGGTGAATTATTACTGTAGATTGTATATTCAGTTTTTAGTCTTAATTGAATTCTATTTTATGAAGCTTCAGTCCCATACCACATCATATTTTCATATGTTTTTGGTACCAAAGACCTCCTATGGTGGTTTAAGTGCATTTGGTATTATTAAGCTTTTGGTAAAGTTTCAAGGTCGGTATGAGGATCTGCGATAGTTTGTACTTCTCTGTTTTGGTTGCGTGGTTTTGAATTTGTTCTGATTTTTAGGAATTTCAAGCTGTATCTTTTGTTTTGGATATGCAGGCCACTATACAGATATGCAAGTGGTTTATTTAGTTCAATACCTGTTACATTATTATTCATTGGGCATTAACATTTTTGCCTTGCAACTAATGTTTATTTGTTGTAATATTTGCAATATACAGCAAGACAATTTTTTTTTAAACCATCAAAACACATTTTTTCTACTGCTATCAAATGGTTTTGATTTGGTATTGTAATTCTGTTTATTAAGATGTATTAACTACCTTTATCAAGAGACTCACCCCAAGGCACTTCAGCCCTTGGTTCTCAGAGTTGAGCAGGTTTGTAACTTTGAAAATGCGGATAATTCTAAAGTTTGCTGTGAGATCTCTTTCACCAGTTTGTATTTCCACTGACAGAATTCGCTAAAATGATTCATCATGTGAAAACCTAAGATGAAGATGTAACCCAAGATGTCTCAGTAGCCTGGCATGCATACTAAGCGTCCTGCAAAGCAGGTTCAGAGGCTCATCAGTTGATCAGCGTAACTCTAGCTTGTATTGCTAATGACTTTGCAATAATGTATTTTTAATGCCTAAAAAGGTTTATTCTCCAAAACTGAAATTTGTATCTTTTAAAAACCCCTTAAATTAAATACTCTTAACACCCTAAAAGTTTTTGAACAGAAAATGTCAGCAACAGTTAGGTCATGGTTGGACTTGATTTATATCATAAATCATGCAATGGGAAGCTTTTCTGCAGAACGCTGAGAATTCATTCCATACAGGAACAAAAGCAGCACAAACTTGTTTTTAGAGACACCCTGGAATTTCATCCAAAAGAGATGACCACTGTTGAGGCACTACAGGATAGCAGAAATCACAAAGATAATTATTTTTCTTAAAAAAAAATAAAGCAGCCATCACTCCTAATAAACGTATTTAGAATGCGAACAGAACTATGCGACTGTATTCCAGCTACAGCTTCCTTTTGTATAATTATGGCTGTACAATACAGAAAGGGTATAACTTAGAAACCAGCTCACACTACTCTGGCGTGATTACGTGTGCCAGTTTCAGCACTTTCACTAAAGACAGTATATCGCTCATTTTTCCTTATCCACATTTTTAAAATTTCTAACAGTAAAGTTGGCAAGGTTACACACTTCTCGCTATTGTAAAAAGCCCACACCCACCTCTCTAATATTATTTCAGACTGTTTATGTAGTTGCAAAATACCACAGAAAGGCGGTATATCAAGTCCCATTTCCTTTACTAACTCAGCCCTTTTTAGCTTGTTCTGTTCTTTCACCTTTCCAAGACTCCTGTTCTATAGTCAGACACGATATACCTCCTCTCCTAAAACAGAACAAGGCAATGCCGCAGAACAATAGACCCATGTTAGCATCTGCTGGTGTCAATGGGGTGTGGGTAAGTGATGCAATTGGCAGGAAGGAACACAGACTCTGCAGGAAAACATACTAGCACAGTGCCATTCATGGTTGTGTATGGTTTATTGGGTTTCAGAGAAAGAAATGACTCTTAAAAATGCAGGTACATTTATTATTCAGAACTGGGTTGCTCTATCTGCATCTCCTCTTCTAGTCACCTCCCCCATCTAAATTTTCACCCCGTCTACACCTATTAATTGTACTTTTTGATTACAAGTGTAGACTTTATAGCTTTTTTTTTTTTTTTTGTTACATTTGTACCCCGCGCTTTCCCACTCATGGCAGGCTCAATGCGGCTTACATGGGGCAATGAAGGGTTAAAGCTGCCTGTGCCTGAAGTGGGAATCGAACTCAGTTCCTCAGTCCAAAGTTCACCACCCTAACCACTAGGCCACTCCTTTATTTATTTATTTTTTGTCTATTAGATTGTAAGCTCTTTGAACAGGGACTTTCTTCTATGTTTGTGCAGCGCTGCGTACGCCTTCTAGCGCTATAGAAATGCTAAATAGTTGTAGTAGTCCTCCACTGTTGCTACTATTTGAGATTCTACATGGAATGTTGCTATTCCACTAGCAACATTCCATGTAGAAGTCGGCCCTTGCAGATCACCAATGTGGCCGCGCAGGCTTCTGCTTCTGTGAGTCTCAGGACGTCAGACTCACAGAAACAGAAGCCTGCGCAAACTTCTACATGGAATGTTGCTAGTGGAATAGCAACATTCCATGTAGAATCTCAAATAGTAGCAACAGTGGAGGAGTGGCCTAGCGGTTAGGGTGGTGGACTTTGGTACTGGGGAACTGAGTTTGATTCCCACTTCAGGCACAGGCAGCTCCTTGTGACTCTGTGGGCAAGTCACTTAACCCTCCATTGCCCCATGTAAGCCGCATTGAGCTTGCCATGAGTGGGAAAGCACGGGGTACAAATGTAACAAAAATAAAAAAAAATAATAAAAACTAACTTGAATTACATTCCTGTGGAGGTGAAGGACAAAAGGGAAATAAATGAAATAAATGTATGCGACAACATACAATGCTTCTGTTTCCTTCCCGTGTTATTCATTAAACTAAAAGAAGTAGATTAATTGATTGAAAATCATTTATGTTGCAAGGTTCAAGTACAGGTATAAAAGCTTTACTATTATTACGCTGTGTTGTCATGCAGCCTTCAGAAGCAAGGATTACTTTCTGTATTTTGGCAGTATCCTGGATACTGAGCTACCAGTTGCCCTCTGAACTCATCTTGCCCTAAGGGATACAAAGTCATTGGATTTATTTATATAACACCAATACTGAGCCAAACAGCAGCAAATGAAAACATGCACCGATTTCTACATCTTGTGCAGAGCTTACATTACACTGCTTGAATACAGCTGTTGTTTCATCTAATAAGGAATTCAAAAGTGGGAGAAGCTGAAATACTCCCCAGTCCAGAATGGTAAAAATTACCATCATAAACCAAGAAAAAAAAAATGATTCCTATTTTAAATATTCCCCAAGATGCTGATGCTTACAGTTGGCTGCCCTGTGTCCCAAGCCCTGGCACTTATCAGGTAATAGATGTTATGGTGGGACTTACTGTGTGGTAATTGATCATTTCCTGCAGGCTATCAGAGAATTTCGTCAAACTGGTCTGTAAGAGAGAAAATAAAAACGCACACAGAGGAAAGTAAGGCAAGCGCAATTACTTTCAACAACTTGCAAACAGAAATGTGAAGGGGCATAATCGAATGGCGCCGGTCATATATATGGCCGGCCATCTTCGAGGCCAGCTTCCGCAAAGGGGCGGAGCCAACCGTATTATCGAAATACGGTTGGGGCCGGCTAAATTTCAACGTTTAGGTCAAATGTTGAGATCACCGGGTTTAGAGATGGCCGGCTTCAGTTTTCAGCCATAATGGAAACCGGGCCCGGCCATCTCAAACCCGGCGAAATGCAAACCCTTTGGTCGTGGGAGGAGCCAGCATTTGTAGTGCACTGGTCTCCCTGACATGCCAGGACACCAACTGGGCACCCTAGGGGACACTGCAGTGGACTTCAAAAATTGCTCCCAGGTGCATAGCTCCCTTACCTTGTGTGCTGCGCCCCCCAAATCCCCCCCCCCAAAACACTCCCCGCAACTCTACACCACTATCATAGCCCTTAGGGATGAAGAGGGGCACCTACATGTGGGTACAGTGGGTTCTTGGGGGGTTTGAAGGGCTCAACATTACCACAAGTGTAACGGGGGGGGGGGGGGGGGATGGGCCTGGGTCCACCTGTCCCCACTAAATACTGCTGTCAGGGAGCTGGGTATGACATTTGAGGCTGGTATACAGGCTGGGGAAAAAACATTTTTTTGATGTTTTTTTTGAGTGGGAAGAGGTTGGTGACCACTGGGGGAGTAAGGGGAGGTCATCCCCGATTCCCTCTGGTGGTCATCTGGTTAATTGGGGCACTTTTTTAAGACTTGGTCCTAAAAATAAATGGACCAAGTGCAGCCGGCAAAATGCTCGTCTGAGCCGGCCATCTTTTTTCCATTATCGGGCAAAGTCGGCCATCTCATAACCACGCCCCCACATTCTGTGCCCTGCCTTGAAGGTTGGCTGGATCCGCGACGGAAAGCAGCTGGCGCCGGCCAAAAATCGGCTTTCGATTATACTGATTTGCCCGGGATCAGGAGATCACCGGCCATCTCCCGATTTGTGTCGGAAGATGGCCGGCGATCTCCTTCGAAAATACGCTGGATAGTCTTTTTATATTACATTAACTGCAGCTGAACTCTATTAAAAACAGCAAGCTAGCTAAATTATGAACACAGCAGTAGAAATAATACCACCTCCCCAAAGTAAACTTTCTAACAACCATCGATAAGCTACCCAAAACATCTTTTTGTCCACAGCTCCATTATAAAGGGTGGAACCCTAGTACTGGCTCCATCTTGACTCTTTATTTTATTTATTTGTAGCATTTGTATCCCACATTTTCCCACCAATTTGCAGGCTCAATGTGGCTTACATCTGCTGTAATGGTGGTTGCCATTTCCAGGTAACAGAATTACAAATGGTATTGCGTTAAGGTGCAATATATGGAACATAATATATATGGAACAGATCATGATATATATATATTCCATGTGCATACATACATGGTATAGAAGAATACATTATGATATTGCAAGAAGGTTCCTAAATAATAAATTGGATTATAACATACATTAGGTAATATTGTTTATCTCTATAGAATTATTCCCTTGGGACTAGATTCTATATAAGGCGCTTGAAAAATCGGCACCGAAAATATTTTCCCCTAGATTTAAGTAGTTTATAGAATATGTTCAGCGGTCATACATAAGTACATAAGTAGTGCCATACTGGGAAAGACCAAAGGTCCATCTAGCCCAGCATCCTGTCACCGACAGTGGCCAATCCAGGTCAAGGGCACCTGGCACGCTCCCCAAACGTAAAAACATTCCAGACAAGTTATACCTAAAAATGCGGAATTTTTCCAAGTCCATTTAATAGCGGTCTATGGACTTGTCCTTTAGGAATCTATCTAACCCCTTTTTAAACTCCGTCAAGCTAACCGCCCGTACCACGTTCTCCGGCAACGAATTCCGGAGTCTAATTACACGTTGGGTGAAGAAAAATTTTCTCCGATTCGTTTTAAATTTACCACACTGTAGCTTCAACTCATGCCCTCTAGTCCTAGTATTTTTGGATAGCGTGAACAGTCGCTTCACATCCACCCGATCCATTCCACTCATTATTTTATACACTTCTATCATATCTCCCCTCAGCCGTCTCTTCTCCAAGCTGAAAAGCCCTAGCCTTCTCAGCCTCTCTTCATAGGAAAGTCGTCCCATCCCCACTATCATTTTCGTCGCCCTTCGCTGTACCTTTTCCAATTCTACTATATCTTTTTTGAGATACGGAGACCAGTACTGAACACAATACTCCAGGTGCGGTCGCACCATGGAGCGATACAATGGCATTATAACATCCGCACACCTGGACTCCATACCCTTCCTAATAACACCCAACATTCTATTCGCTTTCCTAGCCGCAGCAGCACACTGAGCAGAAGGTTTCTGCTTAACTGTAGGTGCGTCCATTTACAGTTGGCGTAATTACTGGTGCCTAAGTTAAGCATGGATTAGGTGTATTTTATATCCATAATGAAGATTTTCGGAATGCCCACGGTCCACCCATTCCATGCCCATGGCCACACCCCCTTTTTGGCAGCACACACTAGAATTTACATGCACTGCTCTACAGAATATGCTTAGACAGCTGTGTACTGAAATTCTAATTAATGTCAATTAGTGTCAATTCCTTATTAAGTGGCAATCATTGGCTTCTTAAGTAATTAAGTAGTGTGCACAAAATCCAGAATATGACTGGATTTGAGTGCACAATTTTGGTCGCCCTATATAGAATTTGGGGTTGGTGTCTAAAATCTAGAAAAGCAAAAAAAAAAAAAGTAAACTATGTAAAAATCTAACCAAAAAAGAAAAAAAAAGGGGGGCCAAACAGCAAAACTAAAACACTAATGGAATTAGTATGTGCTAAATATATATTTTTTTTGTTACATTTAAGAAGCCCATGGGTATAAAAGGAGCTTCTTAGCATTTAGCACGCGCTAATTCCATTTGCACAAACTAAGCTTTAGTAAAAGGGTCCCGAAATGACTTGTCCCAGGTCACAGGAGAATCAGTGGGATATGAACACTGGCTTTCCTAGTTTTCAGCCCATTGCTCTGAACACATGGCAACTATGCCACTCCTTCACCTGTCCGATATATAAACACTCACCTCAATCACATCATCGTTGTTGGAATATTGTGCCAGGTCTCGAATTCCATTCATAAACTGTTTGTTGGCAGCACAGAAAGCTTTACCAGCATCGATCATCCCAATACACAACTTCACCAGCTATTGAAAATAAGATGCTCAGAAATTATTTTCTTTACGCCTCCAAAATATAAGATCTCATAACAAGTTATTCTGAAGGTCTCCTGCAATAAAACGTTAACTCCATAATATATTCAACAACACAGCTTGTTCAGTTTGCTGGTCTTGTTCCTGGCAGGTCTCTAGTCACTCTTCAACATATCTCTTCCTGTTTCTCTCCAATCTACCCACCACTCGTTACTGCCAGAATGCCTTTTATCTAGATTTGGTGTTATTATTCCAGGAATGTGCCAATCGTAATTTCCTACCCTTGCTATAACTAGCACATCTCAAGAGGATGGACTAAACAGATCCTTCAGAGACATGACAGAACCTCTTCAAATACGTTTACATATTTGTCTCTCTCCATCTTTCTTTAATTAAGTCACAAAACCAGAATCATCTAGTAATTCCTGCACCAACTACAGCACGTTAGACCACAACAGGTAGGGAATGGAGTTGTTCAAAGTGGCACAAAGGCCTGTCTTAAGAGAAACATATTTAGCTCTCGTTTAAAAGACTCTAGTCTATTTTCTAATCTTAAATGATGGAGGAGGGAGTCCAATAAGGCTGGCACCAGAAAACATATAGCAGATTCTATTATGGTGATATTTATTTTTATTTAAGAAAAAATGTATATTCCGCTTTATCGCCAAAGGTTCTAAGAAAATTACATAATTACATGCACAATAGTAAAAACTCATACCTATTATACAATACAGACAAACTCAATAAACACATAAAATTTCTCTTCATGAAACATTATTCTAAATGCTCTAATTACATATATCATATTGTGTTCATAATATAAAACAAATTAGGCTCAACTATAAGACTCAATAACTAAATACATAGTAACATAGTAGATGACGGCAGAAAAAGACCTGCACGGTCCATCTAGTCTGCCCAACAAGATAAACTCATGTGTGCCATTTTTTGCGTATACTACTACTACTACTACTACTTAGCATTTCTATAGCGCTGCCAGGGTTACGCAGCGCTGTACAAGTTTAACATGGGGAAGGACCGACCCTGCTCAGAAGAGCTTACAATCTAAAGGTTACAAACTATGTAGTCAGTGTAGGTATCATGAGTGGGGAAGGTGGTTATGCGCCAAAAGCAAGGGAGAAGAGATGGGCCTTGAGTAAGGACTTGAAGACGGGCAGGGAGGGCGCATGACGTAAGGGCTCGGGAAGGCTGCCCCAGGCATATGGTGATGCGAGGCAGAAGGGGCGGAGTCCGGAGCCAGCGGCGGCGGAGAAGGGTACAGACAGGAGTGCTCCGTCCTGAGAGCGGAGGTTACGGGTGGGAACATAAGGGGAGAGGAGGGTAGAGAGGCAATGGGGGGCCGCAGATCGAGCGCATCCGAAGGCCAAAAGGAGAAGCCTGAACCGCACACGGCAGCGGACCGGGAGCCAGTGAAGCGACCCGAGGAGAGGGGTGATATGAGAGTATCGGTTCACGCGGTAGATAAGGCGCGCGGCGGAATCCCGGACAGACCGAAGGGGGGACAGGTGGCCAAGCGGGAGGCCAGCGAGGAGAAGGCCGCAACAGTCAAGACGAGAGGCAACGAGCGAGTGGACGAGGGTTCGGGCGGTCCGCCCAGAGAGGAATGGGCGAACCTTGCTAATACTATAGAGGAAGAAGCGACAGGTCCTAGCCGTCCGCTGGATATGGGCAGAGAAGGAGAGGGAGGAGCCGAAGATGACTCCGAGACCGCGGGCTGAAGTGACTGGGAGGATGAGGGCGCCGTCAACAGAGACGGAAAGTGGGGGAAGAGGAGAAGAGGGTCTGGGTGGAAAGACAAGGAGCTCAGTCTCCGCCATGTCCAGTTCCAGATGCCGGTTGGACATCCAGGCAGCGACGTCTGAAAGGCAGGCCGAAACCCCGGCCCGGGTTTCGACTGTGATGTCGGGAGCGGAGAGATAAAGCCGGGCGTCACCAGCACAGAGATGGTACCGGAAACCATGCGACGAGATCAGCGAGCCCAGGGAAGAGGCGCAGACCGAGAAAAGAAGCGGTCCAAGGACAGAACCCCGAGGAACCCCAACAGAGAGCGGGACGGGGGTGGAAGAAGAGCCACCAGAATATACTCCGAAGGTGCGATGGGAAAGATACGAAGAGAACCAGGAGAGGACGGAGCCCCGGAACCCGAACGAGGACAGCGCGCCAAGAAGTAAATTATGACCGACGGTGTCAAAGGCGGCAGACAGGTCGAGGAGGACGAGGACGGAACAGCGACCCCCGGACTTGGCAAGGAACAAGTCATTACAGACCCTAGAGAGTGCTGTTTCCGTCGAGTGAAGTGGGCGAAAGCCGGATTGGAGCGGATCGAGGACGGCCCGAGAGGAGAGGAAGCCAAGGCAGCGGCTGTGCACAGCGCGTTCAAGCAATCCGGAGAGGAAGGGTAGAAGAGAGATGGGACGGTAGTTGGAGGGACAGGTGGGGTCTAGTGATGGTTTTTTGAGAAGTGGTGTGACGACAGCGTGCTTGAAGGTGTCAGGGACAGTAGCAGTGGAGAGAGAGAGGTTGAGGACGTGACAGATTGAGGGGTTAACTGTAGGAGAGATGTTGTCAAGCAGATCGGCGGGAATGGGATCAGAGGAACAGGCGGTGCACTCAGAGGAAGAGAGGAGGCGAGCAGTCTCCTCCTCGGTGATCCCAGGGAAGGAGGAGGAGGCCAGGCTAGGTTGGTTAGGGGAGTGGGTTAAGAAGTCACAGGGAGGAGGAGGCTTGGAAGTGAATTCAAGGCCTATCCTCTGCACCCTATCGCGGAAGTAGTCAGCTAGTGTCTGAGGAGAGAGTGAGGGGGGGGATGGGAGCGGAGGGCACTTTAAGTAGGGAGTTGAGGGTGGCGAAGAGGCGACGAGGGCCGGAGCCAAGACAATCAGTCAATTGAGAATAGTATACCTTACCTTGATTTGTACCTGTCTTATTCAGGGCACAGACCGTATAAGTCTGCCCAGCCCTATCCCCGCCTCCCACCACCGGCTCTGGCACAGACCGTATAAGTCTGCCCAGCACTATCCCCGCCTCCCAACCACCAGCCCCGCCTCCCACCACCGGCTCTGGCACAGACCGTATAAGTCTGCCCAGCACTATCCCCGCCTCCCAACCACCAGCTCTGGCACAGACCGTATAAGTCTGCCCAGCAATATCCTTGCCTCCCAACCACCAGCCCCGCCTCCCAACCACCAGCCCCGCCTCCCAACCACCGGCTCTGCCACATGCTTCTGACTTGAAAGCCAAGTGGTACACAATGATGATTTACCTGTTTTCTGTTTAAATATGTTTTATATTGCGTTAGACAGGCATGGGGAGTGGCTGGCAATTGTGGTGGAGTAAACTTGTATGAATGTTGAGGAGAGTGTGTGGTAATGATGTGGTTGATTCTTGTTATTTTGGTGTGGGCAAGGTTTAATAGGAGAATGGGAGGGATGAGGTTACTCTGGAACATAGAGGGGGAAGGGGAAACAGGATGGGAGTCGTTTATATTTTATGTAAAATGTTCAGGAGTTGGGTGGTACTGTTTCTATGCAATTAGGACCACTTGGTTAATTATATAGCTCTCTGTTACATCTTTCTGTAATTGTTTGGAAAATGTGTACTATGCCTAACTTCTAAACCAATAAAGACAATTTACGAACAACAAAAACAAAAGAATGAAAATTCAAGACTAGATGAGAACCTTCCCAGCTTTCATTGGATTTCCTGGAGAACTATATGTAAGAGAAATTCTTTTATGAAAGTGACCTCATTTTTCTTGGCTTGCCTTTTGTGTCCTGCCTGATTGTACCATCATTTTTTTTTCTTCTTCAACTTCATTTAAAGAGAAGTGCAGTAGGCCACCAATGGGTGAATGACAGTGCCAACTTAGCATCTTTGTGATTTTTAATTTCTTGAAATATATTTGCCATTGAGCTGCACAGGAAGCTTTCTGTGTATGAGTCTCTGGCTGTCTTCAAGGCTAGGCTTAAAGCCCACCTCTTTGCTACTGCTTTCGACTCCTAACCATGACTCTCTTACTCAACACCCTCACTTATCATCCCCACCACTGCAATTTCCCCACCCCTAGCTGTCTGTTCATCTGTCCAATTCAGATTGTAAGCTCTGTTGAGCAGGGACTGTTTTTTCATGTTCATTTGTACAGCGCTGCGTAAGTCTAGTAGCGCTATAGAAATGTTTAATAGTAGTAGTCTTGCAATCCAGAGGTGGCCAGTTCAAATCCCACTGCTACTCCTTGTGATCTTGGGCAAAGTCACTTAACCCTCCATTGCCTCAGGTACAAACTTAGATTGTGAGTCCTCCTGGGACAGAGAAATATCTAGTGTACCTGAATGACCTTGAGCTACTACTGAAAAAGGTGCGAGCAAAATCTAAATAAATATTCTTTGGGGTTCTACATGGAATGTTGCTAGTGGAAGAGTAGCCTAGTGGTTAGAGCACCAGTCTCCCAGCTCCGTTCCTTCTGTCTCGCTGCTCCCTATGCCTGGAATAGACTCCCTGAGCCAGTACGTCAGGCTCAGTCTCTGGCTGTCTTCAAGTCTAGGCTTAAAGCCCACCTCTTTGCTACTGCTTTCGACTCCTAACCATGACTCTCTTACTCAACACCCTCACTTATCACCCCTACCACTGCAATTTCCCCACCCCTAGCTGTCTGTTCGTCTGTCCAATTTAGATTGTAAGCTCTGTTGAGCAGGGACTGTCTTTTCATGTTAATTTGTACAGCGCTGCGTAAGTCTAGTAGCGCTATAGAAATGTTTAATAGTAGTAGTAGTATGAGGCCACCACATGACCGCTGACAAAGGCACTCTGCTGAAACACAGGTTGTGTCAGATCTCCCAGAAAAACTCTTCTTCTTAGAGCCTCCATCTCTTTTTGTCCCACTGCATCGTTCTTGACTGTGTTGCTGATTCCCTTTGCTTTTCTCATTTAACTTCATTTTAAGAGAAGATTAGCCTTTCCAGTGCTGCTACTTTGCATCAGATACATTCATTTTCAGTTCTATCCAGTACACTAATCTGTAGAATACCCATTCTCAAGCTCTAAAAATAAAGCTTTTTATGTAAGACTCCTGCCAGAAGCACAGAATAAAAAAATAATAAAAAAAAAAAAAAAAAAAGACTGCAATTGCCATGGTCTACAAAAGACCAATTAACTACATTGCGTGAGCCCCTTACAGTATCCTAGCAAAAGCAGTGGCCAAACCCCCGAGATAAAGAGTGTAAAATTGTCCTTGGACTGCATCTGCTCATTTATACAAGTCTTGCATATGCCAGCTTTCTTTTCATAGTCATGGTAAAGAGGTAGAACTGTTTAAAAGGTTACATACTACACATTCCCTGAATACCGCTTCATTGAAAAAGTTTAGTATGTAACTTTAATGAGAATTAGATGGTTAAATTCCATCACTAACAGTAGTTATTCCGACTAGCAAAAATTATAAATAAAAGTTTGTTTAAAGATAACACACCCCCTGGAGATTTAAGGGATCATTTATATTAAATAAAATGAAACCTCAAAACTCCGTATAGGGGTACTTTTTAGAATTCTCAATGACTATGAAGCAGATATTGAGTTGCACATGAGGGAAAAGTCTCAACTACTATGGCTATTATTGCACATGAGTGTTCATTGTATAGCACATAGAAAAAGTCATCATAGACTTGAAAACCCTCTAGTATATAATAAAAAATTTTTTAGATTTTATATATCAATATGTGTGTGTGTCTACTTAGACTTGAAACTCTGTGATCATATCAAAATATATCAAAAAAATGGTGATATCAAAAATATATCCGAACACCATCACTTATCTTATCCAGAATAATGGAACGATGTCGTTCTAATGAGGCGGTGGATCCGAAAAAATATATGTATGCATTGGTTCCTACGGTCCCGTTTCGTAAATCTTCATCAGGGAACCCGCTATTTCGTAGAACCCCGCACCGTGATAGCTTGTTTTTCCTGTCCCCCTTTCATTCCAGCCTTCAGGGTTAGTTAGACTCTCCTTCCTCAGCGGGCTATAGGTCCTTCAGGTCCTTCAGCTTCTTCTCTCATTCTTCTTCTCCAAGCCTGGAGAAGAAGAATGAGAGAAGAAGCTGAAGGACCTATAGCCCGCTGAGGAAGGAGAGTCTAACTAACCCTGAAGGCTGGAATGAAAGGGGGACAGGAAAAACAAGCTATCACGGTGCGGGGTTCTACGAAATAGCGGGTTCCCTGATGAAGATTTACGAAACGGGACCGTAGGAACCAATGCATACATATATTTTTTCCGGATCCACCGCCTCATTAGAACGACATCGTTCCATTATTCTGGATAAGATAAGTGATGGTGTTCGGATATATTTTTGATATCACCATTTTTTTGATATATTTTGATATGATCACAGAGTTTCAAGTCTAAGTAGACACACACACATATTGATATATAAAATCTAAAAAAAATTTTATTATATACTAGAGGGTTTTCAAGTCTATGATGACTTTTTCTATGTGCTATACAATGAACACTCATGTGCAATAATAGCCATAGTAGTTGAGACTTTTCCCTCATGTGCAACTCAATATCTGCTTCATAGTCATTGAGATTATCTAGTACAGTCAGCAGAGAATCTGTTAGGCATTTTGATACTTTTTAGAATTATCAACCCACTATAGCTGAAAGGTTGGATTCTGTATTTTGATCACATAACTGTTTGTATTGGCATTGAATCAATTAAAAAAATGCCTGGGGTTCCCCCCTTTCCTTGTCTGGTGTTTAAAATTATACATGGTTGTTGTCCACTTTTCGCATTCAAATTATACCTATACCTGCTGCCCGGATTTCTTCTCATTTTGGAACTACACTTAAATTGGCCTTTCCTTTGATTAGATATATGTTCACTATAAAAGTTTTCATGAAACTCGTTTATTTATCAATCTAACAAAATTTGGAATTCTATTCCACTTCAAATTCGGATGTCAACGATTAACTACTTTTTCAATGAGTTGTTTTTTTTAATTTATAAGAAGTCTTTATTGAATCTTTAATCCATACAAATAGTGCAACCACAATACAGCGTTAAAGTACACTCAAAACAATCAGAGGTAAAGCCATCCCTTATAACAGAAAAGAATAGCCTTCCAATTCCTTGAAAAACACAAAGAAATCGTTAACTGTTTAACAATATAATCAGATAAAACTTCTATTGATTAGATTTTTATTTGTCCCTCCCTTCTAAGAATATACTCCTCCAAATTAACTCTAATCACCCCAACAACCCCTCCCCCCAGTCAATCCCTTAAGATACTATCCCACTCCCCATCACGCTATGTTTACACAAAACCAGTACAGAGAACCAAATCGTTAATACGCACAATGCTGTAAAAAGGGCCCCCCATATAGCCTCCCATTTAGCTAGTGTAGGATGCCTAGCTGCCCACAATTTCTCCATCTCACAAATGTACCAGAGCTTGTACTTGGTAAGAGGAGGAACAGTAGGCTGCTTCCTGTGTGCTGCCAAGGTCACCCTCGCCACAGATGTGGCATGTCTCACCAACAGAGACATAGTAACATAGTAGACGACGGCAGAAAAAGACCTGCACGGTCCATCCAGTCTGCCCAAGAAATGTGCCACTTTTTTGTGTATACCTTACCTTGATTTGTACCTGTCTTTTTCAGGGCACAGACCGTACAAGTCTGCCCAGCACTATCCCCGCCCCCCACCATCGGCTCTGGCACAGACCGTATAAGTCTGCCCAGCACTATCCCCACCTCCCAACCACCAGCCCCGCCTCCCACCACCGGCTGAGACTGTGATTTAGTCAAACCAGGAGGCTTTTTCAATGAGTTTTATAAACGTATCTATTTTTAAACATTTTGATTGGTGATATATGTTATAATTTTAATATCTAACTTTATGTAACCCACTTAGACTCCTTGTTGATACAAGTGGTTTATAACTACTGAAAATAGAATAGAAAACACCTTCAGAAAACCACATCTACAGGCCGATCCTCAGAACTCCCACAGTAAAGCCAACAGCGCACACCCCATACCGCCATAATGGTACAGAAAAATACCTTTCCAATGCTCAAAAGAAAAAAATATTCAAATTATATGCATGCTGCAAAAGCAAAGGGGAAGAATGTGCTTGGCGCATTTGCAGATGACTTTTGCAATAAGCGCTGCTCTTGTGCCAGGCAAATCTGACCATGCAGTACACACAGAGGCTGCTCTTCTGCGCCTTTAAATATAAGCTTTTCATTTTTTATTTATTTTTTTACTTGGAAGGCTTATATTTAAGCACAGAAAACAGCCACCAACGTGCGATTTCACTTTTGCCTGGACTCGCGCACATTTCTTTTCCAGTACTGGCCCTTCCAGGCTTGAACGGGCTTTTCTTCCACATCTAAAAGCAATCAAAACCAGAAGATTTTAAACAGGAAATCAAAAGAAATCCTCTCTTCAAAACTTCCACCGTCAGTTCCAAGCTGACATTTTTCCAGTGGTAAGGACAGGGTTTGTTTGTTCGCTGTTCTCTGAGCATTTGAAAGGCATAGCAAATGATGTCATTAACATATTTGACCTTGATAGGTTCTAGAAGGTGGGCTTACTCAGGTCCTGAAATCTAGTGGCTGGTTTGCTCAGGGTTCTGAGACCTGGTAGTCTTGAGACAGTAGAACACTCCTGGCTCAGAAATACCCTCCAAGCACATAACAGTGGAGCCATGAGCTGAGTTTCCCTAAGTCCTCAGATCCTGTTGAACCAGAGAAACATGACCATCCTCTGCTGGAAGCAGAGAAATACTGGCTATCCAGTTCAGATACACCAATTGTTATATAGGGGACTGAGCTTGGATAGAAGGTTCTTCTCTGTCTCCATCTGCTCGTAGGGGGATAGATATAGCCTGCATATCTGGACTGGCCTGGCAAGCTTGCTTGCTTATTTATTTTTTTGTTTGTGAGCGAAGGTGTTGGGGCGGTGAATTCCAAAGGCAAGGCCCTTGGATTGAAAAGACGGACACTCTGATGTGCTCATGGATAACATCTTTATAACTAGGTATGGATAATCGATGCCGAGTGAGGGATTTGTGGGTACAAAAGGAGAAATACTGGATTAACTGGCGAGAAAGGTAAGAGGGGTTTCACCAGCAGCCAGAACTTTGAACACTAAGAGGAGCAGCTTGTAGGTGATGCGATGTGAAACAGGAAGCCAATGAGCTGATTTGAGAAGGGGGCGATATGATCGTATTTCCAAGTTCTTGTGATGAGACATATTGCTGTATTTTGTACTAGATAAGGAGAAATTAGATCTTACCTGCTAATTTGCTTTCCTTTAGTCCCTCCGGACCGGATCAGGATTGGACTGATGGGTTGTGCTCGCCTACCAGCAGGTGGAGACTGAGAAAAAACTCTGACTCTAGAGAGCCAATAGGAGCCCTGGCCATGTGACCTTAGCCTCAGTATTTGAATAACAAAGCAGGAAAGAAAGAAAGAAAGACCTTCTGTGCCGTATGGAATCCTAGCAGCCACAAAGCACTCGGCAATGCCAAGTATCAGAGCTCACCAGCAACTCTCACCAGAGAAGTGGTATGGCCCGATATGTATTACAGCTCACCAGCAACTCTCACTAGAGAAGTGGTATGGCTCACTTGTACTATAGCTCACCAGCAACTCTCACCAGAGAAGCGATATGGCTCACATGTAATATAGCTCACCAGCAACTCTCCCCAGAGAAGTGGTATGGCTCACGTATAATATAGCTCACCAGCAACTCTCCCCAGAGAAGTGGTATGGCTCACGTATAATATAGCTCACCAGCAACTCTCACCAGAGAAGTGGTATGGCCCACTTAAGATTTTATATATATTCCATCAACTGAGCTTACCAGCAACTCTCACCAGAAAAATGGTAAATCATATTTAAGGTTTTATAGATATTCCAGCAACTGAGCTCAGCCACAACTCTCACCAGAGAAGTGGTATGGCGTATTTAAGGTTTTATAGATAGATTCCAGCAATTGAGCTCACCAGCAACCACCAGAGAAGTGGTATAGACAACGTAAAGTTCTGTATATATATAGTATTGTTCCACGAATCGTAAAGGAATGAATACACTTCCTACTTAATAAAAGAAGCTAAAGAATAGAGAGAACATGGGAGGGGCCTGGTCCGGTCCGGAGGGACTAAAGGAAAGCAAATTAGCAGGTAAGATCTAATTTCTCCTTCCTTAGCGTCCCTCCGGACCGGACCAGGATTGGACTGATGGGAAGTACCAAAGCAGTAATCTGAAGGGAGGGACACTATGAAAACTGCAGAGAAATGTTCATGCTGCATAGGCCACCTGGCGACAACTAACATGTAGTGTGTCCCAATGAGCAAAATAAAATGAAACTAGGACTAAGTTGCCAACTTACCAATGTGCACCGAGAGCACCAAAAATCGCCATAGTAAGAATAGAGCCCGCTTCTGAAGTTGTGGAATATGTTGTAATACGCTGTGGAACTGCCCTCTCAGCGAGAAGAGAAATAGACATTCTCATTTCCTTGATCCTTCGCGATATAGCGGGTTAGAAACAATGAAAAACTTTTACGCCTACTGGCTAGAAGGACAAAACCAATAAGAAAAAACCGATTGGGAAAGGTGAAAACTTTAAACTACAGCAGACCGAAAAGAAGTTACCAACCGTAGAAGTATTCCACACATAGATCTACTTGCTGCAATGGCTACTGGGAAACACTGCTTGAAGAGGAAAACTTTATAGAAAAAGTTATGGCTACTAGAAAACAGAACTTTAAGAGTCTGTTCACCTAGTTCACCTAGCTGGTGGACGAAGCGGGAGGTACAGGTTCAGGACTCCTTTAAGAAACCGCTTTGACAGTGGATGCTGCATAAGCGTGCGGTTGTCAACAGTATCATGCATCACTGATAGAGCTGCCAAATGAACTCTAATGGATGAGTAAGACAGACAAGATTTCGCAAGATGCAGAAGATATTCCAAAACATGCAAAATGGATACTGTTTGTGGAATGAAGTGGCGAGAGGAGTACCACAGAGTGAACCGTCGCCACTTTGATTCATAGGACTTTAATGTAGATTTCTGTCTGGAAGCAATTAAAACTTGAAGTACTTCCTGCGAAAATATCAAAGATGTTGCAGACCCAGTAACCACGCCATAAGTTTGAGTGACTGGGGGTCCGGATGTAGAAGGGTGCCTTGGTTCTGCGTAAACACCTAGTGAGATGATGGAAGAAACGCATAAAGAAGGCTGAAAAACCCCTGCTGGACATTGGCATCTGTCCCTGTCTCCGTCAAGACTGTTGCTGAACGGAAGAAGCAAGAAATGTTCGTGAGCCTGAAGGCAAAAAGAGATAGCCCTGAAGTGTCGCAGTGAGGAAGTAAGACTGAAAAAATGAGAGTCCATTCACCTAAATGCAGGGTGACACAACTAAGAAAAAAATGAGTACAAACTCAAGAGTATACTCTTAACTCCTCCTTGGCGGATGACATAACCCATTGCCATGGCAAGGACCAACATAGCTCTCTCCGCCTTGTTTGTCATTAGGGAAAACAAAATTCACCCGAAGGTAAAACGAATTGCTGAGGTCCCCCAGGAAAAAAAATATATATACAAACAAACTTCTGCCAAAAAGTGTACTGCACGAAGCATCCCAATGACAGAACTAAGGTTCTTGAGATAACTAGATGACACTTAAATAGTGCGATTGATGACCCTGAGATTCGCAATAGGATGAAGGAAAATTCCTTCTTGGGCATTAGAAAGTAAAATTGCATTCTGCAGAATAGAGCGAGGAAATGGCCGAAGGCCCAAGGTCACCAAGAAAAATATAAACTGGGATGTTTGCAGAGGAGACAAAAGACTGTGCGCCAACCTGACTAAACAAAGAGAAAATCTGAGATATCTGATGAGAGATCAAATGAGAGGCCTGGCTACAATCACCACCCAACCTAGAGACTGTAAGAAATGCAACATCCGGTGCGTGACCTGAGAACTCTGCTGATAAGACTTTCTCCAATTAGGCAGTCGTCTAGGTAAGAATGAAATGACCCTAAGAGCGCAATGAACATCCTCTTAGATCTATAAAAGAACGCAAGAGAGAGTACTGCTGAAAATGACCGGTTAATGCATAAGCAAAAAACTAGCCATTCTCTGGATCCTGAGGAGAAGAGGAAGGGTGACCAAGGACACCAGTTAAATAGGGCTACAAACTCCAACCCTATCTCTATGGCGTTCCATAGTTGGGTAAGTTCTGAATATAGAAAGTTCTGAATATAGGAGTCCACCAGCTATGGTAGTACGCTCCAGACAGAAAAAAATTGTCCCAGTATGAACGTCTGATTCACCGGCCTGTAATTTCTTGGATCTCCCTAATCCACATACCACTAATCCACGTACCACGGTCATGCGTCCTCCCTCACTGAGATGTAGATTGTAAGCTCCTTTGAGCAGGGAACGTCCTTCTTTGTTAATTTGTACAGCGCTGCGTAACCCTAGTAGCGCTCTAGAAATGTTAAGTAGTAGTAGTAGTACCAGACTCACACCCAATAGATATGAATGTTGAGCTTGTTTCAGGTTAAAACACCGAACCTAGGCCCAGGGTCCCCGGTGTTCCTAGTGGTGAACAGCCATGGCAAATATTGTATGCGTTAGTTTGCAGAATTGCTGCAAAGCCTTGCTTTTGGAGCAGAGATTTCTGTTCGATACTCTCGTGAGAGGTTTTTTTTTTTTTGGTTTTTTTTTTCTTTTCTTTAATGCTGTTCTGGCTTTAGAAAGGTGGACATTTGAGCTTCCCCAGAATGGCAAAACTTATGTACCTATGCCCATTAGATATGAATGCTGGACTTGATGGACTTTAGGCCTTACCCAGCATAACCATACTTATGTACCTATGGTATAAATACACAGGAAGTGAGTGAAACCCCTTCCAATTGAAAGAACACTCTGGAGTGAAGGCGCATAGAATGAAAATGAAAAAGGACAAACTTGGAAATTACCTGTAACGAAAAAAGTGAAGTTGTGCCACAGCCACTTGGTGAAGGCAGTGTAGACAAGACTGTATCTGAATTCAAGAAAGCTTGATATAACATCAGGTCTCTAAGGAAGAGGAAGAGATAGCAGATGGTATGTATAGGCATACTGGACTAAACCAGGATGTTTATAATCTGCCAATGCTGAACTGATAGAGTAGAGACAAACACGAGTAGATGGTTTGAGGACCGTCCACTATCTTTAAGTGAAAGGATGACTTTATTCTCTAAGTGACCATATGTCCTGTAAAAACCAGAAGAAAGCTAAAATGAAAAATGAGAGGCTTCAAGGCAGTTGGAAAAGAAGGGAAGACATGAATAAAGCATGCCTGCTAAGGCAGCTGAGTGACTGGGAGCTTGGTAGACAGGACTGTCCCTCAGAGAATATGAAAGAGCTGATATATCCCCATGGCATCTGAACAATATACTGTATGCCTCTAGAGAAGGCTTCTTAAAGTCGGAAAAAGAAAACACTGTATAACACTACAGCCATTGAGAGTGTCTGTTAAGTTCTTAAAACACTATATAACATCATACGCATGGAGTAAAATGCTTGAAAGGAACTAAGATATTATGGTCAGAATTGCAAAGTACCAATCAATTGACTCTTAGACAATGTAGTTCTATTCACCAGGGAATGAGAAAGACAGAAATTTACTCTATGCCTATAGAGAAAGTTTCTAAAGTTCTTAAAACACTGTATAATACTACAGCTATTGAGGAAAATGCTTGAAATGAATTATGATATTATGATAAGATGTAGATTTTCCACCAGGCAATGAAAAATGACTGAGCACCAGAAAAAACTAGTGTTAACAGCCCCGTGATACATAGAAATTTAAAAGAAGAAAAGCTTGTTATATATCCATATATGAAAGGAGCCCCCTTTCAACCAAATATTGCCTGCTGATGTGAAGAGCCTTTTAGAATACGCCGTTCAGCACATACAAAAGTGTACACATCTTGGAGCCGAACTGCTCTATGAACTGCAGCCTTACCTTCAGCAGAGAGATCCCCGACTGATAAGATGGAGGGAGAAACAAAATGGCCGCCGTTCGCTCCACTGGCCCTGTGGCGATCGTCGACAGCGCGCCCGACACCTCCGAACAAGCGGAGCCCAGTGGAACGGCGAAGAAACAACAGCCGGCGAAAAAGGCCCCGAAAAAACTGGAGGCAGCACCGGACCCGAAGAAACCTTGAAGGGAGAGCAAAATTTACACGTTCCGGCTGCGTGAACTGCGCGACGCTGACCGACAGCAGCTGTTTGAACTTTTAAGCCATATCGGAAAAAACAGGTGGCCGCGCTTACGCGGTTCGCACCTTTCTTTTTTTTTTTTCATTTGTTTAAACTGCCGCCGCCAAAACGCAAGAAAATGGAGGAAATTAAATCTGACGAGAAAAATCGCTGTTTAAAGTCACAGATACTGAATTATTTTCTTCTGTTTGTTTTTTTTTTTTGTTTTTTTTTATAACCCCTCAATCATAATAAAAACACTGGAGCTGCCTGCTCGTTAGAAGTCTGGGGAAAGAAAGGCTGCTTCTTTGAATTTACTTTTATTTGATTTAATTCTTTTAAAGCAGCTACCTGTTAAAAGTGGCTGCCTCTCCCAAAGACGGTACACCTTTCCAGAGAAAGGGACGGCCCTTCCCTGCTAAGCCAGGGAGATGGGGAGGAAGGGGGGTGGACTCGAGACACCCGAGTTTAACACCCCCGAGGCTGTCAAAGAAAGAAGAGAAAGGAAACCCTGTCAAGCCTCTAAATAAGATTCCAGGCACAGAAGAATTATCACAAATATCTGTAATATCTAAAGAGAAAAGGAGAGAGACTAATGGGCTCACTTCCTACCTGCTGGGAGACTGAGAAAATACTGAGGCTAAGGTCACATGGCCAGGGCTCCTATTGGCTCTCTAGAGTCAGAGTTTTTTCTCAGTCTCCACCTGCTGGTAGGCGAGCACAACCCATCAGTCCAATCCTGGTCCGGTCCGGAGGGACGCTAAGGAAAGACGGCATAGATCTTTAAATCCAGATTCCCTTATATAAGGAATTATAGTAATCTAACTGACTTTAAATATTCTCTTACAATCACTTATATTAAGCTGAAGTTTGTAGTCAGGGCTGAATAGATTTAATTAAACAAAGCCTGTAGAAGGTATGATGAACCACCTGCCCTATTTGAGGTATAAAAGTAAAGGTCCGTGTCCAACATGACCCACAGGATGCGAGCGGAAGAGACCTGAGGGATGGGATGCTAGTGCATGAAAACAGCCTACATATGGAATTATCAGTGCTAAAGATTTGTTCTTTTTTTTACCTTTCATTTTGCTGACTTTTTTTTTTTTTTTTTACTTCATCCCAAAGGTGAAGTTTCAACGTCCATTTACTTCTATAAGCAGAGATCCACAGAGAAAGGTTTTTTTTGTTTTTGTTTTTCCTTTTGCACACAGCAGAACAGGTAAAAAAGGTTGGAAGGGTTTTACAGGCCCTGCCAGCAGAAGGGGAACAAGCCGACCTACGTTACTGTGAAGTACTACTACTATAGCGCTAAAAGACAGAGGCATATTTTCAAAGCACCTAGACTTACAAAACTACATAGTAATCTATGTTACTCTAAGACTAACTGCTTTGAAATACACCTCATAGTGCTCTACACGCATTACATGCGAGTACTTTTCTCTGTCCCTAGTGGGCTCACAATCTAAAATTTTGCACCTGGACAAATGGGAGGGTTAAGTGACTTGCCCAGGGTCACAAGGAGCTGCAGTAGGAATTGAAACCAGTTCCCCAGGATTTGAAAAGGGAGTAGCAGCCTAATGGTTAGTGCAGTGGTTTAGCCCACCAGCAAAGATCAAGATAACATGCTAGATAGGGAAGTGGAAAGGGGATGAGAAGAAGAAGGGGATTGAAAAGGTGGTGAGAGGAAGGGAAATGGGGGAAACTAAGAGAAGGTAAAAGGAAATGCACCAGATACACAGCTTAAGGTTACGGAGACATCTAAAAGTTATTACTGATACTATCTGCCACAATGTCCTCTGCTTCTCCTTTTCCTAACACTAATTTGAAGCGTTCTATGTGGTACCCCTGTTCTACTGAAAGTAAATGGAAGTTAAAAAGTTAATCAACCACAGAACTGGGATCTCCAAGTTGGGGAGCCCTAAGCATAGATGCTTGAGAATCCTGTGTCTAGAACCTCCCCCTCCCACTCATCAACTCACCTATCTACAGGCCTCCTTAAACTTACCTTTCTTGTAGAATGGTTCCTCCTTTCTTCCCAGCCTGCCATTTTAAAAATGATGATAGTTCAGCTTAAGTAGCTCAGGGGGCCCAGGACCAAGGAGCATATAATATCTTTTTTTAACTCAATGGTTAGATAATGCGAGTTAAAGAGACTTCCACCTCTAATTGATGATGTTACATGAAAGTGAATTTTAAGAATACTGCACATAAATTATTTTTTTTTGTTAAACGGTGTGCTACATCAGAAGTAAACTATTATGTACTCTCAAATCTCATTAAATTACTACACTGGAGGAACAAAATTTTGCACCTAGATTTACTGCAATTTTATTACCTTTGCCCCTTCAAGAGGGACGCTTGAATCTTTGTTCAGAAAGAAGTCAGCCAAGCTTAAGAGACTGTTTTCCCAGAGAAAAGCCTGAATCTGTTCCCACAAAGATATGCATAAACCTGCATTATCAGAGAGAAACTTAAACCGTAGCTCCCAGCATGAAGTTTGAACCCCCTGTTCCCACAGAAGTAAACGCAATGCATTGTTCCCTGAGGAAATACTGGAATCTAGGGGCAGTCTAGCAAGTCAGACCCCAGTAGCCCTGAAGCGAGAGTTAATTAAGAGACCATTTAAATGCCAGAGCAAAACTAGCACTTGGTTCCTGTTTTCTCCTGCTGAGATTTCTGTTTGCTGCCTATATAAATACTGAACTACAACTGGGTGTATCTGATTTGATATATGCTTACCATATTTTTACACGTTACACACCCACTATGTGTGTTTTTACAATCCACAAGGCCCCCCCTCCCCCGTACACTATACCCGTATGTTTTCACATTTTGCCTCATATCTGGTATCTCTCTCTCTGATCCCCTCCTCCCGAAGAAAAACAAGTTTCTATTTAATATACCACCATTCGTAAAAAAAAAAAAAACAGCATAGTGGGTTCACAATACAAAAACAACTTAGGAAAATGAAAAGAACTCCAATGGCAAATAGGATAGAGATTGAAGTTTTCCCTCCCCGGTCTTCAGTATTTGTTTGCCGCCTCTGGTTATAGCTACCGACCGACCGTCCAGACAGGCAGCCTTCTGCAAGCATCAAAACCTTTCCTCTGGTGCAGAAACAGGAAGTTGCATCAGAGAAGGAGGGATGTATCAGAGTAAAAGGCTGCCTGTCTGGATCACTGCTATAACCGAAGACAGCAAACAAATACGAAAGACTACGGGGAGGGGGAGGATCAGACAGAGATATGGAACACTCCGGGGAGGGGAAGGATCAGAGACAGAGAGATACCGGAGACAACAGAGGACTGCAAAGGTGAAAGGACGAGAGAGAGGAAGGGCCCCAATGCCGGTAGAATACTGCCATATTTTTACGCATATAATATGCACAGCATATTCATGGGTGTGTTATATCAGGAATTTTATTTCTGTTGATTGGCAATTTCCACCTGTTATACAGGTGTGAATGTGTTATATGTGGGACCATGCCATATGTGTAAAATTACGGTACTCACCGTATACTCACATGTATACCCTGGAGGAAAGGAGAAACAGGGGTGATATGATACAGACGTACAAATATTTGAAAGGTATTAATTCGCAAATGAACCTTTTCCGTAGATGGGAAGGCGGTAGAACTAGAGGACATAAAATGAGATTGAAGGGGGGCAGACTCAAGAAAAATGTCAGGAAGTATTTTTTCACGGAGAGAGTAGTGGATGCTTGGAATGCCCTCCCGCGGGAGGTGGTGGAAATGAAAACGGTAACGGAATTCAAACATGCGTGGGATAAGCATAAAGGAATCCTTTTCAGAAGGAATGGATCCTTAGAAGCTTAGCGGAGATTGGGTGGCAGAGCCAGTGGTGGGAGGCGAGGCTAGTGGTTAGGAGGCGGGGCTAGTGCTGGGCAAGACTTCTACGGTCTGTGACTGAAAATGGCAGATACAAATCAAAATCAGGTATATACAAAGTAGCACATATGAGTTTACCTTGTTGGGCAGAGTGGATGGACCGTACAGGTCTTTCTCTGCCGTCATCTACTATGTTACTAAGTTACCCTGTTTCCTAAAGAGGAAATGGTTCCTACAGAACAGAGAAATCTTTTAAAAACAAGCAGGGACAGAATTACACAGGGGGAGGGGGGGGGGACAAATAGGTGCCACCATGAATTCTTGACATATTTTATATGTCCAACAGAAGCTGCTTTAACTTGTCTAGAGTGAATTTCCAAACTTTGTGAAAAAGCGCTAAAAAAATCATGCTAAACTTTCTCACTAAATTAAAAAAAAAAAAAAACTAACGGGGCACAAAAGGATAAACCTACCTTATCAAGCTTCACTTCGAGTTCTGTCACATCTCCTTCAACATCTTCTAAAGCTGCCCTGTAGGAAATAAATAATCCACCATAAGATTTTATTCAGAGGAAATAAAATTTGCTACACTCTCCTCTTTAACAATCTGCTCCTAAGGATAACGGCAAGGGAAGTACGCTCCCACACGACAGACCTTAGGACCTGCGAGTCCCAAACCGAGGAGGGATTCAGCGCTTCTTCCAAACAGCATTTTTTAAATAACAGTCTTTCTATCCCAATAAGATTGATGACATTTTTATAGTCCAGAGAGTTACTGCACATACAGAAAGGATGAAGGCACTTATTTTTCCCCCCTCGAGACAAACATTCCTGAAAATACAATTCAAAATGTTTTAGCAACAGAAAAGCATTGCTGGAATTGTGTTTTAAAACAACTGAAGAAATTTTGAAATTTGAGCAATGCTTGGGGGAGAGGAGGGGGGAGGATTTGGGGGGAAAGGAAGAAGAGTTTTGGGTTAGGGAGTTTAGGGACAAGTTCTGGTTCCGTTAATAAGGATTGTCTACAGGTTATATTAACCATGCATCAATACAATTTAGGGTGATACGTTCTGTTACAAGGAAATGTATTGGTATTGTATGCTAATATCATTATATAACTGTGGAAAAAATAACATACCTGAGGAGGGAAGGAAATGGGATGGGGGGGATGGGAGAAAAATTTGTTAAAAATGCAAGACTGATGGCTGGTATGTCTTTAATTCAATTCTGGTACACGAGAGGATGTTGGCACATTATTCAAATCAGCTGTTGTATGTTTATCAGTTTTTTGTCATCAATAAAAAATATTGAAATAAATGTATAAGTACAGCTTAAAAAATACAACTGAAGATTCATTTATCTTCATAGACAACTTTGAGCAGGGACTGTCCTTCTATGTTAAATTGTACAGCGCTGCGTAACCCTAGTAGCGCTTTAGAAATGTCAAGTAGTAGTAGTAGTAGTACACTCCCTATAATAAAATGGTAATAATGCTGACATGAACTGCACGAAACAGAACAAGAAAAGCAAAAAGAGACAACCTAATGTATCTATATCCAGAGTCCCGAATCTCCCATGATGCCACACTTCAAGAAGTCTTGGAAAGTTCTCATGATACTTAAAGAATTGCCTGCTACGTTATTGGGGGTGGATCATCCTCTTCTGAAATAATGAGGCTGTAGAAATGGCGTCAAGTCTTCCTTCTCTCTAAAGAAAATCAGGGACTCTACTGAATATGCAGTCTCTCAAATAGAACCCAGCCTCTAACTGCATTGCTTCTCTCTTCCTCCAAACTCTATGGGGGAAATTCATCAAGGTATGGTAAAAGTTTGCTTTTTTACCGCACCTTGAATTTCTGCTGGATTCAACAACCTGCGAGATCCTGGGGTAAAAGAAAGCGAAGATACTTACCTGTAACAGGTATTCTCTGAGGGCAGCAGGCCTTATATTCTCACATATGGGTAACACGGAGTCCACATCGCAGGTCCAGAGCTTGTAACAAGCTTAAAAATAAGTCTATGAGCACGAGATGCGCTCCACCACGCATGTGCGAGTGCCCTCCTGCCCGCTGTGAGATCGTGGGACCAGCAGTACAATATAAAGCATTAAAAAAGGAGACAACTCCAGGGGTAGGTGAGAGGGTATGTGAGAATATAAAGCCTGCTGTTCTCGGAGAATACCTGCTACAGGTAAGTATCTTCACTTTCTCAGGGGACAAGCAGGCTTATAATTCTCACATATGGGAATCCCTAGCTACCAAGCTCACCAAAAACAACCACCAGTCGTCAATTAGACCTCACAACGGCGAGAGCAAAAAAGTAATTAACCTGAAACTATATACAACCTAAGTGAGAGTGCAGCCTGGAACAGAACAAAACGGGCCTAGGAGGGTGGAGTTGGACGCTAGATCCCAAATACCATGACTTAACGACCTAACACTGCTTGAAGAATTCCCCCTACACATGATCTTCTGATCAAACTCCCACCCATCTACTCAGCTCTATCTCTCCTACTGTCATCCCCCTCTACCTGTCATCCCCTCAATCTGTCACATTCCACTGCAACTGCCCCTGATGCCTTCAAATATACTGTGATTATACCACTCCTCAAAAAACCTTCACTGGACCCCCACCTACCCTATCATTCCATATCCCTCCTCCCTTTCTTATCCAGGCTACTTAAATGTGCTGTTCACCACCACTGTCCTGACTTTCTTTCATCTTAAGCTATTCTTGATCTACATGGAATGTTGCTAGTGGAATAGCAACATTCCATGTAGAATCTCAAATAGTAGCAACAGTGGAGGAGTGGCCTAGTGGTTAGAGTGGTGGACTTTGGTCCTGAGGAACTGAGTTCGATTCCCACTTCAGGCACAGGCAGCTCCTTGTGACTCTGGGCAAGTCACTTAACCCTCCATTGCCCCAGGTACAAATAAGTACCTCTATACAATATGTAAGCCGCATTGAGCCTGCCATGAGTGGGAAAGCACGGGGTACAAATGTATCAAAAAAAAATGAGCAAGATACTCCATGAGTTCAGTAAGCTCATAAATAATGGCTATGTTATCTCAGAGCCTCGAGATGCTGTTGCTGCCTTGTTACATGCAATCAAACATGATGAAAACTGCTAGGTGAGTATATTCACTTTGAAAGCTACAGCGCCCACCCTGCCCTTTACCAGAAGATTCAGCTCAGTTTCTGGTGTCAAAAAGTTCTTTACAAGATGGGCTACAAAAAAAACGGCAAGATACAATAAACAATCTGACTGGATAAGATAGTTTCACATTAAAGGGCAGCCTTTAAAAAGGATGATGTCCACAAATTCTTCTTACAAGAGAAGATCCAACCTATCCGAGGTTTCCTCTGCACTGGCACTAAGTAACTGGTGCCACTAATTCCAAATTTCTGGTAACTCAAACCAACACAGCACTGCAAAATCAGCAGTAGGCCTCAACTACTCATACATGGTGTCAGGAGTTCAAAAGCCCTACCAATAAGTAAAATTGTACTGAATGCCGGCACAAATTAAACAAAGTGGAGAGGGAAAAAAAAAAAAAAAAAAAAAAAGAGGCCACTGGTACATGCACAGTCTCCAGGCTCCATGCAGTCAATCGTAGCTCTTAAACCCCACTAGTACTTTATAACAAAATGTTAAGCATTCCTCCTAAACAAACATTCAAAACACCTTTGAATGAAAAGAAATATGGCCCATAATAAAAGTAGTTATTGCATCACGGAACTAACATTTCACAACCCCACCATAATACACATAAACAAAATTCTTTATACAAAATACTGCTCTTTGTCCAAACCTTGATCTACCAAAATATTCAACGATATAAGGGCTGTATCCAATGTTATATTTTAAGGGCCCTATGTCAGGTAGCTGTCTCAGTGGAAGTTCATACACTACATATCCATTTGTCCAAGTCTTGGACATCTATGAACATCATTTATGAGAGGGATCACAGTCCAGCGGCAGGCACCAGTTATGGGCATTCACGATAGATATGGTTCTGTTCTACTGAGTGCCCATTTGAAACTCTGGAATGCATTGAATTTATCAACAATACCTGCCTTTAAGCATGTCCTCAACACTCATCTCATCTTTTCTCTGCCTCCTTCTCCTGATTCTTTAATTAGCCCTGTATTGTTTATAATTATTTAACTGGTTCTGTTGCTTTTATGCTGTTCTGTAAACCGCTCAGAAGCCTAAGTGAAGGTTGGAGGTATATCAAATGTTCTGAATAAATAAAGCTGCCAACTGGCCACTGAGCCAGTTGCAACCATTTCAATTGATAAAATATGGATCAATTTTCAAAGGGAGCTATCCAGGTAACTCCTGCTCACTAAGCTCCAACCCAAATATTCAGTGGCACTTTTAGAGGCCGAAACTGAAACCAAACCCCCTCACCTCTCGCAATCACTCTCGCCATCAACCCTATTCCCCTAATCACTCTCGGTGCCCCCCCCCCCCCCCACAAGTCTATCTTTAAGTTTCTCAGTGGTCTAGTGAGTCTTAAGGACGAGTGATCCCCAGTCGCTCTTGCCCCTGCCAGTTCCGCAGCCAAAATGCCAAGACTGCTGCGGGACGCCTCAGTGGCCATCCTGGGATTGGAAGCAGGATCAGCTGGAGTGGGACAGTAAATTACTTGAATAAACTTGGAAACTTGGATTTTAATTTAAGCACAGACAAAAAAAATGGGTATATCATACCATTGAGAATGAAGGCCTTAACATGTACTCAGACAAAATACAAAAAGCCTCACTGTAATAAACGCCACATTTGCATCTGGAACAACTGGAGGAAAAAGCCTCAGAAAGAAGCAAGCAGCTTTAACTTTGTAGTTTAATGCTCTCATCTTTTAATCCTCGGCTTAAGAAAACCTCCATTTTCTTATTTTATTCAATATTTTCAGAGTTGCAGGCTTCAAAACTATAATCCAGGCTCCGCCCTTTCTGCCTCGCCTCACCCCATGCTTGGAATAAACTCCCTGAGCCCATACGCCAGGCCCCTTCCCTGCCCATCTTCAAATCCTTGCTCAAAGCCCATCTCTTCAGTGTCGCCTTTGGCACCTAACCACTATTCAAGAAACCTAGACTACCCCAACTTGTCATTTCGTCCTTTAGATTGTAAGCTCCTTTGAGCAGGGACTGCCCTCTTTTATTAAATTGTACAGCGCTGCGTAACCCTAGTAGCGCTATAGAAATGTCAAGTAGTAGTAATTATTCCATTCAAACAGAGACTCTTTTTTAAACTTTATGTCACTTATCAGTTTTGGAGCAGTCTTATGAATGTTGACTGCCTAGGAAACAGTTATATATCCTAGGCAGTCAACAGCTTTCTATTTACAGAGTTGGAGCAGTGACTCGTAACCACTCGCCTCCACCTACTCTCCTCCTTCCTGTACACATTAATTGATTTGATTGCTTACTTTATTTTTGTCTATTAGATTGTAAGCTCTTTGAGCAGGAACTGTCTTTCTTCTATGTTTGTGCAGCGCTGCGTACGCCTTTTAGCGCTATAGAAATGCTAAATAGTAGTAGTAGTAGTGAAGGCGTTCAAGCCCTGACGCAGCGGAAATAGAGCCGTAAAACACCAACAGCATCAGGGAAGTAAAGAGAAAGCTGTTGACTGCCAAGGAAACAGTTATATAAAGACTGCTCCAAAACTGCAATACAAAGACAAGTGAAATAAAGTTTAAACAAAAAAAAAAAAAAAAAAGGAGTTTTCTATTTGAATGAAATAATTCTAACCTACTTTTTGGATTATAATTTTTTTTAAACTGCAACTCAGAAAATATTGAATAAAACAAGAAAATGGAGGTTTTCTGAGCCGATGATTAAAGGATGGGAACATAAAACTACAAAGCTTTCTAAGGCTTTTTCCTCCAGTTTTTCTAGATGCAAATATGCTATTTATTACAGTGAGGTTTTTTGTATTTTGAGTTTATTTTTACTATCCTCGTATCCTTTTTGAAGATGGCCTTAACATGTAAGCAATATTCTCTGCATACAACCAGTAATTGTCTTTTTGCAATCAGTAAACCCCATTTTTGTTAAATAAACATTTATGTAACTTAGAAAATGAGTGTCATCAGCACTTTTACTGCAAATGGAGAACCAGTTTCAGAGAAAAAGGCACAATGGGAAAATGGTCTGTGGAGAAGTCTATCATAGATAGTATTCACATCTGCTCAGTCTTCCTGTTACATTAATATATATCACCATCATGTTTCAAACGGTTGATTTATTTTGATGTTAACAGACGACCGGATAGCCACGAACAAGTGATTCAACCAGTCCAGTGGCTGTTTCTGGCCACTTAAATCTTTTTGAATAAACCAACCAGTCAAAGGTTTACTCATACTTTAATATGTAGAAAATTTCTAAATTAATTCTGATCATTTAGGCAGCAAAAGGATTTAATATTCATGATCACTAATTAGTTCCAAGTAGAAAATGACACGGGGGCAGAGCCCACGGGAATGGGGCCAAACTTTGTCCCCGTGTCATTTTCTACTTTGAAGCCTGTTAATGAACTGAACTGTTATTTATGTTTGAGTGATGCAGATGACAATATTTTGATTTTTTGGAAAAACAAGTAAACATGATGGCCACAACTCTCAGAAGACGTCTTCTATTGCAGGAAGGTCTGTGGAAGACAGGAGAGCTACACTGAATCCTGAGACTGATGACTTCTTATTCATCCACATATTAAAAAATCAAAACAGTGCTTCATAGGGCATATTTCTCTACTCTAGGGTATACAGAACGGGTTGTATTTTGTATCCCTGAAATTTTTAACAGGGTGAATTAGGGTTCCTTGGGGTAGTAGAAATCATTTGGGGTTGGAAGGGTAGAGGGAGGGTTATTATAGCTGCTCATTGTTGTTATTGTTTTCTATTTGTAACTTATACACAACAGTTGCACAGCATATTATTCCTTTTTATACTTTAATAAAAAGATTTAAATATAAAATCATAAGTGTTCAAGGCCTCCGCAGATAAGGACAGAGCCCACGGGGATGGGACAGGGACAAACGTTATCCCCGTGTCACTCTCTAGTTCCAAGACTCACATTAATATGCATTTTGGCTACACTATAAACTAGACCCGTCTTTGGCTCTCAAGGATTCAAGCTGGCTCTTGCTGTTTTAAGGCAATGTAGTTGTCTGTACAATAATGTGATAGATCTGTTTAATCAGCCTACAATGCGAGGTATCCTCAAACCAGTAGTGCAAGATGAAAAGATAAACAGAACCAACTTTAAAAAGAAACAGTTTTAAAGGTATGGTGGAATTACTTGTATTGCAGGTTTCATGTTGGTTTTGTTAAAGGGATACATACAAAGCCATTGTGCATTGGAATATGCTCTGAGGCATGAAAAACCAATTTTATAAAGACAAAGTCATATATTTTTATGACTATTCATCTGCAATTTTTAGGTTTCAACATTTTTTATTGATGACAATTCAAAGTATACAAAGATTCATATAGGAAGATGTATACAGTAAAAATAATACTTATACAGACCATCATCAAGTTATTAACAGTTTTATCCCCACCCCCACCCACAGCAAATTGTAGTACCCCCCCCCAATCTATCATCTGCAATTTTTATTTGTAATGACACTCACATGAGCATTAAAGAAAATGATCCTTTTTCATCATCTGCTATGCAGTAGTGAATAGCCATGTCCCTGGTACTAGTCACTGCATTAGCTTCTTCCATTTGAAGCTGTCCAGGACCATAAAAGCCAAGTGCCCGGCTTTACGTAAAGCTTATTATTTGACTAATTCTTGCCGTACCTTGAGTGAATTCCTTCAAAAAGGTGGTAAATAAATCCTAACAAATGAAAACATACAGGCAGCCGGTGCACATATACTGTGACAAGAGTAGCCATGCTACACAGTTGACTTAAGAGGCATATTTTGAAAGCACTTAGCCTTCCAAAGTTCCATAGAAACCTACAGAACTTTGGAAGGCTTAAGTGCTTTGAAAATATGCCTCTTAGAATGCTACAACATGTAGGCAACTGCTGAAGGCAAAGAAGAAATTCAGCTATTTCAGCCACACAACACAGCTGATCGTGCAACTGTGTAAGACTTGTCACATCTATGAAATAGCTGGTACTGTGCGACTGAGCTGGTTGTTACATGGAGGGGAAAATAGGCAGCTGCTTAAGATGAGTAGTACCGGCCGTTGTTGCAACTATACAAAACACGGAGAAAAGACCTGTTTGGCTGGGGAAGGGGGGTCAAATTTGGCTGTGTGCATGGCCTCAACTTATACACGAGTCACACCAATTTTGGCAATGTTTAATCCCAAAACTGCCCTTGACTAGCACACGAGATAGTCTTATAGTTTCTAAGGTAATTAGTCTTATGAAAAAGCTTCACCTAAAGTGCACAAAAGAAGAATCAAAACCCTGATTTCCAACAGTAAATATGACTTTTGGTCTAACGTAGAACAAAATAAAAGCAACATTACCTGGTCTTATTTGCCCATTTGGCAAAGATATAGGATACTTCTACATTACACAAAACAAAAACAAAAAGACAAGATTAAGGGATTTTTCACAAAGTTGCACTAGCAATTCCCGCATGGCAAATGAGAGGGAAGTCCACAGGAATTGAATGGACTGCCTCTCATTTACCGCTCAGGACTCACTAGGGTGGCTTTGTAAAAGAAGGCCCTAACTTAATAAAATCACTACAACACAGGATTTTAACAAAGTTAAATAGAGCCAAGCTCTTTTGCTGATTTCATATTGTACCAGCATTAAAACATGATTGCTTAAATATTCAGGGGTCATGTAAGCTGAGATAATTGGGTGCATCTTGTAATATAAGTTCATTATTTTTGCTCTAAAATATTTATGAAGAGGGATCAAATTGCATTATCCTTCTCCATTTGAAATTACTGCTACATTAAAATAGAAAAGCATGGACATAGTAAGGCTCCTCAGAAAGATTTATCGCTGTCTTTGGGGAGAGGGGAGATTACACTTAATTACTATTGTACTTCTGCCAAAATGGCTGTACTTACTCCAAAATCTCCCTGTTAAATTAATAAAGAAAGAAAGAATTCTAACAGAATAGAATAACTAGAAAGTTTATTTTGGGAAGTAAAAAAAACCCCAGAATGAAGTTGGAATTGTTGCAGACCCCAAGGGAGGAGGAGGAATGGGTCTTCCTGATCTTAAGAGTACACAATATGGCATGTTTACTGAGACAAGCTACAGACTGGGTGGATGAAACTAATATAAAAAGAACACTGAGTAACAGAAGGAACGTTCTACACGCAAGACAGCAGCATTTGCCCATACATCTTAGAAAGAATATGGTTTTGGATCTAAGAGGTAGGTGTAGCAAATATGGAGAAAAAGATATGGAATGCTCTTTATACATGTCTTGAGGAGGCAATGAGGAATTCCCTCTAGGAAAGGGGTTTAGAGCTTGGTAAGAGAAAGATATTCATACTCTTCACCTAGTAAAAGAGGAAGGAGCATCCCAAGTGTTGCAGTCTGAATTACTGCACGGAAGATATGGATTGAGGGATCTGGATAGGTATTGTTATCTTCAGATGAAAGATTGTGTTCAAAATCTTCTTGCCCAATACCCATGCCAATTCCGTTCTCAAAATGACTGCCATGACCTTGTTTATTTAAAACCAAAGTTTTCTTATGCAGTAACAAGTAGGGAAAGCATGTAGAACATGGCTCATGTATTTATTTTGTTACATTTGTACCCCGCGCTTTCCCACTCATGGCAGGCTCAATGCGGCTTACATATTGTATACAGGTAATTATTTGTACCGGGGGCAATGTAATTCTTTCTAACCCCACTATACAAGTAGATGAATGAATGTATGTCTCTGCTGCCTGTGGATTGATGCGTGTAGGGGTTATGTGCATGCTTATGTGAGCTGGATGAAGTTACTGTACTGTAAAAGGGGGAGACATAAGAAATTAAGGCCCCTCAAAGTGCTTCTAATAATTTATTTCAGAGAAGCACTTCCAACCGCTACAGTATAGATACACTGGATGCCTGAAACAGTGTGCTCCCGTCTTAACTACTCTCCATATCTCACTTTTTTGGGTTGGAAAGAATAAAACGGGTATAAACTAAATAATTCCATGTGGAAGCCAGATATCACTCAAAAAGTAGGAATAAGACCAACTCAGAATCAGTGAAACAGTAAATGAATCCCTAGTTTCCCCGAAGGTGCTTATGTAATTAGGCACCAAGTAACCTTCCCGAGTAAATTGCTCAATTAAGTTTGAGTATCCTGTCCTACATAAAGGTCTATAAGGTTTTGGGCTTGGTCTTCATCATAGAAGTTAGTGGGAACATGTTCAATAATCAAAAGAAAATTTTAGAAGACCTATGGGAAAAGAAACAGCTGATGACCATCAATCTGTAAAGCCTTTGCTCTGTTCACTCTCTGTCAATCTGTAAACAGAAGAAATTGAAAACTACAGCGCTTATGAGATCATATCCTACCAAGATCATCACAACAGCAAACTGAAAAAAATCATCCATAAAGTCGCAAAGAGCCCCAGACTACCATCCAAAAATCTACTAGCCTTTCTCACTGTGACCTATATAAGGGTTCATGCATCAACTACCAGGAACAAACTGAATGGGAACACGGTCCACAAGAGGCCAGACAGCTAGGAAGAAACCATTGCTCTCTTAAAAGAACAGTGTTGCCCAACTGAGAATCTGGCTCCTCTAGCATCGTTAATCACAGACCTCGGCTTTGCTCCTTTCATCTATGCCCATGATATACAAGTCCTGGCCCCATTTAATCCTGAAGACACTTGGGCAAAGACAACACTTACGTTATAATTGGACAAAATATTGTCTTGGATAGAATCCCACAGAATTAAATTGAATTTCTCTAAAACCAAAAGTATAGCGAATGCTACATACCTGTAGAAGGTATTCTCCGAGGACAGCAGGCTGATTGTTCTCACTGATGGGTGACGTCCACGGCAGCCCCTCCAATCGGAAACTTCACTAGCAAAGTCCTTTGCTAGCCCTCGCGCGCCCGCGCGCACCGCGCATGCGCGGCCGTCTTCCCGCCCGAAACCGGCTCGAGCCGGCCAGTCCAGTATGTAGCAAGACAATACACTTCAAGGGAAGACACAACTCCAAAGGGGAGGCGGGCGGGTTTGTGAGAACAATCAGCCTGCTGTCCTCGGAGAATACCTTCTACAGGTATGTAGCATTCGCTTTCTCCGAGGACAAGCAGGCTGCTTGTTCTCACTGATGGGGTATCCCTAGCCCCCAGGCTCACTCAAAACAACAACATTGGTCAATTGGGCCTCGCAACGGCGAGGACATAACTGAGATTGACCTAAAAAATTTACCAACTAACTGAGAGTGTAGCCTGGAACAGAACAAACAGGGCCCTCGGGGGGTGGAGTTGGATCCTAAAGCCCAAACAGGTTCTGAAGAACTGACTGCCCGAACCGACTGTCACGTCGGGTATCCTGCTGCAGGCAGTAATGAGATGTGAATGTGTGGACAGATGACCACGTCGCAGCTTTGCAAATTTCCTCCATGGTGGCTGACTTCAAGTGGGCTACCGACGCTGCCATGGCTCTAACATTATGAGCCGTGACATGACCCTCAAGAGCCAGCCCAGCCTGGGCGTAAGTGAAGGAAATGCAATCTGCTAGCCAATTGGATATGGTGCGTTTCCCTACAGCCACTCCCCTCTTGTTGGGATCAAAAGAAACAAACAATTGGGCGGACTGTCTGTGGGGCTGTGTCCGCTCCAGATAGAAGGCCAATGCTCTCTTGCAGTCCAATGTGTGCAGCTGACGTTCAGCAGGGCAGGAATGAGGACGGGGAAAGAATGTTGGCAAGACAATTGACTGGTTCAGATGGAACTCCGACACAACCTTTGGCAGAAACTTAGGGTGAGTGCGGAGGACTACTCTGTTGTGATGAAATTTGGTGTAAGGGGCCTGGGCTACCAGGGCCTGAAGCTCACTGACTCTACGAGCCGAGGTAACTGCCACCAAGAAAATGACCTTCCAGGTCAAGTACTTCGGATGGCAGGAATTCAGTGGCTCGAAAGGAGGTTTCATCAGCTGGGTGAGAACGACATTGAGATCCCATGACACTGTAGGAGGCTTGACAGGGGGCTTTGACAAAAGCAAACCTCTCATGAAGCGAACAACTAAAGGCTGTCCTGAGATCGGCTTACCTTCCACTTGGTAATGGTATGCACTGATTGCACTAAGGTGAACCCTTACGGAGTTGGTCTTCAGACCAGACTCAGACAAGTGGAGAAGGTATTCAAGCAGGGTCTGTGTAGGACAAGAGCGAGGATCTAGGGCCTTGCTGTCACACCAGACGGCAAACCTCCTCCAATGAAAGAAGTAACTTCTCTTAGTGGAGTCTTTCCTGGAAGCAAGCAAGATGCGGGAGACACCCTCTGGCAGACCCAAAGAGGCAAAGTCTACGCCCTCAACATCCAGGCCGTGAGAGCCAGGGACTGGAGGTTGGGATGCAGCAGAGCCCCTTCGTCCTGCGTGATGAGGGTCGGAAAACACTCCAATCTCCACGGTTCTTCGGAGGATAACTCCAGAAGAAGAGGGAACCAGATCTGACGCGGCCAAAAGGGAGCAATCAGAATCATGGTGCCTCGGTCTTGCTTGAGTTTCAACAAAGTCTTCCCCACCAGAGGAATGGGAGGATAAGCATACAGCAGACCCTCCCCCCAATCCAGGAGGAAGGCATCCGACGCCAGTCTGCCGTGGGCCTGAAGCCTGGAACAGAACTGAGGGACCTTGTGGTTCACTTGAGATGCGAAGAGATCCACCAGGGGGGTGCCCCACGCCCGGAAGATCTGTCGCACCACACGGGAATTGAGCGACCACTCGTGAGGTTGCATAATCCTGCTCAACCTGTCGGCCAGACTGTTGTTTACGCCTGCCAGATATGTGGCTTGGAGCACCATGCCTTGACGGCGAGCCCAGAGCCACATGCTGACGGCTTCCTGACACAGGGGGCGAGATCCGGTGCCCCCCTGCTTGTTGACATAGTACATGGCAACCTGATTGTCTGTCTGAATTTGGATAATTTGGTGGGACAGCCGATCTCTGAAAGCCTTCAGAGCGTTCCAGATCGCTCGCAACTCCAGAAGATTGATCTGTAGATCGCTTTCTTGGAGGGACCACCTTCCTTGGGTGTGAAGCCCATCGACATGAGCTCCCCATCCCAGGAGAGACGCATCCGTGGTCAGCACTTTTTGAGGCTGAGGAATTTGGAAGGGACGTCCCAGAGTCAAATTGGAGCAAATCGTCCACCAATACAGGGATTCGAGAAAACTCGTGGACAGGTGGATCACGTCCTCTAGACCCCCGGCGGCCTGATACCACTGGGAGGCTAGGGTCCATTGAGCAGATCTCATGTGAAGGCGGGCCATGGGAGTCACATGAACTGTGGAAGCCATGTGGCCCAGCAATCTCAACATCTGCCGAGCTGTGATCTGCTGGGACGCTCGCACCCGCGAGACGAGGGACAACAAGTTGTTGGCCCTCGCCTCTGGGAGATAGGCGCGAGCCGTCCGAGAATCCAGCAGGGCTCCGATGAATTCGAGTTTCTGCACTGGGAGAAGATGGGACTTTGGGTAATTTATCACAAACCCCAGTAGCTCCAGGAGGCGAATAGTCATCTGCATGGACTGCAGGGCTCCTGCCTCGGATGTGTTCTTCACCAGCCAATCGTCGAGATATGGGAACACGTGCACCCCCAGCCTGCGAAGCGCCGCTGCTACCACAGCTAGGCACTTTGTGAACACCCTGGGCGCAGAGGCGAGCCCAAAGGGTAGCACACAGTACTGGAAGTGGCGTGCGCCCAGCTGAAATCGCAGATACTGTCTGTGAGCTGGCAGTATCGGGATGTGTGTGTAGGCATCCTTCAAGTCCAGAGAGCATAGCCAATCGTTTTGCTGAATCATGGGGAGAAGGGTGCCCAGGGAAAGCATCCTGAACTTTTCTTTTACGAGATATTTGTTCAGGGCCCTTAGGTCTAGGATGGGACGCATCCCCCCTGTTTTCTTTTCCACAAGGAAGTACCTGGAATAGAACCCCAGCCCTTCTTGCCCGGATGGCACGGGCTCGACCGCATTGGCGCTGAGAAGGGCGGAGAGTTCCTCTGCAAGTACCTGCTTGTGCTGGAAGCTGTAGGACTGAGCTCCCGGTGGACAATTTGGAGGTTGAGAGGCCAAATTGAGGGTGTATCCTTGCCGGACTATTTGGAGAACCCACTGATCGGAGGTTATAAGAGGCCACCTTTGGTGAAAAGCTTTCAACCTCCCTCCGACAGGCAGGTCGCCCGGCACTGACACTTGGATGTCGGCTATGCTCTGCTGGAGCCAGTCAAAAGCTCGCCCCTTGCTTTTGCTGGGGAGCCGCGGGGCCTTGCTGATTCGCACGCTGCTGACGAGAGCGAGCGCGCTGGGGCTTAGCCTGGGCCGCAGGCTGTCGGGAAGGAGGATTGTACCTACGCTTGCCAGAAGTATAGGGAACAGTCTTCCTTCCCCCGAAAAATCGTCTACCTGTAGAGGTAGAAGCTGAAGGCTGCCGGCGGGCGAACTTGTCGAATGCGGTGTCCCGCTGGTGGAGAGACTCTACCACCTGCTCGACTTTTTCGCCAAAAATGTTATCCGCACGGCAAGGCAAGTCCGTAATCCGCTGCTGGATTCTATTCTCCAGGTCGGCGGCACGCAGCCATGAGAGCCTGCGCATCACCACACCTTGAGCAGCGGCCCTGGACGCAACATCAAAAGTGTCATAAACTCCTCTGGCCAGGAATTTTCTGCACGCCTTCAGCTGCCTGACCACCTCCTGAAAAGGCTTGGCTTGCTCAGGGGGAAGAGCATCAACCAAGCCCGCCAACTGCCGCACATTATTCCGCATGTGTATGCTCGTGTAGAGCTGGTAAGACTGGATCTTGGACACGAGCATAGAGGAATGGTAGGCCTTCCTCCCAAAGGAGTCTAAGGTTCTAGCGTCCTTGCCCGGGGGCGCCGAAGCATGTTCCCTAGAACTCTTAGCCTTCTTTAGGGCCAAATCCACAACTCCAGAGTCATGAGGCAACTGAGTGCGCATCAGCTCTGGGTCCCCATGGATCCGGTACTGGGACTCGATCTTCTTGGGAATGTGGGGATTAGTTAATGGTTTGGTCCAGTTCGCAAGCAATGTCTTCTTCAGGACATGGTGCAAGGGAACAGTGGACGCTTCCTTAGGTGGAGAAGGATAGTCCAGGAGCTCAAACATTTCAGCCCTGGGCTCGTCCTCCACAACCACCGGGAAGGGGATGGCCGTAGACATCTCCCGGACAAAGGAGGCAAAAGACAGACTCTCGGGAGGAGAAAGCTGTCTCTCAGGAGAGGGAGTGGGATCAGACGGAAGACCCCCAGACTCCTCGTCAGAGAAATATCTGGGATCTTCCTCTTCCTCCCACGAGGCCTCACCCTCGGTGTCAGACACAAGTTCACGGACCTGTGTCTGCAACCTCGCCCTGCTCGACTCCGTGGAACCCCGTCCACGATGGGGGCGTCGAGAGGTAGACTCCCTCGCCCGCATCGGCGAAGCTCCCTCCGCCGACGTAGTCGGGGAGCCTTCCTGGGAGGTGGCCGCGGTCGGTACCGCACGCGGTACCGACGTCGGGGACCTCAACCTGGGCGATGGGCCAGCCGGCGCCACGCTCGACGGTACCGGTGGCGCAAGCACCGCCGGTACCGGAGGGGTAGGGCGCAACAGCTCTCCCAGAATCTCTGGGAGAACGGCCCGGAGGCTCTCGTTTAGAGCGGCTGCAGAGAAAGGCTGAGAGGTCGATGCAGGCGTCGACGTCAGTACCTGTTCCGGGCGTGGAGGCTGTTCCGGGCTGTCCAGAGCGGAGCGCATCGACACCTCCTGAACAGAGGGTGAGCGGTCCTCTCGGTGCCGATGCCTGCTGGGTGCCGAATCCCTCGGCGACCCAGAGCTCTCGGTGCCGACACGGGGAGGAGACCGGTGTCGATGCTTCTTCGATTTCTTCCGAAGCATGTCACCGGAGCTCCCCGGCACCGACGAGGAGGACGTCGAATCCACCCGTCGCTTCCTCGGGGCCGAGACTGAAGAAGGTCGATCTCGGGGGGGCTGTACCGCAGGAGCCCTCAGGGTAGGCGGAGACCCACCCGAGGGCTCACCGCCACCAGCAGGGGAATGGACAGCCCTCACCTGCACTCCACCCGATGCACCACCGTCCGACGACATCAGCAGACGAGGTCCTGGTACCACCGACGTCGATGCAGCTATCCGATGTCTCGGCGCCGATGCAGAGGCCCGATGCCTCGATGCACTCGATGCAGGGGCGGCCGAGGAAGATGGTCTGGACGCTGACGACGTCGATGCACTCGAAGATCCCGGTGCCGATGCCGACGAAGAGCCCGAGAACAACACGTTCCACTGGGCTAGTCTCGCTACCTGAGTCCGCCTTTGAAGCAGGGAACACAGACTGCAGTTCTGAGGGCGGTGCTCGGCCCCCAGACACTGAAGACACGACGAGTGTCGATCAGTGAGCGAGATAACCCGGGCGCACTGGGTGCACTTCTTGAAGCCGCTGGAAGGCTTCGATGTCATGGGCGGAAAAATCACGCCGGCGAAATCAAAAGCCGAAATGGCGAAATTTGAAGCACCAAATTTAGAGGGAGAAAAAATCTCGACCGAGGCCGAAAAGAGGCCTACCCCGACGACGAAAGAAAACTTACCGGGGCAAAAAAGCTGGAAGTACGGGGAGGATTTACACGAAACCCGGCGGGGGGTTTCCGGAGCACTTCCCGACTAGGACAAAGCTTTCCCGAAGGAAAAAAACACGTTCAAACAAATTGGACGCGCGAGGTCGACTTTCCGGGGCTCGACACGGCGAAAACACGACCGTACCGAGTGCGGACAAAAGAAGACTGGCCGGCTCGAGCCGGTTTCGGGCGGGAAGACGGCCGCGCATGCGCGGTGCGCGCGGGCGCGCGAGGGCTAGCAAAGGACTTTGCTAGTGAAGTTTCCGATTGGAGGGGCTGCCGTGGACGTCACCCATCAGTGAGAACAAGCAGCCTGCTTGTCCTCGGAGAATATATATTTTCCCACACACCTCTCCCCCCCAGAGTTCTCTCAGTGGTGCTTCCTTGGAAATACAATCTCCACCTCAGATTCTCTTAAGATCCTGGGAGTAACCTTTGATACAGGACTTACTTTTTCTAGCCACATCTCCACTGTGATGTCTAAAAGCTTTTATAGGCTGCCCCAGATAAGATCCTTATGCCCCATGTTAGAGACAGACGTACTTCGCAGACTTAACCATGCATTAGTTCTCACTATTACTGCAATGCCTTATTTCAAAGACGCAACCATCAAAGATTTTGACGCTTACAAACAATACAGAATGTTGCGGTAAAACTGATATTAGGAGGTTGGAAATATGACCATGTCTCTCCTTTACTTACACAGGAATACTGGCTTCCTGTCCAATACAAAATCTCGTCTCTAGTCCACAAGACTTTAACATCTGGTCTACCACCGATTCTACCTAAATACTTACAGTCGGATTCACCTACTCAGGACTTGCATTATGGGGCCCAACACCTTGTCGTACCACTGACCCCCCCCCCCCCCCCCCATATGGTTCCACTAATCACTTTGAGAAATCAGTGTTTTCTGTTGCTGGGCCAGTTCTTTGGAATTCCCTACCCACTAGTCTGGCTCAGCTACTAATTCACTCAGTTTAGGGAAGCTCTGAAAACCTATTTATTTAGGCAAGCATAAGGGACTTTGTTATGAACTTTTTGGCCTCTGCTAGCCTTTCCTTTTGTCCCTCTCCCATTTTGTCCTGGTTTTTCCTGCCAGGTTGTGAAGTTGCGACCAAGTCCTAGCCTGTTGGACTGCCTCTGCCCCTTTTTTCCTTTTCTTTCCTATAATTAATGGAGCTCTTTTCCCATATCTCTCGTTTCATATTAATGTTATAATGTTGTACACCGTTATGATGGTCCACCCTTAGTGGTGTATCAAGATTAAAGTACCTTGACCTTGAACAACCCCTAAAGTTTTCTGAATAGATAAATGAAAAGTTTAACTTTCTGATCACAAAACATTGGAAGGTTGTGTTTGGCTTTTGCTAAACAAAGTAGGAACATAGCATGCTGATGAAGATATAGTATGGTACTGCTTTACTACATCTGGACCTGGACCATTTGCCATCATTGACAAAATCATTAATTCTTTTTTATATCAAAAATTCTTGTTTACATGGTCAGGCTGAAGCTGAGCTGACAACAGCTAAGTATTCAAACAAATTACTACAGAATGACTGACAAAAGTTATGTATTCAAACAAATTACTACAGAATGACTGATAAAAAGGAGATTTTATATTGGCCAAATCAAAATCCCAACCTAATCCTACGGCAATGTTGTGGCAAAACCCCAATGTGAGCTTTTCATACCATGAAGCCCTCAAATGTCACAAAATTTAAACAGTCCTGTATGGAAGAAAGGGCAATGTGAACGACTAATCAACAGTTACAAGAAATGTTTAATTAATGCTGCCCAAAAGGTGCCACCAGTTGATGAACAAAGAGTTCACATACATTTTCACACAAGGATACTTTTTGAATAAACAGCCAAAATATATCCTTTTTGTCTTAGTAATTCAGGGGGCTCTCTCTCTTATCAAGGTTTATGTTTTATACTAACATACAGACCATCTCAGAGAGTTCACAAACTTTCTCTTCACTAATTACTTTTCCTATCAGAACCCTGTTCTAGCTTGTAATTATAAATGCATTAAACTGCTTTACAATAGAAGAGGTGGGGACATAATATCTAAATCCAAGAAATGGGAAAGCAGAAGTTAACAAAAAAAAATCTGCAAAGCATAAACAAAAATGGCAAACTAGTCGCTTGTTGCTTTCATCTGCCAATATACCCCTCATCTCATACTTAAGCAGCTTCTGCTTGCTTATACTCAAGAATATACCAGCATCATAGACCATCATTTCATCTGCTGTATTCAAAAATCAAACAACCATCAATTCACAACAAGGCCAAGTTAGCAATGTAAACAACATATGCCTGTATGAAACAGATTCACAATCGTACAGACTTTTTGCCTCTCAAGTATGCACACACATTACTTTTAGAATGACCATTTTTCTGATTTCAAGATAGGCATACAGAAAAAAAGAAGCTGGGTCATGCCAATGGTCCTCAGAGCCCAGCATCCTGTCTCCTAAAGCGGGGCTGGTCTGCATCACTTGAAAGTATCTATCCAAACCTAATGAAAAGAAACACATACCCTATTGCTCATTCCCTGAACAGGTGCAAGTCTGACTCATTTCTGATCTGAAGAAGGTACTGCCTTTTAAAGTTAATCACAATATATACTGTTAGTCCAAGAAAAATAAGTAACATAATGCATCAATAAAAACATAAATACTTGTTTTAGTAGTCCTGTTTTTTTAAGAAAATAAGGTATCTACTACACCCTCTTTGGCCCTTTATTTGTCTAACAGGGCAACCACACTGCTCCAGTAGTAATGTGAGACTGCTTCCCTTTCCAGCATCTATGCTGTGTGTACCAGAAATCAAGAAGCTCAAGGGTCCAAGGTAAAGAATGACACTGGGACAGATCCCACAGGGACAAACTTTGCCCCCATGTCATTTTCTACTTTGAAAGACAGGAGAGCTAGACTGAATAATAAGACTATTGACGACTTCTAATTCATTCACACATTAAAAAGTCATAACAGTGCTTCATAGGGCATATTTCTCCCCCCGCTAGGGCATATAGAGAGGGCTGTATTTTGTACCCCTAAACTTTTTAACAGGGTGGATTAGGGTTAGTAGAAGTCAGCTATCATTGGGGTCAGAAGAGTAGAGGGTGGGGGGAAGAATTATTATAGCTGCTCGTTGTTAATATTTTCTATTAGTAATTTACACACAACAGTTGTACAGCGTGTTGTTCTTTTTCATACTTTAATAACAAGATTTAAATATAGAATCATAAGTGAGGCTTCTGCAGATGAGGACAGAGCCCACTGGGCTTACGGGAACAAAATGGGGACAGAGATAGAACCTTTGAGGATGGGGTGGGGACACAGAGAGAACCCACGGGGACAGGGACGAACTTCGTCTCCGTGTTATTCTGTAATCTAAGGAACTTAGAAATAATGTGCAGAAATCAGAGGACAAGATCAAAAGCTATGTTAGTGCAAATTCCATAATTAAAAAAAAAAAAAAGAAAAGGAAAAGCTGCCATGGTCAAACATATGCATAAGAACAGCTTCTCAAAATAATGTCCTTTTTTACAGGTAGCAGAATGGGGTGGGCCACAATGGTGACGGGCCCACCAATATTTTGCCCAATACAGCATCAACAACTACAGAGCGGTTTGTGCCCCCCCCCCCCCTCGCAACCAAAAAAATTGCTTTGCTGTCCTTCCCTTAATAAGTAATGCAAAGAGCCATGTTATCAAAAATTACACTGGTCATGTCATACGGTCTTGTGACCGATGCACAAAAGGGCAAAACTGAATGCAACTTTCCACCGAGTTTTCTTGCGGTCGGCTGCGGTGATGAAGTGCTGATGTTCAGAAGGCAGTGTCTCTACATTTAATCTTTTGTATGCTTATGACTCATCTGAACATGACTACAAGATCTTTCCCTTACACAACACAGATTGCGGTTTCCTGCTGCCTCCCTGCAGAGTCCCAAGCATCAAATGAAGCCAAAAATGTAAATAAAGAAACTCTGACGTTGCAATAATCTTCTGACCTCAACAGTTTTTGCAACACAAGCCCCCCCCCCCCCTAATGAAACATCTACCCGCACACTTCATTCAGGAGAGATCTTTAAGTTCTGCTTCTTTTTTGCTGGGGGGGGAGGGGGGAAATCTATGCGATCATCTTTCTTTTGCTTAACAAAAAAACACTGCGTCCTGTAATCCTAGTCTCCAGTGTGCAAAAAAACTCCCTTTGGAAGATTATGATACGAAATAATCCTAACGTGCCCTCGTGGACGCAGGTAACTATGCGCGCAAAGGAGCGCCGGGATGCGGGAGCGGAGGAGGCCGAGGTCTGACCCCCCCCCACTGAGAGGGGGAGGGGAGGGAGGCCAACGGCCCTGCGCTCAGCCTGACCCGGGGGGGAGGGGGGAAGAGGAAGTCCGCGCTTGTACCTGAAGCGGGGGGAGTCCTTCAGGCACTCCTCAAAGTCCACGGTAACCTTCATGCTGCGCCGGGGAGGAAGGTGACAGACAGCTCGTAACTCCCCGGCCCTTGTCGCTCCTCCCTCGGCTGCCGCAAACTGTTCCTGCTGCCCCGAGGACGAGGACAGCGGGATCCTTTACCCCGCCTCCTGCAGCGGCTGCCATGGGGACGGGGAGTGGAAGGGAGACGGGCACGGAGTACAACCAATCACAGGCTCCACGAGGACGAAGGGGCGGGGAGAAATGTGAGAGCGACTGCCCCTGTCTTCTTGACCTCCTATGCTGCCCGCGCGCGGATTCAGGGGAACAGAAACTTTATTGGCATAGCAGGAACATTCCTGGCCCGAGCCCACGAGGACACTGGGATCCTTTACCCCGCCTCCTCTTCCTCCTTCTCCTCATGCAGCGGCTGCCATGGGGACGGGGAGTGGAAGGGAGACGGGCAGGGAGTACAACCAATCACAGGCTCCAGGAGGAAGAAGGGGCGGGGAGAAATGTGAGAGCGGCTACCCCTGTCCCGGACCTCCTATGCTGCCCGCGCGCGGATTCAGGGCAAAAGAAACTTTATTGGCATAGGAAGAACACGCGTGGCTGCTGCGCTGCTAAAGTGCAGTGACGGATCATAAAACAAAAGAGAAAATCCTTCCTAGTAATAATAACAGTTCAAAACTTACAAAATGCAGGCAGCACAGAGGACGTACACAATCTAATTCCGTTTTGAAGGAGTGGAACGCCGGTACTACCTGAATACTACTGAGCAACAGGACAACCTCATGTTTTGTACCTACTGATGGACTTTTACTTATGCACTCTACCTCTGCTTTTGGCTGTTTGGCCACACCTTATTACTGCACTGGACATTTGTGCCTTATCCAGTTTTACTGTTTACTAACAAAAGAAGTTTGCTGTTTACTAATGTACAGACAGAATGCAGGGCTATTAGACATATAGCTTGTAACAGTAGTTTGCAAGGCCTATACAAGACCAGCTTGCACGTAGCAACGCCATCTGAATAGGCGACCTTGGAGGGTGCTGACACCCCCCTGCATTCCTGAGCCGCACCTTATCTCCTGTGCTAGAAAGGAGCATTGTGTGTGTGTACAGAATAAGCTGCTAAGTTTCGTTTTTCTTGCCAGTATCATTTCAGTGTTATGACGTGTGTACGTACTGGGACTACAATTTTGTACTGTAAGAACTACAAATGTTTACTGCGCATGACAGTTGTGACGTGTAAGGGGCCAAATGCGCAGGCCCAGTAGGGAAGTATAAATGTAAGCGTCAGATGATTTATGACACACAGTGTCCCGAGGCTACTCGGTGCTGTTCACTTGCTAGCAATAAAGTTACCTTGTTTGGAACCAAAATTTGCCTTTCGTCTCCTGATTTCCCACCTGTTTCATTGGCGACCCAGATGGGACAGAAGTAGAAAGGGGAATCGGATTATATTCTTCCCCTCCCCCACTGCGGTCGGATCGGGTCATCGACCCCCACCTGAGAAGGTGGTGAGTGGCCACCGCTGATTTCAGCGTCCATCTCCCGGAGGAGGGCCGATCCACTCCGCCTGACTGTGGAGGGGGCTGTGTGGTTCCGACAAGGCACCTTTTTCCATTTCAGAGAGAAGCGTACGACGGCGCAGCCTGCGACCCCGGCGGACAGGCGAGTATACTCTACGTAGTGACCGGCCCAGTAAGGACCGAAGAAGAGGCGTGATCACCCTCTTTTAGCCAGTGACTAATACGGACTATTGGTATCCGACTAGGTCCCGAAACTCACTAGGCTCCGACGACGAAACCGAGCGGCGAACGGGAGGGTTTCTTGTGGCGTATGAAAGTGTGTGAATGGGCTTGCAGTTCCAGGCCGGGCGACCGCGTCCTGGTCAGGCCGAGTGTTGACCCTTCTGTGTCTGGTGGAACGAGACCCCTTACTCCTCCACCTCCCCTTTCCCCCTTTGTCCGTCACCTGTCCTTTGGCACTCAGGTTAGGATGGGCGGGGGTGGGTCCTCACCGTTAGATTTAATGACGGAACACTTTAGCGAAGTGTTCGACCTAGATAAATGTAGCAGGGCCGGGATGATACAGAGATGTCAATTTATGTGGCCAGGGCTAGGAATTGCTGGATGGCCCCCGGAAGGGTCATTCGAGTATGAAAAAGTGGCGGCGGTCATGAATATTGTTATAATTGAGGGAAACCCAGGCTGTCCCGAGGACATTCCATACATAGAAGCATGGTTGGATGTAGTCCGGGATCCGCCGGCTTGGGCCCAACGGAAGGTAGAAAAGGCCGCCCTTATGTTGGTAAAGCAGAGAAAAGGCCGGAAAACCAAACTTAGAACCCTGCCGACCCATGCCTTCGCTCTCCAAAGCTCGGCAACCGCTGCCGTCCCGAAGGCCGCAGGGACCGCCCCCATACGGCCTACCGCCCCTAGCACTGAAGCCACTGAGACCACGCCCCCTGCTACCAGAGTCAAGGCAGGAACTACGCCCAGTACTACCAACACACCTTCTAGGAAAAAACCCCCAAAGGAAACCGTAGGGAAAGTTCAGGGTTCGGCCGAGAAGAAGCCTCCAAAAGCCCCGATACTTGCTACGGCGGAAGCATACGAAGACGACATTGCGCCGCCGCCCTATGCTCCTATGTACCCTGACCTTACGGGCCTAGCAGAAGGCCCCGCTGACGCCGAGACTTCCGGGTCAGAGTCGGATGCCGGGGGGACATCCCGCCCAGCCTCACCTGAGTCACCTGGCCTCGCAACCACACGGAAGAGTAAACGGGTTGTGAAGAACATTACTCGGTTCCCCCAATCGAGTCCGCAACAGGCCCTTCCGTCCAGCCGAAAAGGGGGAACCTCCCACTTATTCCCAGTTCGACAGTCCACCACCTATACCCCTAACCCGGTGGAAGGGGGGGGCCAGCCCATCGAATCAACAGTTTATAGCCACGTTCCCTTCTCAAGTGCCGATTTGTATAACTGGAAATTCCATGGGCCGTCCTACGACCAGAAACCCGAGCAGCTGATAGAGCTGGTGGAAGGCATTATATACAGCTATAATCCAACTTGGGCAGACCTTAGGCAGTTGAGCGCCCACATCCTGACCTCTGAAGAACGCCGCCTTTTACAACAAAATATGGAGCAAGCCATCCGGGATGCGAATCCGGCCCATGCCAATTTACAGAACCTAATAGAAACGGAGGCGCCCATCGCTGCTCCCACGTGGGACTACCGAACCGCCGAAGGCCAAACCTTTATCCGCCGATACCAGCAGGCGTACCTGGCCGCCTTAAAGAAGGGGAAGCAGAAGGTTACTAACATGGGAAAAATCCACAGTGTAGTCCAACAAAAGGACGAGAGCCCAGGGGACTTCCTTGAACGACTTATGGAAGCATTCAGAAGGCACAGCCCGATAAATCCCGAAGACCCTAAGAACCTCCCAACCGTGGTTATGAGTTTTGTTAGCCAGTCAGCGCCGGATATACGAAGAAAGCTACAGAGAACGGAGGGGTTCGAAGGGATGAGCCTAAGCCAACTGAAAGCTATAGCTGATCGCGTATTCGGATATCGCGACCAGGAGGAGAAGGTGGAGGCCCGGAAGGAATCGACCAGACGGATGCGGGAGAAGGCAGATGTGTTGGCCACGGTGCTGGAAGAACGAATGAGGTCTAGACCAAAGGGGAGGGGCAGGAGAACAAGAGGAACGCGGTCCCCCATAGGGCGTAACCAGTGTGCAAATTGCCGACAAGAAGGACACTGGTGGGCTGATTGTCCAGAGGAGATACGGGACAACCCGAGAGAAGAGGAATCATGGGACCGGCAGAGAGAGGAGGAGACCGGCGACCGCACGGGGGCCCCTAGGCGAGGCCGTGGAAGGGGCCGAAGAGAGAGAGGACGGGATGACCGGAGGGAATGGCAGATGGCTGTGAACGCTACCCGAGACAGCACAGCATGAAGAAACCGGGAGGGCAGAGTCCCCACTGACCCTCTGGTGGAAATTCGGGTGGGGACAGAATCTATGAAGGCCTTACTAGACACGGGGGCCCAGCGATCTGTTATCACCACTGCCATAGCCCCAGCCACGAAAGAAACTATACCAATTGTGGGAGCCTCCGGGAAATCCCTTGCGGCCCCCCTCCTCAAAGAGCGCCAAGTCCAGATCGGAGGGACGATGGTGTCCCATCAGTTCATACACATCCCTGGATGCCCGGTCCCCTTGATTGGTCGAGACCTACTCTGTAAGCTCCAGGCCACCTTGAAGTTCAAGACTACGGGTGAAGTGGAAGCTCGCTTTGAAGATCGGCCAGTGACACTTATCTGTCCAGTAAGAGAAGAATGGAGACTACACGTTCCCCCAACTGTAGGACCCGGCGACTGCCGTTACGACCAGAACACCCCTTTCGCCCAGCAGAGGCGAGCCATAATGGATGAAGTGCCTGAAGTATGGGCAGAATTGAACCCCGGCGGACTGGCCGTTAACGCTATCCCCATCTGGATTGAGCTCAAACCAAATGCTCAAGTTGTCAACCAAGGACAATACCACATCCCCTATGCAGCCCGGCATAGTATGCACACACATTTACAGAAACTCCTTCAACAGGGAGTCCTTAAACCAATCAGATCCGCATGGAACACCCCATTGTTGCCCGTTAAGAAGCCAGGAACATCCGAGTACAGACCCGTCCAGGACCTGAGGAAAGTCAACAACCAGGTAGCCGACATAGTTGCCCTCGTACCAAATCCATACTCCATCCTAGCCCAAGTGCCATCTCAGACCAAGTGGTACAGTGTCATTGATTTGAAGGACGCCTTCTTTTCCATCCCTCTTGCTGTCGACAGCCAAAAATTGTTTGCCTTCACGTGGGAAGACTTGCAGACGGGAACCAAGCAGCAATATACATGGACCCGTCTTCCCCAGGGGTTCAAGAACTCGCCTACCCTCTTCGGCGACCAACTCGCCCAGGACCTGAAGACGTATCAGGACGAGTATGGGCCGGTCGTCCAATACGTGGATGACCTGTTGGTGGCCCGTGAAACGTACACGGACTGTGCAGAAGCTACCCTTTACCTCTTGAAGACCCTGGAAGCCCAGGGGTACCGGGCCAGTCGCAAGAAGGCACAGATATGCGAGATCGAAGTCGAGTATCTGGGGTTTCGCCTCCGAGAAGGAACCCGAAGGCTCGGTATCCCCCGAACCCAAGCTATCCGCAACCAACCCACTCCTGCAAACAAGAAGGAATTACGGGCACTCCTCGGAGCCGCTGGATATTGCCGCATTTGGATCATCAATTTTGCTGTCCTGACCCAAGACTTGTACGCCAAACTGAAAGGACCTGAACTCGAGGGCCAAGATCTCCGGTGGGAGAAAAGCGAACTGAAAGCCCTTCAGGACCTTAAGGATGCCCTTGCGGCCCCACCAGCGCTCGGACTGCCAGACGTGACTAAGCCGTTCCACTTGTTCATCGACGAGAAGAAGGGATTGGCACTTGGAGTCCTTACCCAACTGGTCGGTACCTGGCAACGCCCTGTAGCATACCTCTCCAAGAGCATGGACAACGTGGCACGAGGATGGCCGGGCTGCCTACGAAGCATTGCGACTGCTTGTCTCCTGATACACGAGGCCAATAAACTCACGTTCGGCCAAACACTTTTTGTGACCACACCCCACACCATCCGCGGCCTACTCGAGAGCCACGGACCCAGATGGATGACCAACTCCCGATTGGTCAAATACCAAGCCCTCCTGTGCGAAAATCCGGAGGTGCGGATCCTGGACACGACCAACCTCAATCCTGCCACCCTCCTTCCGGCCCCTGAACCACCACTCCACGACTGTGAAGAGGTAATGGCCACTGTGCACTCGAGCAGACCTGACCTGAAGGATCAACCCTGGCAAGGGGGCATCACCCTTTTTACCGATGGAAGCAGCCAGGTGATAGAGGGAATTCGAAGAGCTGGCTATGCGGTGGTGTCTGAGGACCATGTGATCGAGGCTATGGCTCTGACACCCGGAACATCAGCCCAGAAAGCGGAGCTGATCGCCCTCACCAGAGCCCTCCTGTGGGCTGAAGGAAAAGTTGTCAACATTTACACCGACTCCAAATACGCTTTCCTCACCCTCCAGGTGCACGGAGCCTTGTACAAGGAGAGGGGATTTCTGACAGCTGAAGGGAAAGGACTTGCAAATGCCGCTGAGATCTGCCAATTACTCGAGTCGGTATGGAAGCCGAAGAAGGTGGCTGTGATGCACTGCAGGGCCCACACTGGAAGAACGGACCCTATCGCCCGGGGAAATCAGCGGGCAGACGACGCTGCAAAAAGGGCAAGTCAGCTCCCCTACTCCTCTCACCCTCCTGACCCCGTACTCGTCGTCCAGCTCCCTACGGAGACCCCTATCTACACCCCCCAAGAAACGGAATGGGCCCAACAAGAGGGTCTACAGTCACGCAATGGCTGGTGGATACTACAGGATGGGCGCATATGGATACCCGAAGCCTTGGCCTGGACGGTGGCCAAGGAGGCTCACGACCGCACCCACCTGGGAAGGGACGCCCTGGGGCGCTTACTTGAGAAGACCTACTACATCAACAAACTATCCCTGTGGACCAAAAACGCTTCCAGCCGATGCGCGACTTGTGCCCGGAACAACCCTCGAACGGGGCCCGGCCCTATGCCAGGACATGTTCTCCGAGGCACCAGCCCTTTCCACGTGTGCCAGATTGACTTCACACACATGCCCCCGGCGCGCGGCTACAAAGCTATCCTCGTCGCCGTGTGTACCTACACCGGATGGATTGAAGCCCAGCCCACTAGAACGGAAATGGCTAAAGAAGTTACCTCCCTACTGCTTCATCAAATCCTACCCAGATACGGCCTCCCCAAGCAAATAAACTCTGACAACGGCCCCGCCTTCGCTAGTGAAGTAACACAACAGCTCAGTACCAGACTGGGCCTCGATTGGAAGTTGCATTGTGCCTGGAGACCCCAAAGCAGTGGAGTAGTGGAGAGGGCTAACCGATCCCTGAAGAACCAGCTTGCCAAGCTATGCCAAGAAGCAAAAGCCAAGTGGCCCGACCTGCTTCCACTGGCCTTGCTGCATCTTAGGTGTACCCCCAAGGCTACCGGCCTTACTCCCTACGAGATGATGTATGCTAGGCCACCACCACTACCCTCCTTTCCCGACTCCTTGCAGATACAGGGTGAGAGTTCCTTAGTGAAACAGATGAGAGCCTTACACCAGGTAGTGCAAGACATCCAGCAGTACACTGAAAGAGTAGCTCCCTTGGTCCTCACCAATCCTACGCACAGGTTCAGGGTGGGAGACGAGGTCTGGGTAAAAGAGTGGGATGAATCTGATTGCCTAAAGCCCAAATGGAAGGGGCCCTCCCTTGTTCTCCTAACGACCTCAACCGCTGTTAAAATTGCAGGAAGCCCAGTGTGGATACATTGGACCCGACTGAAGCCTGCTGCTCCCACTAGCAGCACCCTGAAGCGTTGGACTGCGCACCAACATCCTGACGCTCCATTACGGCTGACTCTAAGAAAGACGTGAACCACCAGATTCATGCCTGCCCAGCAACAGGAACTCAGTTTCTGGACCCACTGCGTTTTTGGCTCTCTCTTTATCGCAGCCTTCATCGTGGGCCTCATTATCTTCTTGCTGCAAAAGCTCGGATACCTCCCACCACATATATAATGCTGACCATCTTCCTTCTCCTGTGTGCAGTTCCGAGCTATCATCCTGCCACCCTGAGCCTGAATTGCACTGAATGTTTGCGCCTCGTGCGCCACCGTATAGAGGGAGGATATCACCTAGTCACTACCCTCATTCACCAGACGCAGCCCCCGGAAGGCGATTGCCAGCTTCTCCCGACTTGTGCCCTCATCACTCCGAATGGCCTCCAACAGTTCCACAGATGCCTCCAAGGAAATCTCACTATCTGCCACAGCCCTACCAAACCAAGATACTACAATGTCACCCTCAGCGTAGGACTCCCTGCGTATGTGGCCGGACCTCCGGGAGTCGAGGGAGATGGCATTCTGTATTACATTAATTCTACTCGTATCCTTGTCGGTGGCATCCAAACTGTAGCAACCCTCACCTTCGACGTCTGTGCCGCCATGGACAAGCACCCTTGGTCTCGCAAGTGTGGTAGCCAGAGTTGGCGAGAGGCATACGTTAAGGACCACAAGTATGTCTGCCCCTTCAGTCCAGACATGAGATGCTGCTCCCCGTGGGTGTGGCTCCCATGCGCCGGTGACACTCGAGCCTCGGGCTGGGACCGAGTATGTGCTTATACGGGAGGAGGATATGCCGGATGCGCCGGCCTGGGCGAATTTCGTCGAGGTTCTGGTAACTATGTGTCCCTAGACTGGCCCATCCGAGGACACGACATGCCCTGGAGAGGAACGTGGGGCCTCGGCATTGATGGCGGAGGAATGGATCCGTTGACCTATATTACCATATATCAGAGTCTCGAAACGAAGCCTCCTACGCACTACCAGACTACTGTTGTCGGCTACCAAGACGTATTTGATGAAATTGCTCGTGCTGAGCAGACCGAGACTAAATTCCCCATTTCCCCAGAAGCCCGAAATATGTTCCTCAATTTGGCTGAAAACATCGCCCTCTCCCTCGGAATTGCCAACTGTTTCGTCTGTGGAGGCACCGACATGGGTGAACAATGGCCCTGGGAAGCGAGAGAGATCCGACAACACACATGGGATGCACTCAACACCACTAACATTACCTTTCCCCAACGGCCGAAGCCGTACGAATGGGCCCTGAGAACAAATATCATAGGTACCCTCTGCGCTAGTCGAGCGCCATCGAAGCGTTACTCTGTCCCAGTGGGAGACTCTGCTTGTACGGGGGTTCTTCAGTATAATGGCAGCCGGACGACCTGGTGGCAAACGGACAACCTGCCCGCCCCGGAGCCTATCTGGACAGAACCCACCTTGAACACGACATGGACGTACGGAGGCAATGCCTCCCTCAAGTGGGTAGCCCCGGAGGGCTACTACTATATCTGCGGGCGCAGGGCTTACGAACAGCTCCCGGCCCGCTGGTACGGTACCTGTCTCTTGGGCACTGTCCACCCTAGTTTTTTCCTTCTGCCCTTGCGAGTCGGCGAAACCCTGGGTATCCCCCTATACGTGGAAAAGGGGCCTGATAACCCGGCCAGACGCAAACGGTCTTTCCCACCCGTCAAGCCCAAAGTCCAAATTGGAGACTGGAAAGACAACGAGTGGCCGCCTGAACGCATCATTCACTACTATGGACCGGCCACGTGGGCTGAAGATGGTACATACGGGTACCGTACCCCTATCTATATGCTGAATCGCATTATTCGCCTACAGGCCGTACTCGAAATCCTTACTAACGATTCGGCCCTGGCCCTCAATATCCTAGCTCGACAGAACACTAAGCTCATTACCGCCGTCTACCAAAATCGCTTGGCTCTTGACTACCTCTTAGCCCAGGAGGGCGGGGTGTGTGGCAAGTTTAACCTCAGTAATTGCTGCTTACAGATTGATGACCAGAGCCATGTCATCAGGGAGATAACTGACCGGATGGTCAAACTAGCCCACGTCCCCGTCCAGACCTGGAACAGTGCGTGGGATTGGACTTCCTCCCTCACCAGCTGGCTCCCAACCTCCGGGAGCCTGCAAGGCCTCCTCGTCATGGGTGGCCTGTTCTTGCTGTCTTGCCTATTAATACCTTTGTCTCTCCCCTTAGTTTTCAGGTGTCTCCGCTCCACCATGGAAAGCATCGCTGATCGCCGTGCTGCTGCCCAGCTTATGGCTCTCCAGATGTACTCCCCCATTCCCCAGTCTGATGAAGCTGACGATGACGCACCTTGTGGCTGATGTGCACTTCGAACCCCCTGAGTCACTCAATGGGCCATCACCCTTGTGCCAGCAAAAGACCGGCTACAAAGGGGGGGGGATTCCGCTAGGGGCCCTCCGTCTCAACCCCGGCGAAGCAACCAACGGCTGTGCAAGGGCTTAGGGCTCGCTTGTTGCCTCCCTCGCTAACTATCCTTGTCCTTTCTTTCCTTTTCAGGGTTCATGGAGGTGATACTCTCCACCAGAATGGATGTTCAAGTATCAAAAGGGGGGAATGAAGGAGTGGAACGCCGGTACTACCTGAATACTACTGAGCAACAGGACAACCTCATGTTTTGTGCCTACTGATGGACTTTTACTTATGCACTCTACCTCTGCTTTTGGCTGTTTGGCCACACCTTATTACTGCACTGGACATTTGTGCCTTATCCAGTTTTACTGTTTACTAACAAAAGAAGTTTGCTGTTTACTAATGTACAGACAGAATGCAGGGCTATTAGACATATAGCTTGTAACAGTAGTTTGCAAGGCCTATACAAGACCAGCTTGCACGTAGCAACGCCATCTGAATAGGCGACCTTGGAGGGTGCTGACACCCCCCTGCATTCCTGAGCCGCACCTTATCTCCTGTGCTAGAAAGGAGCATTGTGTGTGTGTACAGAATAAGCTGCTAAGTTTCGTTTTTCTTGCCAGTATCATTTCAGTGTTATGACGTGTGTACGTACTGGGACTACAATTTTGTACTGTAAGAACTACAAATGTTTACTGCGCATGACAGTTGTGACGTGTAAGGGGCCAAATGCGCAGGCCCAGTAGGGAAGTATAAATGTAAGCGTCAGATGATTTATGACACACAGTGTCCCGAGGCTACTCGGTGCTGTTCACTTGCTAGCAATAAAGTTACCTTGTTTGGAACCAAAATTTGCCTTTCGTCTCCTGATTTCCCACCTGTTTCAGTTTCAGCACCGCTCATGTTACTTATGTGGCTTGGTCGCAGGATGTGACATGTCAGTGTTGCTTTTTGGGTTCCCTAAGTGCTGTCTGCACGCTGCTTATCAATTATCCTGCGGTCTTCCCCAAAGCACAGACTCCATAAACATTTTTCTAGTGCTTTTTGCCACTCATCCAGGATTTGCTTATGAGCCCCCTTCATTTATGCAGACAATATCCAACTGTATATAGTAATTAATTCCTGGGACATAGCTTTGGGTATAAGGTGGGGCTAGGAGTAGCCTGCAAACCAAAGGAAGTAGGTTCAATTCACTGCAGCTCCTTGTGCTTCTAGGCAAGCTACTTGTCTCCATTGGCCCAGGTAGCAAATAAGTGCCTGTACATAATATGTAAACTGCTTTGATCACAAGCACAGAAAGTCAGTGTATCAAATCTCAACTCCTATTCTGCAGGTGGTGGATACCATCCAACACACATTGCTGTGTGGCTTACATCATGAAACTGAAACTAAATCCTTCAAAGAAGAAAGTTGCAAGGGTACAGACATTTCACTCCCAGTCAATGCCTTTACATACTCACTTCTTAGGACTGTTTACAAATTTTTCATGTGGGGAATATATATCACATGTATTCTAATCTCACCGTCCCAGACACTATATAGAACTCCGCGGCACCGGAGTTGTCTCTTTCCTGCTCCTGTCAGGATGTGAGCAATCGGTCCCCATCAGGAGCAGGAGAGAGAGAGAACCTGGGGAATTTCCCCACCCCCACATGCTAAAAATATTTTAACATTTTTATTGAAAAGGGGTGTATCTAGGGGAGGGCAGAAAGTAGATGCTCCCACGCTAATCAGCAGATTCACATTACCGTGCATTAACTGGTTAGCACAGGATTATCATGTGAGCCCTTACCACCTACAAAAGTGTCGTTAGTAAGTGCTCCCATGATAAATCTTTTCAATGGGCACATGCTGATGGCAATGTTAGCACATACAACTCACAGCTGGAGAATATATTCCACTTAAAAGTCTAGTACATACTCAATTCCAGTGTTATGTATCTGTTATGTATCCTATACTGTTTATTCTAAGCCACATTGAACTCAAACTTGTTTGGGATCATGTGGGATATAAATGTCACAAATTAAAAATAAATAAATTAGAACAGTGGAATAATAAATCTTCTTCACTAAGAGGAGTCAATATACTTCCTACAAAACTGAATGTCTACGTTGTTGAAGGAAACAGCCTCAGTGGTTGCTGGAGACACTCAAGACGATAAAGGGAATATAAACAATATCCCCAGTACTATCAGCTCTTATCAATCATTGGTTAAAAAAAAACCTCCAAATAGTAGTAACTCCAGATATTTTCTAAAACACATATAATTGCTAATCATTCTAACAGTAAGAGGAACAGCATTCCGTAAAGTAGATGCCTAAGAAGAGACCATAGACATATGGAGGGGCATTTTCAATATGGCTTCCAAATCTGATTTTGGACATTTTGCAAAAAAAAAAAAAAAAAATCCAAAACCCCAGTGCCAAACGTGGTCATTTTCGAATCAGAAACATGTCTTTTTGGTTTTTGTGCTGTGTGTCTTACTTTAAGGGCCATTTTCAAACAAAAAAAAAACATCCAAGGGAAAAATGCACAAAAACAAGCCATTGGGATGTCTGGGAGCCACCAGTGTTACTAGACTGGTCACATAGACATCCCAGCAGAGCAGTGGAGCAGCCTAGGGGGCGCTGCAGTGGACTTTACATAAAAGGTCCCAGGTACACATCTCACCGTTATCCCCTTATATTGTTTGGGGAGCCTTCCAGGAATAGCAAAAAATGAATGTGCCTAACTGTACACCACTACAATAGCCCTTATGCCTGCAGGTATCACCTATATGTGGGTTCAGTATGTCATTTGTGGGTTTTGGGGACCTCACACTTTCCACCCCAAGTGTACCAGTTAGAGAGGGAGATGGGCCTGGGTTCCCTTCTCTACAGTCTGCTGCCCCAACCACTAGGCTAGTCTAGGGACCTGCTTGCTGCTCTAAGAGGAATAGCCATTATATCTCCAGCTGTCTTAGAGCCTGGTATGTACTGTCATTTTCACGTCTTAAGGGGGTGGGAAGGGGTCAGTGACCACTGGGGGGGGGGGGGGGTCTTGCCTTTATCTGTCCAGTGTTCATCTGGTCAGTTTGGGCACCTTTTTGGCACTGTTTTTATTGAAACAGGTCTAGCTAAAAATGTTGTATTTTTTACAATGTTCCATTATTGCAGAAAGATGTCCAAAGCCTGCCCAAAATACACCTCCAACATTCCCCCCCCTCCCCCGAGATTTAGATGAACTGCATAGAAAAACATCTTGAACATGAGTTTAACAACATAAAAAAAGCGATCTGTCACTTTGTGCCATTTTTTAGGACGTTTTCCTGTTTCAACACAGCCCCATTACCTCTCTGAGGATGATATTGCTTAGGCTCTGGAGAACACGTGGGGTGAGGAGGGGGTGCTTTGTGCACCAGGGACCAATATAGTTAAGTGTGGGAGCAGGGGCGTAGCCAGACAACAGATTTTGGGTGGGCCTAGGCAAGAAGTGGGTGGGCATCAAGTGTTCTCTCCCCTCCCCCCCCTCACCACCACCAAAAATATATCTCAGTTGGCAGGGAAGTGCTTCTTTCCACCATGGCAGTCTTAAGCAGGCATGCGCTAAAAACTGAGCATGCACATGGAGAGTAGCATTTTTGTTACCAGCAAAGGGAAGTCTTCAGCTGGCAGAGCTTGAGATCCCCACCAGCTACCGCTAAACGTGTGCTACTGTTGGGTGGGCCTGAGCCCTAAGTGGGTGGGCCCTGGCCCACCCAGGCCCACCTGTGGCTACGCCACTGGTTCGTAGGATATAATGTATAGGCAACCTGTGCATTTGCCATTGTCTTTCTACTTATTTAACAAAAGGCTTTGCATTTGGCCGAGTCTTTGGTAAAATGCACACCCTGACTGAGACATCTCATTGTAACCACCAGCTACCACTAAATGTGTGCTACTGTTGGGTGGGCCTGAGCTCTAAGTGGGGGGCCCCGGACCACCCAGGCCCACCTGTGGCTACGCCACCGCGTGGGAGGCTTTGTGCACAGATTAGTACAGTGTGTGCTCACAATTTTCTGCAATACCCTGACCACTCAATGTTGAAGGCAGCTTTGCACGTGATCAAACTGTGCACTAACATTTCTGCTGATGACATGACTGCACTCCTCATTTTTTTTTTTGTTACATTTGTACCCCACGCTTTCCCACTCATGGCAGGCTCAATGCAGCTTACATGGGGCAATGGAGGGTTAAGTGACTTGCCCAGAGTCACAAGGAGCTGCCTGTGCCTGAAGTGGGACTCGAACTCAGTTCCTCAGGACCAAAGTCCACCACCCTAACCACTAGGCCACTCCTCCACTGTTGCTACTATTTGAGATTCTACATGGAATGTTGTTATTCCACTAGCAACATTCCATGTAGAAGTCGGCCCTTGCAGATCACCAATGTGGCCGCGCAGGCTTCTGTCCATAAGCCATTATTAAGATGGACTTGGGGAAAATCCACTGCTTATTTCTAGGATAAGCAGCATGAAATCTGTTTTACTATTTTGGGATCTTGCCATGTACTTGTGACCTGGATTGGCCACTGTTGGAAACAGAATGCTGGGCTTGATGGACCTTTAGTCTGTCCCATTTTCTGCGCCTTTAAATATAAGCGGTTCAATTTATTATTTTTTACTTGGCTTATATTTAAATGCAGGAAATGGGTGTCAATGTTTGCTTTCACTTTCGCGTTTGCTCGGACTCATGCACGTTTCTCACTACTGGTGCTTAGGGGCTTGCTTGAGCTTCTTTCTGCTTCAAAATTAAGAAAGCCTACCCTAATGACCCAACTTAACTTTAAGCCCACCCACGTGATTCCTGTCCTGACGATTACTATACCTTAGAACATGTCTCCCAATCTCCTTATGCTCATCCTCAAGCTTTTCTTCTCCATCCTTACTACGCGTTACCCTTCCCAATTCTTTTCCTTCTACACATCCTCTTTGTTTACCTCTCCATGTTAATTTACATATCCTTAAACCCCCACTATTACTATGTTTACTACAATTTGTAATATTGTCCTTCAAGACTCTGTAATTCTATTTACTATGTAAGCCGCATTGAGCCTGCTACGTGTGGGAAAGCGCAGTGTACAAATATATAAATAAAAAGAAAGAAAGAAAAAATGGCAAATTTTAAACGAGAATTGTGAGAAATCCTCTCTTCAAACACCCTAACGCCTGCTCTGAGCTGGGGTTTTCAGTGGTAAGGTGATTTTGCTTTGTGCAGTGTTCTCGGAGCATTGGGAGGAAATAGGAAATGACCTCATTAACACCTATTTGACTATATTAGCATGCTATTTATGCTCATTTTTGGCACATGCTTGATTGCCTCCTGTGCTACAGCCTCTGAACATGTTGCGACCTTTGCTTCTGAACATCAGGCCCCGAGTGCACAATTTGTTCTTTACATATACATTAGGAAAATCACAGGTTTACTACGTCCATAGATGGGGGTACCAAACACAATATAATTTACCCCTCCGTGGACACAATGAAGGAGCTTGCTCAATATTGGGGGTGCTTAGCACACACACTGGCGCCCACAGAGCTGGCTCCCTTGATTACATGAGCCCCTCAATCAGACCGGAAATCACTAAAAACCCACCTGTTTAAAAAGGCGTACCCCATCGACCCAACTTAAGTGCCTAAACCCTGCAACACAACGATACCAAAGCTTGTAATAGACTATTCATAACTCTTCCTCTCTATGATTCCCAAAGTGTCTATAACACATGAACCTTATCCAACCACATTAACTCCTTGTATTTGCTTCACTATCAGAGATGGCGAACGCCTCTACGGAACAATGTAAGCCACATTGAGCCTGCAAATAGGTGGGAAAATGTGGGATACAAATGTAACAAATAAACAAGGTGCTACCTAGTAGAAGAGTGGGGGTGGGCACAGCAGGCATAGAAATCGTTCTGTCAATCCTCCTCCTCTATGGGTTATTCTCTAGTTGGCAGGGGAAGTTATTGAGCAAGGCATCTTGCCTACTGCTTCCTCTGCCAGCTTTCATCTGTTATCAGAGCTGTGTGGGGAAGAGGGGGCAGCGTTTTGGAAATCCTGCCTGCTCTGTGCAATTCCAACTGCAGGGGAAAGTTGGTAGAGGAGGAGGCGGCAGTAGATAAATGCGCTCACTGACATCTGCCTGAAGGAGGAGATGGTGGGTGTAATGAAAGGGACCATGCCAGGGGGGAGCTGGGAGGCTGAGGGATTCTAAACTAGATTTATGTTAGACAAATGAATAAGTTGTGCCGGCCACCGGAGGGTTAATCCCAGCTGTGTCCAGAGGCAGCAATTCTGGCTGCAATTAGGCTTTGGGTAAAGACCTAAAGCAGCCCAGTTTATTCTGTTTCACAATCTGCACCTCCAGCTATGTTCTAGCCCTTTTAATACTCTAGCGTTGCCTACCTTTGTATGGGAAATGTTACCTGGTCAGGACAATAGGTTGTCTGTCCCCCAAATGTAATTTCTCAAGAATTTTTATTATGGAAAGAAAGGAAAGGAAATATTTTAGCATGTGATCTCTGAGCTCACTTTTGTACTCCACATTTCTCTCAGAAAATTGATTTAATTCTTTCACACTGTTATAGAATGTGTATCCAAAAAAAGGTTTATTGAAAGCACATAACAAGAAACATACAAAGTCTAAAGATGCAAATCATGAGGCATTTACATGCAAAATATAAATACAAATACTTGTTTGTTTGTTTACCTCTCAACCCTCATCTCCCCTTACGTTCCTACCCGTAACCTCCGCTCTCAAGACAAATCCCTCCTTTCAGTAACCTTCTCCACCACCGCCAACTCCAGACTCCGCCCTTTTTGCCTCACCCCACGCGTGGAACAAACTCCCTGAGCCCATACGCCAGGCCCCCTCCCTGCCCATCTTCAAATCTCTGCTTAAAGCCCACCTCTTCAATGTCGCCTTCGGCACCTAACCTCTTCACCTCTGCCCAGAAAATCTAGACTACCCAACTTGACATTTCGTTCTTTAAATTGTAAGCTCCTTTGAGCAGGGACCGTCCTTCTTTGTTTATTTTGTACAGCGCTGTGTAACCCTAGTAGCGCTCTAGAAATGTTAAGTAGTAGTAGTACTTTGTGAACTTGTTTTGTAAGTGGTACAGGTCTACTATGTAATGGAAAATATCTGGGCAATACTTACATTAAATACTAACAATGTCTACAATCACTTAAGAGGCACACTTATTAAATCACCAGCATGATAAAAATCCCACACTGTTTAACACAGGTCGGGGGAGGGAGCATTATGGGCAGAGATAGGGGATGGCTAGCCCTGATAGCTACCACTAGTGACAATGTCATTCAGGAGGTGGCATTAAGTACACCCTCATCAGGCCTCATGGCTATGGCCTTAAAAAAAGACACCTTGAAACCCCTCCCCCAATTCCACTCCCAACACTCCCAGTGAAAGTACTGACCCATAGTCCCCCTTAGTAAAGCCCTCCCTTAAAGGGAAAACAGCTAGACCGAGCCCCTGACCAACCGTCAGGCACCTGGGCTATCCCTCTCCATTCCTGCCCCACTTTGAAAAAAAGTGGATCTGACTCCTAAGGATAGTCTTCTGCTGCTACTGGTTGGGAGTCAATCTGCCACTTTTTGGCAGATTGACCCCTAGTGGTAGTACCATGAGATAGCCACTAGAGGTCAGATCTTCCATTTTGAACCCAGGCAGTAATGGGACAGAAATCATCTCTGAGGGGTGGGGGTGGAGGGAGGCAGGAATGATCCCTGGAGACTCCTGCCTTATCTATGCCTGGGTTCAAAATGGTAGTTTCACTACAGGTCAAGCTGCCAATTAAGGCTGGAAGACTACTGCTAGAATGTCAGAGCCACCATGGTAAACCTGGGAGTGCACAACACAATTATCTATCATTTCTAGCCTGCTTATTAACTATTAATAATAACAATGCAAAAAAACATGTGTGTCACTGCTCTTTGCAAAAGAGCAGACCTGGAGGCAGACAAGCACAGGACCTTGGAGAGGCAGTAGCAGAAAGTCAGGGGGGGACAGAAAAAGAAGACACTGCCCTGCCCACACCATTGAAAAGCCACAGGGCCAAGGACAAAGGGAGGCAGCCAGGAACCTGCAGGACATAGGATGCCAGATTTTGATAGGAAGATGGAAAAAGGAACCGGGTGCTCAGCTCTGGCCTGAGGGGGAGGAGAATGCTGCTTTTGGGCTGAGGAAGTGAGAGTAATGGGGTTGGGCAGGAAGGGTGGTAGAGCATAAACACACTGTGATGAATTTCACCGGGTGTCTGTCTGCTACATTAATACAAACCAGTATATGAAAACTAACCAAAAAGAAAACCAACACCAGGGAGCCACAGCAGTTTCTGACCAAAACGGCATTCCCTCCCCCTTTTTTTTACATTTGTACCCCGCACTTTCCCACTCATGGCAGCCACTCATGGCAGGCTCTGTGCGGCGGGCAATGGAGGGTTAAGTGACTAGCCCAGAATCACAAGGAGCTGCCTGTGCCTGAAGTAGGAATCAAACTCAGTTCCTCAGTTCCCCAGGACCAAAGTCCACCACCCTAACCACTAGGCCACTCCTCCACTGTTGCTACTATTTGAGATTCTACATGGAATGTTGCTATTCCACTAGCAACATTCCATGTAGAAGTCGGCCTTTGCAGATCACCAATGTGGCCGCGCAGGCTTCTGCTTCTTTGAGTCTGACGTCCTGAAACAGAAGCCTGCGCAGCCTTCTACATGGAATGTTGCTAGTGGAATAGCAACATTCCATGTAGAATCTGCAATAGTAGCAACATTCCATGTAGAAGTCGGCCCTTGCAGATCATCAATGTGGCCGCGCAGGCTTCTACATGGAATGTTGCTAGTGGAATAGCAACATTCCATGTAGAATCTCAAATAGTAGCAACATTCCATGTAGAATCTCCAATAGTATCTATTTTATTTTTGTTACATTTGTACCCTGCGCTTTCCCACTCATGGCAGGCTCATGCGGCTTATATGGGGCAATGGAGGGTTAAGTGACTTGCCCAGAGTCACAAGGAGCTGCCTGTGCCTGAAGTGGGAATGGAACTCAGTTCCTCAGTTCCCCAGGACCAAAGTCCACCACCCTAACCACTAGGCCACTCCTCCACTGCTGTTTTCCATTCAGGTTTGCAGATTCACAAGACTGATTCAAAGGGTAATGTGGTGACCCCCCCGCCCCCCCAGCTTAACATTCAGGGGGGTTCACCCTTCTTACTCATTCCCCTCAAAACCCTGCAAGGAACAATACGCTATTGATGACAGCTCTGGCAATAAGTTGCTTACACTGTTGAAATGTTCAAAATAAGACACCAGGGCCAAACCGACCGCATCTGTTCCAGCATTTCTCTCTTTTATGGAAACTTACTGGCAACCACAAAAGCAGAGAAATATGTATGAGTAAAAAGAAGATGACAGATGGCAAGTTTAGGATAACATCAAATGACAAAAAAGGACAAATATCACATTTTTATTTAACCAGGATGTTTCAGCGCTTAGAATTCACATTCATTTCAATGTACATCACGGATTTTGCTTTCCAGCTCTATATTCATAACTGGAGAAGCTCCCACACTGCTTTCCATTCCCACTTTAAGGAAAGGGAGTGAGAAGGAGCTGGAGAATCATAACTAAAACATTTCTGTATTAGGTTTGCATTCTACCAATGAATGAAAATGTTCCAGGTGTCTTTCAAGTGTTTTCAGGGTTCCTAGGAACAGTTGTGGCTGATGCATAAAGAGATGGAACCTGAGCCTTAAGGAATTCACCTAACAATGGAGATCTCGGGGCTGTGACTCAGAAACCACTGTTAACCTGACAGCTGGGTATTGGTTTTCCCTTTTCACAAGAAGTTTCCTTTTTTTTTTCTCTCACAGGACTTTCTTCTGCAGGTTGTGCTATCTTTTATTGCCCCCGACATGGGCATTTCTGTACAGGATTTTTGCACTCTGCATGTTGCAGGTCTTATGGGGAATATGGGAGTGGAGGAGTGGCCTAGCGGTTAGGGTGGTGGACTTTGGTCCTGAGGAACTGAGTTCGATTCCCACTTCAGGCACAGGCAGCTCTTTGTGACTCTGGGCAAGTCACTTAACCCTCCATTGCCCCATGTAAGCCGCATTGAGCCTGCCATGAGTGGGAAAGCACGGGGTACAAATGTAACAAAAATAAAATAGATACTATTGGAGATTCTACATGGAATGTTGCTACTATTGGAGATTCTACATGGAATGTTGCTATTCCACTAGCAACATTCCATGTAGAAGCCTGCGCGGCCACATTGATGATCTGCAAGGGCCGACTTCTACATGGAATGTTGCTACTATTGCAGATTCTACATGGAATGTTGCTATTCCACTAGCAACATTCCATGTAGAAGGCTGCGCAGGCTTCTGTTTATGTGAGTCTGACGTCCTGCACATACATGCAGGACGTCAGACTCACAGAAGCAGAAGCCTGCGCGGCCACATTGGTGATCTGCAAGGGCCGACTTCTACATGGAATGTTGCTAGTGGAATAGCAACATTCCATGTAGAATCTCAAATAGTAGCAACAGTGGAGGAGTGGCCTAGTGGTTAGGGTGGTGGACTTTGGTCCTGAGGAACTGAGTTTGATTCCCACTTCAGGCACAGGCAGCTCCTTGTGACTCTGGGCAAGTCACTTAACCCTCCATTGCCCCGTGTAAGTCGCATTAAGCCTGCCATGAGTGGGAAAGCGCGGGGTACAAATGTAACAAAAACAAAAAATATTTTCAGTTACATAGAAACAGAAAATGACAGCAGATAAAGACAATATGGCCCATTCAGTCTGCCCATGTACTATACCATCCACTCTCTCTTCCTCTCCCTTACAAGTCCTATGTATTTCTCCTATCCTTTCTTGAATTCAGATGCAGTCTTGGGGGTATGTTAGCATTTTTAACGTGCCTTTAAAGCATGTTATACGCTAACGCGTCTATACATTCCTATGGGCACATTAGCGTTTAACGCGCATCAACCATTAACACGCATTAAAAATGCTAACGCACCTATAGTATGCCTTAGTAAACATAGCCCTTGGTCTCCACTACCTCCACCACCTGTTTGTAAAAAAAAAGTATTTCCTTAAATAAGTCTATCCCCTTTCATCTTTATCCCATGCTCTCTCCTTCCTTATACATTTTGACAATGGCCACTCAACCATCTTTGCAGCCCCCCTCTGGTCCAAATCCATCCTGTTAATATCCTTTTGGAAATGTGGTCTCCAGAACCATACACAGCATTCTAACCTCCCTGTTTACTAAGCCATGCTAGCAGCTGCGCGGCAATGCCAACAGCCCATTCGATGTGAAGGGGCTGTATCAGGATTAGTACGCGGCTTAGTACACCGAGGGGGGGGGCGGTAAATGGGGTCTCAGAGACTTATGTTTAACTCATTTTTATTAGGTTTCCAATAAGTAACAATACACACATGAAATGAACAATCTACCAAGAGGATTCATCTGCACAGATATTAGACAATAACAATGCTACTCTTCTCCTCTTACAACCTCTATAACTCCCTTTCCCCCCCCCCCTCCCTTCTCCCCCCTCTTTCCCATCCCCCCCCTCCCTTCTCCCCCCTCTTTCCCATCCCCCCCCCTCCCTTCTCCCCCCTCTTTCCCATCCCCCCCCCCAAAACAAAACTGATACCCTTTATTAGTTCATGAGTTGCAAGGAGTCCACAGTCACACAAACAACGTCTAACGATAATACTAATTTAGGATTCTGCTTCTCGCTGCTGGCTGCAGTGTATCCCAGAAGTGTGCCCATATTTTTTCTAGGTTCTTGCCCTCCTCAGAGGAGAAATCTGTTACTCCACATCTTTCCAGTTTCAGTAGCTCAATCATTTGCGTCCTCCAGACGCCTATTGACGGGGCTGCAGACTCCCGCCAACTCAACAATATAGTCTTTTTGCCAATTAACACCGATCGTCTTGCAAAGGATATAAAGCCTGGTATTGTAGGTTTCACACTTTTATAGATCCCAAAGAGCATCAGCGGATGACTCCGTATAGTACGGCCCCAGTAAATCTTGATTTCAGACAGCACTCGGGACCAAAAGTCTGACATGCGGGGGCACTCTGAGACTTACAGTGGGGGAAATAAGTATTTGATCCCTTGCTGATTTTGTAAGTTTGCCCACTGACAAAGACATGAGCAGCCCATAATTGAAGGGTAGGTTATTGGTAACAGTGAGAGATAGCACATCACAAATTAAATCCGGAAAATCACATTGTGGAAAGTATATGAATTTATTTGCATTCTGCAGAGGGAAATAAGTATTTGATCCCCCACCAACCAGTAAGAGATCTGGCCCCTACAGACCAGGTAGATGCTCCAAATCAACTCGTTACCTGCATGACAGACAGCTGTCGGCAATGGTCACCTGTATGAAAGACACCTGTCCACAGACTCAGTGAATCAGTCAGACTCTAACCTCTACAAAATGGCCAAGAGCAAGGAGCTGTCTAAGGATGTCAGGGACAAGATCATACACCTGCACAAGGCTGGAATGGGCTACAAAACCATCAGTAAGACGCTGGGCGAGAAGGAGACAACTGTTGGTGCCATAGTAAGAAAATGGAAGAAGTACAAAATGACTGTCAATCGACAAAGATCTGGGGCTCCACGCAAAATCTCACCTCGTGGGGTATCCTTGATCATGAGGAAGGTTAGAAATCAGCCTACAACTACAAGGGGGGAACTTGTCAATGATCTCAAGGCAGCTGGGACCACTGTCACCACGAAAACCATTGGTAACACATTACGACATAACGGATTGCAATCCTGCAGTGCCCGCAAGGTCCCCCTGCTCCGGAAGGCACATGTGACGGCCCGTCTGAAGTTTGCCAGTGAACACCTGGATGATGCCGAGAGTGATTGGGAGAAGGTGCTGTGGTCAGATGAGACAAAAATTGAGCTCTTTGGCATGAACTCAACTCGCCGTGTTTGGAGGAAGAGAAATGCTGCCTATGACCCAAAGAACACCGTCCCCACTGTCAAGCATGGAGGTGGAAATGTTATGTTTTGGGGGTGTTTCTCTGCTAAGGGCACAGGACTACTTCACCGCATCAATGGGAGAATGGATGGGGCCATGTACCGTACAATTCTGAGTGACAACCTCCTTCCCTCCGCCAGGGCCTTAAAAATGGGTCGTGGCTGGGTCTTCCAGCACGACAATGACCCAAAACATACAGCCAAGGCAACAAAGGAGTGGCTCAGGAAGAAGCACATTAGGGTCATGGAGTGGCCTAGCCAGTCACCAGACCTTAATCCCATTGAAAACTTATGGAGGGAGCTGAAGCTGCGAGTTGCCAAGCGACAGCCCAGAACTCTTAATGATTTAGAGATGATCTGCAAAGAGGAGTGGACCAAAATTCCTCCTGACATGTGTGCAAACCTCATCATCAACTACAGAAGACGTCTGACCGCTGTGCTTGCCAACAAGGGTTTTGCCACCAAGTATTAGGTCTTGTTTGCCAGAGGGATTAAATACTTATTTCCCTCTGCAGAATGCAAATAAATTCATATACTTTCCACAATGTGATTTTCCGGATTTAATTTGTGATGTGCTATCTCTCACTGTTACCAATAACCTACCCTTCAATTATGGGCTGCTTATGTCTTTGTCAGTGGGCAAACTTACAAAATCAGCAAGGGATCAAATACTTATTTCCCCCACTGTATATAGAGGCACTATCACTTCTTTTTTTGTTTCCTGCTGGCCATTCCTCTCCTTCTGCTTTCCCTGTCACTTTTGTTTTTTTCTACTGTTTGACCACCTTAAGATCGTTACATTTTATTTATTTATTTATGCATTCTTGTATCCCACTGTTATCTGGTCATTAGGAAGCCACTGAGCCATGCTGCTACTGCTCTGCAGATACCCATGTTGTTGAGCAGGATCACTAGTGTTGTGTGATCTACTAGGTCAAATGCACTTGACATGTCAAATTATAATAGTAATATATTTTGTCCTTGGCATATTAAGCTTCTGAACATCATTATCAGGGTGGTTATGACCCGTCTCAGAGGCAGATGCAGCAACCAAACGTAAAAAACTCTAAATCGTTAAAGTCCCTAACGATTTTAAAATAACGAAAAATGCACCAAAAAAAAAAGTCACACATGCTGAGATCGGTAGTGAAACGTACAATGTATCAAAGAATCACAATACACATCGTTAATCGGCCCCCAAATCATGCGCAGAGCAGCCAAGCGTTATGTTAGCTGCTCTGCGCATGCCACAAACAGTCAAAACACAGTCAAATCGCAAGCACATGGCTCCCAAATAAAAACAAAAATAAAAAAAAAGGGTCGGGAGGGGGCAAGGGCGCTCATCAGGAGCGTCCTGTACAGACGGCCTTGCCCCCCCCCGCTGCTCCCCACTTTCCGCCGCTCCCCCCACCCCGAAAAAGCAAAATTCTAGCAGCCCCTGCCCCCTCCCCACTTTCCGCCGCTCCCCCCACCCCGAAAAAGCAAACTTCTAGAAGCCCCTGCCCCCCTCCCTTCCTCACTACTCTCTCAAACTTCTAGAAGTTTGCTTTTACGGGGTGGGGGGAGCGGCGGAAAGTGGGGAGCAGCGGGGGGGGGGGGGCAAGGCCGTCCGTACAGGACGCTCCTGATGAGCGCCCTTGCCCCCTCCCGATCCTTTTTTTATTTTTATTTTTTTATGTGTTTTCTGAGGTCCTTTGGACCAATCACAGCGCTTTTAGCTCTGCTAATGCGCTGGGATTGGCTCAAAGTTTGTTTATTTTTTCACTTAACACTTTTTCCTGCCACGGAGCTGTCCTAACGAGAGGTCCAGACCTCTCGTTAGTTTTCCTGCCTTTTTCCTGCGTAAAGGCAATCGGAAAAGGTTAGTGCATGTCGTTTCAATGGGGTTTTCACACTAATTGCTCATCTCCATTCCGTTTTCGTTAGCTGCTACTGTCGTCGGAAAATAGGCTTAAGTGCATGGAAAGGATAGGAAATTCTTCCCTGAGGGCTCATTTAACGATGAAAAACGTTTAGTGCATCTACCTCTCAGTGCTGTGTTGTGCTCTGAAGCCTTATGTCCCACCCTTCTTTTGTGCATAGAAATACTTCAAACCGCCTCCCACTCCCATACTGTACCACTCCCTTCGGTTTTGCAGCCCAGATGCATGACCCTGCAATTTTTAGCATTAAAACTTAACTGCCAAATTCTAGACCACTTTTCACCCTATCTACATCCTCTGGGGTCTCTACCCTATTGCAGATTTTGGTATCGTTCACAAAGAAGAGTCAGAACAAGGGCTGATCCCTAAAACACACCACTGATAGCATATCTTTCCTCTGAGAGAACTCCATTTACCATTATCCCTTGTCACCTTCTGCTCAACCAGTTTCTTTAGGGTACATACTGAGGGCACTCCGTTTATTTTTAAGTTGCCTAGGTGGAACTGTGTCAAAGGCTTTGCTAAAATCTAAATACACCACATCCAGCATGCTCCCTTGATCCAACTATCTGGTCACCCTGTCAAAGAAATTAATCAGATTTGTCTGACAAGACCTACCTCTAGCAAAAACCAAGCTGCCTCAGGTCCTACAACCCATTGGGTTCCAGAAAACTCACTATCCTATGCTTTGGAAGCACTTTCATTGTTTTACTTACCACAGAGGTCAGATTAACAGGGACTGCAGTTCCCAATATCTTCCTTCTGCTTTTGTGAAGAACAACCGCCATCTGCCTTTCTCCAGTTTTCTCGGACCACTCCTGACTCTAAACAGGCATTGAAAAGGTCAGACAGCAGTGTTGCCAGAACTTCTCAGATGATCAAAAGCCCTGCGCTGTTCCAAACAGCACTTTAAAAATAGCGCTGGAACAGCACGAGGCTTTACCACCCCTATGATCAGAGATGTTCATGCATATTTATGCATGCTATTATCTCTGATCATAGGGTAAAGTGCGGGAGGATTGTGCCAGAGCATGCCCAGACCTATCAAATGCAGGGGCTGGAGGTCTATGGGACCACCAGACCCCAAACAGCATGGTCCTGGTGGCCTAGTGCCCCCACCAAACCCCCACCCTGAGCCAGCGACACAAGGGCTGGAGGTCCAGCAGACCGCCATTGCCCCTGACCCCCCCCCCACCCCGAAAAAAGTTAAATGTTTGGTACGCTGCTCGCTGATCATTGGGGAGGAATACATTGAGCATGCATTTACATGCTACTTGTGCTAAGACCCCTGCTTTGCATGCATTTGCATGCTACTTGCATTCAGAGTCCGTGAGCGCGCTGTTTCACGCACTCAGGGGCTCTGATCATGGGGCGGTAGCAAACGCAGGCTAGTATGGCACTAATAGCCTCTAGCACCTGCATTTGCTTCTGATCATTGGCCCATAAATTCTTTCAGTACCTTTGAATGCATCACATTTTGTTTAGCTAGCTCTTCACAAACAGTCTTCTGAAAAGCATTCAGGGACTACCACCCCCTCCATTCCTATCTGTTTGTCTTCTGGCATCCTACTCCCGGCCCTTCCTTTACGAACAGGAAGCAGACATATTTGTTAAGCAATTCCATTTTATCCTTATAAACTTCTACACATTCCTCCCCTTCATCCTTGAGCCTCACCATACCACTTTTGCATTTCCTCCTATCACTTACATATCTTAAAAAAGAAAAAGACCTTGTTCCCCCATTTTACCATATTGGTTATTTTTTTTTCTTCCATTTGCATGTTTGCTTTCCTGTCTACTCTACCAGCTTCTCTTAGCTTTTCCAGATATTGCTACCTGTCTTCCTCTTGCTGCGATCTCTTGTAGTTTATGAAGTTGTAGCACTCTTTTCCCTTACCTTTTCAGCTATTTTTGAGAACCAAAAGTGGCCTCCTTTCCCAAGTTTATGTTTCAATCATTTTTATTAAGTGAACATAATCAGCTGTAACATTTCACATTACATACGCAAGTTCCATAACAGCAATTGGCATATCTTCACATTTTGTATTTTTATTGATATTAGTATTTCCCCCCCTAAACTACTCCCCCTCCCCTCCCCAAAGCCTCCCCCCCACCTTTTTTCCATTATATATCCAATAGCAAGCAGAGGTTACAGGAGCAGCAGCAACGGGGATTATAGGTTCAATATCTGGCTCCGGACCATTGGGGGTCAAGGTTTCCCAAAAGGGTGCCCATCTGCATTCAAATTGTTGTCTTCTTATCCGTGGCTGGTTCCGCATTGCCAGATGTTCTGTACGTAAAAGTATAAGCATTTGAGTTCGCCAATATTGCAGTGATGGTGGTTTGTTGCCCAGCCACTCCTGCAGGATTGCTTTTTTGGCTACTAGTGTACCTCTTTTTACAAAGTCTGTGAATCCCTTCGCGTTGGCTTGCTTAGCCTTGGGTGCCTAAAAAGCAACTTTGGATCATATGTCCATCTTCGGGACCAGAGTTCTGTCACTTGTTGTAGTATACTTTTCCAAAACCAAACCACTCTTGGGCATGTCCAAAACATGTGAGCCAATGTAGCCCCTTCTTGATGGCATTTCCCACATGCTCCATCCGGTGATGCTCCCATATGGAAAGCTCTTCTAGGCGCCACATATATCCTTAGTGTGAATTTATATTGTATTTCCCAGTGCTCTGCCAGTTTTGTGGTCTGCCAGAGCGACCGCACATGGTCCTTAAACATAGTCTCAGTTTTCCCAAGTTTATTCATACTTGATAAACCACCAGAGAGACATTCCATCCTCTCACTTTTATTTATTTTCCTAACAAAAAGATTTGTTGCCATTGAAGAAGCTCCTTTCGCTTTTGCCCACTGCTTTTCTACTTCCCCCAGATATTCAGCTAACAACTCTTTGAGGTATTCCCCCATCTTGACAAAGTTATCTTGGCGATTTTATTTTTTATTTTTATTAATTCTAGAACCTTCACTTTTGAATAAGTTCTCTACAAGCTGGACTTGTTGAGGGGTATTTGAGACTGTCACACTACTTCATATACATACATAATAGATGATGGCAGAAAAACACCTGCACGGTCCATCCAGTCTGCCCAACAAGATAACTCATATTTGCTGCTTTTTGTGTATACCCTACTTTGATTTGTACCTGTGCTCTTCAGGGCACAGATCCAGATCCTATAAGTCCGCCCAGTACTATCCCCGCCTCCCAACTACCAGCCCCGCCTCCCACCACCAGCTCTGGCACAGACCGTATAAGTCTGCCCAGCACTATCCCCGCCTCCCAACCACCAGCCCCAAGGTTTGGATGTAACCATCCTGATTTCTACAATAAAATCAGATTACTTTTATCACATAGTGCCCATAAAGGGGTAATGCAGAACTAGAAAGCTCTGCTCTGGCTTTACAATTATACCATTATTTTTGTTACATTTCAAGCAGCCGTATGTTCTTTAATAATTCATTACAGAGACATGGTCCAGCTTTCATGTTAGCTCTCTTTAGAGCCAGATGTTTTGGTGGTCAGTTGCCACTGGGTATACGTTATATAAATGTGTGGCCTCTATAGAGAGCTTTGTTTTCCAATAATCCATTTTCACATAAGAAATGCATTTATGACATTGCCTTGGGCTTTGTGAGCTCTTAAAGCCAAGCATCTGGTACTGAAATCCCTCCCTCACCAAAATATATCTGACCCTGACTCCAGGGCACACTAAACTGAACCCTCCTTTGGTTGGAAGCTTCATTAAGGACATATGCTCAACAATATTACATCCTAAGCAGGCACTGGGTTTATTTAACATTTTTGGCATTTCAGTTAATTTTTTTCCGAGAATATAATCATTCTTGTGGGTTGTAATTGTATTAACATCCCTCTCCTTCCCACGTCATCCACTCCCCCCCCCCCCCCTTTCTGCTGTAAAAGATCCTCGTTGGCAATAAGTTGTATGTTTGACAGAAGAATTCTCTTATTGAGTTCTTATGCTGCCTGGCTCCATTCCAACGGCCGGGTTGGAGCACAGAATGACACAAGAGAGTTCTTAGGTTTAAGAGTGACATGAACCTTATGCTCTCTGGTGATATCCAACACAAATCCATTACAGGAGATTATTCAGAAAGCACTATTTTCTACAGCAAAACTTCTCTCGTTCTCAAATACATACACGTCTCATCCTTGCTCACCCTCCTCCCAGGTCAAGATGATGCTGCATCAACATGTGGCTAGTCAGCAAGGTACAGACAGTAATTACTAGAAGAACACAGTTTCATACTGACACGCCCCTTCCTTTCTAATTCCAGGCCATGCTTCGCCTTGGTTAAAAGAAGCACAGAGTGCACTAGCTCAGTGTTCCTTCTGAATCCCAAACCTGGTCCTGGAGGCATCCCAGCCAATAGGGTGTTCATGAGAAAGATTTGTATGCAGTGGAGGTAGTGCATGCAAATCTCTCATTTTTATTTTTGTTACATTTGTACCCCGCGCTTTCCCACTCATGGCAGGCTCAATGCGGCTTACATGGGGCAATGGAGGGTTAAGTGACTTGCCCAGAGTCACAGGGAGCTGCCTGTGCCTGAACTGGAAATCGAACTCAGTTCCTCAGCAACATTCCATGTAGAAGTCGGCCCTTGCAGATCACCAATATGGCCGCGCAGGCTTCTGCTTCTGTGAGTCTGACATCCTGCATGTACGTGCAGGACGTCAGACTCACAGAAACAGAAGCCTGCGCAGCCTTCTACATGGAATATTGCTAGTGGAATAGCAACATTCCATGTAGAATCTCCAATAGTAGCAACATTCCATGTAGAATCTCCAATAGTAGCAACAGAATCTCAATAGTAGCAACATTCCATGTAGAATCTCCAATAGTATCTATTTTATTTTTGTTACATTTGTACCCTGTGCTTTCCCACTCATGGCAGGCTCAATGCGGCTTACATGGGGCAATGGAGGGTTAAGTGACTTGCCCAGAGTCACAGGGAGCTGCCTGTGCCTGAAGTGGGAATTTAACTCAGTTCCCCAGGACCAAAGTCTACCACCTTAACCACTAGGCCACTCCTCCACTCCATTCATTATGGATATCCTGAAAACATGACTGGCTGGTTTGGGAACCACTAGATTAGATATTTTATATGATACCATATAATGAAATATTTCTGTAGACATGTAATTCCACTTGAGCTCGTTTTTCTTTAGGGGAAAGTGGAAAATAAATGCCAATTTAGATTAAAATAGATTTTTTTTTTCCTATCCTGATTGTAAAGTGAGTTGGGTTCATCTATATGAAAACCATCCCAACATCCTACGTGCAGGTTTTGAAACTGGTAATAGTGAGAAGGTGGAGACAGATGACGATCAGACTGTGGATGCTCCAAGGATAATTGAAAATGATTAAACTCCGTAGAAAAAAAAACTAAGACTGAAATAGGTCAGACTTCCTGGACACATCCACACCATCCAACATATGTCTTAATAATCTTTTATTTAAACATCCTTGGTAAGGTATTATTGTGCTATAAAGTTATTACTTTTTCCTGGACACTCAAAATCTGCTGCCAAAGGGAACAGCTGTACTCCTGTAACTTCACTCATATCCCTTGAATCCCATAAAGGAAGAAAGACATTATTGTTCACTTGAAGGTAGCTGCATGTGGAAAGCATTACCCAGCAGAATGAGTTCCTATTCTATTATTTTCATAACCCTCCATATTGTAACAAATCTTCCACAGAACAGCTTTGCATCTGGTGTCTGTACCCCAAGAATGTTACTGTTTAGTAACGAGACACAAATCCGCTGCTAAAAATCTGGGACTGTTATCACAGAGGGGACAGAGGAACATCTTTTGGTTGTGGGAGCCAAAGAAGCAACCTCTGTCCTTGGCTCCTCCTCCCTCAAGCTGCTGATGCTGTGTGAGGCAAACGATGGTCTTGAAGACTCGTCCATTCCGCTTTATGATTAAAAAAAAAAAAAAAGATGCCAATTTATAGTTCTAAGCCACTTCTGTTTTTCTGGTTAACTATGGTAAATTTTGTGATATTGTTAGCAGAAATGGTATTTCCGGAAAATGACAAATGGGAGTTCTATTTGCCAACTGTCTGTTCTAGTGGAAGAAAAGAAAGAGCGTTCTGTCTTTTAACTGGTTACAGAGACACATAAGCACACACAATACACTGTTAATTAGAAGAGGAACCTGTACAGAAAGCCAAATTGTAATGATTGGTCTCAGTCTCTGCTGACTCAAGTTCCCTGTCTTCTGGATCTGTAAACGTTCTTCCCTTCTATTCCTTGAGTAAAAAAACCTGCTTTTGTGTTAATTCTTTCTTTTCTCCCTCCTTTAATGTGTCTGCTCGATATTCATAGCTTACTTTGAACTCCTTTTCTCCTTCCTCTGTGTCTGCTCCATATTCATACTCTGTAACATTACAAAGATTTCTCTCTCTCTCTCTCCTTTGACTCCTGTAGACTTCTCAGCCAAACCTTGTTTACATCTAGATTAGATTACTGTACTAAGCCACTAGCCACATCTCCCAGTTCTCTCTGTAGCCCCCCCCACCCTCTTCAGGTTTTCCAAAACTCTGCCGCCATTTTCTTTTTCATTCATTTGTACTCTCAGGTGTCTCCACTTCCATTTCTTAGTGTTATTATTTACTATTCTCCTTTCTTTCCATTGACTTCCTATCAGTTCCGGCTACTAATATCAGAGTTGCCAAGTCTGGCGTCATTAGGCGTGTCTCTCACTCATTGGAAGGCTCTCTCATTCTCACACTCAGTCCCCTTCTACACCTCATCAGAGCCTCAGTACCAGTGCAGGGATCCTGATCACTGTTTTCATGAGAGGCAAGTTGAAGAGAGAGTTGCACAGGGACAGAAATTTCACTCATCTGCCCATCCCCAATGAATTCTAACCTATACTCACTAAGATCCATTCCATCCCCAACGTACATGGAGTAATCAACAGTATTATTTACTTGCTTGCAGCCCTCTGTTTCCTCCCAACCCCAACAGCCTCCCATTCTAGTGATCCAACTGCCTCTCTCTGTACATTCCAAACCTCATTCTGGTGTTACAATTCCCTTTCTCAGTGCATTCTAAGCCTCATTCTGGAGTCACCAGTGACCTGACTACACTCCCGCGGGAATCCTGTAGCAACTTCTTCCATCCACACAGGAATCCCGCAGGTTCCATGGGATTCCCACAATTCCCATTCAGGTCTGTAGTCTGAGAAGGAAAAGTCAAGAAGTCTAATGTAAGGAGAATTCATTGTGTGCTGTCCTGCTTCCTTTGCCTCCCCCTGTACCCCCCCCCCCCCCACATCTAAAAGAACCCACTGTGAAACCTGTGCACCCAGCTTTAGAGGAGAGTAATTTTCCGCCTGGAGAAGTAGCTACAGTAATTGCGTAGTTACCTGAGAAAATTCTTTTGAAATTGTCCTCATACTGCTCCCTTCTCTGTCTTTATCCTTTCAGAGGCTTTTTTTTTTCATTTGCAAAGTAATAAAACTATTTCTATGTTTATACCAAGATGCACCATCTCAAACATCTCACTCTTTAGGATGGACATAAGAGTAGCTCTCTTGAAATCTCTGTAGAATAAAATGAAATTCACCTCCATTCTTTCAGTTGGATTCATGGTGTTGCCCCCATCCTGTCTACCACTCCCTCCCTATTTATTATTCACTCTTCCCTTTCACTCAGTCTTCATTCTTTCCTGGGGCCTTGGCTCATTTACAGGCTTTTCCCTAGGAGCAGAGTTTGGCATTTTATTTATTTGTTGCATTTGTATCCCACATTTTCCCACATATTTGTAGGCTCAATGTGGCTTACGTAGTACCGGGAGGCGTTTGCCGGCTCCGGTGAGAAGACAAAGTGATATTGTGGTAAGATAAAATTCTCATGGCGCAGTCACATTTGGGGAAATGTGCAGCGTAGAAGTTGAATTATGTCCAGTATGTGCTTTAATTTTGATGTTGCAGAGATCAGGCATTTAGGTTGGATCGACAGGGTATGCCTTTTTGAATAGGTTAGTTTTTAGTGATTTCCGGAAGGTTAGGTGGTCCTGCGTCGTTTTCAAGGCTTTTGGTAATGTGTTCCAGAGTTGTGTGCTTATGTAGGAAAAGCTGGATGCGTAGGTTGATTTGTATTTGAGGCCTTTGCAGCTTGGGTAGTGCAGATTTAGATATGTTCGAGTTGATTTTGATGCGTTTCTCGTTGGTAAGTCGATCAAGTCTGTCGTGTATCCAGGGGCTTCACCTGAACCATGGTGCATATTTTGAAGGTAATGCGTTCTTTGATTGGGAGCCAGTGTAATTTTTCACGGAGGGGTTTTGTGCTTTCATATCGTGTTTTTCCAAATATAAGCCTGGCTGCCGTGTTCTGGGCGGTCTGAAGCTTCTTTAAAGGTCTGTTCCTTGCATCCCGCGTAAATTCCATTGCAGTGTTAGTTTATTGGCTCTGTTGTCCTGGACTAAGAATCCAGCTGTTTGTGTATTGGGTCTGTGGGTGCTTTCCGGGAACTGTGGGACCCCTGCGAGTGTGGCCCCAGTAACCTGGAAATCACTGGGGAATAATTTGAGAGTGGGAGACTTACCCAGAGGCAAGTGGGACCCAGTCAGTGGGAGGAAGCATGTGTCTAGGTGAAAGACCCTCAAGCTGGCCAAAAGGTTAACCCCAGGTGGGCGCTAGGCGTCCCATGACAAAGAAACAGAATAGGCTTAACATCTACTACCCTGGAACACTGCAAAGTACCAGATTCTATAATCCTTTTCTTTCTTCTTGGGCATTTAAAATATATATATTGTTATACTTTTAGAAAAATTGGCGTCTACCAATATTGTGGCTACTCCCTATATTTAATAAAATGCCTCCCTCCATACTTTCAGAATATAAAGGCAACACCCGCATGAAATTCAACAGTCCAGCTTTGTAAGAATAAAAAGCTGAGTCTGTACAAGAAAAAGGAGCTTTCACATACTTAATCAAGGATCTGAAATCTCCCCCAACATCTCCCCAGCAGAATGAACTGGGGGAAACCAAGATGGCTTCAGATTAATCATGACGAGGGGATATCTGTTTGGGCTGCTGTTAGAATGATGGTGAAGAGGAAGGGGTAAGCTCAAGCGTTCCCTTTCATACCCAGTGCAGAATTCTGGATCACCAGTATTGGGCCTGATAAGATGCTTCCGTCATGCATATACCGACATCACCATATTGAAACAGGTGGGAAATCAGGAGACGAAAGGCAAACTTTGGTTCCAAACAAGGCAACTTTATTGCTAGCAAGTGAACAGCACCGAGTAGCCTCGGGACACTGTGTGTCATAAATCACCTGACACTTACATTTATACTTCCCTACTGGGCCTGCGCATTTGGCCCCTTACACGTCACAACTATCATGCGCAGTAGACATTTGTAGTTCTTACAGTACAAAATTGTAGTCCCAGTACGTACACACGTCATAACACTGAAATGATACTGGCAAGAAAAACGAAACTCAGCAGCTTATTCTGTACACACAATGCTCCTTTCTAGCACAGGAGATAAGGTGCGGCTCAGGAATGCAGGGGGGTGTCAGCACCCTCCAAGGTCGCCTATTCAGATGGCGTTGCTACGTGCAAGCTGGTCTTGTATAGGCCTTGCAAACTACTGTTACAAGCTATATGTCTAATAGCCCTGCATTCTGTCTGTACATTAGTAAACAGCAAACTTCTTTCTGTTAGTAAACAGTAAAACTGGATAAGGCACAAATGTCCAGTGCAGTAATAAGGTGTGGCCAAACAGCCAAAAGCAGAGGTAGAGTGCATAAGTAAAAGTCCATCAGTAGGTACAAAACATGAGGTTGTCCTGTTGTTCAGTAGTATTCAGGTAGTACCGGCGTTCCACTCCTTCATTCCCCCCTTTTGATACTTGAACATCCATTCTGGTGGAGAGTATCACCTCCATGAACCCTGAAACGGAAAGAAAGGACAAGGATAGTTAGCGAGGGAGGCAACAAGCGAGCCCTAAGCCCTTGCGCAGCCGTTGGTTGCTTCGCCGGGGTTGAGACGGAGGGCCCCTAGTGGAATCCCCCCCCCTGTGTAGCCGGTCTTTTGCTGGCACAAGGGTGATGGCCCATTGAGTGACTCAAGGGGTTCAAAGTACACATCAGCCACAAGGTGCTTCATCGTCAGCTTCATCAGCCTGGGGAATGGGGGAGTACATCTGGAGAGCCATAAGTTGGGCAGCAGCACGGCGGTCAGCGATGCTTTCCATGGTGGAGCGGAGACACCTGAAAACTAAGGGGAGAGACAAAGGTATTATTAGGCAAGACAGCAAGAACAGGCCACCCATGACGAGGAGGCCTTGCAGGCTTCCGGAAGTTGGGAGCCAGCTGGTGAGGGAGGAAGTCCAATCCCACGCACTGTTCCAGGTCTGGACGGGGACGTGGGCTAGTTTAACCATCCGGTCAGTTATCTCCCTGATGACATGGCTCTGGTCATCAATCTGTAAGCAGCAATTACTGAGGTTAAACTTGCCACACACCCCGCCCTCCTGGGCTAAGAGGTAGTCAAGAGCCAAGCGATTTTGGTAGACGGCGGTAATGAGCTTAGTGTTCTGTCGAGCTAGGATATTGAGGGCCAGGGCCGAATCGTTAGTGAGGATTTCGAGTACGGCCTGTAGGCGAATAATGCGATTTAGCATATAGATAGGGGTACGGTACCCCCATGTACCATCTTCAGCCCACGTGGCCGGTCCATAGTAATGAATGATGCGTTCAGGCGGCCACTCATTGTCTTTCCAGTCTCCAATTTGGACCTTGGGCTTGACGGGTGGGAAAGACCGTCGTCGTCGGGTAGGATTATCAGGCCCCTTTTCCACGTAAAGGGGGATACCCAAAGTTTCGCCGACTTGTATGGGCAGAAGGAAAAAACTAGGGCGGACAGTGCCCAAGAGACAGGTACCATACCAGCGGGCCGGGAGCTGTTCGTAGGCCCTGCGGCCGCAGATATAGTAGTAGCCCGCCGGGGCTACCCACTTGAGGGAAGCGTTCCCTCCGTAGGTCCATGTCATGTTCAAGGTGGGTTCTGTCCAGATAGGCTCCGGGGCGGGCAGGTTGTCCGTTTGCCACCAGGTCGTCCGGCTGCCATTATAGTGAAGAACCCCCGTACAGGCAGAGTCTCCCACTGGTACAGAGTAACGCTTCGATGGCGCTCGACTAGCGCAGAGGGTACCTATGATATTTGTTCTCAGGGCCCATTCGTACGGCTTCGGCCGTTGGGGAAAGGTAATGTTAGTGGTGTTGAGTGCATCCCATGTGTGTTGTCGGATCTCTCTCGCTTCCCAGGGCCATTGTTCACCCATGTCGGTGCCTCCACAGACGAAACAGTTGGCAATTCCGAGGGAGAGGGCGATGTTTTCAGCCAAATTGAGGAACATATTTCGGGCTTCTGGGGAGATGGGGAATTTAGTCTCGGTCTGCTCAGCACGAGCAATTTCATCAAATACGTCTTGGTAGCCGACAACAGTAGTCTGGTAGTGCGTAGGAGGCTTCGTTTCGAGACTCTGATATATGGTAATATATGTCAACGGATCCATTCCTCCGCCGTCAATGCCGAGGCCCCACGTTCCTCTCCAGGGCATGTCGTGTCCTCGGATGGGCCAGTCTAGGGACACATAGTTACCAGAACCTCGACGAAATTCACCCAGGCCGGCGCATCCGGCATATCCTCCTCCCGTATAAGCACATACTCGGTCCCAGCCGGAAGCTCGAGTGTCGCCGGCGCATGGGAGCCACACCCACGGGGAGCAGCATCTCATGTCTGGACTGAAGGGGCAGACATACTTGTGGTCCTTAACGTATGCCTCTCGCCAACTCTGGCTACCACACTTGCGAGACCAAGGGTGCTTGTCCATGGCGGCACAGACGTCGAAGGTGAGGGTTGCCACAGTTTGGATGCCACCGACAAGGATACGAGTGGAATTAATGTAATATAGGATGCCATCTCCCTCGACTCCCGGAGGTCCGGCCACATACGCAGGGAGTCCTACGCTGAGGGTGACATTGTAGTATCTTGGTTTGGTAGGGCTGTGGCAGATAGTGAGATTTCCTTGGAGGCATCTGTGGAACTGTTGGAGGCCATTCGGAGTGATGAGGGCGCAGGTCGGGAGAAACTGGCAACCGCCTTCCGGGGGCTGCGTCTGGTGAATGAGGGTAGTGACTAGGTGATATCCTCCCTCTATACGGTGGCGCACGAGGCGCAAACATTCAGTACAGTTCTGGCTCAAGGGGTAAGAGCTCGGGACTGAGCAAAGGAGGAGTAGTAGGCTAAGCATCATATATGCGGTGGAAGGTATCCGAGCCTTTGCAGCAAGAAGATGATAAGGCCTACGATTATGGCTGCGATAAAGAGAGAGCCAAAAACGCAGTGGGTCCAGAAACTGAGTTCCTGTCGCTGGGCAGGCATGAATCTGGTGGTTCACGTCTTTCTTAGAGTCAGCCGTAATGGAGCGTCAGGATGTTGGTGCGCAGTCCAACGCTTCAGGGTGCTGCTAGTGGGAGCAGCAGGCTTCAATCGGGTCCAATGTATCCACACTGGGCTTCCTGCAATTTTAACAGCGGTGGAGGTCGTTAGGAGAACAAGGGAGGGCCCCTTCCATTTTGGCTTTAGGCAGTCAGATTCATCCCACTCTTTTACCCATACCTCGTCTCCCACCCTGAACCTGTGCGTCGGATTGGTGAGGACCAAGGGAGCTACTCTTTCAGTGTACTGCTGGATGTCTTGCACTACCTGGTGTAAGGCTCTCATCTGTTTTACTAAGGAACTCTCACCCTGTATCTGCAAGGAGTCGGGAAAGGAGGGTAGTGGTGGTGGCCTAGCGTACATCATCTCGTAAGGAGTAAGGCCTGTAGCCTTGGGGGTACACCTAAGATGCAGCAAGGCCAGTGGAAGCAGGTCGGGCCACTTGGCTTTTGCTTCTTGGCATAGCTTGGCAAGCTGGTTCTTCAGGGATCGGTTAGCCCTCTCCACTACTCCACTGCTTTGGGGTCTCCAGGCACAATGCAACTTCCAATCGAGGCCCAGTCTGGTACTGAGCTGTTGTGTTACTTCACTAGCGAAGGCGGGGCCGTTGTCAGAATTTATTTGCTTGGGGAGGCCGTATCTGGGTAGGATTTGATGAAGCAGTAGGGAGGTGACTTCTTTAGCCATCTCCGTTCTAGTGGGCTGGGCTTCAATCCATCCGGTGTAGGTACACACGGCGACGAGGATGGCTTTGTAGCCGCGCGCCGGGGGCATGTGTGTGAAGTCAATCTGGCACACGTGGAAAGGGCTGGTTCCTCGGAGAACATGTCCTGGCATAGGGCCGGGCCCCGTTCGAGGGTTGTTCCGGGCACAAGTCGCGCAGCGGCTGGAAGCGTTTTTGGTCCACAGGGATAGTTTGTTGATGTAGTAGGTCTTCTCCAGTAAGCGCCCCAGAGCGTCCCTTCCCAGGTGTGTGCGGTCGTGAGCCTCCTTGGCCACCGTCCAGGCCAAGGCTTCGGGTATCCATATGCGCCCATCCTGTAGTATCCACCAGCCATTGCGTGACTGTAGACCCTCTTGTTGGGCCCATTCCGTTTCTTGGGGGGTGTAGATAGGGGTCTCCGTAGGGAGCTGGACGACGAGTACGGGGTCAGAAGGGTGAGAGGAGTAGGGGAGCTGACTTGCCCTTTTTGCAGCGTCGTCTGCCCGCTGATTTCCCCGGGCGATAGGGTCCGTTCTTCCAGTGTGGGCCCTGCAGTGCATCACAGCCACCTTCTTCGGCTTCCATACCGACTCGAGTAATTGGCAGATCTCAGCGGCATTTGCAAGTCCTTTCCCTTCAGCTGTCAGGAATCCCCTCTCCTTGTACAAGGCTCCGTGCACCTGGAGGGTGAGGAAAGCGTATTTGGAGTCGGTGTAAATGTTGACAACTTTTCCTTCAGCCCACAGGAGGGCTCTGGTGAGGGCGATCAGCTCCGCTTTCTGGGCTGATGTTCCGGGTGTCAGAGCCATAGCCTCGATCACATGGTCCTCAGACACCACCGCATAGCCAGCTCTTCGAATTCCCTCTATCACCTGGCTGCTTCCATCGGTAAAAAGGGTGATGCCCCCTTGCCAGGGTTGATCCTTCAGGTCAGGTCTGCTCGAGTGCACAGTGGCCATTACCTCTTCACAGTCGTGGAGTGGTGGTTCAGGGGCCGGAAGGAGAGTAGCGGGATTAAGGTTAGTTGTGTCCAGGATCCGTACCTCCGGATTTTCGCACAGGAGGGCTTGGTATTTGACCAATCGGGAGTTGGTCATCCATCTAGGTCCGTGGCTCTCGAGTAGGCCGCGGATGGTGTGGGGTGTGGTCACAAAGAGTGTCTGGCCAAACGTGAGTTTATTGGCCTCGTGTATCAGGAGACAAGCAGCCGCGATGCTTCGTAGGCAGCCCGGCCATCCTCGTGCCACGTTGTCCATGCTCTTGGAGAGGTATGCTACAGGGCGTTGCCAGGTACCGACCAGTTGGGTGAGAACTCCAAGTGCCAATCCCTTCTTTTCGTCGATGAACAAGTAGAACGGCTTAGTCACATCTGGCAGTCCGAGCGCTGGGGGGGCCACAAGGGCCTCCTTGAGGTCCTGAAGGGCTTTCAGTTCGTGTTTCTCCCACTGGAGATTTTGGCCCTCGAGTTCAGGTCCTTTCAGTTTGGCGTACAAACTGTGGGTCAGGATGGCAAAATTGATAATCCAAATGCGGCAATATCCAGCGGCTCCGAGGAGTGCCCGTAGTTCCTTCTTATTTGCAGGCGTGGGTTGGTTGCGGATGGCTTGGGTTCGGGGGATACCGAGCCGTCGGGTTCCTTCTCGGAGGCGAAACCCCAGATACTCGACTTCGATCTCGCATATCTGCGCCTTCTTGCGACTGGCCCGGTACCCCTGGGCTTCCAGGGTTTTCAAGAGGTAAAGGGTGGCTTCTGCACAGTCCGTGTACGTCTCACGGGCCACCAACAGGTCATCCACGTATTGGACGACCGGCCCGTACTCGTCTTGGTACGTTTTCAGGTCCTGGGCAAGCTGGTCACCAAAGAGGGTGGGGGAGTTCTTGAACCCCTGGGGAAGCCGGGTCCATGTATATTGCTGCTTGGTTCCCGTCTGTAAGTCTTCCCACGTGAAGGCAAACAACTTTTGGCTGTCAACAGCAAGAGGGATGGAGAAGAAGGCGTCCTTCAAATCAATGACACTGTACCACTTGGTCTGAGAGGGCACTTGGGCTAGGATGGAGTATGGGTTCGGTACGAGGGCAACGATGTCGGCTACCTGGTTGTTGACTTTCCTCAGGTCCTGGACGGGTCTGTACTCGGATGTTCCTGGCTTCTTAACGGGCAACAATGGGGTGTTCCATGCGGATCTGATTGGCTTAAGGACTCCCTGTTGAAGGAGCTTCTGTAGATGTATGTGCATACTATGCCGGGCTGCATAGGGGATGTGGTATTGTCCTTGGTTAACAACTTGAGCATTCGGTTTGAGCTCAATCCAGATGGGGATAGCGTTTACGGCCAGTCCGCCGGGGTTCAATTCCGCCCATACATCAGGCACTTCATCCATTATGGCCCGCCTCTGCTGGGCGAAAGGGGTATTCTGGTCGTAACGGCAGTCGCCGGGTCCCACAGTTGGGGGAGCGTGTAGTCTCCATTCTTCTCTTACTGGACAGATAAGTGTTACTGGCCGATCTTCAAAGCGAGCTTCCACTTCACCCGTAGTCTTGAACTTCAGGGTGGCCTGGAGCTTACAGAGTAGGTCTCGACCAATCAAGGGGACCGGGCATCCAGGGATGTGTATGAACTGATGGGACACCATCGTCCCTCCGATCTGGACTTGGCGCTCTTTGAGGAGGGGGGGCCGCAAGGGATTTCCCGGAGGCTCCCACAATTGGTATAGTTTCTTTCGTGGCTGGGGCTATGGCAGTGGTGATAACAGATCGCTGGGCCCCCGTGTCTAGTAAGGCCTTCATAGATTCTGTCCCCACCCGAATTTCCACCAGAGGGTCAGTGGGGACTTTGCCCTCCCGGTTTCTTCATGCTGTGCCGTCTCGGGTAGCGTCCACAGCCATCTGCCATTCCCTCCGGTCATCCCGTCCTCTCTCTCTTCGGCCCCTTCCACGGCCTCGCCTAGGGGCCCCCGTGCGGTCGCCGGTCTCCTCCTCTCTCTGCCGGTCCCATGATTCCTCTTCTCTCGGGTTGTCCCGTATCTCCTCTGGACAATCAGCCCACCAGTGTCCTTCTTGTCGGCAATTTGCACACTGGTTACGCCCTATGGGGGACCGCGTTCCTCTTGTTCTCCTGCCCCTCCCCTTTGGTCTAGACCTCATTCGTTCTTCCAGCACCGTGGCCAACACATCTGCCTTCTCCCGCATCCGTCTGGTCGATTCCTTCCGGGCCTCCACCTTCTCCTCCTGGTCGCGATATCCGAATACGCGATCAGCTATAGCTTTCAGTTGGCTGAGGCTCATCCCTTCGAACCCCTCTGTTCTCTGTAGCTTTCTTCGTATATCCGGTGCCGACTGGCTAACAAAACTCATAACCACGGTTGGGAGGTTCTTAGGGTCCTCGGGATTTATCGGGCTGTGCCTCCTGAAGGCTTCCATAAGTCGTTCAAGGAAGTCCCCTGGGCTCTCGTCCTTTTGTTGAACCACACTGTGGATTTTTCCCATGTTGGTAACCTTCTGCTTCCCCTTCTTTAAGGCGGCCAGGTACGCCTGCTGGTATCGGCGGATAAAGGTTTGGCCTTCGGCGGTTCGGTAGTCCCACGTAGGGGCAGCGATGGGCGCCTCCGTTTCTAGTAGGTTCTGTAAATTGGCATGAGCCGGATTCGCATCCCGGATGGCTTGCTCCATATTTTGTTGCAAAAGGCGGCGTTCTTCAGAGGTCAGGATGTGGGCGCTCAACTGCCTAAGGTCTGCCCAAGTTGGATTATAACTGTATATAATACCTTCCACCAGCTCTATCAGCTGCTCGGGTTTCTGGTCGTAGGACGGCCCATGGAATTTCCAGTTATACAAATCGGCACTTGAGAAGGGAACGTGGCTATAGACGGTTGATTCGATGGGCTGGCCCCCCCCTTCCGCCGGGTTAGGGGTATAGGTGGTGGACTGTCGAACTGGGAATAAGTGGGAGGTTCCCTCTTTTCGGCTGGACGGAAGGGCCTGTTGCGGACTCGATTGGGGGAACCGAGTAATGTTCTTCACAACCCGTTTACTCTTCCGTGTGGTTGCGGGGCCAGGTGACTCAGGTGAGGCTGGGCGGGACGTCTCCCCGGCATCCGACCCTGACCCGGAAGTCCCGGCATCAGCGGGGCCTTCTGCTAGGCCCGTAAGGTCAGGGTACATAGGAGCATAGGGCGGCGGCGCGATGTCGTCTTCGTATGCTTCCGCCGTAGCAAGTATCGGGGCTTTTGGAGGCTTCTTCTCGGCCAAACCCTGAACTTTCCCTGTGGTTTTCTTTGGGGGTTTTTTTCTAGAAAGTGTGTTGGTAGTACTGGGCGTAGTTCCTGCTTTCACCCTGGTAGCAGGGGGCGTGGTCTCAGTGGCTTCAGTGCTAGGGGCGGTAGGCCGTATGGGGGCGGTCCCTGCGGCCTTCGGGACGACAGCGGTTGCCGAGCTTTGGAGAGCGAAGGCGTGGGTCGGCAGGGTTCTAAGTTTGGTTTTCCGGCCTTTTCTCTGCTTTACCAACATAAGGGCGGCCTTTTCTACCTTCCGTTGGGCCCAGGCCGGCGGATCCCGGACTACATCCAACCACGCTTCTATGTATGGAATGTCCTCTGGACAGCCTGGGTTCCCCTCAATTATAACAATATTCATGACCGCCGCCACTTTCTCATACTCGAATGACCCTTCCGGGGGCCATCCAGCAATTCCTAGCCCTGGCCACATAAATTGACATCTCTGTATCATCCCGGCCCTGCTACATTTATCGAGGTCGAACACTTCGCTAAAGTGTTCCGTCATTAAATCTAACGGTGAAGACCCACCCCCGCCCATCCTAACCTGAGTGCCAAAGGACAGGTGACGGACAAAAGGGGAAAGGGGAGGTGGAGGAGTAAGGGGTCTCGTTCCACCAGACACAGAAGGGTCAACACTCGGCCTGACCAGGACGCGGTCGCCCGGCCTGGAACTGCAAGCCCACTCACACACTTTCATACGCCACAAGAAACCCCCCCGTTCGTTCGCCGCTCGGTTTCGTCGCCGGAGCCTAGTGAGTTTCGGGACCTAGTCGGATACCAATAGTCCGTATTAGTCACTGGCTAAAAGAGGGTGATCACGCCTCTTCTTCGGTCCTTACTGGGCCGGTCACTACGTAGAGTATACTCGCCTGTCCGCCGGGGTCGCAGGCTGCGCCGTCGTACGCTTCTCTCTGAAATAGAAAAAGGTGCCTTGTCGGAACCACACAGCCCTCTCTGCAGTCAGGCGGAGTGGATCGGCCCTCCTCCGGGAGATGGACGCTGAAATCAGCGGTGGCCACTCACCACCTCCTCGGGTGGGAATCGATGACCCGATCCGACTGCAGTGGGGGAGGGGAAGAATATAATCCGATTCCCCTTTCTACTTCTGTCCCATCTGGGTCGCCAATGAAACAGGTGGGAAATCAGGAGACGAAAGGCAAACTTTGGTTCCAAACAAGGCAACTTTATTGCTAGCAAGTGAACAGCACCGAGTAGCCTCGGGACACTGTGTGTCATAAATCACCTGACACTTACATTTATACTTCCCTACTGGGCCTGCGCATTTGGCCCCTTACACGTCACAACTATCATGCGCAGTAGACATTTGTAGTTCTTACAGTACAAAATTGTAGTCCCAGTACGTACACACGTCATAACACTGAAATGATACTGGCAAGAAAAACGAAACTCAGCAGCTTATTCTGTACACACAATGCTCCTTTCTAGCACAGGAGATAAGGTGCGGCTCAGGAATGCAGGGGGGTGTCAGCACCCTCCAAGGTCGCCTATTCAGATGGCGTTGCTACGTGCAAGCTGGTCTTGTATAGGCCTTGCAAACTACTGTTACAAGCTATATGTCTAATAGCCCTGCATTCTGTCTGTACATTAGTAAACAGCAAACTTCTTTCTGTTAGTAAACAGTAAAACTGGATAAGGCACAAATGTCCAGTGCAGTAATAAGGTGTGGCCAAACAGCCAAAAGCAGAGGTAGAGTGCATAAGTAAAAGTCCATCAGTAGGTACAAAACATGAGGTTGTCCTGTTGTTCAGTAGTATTCAGGTAGTACCGGCGTTCCACTCCTTCAATATGACCTTGCCAGAAGAAGAGTCTAATCTCTTTTCGGAAGAGCAATGTCCCCTCAAGTTCACAGTTCATGAAGCCATTGACCTATCGCTTTGGGCTGCGAGTGATGATGCACCCGGAGTGATGGGAGGAGTTTTGGGTGGTCCGGGCATCCAAGGAAGCAACCAGTCATTCTCTTGGCCTTGGGGAACACATGAGGGATACAATGGAGGAATCAGGTACTGCAATGTGAAAGCAGCAGAAGGGCTTCCAGGGGACTTGATGCAAGCTGAGTTCCAGCTGCTGCCCGGGAAGATCAAGATGAAATGTCCTGACGTTTTCACAGTGGAAAAAACACTATGAGGCGATAGCTAGAACGCAGAATACACTTGTCAGGGCAGATTTCCAAATTGTATGCCGAGCTTGTATTGGTGATCTCCAAATCTTCCAGACGAGGGACTCAGGTCTTGGATTTTAGGATCAAATAGAAGGCTCAAAAGCAAAAAAAATTCAAAGTTGGAGATAAATGATTATTCACTGATGAAGGACAATTCGTCTTTGCATATAAGGATTGGTAATTTGGGAAATGTTTATCAGGTGTAGAAATATTCTGCTGATTAATTTTTCTAAAATGTTTTTTAGCAAATCCTCAAGGTATTAAAGGTAGCCCGAGACCTCAGAGTAGTGCCTCTCCCAAAAATGTACTACCTCCCTTTAGCAGGGAAAAGGAACTGGTGAAGCTCAGCAGTCTACTTTGTCACTTATTTTCTTGTAAGGTCTGATGTGGAGGCTGTGACACTGGTAACCATAACTGTTCAGTAGGCTTTAGCCTTTGACAGGAAGCAGCTCTTAAGAAATTTCCATAAGTACTATAATATTCCTTTTTTAACAAATGCAAAAAATACATATGCTGTATCACATTCTACCTAGAGAAAGAGGAAACAATGTTTGCTGATGAGACCACACTTTTAACAGCTGAATGTCTCTTTTATACCAAGATATCCCTGTAACGCATTATTAAAAAATTCAAAGGACAGATCTTTTTTGACCAACAAACTGGGGGCCTCACCGCCTCTGGCAGCTCTTAGCAGACTGCATCAATTTGCACAAGTCCTTTTTTCATTTATTAAAGGTTATTTATTTTTATTTATTTATTTTTGTTACATTTGTACCCTGCGCTTTCCCACTCATGGCAGGCTCAATGCGGCTTACATGGGGCAATGGAGGGTTAAGTGACTTGCCCAGAGTCACAAGGAGCTGCCTGTGCCTGAAGTGGGAATCGACCTCAGTTCCTCAGGACCAAAGACCACCACCCTAACCACTAGGCCACTCCTTCACTCCTTTTCATATTTCCTATGAAAAGTTTTTCCTGCCTTCTCCTTTGTGTCTGCATTCCCCAATTGTGGACTAGAACGGTTCAAGTGTGGGTGATATATATTTTTTGTACTATTAAGCTGCTAGAGCATGGACGCTTACTTCTTTGCCTCGTGTCTCTGTTGGAAGCTTCTGATTATTGTAAATTTAAGTGTATAAAATGAATAAAAAGAATGAAAATGAGAAATCTAAATAAATTTGCTTAATTGCCAAATGAAAGATTTTGTCCGTGCTTGTTAGTACTGTTGACTTTGCAAAGAGCCAAGAAAAAGTACACAATACTGACATTAGGAAAGTAAAGGAATATACAACATTACTCTAAAATGGAACGGTTTTATTGTTTAATACACAGTTTCATTGCAGAGATCAGGGAATACAATCTGTTTGTTAGATGTTCATGGTTTAATACTGTACTGTGTTAATATGATGCGCTCAACACACACGTTTAACCAGGAAAACTCAAAAGCAGCTTAGAAATCTAACAGAAGAGATTCCCGATGGAATCAGCTAATGAAAGGCCTGTAAAAACCAAAACAGATACCAAGGTTATAAAGACACTGCTGCAGTTCAGAGATCACACTTTCTATGAGAATATTTTATGAACAATTCTTCTATGCAAATACAGTACAAAAAAAAAGATAGAAATGACCTTTATATCTTCTACATTTTAGTGAAAATGTAGGTACTCTACTGGAAAGAAAGTCAGGCCTAGTGAAGTGTTCCAAGTGCAATTTATATTTTACGTGAATTAACAGATTCTGGCAAAGTGCTGCATGCAGGAAAAGAATTGGTAATACAACATTGCCCATTTGCACACACTGGAATCAGAGTTAAACAAGCTTTGACAGGTCATTTCATCTACTGTAAATACTGGCTAATTAAAACAAAAAAAAACAAGTCCCCTATTTATTCTCCTAACTAAAAAAAAAAAAAAAGACAAGCTTAAGACTTAGTCAATACACAAAATCAAATTAACTTTGAGGCAGAAGTATGTGTGCAACATTCAAATTCCCTCTACACAGCTCCCATTCCCCTCTTTCACCTTCTTTCATTGCAAACCTCAGTCACCTCCATGCAGCGTTAGAAAGACATAAGGAAAAGTACATTTTTGAAGGGAAGGGGACAGAAACAAGCAGAACTTTTCTCTCAACCCATAATGATAACACCATTTTGTGGGGCAGAGAGAAGTTTGACTTGGTAGGAGAATACAAAATGTTGCATTTTGAAAACCATATATTTAGAACTATGAAAGTGATTCAAAACAGAGCTGCGGCTGTATATATAAGTACTTTTTATTGGAGGCATGCTTACAATACCACCCGTTTTCAGGCACAAGAAAACCAAAAATACACCTAGTTGACCAAAGTTCCTTAAATTTTTGCTTTTTTTTTTTCCTATCAAATGTTGATTCAGTGACAATATTTGTTCTTTAAAAGATAGTTTAAACTAATTTGCTGCTGTTTAGGGGTGAATACAAGATCAAATTAACTTATACCGACCTTTTTATTTTTTTTCACGCACACTTCAAATATTCTATATATATACAATCTATTTCAGCATCATCGTACTAAAGTCCCAAACGTGTGGCATCATTGAGAAATAAGCAAAGGTTTAAACCAAAGAAAAGAAAACCAAACATATTATATACTCCATAATGGCAGCAAAGTGCGAGGCTGTGTTTAAAGGTAGAACAAGGCCTGGATATTAAAGTGGAATCAGTTGTATGGTGCAGCATGTGAGGATGAAGATGAAACAAAAGAGGAGGTAAAAACCCTCACGGAACCGTGAGATATAAAACAAAAAGTGAGGAGATTGAATAAGGATACCAAAAAATATTTATTCACATGAAAAATAACAAATGATGTAAACAGTATTAAAAATGACCCGACATGGCCGTGTTTCGGCCCAAAGGCCTGCCTCAGGGGTCTTTATAACCTTGGTAATATATGACTTAGAATATATGCTCCAAGGGATATAATAAAACGAAACTCTCTTGGGTCTCCTCTCTTCAAAAAGAGATGTGTACAAATATGTGATATATCACATATTTGTACACATCTCTTCGGAGAGGAGTACAACAAGTTGTTTTGTTTTTTAACACTGTTTGAAGAGAGGAGACCCAAGAGAGTTTCGTTTTATTATATCCCTTGGAGCATATATTCTAAGTCATATATTACCAAGGTTATAAAGACCCCTGAGGCAGGCCTTTGGGCCGAAACACGGCCGTGTCGGGTCATTTTTAATACTGTTTACATCATTTTTTATTTTTCATGTGAATAAATATTTTTTGGTATCCTTATTCAATCTCCTCACTTTTTGTTTTATATAGCAGCATGTGAGGATGCACAACGAACACCTCGCAGCCTCTCCTACTGAATATTCAAATATAGGATACTCCTTTCTTGGTCTTTTAGCTGAGACTCAGATCCAAGCAAGGCGCAGTGCCCCACCGGGTGCACGGAGCCGCCATTAACATGGCGCCGTGCCCCAATGGGCCTGCGCACTAACGCGAGCGGGGGCGAGGCGGGCATGTTCCCGCCCCCCAGGGGCAACCCGCTGGGAAGGGCAGGGCGCAAAAAGGGGTTTAAAACCCCTGGGCGGAGCCCGGACGTCCTCTTCTGGCGTCCGGGCATCAGCATGCACCCAGCCCCCCCCTCCCGATTTAATGTGGATATGTACAAGTATATAGTTTGTCGCAGCTTTGGCGGGGTACCCAAGCCTGATGGTGTAAGCAGCTGGGATAGCTGCGCTTACGGTTGAGCGACCTTGCTGTGCGGCGGGGAGCTCTGTATACGATTGGTCAGTCTTGCTAATGACGGCGGACTGGGTTGGCTTCTAAGCCGAAAGATTGATTGGCTTGGGTATACCCAGGGTTATGATGTTTGTTTTTAAAATAAAGCTGCGGCCAAGTTGTGCCATGTTAAGAAAATACCATGTGTCTTGTTATTATTCCAACATCACAAATACCCTTAGGCCCGAGAGGTCGCGGCTGCCTATGTTATGGGTAATAAGGGAAGTTTACACCCTACCGCCAAACTAGGATGTAATGTAATGATCATTACCAAAGTAGGAGAATTCAACCTTGTATTTAAAGTGAGAAGAACCCCCACCACACACACACAAAATCTCCAGGAAAGCCGATACATGCCCCAGTTTAAAGCAGCAATTCATTTAACACAGCTAAGAGTAATGCTGCCTGGAAAAGTAGGCCGTGAAGTTCCTCCTTCCCTGAAATAAGAAACAGGACTCCAAGATGGTAAAATATACTAGTGTAGCCTCTGAGGGAGCCAAACAACTAGAAAATGAGCCCTGGGCCAGAGTACACCCATAAGACAGATGGACAACCTCTCTGCCTCTGGAGCACTTAAATTTTCAAACACATATATATGTCAGAAAAACAAACAAACAAAAACCACATTAGAATTCAGTGCAATACTAGTCAGGTTTAAGGAGTTGATTTTGCAAGAAACACTTAGTGAAACTGATTCAGATCTTCTAACAACAAATAATGGGGTAAGAGTTATAAATTCTTAAAATTCACCAGAAATATAATTACCAACATAATCCCTTAGTCAAATGCTTAAAGCAGCTCTCTTACCCTTTCTTATCTCATTCCACTGCCGCTCGATATTTCTCTGTCATCCTTCTCTAGGGCCTAAAGCTCTTTTTTTTTTTTTCCTTTCTAAAACTTCTATCACGAAGATATTCCCTATTTCTAAAGTACTGCTTTCTCAGTGGTCACTCTTCAGGCACTGGAGGAGAGGATTGAGCTACCACTGAAGAACCACACCATGGTAGCAGAAAACAGAGAGGAAGGAGCAGGCGACAGGAGCTGCCAAAAATGAACGTCAATCTCGGAAACTCAATAAAAATTAGGAAGGATAAACGGAATCTTAAATCTTTTATCCTAACTGCTAACTATATTATTTAAAAATCTCTCTATTCTGGTTGTATCATTTGCCATCATTTTACTCAACGTGTTGATTTGCTCAGGATATTCATAACCAGTCACCTTATTTGGCTTTTAATTCATAACCCTTTCTGTAAGTGATGCCATGGTCAGATCCTGATAGAACTCCTACAGATAAATAGTGAAACCCACTAAACATATATTGATTCCAATAAATCTGAAGTACATGAAACGTCTGAATGCACATTACAACTATTCAGGGCCTTTACCATATATTTTGTTTTGATGGTTCTTGAAGTAATGGTCTCCGTAAGACACCGGGTGAAAGAAGAAATCACTTTGGCAATATTCATTCAGGAGTCACCTCGTTCACCGCTACAGTTCTTGGCAGTACACAGCTATGACCAATACACTCCTCAATGTTCAAAATCCATACGTTTGCAACCCTGTGGAGTAGTGCTTTTCTGTGATAAATAGGTGCTTCTCACAAGCTGTTTTCAGAGCTGGGCTGTTATCGTTTACAAACCATGTCCAGTGAGTAGACCGTCAGAATGCGCTGCACAAAAGAAAAAGATATAGATTTAACACTGAAGCAGAAGGTCAAAAATAAATTCCAGGTAAACTCGATGTTAGTGTTTTCCCTAGAGCAAGAGAAAAAGTATTAACACTGTAGACAGAATGAGAAGACAGAAAGGTTTCTCAAGATAAATGGCGCCCGTCATCTGCTGCTGAACTCAGCATCCCGGTGCAGTCATTCATAAAGTGAATAGTGGTCTGCTGCTTCTAATTTCCATGCAGTCTTGCCACAGTTTTCTATTATGCTAAACATCTGGAACTGTCATGAATATTCCAGTAATTTCCTTGGAGGCTCCGCCACATTTGTACAATGAAACTGCCCTTTTCTTGTTCTCACATATGCCTGAAAAAATATGTATGGAAATGCCACATCTTCATGCATTTAACATACATGTTATATGTGTTTTTACATCCCGGGTGACCCCCCCCCCTCGGTTTTTTTTGTGGGGGGGGTAACATTTTTCTCCAGCTACAGTTTTTCTCTCTCTCTCATTCCCCCTCCCCCCTCCTGATCTTGCATCTCTCTCTTTCACTTTCTCTCTCTCCCTCCTCCTTAGTTCTTTACAGTCTCTAGCTATACTGTCATAAGACCAGTGATCCATATACAGGCAGTCTTCCACCTTTGTGGATCTGAACATAAAAAGTATGAAGGACTGCGGGGGGGAGGGGGGGGAGGGATGCAGGACTCATGCAGAGGGGAAGAAGAATTAAAAAAGACACAAACAGGAGCAAAACAGAGGAAGAAGGGAGAGATGGGGGAGGGGGAGGCCTCGATGCCAGCAAAAACCTACCAAATTCCATACAAAGTGTGCACGTTATATGCATTTATTTTTACATGTTCACACAATTTCCAAGTTTCCAAATAGATTAATACTTGATATACGGCCAGAGGGACATTCCATCAAGGCAGTTCACAATGTAAAAAAAAAAAAAACTCTATATAATTAATCCAGTGAGAAATAGTCACCTTAAATGCAGGCACGAAAAAAAGAACAAAAATGATCAGACCACCTGAGAACATTGGTTATTTGCAAATACCGGAGAAGAATTTGACAATACCAAGGCAACGGAACAAGCGAAAATCTGTCTTGCAGGCCCCTTCCTTAAAAAGAGGGCAGGAAAAGAGGCTGGCTAAGATGAAAAGCCAAAGAACTGGATTAAGGACATGCGCTAGATGTAATCTACTTGGATTTCAGCAAGCGTTTGATATTCTCTCTCACAGAAGACCCGTGAATAAACTGAGAGGGCTGAACTTAAGACCCAAAGTGGTGACCTGGACAGGAAACTGCTCGACCTACAGGTGACAAAGGGTGGTAGTAAACGGAATATGCTCAGAGGAAAGGAAGCTGAGTACTGAAGTGCCTCAGGGGTTGGTGCTGGGGCCGATTCTGTTTAATATATTTGTGAGAGATATTGCTGAAGAGTTCATACCCATCACTAATATTTAGGTTATATGTATATGTTTACAGATTTAATACTGAGGATTGTTTGGAGGTCAGTTAAAATTTAATGCCAAGAAATGCAGAATGATGCACTTGGGGTGCAGAAACCCAAAAGAGATATACCAGATAGGAAGGGAGAGATTGGTAAGCTTGACTCAGGAGAGGGACCTTGAAGATAGTGGGCTCTCCAACCTGTCAAGCTGGTATTTATGAAACAAAGGGGCAGACGATCTGCAAGCTCCAAGATGGAAAATATACAAAGCAGATCGTTGATTATTTTAATAATAAATTAGAATATGCATACAATAGGGCTATTGTATGCATATTCTAATTTATTATTAAAATCATTTTTATCCATCAACGATCTGCTTTGTATATTTTCCAAGCTGGTATTTATGACTACAGCTATCCAAAGAGAAGATGCCAGAGACGCAGTTCAGAGGAGCTTGTTCGGTTGAAGCCACCCCCGACATACTGTGCTTCGCCAGAGGTCTCGACATGAGACGATAATTGTAGCCCTGAGAAACCAGTGACCACCAGGACAAGAAAGGCTGCTGGAGCAGATGCATAGGAGCTGTGGCTTAGGACACTGCTGTAGAGCCCAGTACCTGAACATAATCCCAAACTCAAAGATTCAGAATTTGCAACAAGCGGCGAATTTGTTCTCGAACCATTCTGGGAAAGAGACCTGACCCCGGGTCATATTGAATCGTACTTCCCAGATAATACAAAGTCTGTATTGGGACCAGATGACTCTTTTGCAGATTGATAATCCAACCTCAAGACTGCAAACGTGCCATGACCTTGGTAGTCACTTGAGTTGTCGTCTGCTCCGACGGGGGCCTGATTAGCCCATCACCCAGACAGGAATGCACTCTGATTTCTTCTTTTCTCAGCAATATGGCGACCACCACCACATCCTTGGAAAAGGTTCTGGGCATCGTAGCTAAACCAAATGGCAACGCTTGAAACTGAAAGATGCCCTAGCCTTGCCCTAGAAAATGCCAGCACAGGGGCCAAAAGAGAACATGCAAGTAGGCCTCCTTGAGATCCAGAACTGGATACAACACCCCCGTGCTCCGCTCGAAGGACTGGTCCACGGGGGGAGATCTGGTTCTGCTACCCAGGGGTCGGGGCCTGCTCCAGCGAGGGCCAGATGTTAGGCCTTCCTACCAGCAGAGAATTTTTTTTTCCTCCAGTGAATTCAGAGAGAAGAGAGGATTCTAACTGCCAATTTGTCCTGGCAGGAACAGTGTATGAGAGCAAATGTATCCATTTTTTGTGCTGGAGAGGGGAAGGGAACAGCACCTGTAAAATGTTCCCTGACAAAGAGAGAGAGATTGAATGACCCAAATTTACACCCCAGAACTATAATGCAGCACCCCTGTTCAGCGTCTGGCTCTGAAGGCCGCACAGCATGTGCCATCAGCACGCCCAACCCCATAGCAGTCGTGAACTGGCCTGACTGACTGCCCCAGCATCCCTGCTGTCCCCAGCCCTCTGGGTACGCCTAGAGGGAAATTCCCTACTTAGTACTTTACAACAGCATTAGCCCCTGACAAAGGGCATGAAGCTAGCCAGGCCACTTGAATTAATAAGCATTATTCTTATTATTTGGCATATCTGCTGCTGAAGGGAGTACTTTTGGAAAGCCTGGGAGCTGCAGGGGAAGCCTGTGGAGAATACACCCAAACAGGGTGAACAGGCAACAGGGGTGGGGGGATGAGGACCGGCACCCCTCAGGCAAGGTCCTGCAGGACCAAGCCAAGTCACACACAGTGGCAGTAAGAAATGTGACTGGAGGCTGCGGAGCCAAGCTCCGAGGTCAACCAGATATGGTCCTGAGAATGTGATCCGGGAGCGGCCGTTAGGCTCAACCATGATGTGTGACTGCGGCTAGCAGAGCGGGGAGCTAGGTCACGGATAGGAGCAGGTCAAGAAGACCCCAAAGTCCCATCCTGCACAACCTTGTAAGGCCATTGCACCCTCCATCTGCAAGGTGGTTTGTTTGGGGTTTTTTTTTTTTTGTGCCTGCAGCCTTGAAAAAAAATCAACCTAAGGTAATGCAAGCCTCCCAAGCTACAAAGGAGAGTCATGGCCTAGGCCACCCAGGGTAGTCCACTGAGCTGAAAAGAGAATGTGCATAGCCTCCAGGGAATGCTTTAGGTGGCTTCCAGTGCACTAGCCACCTCAGGAGTAGAGACTGAGGGTTTTTGTGACTCTAAGCTATAAAATTTCAGAGCCTCCAGAGTATTAGCCATAAATGAAGTTAATTCCTCCTTGGGGTAAAAGAAAAATGTTAACAGCTGTAGGAACATCCTCATCATCAGCCAGAATCTCTCCCTCCTCAACTCCCTCAAAAAACAAAAAGGTAGGGAAGCTGCTGCCAAGCTCGATTAAGACCAAGGGGAAGATGGAGGAGCCAAAGAATCTGTCACACAATCCAACTGCAGAGGCTAAGAAGCTTGAAAGGACCCAGAAACCTTGAAGTGACGCTGACGGAGGCAGGCAGAAGACTGTGTATGCTGAGGAGCCCTTTGCAGAATATAGGCTTGATTTTTTTTTTTTTTTTTCGCACTGAAAGAACACTGGGAGAAAAGTCACCAGAGACCCAGAAGTTACAGTACAGTCAGAAACTTTACCAGCAGATGTATAAGGTCCAGAAATATGCCCAGCTTGAAGAGGCAGCATGGATCCTGCAGCTGTGGGAGCCAAATCAAGCAGATTTAAAATGGCCACGAGAGGCCTGAAAATCCATGTCCAAGAATGCCAGCTGAGGAGAGAGAGGCTGTCACTGCACAGTGCAGGAAGACAACAGTTTGCCCGCCAAAAAGGCTGCTCCACCGAAATGCCCTCATAACACCTCGTCAACATTTCCCCAATGCTGCTCTCTGCTTTGCATAGCAAGAGCAGCGCTGACAAGGCTCTGCAGCCCTCACAAGGAAAATGCAAGTGAAATCACGAGTGAGCCCGAAAAGGGAGAAAATGTAAAGGAACACCCACCAAATCTACAGGAACAAGTTCTGACTCGCCACTGTCACCCAGGGTATACTGGTTGCAGCAGAATCAACCCCATCCAACATCTAAGTAGCCACATAAGCAGGCAAAGCTGCTGTAATCCTTTTTAGTTTTGTTTTAACTCTATGAGGAAGAAGAAAGTGGATGGATCGGGGTGGGGGAGGAACCTGGCACTACCAGGTGTACCCCCTAAAGCTGGCACTGCTTTGCCTACGCACCCCCAGACTCAACTGAACTGGGAAACCCAGAACAGGCGCCACAACACAGATGAAACCAGGAGCTTTTGCGACAGACCATCCACCACCTGCTGGAGATAGAGACATACTGACTAACGAGGGAGCATACCGTCCTTTAAGACAGAGTTTAGAGCTCTCTATCTCCACCTGCTGGTAGATGGTCACAATCCACAAGTCTCTGGATTCATCTGTTGGAGGTGCTAAAAAAGTTGGGCTTTAAAGACAGGCAGAGAGGATTCCAATTGTAAGGTCTGGAGACGTGCACATTATTGTGTGTGAACATACAGTAATTGATCATGGTTGTGATGCTCGCATTCAAACATTCCCTTTTTTCAAAAATTCTACTGTGGCATTTGCTCAAGCTTTGGGCACCAGTGTCTGACATCAATGGATTTCTTTGTACTGTAGAATGTGCCTAAAATTACTATAACATGAGGCTGAAATTATATTTCGCACTTCGCTTTATAACCCAACCCAAAAGATGGGCTGCTCAAGATTCTGGATTGCATCAATGATCTGATCGTTAATCCCATACCCTTTTTAGGAACACAGAGTAACTGAAAATCATGCACTCAAATCTCAATACGAAACAGTCTTCAAGGGGAAGCTAACATACAAAAGATTTTATACTGTGACACTGTCATGCAGGTATAAGAGAAACATAGCAGATGATTGTAAATAAAGATCGAATGGCTGATCCAGTCTCTCGACAGTGTCAAGTTATATATTCCAGCTATCAGTTATAAACACTTGCTCCTTTCTTCACCTTTGATCCCCTACCATTGGGACACAAGATCTCACGCTTAACCCGTCATTCAGTTATCCATCTCCAGTCTTCCCCACCACCCCAAAGATCTTATTATAGTTTCAGTAATAACTCCCAGTGAAGGTATTCTTATTAATACCATGATATCTTTAGCATTGAAGGTGATGTTAACGCATTGGAAATCCTTATTTCAAGCCACCTCCCAGGAGTGGTGGGGCTTATTGTTTCAAATTTATAAATACGAAATGCATCTTGCAAAGAAATCACCTAGTCTTGCTCAGTATAGAGAAAAATGGTTGCCTAGTGTCATATTTCAACTCCGTCACATGATGTGTGGTGAACCAGGTGTATATATATATATATATATATATATATTTTAGTTACATTTGTACCCTGCGCTTTCCCACTCATGGCAGGCTCAATGCAGCGGGCAATGGAGGGTTAAGTGACTTGCCCAGAGTCACAAGGAGCTGCCTGTGCCTGCAGTGGGAATCGAACTCAGTTCCCCAGGACCAAAGTCCACCACCCTAACCACTAGGCCACTCCTCCACTGCTGCTACTATTTGAGATTCTACATGGAATGTTGCTATTCCACTAGCAACATTCCATGTAGAAGTCGGCCCTTGCAGATCACCAATGTGGCCGCGCAGGCTTCTGCTTGGCCTGCGCAGCCTTCTACATGGAATGTTGCTAGTGGAATAGCAACATTCCATGTAGAATCTCCAATAGTAGCAACATTCCATGTAGAATCTCCAATAGTATCTATTTTATTTTTGTTACATTTGTACCCTGCGCTTTCCCACTCATGGCAGGCTCAATGCGGCTTACATGGGGCAATGGAGGGTTAAGTGACTTGCCCAGAGTCACAAGGAGCTGCCTGTGCCGGGAATTGAACTCAGTTCCTCAGTTCCCCAGGACCAAAGTCCACCACCCTAACCACTAGGCCACTCCCCCACTCTGTTTTGTAACCTCCATCCCTCCCCCTTTTTATTTTCTTTTTCCGCTTCTCTTTCCTCTTTTCATGATTCTCTCAATTTGGACTTGGTTTTTGACTCTTGTTTGTGAGCTCATGTTTCGACATGTTTGAAAATGAGCACTTTGAACCATTTTGTGAGCTCCTGTTTATTTTGAAAATTAATAAAGAAATTATAAATAAATAATCTGAATAGCTATCCAAAGACTAATGAATCTGCAGCACGATCATCTGGCTGCCCACGTCCTGTGACCTTGCTGGACTGTGGCCCACCAACAACAACCTACAGGCATTGTCCAGATCGGGTTCTGAGAAACAGTAGCCTGCTGGTTCCAACCTGGTTGTCCTACAGTGAAGTGAAATTAGGACATGCCTTTTCTTGTCACCTTGTACTATAACAAGCCACACTGTTAAAAGCTGGCCTGTACCATAGATTCCTATTGATATTCTTAATAGGGGCCTCATTAAGGATCCTACGTGAGCCCTCATACAGTTATGACCTACTGAGAAAGACAACGTGCTCCCTAAATTACTTTAAAAATCTCAACCTGATCCTGTGCTCATCTTTCCTTCAAAACAGTCAGACAATCTAAGGAGTGCTAGCAGTCATCCAAACTGGACAATGGATCACACTGTAAACTGTAAGCTACGCACACTTGCAAGCAGATTAGACTCTAAATCATGCCACATATTATATACAGTACCAGTGGCGTTCCGAGGGGCGCGGACACCCGGGGCGGAGCGCCGATGCGCCCCGCCCCCTGGGTGCAGCGACACCCCCCCCCCCGGCGAAAGAACCCCCCCGGGTGCATGCTGCTGGGGGGGGGGGGGTGCCGCGCGGGTGTTAGGGTCAGTGTCGTTGGTTTCCAGCGTCGTTGGTTACTTCCTGTTCCGGGGCACAGGGAGCATGGAAACCAATGACGCTGACCGGCGCACGGCACCCCCCCCAGCGGCGTGCACCCAGGGTGGACCGCCCCCACTGCCCCCCCCCCTTTGGTACGCCACTGTACAGTACCTGTATATAGTATATAAGCCACCTTGCACCACAGAAAGGCGGTATATCAAATGAATTACCCATTACCATTAAGCCATCTACTAGGGATATGTATTTGTTAGTAAGCCTGCAAACTCAATTTCTGCACGTAAATTTCTTTTTGTTTGAAACAAATCTAAAAATTCTAAATATTAGGGAAAAGTAAGTATGAAAATGACTCAAATGCGCTACTTTTTTTTTCCTTGTGTGAAAGTTTCTATTCCTGTACTTTGCAAAATACAAAAAAAGAGAAGAGAAAGCATTCCCAATGCTGACAGAGAAAAAATTGTATTTTAAATGTTTAGGAACTGGACTATCTTCGTTGTCTGGGTATTTTTATAAGCAGGTTGGTCAGTATTAGTCTCTCATGTCCATTTTCCTTGTATTCATATTTTAAGTTCCCATTTTCTTCTCTTCTTTCTCTACATCCAGACATTTATCTTTTCCTTTCACCCTTTTCTCTTCTCTGCTAGATTTTATCCTTCATTCTTCCTTTCTTTCACCCCGAGTCTTCAATCTCCCTCTTCTCACCTCTCAAATATCCAGCTGCTTTCTATTTTCTACTCCCTTAACTAGCCCCCTATTCCCCTTCCTCTGGCTTTCACCCACTACTCCCTTAGTTACCTATTTCCATTCTATGCATTCAACTCTCCTAAGTCCTTATCTACCTTTCGCCGATTGTCATTCCCTCACCAGCTTCAGCTCCTTTCCTGTAACTTCTTGGTTTTCAGTTCTTTGCTTGTTCTATTACCCCTACACAGCTATTCCCCTCTTTCAACTGCCTCTCAACCTCTAACTAGGCACTATAGACCTTTTCTCTGCATGCCCACTCATAGTAACATAGTAGATGATGGCAGAAAAAGACCTGCACCGTCCATCCAGTCTGCCCAACAAGATAAAACTCATATGTGCTACTTTTTGTGTATACCCTACCTTGATTTGTACCTGTCCTCTTCAGGGCACTGACCGTATAAGTCTGCCCAGCACTATCCCCGCCTCCCAACCACCGGCTCTGGCACAGACCATATAAGTCTGCGCAGCACTATCTCCGCCTCCCAACCAGCAGCCCCGACTCCCACCACCAGCTCTGGCACAGACCGTATAAGCCTGCCGAGCACTATCCCCGCCTCCCAACCACCAGCCCCGCCTCCCAACCACCGGCTCTGCCACCCAATCTCGGCTAAGCTCCCGAGGCTTTGCTAAAATCTAAATACACCATGTCTAGAACTCTCCCTTGATCCAATGTCTCCCTCTCCCCTCATTTTAACATATTGGCTATTTTTTCTTCCATTTGCACTCATACCATACATTATTTCTCCCCTCCTCACGCCCTCCCTCTAGACATTCTGACCCTGATTTTCACCTATTCCATTCCTCCCTCCCACATTTGACTCTCACCCTAAAATATCCAGACTATTCTCTTCTCACTCCCTCCATGTGGCCAGTCTCCCCCCCCCCCATATCATATCTCTACCCTTTATCTTCTCTCATTCATCTCTCTCCCAAAATTCTTCCCTCTCTCTCCCAATACTTTCTCCCGTTTCACCCCGACTCTTCTCCCCTAAGAATAAGCCAGGCAGTATGGATTCGGTGTCAGTCTTCTTCCTCACCATATCTCTTCCCACTCTCCGAGAACCAGCAGTAGGAGAGAAGCATTTAACTGTTGCCGTGGGGCCAATCTTGCGATTAGAATTGTAAAATCTTGCAGTTCTTATAACACCGGGCCCATGCAATTGGAGATGATGCCCAATTCAATGCCTCTCCTGCTACTGGCCCAAGGAACATGGGGGAGACATGAGTAGGAAGAGGACAGGACAGCACCCTTTGGATCTGGCAGGGATTTTGGTTACCCTGGGCCCTATTCAATGTCTGGAACTGCAATGCCAAGCCAATTTTAAAGGGTGGCACTGATCATACCCATGCCAATATGGTAAATGGCACTATACCACCAACAGGCAAGTACTTGAATGTACCCAACAAAAATCAACATCAAAATTAATGTTTTTGTTTTTGGAGGAGGGGGGGGGGGGGGGGAATGCACGTATAGAATCCAAAACACTATTGTAAACATTTTCAGAAAATTTTCTGTCACTTGGTTCTTCATAACTGCAGGAGTACAAGCAGCACTCGAGAGCTACTGTACTACTTGGGCACCTGACAAAGAAACCAACAAGCTTCCTTAGGTTCAGGAGTGTACCTTCATCCACCATCTCCGTGCTCACGCCTTCTAAATCTGCAACATCCTCCATCTCTTCATCCGCCTCCTCCTCATCAGCCGCTAATTCTTTTGCAATTAACTGTCTAGCTAGTTTAATGTTCATTCCTTCATTGTAATGATGTTTCCTCTTCATTTCAAATTCTCTCCTTTTCTCTGCATGAAAGGACAAAACAGGACAACAGATTTAACATGCATTTGCATGGGTTAATTGGTTTCATTAACAAGAATCACCTTTATGCCCTCCCCTGTCTTGTGTTATCTATGAATTAGATCGCCGAACTAGAAGACAGCAGTTATCCAAAATAGTAGATTGTGCTAAAGCAGTTGGGAATATAACAGTGGGAATAAAATTATGGAACACGTAGACAAACATGGTTTAATGGGACAGAGTCAGCATGGGTTCAGCCAAGGGAATTCTTGCCTCACCAATTTGCTGAGTGGAATGGAACAGGTGGATGTGAAGCGTCTGTTCACGCTTTCCAAAAATACTAGGACTAGGGGGCATGCGATGAAACTACAGTGTAGTAAATTTAAAACAAGTCGGAAAAAATGTTTCTTCATCCAAAGTGTAATTAAACTCTGGACTTCGTTGCTGGAGAACGTGGTGAAGGCAGTTAGCTTGGCAGAGTTTAAAAAGGGGTTAGACGGTTTCCTAAAGGACAAGTCCATAAACCGCTACTAAATGGACTTGGGAAAAATCCACAATTCCAGGAATAACTTGTATAAAATGTTTGTACGTTTGGGAAGCTCGCCAGGTGCCCTTGGCCTGGATTGGCCGCTGTCGTGGACAGGATGCTGGGCTCGATGGACCCTTGGTCTTTTCCCAGTGTGGCATTACTTATGTGAATAAACATGTCAATAAACGTGAGCTGGTAGAAGCAGCGTATCTAGATTTTCAGAAAGCTTTTGACAAAGTTCCTCAAGAGAGACTCCTGAGAAAATTAAAAAGTCATGGGATAGGAGGCAATATTCTGTTGTGGATTAGGAACTGGTTAATGGACAGAAAACAGAGGGTGAATAGTGGAGTACCGCAGGGATCAGGTACTGGGACAGGTACTATTTAATGTATTTGTAAATGATTATGATGACATGTTGCTTGTACACTGCCAACTCCCACCAAATGGTGGTTCAAGGCAAATCTGGAAATCAGAACGACAAGTGAGAGATAATTGAGGAGCAAGTTAAACCCTGATTCCATCAGTCTCTATTCTCAAATTCTTCTAGTGCAAGATTTCAAATAGGCAAATGCCGAGGTGTCCTGATCTGCCAAATATACACAAGCAATAATGACATCTACCTCTTTCTTCAGGTGTTAACTCCTCCTCCTCCTCTTCTTCACTACTTTCACCTTCATCAAGTAAAATTTTGGGATCCAATCCTTCTGCTGCTGCCAACCTGTACAACAATTATTTCATTAAAAGCTGCTGATACCAGCAATAGCCACACTATTACAGACAATTAATCTAATTAAGAAAAAGGGAAGGGGGTGGGCTTTGATTGTAACCACAGGCAGTGTACATAAAATACACAGATACTTATTTTATACTTGGGGCAATGGAAAGTTAACTAACTTGCCCAAAATCACAAGGAGCTGCAGTGGAAATTAAACCCGTTTCCCCTGGGTGTCAGGCCACTGCACTAACCATTAGCTATTCCTCCACGTCAAGGTTCTTAGCAGGATGATTTAAAAGCAGATTTCCCCAAGAGACATCAATAAATCACTCCTGTGGTTCTGAACACAAAACATGACTGGTTTTAGAAACCCTGGTTTCCACAATACTCAGCCGTACTTACTTTTTAGCTAAGATGTCAGCTGTCAGCTCTTCATTTGCTTCTGAATCACTCACAGCCCCTTCATCATCATCCTCCCCAACCATTCTAAAACAAGGAAGCCAATCAATATTCTTTGAGGCATGCTGGCACACACACACACATTATATATATAACTGGAACAAGTAAACTTAGATTCTGAATTCTCCAAGGACAACATCTGTATGTAACTCACCTTGAACTACACCTGGGAAAAAGAGAGAGAGTGAAATCAAATAGTAATGCGCTAAACTAGGTGTGGCCATACGGGGCATCTGACTTTTCCACTTTTTGAAGTTGGTAAGTGATTTGGGGAGGAGGGGAGTACAGGAGGGATGCAGCTGGCAATTTTCCCCATAATGGATGGAAGTGGGTTGAATCTGCTCCACTTTGGACTGGTTTGTAATACTGAATGAAAAGCCTCCTTTGCGTTACCATCACAGAAAAACCTTTAGAGCTGCAAATGGCAGGTTCACAGGGACATGCTGAGAGCCAACAGCCATGGCAGCTATGCTACAAGGGTTACAGAGATTATGCAGTCTCTTCTCTTTGGGGACAGGCCTGTCCATGCTGCCTTATCTTGTACTGTTTGGACCCTCTAAAGGCCATTAGGATATTTAAAAACTACATCAAGGCGGTATACAGTATCGGGTGCTATCTGGAAAATCTTTTTGCAATACTAAATGTCTATTTTCTTACATACTTCCACTACTCATGATATATTGTAAGCCACATTGAGCCTGCAAAGAGGTGGGATACAAATGCAATAAATAAATAAAACAAAAAATAAAGCTAAAATGTAAAAGAAGATATAAAATAACATTCAGTGAAACATAAGACACTTACCAAATTAGCACAGAAGGAAAGGGATATGAATAGCACAACCATCCTTACTAAAAGATTAATTTCTCAAAACACTTAAGGAAAAAAAAGAATAATAATGTAGGGTTCCATCATTCTTATTAGCCCCTAAGTGCTCAAATAGTCATATCATTAGGACAAATTTAAAGTTCTTATATGACCTCTCTTGTCTAAGTAAAGAAGACAGAGAATTCCAAAGTATTGGGCATGCACAGCTAAATGCTGTGTTTCATGAGGTAAGGAGCCAAATTTTATTGTGACAGGGCCACAGAAGGTTGAGAAAAACAAAAGGGGTAACAGAAATAAACTGGACGCCATGTATGAACTGCCTGGTGGGCTACTATCTAACCAAAACTGGTAACCAGTGGCTGCCCTTGAAGCAATCGAGAAACGTGTTCATGACATTTTCCATTACATAATAGTCATATTGCTGTATTTTGGACCCGCCGTATTCTTTTTGTCTGATATAGTGGATAGCCTATGAGTAAAGCATTACAATAATCAATCCTACTTATTCATGCATGTAGTAACACTTTAATCACTTTATGATTCAGAAATCTGTTTAGATCCTCAACACTGTCTGTGCCCAAATGCTTATCCATCATCTTTTTAAAATTACAGTAATCCTTAGAAGCTACTCTCTCATTCACAATTCGAGTTCTCTCAAAGCCCTAATTTTTCAACTTTTATAAGCACAAATGATTGTGCCAACCGTTAAAAGCCACGTCTTTCATTCTTCCATTTGTAAAACAACAGACTACGGTATGATCAGAACAAGTATTTAAAACTTTTACCTGTGGTACGGTGTGCTGGGTTCATCTATCTTCATCAAGCCATAGTCTTTGTCCGACGGATGGTACGTAGCCAAGATGTTCATTTCATCCCACTTCTGGGATTTTTTACTAAATCAGAATAGAAGATTTCAACCATATCATCAGTTTCCTTCAGACCAACTTTTCATCTGTTTCATTTTATTTAGGGAAAATGATTAAACAAAAAGGGATTAGAGAATCCAGCATAAAATCAGTGTTTCTTCCCTACTCTCCATAACAACCAAACAGATAAGAGGAATTCAGACTGGACATGCAAGAAAACCGGTCCTGTTTTATATAAGCTAAAGCAACTGATGTTCTGGGGTACTCGACAGATAACCATTTCCTATAAGAATCGGTGCACTAGCTTTCTCTGTTTTTATGTTTCAACAATTTTAATACGTATATTAGAAGAAAAGGCGATACAAGGAGTCTTACAGTAATGAAAACCATGTTATCATGGAACAAAACATAACATTTGTTATACCCCTCCCCACCCATCATAGCTTTACGCTTTTAAACGGGAAGGCACTTTGCAGGAAACCTTAATCTGGGAGAAGCTCATGTTGAGGTACACACAGAGAAAAGTACAAAATTAATCAATCATTTCCAGCTGTCTTATTTTAAGTTGAATTCTGTTCAGGATTTTTGGTTGTTCAGGACAATTACAAATAATAAAGGATATTTCTTCAGCCTAACAGGGGTTCCTCCTTGGATCTATACAGGCAGCATCCCTTGTACATATGAAAAGAAAACCCTCCAAGAAAACCCTCCAGCAGTTCAACTGAGGCCTGCTAAAATCAACTCATGTGTGCAGATCAGTTATGATGCCACATCACCTAATCCTGCATTTCCTCTCACTCGATTGCCTCTTGCTCCCTCCTCTTAGTGTTGAATGTTATTTCTGTGGAACAATTAAATAATAAATTATTGAGAAAATTAGATAATAAATGATTGAGATCCTTATTTCCCAGATCAAGGTTTTCAGTTTAAATCTCAAGATTCAAAGGAGACAGCAGTATTCAAGTACCATCAGCTGCTTTGTTGTTACATTTGTACCCCTAGCTTTCCCACTCATGGCAGGCTCAATGCGGCTTACATGGGGCAATGGAGGGTTAAGTGACTTGCCCAGAGTCACAAGGAGCTGCAGTGGGAACTGAATGCAGTTTCCCCAGGATCACAGTCTGCTGCACTAACCACTAGGCTACTCCTCCTTCAGATTAAGGGTACTCTGGGTCCTTTTACTTCCATTATCCTTAATCTGACCCTACATGGGTTCCTTTCTAGCCATAGGACATAAGCTTCTGCCCTTCCTTTAATCTATCACTAGTGGCAAGGTTTGAGGATATCCATAATAAACATGTCCAAGATCAATCTGCATTAGGGTGGTGGACTCTGGTCCTGGGGAACTGAGGAACTGAGTTCGATTCCCACTTCAGGCACAGGCAGCTCCTTGTGACTCTGGGCAAGTCACTTAACCCTCCATTGCCCCATGTAAGCCGCATTGAGCCTGCCATGAGTGGGAAAGCGCAGGGTACAAATGTAACAAAAATAAAATAGATACTATTGGAGATTCTACATGGAATGTTGCTACTATTGGAGATTCTACATGGAATGTTGCTATTCCACTAGCAACATTCCATGTAGAAGGCTGCGCAGGCTTCTGTTTCTGTGAGTCTGACGTCCTGCACATACGTGCAGGACGTCAGACTCACAGAAGCAGAAGCCTGCGCGGCCACATTGGTGATCTGCAAGGGCCGACTTCTACATGGAATGTTGCTAGTGGAATAGCAACATTCCATGTAGAATCTCAAATAGTAGCAACAGTGGAGGAGTGGCCTAGTGGTTAGGGTGGTGGACTTTGGTCCTGAGGAACTGAGTTCAATTCCCACTTCAGGCACAGGCAGCTCCTTGTGACTCTGGGCAAGTCACTTAACCCTCCATTGCCCCATGTGAGCTGCACTGAGCCTGCCATGAGTGGGAAAGCGCAGGGTACAAATATAACTAAAATAAATAAATAAAATAAATACACCGGAGATTTGATATATGTACGTTTACCTTAACTCCCCAGCTGAAGTTGGCCTAGAATGAAGCCGGGCTTGGTGATGCATATTTAATCTGCTAATAAATGTCTGTATTACTTTTATAATTGATGTGCGTCTGTCACTTGTGAGTCTTCTTGGTCTTATACATTTGGAATCCAAACGGACTTAGTACAGACACCTGGAGGCATATTTTCAAAGCACTTAGCCTTCCAAAGTTCCATAGAAACCTATGGAACTTTGGAAGGCTAAGTGCTTTGAAAATATGCCTCCTGGTCTGCATCAGGAGTCGGATGCCCCAAAGAACGTTGTAGTCGCTGTGTAGTAAGACACTAGTAAAATGTAGCGTGCTGGAAACGCTCTTCTTCACATCAACCAACGCTCTAACCTCAATGGGTAGAAAACAGCGTCTGCACAGTATTCGACCAAGCGCTTATAAAGATGTAAAGCACCGTACATTTTACTAGTACCTTATTACACGACGACTAGTGTTCAACATTCTTAGGGGCACCCGACTCCTGATGCAGGCCAGGTGGCCCAAATACAGGCCCGTGTTGAGTCACGCCTTATTCTGCATTAAAGTTTTCATTTTTACACGTACTGACTGTAACAGTAGCTTATTGTCATCTTTGCAGTGCATTTCTAAACCACTTCCCTGATCAAAGAACAATCAGTGGTTTAGAGAATTTCAAGGGCCGCTGAGCAGCGATGGCATCCACTTATCAAGAAAGGGGTGCAATGTCTTCTGGAACAGACTGGCAAACCTACAGAGGAAAGCCTTAAACTAGGATGAATGGGGATGGGTAGATAAAGACCTCAGGTAAGTAAACAGATGCATGGAAACTGGGAAAAGGGGAAATATCTGGAAAGCTATGTTCCCTGATGTCCACTGCATAGAAAAATAATATGCCAGATCTACAGGCTCTGATGGAAAAGGCTGATCTGGATTCAGTGTCTGCCATGCAATTACACTGGGCTATAATCTATTAGGAAGAAATGAGCTACAAATAAAAAAAGAATAATAAATAGTAAAGAAAAAGGATGTAGGGCCTACAAGGTTAAAGAAGCAGCACTGTGGGTTAATGTGAAAGAGGGACTAGAACGTCTGTTTAGAATACTGTGAAACACAGACCTTACTTGGAGAAAAGAATTGGAGTCATTCACAACATTACTATGACAGGGGAACTGATAAGAGAGTTCAAATTGCCAGCTGACTGGGACAGCCCTGCTAGGGTATCATCTAGAACATTGGTTCTTAACAGCTGCAACTCGGTTAGGTTTTCAGGATTTCTACAATAAATGTTATTTGCATACAATGGAGGCAGTCTTGGAAACTCATAGAAAATGTAGGCAGATAAAGACCATATGGCCTATCCAGTCTGCCCATCCATGCCATCTACTCTCCCTATCACAGAGATCCTATGTGCATGTCCCAAGCTTACTAACTCTGCTCCCCACCTCTCTCTATCTCCCCCCCCCCCCCCCCCAAAAAAAAACAGTCCTTTAACAGTTCAAAATCTTGCTTCTCGCAACGGGTATCTCTTGTAGTTTATAAGCAATTCCTTGAGGTGATCTCCCATCTGAATAAATTAGCTTTTTTAAAGTCTACAACCCTCACTTTTGAATGAACCTTCTCCACACCTATCTTAATATTAAACCACACCAACCAGTGATCACCTACTATAACATTGGAAACACTCTCCCCATTAGTAAGCACTCAGTCCAGTATGGCCCGATTCTGCGTGGGTTCCATCACCTACTGCTGGAATAGTTCCCCATGCAGAGAATCCAGGATCTCCCTGTTGCAATAGGGATACCCCAATCAACATCTGGCATATTAAAATCACCCGTTAGTAGTACTTCTCCTTTCACAGCTATATATTGAATGTCTTCAATTAAGTCTCTCTCCATTTATCCTGTCTGTCAAGGAGGCCTGTACAATCACACCAATATAAAATAAATTTGCCACTCCCTCTTTCTAGATTGACTCAGAGTACCTTATCCCATAGGTCCTGAAATTATGTGGCTTTAATATCTTTTCACATATGCAGCCACTCCCCCTCCCTGTCTTTCCTGAACAGATTATAGCCCAGTATAACAATATTCGAGTCATGGTTCTCCGTGAGCCATGCCTCTATAAGTCGCCAGTAAATCCAAATCAGCCTCTTCCATCATAGCCTGATTTCCCATACTTCAGGCATTGGTATATAGCACTTTCCAGACATTGCCCCTTTCCCCCCATTTGTGTAGAGGTATTTAACGCTTCACTTACCTGAGGGCTTGTACTTACCTGGGGGCTTTGATCATCCTGCCCCAACAATTATGGTTTAAAGCCCTCTTCTGTAGGTTAGTCAGTCTGCTGCTGAAGACACTTCCTCTCTTCTTTGATAGATGGACACTACCTTTGCGAAGCAGCCCTTAGAAAAGCATCCCATGGTCCAGGAAGCCAAAATGCTCTTGACACCTTTTGTGCAGTCATATATTCATCTCCAGGATGCAAGCTTCTCTTCCTTGGCCTTTACCCTCAACAGGGAAGATCGACAAGAACACCACCTGTGCACCTGTCTGCTTCACCCTCTCTCCCAGAGTCATGAAGTCACTTTTGATACGTTGTGTGCCAACATAAGATCATAAGACTATCCTGTTTTAAAAACAGTGGCCAAGCCAGGTAGAAACCCAAATTGTGGCAGCACTCCATACTACAAATCCCAGGGCAAGCAGTTGCTTCCCATGTCTGTCTCAATAGCAGACTATGGACTATGGAATTAATCCAAACCTTTTTTAAATCCATACACTAACCACTGTTACCACATCCTCTGGCAAAGAGTTCCACAGCTTAACTATTCGTTGAGTGAAAAAATATTTCCTCCTATTTGTGTTAAAAGTATTTCCATGTAACTTTGAGTGTCCCCTAGTCTTTGTACTTTTGGAACGAGTAAAAATATCGATTTACTTCTACTCGTTCTACACCGCTCAGTATTTTGTAGACCTCAATCATATCCCCCCTCATCCGTCTCTTTTGCATGCTGAAGAGCCCAAACTTCTTTAGCCTTTTCTCATACAAGAGGAGTTCCATCCCCTTTATCATTGTGATCGTTTCTCTTTGAACATTTTCTAATTCCGCTATGGGGCTCATTTTCAAAGCACTTAGCCTTACAAAGTTCCATAGAGATACGGCCACCAGAACTGAACGCAATACTCAAGGATTTATTGGTAGGATGGGTACACGCTGGGCAGGAGTTCTCAACCCAATCCTCAGAATACACCCAGCCATATCCACATTGAATATGCATGAGGTAATTACATGCACTTTCACTGTATGCAAATCTCTCATGCATATTCAATGTGAGAAAGGATGCTTGAAACCCAAGGTGAAAGGGGGTAGACTTAGACGTAATCAAAGGAAATATTTATTTACAGAAAGGTTAATAGACCTATACAACAATTTCACTGAAGAGTTAGTGGCGACAAGGATAGTATCCGAATTCAAGAAAGCATGGGACAAGTACAGAAGATCTAAGGCAGAGAAAGGTATTATAAAACTGAGCAGTTGGAAGGGAGGAGCAGACTGGATAGGTTGTATGGTCTATGTGTTGTCATTTGTTTTTGTTTCTATTTTCTAATTCACGATATAAACATTTATACCTTTGCAGCGTTTTAATTTCCTTGGACTTTGTCATCTGAATTTGAACTTTAGGCTCCCAACCTTACTAAGCCCTTGCTTTCTGCAGACTATGAGCATTTATGAAGGTATCAGGGCCAGAATTTTGAACACAGATGTGAAAAACATGTCCCCACACAGCCCTGCGACCAAAAACAGGCCAAGCTGCCCAATCGCCTGAAGAGTGGGGGGGGGGGGGGGGGGGGGGGGAAGCACCCGTGCAAGCATGCTTGCTGTCTCTTCTCCTCTTCCCTGCTGCTGCTACTGTCTGGCTCAGCTGGCTGGCTCCTTCTCCATCCAGACCAGCTGATGACCTCACCACCCACCTCACCCTCCTACTGGTCAAATTTGGAGTCAGAATGAGGCTTGGATGAACCACATCTCATCCCAGCTCAAACTCTGATCAAAAGGGTGAGAGCCGCCCCAAAAAAACAAAAGCCCACCGGAAAAGATGCAACCTGCAACTGAAGAAAAATGCCCGTGGGAAAACCTCAAGAGTTGGCAACCCTGCCTGGATCCTATCAAAGGGTTTTGCCTAGTTCAGTGGTTTTCAACCCAGTCCTCAGCACACAATTAATATGTATGTGATAAATTTGCATAATATGAAGGTTATCAATAGAAATCAAACAAAATAAAACATGGAAAAGAAAATAAGATGATACCTTTTTTATTGGACATAACTTAATACATTTCTTGATTAGCTTTCGAAGGTTGCCCTTCTTCGTCAGATCGGAAATAAGCAAATGTGCTAGCTGACAGAGTATATAAGTGAAAACATTCAAGCATTACTATGACAGTCTGACAGGGTGGGAGGATGGGGGTGGGTCGGAGGTATGCATGGGGACATCAAAGCATATCATTGATATTCTAACAGGATGGGTGTGGGTAGGTGAGGGGAGGGTGATCAACAGAGACATACATAATATGAAGGTAATGCATGCAAATTGATCTCATGCATATTCACTGTGGATATCCTGAATACCTGAGCAGCTAGGTACACCCAGAGGCTTGGGTTGAGAACACCTGGTCTAGGCACAGCATAGTTACCATAATACTGTAATCCACTTGAATATGTAGCAACAATGGTCAACAAACAAGTTTTAGTTTTAGGTAAGACCAGGGCTTTTTTTGAGGGGCTACTTTGTGGGTGCTGCTAAAATTGACCCGTGGACCCCAAGTTTTAATGAAAGAGCTAAGGCTCTACACACCTTCTGCCTTGTCATACATTCTGTGACTGGTTGCATAGGGCCTGGCTAATGTGGGGTGGGTCCCTCAGTGATCACCCCACCCCTGAAGGGTGGCCTAGCTTTTGAGTACCTACACCTTTTTTGCTAGAAAAAATGCACTGGTTAAGACCTTTCTATCAGACTGGGTTCATGCACAAAAGACACACCCAAGGCTAGTCACAAATGTCTAAAAAGTACAATACAAAAGTACAAATAGAAAATGTTTAAAGTAAAATACAATAAAGTTTGTTCACCCTTATTCTATGGAGAAATCCTTGGATAACCAGTCATAGCAAGTACAATTAAAATAGCACAAAGCAAGCAGATGGGTGTAAACACTTTTCAGATACAGGGACCCGGGTTCATGCCTCACGCTGTCAGAGGTACCAAAGGGAGCCTTTTTGTCCGATCCTGGTTTTAAACGTGCACCCCAAAGCAATGTAGTATTTGTAGTCCACGGTTGTAGCCATTAACATCAATGATCATCCCGCACATTCCTTAATCTGCACTTCCCTAACTTGAAAGGTCTGAAATACAAAGTAACGCACAGGTCAAACTTTACCTACTTGAGCACACAGTTATGGACTGCATTGCTGCACAACCTAAAAACGATTTACGAATTAACGAACTTCCGCAAACTACTGAACACCCATCTCTTTAACAAGGCATATCACAAAGATCAACCAATGTGAATATACACAACTCCTCCACATATATTCAGAGCTGTCTTACAGTATCTGCTTGTTATACCACTATCATGAGTGGAATGGATCGGGTGGATGTGAAGCGACTGTTCATGCTATCCAAAAATACTAGGACTAGAGGGCATGAGTTGAAGCTACAGTGTGGTAAATTTAAAACGAATCGGAGAACATGTTTCTTCACGCAACGTGTAATTAGACTCTGGAATTCGTTGCCGGAGAACGTGGTACGGGCGGTTAGCTTGACGGAGTTTAAAAAGGGGTTAGATAGATTCCTAAAGGACAAGTCCATAGACCGCTATTAAATGGACTTGGAAAAATTCCGCATTTTTAGGTATAACTTGTCTGGAATGTTTTTACGTTTGGGGAGCGTGCCAGGTGCCCTTGACCTGGATTGGCCACTGTCGGTGACAGGATGCTGGGCTAGATGGACCTTTGGTCTTTCCCAGTATGGCAACTACTTATGTACTTATCATGTCTTATCATTATCATGTTACCCAAGATCCTTCTGTAACACTAAATGTCTATTTTCTAATATATTTCCACCATTCATGATATATTGTAAGCCACATTGAGCCTGCAAAGAGGTGGGAAAATGTGGGCTACAAATGCAATAAATAAATAAATGCTGCCGAGGTTAGCAGAAACGTCTCCCTCCTGGAACGGGTAACTGTGCCCTCCCTCAGCCCCTCCAAGTCTGCAAGAAAAGTGCCGCCACCTTCCCCAATCCAGCTCCGGAAGCCGAGAGAGAGAACCTCTGCCTCTCCCGGACTCACCTCTGCTCGTCGTCAGCCGGACACGGCCGCGGAGGTTCGGCTCTGACGGGCACAGAAGCACCGCGCTCCGAGCTCTTGTTCTTCAGGATTCCCTTAATGGGTCTGCGGCTCTGGGTCGCCATGGCGGAAGAGGGTGAGCGGCAGGCAGCCTCCCCCGCCGCTCCTCAGCTTCCTTCCCGTCTAAGTCCCGCGGCCACCAGCACCACGTCACATCCCCCGCTCTGGGTCCTCCCTGCCGGCTCTTCCGCTCGCTCGCTCACCACCTCTCGCGAGAGCCGCCGAAAAGAAGGGATGATGTGATTGGCATCGTCGCCATCCGATGGCATCACCCGTCACTAAACCGCGACGCGCGATGATGACGACACCAAGGAGGTTAGATTGAAAACAGGAAACCAGAAGGTTTAATAGACAGGAGTGGAAGTGAGCGTATCTGGTCCAGTGTAAGCGAGGAAGCCTATTAGGGTAGTTTATGTTTCCCCTTCCCAGCGCAGCCGTCATCCCCGTTCACTCAAAACAAAGCAATCAAACCTATGAGCTGCTGCATCCGCATTGTCGTTTTTTTTTTTTTTTTATTGTTCGTCCATCTGTAACAAGTCTAAAGCGAATGTTGTTTCACTTGGATAGGCAGTGCCTTAAAAGGTGGAGGACAAAAGTTTTTTTTTTTTAACTTATTGGACAGCTTATTACTTTATTTGAAAGCTTCCCATATGTAGATATAAATATCATGAAATAACAATTGAATATCATCACTAAAAAAGCTTAAAAATTATTATAGCTGGTAGAAACAGCAATTTTAAACTGTATTTTGTGCTCAATTTTCTACACTAAAAACTAAATAAATACACTGTATACAATACAGATGGCCACATTTTCCATGGACAGGATCTTCTAGCCACACCCCTTGAATATACGCCACGATGACGTGCGTGACCCGGCCATCCAATAGCAACGCTTTAAAAAGAAAGCAAAGAATTAGCGGATTCCCACCCATACATATGGTATAAATACCCTTGACAGCTCAGACCAGTCAGTTTTATTTTTTCCGCGATTGACAGCGACCCGGTTTTTTCTATTTACTCAGTTAGTCAGTCAATTAATTTAAATTTATCACGTTATGTCTCAAAAGAAAACGGGGTTTAAGGCTTGCGCTACATGCCCCCGTAAATTATCTCTCACAGATACACATTTTAGATGTTTGAGGCGTTTAAACTACATCAGTATCTAACAGCGCCTCAGTCTGACACTCGATCGGTCAGCTCCTCTGACAAAGCTTCACCACATATGGCGGCCACAACAGCAGCAGCTTCAACGCTTCAGGATGTGGCCATTCTCCCTGCTCTCCCCCTTGCCTTAGTGCCCGGGGATCAGGAGGCGTCCATTCCTGCTCTCCCCCTTGCCTCAGTGCCCGGGGATCAGGTTGTTTCAATACAAAATGGACAGCAGACTTCGAGGAGAGAAGTCACTGACATCGAGGTCAGTTCTCGAGATCGACGTCGGCATCATAGATCTTCGAGATCAGCTGATGCTCGACGTCGTCATGACAACCCTCGACAGTGCTTTTTTTGTAGAAAAAAAGGTGCCGGTACTCATTGTGGGCGGGGTCACCACACATGGTACCGCCCCTATTATAGCCACACCCACATTAGTCACACCCCTTATACCAGCCATGGCGCATATAAACAGACATCATTGAAAATATTAAACTAGTATAGGAGAAAAAATAATGTGATTTCTTTTCATTATAAATAATTTCTGTAAGCTGTTACAGCTCCAGTATACCCAATGCAAAATAAGACAAATTCCAAACACTAAAATGAAAATAAAATGATTTTTTTCTACCTTTGTTGTCTGGTGACTTTGTTTTTCTAACCATATTGGTCCCAGTCTCTGATTCTGCTGCTATCTGTTCTCTTAACTCCATTTCCAGGGCTTCCTTTCCATTTATTTCTTTACTTTCCTCCTTTCTTCTTCTTTTGTTGCCCTGCATCCATAAGTAAAAGCTGGGTCCTCCTCCATGGAATTGACTGGAGGAGGTATAACATGGATCCAGCTTTTGCCTATTTTCTCCATCCATGTGCAGTTTTTCTCCTCTTCCCTTTCCCTCATCTCCATCCATGTGCATCTTCTTTTTTCTTTCCTTCCCTCCATTCATGTCCAGCACTTCTCCTCTCTCCTTCCCTCTATCCATGTCCAGCATTTCTCATCTCTCTTCCCTCCTCTGTATCCATATAAAGCAATAATTCTCTCTCCCCTCTCCTCCATCCAAGTCAGCATTTCTCCTCTCTCCTAGCCAACTCCTCCATCCATCCATGTCCAGCAATTCTCCTCTATCTCCTGCTCTCCTCTCCATCCATTTCTAGCATTTCTCCTCTCTCCCCTCCATGTCCAGCAATTCTCTCTTCCCTGTCCTCCCCTCCCCATCCAGCGATTCTCCTCTCTCCCCTCCATGTCCAGCAATTCTCTCTTCCCTGCCCTCCCATCTCATGTCCAGCAATTCTCTCTCCCTTGCCCTTCCCTCCCATGTCCAGCAATTCTCTCTTCCCTGTCCTCCCCTCCCCATCCAGCAATTCTCCTCTCTCCCCTCCATGTCCAGCAATTCTCTCTTCCCTGCCCTCCCATCCCATGTCCAGCAATTCTCTCTCCCTTGCCCTTCCCTCCCATGTCCAGCAATTCTCTCTTCCCTGCCCTTCCCATGTCCAGCAATTCTCTCTCCCCTGCCCTTCCCTCCCATGTCTAGCAATTCTCTCTCCCTTGCCCTTCCCTCCCATCCCATGTCCAGCAATTCTCTCTCCCCTGCCCTTCCCATGTCCAGCAATTCTCTCTCCCTTGCCCTTCCCTCCCATGTCCAGCAATTCTCTCTCTCTTGCCCTTCCCTCCCATCCCATCAATTCTCTCTCCCCTGCCCTTCCCTCCCATCCCATGTCCAGCAATTCTCTCTCCCCTGCCCTTCCCATGTCCAGCAATTCTCTCTCTCCTGCCCTTCCCATGTCCAGCAATTCTCTCTCCCTTGCCCTTCCCTCCCATGTCCAGCAATTCTCTCTCTCTTGCCCTTCCCTCCCATCCCATCAATTCTCTCTCCCCTGCCCTTCCCTCCCATCCCATGTCCAGCAATTCTCTCTCCCCTGCCCTTCCCATGTCCAGCAATTCTCTCTCCCTTGCCCTTCCCTTCCATGTCCAGCAATTCTCTCTCCCCTGCCCTTCCCATGTCCAGCAATTCTCTCTCCTGCCCTTCCCTCCCATGTCCAGCAATTCTCTCTCCCCTGCCCATCCCATGTCCAGCAATTCTCTCTCCCCTGCCCTTCCCTCCCATCCCATGTCCAGTAATTCTCTCTCCCCTGCCCTTCCCATGTCCAGCAATTCTCTCTCCCTTGCCCTTCCCTTCCATGTCCAGCAATTCTCTCTCCCCTGCCCTTCCCATGTCCAGCAATTCTCTCTCTCCTGCCCTTCCCTCCCATGTCCAGCAATTCTCTCTCCCCTGCCCATCCCATGTCCAGCAATTCTCTCTCCCCTGCCCTTCCCTCCCATCCCATGTCCAGCAATTCTCTCTCCCCTGCCCTTCCCATGTCCAGCAATTCTCTCTCCCTTGCCCTTCCCTCTCATCCCATGTCCAGCAATTCTCTCTCCCCTGCCCTTCCCATGTCCAGCAATTCTCTCTCCCCTGCCCTTCCCTCCCATCCCATGTCCAGCAATTCTCTCTCTCTTGCCCATCCCTCCCATCCCATCAATTCTCTCTCCTCTGCCCTTCCCTCCCATCCCATGTCCAGCAATTCTCTCTCCCTTGCCCTTCCCTCCCATGTCCAGCAATTCTCTCTTCCCTGCCCTTCCCATGTCCAGCAATTCTCTCTCCCCTGCCCTTCCCTCCCATGTCCAGCAATTCTCTCTCCCTTGCCCTTCCCTCCCATCCCATGTCCAGCAATTCTCTCTCCCCTGCCCTTCCCATGTCCAGCAATTCTCTCTCCCCTGCCCTTCCCTCCCATCCCATGTCCAGCAATTCTCTCTCTCTTGCCCTTCCCTCCCATCCCATCAATTCTCTCTCCTCTGCCCTTCCCTCCCATCCCATGTCCAGCAATTCTCTCTCCCCTGCCCTTCCCTCCCATGTCCAGCAATTCTCTCTCCCCTGCCCTTCCCATGTCCAGCAATTCTCTCTCCCTTGCCCTTCCCTCCCATGTCCAGCAATTCTCTCTTCCCTGCCCTTCCCATGTCCAGCAATTCTCTCTCCCCTGCCCTTCCCTCCCATGTCCAGCAATTCTCTCTCCCTTGCCCTACCCTCCCATCCCATGTCCAGCAATTCTCTCTCCCCTGCCCTTCCCATGTCCAGCAATTCTCTCTCCCCTGCCCTTCCCTCCCATCCCATGTCCAGCAATTCTCTCTCTCTTGCCCTTCCCTCCCATCCCATCAATTCTCTCTCCTCTGCCCTTCCCTCCCATCCCATGTCCAGCAATTCTCTCTCCCCTGCCCTTCTCATGTCCAGCAATTCTCTCTCCCCTGCCCTTCCCTCCCATGTCCAGCAATTCTCTCTCCCCTGCCCTTCCCATGTCCAGCAATTCTCTCTCCCTTGCCCTTCCCTCCCATCCCATGTCCAGCAATTCTCTCTCCCCTGCCCTTCCCTCCCATCCCATGTCCAGCAATTCTCTCTCCCCTGCCCTTCCCTCCCATCCCATCCCATGTCCAGCAATTCTCTCTCCCCTGCCCTTCCCATGTCCAGCAATTCTCTCTCCCCTTCCCTCCCATGTCCAGCAATTCTCTCTCCCCTGCCCTTCCCATGTCCAGCAATTCTCTCTCCCTTGCCCTTCCCTCCCATGTCCAGCAATTCTCTCTTCCCTGCCCTTCCCATGTCCAGCAATTCTCTCTCCCCTGCCCTTCCCTCCCATGTCCAGCAATTCTCTCTCCCTTGCCCTTCCCTCCCATCCCATGTCCAGCAATTCTCTCTCCCCTGCCCTTCCCATGTCCAGCAATTCTCTCTCCCCTGCCCTTCCCTCCCATCCCATGTCCAGCAATTCTCTCTCTCTTGCCCTTCCCTCCCATCCCATCAATTCTCTCTCCTCTGCCCTTCCCTCCCATCCCATCCCATGTCCAGCAATTCTCTCTCCCCTGCCCTTCCCATGTCCAGCAATTCTCTCTCCCCTTCCCTCCCATGTCCAGCAATTCTCTCTCCCCTGCCCTTCCCATGTCCAGCAATTCTCTCTCCCTTGCCCTTCCCTCCCATGTCCAGCAATTCTCTCTTCCCTGCCCTTCCCATGTCCAGCAATTCTCTCTCCCCTGCCCTTCCCTCCCATGTCCAGCAATTCTCTCTCCCCTGCCCTTCCCTCCCATCCCATGTCCAGCAATTCTCTCTCCCCTGCCCTTCCCTCCCATCCCATCCCATGTCCAGCAATTCTCTCTCCCCTGCTCTTCCCATGTCCAGCAATTCTCTCCCCTGCCCTTCCCTCCCATCCCATGTCCAGCAATTCTCTCTCTCTTGCCCTTCCCTCCCATCCCATCAATTCTCTCTCCTCTGCCCTTCCCTCCCATCCCATGTCCAGCAATTCTCTCTCCCCTGCCCTTCTCATGTCCAGCAATTCTCTCTCCCCTGCCCTTCCCTCCCATGTCCAGCAATTCTCTCTCCCCTGCCCTTCCCATGTCCAGCAATTCTCTCTCCCTTGCCCTTCCCTCCCATCCCATGTCCAGCAATTCTCTCTCCCCTGCCCTTCCCTCCCATCCCATGTCCAGCAATTCTCTCTCTCTTGCCCTTCCCTCCCATCCCATCAATTCTCTCTCCTCTGCCCTTCCCTCCCATCCCATGTCCAGCAATTCTCTCTCCCTTGCCCTTCCCTCCCATGTCCAGCAATTCTCTCTCCCCTGCCCTTCCCTCCCATGTCCAGCAATTCTCTCTCCCTTGCCCTTCCCTCCCATCCCATGTCCAGCAATTCTCTCTCCCCTGCCCTTCCCATGTCCAGCAATTCTCTCTCCCCTGCCCTTCCCTCCCATCCCATGTCCAGCAATTCTCTCTCTCTTGCCCTTCCCTCCCATCCCATCAATTCTCTCTCCTCTGCCCTTCCCTCCCATCCCATGTCCAGCAATTCTCTCTCCCCTGCCCTTCCCTCCCATGTCCAGCAATTCTCTCTCCCCTGCCCTTCCCATGTCCAGCAATTCTCTCTCCCTTGCCCTTCCCTCCCATGTCCAGCAATTCTCTCTTCCCTGCCCTTCCCATGTCCAGCAATTCTCTCTCCCCTGCCCTTCCCTCCCATGTCCAGCAATTCTCTCTCCCTTGCCCTACCCTCCCATCCCATGTCCAGCAATTCTCTCTCCCCTGCCCTTCCCATGTCCAGCAATTCTCTCTCCCCTGCCCTTCCCTCCCATCCCATGTCCAGCAATTCTCTCTCTCTTGCCCTTCCCTCCCATCCCATCAATTCTCTCTCCTCTGCCCTTCCCTCCCATCCCATGTCCAGCAATTCTCTCTCCCCTGCCCTTCTCATGTCCAGCAATTCTCTCTCCCCTGCCCTTCCCTCCCATGTCCAGCAATTCTCTCTCCCCTGCCCTTCCCATGTCCAGCAATTCTCTCTCCCTTGCCCTTCCCTCCCATCCCATGTCCAGCAATTCTCTCTCCCCTGCCCTTCCCTCCCATCCCATGTCCAGCAATTCTCTCTCCCCTGCCCTTCCCTCCCATCCCATCCCATGTCCAGCAATTCTCTCTCCCCTGCCCTTCCCATGTCCAGCAATTCTCTCTCCCCTTCCCTCCCATGTCCAGCAATTCTCTCTCCCCTGCCCTTCCCATGTCCAGCAATTCTCTCTCCCTTGCCCTTCCCTCCCATGTCCAGCAATTCTCTCTTCCCTGCCCTTCCCATGTCCAGCAATTCTCTCTCCCCTGCCCTTCCCTCCCATGTCCAGCAATTCTCTCTCCCTTGCCCTTCCCTCCCATCCCATGTCCAGCAATTCTCTCTCCCCTGCCCTTCCCATGTCCAGCAATTCTCTCTCCCCTGCCCTTCCCTCCCATCCCATGTCCAGCAATTCTCTCTCTCTTGCCCTTCCCTCCCATCCCATCAATTCTCTCTCCTCTGCCCTTCCCTCCCATCCCATCCCATGTCCAGCAATTCTCTCTCCCCTGCCCTTCCCATGTCCAGCAATTCTCTCTCCCCTTCCCTCCCATGTCCAGCAATTCTCTCTCCCCTGCCCTTCCCATGTCCAGCAATTCTCTCTCCCTTGCCCTTCCCTCCCATGTCCAGCAATTCTCTCTTCCCTGCCCTTCCCATGTCCAGCAATTCTCTCTCCCCTGCCCTTCCCTCCCATTTCCAGCAATTCTCTCTCCCCTGCCCTTCCCTCCCATCCCATGTCCAGCAATTCTCTCTCCCCTGCCCTTCCCTCCCATCCCATCCCATGTCCAGCAATTCTCTCTCCCCTGCTCTTCCCATGTCCAGCAATTCTCTCTCCCCTGCCCTTCCCTCCCATCCCATGTCCAGCAATTCTCTCTCTCTTGCCCTTCCCTCCCATCCCATCAATTCTCTCTCCTCTGCCCTTCCCTCCCATCCCATGTCCAGCAATTCTCTCTCCCCTGCCCTTCTCATGTCCAGCAATTCTCTCTCCCCTGCCCTTCCCTCCCATGTCCAGCAATTCTCTCTCCCCTGCCCTTCCCATGTCCAGCAATTCTCTCTCCCTTGCCCTTCCCTCCCATCCCATGTCCAGCAATTCTCTCTCCCCTGCCCTTCCCTCCCATCCCATGTCCAGCAATTCTCTCTCCCCTGCCCTTCCCTCCCATCCCATCCCATGTCCAGCAATTCTCTCTCCCTTGCCCTTCCCTCTCATCCCATGTCCAGCAATTCTCTCTCCCCTGCCCTTCCCTCCAATTATTTCCAGCGATTCTCTGCCTCTCCCCTGCCCTCACCTCTCCCATATCCAGCGATTCTTCGTCTCCCAGCGTCCTCCTTCACTGCCTGCCAGCCAGCGTCGGAGTCAGAAGCGAACGGTGCAGGCAGCGATTGGCTGGCAGCATCGTAGCTTCCCTCTGCAAGTCCCGCCTACAACTTCCTGTTTACGCATAGGCGGGACTTGCAGAGGGAAGCTACGACTTCGAGCAATGGATCCATGATCGATGCCAGGCAGGTTAGTGCACGGCACCATCGACATTCCTCAAGATATGAGTGTTTTCCTCGAGGCAGAAGCACTGTCCAATCCAGTTCTTCTTCTTCTTCATCTGCTTCTCCTCACAAAAAGCGATGCAGAAGGCAGGCTCGATCACCCTCCCGCTCTGTTAGATGCAGGGGATCGACTCGGTCTATTTCTCATGCCTCCTCTAGAGGGCGTTCTTCCACTTCTTCCACTACACAATTGAAAATAGTGGATTTGCTAACGAAGTTGTTAGAAAACCAGCAAAAAAAAAAAAAAAAAATACAGCAGCCTGCAGTTCATTCTGACTCAATTTCTCTACCTCATTCACCTCAGAGGCAGCAATTATGTGCCTTTTCTCCTTCACCTTTGGTGCAAGACGAATTGTCAGTGAAGTCATTAGTAAATTCACCACCTCCTTCAGTGGATTCTTCGCATCATTCACACAAGACTACCACAGGACAAGATTTACCTGTGCTTCCACCTATTCCTTCCACGTCTCAGGAAGAGACTCTTCCTGTTCAAGATGAGTCTTATACAAAATTTTTACACAAATTAGTGACTACTTTGCATATACCCCTTACATCTCAAGGGGAGATTTCTGAAGGTAAAAGATCTGTCACTAAATATTTAAATTTAGTCAAGCAATCCATAGCCTTGCCTATACCGCAGGTGCTTCAAGATCATCAAAAATTAGTTTTGTCCACACCTTATTCAATTAGACCTACACAAAGGTCGTTAGATAATAAATATAAGGTTCAGGATTCTCTGGGTCATGAAAAGTTGCAACTTCCTCATGCATCTTTGGTAGTCAAATCAGCCATGAGACGAAGTAAGTTACAGAAAGATATCACCAACCATCCACCACCAAAAGTTTTGAAATTTATGGACATTCTAGCACGGAAAACTTTTCAGTCTTCCATGTTGTCAGCACGTATTGCGATTCACATGTTCCATCAGATTGAATACCTTTATACCATCATGGAAGACTTATCTAAATTACAATCATTGATTCAGCAACAGAACATGCCACTTTTTCAGCAAATTCTGCTGAATTTAGAAGACAGTTCTAAACAAATGATCCGAACTATTCATGATCAGTTTGACACTTCGGTCAGAACTGCGGCTACTTCTATTGCATCCAGACGTTTGTCATGGCTAAGAGCGTCGGCATTAGGAGAAGATGTTCATGACAAGGTAGCTGATGCTCCTTGTCTTGGGGATTCTTTGTTTGGAGATAAAGTAAAACAGTTAATTGAGGGTCTTAAAGAGGATTGTACAACGTTAGATACGTTAGAGCAGGATAAACAACAACCTTCAAAATCAAACTATAAACGCTTGCCTTATTTTAATACTAAGAATAGATTTTTTCAAAGGAAATCTTTTCCTCCTCAACGGTCAACTTCTCATTTTAAATCTCAGTATCACCGATACAATTTTCATCCTAGACCGGTTAGAGAAAGGCGTTCTCAGAAGCCTATTTAACCACATCAGACGCAAAAGCTTACACCATCTTTTTGACCCTTCCCAGACCCAACATCCGGTGGGGGGCAGGATTCAACATTTTTTCCCTGCTTGGAGATCAATAACAACAGACAAGTGGATTCTGGAGATTGTTCAACATGGTTATTGTCTGGTATTTTCACAAACCCCACCTTTTCGATCATCTACACATCTCCATGTCCCCAGTTCTCAACTGTTTCAATTACGTCAAGAAGTATGCAGACTTCTTCAACTCAATGCTATAGAGATTGTACCTGCTCACGACATAAACAAGGGCTTTTACTCCCGATTTTTTCTCATTCCCAAAAAAGATGGAGGTCAAAGAGCGATACTAGATCTCCGGCATCTCAACAAGTTTCTCCCAAAACAACGATTTCGAATGACATCGTTACAAGTCATTCTCCCTCTATTGAATCAGGGAGCATGGTTTTCAGCCATAGACCTACAGGATGCTTACCTACATATTCCTGTTCATCCCTCTTCAAGACGATTTCTTCGGTTTGTCTGTCAAGAGCATCATTACCAGTACAAAGTTCTGCCTTTTGGTCTAACATCAGCTCCAAGGGTGTTCTCGAAGTGTGTCATAGCACCAGTGGCTCAATTACATCGACAAGGAATTGTCCTTTTCCCATATCTCGACGATTGGCTGATTGTAGCACAGTCTTCTTAGCAGAATCTTCAAGATTTACAAACTACCATTGTGCTTCTCGAAAAGTTAGGTTTAGTGATCAATTACAAAAAATCACATTTGATCCCAACACAAAGATTGACTTTCATCGGAGCGGATCTGGTGTCATACGAGTCTCTAGCGAAGTTACCGCTCCTTCGAGCTCAATTGCTTATCCAATTAGTTCACTATCTTCAATCACTGAAAATCATAACAGCTCGGGTTCTTCTCATTCTGTTAGGTCATATGGCATCAACAGTTGCAGTACTTCCACTAGCACGTCTGCACATGAGACCTTTACAGTGGTATTTAAAGAACAGGTGGATTCAGTATCAAGATCCACTTACTTCAAGGATTCTTCTATCCTCCCGAATCAAACGTCAGCTCTCTTGGTGGACACATCAACACAATCTCTTGGTAGGAGCACCTTTCCAGTCACCTCTTCCAACAAAAGTTCTTACCACAGACGCATCCAAAGTGGGATGGGGAGCGCATATCGACCACTTCTCGACACAAGGCTGCTGGACCACTCAAGAGAAGAGTTATTCCATCAATCTTCTAGAATTGGGGGCAGTCAGATTAGCTATTCAAACTTTTCACCATCTTCTTCGATCCCAAGTGATACAAGTTCGTATAGACAATCAAGTAGCAATGTTTTAAATCAACAAGCAAGGAGGTATGGGTTCTCTTCATCTATGTCAAGAAGCTGTCACACTCTGGAACCTAGTTCTCTCCCTCAATTCGGTGATTCAAGCAATTTATCTACCAGGTCGGGAGAATCAGATTGCAGATGTGTTAAGCAGGAGTCTTCAACCTCACGAATGGTCACTGAAGACCATAATTATTCACGATCTGTTCCAGATGTGGGGCTGGCCTCTAGTAGATCTTTTTGCCTCCCCACAGAACAACAAATGTCAGAGATTTTGTTCAAGGTGGCCTGCAAAGAACAGAATAGCAGAGGACGCATTTGCTATCCGTTGGACAAATTCTCTGTTTTATGCATTCCCTCCAATCCCTCTTATTCCAAGAGTGTTGCAGAAAGTTCTCCAAGACAAATCATCACTCATTCTAATAGCGCCGTATTGGCCGAGACAGGTGTGGTTTCCTGTGCTAACCCAGTTAACTATCCGACCACCACAATTTCTGCCTCTAGTTCCAGACCTTCTTTCACAGAACAATGGTCAGCTTCTACACCCAAATCTCAACCACCTCCAGCTCACTGCGTGGTATCTTCAAATCAATCATTAGTTTTTTCTCAACCAGTTCTTGCAGTCTTGTTGGCTTCCAGGAAGCACTCGACTCGAATGGTTTATGCCTCAAAATGGAGAAGATTTTGTCATTGGTGTACAGCACATCAACTTGACCCAGTGTCCTGTTCAATTTCTTCCTTATTGGAATATTTCCTTTCTTTATCTAATTCACAACTAGCTGCATCTTCAGTAAAGGTACATGTTGCGGCGATTTCTGTTTTTCATGATTCAATTGATGGTTGCACTGTCATGTCACATCCCATCACTAAACGATTTTTGAAAGGGTTATTTAACCTTAAACCTCCGATTCAATTACCTCCAGTAGTTTGGGATTTGAATTTAGTTTTAGAAAAACTTATGGAACCTCCTTTTGAACCTCTTCAAGAAACAACCCTTCAATATCTTACTTGGAAAACCCTGTTTCTTATAGCTATTACTTCAGCTCGAAGAATTGGGGAATTACATGCACTGATATATTACAGTCCTTATACTCAAGTATTACATGATAAAGCGATACTACGTCCTCATCCGAAGTTTCTGCCAAAGGTAGTTTCTTCGTTTCATATAAATCAATCTATTGTTTTACCAGTGTTTTTTCCTCCTCCACATCAATCTGTTCAACACAGTAGGTTGCACACATTGGATTGTACCAGAGCATTATCCATTTATTTGCAACGTACATCAAATAGTCATAGACCTTCACAGCTTTTTTTATCATACAATAGTAAGGCTCAACAGCCAATATCAAAACGAACTTTATCATCATATGTGACTCAGTGTATAAATTTTTGTTATAAACAGCATTCATCACATCCTCATGTTACTGCTCATAAATTACGTTCAATGGCGGCCTCTACTGCATTTCTACATAGAGCACCTCTTATTGATATCTGTAAAGCAGCTACCTGGTCCTCTCTGCATACGTTTTCAAAGCATTACGGTTTGGATGCAGCTTCACGGGCAGATTCATTGTTTGGACTGTCAATACTGCGGGAGGCTATGTAACCGACAACTGTCCTCCTCCTCCTATCACAGGTAACAGATCTCCAACATGGGATTTACTTTATACTTCATGTTAATGATTGCATGTTTTGGTTACCTGTGTTGGCTTGGGAGTCTTCAAGGGGTGTGGCTAGAAGATCCTGTCCATGGAAAAATCTTAGTTTCTTACCTGTAACGGTAGTTTTCCGTGGACAAAGGATCTTCTAGCCACACCATCCCTCCCTACCCTCCCTGGTTGTCGTAGCTATATTATTAAACTGACTGGTCTGAGCTGTCAAGGGTATTTATACCATATGTATGGGCGGGAATCCGCTAATTCTTTGCTTTCTTTTTAAAGCGTTGCTATTGGATGGCCGGGTCACGCACGTCATCGTGGCGTATATTCAAGGGGTGTGGCTAGAAGATCCTTTGTCCACGGAAAACTACCGTTACAGGTAAGAAACTAAGATTTTCAGTGAGGATATCCTGTTTCCTGATGGGCTCATCTTAAATGTTGTTGTAATCTCCCTTGGGAAGCCTGGTGTTATCAAGATGATGGAATATATTGAAATTAAATGGAAGTAGAATTAAACTCTCCTTTCATTGGTGTATATTATGGGTGCAGTTATGAACTATAAAATATGAAACATGGTTAAGACCTGTAAGAGCTAAGGCTTAATAGAGCATATAGGCTGATAAGCCTCTTAGTTGACCTCCTTACTGAATCCTGACAAACCTGACTGCTTTGGGTAACTCCAGGATCAGGTTATCCTAACTACCATAAGAGGCAGACACGGTCCCATACTTAACATTATAATTTTATTTGTATTTGGGTAATAACTGAGAAAATGCTATTAAAAATCATATTACAAAGCATGAAGTTGACTTGGTTAACTTCTGCTGTATATCAACCAGTAGTAAATAATAGTCATAAACAATATTAAGTGCATTTTTTTATATACCACTGCATTCTTCAAAACAGAAGGAGCAAGTTCCCACAAACCATCTTTCTCTTTTGATCTAGGCACAGGAAAAAAAAAAGAAGCTTTCAAATGCTCCCTTGTTTCAACCTAATACATGTTAAATGTGAGATATGAATGTCATAAACAAATAAATAAATAGATAGAAACTCTGAATGTTGAGCACTTGATTCTCATAACATGATATCTGTTTTAGTGGCCCATTACCGGGAGAAACAAAATCTCTACACGAATATAACATGTGCTAGGGTGTCCCTGTAACCAACCCTTCATAGGCGTAGGCTGGGGGGGGGCGAGGGGGGGCAATGCCCCCCCAAACGACGAGGACGTGGACTGGCGCTACAATGAAAAAAAAAAAAAAAAACAAGCAGGCACGCGCTCGTCTCCGTCCGCTTCGCTGCTTCCCTGCCCTCTCTGTCTGCGTCCCGCCCGAAAGGAAATGACATCAGAGGAAGGCGGGACGCAGACAGAGAGGGCAGGGAAGCACCGAAGCGGACGGAGACGAGCGTGTCTATCTACCCCCTCTCTTCCTACCCTCCGGCGCAGGCAGCACCAATCTTCTCTAAGTCTTTCTTGTTCCTGGCAGCGGTAGCGACGTACACGCTGCCTTCAGCTCTGCCCCGAAGCCTTCTCTTCAAGTTCCTGTTCCCGCATAGGTGGGAAGCAGAGGGAAGGAGCAAGAGATGGATGGGACTGGGAGGGGTGGGTGGGGAGCAGAGGGAAGGAGTAAGAGATGGATGGGACTGGGAGGGGTGGGTGGGGAGCAGAGGGAAGGACCAGGAATTGGATTGGACTGGGAAAGGAGGTGAGCAGAGGGAAGGAGCAGGAGATGGATGGGACTGGGAGGGGTGGGTGGGGAGCAGAGGGAAGGACCAGGAATTGGATTGGACTGGGAAAGGAGGTGAGCAGAGGGAAGGCGCAGGAGATGGATGGGACTGGGAGGGGTGGGAAGCAGAGGGAAGGAGCAAGAGATGGATGGGACTGGGAGGGGTGGGTGGGGAGCAGAGGGAAGGACCAGGAATTGGATTGGACTGGGAAAGGAGGTGAGCAGAGGGAAGGAACAGAAGATGGATGGGACTGCGAGGGGTGGGGAGCAGAGGGATGGACCAGGAGATGGATGGGATTTGGAGAGGTCAGGCACAGCAGAGGGAAGGAGCAAGAGATGGATGGGACGGAGGGATGGTGAGCAGAGGGAAGGAACAGAAGATGGATGGGACTGGGAGGGGTGGGGAGCAGAGGGAAGGAGCAAGAGATGGATGGGACTGGGAGGGGTGGGGAGCAGAGGGAAGGAGCAAGAGATGGATGGGACTGGGAGGGGTGGGTGGGGAGCAGAGGGAAGGACCAGGAATTGGATTGGACCTGGGAAAGGAGGTGAGCAGAGGGAAGGAGCAGGAGATGGATGGGACTTGGAGGGGTGGGGAGCAGCGGGAAGGAGCAAGAGATGGTTGGGACTGGGAGGGGTGGGGAGCAGAGGGAAAGAGCAAGAGATGGATGGGACTGCGAGGGGTGGGGAGCAGAGGGATGGACCAGGAGATGGATGGGATTGGGAGAGGTCAGGCACAGCAGAGGGAAGGAGCAGAAGATGGATGGGACGGAGGGATGGTGAGCAGAGGGAAGGAACAGAAGATGGATGGGAATGGGAGGGGTGGGGAGCAGAGGGAAGGAGCAAGAGATGGATGGGACTGGGAGGGTGGGGAGCAGAGGGAAGCCTACTGGAAAGAAGACACTGCATAAAACAGAAGACACTGGGATCAAAGCGAATAGAAAAACTACATGATCAGACAACAAAGGTAAATAAAAGTTTATTTTATTCATAATTTATTAATTGAAATGTGTCAGCTTTTTGAAATGTGCATCTGTGATATTTTGCCTGTAAATTTCATTTCCTTTCTCCATATTAGCATATTCATTTGCATATGTATATATGCAAATGATATGCTAATATGCTCCGCCCATTTTTTTGCCCCCCCAAATGAAACAGTCAAACTACGCCTATGCCTCCAACTGACCACTGATGAAGATTTATAACAAATTACTACTCTACATATGAAAAGTTATTCCATTATTATACTTCCTCTGTGTACATCCGTATGCTGCACAAGAGGGCATGTTTGAAAATATAAGTGAGATTAAATAAAAGTGCTACCAACAATAAAGAACGACAAGGTGGATGTAGCAGCTCATAGGTTTGCTTGCTTTGTTTTGAGTGAATAGGGATGATGGCTGCGCTGGGAAGGGGAAACTTAGACTGACCTAATTGGTTTCAGCATTCTGACATCACTTCATCTCCTGTCTATTAAACCTCCTTGCAGGAGACACTACGAGGCTAACTAGACCATTATATGGGTTGAAGCCAGTAGGCGGAGATTGCCACCACACTGGTTCACCCAAACAATAGCAAACACTATTGAAAGCAATAGTACAACAAGATTATTAGAAACTAGTAAAAAAAAAAAAAAAAAAGGCCCATTTAGGAGAGAAATGAAACGGGCGCTAGCAAGGTTTTCTCAGTGTGTGTATGTTTGAGAGAGTGTGTGTGAGAGTGATTGTTGTGTGAGACAGAGAGAGTGAATGTGTGGGTGGACTACCTATGCTTGGTCCATCTCTAAAGCTATTCCAGTGGGATAGACAATGCCTTAAAAGATGAAGGACAACATTTTTTTTTTTACTTATTTGACAGCTTTTTCATTTATTTTAAAGATTCCCACCATTTGTAGACATAAATATCATTAAATAAAAACTGAATATCACTAAAACAGCTTCAAAAAGTATTGTTGCTGGTAGAAACAGCACTAATAAAGGCTGCATTTTGTGCTCATTTTTCTACATTGTTCTATACAATACTACACGGCCAAATTTCAGTGAGGATATCCTGTTTACTAATGGGTTCATCTTAACTGTTGCTGTAATCTGCCTTGGGAAGCCTGGTGATATAAAGACTGGAAGTAAATTTAAACTCTCCTTACATTAGGGCACATGGAATCACATCTTCACCTCATCTTTTTTTTAATAAATGGGTTATTTTGTTTTGAGCATACTTCAGGGACAAGTAGTTTTCATAAGTCAAAATAATAAAAAATACATATTTTCTTTCATGTGTTCTCAAATTTGTTTAAACATAATGGGTTATAAGCCCCTAATACAAGTCCATTGTTTTTCTAATATTTTGTCCTTGTAATGACTTCTGCTGTTCCAAAACTGGAAATACAGTGAGACAGAATAATAGAATTCAGTAACATCCAAAACTTATTAACATTATAATTGTGTTCGCATTTGAGTAATAACTGAGAAAATGCTGTTGAAAAATAACTTGAAGAATAAATATATATATAATTTTATATTCTACCAATTATTTGTGGCAAAGGACTAAAGGCAGTTAAATCCCAATAAATAATTTCAAACAAGAAATAATGAATTCTGACTTTACTGGCCATATGCCTATATGTGGGTGTTTTGTTTTCCATCATTGACAAACACTGTGGTGCACATCTGTAGCACATCTGCTTATTGGGCAACTTTGTGATTCTGACAAAAGGCCAAAGCATAGCAGGAAATGCTTTTCTTGATAATTTTAGCCAAGTTCTTCCCACTCTGAATGGATTTTTCCCCCATTGCATTGCACTGTCGCTGTTTTAGGACTATTCTGTAAATGCAATATAAACTAAGCTACCCTAGTATCTCTCCGGATAAAGATGAGTAATGAGAAGACAGCAAAATGCACAACAGTTGATGCTTGTTACACTAATGTTTGCTTTGGGAGATTAAAACATGTCACTTCTCCCACTCAAATGCTCCCCTTCAAAGAAAACCATACCACGTGCACTTTGCAGCGTTACAAACTAATAATTTGGAAAGAACAATCATTGCAAAACAGACTTGGGTGGTCTCTTCAAGCAGTTGAGAGCTGGAACACGCCCACTTCTCTTCTCTTTTCTGCCCTCTTTAAGTTTCAACATACTGGCCATTGTTCTCCAATCTGGAATCACATTAATACTATTAAAATGGAAGTATACATTTACAAATCTCCTGATTTAGCGTGTTGATATTTCCATTCTCTTTAAGTGAGTACTCGGCCTGGTCACAGCCTCCTCATTCAAAAAGTGTTGGCTTTTTGGCAATTGCATAGCATGAACCAAGATACTGAAAAAGAAAGATCTTTATTCCAAGCAAATTACCTGCACGTTTGCACAGGACAACTAAGTAACACAATCCTTGACATTAACAGTGTTACCTTTCTTATTATGTACAATCCTATATAATAATTCTCACCTCCAACAGGATGTGCTTGGGACCGTGCCTGCCGGAAGTGATCTGCTAGGCAGGCACGCACTGACCTCAGTGACAATTTGGCAAAGCAAAACAATCTGAGTGCTGGCCATTAGGACACAGGGTTGATAGGAGAGTTTTAAAAGACTGAAGGAACCGAAAGTGTTAAATGGGGGGGAGGGGGGAGTTCTGAATGACATGAACATTTGGGAAAGGAAAACAATCTGAATGCTGGCCATTAGGACACAGGGTAGATAGGACAGTTTTAAAACTGAAGGAAACGAAAGTGTTAAACTGGAGAAGGGGGGGGGGGGGGGGAGTTGTGAATGACTGAAAGACATGCAAATTTGGGAAAGGAAAACAATCTGAATGCTGGCCATTAGCACACAGGGTACATAGGACAGTTTTAAAAGACTGAAGGAACCAAAGTGTTCGGGGGGGGGGGGGGGGGGGGCAAGTTCTGAATGAATGAAAGAAATGAAAATTTACGAGAGGAACACAATCTGAATGCCGGGCATTTGTACACAGGGTACATAGGACACTTTTTTTAAAAAAATGAAGGACGTGAAAGTATTACATCTTGGGGGAGGGGTGAGGAGGAAAGTGGTGGGGTATCCGGATACTGGGCGTTAGGGCCACGGGGGTACACAGACTTTTGAAAGCCTTAAGGAACCCAAAGTGTGGGAAGGAGGAGGAAAAGGAGGGGAGGGAACGGGGTGAGGGGCATTAGGAACAGGGGAGGGGGCCCTGTCACACACACTCATTCTCACACACACACTGTCACACAGACAGTCTCACTCTGTCACACACCCGCACATTCACTCTGGCTCTCTCTCTCAAACATACACACTCCCAGGAAAACCTTGCTAGCGCCCGTTTCATTCGTTCCAGAAACGGGCCTTTTTTACTAGTAATTTATATGTTTGCAACTAGGCATATAGAGTGATGTTTCCCTTATTAGCTTGCAAATGGTGGGCTGGATATTCGGAGGAACTTGTATGTTGAGTAGCAGCCACTGAGTGCCTCCTGTTAGATGCCCCAATGCAGCATGGTGAGAACCAGTTCTATTAACAGCATCTATGCATGGACAGAGAAGGAAAGCGGAAGCACATGATGGGGTGGGCATAGGGGGGTCAGCCCCTCCCCTCAAATGTTTCAAATGCTAATCTGAATTGGTCCCCCTGCTCCCGCTGCCAATATGACTTCCTTGTTCCCTACTGTTTGCACCCCTTCCCCCATATGGGTGCTGCGAGCTTCACAGGTGGCCCATATATGCTGTTTTTCTTAAAATATACTATCTGGCAGTATGCACATGAGAAGTTTTTCATTCTGTTTTAGTGCACAATAGCACTAAATGGCACATGTTTAAAATAAACCTACAAGCATGGTACAAAATATGTGCCAAATTCAGATATATAAAATCTGTAATTCATAACATCCTTGTGATTCTGGGCAAGTCATTTAACCTTCAATTGCCTCAGGAACAAAATATGTAGCCAATGTAGAGCCCTCAACTATGGTGTCCCTTGATCAAACCTCTTAGCTCCAAAAATCAGCTTCGTTGCAGTATTCTGCATTAACCTTTATTGGGGGGAAAGGTATATTTATTTCAGCAGGCTTTCCCCTTATTTACCTAATGTGTGTACTACATTGTTTCATTGTAAATTCTACAATTCCGCTCTGTTACTATGTATCATCTCATGGTACCATATACAATGTCAGCTCATTGGCTGGCACAGCCTAGAGAGTTTTGTGCATGTGCTTATAGCCACTGTACCAAGCAGCCCTCAGCAAAGCTTTTTTCACCCATTGAAGGGAGAACAGTGTACAATGGTTGTGACTCTTGAGAGGTTCCCGCAGGGTTTTCTTTGTACACTTGTATTTCATCTAAATTCCTTTGTTCCTTTATTGAAAAAAATATATTTTTGTCCAAATTCTTTCAGCTTGGCAGAAATCTTTTTCTTTAGTGCGGGCCAAGAACGAGGCTTCAGGTGTCTAAAAATGCACAACATTTAATTTAAAAAAAAAAAAAAAAGGCTCACCCAGACAATTATATACTATGTAGTCACTGACTAAGAGTAAACCTGAGCCTGTAAATTGTTCATTGTGCTCATGCAGGCCTCTTAGAACTGTTAAACAGCTCAGGTTTCTCTGCAGGATCTGTGTCCCATGATACTGGAACTGTTCTTACTAACCTCATCAAGGCAGAATGTGAGAGCATTTGAATAAAATAAATCCAGAGGACATCCACTCCGTAACCACTTCCTTACTCCAGAAGTTAAGTACTAGTGAGAGAGTGAGAGCTGCAGGGGCTTCCATGGCACAGTGTATGCAAGGAAATATTTTAGGGGATACATACAGTCTCCAATTGATGCAGAAGCAAGGCAATATCTGTTTGCCTTGAAACAGTGGCACCCACAGTTAAACTGTAATTTGTTGAAATCTGTTGACAGTAACATCTAATGGTTATAAATACCAATCACATTTGGATTGAATTTAGCTCATAATTTTCTCAGTAACTCCATTATTCTTTCCAGACCAACAGAATGTTTGGATTCTGTTCTCTTCAAACCATCCAATCCCTTTCCCCACCAGATCATAAACAATACTCAGAGACAACAAAAACACATAAAACCCACTCACAGAAGGGATAGAAAGAATTGCATAAGGCATAAGCTATACTTCACATCCTATCCCCAGTTGCACCGATTAGATTCAATACATAAAAAGAGTTAAACAAAGTTATTGAATGAAATGAATACTCAGAAATGGAGGAACTGTGTAAAGAATGTTTTTAATCAAAACATGAATTCCAAAGAATTACAAATGTTAGACAAGATTTCTTAAATATACATTTATTAAATATATTACTGTTTATTGTTTTTTTTCCCAGCATAATTATAAATAATAGAAAATGTTCTTTATAAACCATATTAAAACACATGATCACAATACTGCTCTTTAATTTTATTATATGGGTGTTCATTTAAGTGAATACCTGTTAAACAGAAATATTTAGTGCACTAAAGTACAATCAAAACATTGATTTGTTAAAAGCTCTCTTATATATAAACAGACTTTTGCCAAAAGTGTGCTTGCTGCAATAGGCCAGGCTTTAACAAATTTCCTACCCATACAATAATCTCTTGTTATATGACAACGCGACATAGAAGACTATCAGGGGCATTTTCGAAAGAGAAGGGCGCCCATCTTCCAACACAAATCGGGAGATGGGCGTCCTTCTCTCAGGGTTGCCCAAATCGGCACAATCGATAGCCGATTTTGGGCGCCCTCAACTGCAGTCCGTCGCGGCGATGACCAAAGTTCACGGGGGCGTGTCGGAGGCGTAGTGAAGGCGGGACTGGGGCGTGCTTAAGAGATGGGTGTCCTTGGCCAATAACTGAAAAAAGAAGGGTGTCTCTGACGAGCACTTGGCCGACTTTACTTGGTCTATTTTTTCTTAAGACCAAGTCTCAAAAAGGTGACCAAACTGACCAGATGACCACCGGAAGGAATCGGGGATGACCTCCCCTGACTCCCCCAGTGGTCACTAACCACCTCCCACCCCGAAAAGAACGACTTTAAAAACTTTTTTTGCCAGTCTGAAATGTCATACTCAGGTCCATCGCAGCAGTATGCAGGTCCCGTGGGGGGGGGGGGGGGAAGGTATGTTTGTGTCCGCGGAGGCATAGCGAAGGCGTGGACGTCCTTGTTTCAAACATTTTGGACGTCCTGAACTGCCCCCCCCCCACACAGGGATGGCCAAATTTCAAGGGAGTGGAAGAGTGGCCTAGTGGTTAGAGCACTGGTCTTGCAATCCAGATGTGGCCGGTTCAAATCCCACTGCTGCTACCTGTGATCCAAAATCCAAATAAAGGGGGTGTCGCAGGCACAGCAAAGGCATGGACATCCTTCTCACAGAAACATCCAGGCATGGACGTCCTTCTCACAGAAACATCCACATTTTGGACATCCTCAACTGCCGTCATAGGGACGGAGGCATAGCGAAGGACGTCCTTCACCCATACTCTTTAAAAAAAAAAAAAAAAAAAAAAAGACCACCCTGACGAGCACTTGGAAGTTTTCACCTGGACTTGTATTTTTCTAAGGTTGTAGATGGTAATTTATTAAGGTTGTAGACGGCTATTATACATGCTGCTTGTCTGCATGTATGAAGCTGTCTTTGGCATGCGCAGAGCAGGCATGCATAATGCTTGGCTGCTCTGCACTGGTCTCCCCTCCTTAGGAAGGAAATCATGTGCAAATGAGCTAACAGTGAGCAGCTCATTTGCATGCGATTTCCTTCATGCATGCCCGTTCCTTTCGAATCGCTAAGGGATTGGTAAGGAAAGGGCTTTTTCCGTTCAGTTAGTGCATCAGTTAGTCCACTGCAGTGCCCCCTAGGGTGCCCGGTTGGTGTCCTTTCAGGGCAACCAGTGCACTACAAATTCTGGCTCCTCCCACGACCAAATGAGTTGGATTTGGTCGTTTTTGAGATGGGCGACCTCAGTTTCCATTATCGCTGAAAACAGGAGACGACCATCTCTAAGGTCGACCATCTCAACATTTAGGTCAAATGAAAGCTCAGTAGCTATAAGCCTAGTAGAAGTTGCTCTGATTGAGCAGGAAGCCCAAACAGCAGAAAGAAAATGCCAACCCCCCCCCCCCCCCCCCAAATTGAGTCTCTCTCTCTCTTGTCCCTACTGCCCACAAGCAGTGAGCTGTGAATGGCTCATGAGGCTACCAAAAATGTGACAATTTCAATGGCAGGCCCTAAGGGAGGGAGGAGGGGGGGTGAGGTTGCCAGCACCATCTCAGGCCATACCAAGGCAACGGAGTGTTGTGACTTCCCAAGGCCACAAGGAGCTGTCATGGGATTTGAACTTGGGCTCTCTGGTTCCCAGCCTGCTGGTCTAACTACCAGGTTATTCCTTTGCCCACCCCCTTAATTAACAAAATCTGAATTTAACAAAAAAGATAAAACTGTTTTTCTTAATCAGAAGTTTAAAATAGTTTCCATCAAGTATGATTCAGGGGAGTAGTTAACAATCTGGGCTACCATTACGGTGTATTATTTTACCAATAACTGGTGCTATTTTAGCACAGGCCCCATTTTATTCAATAAGAGCATAAGAGTAGCCAGACTGGGTCAGACCAATGGTCCATCTAGCCCAGTATCCTGCATCCAAAAGTGGCCAATCCAGGTCACACGTACCTGGCAGAATCCCTGATAGTCGCAGGGTTTCATCTACCGATCCCAGGGATACGAAGTAGCTTTCCCCATGTCTAGTTACCAACAACTGTAGTTAGCAGTAAAACACTCTTAGAGGTAGCCCAAGTTGTTAACGTCTAACACCCCCCCCCCCCACCACCACCACGGTGGGTGCATTGTTCTACGAAACGATATCAAACAACAATCCTGAAGGGCTACAAACCAGAAGGGTTCTAAGCATATCCCTAATGAATATACATATAAATTCACCTATTAAGTATACACTTAAATCTACTTATCACATTTATTACAACAGTAACTGTTCTAGACTTTTTTTTAATCAATACAAAATGCTTTAATAAATTTCCATAAACATGTGAAAGTCTCCTATTCTTAATATCAATCACACACTCTCCCCATACATACCAATCTAACTTAAAACATTTCTTCATATATTTCCTCTACTGCTAGAGAATCCATGCCTGCCAACTAAATTAGGATGCAAAATAGTTCTTTATACGCTTCTTAGCTTTTTAAACACGACAGAGTTTTTCTTTCAAATTCCCGTCACTTCAAATCATCACATATTTTGTAGTTTTCATAGGCCATGTTGTAACCAGTTAACTTGTTCTTTCGGCTTTCTCAAGCAAATGTTTGCTGCAATGTCACGTAAATCTGTTGTTTAAATTATTACGTGGTTGTTATGCAAAACTCTAGTTTCCGAGGTTAATTTTACAATTTGTAAGCCGACTGATACTGTCAGCTTTTATAGGCAAACCAAACGTTGCCACACAATTTCTTATCTTTTTTCTCTTGCTCCGGTTGTCCTTGTATCACTTCTCCAGTTGCAGGTTCAAATCTCCTGCCTCACTCCTCTTCCATGATAAGCCCAACACAGTCACCGCGTTTCGCTGTATCATCAGGGGTTCAACTGTTATATTTCAAAAACCACTATTAAGCCGCATATTCAGGGTGAGTCTCCCGATAGTGCCGTGAGAAATGGCGCCGTGCTCACTCAAACGCCGATGCACAAGATGAAAACTAGTTTGTTTAGTGAGTGATGGTAATGTGAAAGAAAGACTCTTGTCATATATTTAAAAAGTTAAGAAATGTATACTACTACTACTACTTAACATTTTCTAGAGCACTACTAGGGTTACGCAGCGCTGTACAATTTAACAAAGAGAGACAGTCCCTGCTCAAAGAGCTTACAATCTAATAGACAAGTGAACGGTCGGTCCGATAGGGGCAGTCAAATTGGGGCAGTCTGGATTCACTGAACGGTAAGGGTTAGGTGCCGAATGCAGCATTGAAGAGGTGGGCTTTAAGCAAAGACTTGAAGACGGGCAGGGAGGGGGCTTGGCTTAAGGGCTCAGGAAGGTTGTTCCAAGTATAGGGTGAGGCGAGGCAGAATGAGCGGAGCCTGGAGTTGGCGGAGAAGGGTACTGAGAGGAGGGATTTATCCTGTGAACAGAGGTTTACGGGCGGGAACGTAAGGGGAGATGAGGGTAGAAAGATAGTGAGGGGCAGCAGACTGAGTGCATTTGTAGGTAAGAAGGAGAAGCTTGAATTGAATGCGGTATCTGATCGGAAGCCAGTGAAGTGACCTGAGGAGAGGGGTGATATGAGTATATCGGTTCTGACGGAATATGAGACATGCAGCAGAGTTCTGAACAGATTGAAGGGGGGATAGATGGCTAAGTGGGAGGCCGGTGAGGAGTAAGTTGCAGTAGTCCAGGCGAGTATAAAGAACTGTTTTGCATACTAATTTAGTTGGTAGGCATGGATTCTCTAGTGGTAGAGGAAATGTATGAAGAATTGTTTTAAATTAGATTGCTATGTATGGGGAGAGTGTGTGATTGATATTAAGCATAGGACACTTATGTGTTTATGGAAATGTAATAAAGCAGTTTGTATTGTTAAAAAAAAAAAAAGTCTAGAACAGTTACTGTTGTAGTAATGAATATACGAGACCATCTTCACATACAATACAGGCAGGTATGCAAATATACACTGCACATTCCTTAATGATATCCTGAAAATGGAGACTGGTTTGAGATAGTGGTGTAGCCACAAGGAGCCGGGGGCCTGGCCCCCCCCCCACTTTGGGGCTCAGGCCCCCTCCAAACCTGCAACACCCTTTTAAATGGCTGGAAGAATGCTGAAGCCCCACCAGCCAAAGAAATTCAGGGTCCGAGCTGCTCATTTCCTTCTTGTGCTGCTCCTGTAATTGGAAGTGTGCCTCCAGCTGCTGATGTCGGGACTTCTCCTTTGCACAAGAACTGAATATGTTCGTGGAGTCCCAGAGTCAGCGGCTGTTGGCACGCCACCAGCTTCTGATTACAGCAGCAGCACCCAAATTGATATGGTTGACAGGGCTTCAGCATCCCCGCCAGCAAAGGTATTTTTAACGCATGCGGGGGTGGCAGGTGGAGGGAGGAGGGAATGTGTTGCACCCCCAAAACTGGAGGGCTGCCTACACCCCTGGTTTGAGACCCTTCAAGACTGTAATTAGACACCCCTAGTTTAGTGAATATAAATCCAATCAGCAATAGCAGCAGGGAGATGAGTCGTAAGAATTAACCTTACCCACCAGTAGGTATCTGATGGGTTATAGCGGGTATATGGGAATTTTGAACTTAATGCATCTGTGATGTCATTAAGAACCAGAGACATATCCTTAAGGCCACTGTTCAGAAATGACTTCATCAAAACGACCTGATGAGCAAAATAGTCTTTTCCGTAGTCTTCCTGGACAATTTCACTTGCTTCCTTCCACAGCTTATCAGCTTGGATTTCAACGCGTTCCCTGGTTAGGATTCCAGTAGCCGCAACAAAATTGGAAGGTTCAATGACAGCGACTTTGACTCCCCATCGGTACATTTCCTGTCTCAGACAATCGGAGAAAGCTTCCACTCCATATTTGGAGATGGAATAGCAGGATCGAGAGGGGACTGCCATTCTTCCTAGCATACTCGCAATATTGACCACACGACCTTCAAAAGAACAAAAAGGAAGTCAATGGTTTTGTCTGCAGAGTTTTTCCAATTACTTGCAGACTGGCAGACATCAAGACACCCTGAGCACTAAGAACTTCTGCTGAACAAATAATGGGAGAAATACATCTGGCCTCAGACAGTGTTTCCTTCCTCCATCTCCACTCTAAAACCAGGTTTGTTTTGTCCTAATACCATGAGAATTTTTTCCCCCATTATCTGCAGCAAAGCATTGCAATTTTGGAAAGATGATTACAAGAATGAAAAACTTAATCTTTTACATCCTACAATACCAGGCTTCAATCTACACAAACAGATTTAAGCAGCCTAAAAAAAAAGACTGGAACCAAGATGAAGTTTTTGGCTTTTTCAGAACAGGTTCTGTGCTGGGGCTGGTGGTTGGGAGGCGGGACTAGTGCTGGGCAGACTTACAGGGTCTGTGCCAGAGCTGGTGGTTGGGAGGCGGGGATAGGGCTGGCCAGACTTATACGGTCTGTGCACTGAAGAGGACAGTACAAATAAAAAAAAAAGTAGCACATATGAATTTATCTTCTTGGGCAGACTGGATGGACCGTGCAGGTCTTTTTCTGCCGTCATCTACTATGTTACTATGTAGGTTCTCCCTCCGCTTTTTAAATATTGCTTTTTTTCTGTCCGAAGGGCCCTTTTACTAAGCGGCAATAAGCCCACCGCGGGCTTACTGCGTGCCAATACGGAATTACCACAGGAGCCCGGCGGTCTCTAGCGTGCGCCATATTTCCAGCGCTACAAAAATGCGTCTTATTTTTGTAAAGTGCAACTAAACTGCGATCAATTGTGCAGACACACACAGACGCTGTCATCACCCATTCCGGGTCCCTTTCCTGGTGCTTTACTCAATAAAGACTGTTTTGAGATCTACCCTTTGGCTGGAAGTCATTTTGTCATCCCCTACTTTTTCTTCTGTGACACGGGATACTCCGTAGGGATTTCTCAGATTTAGTATTAATATGTGACTTATTCCTATAGTTTAGTGGCTAGTATTCTTAGAATTGTAATCTCACTAAACTATATGTTTTTAGGATAGTTGCAGAATATATTGAATTGTATTGTATTACATAAATGGGAGGGTTCAGACAGAAGAAAATGCACAACAGACCAGAGCTACAAGGAGCTGCCATTAATTAGAGAAATCTGCTTTGGATAGCTGTAATATGCCGGTGGTGGGAGGCAGGGATAGTGCTGGGCAGACTTATACGGTCTGTGCCAGAGCCGGTGGTGGGAGGCGGGGATAGTGCTGGGCAGACTTATACGGTCTGTGCCAGAGCCGGTGGTGGGAGGCGGGGATAGTGCTGGGCAGACTTATACGGTCTGTGCCAGAGCCGGTGGTGGGAGGCGGGGACAATGCTGGGCAGACTTATATGGTCTGTTCCAGAGCTGGTGGTTGGGAGGCAGGGCTGGTGGTTGGGAGGCGGGGATAGTGCTGGGCAGACTTATACGGTCTGTGCCAGAGCCGGTGGTTGGGAGGCGGGGATAGTGCTGGGCAGACTTATACGATCTGTGCCAGAGCCGGTGTTGGGAGGCGAGGCTGGTGGTTGGGAGGTGGGGATAGTGCTGGGCAGACTTATACGGTCTGTGCCAGAGCTAGTGGTTGGGCGGCGGGGATAGTACTGGGCAGACTTATACGATCTGTGCCAGAGCCGGTGTTGGGAGGCGGGGCTGGTGGTTGGGAGGCGGGGATAGTGCTGGGCAGACTTATACGGTCTGTGCCAGAGCCGGTGGCGGGAGGCGGGGATAGTGCTGGGCAGACTTATACGGTCTGTGCCAGAGCCGGTGGTGGGAAGCGGGACTGGTGGTTGGGAGACGGGGATAGTGCTGGGCAGACTTATACGGTCTGTGCCAGAGCTAGTGGTTGGGAGGCGGGGCTGGTGGTTGGGAGGCGGGGATGGTGCTGGGCAGACTTATATGGTCTGAGCCTTGAAGAGCACAGGTACAAATCAAAGTAGGGTATACACAAAAAGTAGCACATATGAGTTGTCTTGTTGGGCAGACTGGATGGACCGTGCAGGTCCTTTTTCTGCTGTCATCTACTATGTTATATGTTACTATGTTAATAAAGTCTGCCTTGTTTTGTTTTATTTCTTTTAGCTACTTGGACTCTAGAAGAGGGAAGCGAGAGAAAACAGATCACAAGTGTGTGGAACCAGAGAAAGGCAAAACCTCAAGTGAGTTGTGCCTTGTTTATTTTCCTGGGAAGCTATAAGCCATTAGTACTGGTTATAACTGCAAGAGAAAAAGTGCTCTCTACTGTTTGCTAGGATTCTGCAGCTGCTAGAAAACTAGAGGAAGCCTTGCAGGAATCAAAGCTCCTCCTTTGTTATTGGATCCCAAAGTTGTGGACTGGAGCTGTAAAAGTTACTTTCCTAGATTGAAATTTGTTTAGTATCTTTTTTTTTGTTAAGATTGAAAATTTAGTGGTGCTTAAGCGTGGTGCTTCAAATGTATTATTGAAATTCCATAAATTAAAAAAAAAGTGTTACAAAAATATGTTTATGCTATAAATTAAAATGAACATTTGTTGAAATTGTCAACATTTTTACTGCCAGGTGCTTGGCAGTAAAAATGACAGCTATGGGAAAATTAAGGTTGTCTGAACGGTTCTGACATTGGCAGATAACCCAAGATCTTGGTGGAGCCTGCAGAGGGGAAGTATTGGAGAAAGCACATGCAGCAGGGTCAGACTCAAAGTCATCTTTTTACTACGATATACAGAGAAACACACACAAACAAGACATTTTAAAGTGGTTAAGACTAATTCTCTCTCTCTCCCAAGGAAGTCTATAATTTGCTTCTGTGAATGATGCACAATCACACAAAAGGGGGAAAAAAAAGGGCAAATATTTCCAAAAATATCCATGATATGAAAAACAGATTGTTCAGTTAGACCAACTGTGGATTATCAATTTGTTTTGACAGTTTCCACGCTGGCATTATGTGGAAGGGGCCGGTGGCTTGCAGAATGATCTTTCCTCTTCACACTCAGCGTTCAACCCAAGATGCAAAAACAGATTAAAAATGTTTCTTTCTGGGATGATTGGGGGGGGGGGGGGGGGGACTCACATTGTTTTGGATTTTTGCACTGTGATAGACAGGTAGACAATGTACTGAAGAACTATGGTACATATTGAGTATGTTTGGTTCCTTGATTGCTATTGTTATTAAAATATTTCAATAAAAAGATTGTTTCTCTCTTCCAAATGCACACATCTTTGGCATCTGGGTAAAAATGTCCATTAACATGTCTATGGTATATAGTACAGCCTAAGAAACCCAGCATTTCAGTTTATATCACAGTAGTGTCTTTACAGCCAATATAGCAGTCAAACTTTTAAAACTGCTCCTTTAATGTTCATTTCCGATTATCCTGCACACCCTGACTTGCAACTTTCCCCTCACGATGTTGCTTGTCGGCAATACAGTTTAGAGTAAGAGGCAGGAGTAGTGTTGCATATTCTTGCTTGGTCCATCTAGTCTGTCCTTTAAAGGTGGCTAGTGCTGAACCTGCTGTTCTGTGTGGGTTACCCTCCGCCTCTAGGCCTGCCCTAAATAAGAGCTTTTTTTTTTTAGGAGGTGGGGGGGGGGGGGGGGGGGTACAGCACAATCCTAACCAGCTTACTAAGTAGACTAGGGGACTATGCTGGTCTTTATTTGCTCACGAGCCCTTTGAAAATCTTAAATGATTGGATTTTGCTCTTTCAAAGAAAACATAAGAGAGAACCAACACAACATTTTCATACTCTGAGCTGCTGTACAGGTACAAAGGTAGACACAGCCCCAGTCACAATTGATCTTTAATTACATTTGCCCTGGTCTTAGCAGCAGCATGGAAACAGCCATCTCTTCCTGACCTGCAAGCAATCCTAAGCAAATTGGATAATATTTGCTTGTTATTTAAACTCACCGCCTTACGCACAGGACAGTTGACCATCCACTATAAAACACGGGAACAGTACGAACAGTGGACATCCTCTCATAATATATCAGATATACTGCACAGATAGATTATGGGGGGGGGGGTTGGAAATTTGGGAGGGATAAACGGTGAAGGGGGGGATTGGGAGGGGGGAAGAGGTAGGGAGGGTTGAGAGGGATGGGGTAGGTGGGGGGGGGTTGGAAATTTGGGAGGGATAAACGGAGAAGGGGAGGATTGGGAGGGGGGGAGAGGTAGGGAGGGTTGAGAGGGATGGGGTAGGTGGGGGGGGTTGGAAATTTGGGAGGGATAAACGGAGAAGGGGAGGATTGGGAGGGGGGGAGAGGTAGGGAGGGTTGAGAGGGATGGGGTAGGGGTTGGAAATTTGGGAGGGATAAACGGGGAAGGGGGGGATTGGGAGGGGGGGAGAGGTATGGAGGGTTGAGAGGGATGGGGTAGGTGGGGGGGTTGGAAATTTGGGAGGGATAAACGGTGAAGGGGGGGATTGGGAGGGGGGAAGAGGTAGGGAGGGTTGAGAGGGATGGGGTAGGTGGGGGGGGTTGGAAATTTGGGAGGGATAAACGGTGAAGGGGGGGATTGGGAGGGGGGGAGAGGTAGGGAGGGTTGAGAGGGATGGGGTAGGTGGGGGGGGTTGGAAATTTGGGAGGGATAAATGGGGAAGGGGGGGAGAGGTAGGGAGGGATGGTGTAGGGTCTTGAATAGCTGTTATTGAAGCGAAGACTCTTGTATACACAACTTCTTTTTGTTATGTAACAGTTTCTCTTAATGCGAAAGATATGGTTGATGTTGTTTATTGAAATTAATAAAAATACATGGGGAAAAAAAATTGCATTTGCCCTTAATTTATCCGAGAAATATCACTGCACTTTGCATACCTTTTGCTCTGCGGATCAGAGGCAGGAAGGCTTTTGTCACTCTCACAGTTCCCCACAAGTTAACATCTGCCAATTCTTTGTAATTGTCTAAGCTTGCAAATTCTATATCTCCAAATCCTGAGACTCCAGCATTATTCACCACACCCCAGAGACCTATAAGAACCACAAGTGAGAAGGCACCTGTAAATAGCCGTTCTTCAGAAGAAATATATTGACTGCAGTTAAGGACTATCAGGTCCTTGCATTACACCAGAAATGAAACTGAACAGCCCACAACAGACACCAGCTGGTCATCGGCTATTCCAGCCCTTCTTCACCAGTGGGAATCAGATGGGTTAAACCAATTCTTTGTAAAGACGTCATTGTTTTTATTACCTGGTAAAGCACTGGCCTTTCCATTTTTTTAATGTCTACACTCAGTCCACTCTCATACTATGACCTCTTGTTTTTCCAGGACTATTTTTCCTATATATAAGATCTTTATCTTACCATACAGACAGCATTCACTTAAAGCCCATGGATGTGTAGAAAATTACAGGAGCCAAAGACCCTAAGGCTTCTCATTTGCCTGCCTCCTGCACAATGTCACACACCCAACTCACACAACATCACCATTGTTAAACATATATATTAACTGTTATATGCAGGGCTTTTTTTGAGGGGGTACTTAGGGGTACTGAGTACCGGCACCTTTTCCACTGTCTGCTAAAATTGATCCCTGATCCCCAAGTTCTAATGGAAGAGCTCAGGCTCTACACACCAATTCTACCTTGTCATAGATTCTGTGATTGGTTGCAGGGGGCCCGGCTATTGTGGGGTGGGGCCCTCAGTGATCACCCCACCCCTGAAGGGTGGCCTGGCATTTCAGTACCGGCACCTTTTCCATTGCCTACTAAAATTGACCCATGGTCCCTAAATTTTAATGAAAGAGCTCAGGCTCTATACAACAATTCTGCCTTGTCATAGATTCTGTGACTGGTTGTAGGGGGTCTGGCTATTGTGGGGTGGGTCCCTCAGTGATCACCCCACCCCTGAAGGGTGGCCTGGCATTTGAGTACCGGCAACCCTTGGTAGGTAAAAACTTACCAAATAATATAACTGTAAAAGGAATAATATTCATCTGGGATCTATGCCCCTCTGGCTTTATATCAAGATATCATACAATATTTCCGTGAAAATCCATGAAAATGTTTCTGAAAATTTAAGCATCATTTCAAATACAACAGCAACAATGAAACTAAACCAGACCAGAAGACATGAATGGGCTAATTCTATTAAAGCTGCGTAATTGGAGTCTATTTGATCGTTTACTTTCCTTTATGGAATACTAGCGTAAACAGGTATACATGCGCGTGTTTTGGCGCAAGCACTTAGCCAGCCAAAGAGCTGGTGTAAATACTTGCACCTAGATTCCGGAGGTTATCCCCCAGATTCTATACAGCGCACCTACATTCTATAACAATGCGCATAAAACTTACAAGCTTATGAACGCTGCTAAAAGCACTTAACAAGCAATAACGAGTACTAATTGGCGCTGATTAGAATGTAGGTGCACAACTTGCTAAGCGCCAGGGTCGCTTTACTCATACTACCCCTCTCCTCAAGACCCTTCACTGGCTCCCTATCCGTTTTCGCATCCTGTTCAAACTTCTTCTACTAACCTATAAATGTACTCACTCTGCTGCTCCCCAGTATCTCTCCACACTCGTCCATCCCTACACCCCTTCCCGTGCACTCCGCTCATGGATAAATCCTTCTTATCTGTTCCCTTCTCCACTACTGCCAACTCCAGACTTCGCGCCTTCTGTCTCGCTGCACCCTACGCCTGGAATAAACTTCCTGAGCCCCTACGTCTTGCCCCATCCTTGCCCACCTTTAAATCTAGACTGAAAGCCCACCTCTTTAACATTGCTTTTGACTCGTAACCACTTGTAACCACTCGCCTCCACCTACCCTCCTCTCTTCCTTCCCGTTCACATTAATTGATTTGATTTGCTTACTTTATTTATTTTTTGTCTATTAGATTGTAAGCTCTTTGAGCAGGGACTGTCTTTCTTCTATGTTTGTGCAGCGCTACGTATGCCTTGTAGCGCTATAGAAATGCTAAATAGTAGTAGTAGTAGTAGTAATGATGTGTGCCGAACCTCTAAAGCGCACAGGCAAAAAGGAGCCAGGGTATGGGCGTATCGTGAGCGTTCTAAAATTTACGCACCTAGTTATAGAATGTGGCCCAGTATGCCTAAATCTATGCGCTGGGATTTACGCCATGTTTTAGTTGGTGTAAATGGATGTACACAGATTTAGACGCTGAAATATCAACTAAGTGTATTCTATAATCGGTGCCTAAATCTAGGTACCGACTAAAGAAAGCGCTTAGTCGGCACCGATTTCAGCGCTGATTTTTTAGGCGCCTTATATAGACTCTCCCTCTATGTACCTAACTTAGAATATTCTATAAGATATGGGCAGGACACATACGCATACAAATGTCCACCTGTAAAATACGCACTATCGAAGACATGCGCATATTTACAGAATAGGTAGCCTGCTAAACTGTGGGATAAACGTGGGGTATAAATGTGCAAAATAAATACATAAATGCTTGTATGTGTGCACACACATATATGCCAGTATTCTACTCATTTACATACATTAACCTCCCCCCCTCCAAGGGCCTGCCACACTACAGAGTTTTTCCCCCATTTATAGCTTTAGGAAAAATGCTCAGCACATCAGGTCCCAAAGCATTTGATTTGCTTACTTTATTTTTTGTCTATTAGATTGTAAGCTCTTTGAGCAGGGACTGTCTTTCTTCTATGTTTGTGCAGCGCTGCGTACGCCTTGTAGCGCTATAGAAATGCTAAATAGTAGTAGTAGTAGTAGCATTTGCTCTGTGTCTCACGCTGAATAAATCACAGGGACGGTTGCACACCCCTATACCCCAAGCACTAGACCTCCCTACTACTACGTTCCTTATAGACTAACATTCTGTATAGAATAAAATGTACGAATCACCAGTAGCAATGTTGAGAAAAATAATTTATTCACCACATTATTTAAAATAGGCCCGACTCAGCCACATTTTGCCCTCCTAAAGTCTGCGTCAGGGGCAGTAAAACCAGTTCTACCTACTGGACTAAAACAACTTTTCTCCTGAGAAACAGCAGCAGCCCTTTAGGAGGGCGAAACGTGGCCGTGTCAGGCCTATTTTAAATAATGTGGTGAATAAATTATTTTTCTCAACATTGCCATTGGTGATTCACATCTTTTTTTCTATTTCGTGCTGGATCTTGAGAATCGCCTGCCTATTTGTTTTCTTAGAATAAAATGTACAGCACTGTTATCAGAGCTACTGATAATAGATATCTGGACCCCCCCTCCCCAGGATAAAGATGTAACATAGTAGATGATGGCAAAAAAATACCTGCGCGGTCCATCCAGTCTGCCTAACAAGATAACTTATATGTGCTACTTTTTGTGTATACCCTACTTTGATTTGTACCTGTGCTCTTCAGGGCACAGACCGTATAAGTCTGCCCAGCACTATCCCCGCCTCCCAACCACCAGCCACGCCTCCCACCACCGGCTCTGGCACAGACCGTATAAGTCTGCCCAGCACTATCCCCGCCTCCCAACCACCAGCCACGCCTCCCACCACCGGCTCTGGCACAGACCGTATAAGTCTGCCCAGCACTATCCCTGGCTCCCAACCACCAGTCCCGCCTCCCACCATCGGCTCTGGCACAGACCGTATAAGTCTGCCCAGCACTATCCCTGCCTCCCAACCACCAGCCACGCCTCCCACCACTGGCTCTGGCACAGACCGTATAAGTCTGCCCAGCACTATCCCCGCCTCCCAACCACCAGTCCCGCCTCCCACCATACTGTCTACTTTGCTGCTGTATATCTGAAATATCACACAGATATCATCACACAGAAGTAATTATACCGGGGCCAAGGGCTAAAGAGGCTGCATAAAATGTAAAGAGGAAAGCCATCTATGTAAAATAGGACATGTTGAAGAAAAAACACAGGGTCACCTGAAGCATAATATAATCCCGTCTACCTCTCTCGGGTTCTTTCAGATTCTTCTTCACAAACTCTACAGCCTGGGCCACCTCCTCGTCGCTGGTCACATTTAGTTGAAGCACTTTCATGCGATCCGACTGCATGCTTTTCAGCTCAGTGGCTCCATCACCACCTTTATCCTGCGACAATATTAAAACGAATTACTTAAAAGACCCTTAACTGTTTTCTTTTCTTCGGAACCAATGTTAAAATATGAATTTCATATTCCTACAGTCAAAGCAAGAAGCGACCAGACTGATTGTTTCAGAATCAAATGTGCTGTCACTTCAGTACCACTACTTTTAATCATTTCTAGAATGCTACTAGACGTACGCAGTGCTGTACAGATTATGGGTTAGATTCTGTATACGGTGCCTGAAAAATCTGCTTGGTAAAAAAAAATATATCCAGGTGCATTCTCTAAAGTACGCCTAAACTTTATAGAATAGGCTTAAAAATTTCCCTGTGGTATATAGAGTACGCTGAGCGCCTCTCCACACGACCAAATCTGGTAGTGTCGATTTCAGCCATGTTTTACTTGGCATAAATTCTGACGCCTATATTAGGTGCAGAACGGGTGTACTCTATAATAATCTGCATATATTTTAGAAACTCACAATGTTGTGGCCTTACTGGTAGCCACAGGCCTTCTGACTCTGATCAGGTGGCTGAATCCAGACAGCTGCAGGAGCATAGACACACCCACTCTCCTTCAGAATGCCACATCAGCAGAAACCAACTCTCTTTCAACATTATTTTTTCCAAAGTTCTGTGAAGAGGAGAAGGAAGTGGCGGTGGGGGGGGGGGGGGGGGGGGGGGGAGGAGGGGACCTGGCACCACCAGGTACACCCCAAGTCAGGCACTTCTACCGGCCTAGGCACCCCAAGCTCAACTGAACCAGGGAGCCCGGAACAGGAGCCACAGAAGCAGGAGCTCGTGAAGAGACCATCCATCTGCCTGCTGGAGATAGAGAATACTGACTGACCAAGGAGCATTCTATCCTATAAGACAGTGCAGTTCGGCTCTCTCTATCGCCACCTGCTGGTAGAAGGTCACAACCCACAAGTCTCTGGATTTGTCTGCTGATGATGACAAGAAATTATGATTTGCCTGTGGATCTGGCTGTGCGCTATTTTATAACAATGGGTGCCTAAATTGGAACATGTACAACTCAAAAGAGGGTGTGTCCATAGGCAGGGTCAGGGGCATTCACAAGATTTAGGCACAGTGTTATAGAATAACGGAGATCCGCGCTACGTTTCACATCAGGTTTCAGCAGATATTAAGTCCCCGTGCCAAAGTTGGATGCGGAAATCTGAAACTAAGTGCTATTCAATAACGGGGACTCATCCCGGAATGTCCTTTATTGAGTAGCGCTGAGTGTGGATTTTTCCCAGCAACTAATTTTCAGGCCCATTTATAGAATCTGGCCCAGTAGGGACAGAGAAAGTACCTGCATAGAATATGTAAACCGCTTTGGTCGTATATCAAGTCCATGAATCTTTACTTGCTCTAGAACAGGTGTAAATGTGTATGTATATAATATGCAGAATCATTTATATTTTATAATACATATGAACCACGACTCTACCCAAACTCTTCCCATGAGCATGTGTTACGTCTGTGGCCGTGACCACCCTCAGACTTACCCTGTTTCTGGGAGTCAGTGGCTGTGCTGGCTTCTGCTTGTCTCTGTGTCTGTCTTAGTTTCTCTCTGGCTCTGTGTGCTGATTGCCCTACTGAACCTCACCTGTGTGGGCTATGCCTTTTCCAAGATGGCTGCCGCCGACTCCTCTATGCCAGTATCCAAGATGGCTCCCGCTGGGCTGACTTCTCTGTGTGTCAAGCCTCTGTTTGGATGCAAGGTGATTGCTGCAGCTGTGCCTCTGGTGTGGAAGGGCTTTATTAATCACTTAGAGACTACAGCCCGGGCCTTTGCATTTCATCTAAGGGCCCTGGTGTATAGAGTGCTCTGTACACTGTTTCAGTGTTTGCTCTGTGTGAGTTTCTAGATAGCTTAGGCACCGTGTGGCTTGTTAGCCTGTGTATAGCTTTGCTAGTTCTCTGTGTTCGTTCCTAGCGTTAGACTAGCCAGCTTAGGCACCGTGTGGCTTGTTAGCTGTGTATAGCTTTGCTAGTGCTCTGTGTTTGTTTCCAGTGTATGACTTGTTAGCTTGGGCACAGCTTTGTTGTTAGCTGGTGTATAGCTTTCAAGTCTCCTGAGTGTGCTCTGTGTATGTTTCTTGTGTATGACTGGTTTGCCTGGGTATAGCATTTCTATTAGCCTAGGTACAGTTTACTAGTCATTGTGTTTAAACCTGCCGACTGCCAGAACACGGACAGTCCCTGCCTGTCGGCCTTGCCTGCGCCTAGGTGCCAGGGGGCACTCCTGGATCTTCATTCCTGCTGTTCCTGCTTGCAAGTTCCAGTTCCGGGTTTTCCTGTAAGTCCTACCGGCTGCCAGAACCTGAGGGCTCAACCCTCGGGGAAAGGTGGTCAAGCGTAGGGGAAGCCTAGGTCCAGTGTGTTCCAGTTGAGCGGGTTTCATTCCTGTATGTTCCAGTCCTGTGGGGCCCTCCAGTGTGTTCCAGTCCAGCGGGCTCCACTCCAGTGCGCACCCGTCCGGTGCGTTCCAGTTCCGTGTATTCCGGTGTAGAACTCCAGTCCGGGGTTCCGGTCCAGTTTTGTCTCATCTCTACCTTGGAGGTGATCTTGCCTGCCACTGCCGCTCCACGGTAGTGGCCCATGGGCTCACGAACCCAGTGCTCCCGGGGAAGAAGCCTGACAGTATTCCAAGGTCCTCGAGCACGAGACAGCATGTCTACTGTACAAGCATGCACCAACAAATGCTGAAGGTACCCTTAGATGTGATCTAATGATAAGAGATCATTTATTTATTGATGACCTAAATTCAGCATTTTACTCAAGAACATGGTTTATAAAATTACTCTCCATGTGTACTACAAGTTATATAGAAATGATTCTCGAATTCATATTAACAGGAGTTTGCTTGGGACTAAGCAAGTGAAAGCTTGGCTCTTCAACCAGGCCTTTAATGGAAGAAGTAACTAACTTGTTAGTCTCACTCACACACACAAGGATTGACTCGGGCTGCACATACTGCAGCAGGAAATGTTTATCCACACCTACCCTAGCTGAGATAATATTTAACCATCTCTCTGACCTCATGTGCACCTTTCTTTAAATCAGTCACCTCACTTTCTAAATCTTCTTACTCTCTTAACTATCTTTATATTCCATCTTTGCTTATACCCTTCACTATCGATTAAAATGTTCTATTACGTATTGTGTTGACATTGTAAGTAATATACTATGCCATACTTTGTATTGTTATTTGAATATTTTTACTGCTATAATTGTTTATTGCACGTTAAGCGGGAATAGGCTTAGGAGTAATCTAAGAAAGTATTATTTCACAGAAAGGGTGGTGGAAGCATGGAATGGCCTCCCAGTGGAGGTCGTGGAGTCGAGGACTGTGTCAAAATTTTAAAAGGCATGGGATAAGAATGTGGAATTGCTTAGGAAAAGGAACAGTTGAGGAGTGGCCTAGTGGTTAGGGTGGTGGACTTTGGTCCTGGGGAACTGAGTTTGATTCCCACTTCAGGCACAGGCAGCTCCTTGTGACTCTGGGCAAGTCACTTAACCCTCCATTGCCCCATGTAAGCCGCATTGAGCCTGCCATGAGTGGGAAAGCGCGGGGTACAAATGTAACAAAAATAAAATAGATACTATTGGAGATTCTACATGGAATGTTGCTACTATTGAGATTCTGTTGCTACTATTGGAGATTCTACATGGAATGTTGCTACTATTGGAGATTCTACATGGAATGCTGCTATTCCACTAGCAACATTCCATGTAGAAGGCTGCGCAGGCTTCTGTTTCTGTGAGTCTGACGTCCTGCACGTATGTGCAGGACGTCAGATTCACAGAAGCAGAAGCAGAAGCCTGCGCGGCCACATTGGTGATCTGCAAGGGCTGACTTCTACATGGAATGCTGCTAGTGGAATAGCAACATTCCATGTAGAATCTCAAATAGTAGCAACAGTGGAGGAGTGGCCTAGTGGTTAGGGTGGTGGACTTTGGTCCTGGGGAACTGAGTTCGATTCCCGGCACAGACAGCTCCTTGTGACTCTGGGCAAGTCACTTAACCCTCCATTGCCCCATGTAAGCCGCATTGAGCCTGCTATGAGTGGGAAAGCGCGGGGTAAAAATAAAAAAAAAAGAGGGGTTACAGAGGATGGGCAGATTGGATGGGCCATTTGGCCTTTACCTGCCGTCATGTTTCTATGTTTGATTTATTCTTACTGTACACCACCTTGAGTCAATTCCTTCAAAAAGACGGAAAATAAATTTCTAATAAATAAATAACAAGCTCCTACTTTAACTTTCCCAAAAGAAATAAATAACTTATTAAATTTAGTGCTCACCTTTAACAGGCAACCGGCAAAGACTGTGAATCCAATGGCATGCAGATGCTTAGCCAAAGCAAAGCCAAATCCAGTGTCGCAGCCTGTAATCAGTACATGCTTGCCTTCTACCTGAGGAGTGAAACAAGAATCAACAAATTATGCAGAATTTCCATCTTGTAAATATCAGCATTAAATTATTCATATTTACAAGACCACTTTTAGAAATCCATATATCACTTACAGAGACAGAGATAGGGAATATATTGAGGTATTCCCTATCTAAATCATTTCAACAAAATTAACTAAACTTATTTGTGAAATTTGTGCTTACAGATAATGGCACATTGCTAAGAATGGAAAATGAAGTATTTAATTTCTTTATAGATCAGTTCTTAAATGAGTATAAAATTCTCCGTTGTGCCATCGGTTTAATACAACTTTGCGTATCATGAGCTTTAACCCAGATTACATAGGCAATGCTACAGCTCTAAAAAGAAAGCAGAAATCTAGTCTTATGTTGCAAACAACTTGATTACTGCCATTACATGTATTATTTGGATATTAAAAGTAACAACTCAGTGTCTTACAAATTAAAAATCTTAGTTCAGCAAGCACTAGCATTGGAAGTGCACAAACTTGAGGAAGAAAATGTCCAAGGAAGAAACTGAATTAATTCAACCTATTTTTCCTTAATTTTCTGATTGTATTTCATTCATTTTGTACAGTGCAGACTCTCAATAAAAGATAATGCATAATCCCCAATATGTATACATTAAAGTCTCTTACATAATACGATATGTAACTATGTTTCTTGAACAGTACACCACCCTTTTCCTCTTCACACCGTTATTCTAACGTGATCTGTTTTCTTTTTACTTGTATACCTAGGTAATCCCATCTTTTGCCTTGACCTGAGGGAGTGTAACTGCAGAAAGCTATTTGATAAACGTATTGTTAGACAAACAAACAGGTATTAAACTTACCATTTGTTGATCTTTTCATACTTTCTTCAACCACAAACTCCAGTTACCACCATACTCTGTTGTTTAGTCCTCAACCATTTTCTAACACAGCCCATCAACTTTGGTCCCAGACTTATAGCACTCAGTTCATTTGTGAGCCTGGTATAGGAATTCCTAAATTTGAAGCACACATCAACTGATGCTTATTCAAAGACCCAACACGGGCCATGTTTCGGCATGGGTGCCTGCGTCAGGGGTCTGTTAAAAAATTAAAACATATAGAAATGTACAAAAAAACCTAATCTGCATTTGTATATGTTTTAATTTTTTTAACAGACCCCTGACGCAGGCACCCATGATGAAACACGGCTCATGTCGGGTCTTTGAATAAAGACATTTCTATTCTACTTTTATAATAAGGGACAAAATTCATTCTGCCTCCATCCCACAAACCCATCAGCAGACCTATGAAAACCTCTAACCTACCAAGAGGTAGGCGACTCTGGTCTTGTGGACCACAAACTATTCAAGTCTTCAGGATAGCCATAATTTATTTAAAACTAGCCTTTGAGCCCGTAAAAACAGGCTATTATAGGAAGGGGGGATTGAAAGCTCCCCCCCCGCGCCGCCGAGTTCGCCGCTGCCCCCCCCCCCCCCCCCCCCCCGGAGCCATCGCCACCCACCTTCCACCCGGCCGGGCCCCTCCGCTAATTTGAAACAGCGAAGGTCCGGGAACGCAGCACTGAGCTCTGCTGAGCAGCCGACGTCGGCCTTCCTTCTTCTTGTCTGCCTGTCCCGCCCTCGTGTGACGTAACGTCGTCGAGGGCGGGACACAGGCAGAGAAAAAGGAAGGCCGACGGCAGCTCAGCAGAGCTCAGTGCTGCGTTCCCGGACCCTCACTGTTTCAGTAGCGGAGCGAGGGCCCGACCGGGTGGAGGGTGGCGTCCCCCCTCGCAAATGCCGCAGTACAGACCTTCTCTGTTCCGCCCCGTCATCACGTATTGACGCGGGGGCGGGGCAGAGAAGGTCTCTACTGCGCATTTGCGAGTGAGTACGACACTCGCCTTTTATATATATTGATACTTATTACCACATTCAAGAATACCCAAACATTCTTATAATAAAACATGGTGAGATAGATTAGTACTGAGGCTGTATGCATGTAAATCACAGCAGCCAGATTAATCTATGGAAACTCCAAATTCGATAGTGCTAAACCCCTTTGAGAGAAACTGCATTGGCTTCCAATTAAGGAACGTATCACCTTCAAAATCTGCACCTAGTCCACAAAATTCTTTACGGAGAAGCCCCTGGATACATTAGAAACCTAATCAATCTACCTTCCAGGAATATATCCAGATCATCCCGTTCATACTTAAACTTCCATTACCCTAACTGCATTGGTCTCAAATATAAATCCATTTATTTTATTTATTTTAGTTACATTTGTATTCCGCGCTCACTCATGGCAGGCTCAATGCGGCTTACATATTATATACAGGTACTTATTTGTACCTGGGGCAATGGAGGGTTAAGTGACTTCCCCAGAGTCACAAGGCGCTGTGCCTGAAGTGAGAATCAAACTCAGTTCCTCAGTTCCCCAGGACCAGAGTCCACCACCCTAACCACTAGGCCACTCCTCCACTCATCCACCTTCTCCTTTATAAGTACACAACTATGGAATGCACTGCCAAAAGCTGTGAAAACAATCCACAATCATCTTAATTTCAGGAAATCACTCAAGACCAGCTTATTCAGAAAGGCCTACCCCAAGGATCCAACATAAGTCCCCTATATCCTGCAACACAGCAAAACCTAAACAATTAGGCTTGGAGACCTAGCCAGAGCTACTGCTGTGCGACCACACACTTGCTAGATAGAGAACATACTGAGGAGTTTCCGGCAGCACATGACCACATATAGGGAGGCAAAAGGATTGCTCTCTATCTCCACCTGCTGGTAGATGGACACAACCCACCAGTCTATGGATTGATCTGCTTGATGAAATGGAAGTCCCCTATATCCTGCAACACAGCAAGTTAATGGACCATATTGACCACTTTTACCCTTTCACCTTTTTACCCTGTTTTTTCGATCCCCCTGTCCTCTACACTATATTATTTGTATAGTTACCGGATTGGCGACTGCCTTTACAGTTTGATGTTAGCCACATTGAGCCTGCAAATTGGTGGGAAAATGTGGGGTACAAATGTGTTAAATAAATAAATAAATAAAATTTCTCTCATGCATGTTTATTAGACAGATCCTAAAATCCTGACTTGTTTGAGGACTGGAATTAGCCACCTCTGTCCCAGGATGTATCTCATCTGGTCCCGCAGTTTTGTCCTCTTACAGTTTTTTTTTAGCTCCACATACTCTTCCATAAATGGTTTGGAATCTTTCTTCTACCTTATGTGCCCTTCCGAACAAAGCTGCAGGTCCTCCCCCAATCCCTTCAATAGTCAATACCAAAGTCATTGTTAGCATTCTACTTTTTCCTTGACTCACTCCCAATACTTCTCCTCATCTCTTCTCAATCTTACAATCCTACCCCTGGCCTTCTGCCTTTCATTAATGTACCTGTAAGATGCCTCTTCACCTCATTTTACCTCTTTAGCTATTTGTTTTCCCACTTAGACTTTGCCCCGACTACTTTCCCTGCCTTTTCTAGTTGTACTAGATCTTCATTCCCGTGCTCCTCTTTGTGAGATCCATTATATGCTCCGATGGTTTTTTCTTTCCTTTTTTACCATCTCTTTTATAAACGTATATTCTTTTTCCCCGTCTTTACTTTTATTTACATTCTTAACAAAGGTTGCGGCTCTTTCTACGGCTTCTTTTAGTTTAACCTGATGTTGTCCAGTGGTTACACACGTCAACAAGGGAATTCAATGCCCAACAGGATCCCTGTCTAGCAATGAGTAACCTTAGTTTGGAATTTGCCTTTAAAACTTTGAAGGTGATATTTAGAGAAGGTAATTTTCAATTTATTACTTGAAAAAACTACAGCAAACACCCAACTCGTTAGTGCTGTCCTAAAACCTATGCTTTTTTTCATGAAAATGTGCTGAAGTGGAATTAATCCTATCTACGTGACCACTCTATTTAGTATCACAAGTGGATTTCACTTAACTGCTTTTCATACGAAAAAAAAAATGAAAAGCTGCAAGCTAACTGGCAGATTCAAACCCTAAACAAGCCACCTGTATGCTGAGAACAGCTGCTTGTTCTATGGTTATAACAACTTCCTCCTTCTGAGAAGTGGTACTTTAGAGATGTCTTGTTTCCCTCTGTGGTTTGTCTCATGCAACCTACGAACTGCTTAACTAGCAGTACTTAGAGAACAACAAAAAGACTAGCCGAGAGCAGAAAGCATCTCATTAAAAATTGTATGAAGCTTAGTTTTACCACTAAGGACACTGGATAATTGAAACATTCTTGAGCATGAGAATAGAATTTCATGTTTATATGAATTTGCTATGCCGCCTTTCATTATTTTCTCATTAATAAAACTGGTGCATATATGTTCGCTGCTAAAGACTAAAGCTAAAGACATAAGAACCTAACTCTGGACACAGGCCCCAATGCTCAGAACTTGACCAATTATTCCTTTTAACTTTTAGCTTATCAGACTTGTCAGACACGGGACCCTTACCGGTGAGCTGAGAATAATGTTTTAATGGATATGTTTAAATTTAGGATGAGCTAAAAGTTAAAAGGAATAATTGGTCAAGTTATTCATGTTTGAGAAATTTACATAACCGTGTATCAGTTTGTTTATAGATCAGTTACATTCCCTTGAAAACGCCAACATGGTGAAACGTGGACCCACGTCGGGAATAAAGACAATCTTTTAATCCTCACGACACTAGCACACAAGGGTGAACGCCCGGGACCCACCTCATGAGAATACAATCCATCAGGGACCAGTAGAATGTCTACAGATAAGTGATCCTGATAATTTATTTCAGTTATAAACAATTATAACGTTTAAGAATTCAGGAAGGACTGGTGTGATGATGGTGGGTTGCTACGGGCCAAAACCATTTTCTATGGTATAACGGCACTTGGGCAAATTCTGAGCACTGAATAATAAAAAATAAAAATTTTTTTTTTTAGAAATCATATAAGATAATTTCTGGTGGAATTTTTTCAGTTAAAATTTAATGCCAAGAAGTGCAGAGTGATGCATTTGGGGTGTAGAAACCCAAAAGAGAGATACTGAATAGGAGGGGAGAGATTAGCAAGCTCGACTCAGGAGACAGACCTTGGGGTGTTGGTGTCGGAGGATATGAAAATGAAGAAACAATGTGACAAGGCGACGGCCGTGCCTAGAAGGATGCTAGGCTGCATAGAGAGGAGTATAACAAGCAGAAGAAAGGAGGTGTTGATGTTCCTCTACAAGTCATTGGTGAGGCCCCACTTGGGAGTATTGTGTTCAGTTTTGGAGGCTGTATCTGGCTAAAGATGTAAAAAGACTGGAAGCGGTGCAAAGAAAAGCTACGAAAATGGTATGGGATTTGCGTTGCAAACTGTACGAGGAGAGATTTGCTGACCTGAACATGTATACCTTGGAGGAAAGGAGAAACAGGGATGACATGATACAGACGTTCAAATATTTGAAAGGTATTAATCCGCATACGAACCTTTTCTGGAGACGGGAAGGTGGTAGAACTAGAGGACATGAATTGAGGTTGCAGGGGGGCAGACTCAGGAGTAATGTCTGGAAGTATTTTTTCACGGAGAGGGTGGTGGATAACTGGAATTCCCTCCTGCGGGAGGTGGTGGAGATAAAAACGGTAATGGAATTCAAACATGCGTGGGATAAACACAAAGGAATCCTGTTTAGAAGGAATGGATCTATGGAATCTTAGCGGACATTGGGTGGTGTCGCCAGTATTTGGAGAGTAAAACCAGTGCAGGGTGGACTTCTACGGTCTGTGCCCTGAGAAAGGCAGGGACAAATCAAACTCTGATATACATATAAAATATTACATACCATGTGAAATGAGTTTATCTTGTTGGGCAGAGTGGATGGACCGTTCAGGTCTTTATCTGCTGTCATTTCATTTACTATGGTTGGGAACAACTGGAGTAGAGCCACTGTTCTTTGTGCTTTTAGGCTCACCATCTTCCCTGCAGGTTGCCTGGATGAAAAGGGTTAAAGCAGAACATGCCTGCTGTCCTGCAGTCTGAAAAGAAGTGATGGAACTGCGTTCTTGGCCATTCTTGCAGAAATTAAACCCTGGTAATAGCCTATTCCAGTGGTTCCCAAACCTGGTCCTGGAGGCACCCCAGCCAGTCAGGTTTTCGGGATATCCACAATAGAGACACTTAAATGCAGCTGAGCCAGTGCATGCAAATCTCTCTCCTGAATATTCATTGTGGATATCAGTGCCGTAGTGAGGGCGGCTGACACCCGGGGCGGGTCGCCGCTGTGCACCCCTCCCCGGGTGCAGCACGGCGCACCCTCCCCGGAGCGCATTCTTACTGCCATATGAAAGCGGGGGGGCGGGCGGGAACACTGATCCGCCCCGAGTGCACATTGCTGGGAGCTGTGTCTGCTCCGCTGGTTCCCTGCTCTCTCTGCCACGGAACAGGAAGTAACCAGTTCCAGGGCAGAGGGAGCAGGGAACCAGCGGAGCCGACCCCCCCCCCCCCCCCCCAGTGGCATGCACCCGGGGCAGACCGCCCCACCCCCTTCCTATGCCACTGGTGGATATCCTAAAAACGTGACTGGCTGGGGTGCCTCCAGGACCTATTTTATAACAGCATCTGGGCACCCATTATTGAATAATAGCATAACCCAGTATTGGCACGCCTTACGTTTACACACCTGTAATTACACCTGCCATAGAACTGCAGCCAGGTAAATGTGGCCACAGAGACACACAACTGATGCTCCCAGGTAGCTTACTGAACGTGTATACACACCCCCTTACACATTGGAGCCGACTCTGTGGGTGCTTGAGCACCCCCAATATTGAGAAAATTCCTTGTGTGTCCAAGGAGGGGTTATTTTCATTGGGCTTAGCACCAGGGGCGTATCTGCGTGGGGCCACAGGGGCCTGGGCCCCCGCAGACTTCGCCCTGGACCCCCCTACCATCGACCCTCTCCACCTCCCCCTCCCTCCCGCACGCCCGCCACCAACCCGTCGCCGATCTTTGCTGGCGGGGGACCCCAAGCCCCCGCCAGCCGAAGTCCTCTCTTCCGTGCAGGATGCAAGTTGCAACGCTTCCTCGACGTCAGACTCAGAATTTGGAACTCAATCTGACATCCTGCGCGTTGTACGTGCAGGACGTCAGACTCAGAAGAACAGGAAGCATTGCAACTTGCAGCCTGCATGGAAGAGAGGACCTCGGCTGGTGGGGGGGTTGGGGTCCCCCGCCAGCAAAGGTAAGTGACAGCAGTGGGGGAGGGTTGGCGACGGCGGGAGGGGGTGGAGAGTGTCATTGGTGGTGAGGGGGGGGTCTGGCAGTGGCGGGGGGGATCGGTGGCGCCGGGGGGGGGGGCTAAAATGTGCCCCCTCCCTCTGGCCCCCCTACCGCCAGAGTCCAGATACGCCCCTGCTTAGCACCCCCAATAATTTTGAAAAGTTGGCTCCTATGCCCTTACATGCCATTACAGAATAGCACTTAATCATCCTGCAGTGGCTGTACATACTCAAGCACAAGGATGTAGAAGCCCCGGGAAGGGGTATCATCCCAGAGAGAAGGGTACAGTAGTTCCATGGCCCCCATACTCACAGGCACGGTGCCTCTGGGCAGAGCTGGCACGGCCACATACAGCACATAGACCAAGTAGAGCAGGACGATGCCGTAGGTGACGGAGCTCTCGGTGAACCCGAAAAGTCTGGCGAAGAAACTCAATCCCTCGGGCAGCCCCCATGCCAAGGGCCAACGTAAGAACCAGCGAAAAGAGCACAAGAAGAGCCATCTTGCCAAGCGACAGCGTCCGGGGAGCCATAGCCAATGCGACCGACTCCAAGCACACAGAGTAGACAGGACTGCAGCGCGAGGCGGAAGTGAAAAGACGTCACTTCCGGCTAAGGATTCTCATTCCAAGGGCTCAGTGAAGCAAGGTGAGTGAGTTGAAGCCGGGGACACGAGCGCAGTGAGGCGGAAGGAACCCGTGCCAGAGGTCAGCGCGCGGCTCAGAGCACTGTGTGGATGGACTGAGCTACCGGCACGCGCGCACTGTAGGGAATGTGCTGCGACTGGGGCTGACCGTTAATGCGCGTGCAAGCTGCGGTGGAACCTGTATCCGCTGCCACTGCGCGTGCATTACAAGCGACGCTGTGGAGAGTCGTAGGAAGCTGGGACCGGACTTGGCAGCCAGTGGTTCCCAAGGAGGCACCCCCCCCCCCCCAGCCAGTCAGGCTGTCAGGGTACCCACAATGAATATATTCATGAAAGAGATTTGGCAAACACTGCCTGCCTCCACTGCATGCAAATCACTCTCATGAATATTCATTGCGGTGGCTACCCTGACAACCTGATTGGCTGGGTTGCCTCCAGGACCTGAGGTTTGGGAACCACTGGGTGCTGGAGAGTGTATCGTGGAGGGGGAGGGGGGGCAGCTGTCAGCGCGCGGGCATCGGAACGAGGTACATTATGGCCTGGGGAGTTTGTGTAGTTGGGCGGCCGGTGCAGCAGGAATTAGTAGCGCAGGAGCGGCAGTCAGTGCGCGTGCAGATGCTTCAATGCTCTTCTCTCACCTGCTCTTAGGCTGCTGTTACGTGACGGTGAAGGGCGGGGTTTCTCCTGCCCAGCTTTCATTCTTGTGTTAGCCTCGGCTTATTGTATGAAACTAAAGGCACTGTACAGTTGATCTTATACGGAGAAGTTTTGTTTTTCTTGAATCTGCGGCCAGCAGGGATGTAATTAATTACACATGTTTTGTGCTCACACATTTAATGCATTCTCGGACATCGACTTTTTTTTTCTTTGATATTTGAAACGTTAACCAATAGTGTAAATCAATCAAATAATTGCTGTGCGAAATCAGATAGGGGCCAGGGCTATCTCTAACTAATCAGAGTTTTTCTTTTAGGTAAACTGCAGGGCTCCTAGGGCAGCAAACCTTAGTTTTCCCCTGTAAGGTCACTGATGTTACCTTATCTCAGGAAACTGTTTTGCTAATCAATATTATTTCAAATGCTTGTCTAGTCTCACTGCAGTTTGTAGCACAAATATATCTACTGCAAATGGAGGGAGGGAGCCTCAGTCATTACACAATTATTGAATGGAATGTGCCATCTTCCATTGCTTTAGCCAGATACTCTGAAGCCATCCACTGACTTGCTGAATGTAGTGTTTCTTCTTACTTTCTTCTCCAGACCCCCTCCAAAAGCTCCCAAAGCCAACCTTGCATAAGGATGAATTCTTACGTCCTACAAGGCTAGCATCCAACATTATTTATTTATATTTTATACTATTATCATGGAAAATATCCATTCAAAATAAACCTTAAAAAAAGGACAAACGGAAAGAAAAGGATTTATTCTAGCAACCCTGGTACCAGCCTAGTAGGAAGTAAGACTGTGTCTCCCTGTTGGCTTGGCTTTGGGTTTTTATGAATGCGTTCTGGGGTGGGTGGGAATGCTTTTTTTAATTTTTTACTTTGGTTGAGTGAGAGGGGAGATGGGCTACTGGATTTTTTTCCCCTTGAAGGCTGGAGAGAGAGGGATAGTGTGGGGCAGGAGATCAGCAAATTAATTCTTTGATAAAATCAAGCAGGAGAGAGAGGGTATTGCTAGTTTTGGGGAGGAGTGAGAAGGGAGGGAGTTTAGTGGAAACAGGATTTTGCTGATTTTTCAGCACTAGCTGGCTAAGGGGCCTGTTTACTAAAATATGATAAGTTTTAACATTTACCACTTGTTAGAAGTAAATCCTAACATACAGTATGCGCAAAGATTGTGCACTGCTGGAGGTGGGGTCAGCAGATACACTGCAGTTAGTACACAGGGCACACACTGCACAGGCCTGTCTATTGCCAGTGCTGTGTATGTCCATTCCTGCTACTACTACTTATCACTTCTATAGCGCTACAAGGCATCCACAGCGCTTATACACCATACACATAAACACAGTCCCTGTTCAAAGAGCTCACAATCTAAATAAGACAGGTAACAGACAGAACTAAGGGGTAAGGGGAATTAAAGAGGAGGGGATAAAAGGTACAGGCAAGTGAGCAGTGGTTAGGACTCAAAAGCAGCGTCAAAGAGGTGGGCTTTTAGCTTGGACTTGAAAACGGCCAAAGACAGGGCTAGACGTACTGGCTCGGGAAGTCTATTCCAGGCGTGTGATGCAGCGAGATAGAAGGAACGGAGTCTGGAATTAGCAGTAGAGGAGAAGGGGACAGAGGAGAGATTTGTCAACAGAACGGAGTGTCTGAGGGGGGGGGTGTGTAGGGAGGGACAAGAGTGGAGAGGTATTGAGGAGCAGCAGTAAGAGAAGTTTGAATTGAATGCAGAAACGGATAGGGAGCCAGTGAAGTGACTTGAGGAGAGGGCTAATGTGAGCGTAGCGATTTTGGCGGAAAATGAGTCATGCAGCAGAGTTTTGGACTGATTGAAGAGGAGAGAGATGGCTAAGTGGGAGGCTGGTGAGAAGCAGGTTGCAATAGTCTAGGCCAGAGGTGATGAGGGTTCCCTGCCCATATCCTGCACAGTTTCTGTCCCGCAAGGACTGAAAACACATGATTTTTAAAATGCTGCTGTTTTTTTTTTAACACAGTAGTTTTTATGGTGTCTTGTGCGAACAGTTACCATACATTAAAGCACGTTAACTGCTTAATGCAACTTCTCTCTTTAGGCAACTAGGTTTTAGCCAGCTTGATTTAAGCTGATTTTCAGTTCATAATCGAGCTGGCTATGAGCGTCTTTTACTAAGGCGCGCTCACGTTTTTAGTGCGCGCTAAATGCTAGAGACACCCATAGGAATGCATTGGCATCTCTAATGCTTAGCAGGTCCACAATTTTAGCACACGCCAAAAACATGAGCGAGCCTTAGTGAAAGACCCTGTATGCCTGGTAGCTCAGCTTTGCTGGCCAATTGTTGGCCAGATAGATTGAGAACACAGCACCCTCTGGAATATTTCCCACTGTATATTTAAATCAGGGGGCTTCCCAAACCTATTCTGGGACCCCACAGACAGGTTTTCAGGATATCCACAATGAATATGCATGAGATAAATTTGCATATGGCATCCATCTGCCACGCGTACAGATTCATTTGATGTGTATTCATTATGGATATTCCGAAAACCTGTCTGGTTTGGAAAGAGCTGGGTTAAATGATGCATATTTAGGAAACTTCTCTGTATAATAAAGGAAATTCAAATGTTTGCTTCTTATCTGCTTATTTTTTATGGAAAATGAGAAAGAAAGAAAGAAAAATAAACTTCCTCAGACTCAGTTATATTGGGCTGATGTACAATAAAAGTGCAGTTCAAATAAAGGAGAGGCACATTTTATGTTTCAGGGCACTCACAGAAGGGAAGGTCTTTGCAGCCTTGCACTGACTATAGGAATGTTCAAGCTCAAGATGGCTCGGCTGTTTCCCCATTTCTCAGTGAAAACCCTGAAGCTAAATGAAAGAAGTGCTGCAAGGTAGGGCCACGTAATCCTTTGCCATAAAGGGTTTTGTATAATAGAACATGTTTCCAGCAGAAGAGAGAGCAAAGCTAATCTATGACTTTGAAAGTGCTAACCGTGTAGGCGCCTATAGGGATATTGTAGGCACACACATGGTTAACGCGCCTATAATACTGCTTAGTATACAGGGCCCTTAGTATCAAATTGGTTTCTGTAACAGTGTAATTAACCATATACATCACCAGGGAATGGCTGGTTACAGATAAGGTTACCATATGTCCGGATTTACCCGGACATGTCCTCTTTTTGAGGACATGTCTGGGCGGGTTTCTGGACAAACGGGTGGGCGGGCGGCAGACCTATCCTAGCCCCGAAGAGGTCACTAGACCACCAGGGCAGTAGATAGTAAGGGGAGGGGGAATATGTGACCCGGGGGAGGGGAGGTGACGTTTAGCTGTCTGTGAGTGGCTGAGAGAGACCTGGAGGGGCATAATCAAAAGGGAGGGACATCTAAGTAAGTGGAGCTGTGGCCAAGTGGTTACATCACTGGTCTTGTAATGCAGAGGTGGCCGGTCTATGGCATTTGGCCGGCCCCAATCGTATTATCGAAACAAAAGATGGCCGGCCATCTTTTTCGATAATACGGTTCTGGACAGCTCTTTGCGGCGCCGCCAAAATAGATGGCCGGCCATCTATTTGGCCGGTGCCATTCGATTATGCCCCTCTGTATCAGTCGAAAGTCTCGTGGAGGGGCGTTTTCGAAAGGGACGTCCATGTTTTGATATGGACGTCCTCGCAAAACATCCCCATCCAGGGGCGGGGAAACCTGTATTTTCAAAACAAGATGAACGTCCATCTTTTGTTTCGATAATACGGTCAGGGACGTCCAAATCCTGAAATTTGGTCATTCTTAGAGATGGTCGTCCCTAGACTTGGTTGTTTCTGATTTTCGGCGATAATGGAAACCAAGGACGTCCATCTTAGAAATGACCAAATGCAAGCCATTTGGTCGTGGGAGGAACAAGCAATTGTAGTGCACTGGTCCCCCTGACATGCCCAGGACACCAACCGCCAGCCTAGGGGGCACTGCGGTGGACTTCATAAATTGCTTCCAGGTATATAGCTCCCTTACCTTGTGTGCTGAGCTCCCCAAAACCCACAACTGTACACCACTACCATAGCCCTTACGGGTGAAGGGGGCACCTAGATGTGGGTACAGAGGGTTTCTGGTGGGTTTTGGAGGGCTCGCTGTTTCCTCCACAAATGTAACAGGTGGGGGGGGGGGGTATGGGTTTGGGTGCGGCAAAATGAAAACCAGCTCTCGTCCATTTTCAGCCTGAGACCTTACCGCCACCTGTTGACTTGGTGGTAAGGTCTTGCGTGCTACCCGGGCGGTAAGCATGCAGCATGCCAACTGCTATTTACTGCCAGATAGGCGCCCCATGGTAGAAAATGAGAAAATATTTTCTACCGCGTGTTTTCGGGTGCGCCGAATTCAGAATTATCGCCCGGGGGTGTGCAGTAGCTGGGCGGTAATGCCAGTTTGAGTTTCTTCGGATGCTCGTAGGCCCTTACACACCTTTGAAAAAAAGAGCCCCTCAATATTGGAGGTGCTTAGCACCCACAGAGCTGGCTTCTCTATGGAAACTTCAGCCTGCTTTTAAAAAGTGAGTTGAAAAGACTTGTCCCACACTTTGATACCTAAACTTAGACCAGATTCAGGTTACAATTTGGGCAATTAACTGCTCTTCCAATTGAGGAGATGCTGTTGTAAAAATAGAGGAGTTTTTATGAGAGAGAATTCTGACTGTACTGTGGAAGCTCAAATATGCAAAACTGCTGACCTAAAACAGTTCAAAAAGAAAATAATTTAATAAAATTAAAGAACCCCTGAGTTGTTGAATTACATTGAAATGTGCATGTGTTGCTAAAAACAGAAGCCCTAAATGACTGGATTTTGGATAGAGTTCAGAAAGCAGGCTCCACAAACGATCTTTGACCATGTGTGCATGCGTTTATTTTCCTTCCACAGACCTTTGCAAGGCTTTTATTTGCCCATTGTGACCTTCATTGGCAGGCGCTCCTACGCAAGTCAGATAGAGCAGGTGAGTAGCAACATGTGTCTGCCCTTGAAAAGTCAATGACCTGTACAAAGCCAAGAGTTTAGGCTTCTGATGGGACTGGTCTTCCATTCCCTGCACCAACCACCTCCCAAAAAACCTGAAGTCGCTCAAAGCATGTTTATAGTGACATGCTTTGGGAGATTTCAAAGTGGAGTCCTTGTGCACCATTCTGCAAGACCTCAGGAGTCAGCTGGACAAAAAAGACAGACTTTAGGGAGGAAAGGGGGAAAGAGGGGAGACCGAGAATCCCTACACTCCTGCGGCATTCAGCTGACGACCCACAAATCTAGACTGGTAGGAGAAACTAATGGAATTGGGAATTGACCCCTGCATCCTATTCTCTTACATAAGTCTATAAATTGGCATCAATTGGGTGCATAATGTTATAGATTAATAGCACTTACATGCATGATTGGCATTTAAAGGGGTCATGGATTTGATCTACTGCCTTTCTGTGGTACAACCAAAGTGGTTTATGTATATTGTACATAGGCACTTTCTCTGTCCCTAGTGGGCTCACAGTCTGTGTTTTGTACCTGGGGCAGTGGAGGGTTAAGGAGCTGCAGTGGGAATCGAACCCAGTTCCCCAGGATCAAAGTCTGCTGCATTAACCTCTAGGCTACTCCTCCATTAGCAACATTCCATCTAGAATCTCAGATAGCAGCAACAGAATCTCAAATAATAGCAACATTCCATTTAGAATGTCAAATAGGGAAAGGGAAATGGGACTTGATATACCGCCTTTCTGTGGTTTTTGCAACTACATTCAAAGCGGTTTACATAGTATATACAGATACTTATCTGTACCTGGGGCAATGGAGGGTTAAATGACAAGGAGCCTGCACTAACCTCTAGGCTACTCCTCCACTCCTTACTCTTTGGGATTCCGGAATCTTGCTATTCTTTGGGGTTCTACATGGAATGTTGCTACTCTATGAGATTGTGCATGGAATCTTGTTGATGGAACTTGATATACTGCCTTTCTGTGTTTTTTGCAGCTACATCCAAAGTGGTTTACATAGTATATACAGGTGCTTATTTGTACCTGGGGCAATGGAGGGTTAGGTGACTTGCCCAGGGTCACAAGGAGCTGCAGTAGGAAACAAACCCAGTTCCCCAGGTTCTCAGCCCACTGCACTCAATCATCAATGGCCAAATTGTTAAATTGGTTTCGATTGGATCCTGGCATCTTTTTTTACTCCGCAGCCACCTTGGAGTTAGTTTTGGCGATTAACGACTTTGAATAACTTTGTGTCATCAGCAAATTTAATTACCTCGCTAGTTACTCCCATTTATAAATGATTTAGAGATGGGAGTAACTAGCGAGGTAATTAAATTTGCTGATGACACAAAGTTATTCAAAGTCGTTAACTCGCGACAGGATTGTGAAAAATTACAAGAGGACCTTACGAGACTGGGAGACTGGGCGGCTAAATGGCAGATGACGTTTAATGTGAGTAAGTGCAAGGTGATGCATGTGGGAAAAAAGAACCCGCATTATAGCTACGTCATGCAAGGTTCCACGTTAGGAGTTACGGACCAAGAAAAGGATCTGGGTGTCGTCGTTGATAACATGCTGAAACCTTCTGCTCAGTGTGCTGCTGCGGCTAGGAAAGCGAATAGAATGTTGGGTATTATTAGGAAAGGTATGGAAAACAGGTGTGAGGATGTTATAATGCCGTTGTATCGCTCCATGGTGCGACCGCACCTTGAGTATTATGTTCAATTCTGGTCGCCGCATCTCAAGAAAGATATAGTAGAATTGGAAAAGGTGCAGCGAAGGGCGACTAAAATGATAGCGGGGAAGGGACAACTTCCCTATGAAGAAAGACTAAGGAGGCTAGGGCTATTCAGCTTGGAGAAGAGACGGCTGAGGGGAGACATGATAGAGGTATATAAAATAATGAGTGGAGTGGAACAGGTGGATGTGAAGCGTCTGTTCACGCTTTCCAAAAATACTAGGACTAGGGGGCATGCGATTAAACTACAGTGTAGTAAATTTAAAACAAATCGGAGAAAAGTTTTCTTCACCCAACGTGTAATTAAACTCTGGAATTCATTGCCGGAAAATGTGGTGAAGGCGGTTAGCTTAGCAGAGTTTAAAAGGGGTTGGACGGTTTCCTAAAGGACAAGTCCATAAACCGCTACTAAACGGACTTGGAAAAATCCAAAATCCCAGGAATAACATGTATAGAATGTTTGTAAGTTTGGGAAGCTTGCCAGGTGCCCTTGGCCTGGATTGGCCGCTGTCGTTTACAAGATGCTGGGCTCGATGGACCCTTGGTCTTTTCCCAGTATGGCATTACTTATGTACTTAAGAAATATTTTTGGAAGCATTTCTTCCTGAAGCAGCGGGCTCCAGCGAAACAAGGTGCTCTTGTTGAAGATTTTATTTTTTGCCTATAGCTAAAGTCGGCATTGCATTGAAGACGGGATGAGGACAAAGTTGAGAGCTACTCTAGACGACGTGTGAAAGTCGGATAAGTACTCATTGGTGCACCTTTCCCCAACGTGCCTTTTTTTATGCAGGCCTGACAGAGAATTGTTCTATATTAGTTAATGGCATTTCCTAATTTAGTTTGAAATATATTAGAAATGCCATTGCAGAAGATTAAAGCATTTTCTCTCAGAGCTACAGTTTTTTTTTAAGAAAAAAAAAGGGGGGGGGGTTTAGTAACCAAAGCTTTTTCTCCTTTTTAGGAGTTTTTTTGCTTTGGTTCTTTCCCCCCCCCCTATAGATATTATGGAAGCCAATGATATGATCTTGCTCTGTACGCAGTTGAGGTGTACCCAGTAGTGGTACAGTTCTTCAGTATTGAATGACCTCACTGGGAAGCTTTGAGGTTTCTTTTGTTTAAATATGATATTCTAGACGTAACTGTGAGGCACAGGCAGCTCCTTGTGACTCTGGGCAAGTCACTTAACCCTCCATTGCCCCATGTAAGCCACATTGAGCCTGCCATGAGTGGGAAAGCGCAGGGTACAAACGTAACAAAAATAAAATAGATACTATTGGAGATTCTACATGGAATGTTGCTACTATTGGAGATTCTACATGGAATGTTGGTATTCCACTAGCAACATTCCATGTAGAAGGCTGCGCAGGCTTCTGTTTCTGTGAGTCTGGGTACGTGCAGGACGTCAGACTCACAGAAGCAGAAGCCTGCGCGGCCACATTGGTGATCTGCAAGGGCTGACTTCTACATGGAATAGCAACATTCCATGTAGAAGAATCTCAAATAGTAGCAACAGTGGAGGAGGAGTGGCCTAGTGGTTAGGGTGGTGGACTTTGGTCCTGGGGAACTGAGGAACTGAGTTCGATTCCCACTTCAGGCACAGGCAGCTCCTTGTGACTCTGGGCAAGTCACTTAACCCTCCATTGCCCCATGTAAGCCGCATTGAGCCTGCCATGAGTGGGAAAGCGCAGGGTACAAATGGAACAAAAATAAAATAGATACTATTGGAGATTCTACATGGAATGTTGCTACTATTGGAGATTCTACATGGAATGTTGCTACTATTGAGATTCTGTTGCTACTATTGGAGATTCTACATGGCATGTTGCTACTATTGGTGATTCTACATGGAATGTTGCTATTCCACTAGCAGAAAACGAGTTCACAATATCAATGTCTCTGGTAACATTCAACTGCTAATAACCACAAACCAGGACTCAAAAGCCACCTACTGCGAGTAAGTGTAGTAATAAACAGTTATTTCACCCGTATGTGATCATTAATTTTTATGTGTAGAGTACCCTCAGATATAAACCACCGTGACTGCAGTCAATAATGCTGCTACAATGCCTTGTTTTGTGGATTGCTTGAGACAGAATAAAGAAGAAGAAGCGATTTATGTAGCCTTAACCCTTTGTCCCTGAGGAAATTGTTTTGAAACCCCGCGGAGTCGGGCGGATCCAGGGGAAGGCAATTGCTAATTGTTTCAGCAAGGCAACACAGTTCTGCCAGAGAGGCAAGAACTTACGAGATAAGTGTACAGTTTTTTTCACCTAGTATATGTAATCTTTTAAACAAATGTATAAGTGATTTTATAGCACTGTGGTGATTGGGATGCAAAAAAATATGAGCAGAGGTTGCTCTTTACCCAAAAAAATATAGTAAGAGTTACCCAATGAAAGAAGTGCTATGCCACGTTGTAGCAGCATTATTGACTGCAGTCACGGTGGTTTATATCTGAGGGTACTCTACACATAAAAATTAATGATCACATACGGGTGAAATAACTGTTTATTACTACACTTACTCGCAGTAGGTGGCTTTTGAGTCCTGGTTTGTGGTTATTAGCTATTCCACTAGCAACATTCCGTGTAGAAGGCTGCGCAGGCTTCTGTTTCTGTGAGTCTGACGTCCTGCACGTCAGACTCACAGAAGCAGAAGCCTGTACGGACACATTGGTGATCTGCAAGGGCCGACTTCTACATGGAATGTTGCTAGTGGAATAGCAACATTCCATGTAGAATCTCAAATAGTAGCAACAGTGGAGGAGTGGCAACAGTGGAGGAGTGGCCTAGTGGTTAGAGTGGTGGACTTTGGTCCTGGGGAACTGAGTTTGATTCCCACTTCAGGCACAGGCAGCTCCTTGTGACTCTGGGTAAGTCACTTAACCCTCCATTGCCCCATGTAAGCCGCATTGAGCCTGCCATGAGTGGGAAAGTGCAGGGTACAAATGTAACAAAATATATATATATATATATATATATATATATATATATATATATATATATATATATAGGCTTTATTAAAAACTGATGATAATGGTTTGCAGCACACGTAAAAGTATGACATCTTCATTAAATTTTATATCCATCAGTGCTGACTAAACGTATAGGACTGCTGAATGTTGATACATTTGAAACGTCTATATTAGATTTTAAAAGTATATGTGCAACATCCTGCTGAAAATGTACCCCCTTGTCTCTATAATCCACTAATTATATGTTTTTTTCTTTTCTTTTTACAGGTTGAAAACAAAAGTGTGTTAATTACAGGCTGTGACTCTGGATTTGGGTTCTCTATTGCCAAGCACATGCATGCCAAAGGTTTTACCGTGTTTGCGGGCTGTTTGCTTAAGGCAAGGATAAGCAGAGAACAATCTCAGTGTATTGACTCAAGTGACTATATACTGTACTAACAGAACATGGAGGGTGTGAGTGGTATGTTTTAATTGCACCATCGTGTAGGGTAGCACAGGGGCGTAGCCAGACAACAGATTTTGGGTGGGCCTAGGCAAGAGGTGGGTGGGCACAAAGTGTTCTCCCTCCCCCCCACCAAAAAAATATCTCAGTTGGCAGAAAAATGCTTCTTTCCAACTTGGCAGTCTGCAGCAGGCATGCGCTGAAAACTGGGCATGCGCAGATGCCAGTATCAAGGAGAGTAGTGTTTTCGTTAGGAGTCACTGCCCAGGAAAAGGATTTGGGTGTCAGTTTGCAGCGGGTGCCTGAGAAAGCAAATAGAATGTTAAGAAATATTAGGAATGGAAAACAAAAATGAGAATGTTATAATACTTTTGTATAATTTAATGGTGCAACTGCACCTTGAATACTGTGTGCAATTCTGGTCACTACATCTCAAAAAAGATATAGCAGAATTAGAAAAGGTACAGAGAAAGGCAATGAAAATGATAAAAGGGATGGAACAATTTCCATATAAGGAAAGGCTAAAGAGGCTAGGGCTCTTCAGCTTAGAGAAGAGGCATCTGAGGGGGAGATATGATAGAGGTCTATAAAATATTGAGTGGAGTGGAACAGGGAGACATGAATTGCGTATTTACTCTTTCCAAAAATGCATGGACTAGGGGGCACAAAATGAAGCTACTAAGTAGTAAATTAAAAACAAATTGTAAAAAATATTTATTCACTCAATGTGTAATTAAACTCTGGAATTCATTGCCAGGGAATGTGGTAAAAGTAGTTAGCTTAGCAGGGTTTAAAAAAAAAAAGGTTTGGATAATTTCCTAAAAGAAAAGTTCATAAGCCATTATTAAGGTGGACTAGGGAAAATCCACTGCTTATTTCTAGGATAAGCAGCATAAAATTGGTTTTGCTTTTTTGGGATCTTTTCAGGTACTTGTAACCTGGATTGTCCATTGTTGTAAACAGGTTACTGGGCTTGATGGGACTTTCGGTCTGTCCCAGTATGGAACCCTTATTATCAGTGGCGTAGGAAGGGGGGGGGGGCGGTGGGGCGGTTACTTCCTGTTCCGGGGCAGAGAAAGCAGGGAAGCAGTAGAGCCGACGCAGCTCCCAGTGACGTGCACTGGGGGCGGATCGGCCCTCCCGCCTGCCCCCCGCTGAAAGGTAGGGTGCGTTTCGGAGGGGGGGGCGCCGTGCCCTGCACCCGGGGGGGGGGGGGTGTGCAGTGGCGACCCGCCCCGGGTGTCAGGCACCCTCGCTACGGCACTGCTTATGATATTATATTCTTAAGATGATGAAAGGCAGCCTATCCTTTTGTTTGTTCAAATCCTAAAGGCATTATACAATAAAGAGTTGCTCAACTTTCTACTTTTGTAAGAGAAAAAGTAGTTTCAATTTGGGAATATTGTCCTTTTTTTAGGAAGTCAAAATTAGGATTTTCTTCAGAGGCCTGAAGGGTCAGGGAGAAGAAAAATATAGCCTTTGTCCAACAGTGACCTCATTAGTCAAACCCAGGATACACAGGTACCAAGATCTGGAGGTATCAGTGGTCTGTGGCCTCTGGCAATATTTAGGCTAGATAAAAGGGTCGGAGGATTGAAATGCTGAAATCCCCCTTCCTTCAGGTCGCCTGCAGCCCTAGTGGGACCCAGTTCAGATTGAAGAGAGGAAACCACTGAACTGTTCCAAAAAAAAAATTGAAAGCCCCAAGCATTTCTTTCTGTAAACTTTATTTCAAGAGAGATTTTTGGATATTTGGATGTTGGTCATGGAGGTCTTGGATTCACTTGCTCTGGTCACTTCCATTATCTCTATAGGACAAAGGAGACAGTGGTGTGAAAGAGCTGGAGAGCCTAAAGAGTGACCGCATGAAGACCGTCCAGCTGAATGTCTGCAGTAAAGAAGAGGTGACCCGGGCAGAGGAATTCATCAGGAGAAATTTGAAGGACGCTGAGAAAGGTGGGCAAGTTTTCCCTTTATTATATCTGAGTTTAAGGCAGTTTCTCAAAATGAAGTCCACACTCTTGAGAGGAGTGGTCTTTCTTTTTTTTTTTTGTAAGGACTATTTTTGCATTTTGGCCACATTTTATTACCTCAGATTACAGGTAAGGCAACTAAATTCTGTGAAGAAGGCTATCCACAGAAAATAAGAACAGTGGCGTACCAAGGGGGGTGGGGGCGGTCCGCCCCGGGTGCACACCGCTGGGGGGGGGGGTGCGTCTGTCGGCAATGCTCGTTCCATGCTCCCTCTGCCCCAGAACAGGAAGTAACCTGTTCTGGAGGAGAGGGAGCAGGGAACTAGAGAAGCCGACATGCGCGTGGCACCCCCCCCCCCCCCAGCAGGTAAAAATGCACCCGGGGGGGGGGGTCCTTTCACCGGGGGTGGGGGGGGGTCGCGCTGTACCGGGGGTGGGGGGCGCATTGGCGATCCGCCCCGGGTGTCAGCCACCCTAGGAACGCCACTGAATAAGAATTACTAAGCCGCGTAGGTGCCTACACGGTCCTAATGCTCACCAACTCAGAGTTACTGCCTGGCTACCACGTGGCCCGTGCTGTAATGTCATTTTTTTACGCACGTCTGCCATGCACGCCAGAAAATGTATTTTATTTTGTGGTGCGCTTAGAAAATCGGGCGGTCACTCTTGACTTGACGAGCGTAGGCGATTACCGCATGGTTAACGTGAGAGACCTTACCGCTAAGTCAATGGCTGGCGGTAAGGTCTCAGGCCCAAAATGGACGCACGCCAATTTTTATTTTGCCGCACGTCCATTTTCGGCAAAAATGTTTAAAATACTTTTTTTTTTTTTACAGGCGCGATGAAAAATGGATCTGTGTGCACCCAAAACATGCGCCTACACTACCACAGGCCATTTTTCACTGCACCTTAGTAAAAGGACCCCTAGAAATTTTGAAGGAAAGGAATAGTGACACTGCTGTGATGCAACAGTAAGCATAATGGCATCTGTCACAGGCTTAAATGAATTTCACCTTGTGTCTGCCAGCTCTTAGCTTATCTGTGCAGGGGAAGACGTACAATTGCAGCTTCAGCAAAATTCATATCCCTATTTTAACAGGGAGGTAGGCGAGAAGAGTCCTGAGACAGCAACTATTATCTCACACCCAAGAGGCAAACTCAGTAAGATCTGGCACTGGCTGTGATGTGAATATCTGACAGATTGGTGGAGGGCGTACAAGGGCTGATGAACAGAAACGTGCAAACCCACGGAGGATTTCACAAACAGAAAGCAAGCAGTATATACCAAGATATAACTGAGCAATTTTCAAATTTTTGATATTAATAAGCAGCATAAAAAAGGGTGTCTGAGAATTGTTTCCCTTCTCTGCAGGCCCCTGAACGCAAGGGGAAAAAAGAGAGAGGGATAGACTAGGTGATGGAAAGTATTCGTAGCGTTTCCATTTCTGCGTACGCAGGCTCTCGCCACCAGCTGTGTGCCACAGGCTCAGTTTCTGAAAATCACCTTGCAGGCTTCCACCCCTCATGAGCAGTTAAAGAATTTCCCCAACAGGGGGCAGTTTTCAACCAAAATGCTTTAATGTAGAGTCCATGCATACTTTTTATCCATGGACTTTCCACCAGTTTTCAAAGGCAATATAGATATGTTTATTCCCTTTGAAAACTGTTAGTGGCCAAAACTATTTTTTTTTTGTGCAAGCATAATTTAACTTGGAAACCACATATGTAGAGTAGATTTAAAGAGCAATTTATGCACATGCTTTTCTGATCCCTTGTAAACCCCCCCCCCCCCCCCCCCGAGAATGTGTCACCCAAATCCAGCTACAAGAACTTGCCTTTTGTAACGCTGCTTGGGTTTGAGAGTAGGTAATTAGACGGATGGTTTACCTGGGCAAATCAGTATTTTTCATCTGTAAATGGCTTTGAATATTGCCTTTAATTCCTTAAGTTTGGCAACTCTGCATGGGATTAGTTGCTGATACCTTGTTGCCAGCGCTGTTGCAATGGGAAGTGATGATCCAGCAGCTTTTGATTTAATTTTTTTGTGGTCACAATAGGGAAGAGCTACATCTAAATTAATCTAAAGTTGTTTAATCTAATTTGAGTAACTTTAGAATGTAAAACCAACAAATGATAGGCATATCAAATCTCTGCTACGTGTCAAAAATACTAGAGAAAATAGTATTTGTTCAACTTACATCTTTTTCTGACAAAATACTAGCTCTTCACCCTAGACAATCTGGTTTCAGATGACATTTTAGTACTGAAACAATTATGATAGCCCTCCTCAGTGAACTCCATTCCCATTTCGAACGTCATCAACTTGTTCTAGCGGTCTCTCATGACCTACCAGCAGCAAACGATCTTGTCGATCATTCCCAGTGGCGTTCCTAGCCTGGATAGCACCCGGGGCGGATCGCCGATGCGCCCCCCCCCCCCGCCTGCAAAATGACCCCCCCCCCCGAGTGCACGCAGCTGGGGGGGTGCCGCGGCACGCGCCTTTGGGCTCCGACTTCGCTAACTTCGCTTGTTCGCTGCAGCTCCCTCTGCCCCGGAACAGGAAGTAACCTGTTACGGGGCAGAGGGAGCTGCAGCGAAGTTAGCGAAGTCGGAGCTCACAGGTGTGCGCCGCGGCACCCCCCAGCGGCGTGCACCCCTTGGTACGCCACTGATCATTCCGTGCTTCTTTCTCATCTGGCTGACCTCGGCCTTTCTGGTACAGTGTTATCATGGTTCACTTCATTCTTGTCTGACCGTTCTTTTCAATCTGCGAGGCAAAAACTGGATCGTGGTGTCCCCCAGGGATCCATTCTTTCCCCTTTACTCTTCAGTCTCTTTTTCAGCCCTGTTGCCTCCCTGATTCAATCTTTTGGCATTTCAGTTCACATATATGCAGATGTTATTCTTCTACTTTTTCCAGCGTCGCCTTTATCAGTCTCTTTAGGACCCCTACAAGCCTGTCTGGACTCAGTTGCTCTTTGGTTACAGGAATATCAATTAGTGCTTAACAGTTTCATGCTGGTTTTCCCGAGCAATAACACCACCGTCGGTCCCTGTACAACTGTTCAGAACTTCCATCATTCCTGTTCCAAATTTTCGATAACCTCGGAGTCATACTGGACTCATCCTTATCTTTTGTACCACACGTTTCATCCCTGGCAAAAATTAGTTCTCTGAACTTTAGGAGATTAAGAACTATTCAGCGCTTTTTTGACTAAACCCAGTTGCATGCCCTCATATTATCCTTTTTCGCATCTCGTCCGGACTATTGCAATATCATCTATGCTGGCCTACCACAATCAACAATAAAAAAAAAACTGCAAACCTTGCAAAACACTGTAATTCGTGTTCTATGTCGTGCTCATTGTTATGCAACAAAGAGAGGGAGCTAAGTACACAAAAAAGTCCAAGCAAAAAAACAGCACAAAGGGCCTTTAAAAACACAGGGAACACAATTCTTTCATATAAAAAATCCTTTAATAATGGAATTTGATTGGAGAAAGACCCGACACGGGTCATGTTTCGGTGCTACCGCACCTGTGTCAGGGGTCACACCAATGACTACAAAAACCCTCAACAGACTAGTTTCAACTGTCTGATGTTTTCCAGAGTTTTCCCTCCAAACAACATGCAGTGAAGAACTCACCCACACCTTTAGTGTGAGTCACAATGAGATATATCATACCATTACTTAAGCAATTCCATTGGTTACCAGTTCGTCAATGCATCACTTCCTTATAAGATAAACTTTCAAGGCTCTTTGGATCGACTCTCCTGATTATCTTTCCTGTCTAACGATTCCATACTCTCCAGCACGGGTTCTGTGTTCAAAATCCTTGGTGTCACAATCGACCGAAACCTTACACTCGAGACCCAAGTTAACTCTACAGTGAAGAAAATGTTCCACTCAATATGGAAACTTAAACGTGTGAAACCATTCTTCCCAAGGGCAACATTCCACAACCTGATACAATCAATGGTACTCAGCCATGTTATTGCAGTGGACTTTATGCAGGATGCAAAGCACAACTCATAAAGGAACTACAGACTGCTCAAAACACAGCAGCCTGGCTTATATTTGGAAAATCGCAATTCTACAGTGCCAAACCCCTATGAGAAAAACTGCACTGGCTCCCAATCAAGGAGCGTATTACTTTCAAAATCTGCACCCTAGTCCACAAGATTATATGTGGCGAAGCCCCAGGTTATATGATTGACCTCATAGACCTGCCAACCAGAAACACAACCAGAACATCACGAACATACCTAAATCTTCACCACCCTAGCTGCAAAGGACTCAAGTACAAATCAATTTACGGATCCAGCTTCTCCTATATAAGCACGCAACTATGGGACGCATTACCGAAAGCCATAAAGACAATGCATGACCATCTCAACTTACGGAAATCACTAAAGACCGATCTGTTTGAAAAGGCATACCCTACTGACCCAACTTAAGTGCCTGAATTCAGCAACACAACGAAACCAAAACTTGCAACGAACATTATATAACTCGTCCTCTCTCGCTCCTCTAATGTGTCTGTAACGCATATATCTCATTCTCTCTAACATTACTCTGTATTTGTTTCATCACCAGAGGTGGTAACGCCTCACAGTACTATGTAAGCCACATTGAGCCTGCAAATAGGTGGGAAAATGTGGGGTACAAATGCAACAAATAAAATAAATAAACGAACGTCGATTTGATTTTTCCGGGACCAACATTTGCACGTTTAGAATGCACAAGAAACTGCGTTTTTTCTTTTTGGCACCCCACGTTTGGAATAACCTCCCATTGTATAGGAAAATAGTCGTTGATCCTTTTCAGTTTCCATAGTGTTCTGAAGCATTTTGTTGTTACCGCTGGTATTTGACTGTCCAGTGACAGATGTCTATCAAGAATAATTCCCAGTATTTTTATCTGTGTTTCGATTTCCTATGTTTGATGTTTGTGTGAAGTATTGGGGAGATGGTGGGGTTGTGTGGGCTTGATAAGACCAGGAATTTGGTTTTGTCTCTGTTTAATTTAAGTTTGAATGTTTCTGCCCAGTTTTCCATAAGGTCCAGACCTGTTTTAACTTTGTCCAGTATTTCTGTGTCACTGTTGTTTAAAAGGTAAGTAAATAGTGACGTCATCCACGTATATGAATGGGTTAAAGCCCATTAGCTCCAGTTTTTTCCGAGTGGAGCCATCGTTACATTGAACAGTGTTGATGATATTGGGGAACCCTGTGGTACTCCACACTGGGAAACCCAGGCGTTCTAAGATGACTGTAAGATGGATCCTTTTTTTGGATGTAACGAGCAAAACATCTCGATTCTGACTTAAACAGTTTATCGAAAATGCCCCCCCCCCCCATGTTTATGCATGCATGGAATACCCACACACATTTACCTTTTTCAGAGCAGGTGTGAATTTATGTGAGAGGATTTGTGTGCTGTTAGGGCTGGTTCTGTTTGATAGAAGTACATAGTTGCCTTTTTTCACATTTCATATAGGTACCCTGTTGTAAAGCTAAATTTAAAAAAAAAGTTTCTGAAAACAACTATGGTGTAAAGGGTTATCATGACTTTCCTCCAAAACCCATACCAAAATTCCTCATTGATCCACTTTTGAAAAATAAGTTTGAAAAACAATTCTAATATTGTTAAAATATATCCAGCTAGATCCCAAAGGGATCCTTTTACTAAGCTTTAGTAAAAAGTGGCATTAGCGTTCTCTTACAAGGGTTTTTTTTTTCTGTGCTCTAAGGCCATTTTTACCACAGCCAGAAAATGGGCAATTTTCTATTTTTTCTATTAATGGTCATACACTAATGTTTATTTATTTAGATTTTGCTCACACCTTTTTCAGTAGTAGCTCAAGGTGAGTTACATTTATTTTATTTTAGTTACATTTGTACTCCGCGCTTTCCCACTCATGGCAGGCTCAATGCGGCTTACATATACATGTATGTATTTGTACCTGGGGCAATGGAGGGTTAAGTGACTTGCCCAGAGTCACAAGGAGCTGTGCCTGAAGTGGGAATCAAACTCAGTTCCTCAGTTCCCCAGGACCAGAGTCCACCACCCTAACCACTAGGCCACTCCTCCACTCAGGTACATTCAGGTACTCTGGATATTTCTCTGTCCCGGGAGGGCTCACAATCTAAGTTTGTACCTGAGGCAATGGAGGGTTAAGTGACTTGCCCAAGATCACAAGGAGCAGCACTGGGATTTGAACCAGCCACCTCTGGATTGCAAGACCGATGCTCTAACCACTAGGCCACTCCTCTTCTCCACTGTCATTAGTGTGCAGCCATTATAAAATTACTACATGAACGCTTACCAATACCTATTTTGTAGGCAGTAAGGGCTCACGCTGTAATCTTGCTTTAACTGATTAACACAGGGAAGCCCATTCTCCGCCCCCTAACATTCCTCCCCCAATAAAAAAATGCAAAAAAATTATTAGCACCTGAATTAGCACACAACAAATTAGAACATATCACAGGATGCCTGAGTGCATCCTGCAGGAAGCCGTTTTAAGCTGTAGTAAACGCACGCTAGTGCTTTCCGCAGCTTAGAAAAAAAGACCCCAAAATTAGCTAGACAAACCTTTTGAGTATTCACCTCTCTAACATTATCACTAAATTTTGAATTCAGTCATACATTATCCTAAACTGGTAATCTGTGTTTTTTTTTTTGTTGTTGTTACATTTGTACCCCGCACTTTCCCACTCATGGCAGGCTCAATGCGGCTTACATGGGGCAATGGAGGGTTAAGTGACTTGCCCAGAGTCACAAGGAGCTGCCTGTGCCTGAAGTGGGAATCGAACTCAGTTCTTCAGGCCCAAAGTCTACCACCCTAACCACTAGGCCACTCCTCCACACTCCCGCTGCCTGTGTAAAACTCTCACCTAAGATTCTTTGTTGCACATATGAAAAATCTGGCTGGACTGCCGTCATCTACTATGTTACCGTTGATAGAGTCAGTGTAGCACGGAAACTGTACACTAGATGGCAGTGTTCCAGAAGTAGACAACCCGGCTCTGGAGAAGCTTTACTGCTAATGAAATTGGTTCACTGCTTCTGCAGCAGGATGGAAAAGGCAGCAGTAGGACTGGCTTAACAGATGCTGTGCCTCCTGCTGAGCGTAAACATGAAGACTTGCAGCAAGTAAGGCAGCTCAGTGCAAAAATGGAGAAGTGCTTCAGGGACCACTATTTTAAAAAGCAGTTCTGTTAGTTTTCTAAATTCAGGAGTCAGTTTGCCAGCAGCTGGTAAATGTATAACTCTGTTATCCATAGATTGAGTACAGATCATGCTGGGGTGAAAATTCGTCTAACTACACTGGTGGCACAGTCTGTATAGTGGAGGGACAAAGGGAGAGTGGAAGGAGGGCAGAGCCTCAGTATTACCTGGATAGCAATGATTTTTAATCCCTATCTAGATGTGGTTTTTGCTGGCCTCCCACTTAGTCACCTCTCCCCTCTCCAGTCGGTTCAAAACTCTGCTGCCCGTCTCATCTTCCTCCAGGGTCGCTTTACTCATACTACCCCTCTCCTCAAGACCCTTCACTGGCTCCCTATCCGTTTTCGCATCCTGTTCAAACTTCTTCTACTAACCTATAAATGTACTCACTCTGCTGCTCCCCAGTATCTCTCCACACTCGTCCTTCCCTACACCCCTTCCCGTGCACTCCGCTCCATGGATAAATCCTTCTTATCTGTTCCCTTCTCCACTACTGCCAACTCCAGACTTCGCGCCTTCTGTCTCGCTGCACCCTACGCCTGGAATAAACTTCCTGAGCCCCTACGTCTTGCCCCATCCTTGGCCACCTTTAAATCTAGACTGAAAGCCCACCTCTTTAACATTGCTTTTCACTCGTAACCACTTGTAACCACTCGCCTCCACCTACCCTCCTCTCTTCCTTCCCGTTCACATTAATTGATTTGATTTGCTTACTTTATTTATTTTTTGCTATTAGATTGTAAGCTCTTTGAGCAGGGACTGTCTTTCTTCTATGTTTGTGCAGCGCTGCGTACGCCTTGTAGCGCTATAGAAATGCTAAATAGTAGTAGTAGTAGTCTCTTGTAACCAGAGCTAATATTGTGATGTCATAATGCCTCAGGCCACCAATAAGAGCCAACCTCATCAGTGATGTCACAATGGCTTGATTGTCCTATACTTGGCTCACTTTTATTACATAGCTCTTTGAGCAGGGACTGTCTTTCTTCTATGTTTGTGCAGCGCTGCGTATGCCTTGTAGCGCTATAGAAATGCTAAATAGTAGTAGTGGTTTATTTATTGGGATTTATTAACCACTTTTATGACGAGATTCACCCAAGGCAGTGTACAACTGGTACAGTTTAGTATATAACTTTAACAGCATAATAAAAGGAAAATCTTTTCAGTGGCAGTGCTACCATGTGCAAAACCCAGGTTCAGACTCTGGGGTCAGTGATACTCTACAAAGCCAGCAGGCACAGCCTCTGTAGTATCACTCTCTCGGCTGCCTCGCAGTGGTGACACCTACTGGCCAGATTTGATGTATGTATACTACTACTACTACTTAACACTTCTAAAGCGCTACTAGGGTTACGCAGCGCTGTACAGTTTAACAAAGAAGGACAGTCCCTGCTCAAAGGAGCTTACAATCTAAAGGACAAAATGTGCAGTCAATCAAATTGGGGCAGTCTAGATATAACTTGTCTGGAATGTTTTTACGTTTGGGGAGCGTGCCAGGTGCCCTTGACCTGGATTGGCCACTGTCGGTGACAGGATGCTGGGCTAGATGGACCTTTGGTCTTTCCCAGTATGGCACTACTTATGTACTTATGTACTTATGAATAGAGGTATAATGGTGGTTAGGTGCCGAAGGCGACATTGAAGAGGTGGGCTTTGAGCAAGGATTTGAAGATGGGCAGGGAGGGGGCTCAGGAAGTTTATTCCAAGCATAGGGACAGGCGAGGCAGAAAGGGTGGAGCCTGGAGTTGGCGGTGGTGGAGAAGGGTACTGAGAGGAGGGATTTGTATACCGGTTCTGTCTCTTTAATGACTGGGCAATTAGAGTTGTCCAACAAGGGGAAACAGTCTCTGGATATTTGCAAATGAAGGTTCATGGTGCCAAAACCCAGCAGAGGTAAATGTAACACCTTGAACTAGTACTAAAAAGGCACGAACCAAATCCAAATAAATAAGCAATCAAGCAAGCAGAAAACTGCTGGGACAAAAAGCAGAACAAAGTCATTAGGTCTGGACTTTGTACATTTTGGTTCAACGTGACCGTGAGACGTTATCACGGATCCACAGAAGACTTCAAGTGCTGGATTGTTGTTCTGTGCAGAAGTATCTGCATTGCAAAAATGTATGCACCAATGTTTTTGTGATGCTAATATTTTTGTCCAGCACAAGCACAGATGTGTGTGGGATTTTCTTTTTTCCCTCCTTGAACATGTGCATAGTTCTGACTGCCCTTAGTGCATTGTCTGGTCTGCTCTTCCTCATCAGCATACAAGTTCTACGTGCATCAGACTTGCATATAATTGGCTTACTGCATTGGTGAGCAAAAGTTCTGCTTTACATTTAGTAACATATAGTAACATAGTAAATGACGGCAGATAAAGACCTGAACGGTCCATCCTGTCTGCCCAACAAGATAAACTAATTTTACATAGTATGTGATACTTTATACCCAAGTTTGATTTGTCCTTGCCATTCTCAGGGCACAAACCGTAGAAGTCTGCGGAAAACAAAACAGCAGATCAATATAACATCCAAAGATTTTATTAATGATACCAGAATAATGCCCGACACAGGCCGTGTTTCGCCCAAAAGGGCTGCTTCGGGGGTTGTAATGTTCATACAAGAAAAATCCAGCCCATCTGAAAAGACATCGGAGTATATAAATACTCCATGCCACTTCCAACGCCTTTTTTCCAGCATTACTAACAGAGGCTTCATATGATTAGACACATTAGTGGCCTTTTCGGATGGGCTGGTTTTTTCTTGTATGAACATTACAACCCCTGAAGAAGCCCTTTTAGGCGAAACACGGCCTGTGTCGTGCATTATTCTGGTATCATTAATAAAATCTTTGGATGTTATATTGATCTGCTGTTTTGTTTTCCACGTTGGAATTTGCAGATTGTTTGCCTTGTTTTTTGCAACACTCTTCTTGTATTAAGTTCTGAAGCTAAAATCGGAGCCCCTTAAAATTTACACTCCAGCCCATCCCTACCTATTCAGTAACGATCAGAGCGTAGACCGTAGAAGCTGTTCAATCAGCCATCAATACATGGCAATTGGGCAAACATTCTGCATCAGCCCCTCTGTAGGCTGGCTCTTAAGCCATTCAGAGGGCTGCCTGGCCCTGGGCCTCTCTCTTTATGACATCAGATTGCCTATCTGAAGAATCTCAATCCTTTGTCATGTCTGACGTTTGTGGTTCATTTCCAGGGTTGTGGGGTCTAGTTAACAATGCTGGAATCTCTACTTTCGGAGAGGTGGAGTTCACAAGTATGGAGACGTACAAGGAAGTAGCCGAGGTTAACCTGTGGGGCACTGTCCAAATGACCAAAGCATTCCTCCCACTGATTCGGAGGGCCAAAGGTGAGCTAGATGTGTTTTGTGTATGAGGAATTTAATGGCTCAGTGGGCTGCTACAGAGTTAACAAGCCCTTTACCTCTAGTTCACTGTTTAAAATCTGCTTTAGGTGAATAGTGACTAAATATTCTTATTCACAGAAGGCCATTTACTCTTTTGGGATCCTGCTAGGTACTTATGACCTGGATTGGCCACTGTTGGAAAGAAAATACTGGGCTAGGTGGACTATTGATCTGACTCAGGGCTAGATGCACTAAAGTTAACGAGCCATTAACGTGGGTTTTAAACTGGTTCTAGCCAGTTTAACGTGTAAGTAGTAAACCAGGACATGCACAAAAGGGCATTGTCCGATCACGGTAGCAGCTAACGAAAACGGAATGCAAATGATCCAAAGGCTATTATAATGACATGCACTACTGTTTTCCGATCCCCTTACCATGGAAAACCTAACGGGAGGTCTACACCTCTCGTTTGGGGCAAAGGAAAGAATCGGAAGAAAAAAAAAAATGTCGTCAGGGACGTCCTTCACTAAAAAAAACCCGCTAAAAAGACGTTCTTTTTGGACGTCCTTCACTTATTATAATAATAAAAACCCATTCCAAAAAAGACGTCCTTTTTGGACATCCTTCACTGCATGATCCCGTTTAGCTGAGAGAGACCTAGAGGTCTCTCAGCCAATCACAGCGTGTTTAGCTGAGCTAAACGCGCTGTGATTGGCTGAGAGAGACCTAGGGGCAGGAAGATGGACGGGTGTCGAAGACGTGGACAATGGACGTCCTCAACTGCGCTCTCCTCCTGCTAGGATCACGGAAGGGAGGAACCTGAGCCGCATCGGAGCCTTCCTGCAGCAGGCCATGGAGGGGGGTGAGTGGCGCGGCGTCTTCCTTTCCCAGGCGGCGCAGGGACGGCCACAGGCAAAGCGGAAAAGGCGGATGTCATCAGGGACGTCCTTTTTGGACGTATTTGGCATGCGCAGAGCAGCCAGCATAATGCTTGGCTACTCTGCGCATGCTCGACCAGCCGACTGGCTTCCGAGGGAATGGAGAATGCAAGTAAGCTACAACGAGCAGCTCATTTGCATTCCCTTTCCTTGATGCATGGCCGTTCCCTACCGATTCGCTATGGAATCGGTAAGGGAAGGGCTCTTCCGAGGACCTTAGTGCATCTACCCCTCAGTGTGGTGATACTTACAATATGTATGTTTATGTTTATTACGATGCTTTATATATCGCCTTGCAAAATATCTATTAGAGTGGTTTACAAACAATAAAAAAAGACAAAAATAAAAAAAAGGAAAGTACTTACCGTATTTTTCGGACTATAAGACGCACTTTTTTCCTCCCAAATTTGGGAGGAAAATGTTGGTGCGTCTTATAGTCCGAATGTAGCAACCCCCCGTTACAGGCATCTCCCTCCGTTACAGGCACCTTCCCTCCCTCCGTTACAGGCACACCCCCCTCTCTCCCTCCGTCGGAATTTTAAAACTCCTCACCTCGTCGGTGTGACTCGCAGTAGCCCTTTGAGGGCGGGACCAGAGAGCTGAGAGAGAGAAGGCTGAGTGAAGATCGCTGAGCAACATGCACGCTGAAGCGCTGCTGCTACCGCGAGTCACACCGACGAGGTGAGGAGTTTTAAAATTCCGACGGAGGGAGAGAGGGGGGTGTGCCTGTAATGGAGGGAGGAAGGAGGGGGTGCCTCTAACGGAGGGAGGGTGCCTGGAACAGGGAGGGGGGCCTGTAACTTTTTCGGACTATAAGATGCACTTTTTTTTTTTCCCTCCAAATTTGGGAGGAAAACCTAGGTGCGTCTTATGGTCCGGTGCGTCTTATAGTCCGAAAAATACGGTATGTATGTTCATGCAAATTGAGTTAATATTGTAAGTCAGGTTCCCAATAGACCAGTGTCCCCTCTTAGAAGAGAGGCCAAAACCTACAGAAGCACAAAAGCTTAATTAGTCTCCTCTCCGCTGGGCAGGGCAGTGTATGAACACTTACACGGTCCCAGTTTATGTTGTGGCGAGAGAGGCTTCAGCTTTCAACCATTGTCAGGCTGGCACATTTCCTGAGCATCAAACTAACTAGAAACTTATAAATGCATTTTGTGTATCGAACAGTATGCACTGTTCTGGTGCAGTGATTCTTTGGCTTGCTATCCTGTCATATTGTGAGCTGAAATGTTTACTGTAGTTATAAGTGTAACATTGGACCTTGCAAAGCAGAATGTGCCCCTGTGTACCCTGCAGTAGCTCTGAAGTACCCTTGACTTGACGAGCAGTAATGGCATGTATTCAGCTTGTACTGTTCATTATCTTTGCATTTTATTACTGAGCTGCCCTGCACATTTCAACGTTCTGACTGCAATCACAGCTTTTCTGTATCGTCAAAGGCAGTTACTTTTGTCTTTTCTGTTTAGCAATGAATATTTCAAAAGCCTATACAAGACTGCTTTAAATCTTACTGCCTTGGAATATGCTGTATATGAGATTCATGAAATCACAAGGAAGAGGTTTTATTTAGCCTTAAAATGACCATAGACGTTGCTTGTGTGACTGAAAGAATGATGATTGTCGCACCAGATTTTTCTATACCTTGGATCAAAGTGGTTTCCATTAAAACGTACGCTGACGCTTTCAAAACAGAGGAGTGGACAGAATAGACCCACTAATTATATCGAAAGGAGGAAAAGACCTCCGATGTCGCTTAAGACCAAACTCCAGAACCCAAAATGTAACAGGCTGGAAGGTTAATTAGTAGCAACAATTCAATCGCTGGTGAAAAACCGCCAAGTGCGACAGTCAGTCTGCACGTTGATAACCATTCTAAAAAAATATCAAAGTGAAAACGTAGGTGACAGGCACCCCTTTCACGTCCTGCTTCCTCGGGGGATCTCTGTGCATAATCTCTGTTACTCTCTGCTCCAAGAACACTGCCTTCCTGTGAGATTATGCACGGAGGTCCCCTGACGAAGCAGGAAGCGAAATGGGTGCCTGTTGGGATCCTGTACAAGAGATAAGTGTTACTCTAATTTGCCTACCATTTGAGTGTTTCAGGTTTATTTATCACAATGGTTTATTATCTAAGTTTTCACCTTTATTCCTAAGCATGGAGCCAACTTTAAAACTAGACTTAAGTCGATTTCACAAAATCTCTTAACCAGATAAAAGCAAATCGCTAAGCAAGATGCAAAATGTTTATTTTGAGAATTTTGGATTGATTGACCATTTCCCATCCATTACAGTGATTCAGTCTTGATCTCTGTTACGCCTGTGTAGGTCGTGTAGTGAATATCAGCAGTATGTTGGGTCGCATGGCCAATCCGGCTCGATCGCCTTACTGCATCACCAAATTTGGAGTGGAAGCTTTCTCCGATTGCTTGAGGTATGAGATGCATCCCCACGGCGTCAAAGTTAGCGTCGTAGAACCTGGCAATTTCATCGCGGCCACAAGTCTGTACAGCCCGGAGCGAATTAAGGCCATTGCAGAAAAGATGTGGCATGAACTCCCAGAAGTCATTCGCAAGGATTATGGCAGGAAGTACTTTGACGAGAAGATTGCAAAAATGGAAACGTACTGCAACAGTGGCTCAACAGATACATCGTCTGTGATCAGTGCTGTCACCCATGCTTTGACCTCTACAGTTCCGTATACCCGTTACCACCCCATGGATTATTACTGGTGGCTTCGTATGCAGATCATGACGCACATGCCTGGTGCAATCTCTGACAGAATTTATATTTACTAGGTTATTAAGCATGTAAAATAATGTGATTGCTATTTTAGTGTACTATTTTATGTAGAAATAACATTCTAATAAGTTGTAGGCAGGGGCGTAGACAGACCTCGAAGTCTGGGGGGGCCAGAGGCCAAAGTGGGGGGCACATTTTGGCCCGCATTCCCGCCTCCCCTCCCCCCGCTACAACGCCACATACCTTGGCTAGCGGGGATCCCCAGCTCCGCCAGGTGAAGCGTTTCTCCAGCACTGCTCTCCTTACATTGCCTGCCCTTCGTTCCCTCACGTTGCGCATGCTCAATTTTAATGAAATTGGGCGTGCATGAAGTGTCGCGCGTACTCAGTTTCACTAAAACCGAACATGCGTGCGATGAGAGGAAAGCAGGGCAGTTAATGTAAGGAGAGCAGCGCTGGAGAAATGCTTAAGCTGGCCGTGGCCCCCCATAGCTACGCCATTGGTTGTAGGTAATACCTTTTACTTGAACTGAACTAATATATGTGTGTTTGGCTTGGTGAATTTCTCTCGCTCCTCTGGACTTCCAGTTCAGGTAGAGCTGGTTTCAGTTGGGCTTCAACACCCAAGGGGTTTTGCCCCATATTTATTATTTTCTTCGCAACTTAGCCCAGCCATCTTGGTGGCAGTCATGGCCTGCAAAAAGTGACTCCCACCAGAACCCAGCTGACATGAGTCCTAAGCCTAGCCAGTAAGTGTTGCTGTAGAGCAACGACTGGGACTCCTTTCCAGAGTCTGAGAGCCTCGTCTTCACCAAAATATAGAACAGGAAAAGTTCTCTACGATGACGAATCACAGAAGGCAAAAGTAGAGACTAATAGACGATTCACCACTGGAGACGTGAGTCCAACAGTCTTTATTATATCAGAGATAACGACCCAACACAGGCCGTGTTTCGACGCTAAAAAGCGTCTGCATCAGGGGTCAATAAATACACCAAGTAATGAATGCAAAACGAAGAGTCCTACTTGTATATGTATATGCTGGATACAAACTATCATTTGCTCTGATAGTTTGTATCCAGCATATTCTGTTTGGTGCTACGTGATCAGTGAGTTGACAACACATATACAAGTAGGACTCTTCGTTTTGCATTCATTACTTGGTGTATTTATTGACCCCTGATGCAGACGCTTTATAGCGTTGAAACACGGCCTGTGTCGGGTCGTTATCTCTGATATAATAAAGACTGTTGGACTCACGTCTCCAGTGGTGAATCGTCTATTAGTCTCTACTTTTGCCTTCTGAGCATCGTCTTCACAGCATCTCCAGCTCCAGCCAATCTGGGGAGCAGAAACCTGGCCGGCGAATGGAAACCTAATATATTTGTGGCCAGGTTTCAAGTTAGATTTCGCCATCAGGTTAGTGTGGACTATTCAGCCCGATGAAAGAAGGTTAACTGTTGCAAACTAGTCATAAAAGGAAGTTAACTCTTGAAAACTGGTCATAAATGTTTGAATTTAGTCCAACAAAGAGGTATTGTTATAACTTGAATAGTTATCTTTATTTCTACATAAACGAAACAAACAATATAAATAAGTAATCAAGGTGCAGTTTCCATGGCAATAGCTTTGTTCTCATAACAACTTTTTAATCTTTCAATTTAAGGTGCTAAAAGAAGTCAGCTCTGTATGTTTTACAGACTGTGTGTGTCAAAAGGCCAGTCTAATGCTGTCATTTTCCAAAACTAACTCCGACCGTTGAGCCATTGGAAGGTAATTTTCTAAATAAATGTTCACGTGTAAAATGGCTCTTATAAACTTAGATCACGCCCAACAGTATGTACGGTGCAAGCCTGTATGTACTTGTGCAGTGAGCGTGCTCAGGGGTGTCGTTTACGTGAAGCGTGGCCAGAGTTTCAGTTTACATGCATATTTCATAAAATACATGCAAAGATTTACATCTGCTGTCAAGGAGACTTAGGGGCTCATTTTCAAAGCACTTAGACTTGCAAAGTTCCATAGGTTACTATGCAACTTTGTAGGTCTAAGTCCTTTGAAAATACACCTCATAATGTTTCTGCAGGAATTGTGTGACACTAATGCACAGTTAACGTGCAAAAACAGGCCTTCCCCACAAACACATTAAAGCGTTGTGCGGTTGTGCGTTGTGCCGATTACTGCCCGATTAGTGCCGCGCACTGGAAAATGGTGGGTGCGCGTAAAAAAAATGAAATTACCACCTGGGCCACGTGGTAGCTGAGCAGTAGTTCCAAGTTGGCATGCGTTGGGCGCGCTTAGGCACCTACATGGCTTAGTAAAAGGGCCCCTATGTCTCCCCCCCCCCCCCCTCATATAATAAAATTTTCTTGCCAATTGGTTCTTCTCTCTACCTCAAGGCCATGGCCGGTTTTAGGAAGAATTGGTTTTAAAATGTATATGGAAAACAGCCTTAACACTTTTTCTTTTGTTGTTATTAAGAGTGTGCTTGAAGCATTACTCAGCAGTATATTCACATTAGACCCATCGTGGGAATAATTCTTTAAATAAGGCACTAATATTTCTGTGCCAGATATGTGCGTAAATAATTAGACTAGCATATGCGCTTTTTTTTTTTTACATTTGTACCCCATGCTTTTCCCACTCATGGCAGGCTCAATGCGGCTTACATGGGGCAATGGAGGGTTAAGTGACTTGCCCAGAGTCACAAGGAGCTGCCTGTGCCTGAAGTGGGAATTGAACTCAGTTCCTCAGTTCCCCAGGACCAAAGTCCACCACCCTAACCACTAGGCCACTCCTCCACTGTTGCTACTATTTGAGATTCTACATGGAATGTTGCTATTCCACTAGCAACATTCCATGTAGAAGTCGGCCCTTGCAGATCACCAATGTGGCCGCGCAGGCTTCTGCTTCTGTGAGTCTGACGTGCAGGACGTCAGACTCACAGAAACAGAAGCCTGCGCAGCCTTCTACATGGAATGTTGCTAGTGGAATAGCAACATTCCATGTAGAATCTCCAATAGTAGCAACATTCCATGTAGAATCTCCAATAGTATCTATTTTGTTTTTGTTACATTTGTACCCTGCGCTTTCCCACTCATGGCAGGCTCAATACGGCTTACATGGGGCAATGGAGGGTTAAGTGACTTGCCCAGAGTCACAAGGAGCTGCCTGTGCCTGAAGTGGGAATCGAACTCAGTTCCTCAGTTCCCCAGGACCAAAGGCCACCACCCTAACCACTAGGCCACTTTTATGCGCTTTTAAACCCAGTTCTGCTAGTATTCTATTAAGAAAAGTAGATACCGTCTTTCCTTTATCGAAAAGGCTTCTAGAGGTGCCCTTAATAGAAACTACCCTTCACATGCTGAGCCCGAGCAGAAATAAGCTGAAAGGAGACGCGTCATAAATACAGAACATTTCATTCTGATCTAGTGGCCACTGCCTATAGTGAAATCTCTCTTCAAACCTGTTTACAACTCACATGGACCGGAGCTGGCTAGGCCTGCCTTAAGATTAATAATCATTACTTTTGTGACAGCAGTGGCTGCATCTTTTCTACACTGCGTTTCACGTGGGAATGGTTTTCATTAGTTTGTTTTTGCATTATTTTTTTTTTTTAGTCTTAGCACTAAAATCAAAACTAGCAATTTAAAATAAATAAATACATCACAGGTCATAGTCTCATTCCATCCCCTCCCTCATTCTCTGGATGCTCCCACCCCATATCTTATCCCTAAACCGGTTGCAAAAAGGGCAAGCGCGAGCCCCAGATGCTTTTGCCCCACTAGTTCTGGAATCCAGAATGGCTCTGTCTAACACACGGCTAGCACTATTTCAGATTACATCGGCAACAAGACACGGTTCGCTCCTCCTCGCTTTTTCAGCCAGGGTAAGGGGGATTTTATTTTTCATTTTTTGTATGCTGTGGGGTGGGACTTGACTCTTTAAAATAAAAAAAAAATAGAATTCTCGCTTCTTCTCATTTTATAATGAAAGGAAATGAAACTGTTGACGTTTCACGTTCAATCCCAACAAAAGCATGTCTCCCGTCTTTTTTTAAATTAAACTTAGTGCCATAAACTTTCATCTTACAGCTGAGCAATTTGCTCATAACAGTGTAGCAAGTACCATATGTTCATACTGTGAGATCATGAGGGCTTTTAAATATCAAAAAGCAATCTGACGTGGAGACCGCTGAAGCCTGGAAAGTTTCTGTACTACAGCATCTTTCTTGTTGGTCCTTTAAGAGTTGATGATGCTACCAAGATTCCAATTTTCTCTAGGACCAATATCCAGCTTATAATCGAAATAGAAAAACGCCTATATTGTGACCCAAATCGGGAGATGGACGTTTATCTCACAAAAACGAATAAAGCGGTATAATCGAAAGCCGAATTTGGACGTTTTCAACTGCACTCCGTTGCGGATGCGGACAAAGTTGACGGGGGCGTGGCGAAGGCGTGGCGAAGGTGGAACTGGGGCGTGGTTATCGGCCGAGGAGAGATGGACGCCTTTCGCCGATAATGGAAAAAAGTATGCGATTGTAGCTAGAATTTAGGGCGCTTTTCCTGGACCCTGTTTTTTTTTCCACGAATAAGGCCCCAAAAAGTGCCCTAAATGACCAGATTACCCCCAGAGGGAATCGGGGATGACCTCCCCTGACTCCCCCAGTGGTCACTAACCCCCTCCCACCACAAAAAATGATGTTTCACAACTTTTTATTTTCACCCTCAAATGTCATACCCACCTCCCTGGCAGCAGTATGCAGGTCCCTGGAGCAGTTGTTAGGGGGTGCAGTGGACTTCAGGCAGGTGGACCCAGGCCCATCCCCCCCTACCTGTTACAATTGTGCTGCTTAATGCTTAGTCGTCTAACCCCCCCCCAAACCCACTGTACCCACATGTAGGTGCCCCCCCTTCACCCCTTAGGGCTATAGTAATGGTGTAGACTTGTGGGCAGTGGGTTTTGAGGGGGATTTGGGGGGCTCAACACACAAGGGAAGGGTGCTATGCACCTGGGAGCTCTTTTACCTTTTTTTTTGTTTTTGTAAAAGTGCCCCCTAGGGTGCCCAGTTGGTGTCCTGGCATGTGAGGGGGACCAGTGCACTACGAATCCTGGCCCCTCCCACGAACAAATGCCTTGGATTTATTCGTTTTTGAGCTGGGCGCTTTCATTTTCCATTATCGCTGAAAAACAAAAACGCCCAGGTCACAAATTGTCGAATAAAACATGGACGTCTATTTTTTCCCAAAATACGGTTCGGTCCGCCCCTTCACGGACCCGTTCTCGGAGATAAATGCCCATGGAGATAGACGTTTTCGTTCAATTATGCCCCTCCACGGCTACTAGAATTTTGCAATGTTTGTCTTGCTAAGGAACATAACCAAGCCTCATGTTGTCTAATGACATTGTCCCGATTTTCATGACCCTCCTCCTTAGTGTGTGTGAAATAGGATCTGCAGTGATCTAGTTTACAGTAAATCTATTAAATCTAATTATTGTTGCATCTCATGAATGTACGTCACTTTTTATGTAAATGATAATTGTAATGTCTACGTAGCGTAGCAAAGATTTTCTAAAAGCAACAAACAAATGAACTAAGACTTCAGGAACTCAGGAATGTTAAGGGCTTATCCTGGGTATACAGGGAGTAAATATATTAGAAAATACTTAATGAAGACTGTTTAATTGCTGCTATAATGAAAATGTCACTGTTACTGAAAGATGAGTAATGCCATAATTGTAATGTTATTATTGCAGAAAAGGGATATAGAGTTATGTAATGTAATAGGTAGATAAGAGTATTCCCCATACTTAATATTAAAATGAATTACATAATGTGACTGGAGTCTGTTCAGTTTCTTTTTTACTTTAAAATATACTAGACAATGACAAAAAAAAACCCCAGTTGGTGCATCCAGTTTTCCCAATTATGAGAATCAGGAGGCGGGGCTGGTGGTTGGGAGGCGGGGATAGTGCTGGGCAGACTTGTACGGTCTGTGCCAGAGCCGGTGGTTGGGAGGCGGGGCTGGTGGTTGGGCAGACTTATACGGTCTGTGCCAGAGCTGGTGGTTGGGAGGTGAGGATAGTGCTGGGCAGACTTGTACGGTCTGTGCCAGAGCCGGTGGTTGGGAGGCGGGGCTGGTGGTTGGGCAGACTTATACGGTCTGTGCCAGAGCCGGTGGTTGGGAGGCGGGGCTGGTGGTTGGGCAGACTTATACGGTCTGTGCCAGAGCTGGTGGTTGGGAGGTGAGGATAGTGCTGGGCAGACTTGTACGGTCTGTGCCAGAGCCGGTGGTTGGGAGGCAGGGCTGGTGGTTGGGAGGCGAGGATAGTGCTGGGCAGACTTGTACTGTCTGTGCCAGAGCCGGTGGTTGGGAGGCGGGGCTGGTGGTTGGGCAGACTTATACGGTCTGTGCCAGAGCCGGTGGTTGGGAGGCAGGGCTGGTGGTTGGGAGGCGAGGATAGTGCTGGGCAGACTTGTACTGTCTGTGCCAGAGCTGGTGGTTGGGAGGTGAGGATAGTGCTGGGCAGACTTGTACGGTCTGTGCCAGAGCCGGTGGTTGGGAGGCGGGGCTGGTGGTTGGGCAGACTTATACGGTCTGTGCCAGAGCCGGTGGTTGGGAGGCAGGGCTGGTGGTTGGGAGGCGAGGATAGTGCTGGGCAGACTTGTACTGTCTGTGCCAGAGCCAGCGGTTGGGAGGCGGGGCAGGTGGTTGGGAGGCGGGGATAGTGCTGGGCAGACTTATACGGTCTGTGCCCTGAAGAGGACAGGTACAAATCAAAGTAGGGTATACACAAAAAGTATCAAATATGAGTTATCTTGTTGGGCAGACTGGATGGACCCTGCAGGTCTTTTTCTGCCGTCATCTACTATGTTACTATGTTATATATGATTCTCTTCTGGCAGTAGAAATAAAAGCCAACAACCAAGATATGGAAGACGTGTGTTTAATCCAGTACAAAGACGTGATTCATTTTTGAGAACCGTGACCCCTTCATCAGGTCATTGCGTCAGTCTATAACTCACTGACCTTGATTTCTGTATTTGGGAAAAATTTGGACTGGATGCTGTGATCCAGGAGGTTGGGTTCACTTGTGCACCACCTTTCTTCGCTATGGAAATTAAAGAACTTCTAGAAGCACAAAAAATTGTGACGATGGATTACTTGACTGGGAAAATATTGAGGGAGAGCAACTTCAAGGTTGGGTTGGGTGAGATACACCGTGACGGTGACGTACAGGGAAGACATGCATGAATATACTTTGCCCTCATATAACTTTAGACGGGTTTTCAAACAGAAATCCACCTAAACATTATGCAGGTACAGAGAACCTATGTACACCTGTACCTATTATTTCTACGCACTGACTTACTGTGTGTGGATAGTGGAAATCCACTGTACGTATGGAATTTTCTGGCCCAGGTATTTTCCCCCCAGATTCTATATAGTGCGACTTGAGTTGCATGAGCAAATTCAGCGGTATTCTGGATTTGTGTGCGCAACTTAATTAGCTTAACAAGCTAATCAGTGCCAATAATTGAACTTAAGCAATTATTGACACTAATTGGATTTAGTTAGAATTTACGCGGACAAATGTCTGTGAGCCTTTTACAAAGTGTGTACTGAAAATAAGTGTGCGCTAAACACTAGAGATGCCCATCTATTCCTATGGATCAAAATGGTAGATGAAACGATGTGGGGTCTAATTTATTGAGATCTAATTTTATAATTCCTGCTTTTGTAAGGGGATGTCTCATATGTTTCATTAGTGATGACAAGTCATCCAGGTCCTGATGTGGTAAACCAGCCCTCATTCCATGATGCTTCCACCACCTGGGTTGACATTTGAGGTGAGGTTTTTACTTTGGAAGGCAGTTGTGATCAGGTGTTACCAAATATTAATTGGTTTATTTATCTGCCGGGACGGTTTCTTTGTGTAATGATCTAGCCTGATAATTTTCTTGACTTTGTACCCGTCATGCACTTCTGTGGGTCAAAGCCCTTAGGTTCTGACGTTTGTATAGCCCAAATAAAGGATCTGTCGCAGATTTCAACAAAACAGAACAAGAAGTCAATGAAGAGGTTGTAGGCTACCATCTGTCAGCACAAACGTGGTTGACAAAGAACTGAAATGAAGCATTCACTAAATGGTAGCCCTCTCACTATCCAGAATGTTCCCTGGTGCAACGGAAGTCTCTCTAGAAGTATTTTAGAAATAATTAGGATCTGTTGATGTTAATGAGCTTTGATGAAGTGCCGAGCAGTGCAAACACATCTGCTGTATCGGAAGAAAAACTTAAGAGTGTGTATATGACACATCCTTGTAATGGCTGCTTGTAAAATCTAAGCAACTGTCCTCCCTTCCAGTCAAAACAGAGTAACTAAACCCTTTAAAAGATTAAGAATTATCAGCACGTTACGACTTTTAAAGATGTATTTAAACCGAGCTTCTCATCTTTCCCCCTAAACCTACCTCTCCTCTCCCCCCTTTCTCTTTCGGTGGATGGCACTCTCATTCTCCCTGTCTCATCTGCTCGTAACCTTGGGGTCATCTTTGACTCCTCTCTCTCCTTCTCTGCTCACGTTCAGCAGATTGCCAAAACCTGTCGTTTCTTTCTCTATAACATCAGCAAAATCTGTCCCTTCATCTCTGAGCACTCTGCCAGAACCCTCATTCACACTCTTATCACCTCTCGCCTTGATTATTGTAACCTGCATCTCACCGGCCTCCCTCTTAGCCATCTCTCCTCTCTTCAATCTCATTTTCCGCCAAAATCGCTAAGCTCACATTAGCCCTCTCCTCAAGTCACTTCACTGGCTCCCTATCCGTTTCCGCATTCAATTCAAACTTCTCTTACTGACCTATAAGTGCATTCACTCTGCCGCTCCCCAGTACCTCTCCACTCTTGTCTTTCCATACGCCCCCCCCTCGGGTACTCCGTTCTGTGGATAAATCTCTCTTGTCTGTCCCCTTCTCCTCTACTGCTAATTCCAGACTCCGTTCTTTTTATCTTGCTGCACCTCACTCCTGGAATAAATTTCCCGAGCCTGTACGTCTAGCCCCATCTTTGGCCGTTTTCTAGTCCAAACTTAAAGCCCACCTCTTTAGCACTGCTTTTGACTCCTAACCACTGCTCACTTGCCCTGTCCTTTTTATCCTCACCTCTTTATTCCCTTACCCTTAATTGTTCTGTCTGTCTGCCTGTCTTATCTAGATTGTAAGCTCTTTGAGCAGGGACTGTCTTTTTGTGTATGGTGTACAGTGCTATAGAAACGATAAGTAGTAGTAATGTATTTCAGGGCTTTTAGTCTTTTTTTTGTGTGTGTTGTAATTTAGGATTGCAGCAGGCTTTTACTCCCTGTGGACTGCATGCCAATATTTTCACCTGACCCATTAATACATTTTGGCAGTTCAAGCAATGAGTTTTCCAAGACACTATGGTGTTGATTCACCCCTGCTAACCAATGGGCCCAGGAAACACTTTCAGCAAAAAAAAAAAAAATCTTTTCTGTCACAGCTGAATAAAAGTAGTTGTATATAGGCTGTGAAAAAAAATAAGTTGCCAAGAGGCTCTTCCTATCTCACCAACCGCATCTCAGTCTCTTTTATGTAGAGTTTAGACTAGAGCTCACTCTCCATCGTATACTGCATTACCTGTTTTTAATTAGAGTACGTACAACGTTCATTATCCCTTTTCAGAAATGTGAAATCACTCTGCTGCAGTCAGCAACATCTGGAATGGGGTGGGGGAAGCACACGGAGTATATTCATAGGGCCACATGAGCACAGTCAAAAAGCAGGAAGCTAAAAAATCTCACCCATACTCCCAGTGTCCCTTGCCCTCATCTCGACATATATAATGGTGGCTGTCGCTAAAGGTTGAGATGTGAATGCACATCCCGTCATAGAAATGCTCCCTTTGCAGCCATGGATGATATGCTGCAGGGCCCCCCCCCCCCCTGCAAAGATAGGAGCTAGTGAGTAATGTGATTGGCAGGGGACCCAGCTAGGAGGAGCTGACAAGGGAGGTCCACAGCCAAAGACAAGAGGAACCACTGGAGGATGAGGATGTCCAGCTGTGCTGAAGGGAGGAGGAAACATGGAGGTGATACCATCATTTGACAGGAGGAGGAAAGCTGCTGCCTGCCAGACTGTAAGCAAGAGAGAGTAGTTAGCACATGAAAGACGGGGAGTGTTGGGGAGGACACAGAGTGACTGCTGCTGACAAAGGGACCCATTGCTCAAAGTTGGGTGCAAAGAGTAAACATAGTAGATGATGGCAGAAAAAGACCTGCACGGTCCATCCAGTCTGCCCAAGAAGATAAATTCATATGTGCTACTTTTTTATTTGTACTGTCCTCTTCAGTGCACAGACCGTATAAGTCTGGCCAGCCCTATCCCCGCCTCCCAACCACCAACCCCACCTCTCAACCACCAGCTCTGGCACAGACCCTATGTCTGCCCAGCACTATCCCCGCCTCCCAACTACCAGTCCCGCCTCCCACCACCAGCTCTGGCACAGACCCTATAAGTCTGCCCAGCACTATCCCTGCCTCCCACCACCGGCTCTGGCACAAAAAGTCTATAACACAGCCAGGAATGCGAAAAAAAAAAAAAATAGCGTGAGGTTATTTATATGGATTATATGTGATCAGTGATTGTAATAAATATTTTCATATAGCAAAGAATAGAGTTCTGGAGCATATTTGTAGAACAGTGTTTATTACATGGGGCTAAGAGAGGGGAACAGGTACTACTACTACTACTTACCATTTCTATAGCGCTACTGGACGTACGCAGCGCTTCACACTTGAACATGGAGAGACAGTCCCTGCTCAATAGAGCTTACAATCTAATTATGAGAGACAGACAGGACAAGTAAGGGATAAGGGTTAGGACAGACAGGACATATCAAGGATAGGGGACAGTTGAGGGTTTAGGAGTTAAAAGCAACATCGAAGAGGTGGGTTTTTAGCCTAGATTTGAAGACGGCCAGAGATGAGGCTTGGCATACCGGCTCAGGAAGTTTATTCCAGGCATACAGTGCAGCAAGATAGAAGGAACGGAGTTTGGAGTTGGCGGTAGAGGAGAAGGGTGCAGATAAGAGAGATTTGCCCAGTGAGCGGAGTTCCCGGGGAGGAGTGTAGGGAGACATGAGAGTGGAGAGGTACTGAGGAGCTGCAGAGTGAATGCACTTATAGGTCAATAAGAGGAGTTTGAACTGAATGCGGAAACGGATAGGGAGCCAATTAAGTGACTTAAGGAGAGGGCTAATATGAGTATAACGACACTGGTGGAATATTAGTTGTGCAGCAGAATTTTGAACAGATTGAAGAGGAGAGAGATGGCTCAGTGGGAGACCTGTGAGAAGCAAGTTGCAGTAGTCTAAGCGGGAGGTGATAAGAGTGTGGATGAGGGTTCTGGTTGCATACTCAGAGAGGAAAGGGTGAATTTTGGTGATGTTATAGAGGAAGAAATGACAGGTTTTAGCAGTCTGTTGAATATGTGAAGCGAAGGAGAGGGAGGAGTCGAAGATGACCCCAAGGTTACGAGCTGATGAGACAGGAAGGATGAGAGTGTTATCCACAGAAATAGAGAAAGGGGGGAGAGGAGAAGTCAGTTTAGGTGGAAAGATAAGAAGCTAAGGTCTCAAAGAGTTTCTTTTTGAAAGCGTACTGTTGAGTTGTTGAACGTTTTTATAGCTCTAACCCAGTGGTGCTTTTTCAGAGCAGAAGGATCTCTTAAAAATGCCTAAAAAAGTCCATCTGCTAAAAATGTCCAAATCCTGAGTGTGGAAAGTCAGAATTTGGACGTTTTACACTGCAGTTTGTCCAAATAGCAAGGGGATGTGTTATGGGTGTGTTTTGGGTGGAACTAGGGAGGACCCCAAAAGTAGGACTTCCAACAGGGATTTTTGAATGGGAAGAAACATCCATGTCTTAAAAGAAGGACGTTTCCATCTAGACCTGTTTCAGTGACATCCAAGCAGTGGCGTAGCTACAGGGGGGCCATAGGGGCCTGGGCCCCCCCCAAATTGGCACAATGACTGAAAACAGAACAGGGTGCCAGGCAATGTGAGCCCAGTGTGGGACAAATGCTTTACCTGGCAGGAGTTGGGGACCCCCGCCAGCTAAGGTACCTTCGCAGTGGCGGTGGGGGTGCGGAAGCAGCGGCAGGAGGATGGTGGTGGGGAGACGGTAGCAGCTGCAGAGGGGGGGGGGGGGCGGAGGTGACGGCGACAGGGAGGAAGGCCAAAATGTGCTGCCCCCCCACATTGGGCTCTGGCCCCCCCTCCCATCAAGGTCTGGTTACACCCCTGCATCCAAGTTACAAAATGTTGCTCTAATTGAGCAGCTAACCACTGGAGGGATTATTGCATTACCCCTCTTTAATCCCTCAGTGGTCGCTGACCCCATTCCTCTCCCTTGAAAGTGAAACTGCAAAGGAAAACCAGGATGTATGTCAGCTGCAGGCATTATAGCCATTGTGAACAAAGCAGTAAGCAGGTCAGAGGAGTAGTAGTGGTTAGATACAGTGGAATTAGAAAAGGTGCGGAGAAGGGCTACGAAAATGATAAAGGGGATGGAACGACTTCCCTATGAGGAAAGGCTAAAGCGGCTAGGGCTCTTCAGCTTGGAGAAAAGGCGGCTGGGGGGAGATATGATAGAGGTCTATAAAATAATGAGTGGAGTTGAACGGGTAGATGTGAAGCGTCTGTTCACGCTTTCCAAAAATACTAGGACTAGGGGGCATGCGATGAAGCTACAATGTAGTAAATTTAAAACGAATCGGAGAAAAGTTTTCTTCACTCAACGTGTAATTAAACTCTGGAATTCGTTGCCAAAGAATATGGTAAAGGCGGTTAGCTTAGTGGAGTTTAAAAAAAGATTTGGACAGCTTCCTAAAGGAAATGTCCATAGATCGTTATTAAACGGACTTGGGGAAAATCCACTATTTCTGGGATAAGCAGTATAAAATGTTTTGTACATTTTTAGGATCTTGCCGGGTATTTGTGACCTGGATTGGCCACTGTTGGAAACAGGATGCTGGGCTCGATGGACCTTCGGTCTTTCCCAGTATGGCAATACTTATGTACAGTGAACTGTGATCCAAGGGAGCCAGGTTCAAGTTTCATTTCAACTCTTTTCTTTTTTTTAATAATTCTGAGCCTTCCAGAAACAGAAAAATACCTACCTACTCTACTTCAATATATAAGCCACCTGCAAGCCTGAAGGCTACTGAAGTGGTGTACATTCAGGTACAGTAGATATTTTTCAGGCCCTGGGAGGACCACATTCACAAAAATAAATAAATAATAATAATAGAGTTAGTGGGGTTTAAATATTTGTCCTTTGGTTTACAGTCCACTGCAATAATTACTAGGCTTCTCCTCTGATCTGCAGGGATGTTTGTGTCAGGGGTGTATCTGAGGTTCGGCGGTAGGGGGGGCAGGGGCTAGAGTGAGGGGGCACATTATAGCCCCCCCCCGGCCGCCGCCCCCCCACCGCCGTCAACCCTCCCCCGCCTACCGCCGTCAACCCTCTCCCACCTACCGCCGTCAACCCTCTCCCGCCTACCGCCGGCGCCATCACCTACCCCCGCCGAGGTCCGCTTCCTCCTGCCGGTGCCTTTAAAAATATTACTTCAGCTGGCGGGGGACCCCAACCCCCGCCAGCCCAGCCGAGGTCTTGTTTTAAGTTCTTCTTCCTCGTGCTGTTGAAAGCTGCAGCCTGCATCCCTTCCAGTTTCGGATGGAGTCTGACATCGCAGCACGGGGAGGATTGATGGCGGTAGGGGGGTCCAGGGTGAAATCTGTGGGGGCCCAGGCCCCTGTGGCCCCACACAGATACACCCCTGGTTTGTGTGGCCATTTTGAAAGTGAGGTCAGACAGACGTTCATGTTCCTGGTTTTTTGTCATTCAAAAGTTGCATTTTGGATGGTTTCACTGCAAAAATGTCCATCATGCAACCATCATCAAACAGGAAATCTAGACATGTTTCCTGTTTGATTATGGTATATGGTATTATGATATAGACTTAAAAAAAATGTTATGAGCAGGATGGTGGTTTTTTTTGACTCTGATGTGTTTTTTTTTTTTTAAATGCCCCTGGATGTCTTTATAATTTGGATTTGTGCAATGGCAGGAAATTGCTCTCTCTTAATTTGGGGAGTTATTCCTATGTAATAAAAAATATAGGATTATTTTGTAGTGCACTTGATTATTTTGTGACTGGATTATTGTATAGTATACCTGATAAATATGATAACGTATGACTGGATGGTGATATATTCTTTCCTATCATTGAATGGAGTTCTTCCCTGAAATTTTATTATTTTATATTGTAAATCACTCTGACTTTGTTAAGAAGGGAGGTATTTCAAGTCTTTTAAACTATTAAATCCCTGCCCTAAAGAGTTTACAATCTTGTGGGCACCTAAGGCAATGAGAGATATGACACGAGCGGTGGTGGAAGCAGTGGGATTTGAACCCTAATTTGCAACCCATTGCACTAATCATCAGGGCCGCCGAGAGACTGAGCCGGGCCTGGGACAAGGCCGCCCCTGAGCCCCTGGCCCCGCCCCCACTGCCACCCCCCAGGTTGTCACCGCCCCCCTTGAGGGGGGCCCAGCGCCACAGTCCCACCCGCCTCCACCACCAGGCCAGGCCCCTTCCTCCTGAACCCCCGACAGCAGAAGTGCTGTCTTCTGACTCCGGCGTACACGGCCCACACAGACGCACTCCTCTCAGCTGATCTTCGCTGTACTCTGCAGGGCTTCTGTGCGTCTGATGTCCCGCACGTGCAGCGAAGATAAGCTGAGAGGAGTGCGTCTGTGTGGGCCGTGCACGCCGGAGTCAGAAGACAGTACTTCTGCTGTCAGGGGTTCGGGAGGAAGGGGCCCGGTGGCGGGTGGGACTGCGGCACCAGGCCCCCCTTGGAGGCCCGGGCCCCAGGAATTTTGTCCCCCCTGTTCCCCACCCCTCTCGGCGGCCCTTCTAATCATTAGACCATTCCTTCTCCTATGTGACGAACTGCTGAAGATGCTTTGTGATGTCATAATCATGTAGCAATGACAGAAATACTGCAACAGAAATTCTAGAATCTATTAACATTTCGGGAAAGAAACAATTGCTTTTCTGTTACACAGCATCGCTTACATTACAACAGTTTTCAGTGCCACTCTGTTTTCCACCTTGTGTTTACCAATGTGACTGAGCAGTCTGTGCCCTGGGCTTTCAGTAATTATACCTCTTGTTCTACAAGAAAATAAAAGACTGTATCTTTGTTTTGCAGTTTGATCTTGCCCACCAGGCTGTCTCTCCCCACAGCCCTGCCTGCTTTGAAAGTCTAAATACAGAGTAGAAATTACTATGCAGCGCCTGCTCTTTAAAGCTGTTCCACTCCAGTGCTAATTCTTAAATGATACATGCCTTAACAAATCTATTTTTGTTTTTTTGGGGTGCGGAGGTTGTTCTTAACATAAACCTCTCTTTTCCCTTTGATTCGGCACTGCAAATGTATTCCTTTTAATATAAAGGCCTTCATCAAGAGCTGAACTTTCCCACTATTTCCTGCAAGAGCGTTTTCCCCCATAATGGAGCCTGGCACTCGTGCTGATTGCTGGCATTCACATCGAAACAGATGTCATGGCATAGACGGCTGCCATGCTTCCAGATGAAGGAGCTCTCGTTCTCCTCCTTCCAGGACCTAAAGGATGCAATGGCAGGCTGAAAACCAGGTGGCATTTCTTCCCCTTTTCAAAAAGCAACAGTTTATTGACGATCCCATTTCCGAGGGATAAAGACTTTTGCAGCATTCTGCCATTAACTCTCCGTAGCTCAAACCGCGCACCCAGGAGAAGCTGAAGAAATCAGACCTGAATGAAAGGGAAAATAAAGATCTGTCAATTACCTTCTGCTCAGTGTGCTGCTGCGGCTAGGAAAGCGAATAGAATGTTGGGTATTATTAGGAAAGGTATGGAAAACAGGTGTGAGGATGTTATAATGCCGTTGTATCGCTCCATGATGTGCGACCGCACCTTGAGTATTGTGTTCAATTCTGGTCGCCGCATCTCAAGAAAGATATAGTAGAATTGGAAAAGGTGCAAAAATGATAGCGGGGATGGGACGACTTCCCTATGAAGAAAGATTAAGGAGGCTAGGGCTATTCAGCTTGGAGAAGACACGGCTGAGGGGAGACATGATAGAGGTACATAAAATAATGAGTGGAGTGGAACAGGTGGATGCGAAGCGTCTGTTCACGCTTTCCAAAAATACTAGGACTAGGGGGCATGCGATTAAACTACAGTGTAGTAAATTTAAAACAAATCGGAGAAAATTTTTCTTCACCCAACGTGTAATTAAACTCTGGAATTCGTTGCCGGAAAAGGTGGTGAAGGCGGTTAGCTTAGCAGAGTTTAAAAAGGGGTTGGACGGTTTCCTAAAGAACAAGTCCATAAACCACTACTAAATGGAGTTGGGAAAAATCCACAATGCCAGGAATATCATGTATAGAATGTTTGTACGTTTGGGAAGCTCGCCAGGTGCCCTTGGCCTGGATTGGCCGCTGTCGTGGACAGGATGCTGGGCTCGATGGACCCTTGGTCTGTTCCCAGTGTGGCATTACTTATGTACCCTGCATGTGCTCCATTCTTTGGTTCACATGCCATTTCTGCATTTTTGTTGTTTCTTACAGGAGAGAGGGTATTGCTGGGTAACGACAGATAGATTTTGACAGGTTTTGTCCCAGCAGGCTCCTCAATGGTGATTTTTCTGCTTGGTCAAGCCAGGTCACTGGATTTATTTTCTAAAATATGCAGGCAATTTCTTTTGCAATGAAAATGAAAGCAGCGTTTCTCAGTGTAGACATGGTATGATAGATTCTAGAGAAGAATTTTCTTCATCCCTCATGACAAAACATAGTAGAGAAAGATCAATTGACCCCACACAGTCTTTGCAGTTATGCTCTCAGGGTTGGATTCTATATAAGGCTTGGCAAGTAGCGTCTGCTAAATTGCACGTGCAGCCAATGTACTCGCACTACTCAATTAATGAGCCAACTAGTGATGATAATTGGATCACAACAACCAATTATCATAACTAATTAGCAACAATTGAAATTTACACGCAATTCTTTTTAGGCGTATTCTAAAAAGAGGAACACAACTGAAAAGGGGGGGGGGGGTGCAGCCATGAGAAGAGTGTAGGTGCGTCGTGGGGCGTCAATCAAATTTACAGACCGATCCGTTAGGGTGCTGTATTACCATGGAATGAGACCTCTTCCCTTTCCTTTTATTAAATTGTTTAAACAAGTGTTTGGTATCAGTTGTATTATCTACTTTGGGTTTGGAGTCAATTTTGGTATTTTATAAAGACATGTAGGTGACTATCCTGCTTATTTTCGAAGGAGAAGGCCGGCCATCTTCCGACACAAATCGGGAGATGGCCGGCCATCTCTTAACCCGGCCAAATCGATATAATGGAAAGCCGATTTTGGCCGGCTTCAATTGCTTTCCGTTGCAGGGCCGGCCAAAAGGGGGCGTGTTGGCAGGGTACCGAAGGCGGGACGGGGCGTGGCTACGAGATGGCCGGCTTCGGCCGATAATAGAAGGCCGGCTCTGACGAGCACTTGGCCGGCTTCACTTGGCCCATTTATTTTTAGGACCAAGCCTCAAAAAAGTGCCCCAACTGACTAGATGACCACTGGAGGGAAACGGGGATCACCTCCCCTTACTCCCCCAGTGGTCACCAACCCCCCTCCCACCCAAAAAATAAATTAAACATTTTTGTGCCAGCCTCTATGCCAGCCTCAAATGTCATACACAGCTCTATCACAGCACTAAGCAGGTCCCTGGAGCGGTTTTAGTGGGTACTGCAGTGCACTTCAGGCAGGCACCGGCCTCTTCTCTCTAGTACGGCCAACCTCTGACATAACTTCCTGTTTCCTCAGAGGTGAGTCACAGTAGAGAGAAAAGGCCGGTGCTGGTGGCAAGGCAGTCAATGGGAATCGCTGCTGACGCTGTCTTTTAATAAACAAAGGTAGGCTGAAGAAAAGGGATTGAAGAGGGGAGATGCCAAACCATGACAGGGTGGGGGCGCCATCTCAGCCCTCGCCTCAGGTGGCAGATTGCCTTGGGCCACCCCTGTTCCAAATCAGATAAAACCCAGCATATTTTAAAGAAAGAATCATGAGAAATCCTCTCTTCAAACACCCTAATGCCTGCTCTGAGCTGACATTATTTTGTCAGCAGTAAGGTGGTTTTGTTTTGTGTGCTGTTCTCTGAGCATTGGGAGAGAATAGGAAATGACCTCATTAACATTAATATGCTTTTTATGCTAATCTTTGGCACACTCGTCTCCTCAGCTACAGTATCTGGGCATTCTGCACTCACTAATGCGGGTGCTAGTTCAGCGCTAATCGCTTCTAGCGCCCACCTTTGGTTCTGAGCATCAACCTATAAAAGCGATACCAGCCAAGGATAATGGACTCTATTTCAGTGTCAGAAAATATAGCTGTCAGGATGCCTGCATGTCAGGACTGATGAAACCAGCTTCTGACTTCTGAGAACTCCCCCCTCCCTCAGGAATCACTAAGGATGGCAAATGGACCAAATGCTGCCCAGCTGCCTGATAGCCCTTTTGTTTCTCAATTACCCATGATTAACATACCTTTTGTCCTATCTGGGAGCAGGGCTTGAGAACAACCAAAGCCAGACAGATAGGCTCCAGAACTAGGGACTTCAAAGAGGAAAACCTGTAAAAATGGTCACCGTCTTTGTAAAGGAAATTAAACTGGAGTTTGGATGGGAAGGAAAGAGGTTTATTTGATCCCTTTCTGTTCCTGAGGCAGTTCTTCTGTCTGTCTTTCTTTCCCTACATACACACACACCTCTTCAGCCCCCCTTTCTTCTTCAGCCCTACCCCAAAGCTTTCTCTCTCAGAGCACAGGGCTCTGCTTCCTTAGGCTCTTCTTTCTTTCTTTCTCTGCTCCCCCCTTCTTCTCCAGCTCTGCCCCAAAGCGTCTCTTTTCCTCTGAACACCACTATCCTTTCTTTCTCTCATTGATTCCCGTCTAAACACACACATCGATACAGCATTGTAATACCTGTACTAAGTGCTGTGAGCCTATATATATATATATATATATATATATATATATATATGGGACCATCCCTAGACAACGATTGCTGACAATAGCCCTGTATGTTTCTAAATTGGCTGGCATCCTTGATGTGTGTGCTGGCACGTACACGTGAAGGTTCTGAAATTCCAGTGCGTAAACATTTATTTTCCTGTTGATATTTCAGATGTTTCTGTTTCTGAAATGGATTCTCCTGCTGCATCTTACCCTCGCATAAGGGTCCATTTCACCTTGTCAGCAAAGCCAGTTCCAAAAGACGAGCGGAACTTGAGCTGTCCAAACCCTGAGAGTTCCAATTTACAAAATGCTGCTCATAAAATGAAAACGCTTGTTATTAACTATGTGGAACACAGTGTAAAAGCTGAAACAAAAAGGAATAATGAGCACATAGGGACTGATTTTCAAAGAGATCTAGCCAGCTAGTGAGGAGATAGATCCTTTGGGATTCTGCCAGGTGCTTGTGAAAACCTTTTCTATAGATGGTAAATGTAAAGTTGAGATGACGGCTTTTAACGTTGTAAATTCTTCCTACTATTGTGCTAATCTTTTTCATTTGTAAACTACTACTACTTCACATTTCTAGAGCGCTACTAGGGTTACGCAGCGCTGTACAGTTTAACAAAGAAGGACAGTCCCTGCTCAAAGGAGCTTACCATCTAAAGGATATCAATAGAAATCAAACAAAATAAAACATGGAAAAGAAAATAAGATACCACCTTTTTTATTGGACATAACTTAATACATTTCTTGATTAGCTTTCGAAGGTTGCCCTTCTTCGTCAGATCGGAAATAAGCAAATGTGCTAGCTGACAGTGTATATAAGTGAAAACATTCAAGCATTACTATGACAGTCTGACAGGGTGGGAGGATGGGGGTGGGTAGGAGCTATGCATGGAGACATCAAAGCATATCATTGATATTCTAACAGGATGGATGTGGATAGGTGAGGGGTGGGGTGATCAACAGAGACATACACGGCTACCACACTCCTCTACTTAATCTAAAGGACGAAATGTCAAGTTGGGGCAGTCAAGATTTCCTGAATATGGTATGGTGGTTAGGTGCTGAAGGCGACATTGAAGAGGTGGGCTTTGAGCAAGGATTTGAAGATGGGCAGGGAGGGGGCCTGGCGAATGGGCTCAGGGAGTTTATTCCAAGCATGGGGTGAGGCGAGGCAGAAAGGGCGGAGCCTGGAGTTGGCGGTGGTGGAGAAGGGTACTGAAAGGAGGGATTTGTCTTGAGAGTGGAGGTTACGAGTAGGAACGTAGGGGGAGATGAGTGTAGAGAGGTAGGGAGGGGCTGCAGATCGAGTGCATAGGAGTAGCTTGAACTGTATGCGGTACCTAATCGGAAGCCAGTGCAGTGACTTGAGGAGAGGGGTGATATGAGTATATTGGTCCAGGCAGAAGATAAGACGTGCAGCAGAGTTCTGAATGGACTGAAGGGGGGATAGATGGCTAAGTGGGAGGCCAGTGAGGAGTAGGTTGCAGTAGTCAAGGCGAGAGGTAATGAGAGAGTCGATGAGAGTTCGGGTGGTGTGCTCAGAGAGGAAAGGGCGAATTTTGCTAATGTTGTAGAGGAAGAAGCGACAGGTCTTGGCTATCTGCTGGATATGCGCAGAGGGAGGAGTCGAACATGACTCCGAGGTTGCGGGCAGATGAGACGGGGAGGATGAGGGTGTTGTCGACTGAAATAGAGAGTGGAGGGAGAGGAGAAGTGGGTTTGGGTGGAAAGACAATGAGCTCAGTTTTGGCCATGTTCAGTTTCAGGTGGCGGTTGGACATCCATGCAGCAATGTCGGATAAGCAGGCCGATACCTTGGCCTGGGTTTCCGCAGTGATGTCTGGTGTGGAGAGATAAAGCTGGAGCAGGACCAGATAATTGGATGGTAGCATTATATAAGTTAGTATTGTATGGATTGGCCACTGTTGGAAGCAGGATACTGGGCTAGATGGAGCATCAGTCTGACCTAGTATGGCTATTCTTATGGTGAAAATTTCCCCCATAAAGCTGATCTGCAGGTCTCCTATTCATGTCCTGTACCTGTCAGAGAGCTCAATTATGAACACAGAACATCATGGGCGTAGCCAGACTTCGATGGGAGGGGGGCCAGAGCCCAAGTTGGGGGGGGGCATATTTTGGCCCGCCTCCCCGCTGCCACCTTCCTGCCGCCACTTCTTCCCCCCTCCCACCGCCGCTCCTCCCCCCACTGCCGCTGGAAGGTACCTTGGCTGGCGGAGGTCCCCAACCCCCGCCAGCTAAAGCGTTTGTCCCGCACTGGTCTCACATTGCCTGGCGCCCTGTCCTCTTTTCTGCGCCGTGCATGCTAGTTTCATTAAAATGAGCGTGCACGGCGCTGAAAACAGGACAGGTTACCAGGCAATGTAAGAGCAACGTGGGACGAATGCCTTAGCTGGTGGGGTTGGGGACTTCCGCCAGCCAAACCGAGGACCCCGGAGCCAATTTTTTTGGGGGGGGGCAGGCCCTCATGGCTCCCCCATAGCTATGCTACCGGTAAGGAGATGAAAATAGGTTACGCTAGTCCTACAATAAAAAAGCAAATAAGATTTAAAAGCTACCTGCCCCTGAACAGTACTGAAGCATAAGTACGTAAGTAATGCCACACTGGGAAAAGACCAAGGGTCCATCGAGCGCAGCATCCTGTCCACGACAGCGGCCAATCCAGGCCAAGGGCACCTGGCAAGCTTCCCAAACGTACAAACATTCTATACATGTTATTCCTGGAATTGTGGATTTTTCCCAAGTCCATTTAGTAGTGGTTTATGGACTTGTCCTTTAGGAAACCGTCTAACCCCTTTTTAAACTCTGCCAAGCTAATCACCTTCACCACATTCTCCGGCAACGAATTCCAGAGTTTAGCTAACCGCCTTCACCATGTTCTCCGGCAACGAATTCCAGAGTTTAATTATGCGTTGGGTGAAGAAAAACTTTTCTCCGATTTGTTTTAAATTTACTACACTGTAGTTTCATCGCATGCCCCCTAGTTCTAGCATTTTACTGCTATACATCTCCCCTCCTGAAGGAGGTCATTTGTTCTCATCCAGTGATGTTCCGAGACTCCTCAGATTCTTGGACTCACTGATAACCCAGCCGCAGGTTAAAAGACAGGTGCCTGCACTGCATGCAGAAGCCAGGGCCTATCCTGCACATATTAAAGCCTTTAATCTGAAGGTTATTTTCTCTTTCTGACATTTATAGCAGTGAGCGAAACAGCCACAAGAAGTGTTGCGCAGGAGCTGAGTTCTCTGAGTTGCTGCGATCTAAATGACTGTTTAATTTTAGCTTAGGAATGAATTACTATTTAAGCGGAATCTCAGTTAACATCTGAAATCAGCCAGCTGGGGAAATTATTCATTCGGTTTCTGCATATTGGACCTGAGTTCTTGAGAAATTCACAGGCTTGCAAACATATACTATATTGAAGATCCGCCAAGCAGTCTGGAAATATTTATCAGCACGAGGGGAGAACATACACCACGGGGCCAATATCTCCGATTGCTTGCCTTGCACAGGAAGGTTGCAGGACAGAGGTTTTGCAGATATTATGAGGGGAGAGCAGAGAAAGATTAAAGGCCAAGATGTGCTCACTGCCCTGGCCCTCAGCTCAGTAGCATTTCAATGCAGAAGATAGGACTATTTTAATTAAGCCATTGTGAATCCAGCAACTTGTGCAGAATCACATTAATTAAATCTGTAAGTCACTTCTATAGATCAGCTTCCTCCTCTGAGGGAGAAGGATTGGGCACTTACCCAAACTGACAAAGAGGCCACATTTACACCTGTGCATTGGCTGCACTTGTAAATAGCAATTTCAGAAAGGCACTATTTACACATGTGAAGATCCCCAGGATGCAAAGATTTCAAAGGACCATGGCCTGGGTATAGAGAGGGAGGGCCAGAAAATATGCTTTACTATGGGACCAGCAAAAATGAAGCTAGAGGTGGATGTGTAAATCATATAGAAGCTTTATTCAAACATGCAAAGACTCGACACGATGATGCATGTGTCTATGAGACAGCATTGCATGATTTAAGGTGCATTGGTACCTGTTGCAAGAAATGAAAGCTGGAGTCTTTTGTAAAATACCAGAATCCGCAAGAGCACCCATTGACGGAAGAGGAGTGTCACAGTGAAGAACTAAGGATACTCTATACATCCAGAGAGAAGTTCGAGATCCGCCAGGACCTGCTTATTCGGACGAGTAAGCATGCCATTGAACAATGGGTTGTGCCCCCGGCATATCGTGGCATCATGTTGCAACACATTTGCTTATTTCCGATCTGACGAAGAAGGGCAACCTTCGAAAGCTAATCAAGAAATGTATTAAGTTATGTCCAATAAAAAAGGTATCATCTTATTTTCTTTTCCATGTTTTATTTTGTTTGATTTCTATTGATAACCTTAAGAGTGGACTAACACGGCTACCACACTCCTCTACGTAAAATACCAGGGAAGTTGTGAATGTTCCGAGCTGGACATTGCATTTCTTCCCTCCGTGTGCTGTGCAAATGGGGCTGCGTGTTTCTTAGACTCATTGTGGGGTCCTTTTACTAAGGTGCGCCGAAAAATGGCCTGCGCTGCTGTAGACATGTGTATTGGACACGTGCAGGCCCATTTCTCAGCGCACCTGCAAAAAGGCCTCTTTTTTTTTTTTGGCCAAAAATGGATGTGCGGCAAAATAAAAAAATTGGCACACATCCATTTTGGGCCTCAGACCTTACCGCCCCCCTTTAGCTTATCGGTAAGGTCTCACACATTAACCTGGCGGTAATTGTCAGCGCACGTACACTGCCGATTACTGCCCGGTCACGCCACACAGTAGAAAATACAAAATATTTTCAAACGCGTGTATCGGACGTGCGTAAAAAATGGAATTAGCAACCGGGGCACATGGTAGCCGGATGGTAGTTCCAAATTGACACACGTTGGATGCGCGTAGGCCCCTGTGCGCCTTAGTAAAAGGGCCCCTGTGTTTGAACCTGAGATAGTGAGTGTTAACTGCAGAAAGCTAGTGAAGAAATTAAGTTACCAATCAGTGCGGGATGCAGCCCAAAGCCTCAGGTCTACTATTCCTGCTCCGCGGTCCTCTACGCAGCATGTATGGGAAATGGACCTTCAAGACTCATTGTCAGCTGCTCAATGGTCTCGTATATGGTCAAGGGGCCCAAGGGCATCCCTGTGGGCAGCAATATCACAATCTCTTCTTTTTTATGTACCACAGGGCCCTTTGGACGCCTAGAAAGGGCAAACTGTCTGGGTCTTCTAGTTGCGATTTTTGTTGGTCATGTAAACAAACCACAGGAACCCTTACGCATCTTTTGCTAGAATGTCCTAATCTAGTTTTATTCTGGACAGATGTCTGGGATAAGTTACAAAGGATTTTGGGGTTTCAAGATTCTTTTCTACCAAAGTATATAATGTGGAAGTCCACTTGCACCCCATTTATTTATTTATTTATTTTATTTTATTTATTGCATTTGTATCCCACATTCCCCCACCTATTTGCAGGCTCAACGTGGCTTACATAGATTTGATAACATTGTCATAGCTGGATATCAGATACAGTTAGTTATGTGTAGCGATTAAGGAAGGGGAGAGGGAAGAAGGAAGAGAGTTGTTGAGGTAGTTATAGAAGGTGGGCGTTCATAATTGAGTGGGTTGGTGAGGTGGCTTAGTGAGGTTAAAGGTTCTCATTGTAGGCCTTGTTGAAGAAGTGGTTAGGGTAGTTATAGAAGGTGGGCGTTCATAATTGAGTGGGTTGGTGAGGTGGCTTAGTGAGGTTAAAGGTTCTCATTGTAGGCCTTGTTGAAGAAGTGGTTAGGGTAGTTATAGAAGGTGGGCGTTCATAATTGAGTGGGTTGGTGAGGTGGCTTAGTGAGGTTAAAGGTTCTCATTGTAGGCCTTGTTGAAGAAGTGGTTAGGGTAGTTATAGAAGGTGGGCGTTCATAATTGAGTGGGTTGGTGAGGTGGCTTAGTGAGGTTAAAGGTTCTCATTGTAGGCCTTGTTGAAGAAGTGGTTAGGGTAGTTATAGAAGGTGGGCGTTCATAATTGAGTGGGTTGGTGAGGTGGCTTAGTGAGGTTAAAGGTTCTCATTGTAGGCCTTGTTGAAGAAGTGGTTAGGGTAGTTATAGAAGGTGGGCGTTCATGATTGAGTGGGTTGGTGAGGTGACTTAGTGAGGCTGTAGGTTCTCATTGTAGACCTTGTTGAAGAAGTGGTTAGAGTAGTTATAGAAGGTAGGTGTTCATGATTGAGTGGGTTGGTGAGGTGGCTTAGTGAGGTTAAAGGTTCTCATTGTAGGCCTTGTTGAAGAAGTGGTTAGGGTAGTTATAGAAGGTGGGCGTTCATAATTGAGTGGACTTAGTGAAGTTATAGGTTTTCATTGTAGGCCTTGTTGAAGAAGAATGTTTTCAGAGATTTTCAAAAGATAGTTGTTTCTTTGATTGCTTTCAAGTCCGTGGGTAATGCATTCCATAACTGCGTGCTCTTGTAAGAGAAGGTAGTGGCGTGCATCAGCTTGTATTTAAGTCCTTTGCAGCAGGGGTATTGCAGGTTGAGAAATTTGCGGGATGATCGTGTGGCGTTTCTGGGAGGTAGGTCCACGAGGTTTAGCATGTAGATTGGGGCGTCTGCATGAATGATTTTCAGAGAGCGATAAACTGTTATTTGACTTCTTAGTCTCTAGTGCGTTGAAATTAATAATAATCGCACTGGAAAGATGAACTCTCCAGTTAATCTTATTCTTTTGTGGAATTGGGTCTTACTGTACAAAAAATATGAGCAACTGTCAATCAGTGGCATTCCTAGGGGGGCGGACACCCGGGGCAGCGCTCCGCCCCCCTGGGTGCAGCGCCCCCCTGATGCAGCGCGGACCACCCCTGGGTGCAGCACACCCCCCTCCCCGATGCAGCGCGGGAACCTGTTCTAGGGCAGAGGGTGCTGCAGCGAACGCGCGGTCAGCGAACTCAGAGCAGGCGCGCGCCGCGGCACCCCCCAGCGGCGTGCACCCGGGGCGGACCGCCCCCACCGCCCCCCCTTGGTACGCCACTGCTGTCAATTCATATTAAACCTGGGCCCAATAATGCTACTCAGAAATGGAAAACCTTAGACCTCTTTCTTTTATCAGCAGTCTAGCTATTTTGACTAACGTTTGAACTCAGCTTAATGTATATCTTGTATTGTATGGTACAAGTTGTTTTCTTTCCTCTCTGTTTTTTCTTCTTTTGTTTGCTGTATTTTTGAAAAACTCAATAAAAATATATAAAAAAAGAAAGAAATTAAGTTAGTCCATTTAAAAGGTATCTACCTATATATATTTCTTGGGTTATTTTTATACCTGTGCACTCCAGGGGAATAAACACAGCAAGCCCAATACTATTCCTGCTTACAACAGAAACGACAGCAGGGGTGGTCACACGTTCCTTTTACAGAAATGGCTCCTAGCAGTTTCCTTTACAGTCACTGTTTTTAATTCTTACAAAATGTCTTTTATGGAATGAAGCACTCTTTAACTACACTAGGGCAAGGAACAGCCGTGTTCCGTGCATGGATATTTGATGGCATTTTATTTGTCCACTTTTTGAGAACGCTATGAGGAAAGGGTTGTATCAGCTGCTGAAGGACTGGCTCCATTAGCTGATTATAAGAGCCCAGAAGACCCTTCCTCAGCTATATGAATAATGCGCAGCATTTTCACAAGGCAGCTCCTTGTGACTCTGGGCAAGTCACTTAACCCTCCATTGCCCCATGTAAGCCGCATTGAGCCTGCCATGAGTGGGAAAGCGCGGGGTACAAATGTAACAAAAATAAAATAGATACTATTGGAGATTCTACATGGAATGTTGCTATTCCACTAGCAACATTCCATGTAGAAGGCTGCGCAGGCTTCTGTTTCTGTGAGTCTGACGTCCTCGGGGTTGGTCTTCTTTTCTCTGTTCCGTGGGCAGGCAGCCTATGAGATCCTTCCCTGTCTGCTGATGTGGCTCGCTCTATGGGAGGGGCTTGGTGCGCTCCCTTCCAGCTGATCCTGCTTCTGTTGATGGAAGGGGCTATTTAAGAACAGGTTCTTCTCGCAGACATTGCTTCAGCTTCTACTTGTATACACCTGAGTGTTGGGGACTCTTGTCATTTCTTCTTGCTGCCTGACCTGTTTTTGACTTGGCTTGGACTTTGACTTTTGCCTTTGCTTGCTGCCTGCCTTTGAACCTTTGCCTGGACCTGGACTTTGCCTTTGCTTGCTACCTGCCTCTGAACCTTTGTCTGGACATGGACTTTGCCTTTGCTTGCTGCCTGCCTCTGAACCTTTGCTTGGACCTGGACTTTACCTTTGCTTGCTGCCTGCCTCTGAACCTTTGCTTGGACCTGGACTTTACCTTTGCTTGTTGCCCACCTCTGAACCTTTGCTCGGACCTGGACTCTGCTCTACCTACCGCCTGCCTGGGACTTTACTGGGTCCTGTCTTTGGCTGTCGTCTCAGTTGCCTGGGCGAAGTTCCGGAGTTCGTTTTTTCATCTACCTCTGCAGGTAAGCCAGGATTGTTTGGCCGCCAAACTTATGTTCGGCACAGGGACTCACTTCTCCTATGGGAGCCGTGACAGCATTCCAAGTATCCACCACTTTCTCCGTGAAAAAATACTTCCTGACATTTTTCTTGAGTCTGCCCCCCTTCAATCTCATTTCACGTCCTCTAGTTCTACCGCCTTCCCATCTACGGAAAAGGTTCGTTTGCGGATTAATACCTTTCAAATATTTGAACGTCTGTATCATATCACCCCTGTTTCTCCTTTCTTCCAGAGTATACATGTTCAGGTCAGCAAGTCTCTCCTCATACATCTTGTAACGCAAATCCCATACCATCCTCGTAGCTTTTCTTTGCACCGCTTCAAATCTTTTTAAGAATCTGTGTAGCCGCTGCTGCTATAGGAATGTCTTCTTAAATATCAGGTCATCAGCTTTCTGGCGATGTGTTGATTCGTGGAACAGCGAAATCCAAAATAACCTTTGAAGCAGAAAGAGGGTGTAAGCCAGTGGTCTTCGAACCACCCCTGAATGGTCTGGTTTTTCAGCAGACAAAAAAAAAAAAAAAAAAAAAAAGAGTTGAAAAATTTATGCCTGAAAGAGAGAAGAAAACATGAGCCACAGCTGCACAGGGGACAATTCACTTAGTCATCCCCAGAGAGAAGGAAAAGCTTTCGTGGCCCGACTGTGTTTCTTTCGGCCGTGGATATACTGGTACTATTGCCAGCCCATTCTAGCTGCAGTTACATGAATTCAGCCTTTGTTTTCTGTTATTCTGCTCAGCTTGGCATCACTCAGTCTTCTCTCCTCATTCAATACAAATTGTTTCTATTCAATGGACACAATGTGTCAAGTGGGGTTGTCTCCTTGTTTTTGTTGCCTACAAATTTCGCTGTCTTTTCAAACATGAAACATTTTATGGTGTTTCAGGCTGTCAAAGTGGGAAGGCAGTGGGGTGCCCATCCAGGCCTCCAGAGCAGCCACTAAGCCAAAGATTGAATGCCTTAGCACAGAGGGGAGCTGTACAGAACTATAACGTTCTTGTGCGTTGTCCAAACATATGCCTTCCGATTAGGAACTGGACCATTTCAATGCTGTCTTGAAATATCAGCTGTGTATCATCCTGATTCCTGTAATGTCATAACCCAGAGGCAGCTTAGTGCAGTACAAAAGTACTTCAAGATGGAAAGCTAATTTGGGATGGTGGGAGTCTCAAATGCTTCCTGAAGGACTTAAACCGCAGTCATGTGAAAAAGGTTTAGAATAATGATAATATGCAGGCCCCATATATCATTCACCACTTGACGCCTGTGTACAGGGGATCACCTTTACCTTTAGTATTTACCATCATCCAGCAGCTGCTTTTTTAACACTTTGCTGACTGGGAAAATTCCCTCTAGGCCACCAGAGATAAAATATGACTTTCAGAAGACAGAAGCATGGAAAATGCAAAAAGAAAAAAGAAGTCTGTCCCCCTGACAAACACTTCAAAAAGTCCCTGATGGTCCAGTGGACTCCCTAACCACTCCCCATACCTTTAAAAGGCCCTGTGATCCAATGGACCCCCCCTGATCCCTCCCCCACATACCTTAAAATCCCCAGTAGTCCAGTGGACCCCCTGACCCCCCCCCCACATACCTTAAAATCCACAGTAGTCCAGTGGACCCCAACCCCTCCCCCATAAACCTTAAAAATCCCTGGTGGTCCAGCAGACCCTGACACCCCTCCCGCCAACCCCCTGAACAAAAAAAAAGCCCCAGTGGCCCTCCTCCCCCCTCCCTCCACAAAATAAATCACCCAGCCTGGACCCCTTAGTCTAAATCCTGGTGGTATAGTGGAATTCCCCTCCACCCCCCTCCCAGACCCCTGTGCATACCTTAAAGTTGGAGGCAGGATGACCACCTCCTCACTCCTGCCTCTGGGCACACCCTCTGCAAAATGGCAGTGGCTCAGCCCCAATCCAGTACACCCAGGAGCTCTTGTTACCTAGGCCATTTTTCTGCTACCACTCCTATTCCATATTCTATTCAAACTTCTCCTATTGACCTATAAGTGCATTCACTCTGCTGCTCCCCAGTACCTTTCCACTCTTGTCTCCCCTACGTTCCCCCTTGAGTACTCCGTTCTGTTGATAAATCTCTCTTATCCGTCCCTTTCTCCTCTACTGCTAATTAAAGACTCCGTTCCTTTTATCTCGCTGCACCTCACACCTGGAATGGACTTCCCGTGCTTGTACGTCTAGCTCCGTCTTTAGCCGTTTTCAAATCCAAACTCAAAACCCACCTCTTTACTGTCAGGTTTTCCGGGGCAGAAACTAGGTTCGTGAGCCCTTGGGCCACTGCCGTGGAGCAGCAGTGGCAGGCAAAACCACCCCACACCAGAGACAAGGCAGCACTCTGACAAGAACAGCTAGACTTCACCTGCACTTGTCCGCCGTTTCTCAGAAGTTGAGCCCCTGGGTGCAGGCGGCCGGCAGGACTTACCGGACAGGGCAGGAACTGAATACCAACTAGGCTAAACAGAGACTGAGGGTCAGAGGGGAAAAGAATATACATGGGCAGCAAGGCAGGAACTGGGCAAGGACTCACAGACAGACCAGAACAAGCTAAAGGACAGGAACTGAAAGCTGCCAAGCAGCCACTGAAACAGGGTACAAATACTGACAGAAAAGAGGCAGGACTGAAAACTGCCAAGCAGCCACTAAAAGAAACACAGACACAAGACAAGGAAAGGCAGACCAGAAACAAGACTAAGAACTAAGCAATAAAACCACAGCTAACTACACACAAACTAGAGCCAGACAAGGAACTCAGACTAGAACTGGACTAGGCAAAAGTGCACAGAGCACACCCACATACCAGGGACCTTAGACGATGCAAAGGCAAACACAGAAGTTTCCAGGTGATTAATAAAGCCCATCAGCTGCTGAAATTCAGCTACAGGAATCACAAGGCAGCTACGGGTGCTGTTCAGGCACAAACAAGAGAAGCAAGTCTGGCAGCCTGGAAGATCCGGACCGGACTGCGCTGAAGTCTGGAATGTGTGACAGTTCATAGCAGCCACCGGTTCTGGCCACCAGGAGGCGAGGTGAGCACAGACAAGGAAACGGTCACGAACCTGACATTTACCACTGCTTTTGACTGCTAACTCACTTACCCTGTCCTTTATCCTCACCTCTTTATTCCCTTACCCTTAATTGTCCTGTCTGTTTACCTGTCTTATCTAGATTGTAAGCTCTTTGAGCAGGGACTGTCTTCTGTGTATGGTGTACAGCGCTGCGTATGCCTTGTAGCGCTATAGAAATGATAAGTAGATAGATAGATAGACTCCTGATTATCAATTCTAATGCCTGTGGAGGTCTTCAAACTGACCAACCATATCAAGGACAGCAATGATCATCGTAGTCATAATGTCCTATAGGAACAGTCTTTTATTACAGACAGTCAAATCATTGTGCCTTTCACACTGTAAAAAGTACAATATCTGAAAACCACTTGCCACTGTGCCACTGAGGCTGCTATACAGTGGAGGAGTAGCCTAGTGGTTAGTGCAGCGGACTTCGATCCTGGGGAACTGAGTTCGATTCCCACTGCAGCTCCTTCTGACTCTGGGCAAGTCACTTAACCCTCCATTGCTCCTGGTACAAAATAAGTACCTGAATATATGTAAACCGCTTTGAATGTAGTTGCAAAATACCACAGAAAGACAGTATATCAAGTCCCAGTTTCCCTTTCCCTTCTTAACCTTTTGTTCAGAAGATCATGTTTGATGGGTAAATAAATATGGATTTGAGTAGGAAGGTCTAAAGTGTGCCGTGAAGGGGCATAATCGAACGGAAACGTCTATCTCCATGGGCATTTATCTCCGAGAACGGGTCCGTGAAGGGGCGGACCGAACCGTATTTTCGAAAAACATGGACGTTTATCTTTTTTTGAGCTGGGCGTTTTTGTTTTTCAGCGATAATGGAAACTGAAAGCGCACAGCTCAAAAACGAATAACTCCAAGACATTTATTCGTGGGAGGGGCCAGGATTCGTAGTTCACTGGTCCCCCTCACATGCCAGGACACCAACCGGGCACCCTAGGGGGCACTTTTACAAAAAAAAAAAAAAAGGTAAAACAGCTCCCAGGTGCATAGCACCCTTCCCTTGGGTGTTGAGCCCCCCAAATCCCCCTCAAAACCCACTGCCCACAAGTCTACACCATTACTATAGCTCTAAGGGGTGAAGGGGGGCACCTACATGTGGGTACAGTGGGTTTGGGGGGGTTGGATGACTAAGCATTAAGCAGCACAATTGTAACAGGTAGGGGGGGATGGGCCTGGGTCCACCTGCCTGAAGTCCACTGCACCCCCTAACAACTGCTCCAGGGACCTGCATACTGCTGCCAGGGAGGTGGGTATGACATTTGAGGGTGAAAATAAAAAGTTGTGAAACGGCATATTTTGTGGTGGGAAGGGGTTTGTGACCACTGGGGGAGTCAGGGGAGGTCATCCCCGATTCCCTCCAGTGGTCATCTGGTCATTTAGGGCACTTTTTGGGGCCATATTTTTGGAAAAACAGGGTCCAGGAAAAGTGCCCTAAATTCTCGCTAAAAACGCATATTTTTTTCCCATTATCGGCGAAAGGCGCCCATCTCTGATCGCCCGATAACCACGCCCCAGTTCCGCCTTCACCACGCCTTCGACACACCCCCATCAACTTTGTCCGCATCCGCGACGGAGTGCAGTTGAAAACGTCCAAATTCGGCTTTCGATTATACCGCTTTATTCGTTTTTGTGAGACAAACGTCTATCTCCCGATTTGGGTCACAATATAGGCGTTTTTCTATTTTGATTATAAGCAGGATAGTGTCTTTCGCCCCCCCCCCCCCCCCCGCCCGAAGTGTGAGAACACGTGTAATAGCTCAAAAGACTGTGAGTAAACATTTACAATGTCAGCTTTTGTACAGGGTCTTTTTCTCTGTCATCCACAATGCTTGATGGCTCAGATCCCTGGAAATAGAATGCTTGTTGGAAAAGTTAACACTTGGCTGAGGCAAGTGTGAAATTTTAGTCCTTTGCATATGCATATTAAATAGCACATTATTTCCTACCTGCATGCTACAGCCTTGTTGGCATCTGATGTTCCTTCATTTATATGTACATATGCATTAATTTTAGCTTGTCCATGCTAACCTCTGGTACATAGGTCTAAAAATTTCCAAGGGAAACTCCTTGCATTGCTTCCCTTTGAAAACTTGGGCCACTGAGGATTTTCCCCAGGTGCAAAGTAAACTCTAGGAAATATTTTTATTTATTAGGATTTATTTACTGCCTTTTTGAAGGGATTTGCTCAAGGCAATATACAGCAAGAATAGGTCAAACATAAGCAATAGACAATTACAACAGTAAAAATATTCAAAACAGTAATACAAAGTATGACGTGGAGGGGCATTTTCGAAAGAAACGTTCGTTGCGATTTGGACGTCCTTGCAAAATGGCGAAATCCAGGGGCAGGGAAACCCGTATTTTCAAAAAAAGCTAGACGTCCATCTTTCATTTCGAAAATACCGTCAGAGACGTCCAAATCCTTAAATTTGGACGACCCTAGATTTGGTCGTCGCGTCCCTAGACATGGACGTTTCTGACTTTCGGTGATTTTTGAAACCAAAGATGTCCATGTCAAAAACGTCCAAATGCAAGCCATTTGGTCGTGGGAGGAGCCAGCATTGTAGTGCACTGGTCCCCCTGACATGCCAGGACACCAACCGGGCACCCTAGGGGGCACTGCAGTGGACTTCATAAAATGCTCCCAGAAACATAGCTCCCTTATCTTGTGTGCTGAGCTCCCCAACCCCCCCCCCAAAACCCACTACCCCCAACTGTACATCACTACCATAGCCCTTACGGGTGAAGGTGGGCACCTATATATGAGTACAGTGGGTTTGTGGTGGGTTTTGGAGAGTTCACTGTTTCCTCCACAAATGTAACAGGTAGGGGGTATGGGTCTGGGTCCGCCTGTCTGAAGTGCACTGCAGTACCCACTAAAACTGTTTCTGGGACCTGCATGTGCAGTCACGGAACTGAGAGGCAGATGCACTAAACCTTAATGAGCCTTTAACGACCCTCCAACGAGGAAATTTTGATCCGTTGCATGCATCAAAGGGCTTTTACCGAGGAAGCTAGCAGCTAACGAAAACGGAATGCAGATGAGCAATTTGTGTACAAACCCCATTGAAACGAGATGCACTAACCTTTTCCGATTGCCTTTACGCAGGAAAAAGGCAGGAAATCTAACGAGAGGTCTGTACCTCTCGTTAGGACAGCTCTGTGCCAGGAAAAATCATAAAGTGAAAAAACAAACAAACTGTGAGCCAATCCCAGTGCATTAGCAGAGCTAAAAGCGCTGTGATTGGTCAAAAGGACGTAGCATTACATATGTCCAAAAGAGCTGTGTTTAAGCTTAAAGAAAACGTGTCATAAACCACATCAATGTAGTGTTTGCGTATCCAGAGTATGTTTGAGCCTTACCCAACAAAAATCAAAAAAAGAATCGGGAGGGGGCAAAGGTGCTCGTGAGGAGCGTCCTGTATGGCCGTCCTTGCCCCCCCCCCCCCCCCCCCCGCCCGCGCCCCCCCCCCCCCCCCCCGCTTCCCCCTGCATTATAAATTAAAAAGCAAAACATACCTCCCCAGCCTGGAAGAGAGTTGCTGGCTGTTCAAACAGAGACAGACACCGAAGTGGCTCAGCTGGTCCTGTCTGAGGGTGTGACTGCAGCAACGGAGATAGATTCTCAACTTCGGGGAAACATTACTACAACAGGCTTCAAAGGTATTGCCTCAAGCTATTGTTTCCAAGTTAGCTCGGGCTGATAGTCTATCTCAATCTCCTCCTGTGGCTAGTGGAGTGATTAGATCAGCAATTGTGACGCTGGAGTCACTATGGGATATGGTTTACAATATCCAAACCTCTATGCAAACTACTTTAAAGCAGAATTCTTCTGATATTGAAGTTCTTTCTGAGGCTGCCCTGCTTCAAGCACAAGTGACTGCACAGCAAACCCAGAAATTGGAATGTGTGGATATCACCGGGCCCCCCTCCCTCTTACCGGGTCCGTGCAACGCCTCTCTCCTCTGTCCGAAGGCGCTGCACGGGCAAGAAGAAAAGCTGATGCCTGTCTTCGCCCAGCTTTGGTCGCGTGTCTCTCTCCTCCTGGGCCTGCCCCCATCTGACGTCAGTAACCTGATGCCGGGAATCAAACTCAGTTCCTCAGGACCAAAGTCCACCACCCTAACCACTAGGCCACTCCTCCCCCCACATAACCTCCCCCCAAAGTGCAACATTTCTGCTCCTACTTCCCCTCCCCCCAGTTCAGCAACTCTCCTTTCCTTCCTTGCCCCTCTGTGGCAGCAGGGCCGCCGAGAGACTAGGCCAGGCCCAGGGCAAGGTCACCCCACCTCTGCCCCCCTGCCAATGCCGCCCCCCGTCGCTCCCCCTGCCAGTGTCCCACCCTCGTCTGATGTAACTTCCGGTTTCCGCGAGGGCGGGACACAGGGAGGGAAGGCCAGAAAAGAGGCGATCTACAACTGCCGCTTTGAATGAAGGGGGCCCGGAGCTATGGAGGCAGGCAGGTGAGACCGGGGACTGCAGCGCCGGCGGCCTGACCCTGGCGCTGGGCCCCCCTTGGAGGTTTGGGCCTGGGGAATTTTGCCCCCCCCCCGCCCCCTCTCAGTGGCCCTGTGTGGCAGTATCAACACAGCAGTAAGCAACCTACAAAGCACTCATCATGGCTGGTGTAGGCCCCTTGAGCGTCCATGCATGCTGAAGAACCAGTGGGTCTTGCCCTTTCAAAACAGGGGGAGATGCGTCACAGGTTTGGGTGGTGAACCCTTAAGCTGTTGCCGGGTTTCCAACCTGGAGGTCTGGAAGACCCTGACAGACGGCAAATGAGACACTCTAGAGTACAGTAGTCTGGCAGATGGACCTGAAAAGGGCCCTTGGGGGCAGGCCCAGCAGAACCGGGACCTGGAGTGACTCTGAAAGAGCCCTTGGGGGCAGGCCTGGCAGAACTGGAACCTGGGCAAGGCACAGGAATGCAGAGGCAGGGCTGGAGACAGGAACGCTGAGCTGGACTGGAGACAAGAACACCAAAGCTGAGCTGGAGCCAGGAACACCAAAGCTTGGCTGTAGACAGGAGCAGCAAGACTGGGCTGAAAGCAGGAACACCATGGCTGGGCTGAAGATAAGGCCAGGCAGGAACTGGAGATGAGGCAGGGTCTGGGAGACATGGCGGGGCTTGGCGCTGGAGGCAAGTCGGGGCTTATAGCTAGAGACAGGAACACCAAGGCAGGCTGGAGACAGAAATGCCAAGGCAGGCTGCAGCAACACTGACCTGGAAGCAGCAGTTGCAAGAGCACAGGAAACATGGACCTGACGTCCGCCGTAGGACATCAGGGGTGCCTCTGGCGCATGTATGCACACCCAACACTGCTGTTGGGAGGAGTGGACATTCTGCAATGCAAGAGGCAGTGTCAAGGTAAGTCGGGATGTGGGCAGGGGGGCGCGGCCTAGGGCCATGACAAGATGTCTTCCATAGGCACCTTGACTGCCACATTGGTGTTACGCCAAGTTATGCCACCCTGGGCAGATATTGAGTCCACATAGTGGTTAGGCTGACCCTGGATTATGCATAAGGAAATGTGGAGTGTGTGAGGGAATGGATGGGGTAGGTGGGGGATCATAGAGAATGGGAGCGTGCATCAGAGGATTAAAGAGGCATGGGCTGTATGGGGGCTGTCCTTGAGTGAGGGGATGGGGAGGATTGACTTGTGTGAGGGGATTGGAGATAGAGGAAGGAGAAAATGAGAGGATCAGAGAAGTGAGAAGGAATTGGAGGTGCAAGAACAAGTGTGAAAAAATGGAGCTCTCCTCCTTCTCCTATCCTTATCCTCTCTCTCTCTCTCTCCTCATTCTGATGCTTCTCCCCCATCCATTCCATTTCGTGTTCCTAGGATCCTGTTTCCTGAGCAATAGGTGCCAAACATAATACAAATGTCCTACTCTGGACACAAATGAAAGGGCTTGCTCAGTATTGGGAGTGCTTAACCTCTACTGCAGCCACAGGGCTGGTTCCTACGTCTCTGAGTTCCTACTTCATCTCTCTGCCTCCAAGATTTTCCCATTTTCTCTCCCTCTCCTGCACCAGTGGCTTAGTCAAACCTTCAATTCTGAGCCGAAAGTGAGGGACATAAAATTTCTGCCACCCTTTGCTCTCTGCCTCTGCTCTCTATGCACCCCCTCCTCCGTGACTCCCCCAACTCAAACTTTAAAGACCTGAGCTGGCAGGGGTTCTCAAGCCCTACCAGCTCCTTCTCTAGCAAACAGAAACTCTCTGCTGGCAGCCAGCGGCATATCCCATGGGCCACCACCAGAGGGCCCCCTCACACATACTCAGTTTCTACACATGCATGACAACAGAGTATGTGCGCTGGGTGGGAGGGGGGAGGACTGGTACAGCTGTGGCACATGAAAAGTGTCTCTGACTGTAAACAATGGAGAATTTCCAACCACTGCAGAAGGACCCACTGGTGGGGTTTGGGGGGATCCCTGTCAGCCATAGCTACAGTATGGCACTTTTGGGAGGGCCTAGAGCCCTTGGCCCCTCCATGTCTATACCACTGTGACCTATGTCATCCTCCAGATCCCATATCCTGCCCCAATTCTCTCTCCCTCTTCTCCCTGCACCCCCCTCTCCCACCCCCCAAAAATTGCCAAGACACAGAAAAGAATGTCAGAAAACAATGCTAGTTTTCTATCAAACTTAACATGCAAGTTTATGCAAATGTATTGCCTAATTGCTATGGAATTCCAGAAACTTTCAGCATCATTTTGATCTTGCTGCAGAATTTAGCCTTAAGCTGCTGCAGGAGAACAGGGGTTGTGCTTTAATCGTACATCAGCCCAAGCGTATGGCACAGGGGCGTAGCCAGACAACAGATTTTGGGTGGGCCTAGGCAAGAAGTGGGTGGGCACCAAGTGTTCTCCACACCACCCAAAAAATATCTAAGCTGGCAGGAAAACGCTTCTTTCCACCTTGGCAGTCTGCAGAAGGCATGCGCTGAAAACTGAGCTTGCGCAAGTTCCGGTATTGTTGAGAGTAGCATTCGGCGGACGTCTTCAGCTGATGGAGCTTTGGATCCCCACCAGCTACCGCTAAATGTATGCTACAGTTGGGTGGGCCTGAGCCCTAAGTGGGTGGGCCCAGGCCCACCTGTGGCTACTATAGCATCAGCTGAGGCTCCATTGAAATGGCCAAAAGATGCCATAGATCACTGATTATGTAAAGCATCGGTGCAGAGTGTGTAATTTGATTTATTAATTTGATATACCGCATTTACACAAAAGTATCAAAGCTGTTCACAATAAAGCAATAATAAAAAATATAAACAAGAACAATACATCATAAAAAAACAAATTAAAATCAACAAATTTAAGCACACACACAAAAAAAATAATTTCACAACTTTCTGGAATAATATATGCAAAGCTTCTTTTATTTGTGATGCTTACTGTAACTGTCAGAGCTGTATTTCATAGGTGGCCTGGAAATGTTCTATATATGAATAAACAAATACTATGTCCGCATTCCATCTCTACAAATTAGCTGTCCTCTTTTCAAGATCCACATTGCAGAGCAATACAATACTTGGATTCATAGTGCTGGGAGTTGCTAGGAGCTTTCCAAACTTAGGGATCCTTTTACTAAGCCGCGTAAGCGTCTACGTGCGCCCAACGCCTGCCAAAATGGAGTTACCGCCCGACTACCACGTGGCTCTTGTGGTAATTTCATTTTTGGCGTGTGTCCGATACGCGCGGCTGAAAAATATTTTTTATTTTCGGGTGTGCGTAAAGGACGCATACCAAGTGGCATTTGGCGCGCGTAGGTCATTACCGCCTGGTTACCGCGTGAGTCTTTACCGCTAGGTCATTGGCTGGCAGTAAGGTCTCAGGCCCAAAATGGACGCACGTCCATTTTCAGCAGAAATTTTAAAAAGGCCTTTTTTTTACAGGTGTGCTAAAAAATGGATCAGATTGCTCCCAAAACCCACGCCTACACTACCGCAAGCCATTTTTCAGCGCGCCTTTGTAAAAGGACCCCTGAAAGCACTAATAACATTTTTTTTTTAATAGCTAAGGGTTATTTATTTGTTGTATTTGTATCCCACATTTTCCCACCTATTTGCAGGCTCAATGTGGCTTACATTGTTCCGTCATGGCGATCGCCATTTCCGGAGTGAGAGATACAAGTGGTATTACATTTAAAGATCATGATTGACATAGTAGGTTAAGCAGTCAAGTATAAAGAGTACATATTCGGAATGAGGGATAAAGTGGTATTGCGTTAAAGTTTGTTCGTGGTAGAGTAGACCTTGGTAGTCGAGTATAGAGAGTTAGGTTTTATCCAGTTCTGGTTTGAGCTTCGTTGTCTGGTATTAGGATGGATCAGTGTGGCATGCCTTGTTGAACAGGCTGGTCTTCAGTGATCTCCGAAAGTTAGTTAGTTTCAATTCTTTTGCTAGTTTAGCTAGCAATATTGGACTAACACTGATGCTTCAGAGTCTCTCCTTGTTAAGGAGTGATCATGAAGCGAAGCTTGTTTTTTCATTGTTTACTTCTACAGACAGACCAAAACACTTGGTGGCACAGAAACACAGAAGGACTGCCTTCCCCAAGGATCTACTCCCCAGAGGTAACCCAGGCTAGTGCAGAGACTCCTTAAAGCCCTACTACAACACACATTGCTAAAAAAATGCCAGGCCTTTCACTCCACCTATAATATCTCTTCTGAAGCAGGTTTTTTTTCACTCTGCTCTTACTAGCTACATAAAATCCTGCAGTTTATTGATTGATTGGGATTTATGAACCGCCTTTTTGAAGAGATTCTGCCTGCCTTAGTGATGTGTGCAATAATTAAATGTATTTAAGAAATCCAAAGGTACCTTGTTTGCTGGCAGGGGTCCCAAATCCCCACCAGCCGAAGAGTTTTCTTCAGCACCGGTCGACTCCGGCGCCTTTGTGGGATCATCTGTTTCTGATGCCTTACGTACTGCACTGTGCATATAGCCCCGTGCAGGACGTAAGGCGTCAGAAACAGATGATCCCACAACGAAGGCGCCAGAGTCGACCGGCGCTGAAGAAAACTCTTCGGCTGGCGGGGATTGGGGACCCCTGCCAGCAAACAAGGTACCTGATGTGGCGGCGGGGCAGGGGGTGGGTGGGCGGGCGGCAGCGGTGGGGGGGTTACGGTTGCGGCGGCAGTCCAAAGTGGCAGGGGTTTGCGGTTGCGACGGCGGGGGGCTCCAAAGTGGTGGGGGGGTCGGTGGGGGGGGTCAGTGGCTAATCAGTGCCCCCCCACACAGGCTCTGGCCCCCCTCCTGCTGGTCTGGCTACGCCCCTGCTGCACACTACAGCCCTCCCCGGTTCTACCTTTAAAGGTGCACTGCCAGTGATCTAGTGGCCTCTGCGGGGGGGGGGGGGCTGTTATTCCCCCTGCCCGGCACCACTGTAGTTTACAAATGGCAGCCGAGACTCCTTGTGGAAGTCTCGTGAGACTGTCGAGACCCACGAGACTACCACAGGAAATCTTGGCCACCATTCTGAAAACACGGTGGTGCCAGCAGGCGGGGGAATAGCAGCAACGCCAGTGGGCAGGAAAGAACATGCACTCCCTCCTGTGAGCATCACCTTCAAAACTGCGACACTCTGCCCTGCCCAGTGCATCCTGGGATGCACCGGGCAGGGCTTCTCTAGCATATAAAGGGTGGAGGTGGACTACGAGGGTCACATTGGACCACCAAGGATTTGATCTTTATTGTGGGGGGGGGGGGTCTGGAGGTCCTCTGTCAGGGGTGGGGGGTAGAGGGGACCTCCAGCCCCGTGTCTGGGGGTGGGCATGGGGGTCTGGTGGTTTGTTTGACAGGTCCGAGCTTTTTTATTTCACTTGCCGCACGGCCATTTCCTGAAGAAAAGAAAGACCTACCTTTTACCCGCTGCGATCAAAGGGGGCCTAGGCACGCGTCAAAAAACACGTTTTTGCCGCAGCTGGGTAAAAAGGACCCTAAAAGAACAAACTTATGAACAGATCAGAATTTCATATTTTGAACAACTAAAAAATATATATACGTACAAGTAAAAAACATATATATATGTACACAAAATGACACAGTCATCTAAAAACAACACCTTACATTTAGATAAGAAATGAACATCACATCAGTGCTGGGCAGACTTATACGGTCAGTGCCAGAGCTGGTGGTTGGGAGGTGGGCTGGTGGTTGGGAGGCGGGGATAGTGCTGGGCAGACTTATACGGTCTGTGCCCTGAAGAACACAGGTACAAATCAAAGTAGGGTATACACAAAAAGTAGCACACATGAGTTGTCTTGTTGGGCAGACTGGATGGACCGTGGTCTTTTTCTGCCGTCATCTACTATGTTACTATGTAAATGGAAACCCAGAGAATTCTACATAAAAACACCTGACAAAACATCTCTGGGCAGCAGAATCCAAAATGATTGCAGATAACATTGTGTTCAGATCCTGTCTTGTTCTCTTGCATCTAGCTTCTTTTCAGCTGACCTGTGTTGATTGCTCCGAGTTTTATGATCACAAGGGAAGGAAAGTGAAAAACAAGGGGAAAAAAAGCCATCTGCAGAGAACAGATAAAACCAAAAAGATGTAGGCTATGCATTATAGGCTTCTAGAGAAGAGGCGTTTCATGGTACCTGTGACATTTTGCTTAACAAAAGATCCATCTAAGCACAAAGACATGGATTATATTCTCCTGTTGTCTTTTCCATGGAAGTGCTATGACTTCTTGCAACTCAGCACTCAGAGGCCCTTTAACACAGCATGACTTCCATCTGTTCTGCATCATGGGTTAGCTTAAGTCTACAAAATCAGCTTCAGAATTAAGTTTTCCTGTAAGATGGGGCTAGAGATAGCTCTCCTAATTCCTGGGGTCCTGCAAGTGCTGACACACCACTCCTGAGTTTTTCATTTCTGCAGGGGAACAGCCACAACAGCAGGCAGGAAAAGGCAATGCAGAGATTTCAGTACAGAAAGGCTGAAATCCAATTAAAGTAAAACTTAAATTACCTCATAACTGGAGTGAGCTTTGACGGCAGCTCCAGAGCTGGGAAGTAAGATCAATGCTGGGCAGACTTCTAAGACTGTAGAAGTCTGCCCAGCATTGATCTGTTTTTGACACTTATGGGACTCTCAGACTGTAGGAGTCTCATGTGTCAAAAACAGATCACGATCAAGGCTGACGTGGGCTTCCATAGCAATTCCGGTAGTAGGGAAGCAGGACCAGTGCCGGGCAGACTTCTACGGCCTGTGCCCCAAAATTGGCAGGGACAGACAGAGATTAAATATACCAGCATTAAATCGCGAAGAAGGGGAGCCTGTGCAGTGCCAGATTCAACTCTGGCCACTTTGTAGGGCAGACTGAATGGACCGTGCGTTTTTACTATGTTTTGTTTGCCTATTTTCCTACAAGAAAATTAATGTCTGTCCAAGTAGGAAGAGCCATAGGCAGTGGCATAGCCACAGGTAGGCCTAGGTGGGCCAGGGCCCACCCACTTAGGGCTCCGGCCCACCCAACAGTAGCACACGTTTAGCGGTGGCTGGTGGGGATCCCTTGTCATTTATAATACATTTCACATCATTCAACTGCTTCATTTTATGATTCATTATCTCTATTTTTATGTTGATTTACTTCACACCACTATTTAATGTTTTATTTACATTTTATAATTTTTTTATTATATTTATATTCCTATATTTGTGATTATTTATATATGTGATTGTTTATATTTATTTATGAACATTTATACCCCACTTTTTTCCACATGAAGCAGACTCAAAGTAGCTTACAATGCACAGGTGAATCAATTCAAATGTCAGGAAGTATTTTTTCACGGAGAGAGTAGTGGATGCTTGGAATGCCCTCCCGCGGGAGGTGGGGGAAATGAAAACGGTAACGGAATTCAAACATGCGTGGGATAAGCATAAAGGAATCCTGTGCAGAAGGAATGGATCCTCAGGAGCTTAGTCGAGCTCGGGAGGTGGGGCTGGTGGTTGGGAGGCGAGGATAGTGCTGGACAGACTTGTACGGTCTGTGCCAGAGCCGGTGGTTGGGAGTCAGGGCTGGTGGTTGGGAGGCGGGGATACTGCTGGACAGACTTGTACGGTCTGTGCCAGAGCCGGTGGTTGGGAGGCAGGGCTGGTGGTTGGGAGGCGGGGATAGTGCTGGGCAGACTTATACGGTCGGTGCCAGAGCCGGTGGTGGGAAGCGGGACTGGTGGTTGGGAGTCAGGGATAGTGCTGGACAGACTTGTACGGTCTGTGCCAGAGCCGGTGGTTGGGAGGCGGGGCTGGTGGTTGGGAGGCGGGGATAGTGCTGGGCAGACTTATACGGTCTGTGCCAGAGCCGGTGGTGGGAAGCGGGACTGGTGGTTGGGAGGCAGGGATAGTGCTGGGCAGACTTATACGGTCTGTGCCAGAGCCGGTGGTTGGGAGGCGGAGCTGGTGGTTGGGAGGCGGGGATAGTGCTGGGCAGACTTATACGGTCTGTGCCCTGAAGAGCACAGGTACAAATCAAAGTAGGGTATACACAAAAAGCAGCAAATATGAGTTATCTTGTTGGGCAGACTGGATGGACTGTGCAGGTCTTTTTCTGCCGTCATCTACTATGTTACTATGTAATTACAATTACATTAGATAGGGGAGAAGGAATAGGGTAAGAAGGGAATATCTGTGCAGACTCCTGAAGCAGGCAGATATGTGCCGAAACATGGTAGTGTGCTGAGTCACCATCGAATAAACGTTTCAAACCATATATCGAGAGTCCCTAGTCTGTTTCGAAGAGCCTGATCCTGTTCCCACTCCTTTTTTCGCTGTGTCTCTTATGTGGGACTCTGGTGATCTTTCCACTTCTGTGGTCCTTTTACGTAGCTTCAATCTAGATACGATTTCTGCTGCTTTGCTCCTAATGTTTTATAAAGACGCATGTGTGAATTGTGTAACCAGATGTTGAATTTGGGGGGGGGGGGGCTGAGCTCAAAGTGTGTGTGGGGGGGGGGGGGGGGGGATGACTGAGCCTAAAGTGTGTGTGGGGGGGGGCCTGAGCCCCCCCTCACATGCTCAGTTTTCACAAATGCACAAGAATTGACCAAGTGCAGGTGTGGGGGGGGGGGGGGGAGGGAGGCACAGTGGCAGCCCATGGAAAGTACCACTGACTGCCAACGTTAGAGAGTTTCTGGCCACCGGAGGACCTCTTCCGCTGGCAGGGCTTGAGAATCCCCACCAGCCATAGCAATGGGCACTGTAGCAACCTTGGGGGGGGGAGGGGGGGAATCTGAGCCCAAAGTGGGTGACGGAGGGCCTCCTTGCAGCTATGCCAGTGCAATGTGCTTTAATAAAATAGGCTACACAGAGGTGCTTTCTTGCCCTCTCAACCTGGGTGACTATAAAATTCACACCAATAAATACAAAATCTCTGGTGATTTTCAAGCACACAAAGGTTTACCAAGTCAAAAAAAAATAACTTATTGAAGAAGAATAGACAAGAAAAAAATGACACCAGCCAGGTTCCTGTGGAAAATCCTTTGCTAGAAGTAAATGTTGTTCTGTCAAAGGGTTTCTTGCATCATTAGTGCATTTAAGTAACCTCCAAATGACAAGTGACATTTCAAGATGTTGTACTCCTTCCCTGTAGGGCTTTTAAATTAACCTTTGCACAGAAAGCCATGTCCTTGCACGTGTCATATACTCCTCGTTATTTGCATAAGAGAGACAAGATTACTCTGACACTTAATCACAAGGAATTGTTCCCGTCGGGCAGATGATATATTTATAGACAATTATTAGATGCATCTTAGAGCCTGATCCAGCCAAGGTTTCCCTACCATTCTCTGCAGATGGAAAACATTGAGAGATAAGGCCTGTGTTTGGCCATCAGCCAATGGAGTGGATTCAGCTTTGTGGTCTTGTGGGAATTGGGTCTGCCTCTTCAAACAAACAAAGAACTTTCCAATAAAACCAAGCTAATTTGTTTGGCTTGCGGTTTCATTAGACTGCATAATTAACATTGCCTTTTCCATCATATCAAGTATCTGAATGCCACAAGAGAGGGCACAGTAGAGAGGGACTTTCGGATTCACTTCCTCAGAATCTCATTCAAACCTTGTTACGCACATATTCAAATGCAACTGGGAAACCTTTTGGAGAATGGGGAGTCTGTGCTGATGAGATGGGCTCCTCCTTTACCAGACTGGAATCCACTTGCAGATTCCTAAATTTTATAAAGGAAATAGAGACATTTTTAAAACTAGATTCTTGGGAGGGAGACAGGGGGGGAAGGCACTTATTTAAGGAGTACGTGGTTCAAAATGAGATACTGCAGCAAAAGGAAGTAAGGGTGACCCAAAGAAAATAATTTAAAAAGGGAGGAATCTTGGTTTAAAAACAAGGTATGGCTTCCTCAGCAAATGGGGAGTAAAGAAGGCTTTATTGAGTAGGATTTAATTTACTGCCTTTTTGAAGGAATTCACTCAAGTGGAGGAGTGGCCTAGTGGTTAGGGTGGTGGACTTTGGTCCTGAGGAACTGAGTTCGATTCCCACTTCAGGCACAGGCAGCTCCTTGTGACTCTGGGCAAGTCACTTAACCCTCCATTGCCCCATGTAAGCCGCATTGAGCCTGCCATGAGTGGGAAAGCGCAGGGTACAAATGTAACAAAAATAAAATAGATACTATTGGAGAGTCTACATGGAATGTTGCTACTATTGGAGATTCTACATGGAATGTTGCTATTCCACTAGCAACATTCCATGTAGAGGGCTGCGCAGGCTTCTGTTTCTGTGAGTCTGACGTCCTGCACGTACGTATGTGCAGGACGTCAGACTCACAGAAGCAGAAGCCTGCGCGGCTACAATGGTGATCTGCAAGGGCCGACTTCTACATGGAATGTTGCTAGTGGAATAGCAACATTCCATGTAGAATCTCAAATAGTAGCAACAGTGGAGGAGTGACCTATTGGTTAGGGTGGTGGACTTTGGTCCTGAGGAACTGAGTTTGATTTCCAGTTCAGGCACAGGCAGCTCTTTGTGACTCTGGGCAAGACACTTAACCCTCCATTGCCCTCCATGTAAGCCGCATTGAACCTGCTATGAGTGGGAAAGCGCGGGGTACAAATGTAAGAAAAAAAAGGTGCACTGAAAAATGGTTTGCAGTTGTGTGGGTTTTGGGCAAGTGCCGATCCATTTTTCAGCACACCTGTAAAAAAGGCCTTTTTACATTTTTTTTTTGTTTTCAATAAACTTTATTAATAACCATGTATACACAGGCTGAATGCCAACTTTTACTCCAGATCACACAGTTCGAATTTCCCACTAGTTCATCCCCCCCAAATTCACACATCCTAATATTAACAAAGGCCTAACATTCGTCTATATGGAACCCATGCGACCATGTTTAATGGCAGTTAGCTTTGACATTAAATAAAGATAATCCAGTTTCGCCGTCAGTTGGTCCCTGCCGGGCACATCAGGTTTTCTCCAGGCAGATGCCAGCCACAACCTCTCAGCGGTAACCACAATATGAGTCAATCTAGTCATGCCCATGTCATCTGAAGGAGAAGAACACCTTTTTAAAATTTTTGCTGAAAATGGACGTGCGGCAAAATCAAAATTGCCGCACGTCCATTTTGGGTCTGCGACCTTACAGCCAGCATTGACCTAGGAGTAAAGTTTCACACGGTAACCAGGCGGTAATGACCTACGTGTGTCAAATGCCACTTGGCGTGCGTCCGATACGCGCATCCAAAAATAAAAATTATTTTTCAGCCGCGCGTATCGGACGTGCGCCAAAAATGAAATTACCGCAAGAGCCACATAGTAACCGGGCGGTAACTCCATTTTATTTATTTATTTGCTGCATTTGTATCCCACATTTTCCCACCTCTTTGCAGGCTCAATGTGGCTTACATTATGCCGTAATGGCGATCGCCATTGTCGCAATGAGAAAAACAGAGTATTATTGCATTTAAAGTACGGAAAATATAACATAAATTAGAAATGAATAGATATACAATTCATTTCAGGTATTTGAGAACAAGGATAATGTAAACATTCAATAATGTCAATGAGATTAAAGTAAACAAATTTAAAAAAGAGTTCAATGTTGATTTTGGCACACGGGCGTGTGTAGATGCTTACGCGACTTAGAGTGGAGGAGTGGCCTAGTGGTTAGAGTGGTGGACTTTGGTCCTGGGGAACTGGGTTCGATTCCCGGCACAGGCAGCTCCTTGTGACTCTGGCCAAGTCACTTAACCCTCCATTGCCCCATGTAAGCCGCATTGAGCCTGCCATGAGTGGGAAAGCGCAGGGTACAAATGTAACAAAAATAAAATAAAAGGGCCTCTTAATGACTGTATAGTGTCAAGACATCCCCTGGCCGGGAGCACAGATGGAGCAGGTAGGCTCAAGACAAGGTGGAGCAGAGGAGGAGGCAAACTGGAACAGGAGCAAAAACCAAGTGTGAAGCAGGAATTAAGCACAAAGATCTGGGTATGCAGCAACAATTAGACTCAAAACACACTAGGTAGTAAGAGGAACTGGGGTGCAATAAACGCAGGGGAAACCCACCAAGAACTATTGTACCAGCAAGAGAGTATCTGCCTGGCTCTCCTTATATACAATCATTGATTAGACACACCTCTTGGTGATGGTCCAGTAGGTTCTTTCAGGGGATGGGGGGGGGGGGGGGTGAGGAGAGTTCATGTTTCCTTAAATGTAGGTTGCAGTTAAATAGCTTCTGTGGCTTGGATGCCAGTCTCTAGCCTCTGGTATGTAGGGTTATGGGCTCAAACCTGGGAAATCTCCCAACTGGTTGAACAGAGTCAGAACAGCAACAAACTATTGGTGTCCCTTTGTGTCTCAGTATATCACTCTGATCCATCTTGAAGGCTTCCCTTTGTATCCAAGTGGGTTATTTTCTACAGCTAGTACAGAGATTTCTTTAATTCACTGACTGGTGTTATCAATCATCCAATTACGCTGCATGTGACTGGTCTGAAAACAGTTCCTGTTTTGATTAGAATTTGCATCCCATAGAAATTTGCAAATGCAATACCAGAAAAGAATTCCATGCAGACTAAAACACAAGCCAGTTGCTATTAATTTCTCCTGCTATATTGGTTCATATTAATCTACATTAAACTGTCCTGGGATTTTATGAGACAGAAATTGTGCAGCCAAAGGGCAGACACAAGACATGTGAGGCTACAAAGAAATCAGGTCTTTGTTATGCTCATAGGAAGATGTGAAGTGAAGAGGTTTCCATGTGTGAATGGCCAGTTGTCTAGTGAGACAGCGCTGGTGATTAACCAGCACTCAAGACTGGGTCACAGGAGACTTCAAAGGTGGAGAAGCAGGGGGGGAGGGGGGGAAAGCAGAGGAGAAGCTTCTCAGTTATCAACCCAGGGTTCTATTCCCTCTTCTCCCAATGATGCTCCTTGTGACCTTGGAGAAACCTCTCACCCTCCTTTGCCGTAAAATCTTGGCTTGTTAATCCTTCTGGGGAAGGGAAATAACTTTTGTACCTGAACATAATTTTGATGCCCCTCTCTCCTTCTATAACTGCATCCAAAACATGCTAAAACAAGCTCCGCCGATATTGAACCAACGGTGGTGACTGTTCTTTAAAATATCAAGCCGCTAAACAGATATTCAGCAGCAGTATCCAGATAGGGAGTAAGTCTCAAAAGGAAAGCTAAAATTAAGTACTGGGAAAGAGCACATACTATGCCATACTTTGTATTTTTTCTGCCGTAATTGTCTATTGCTTATATTTGACTTATTCTTGCTGTACATCGTCTTTTTTTTTTTTTTTACATTTGTACTGCGTGCTTTCCCACTCATGGCAGGCTCAATGCGGCTTACATATTTTATACAGGTACTTATTTGTACCTGGGGCAATGGAGGGTTAAGTGACTTCCCAGAGTCACAAGGAGCTGCCTGAAGTGGGAATCAAACTCAGTTCCTCAGTCCAAAGTCCGCTACCCTAACCACTAGGCCACTCCTCCACTGTTGCTACTATTTGAGATTCTACATGGAATGTTGCTATTCCACTAGCAACATTCCATGTAGAAGTCGGCCCTTGCAGATCACCAATGTTGCCGCGCAGGCTTCTGCTTCTGTGAGTCTGACGTCCTGCACGTACGTACGTGCAGGACGTCAGACTCACAGAAACAGAAGCCTGCGCAGCCTTCTACATGGAATGTTGCTAGTGGAATAGCAACATTCCATGTAGAATCTCCAATAGTAGCAACATTCCATGTAGAATCTCCAATAGAATCTATTTTATTTTAGTTACATTTGTACCCTGCGCTTTCCCACTCATGGCAGGCTCAATGCGGCTTACATGGGGCAATGGAGGGTTAAGTGACTTGCCCAGAGTCACAAGGAGCTGCCTGTGCCTGAAGTGGGAATCGAACTCAGTTCCTCAGGACCAAAGTCCACCACCCTAACCACTAGGCCACTTAGTAAAAGGACCCCTAAAAATGTCATTTTTGTTTTCTAAATAGCCTATTGTCAGATACCATTATCTAGAAAGTATACAAACAAAAAAAGCAGCACTGGGCCTTCAAGGCTGGGACAACAGGAGTATTTTATTGAAAGTTGACCCGACACGGGCCATGTTTCGGCATTAGATAACACCTGCCTCAGGGGTCGGAGTTTGGTTGTAAATTGTACAAGATGTATAAATGTCCAATGCCTCTGAGAATGAATGGGAAAGAAACTTCTGAGCCAAGCGATCCTGTCGAAGAGGACAGCCGCGGTATGAGAAACAAACTCCTGTGTTAGCCGTTCCTTTGATAAAAACATGACAGGCCTGATCGACCTACCAACCAGAAATACATCCGAATCAACACGTTCGTACCTAAATCTACACTACCCACGATGCAAAGGACTCAAATATAAATCAACCTACACATCCAGTTTTTCCTACATCAGCGTTTACTGTGGAACACTGCCAAAAGCCTTGAAAACCACATACGACCACCTACAGTTTAGAAAAACACTAAAAACTCACCTGTTTAAAAAGGCATACCCTACCGATCCAGCATAAATGACTGATCCCTGCGACAACATCACTAAAGATCGTAATGGACATTACACAACTCTTCCACTCGGCTGAACGAGTCTTTTATGTGGTCCCTACCACATGAACCTATCCTAACACTACATCGCCTTATATTTGTTTACCCCGGAGCCTGTAACACCTCTCCGGCGCTATGTAAGCCACATTGAGCCTGCAAATAGGTGGGAAAATGTGGGATACAAATGTAACAAATAAATAAATAAAATAACATTAAGGGGGAATGAGGGCAATTCCCAGAAGCCATTTGCAGTGGCGTTCCTAGGGGGGTGGACACCCGGGGCGGCGCCCCGCCCCCCTGGGTGCAGCACCCCCCCCCCCCATGCAGCACAGACCCCCCCCGGGGTGCAGCACCCCCCCCGATGCAGCGTGGACCCCCCCCGGGTGCACGTCTCTGGGGGGGTGCCGCAGCGCGCGCCTGCTCAGAGTTCCCTGACTTTGCGCGTTCGCTGCTGCTCCCTCTGACCCGGAACAGGAAGTAACCTGTTCCAGGGCAGAGGGAGCTGCAGTGAACGCGCGAAGTCAGCGAACTCAGAGCAGGCGCGTGCCACGGCACCCCCCAGCGGCGTGCACCCGGGGTGGACCACCCCCCACCGCCCCCCCCTTGGTACGCCACTGGCCATTTGTTTGGCTAAAAGCTTCAAAACTGTCCCTCTCCATATGGTTAAAATCTCATTTGAAGCCTTAGGCCCAGATGATCAAAAGCAAACGTGGACGCTAGCGTTTGCCTGCGCCCCAGGATCAGAGCCAGCGAGCGCATGTCACAACGCCGGCTCTGAATGCTAATAGCATGCAAATGCATGCTAAACAGGGACATCTGTATTCCTCCCCAATGCTCAGCGGGCAGCTCGCCAAGCAAGGGCACTGCTACTGCTGTAAACCCTATGCCAGGCCCTGTTTTGTTCTGACTGCAGCTGCTCTTTTCTCCTCTCCCCCCACCCTGCCATTCCAGTTTGCCTAATGGTGACAACTGTACACTCTAAATCACACCAGTTTAGCCCACTACAGCTCTCTGTGCTCCCCTCCCCTCCAGTGCAGAGACTGTGGTAGGATCCAGCTAATGGGAAGGGTTCTAGCCACAGGAACAAAGGGCAGAAAGTTACCAACTCCGCTGGTTTTCCCGCAAAATTGGGCGCCTTGAATAGGTTGTCTGCAGGTGGTTGCATCTCCATCTCCTATTGGTCAAATTTGGTGTTGGAATGAGGCTTGGTGCATCTCAAGCCTCATTCTGGCTCCAAATTCGACCAATAGGAGGGTGAGGTGGGTGATGAGGTCAACAGCTGATGACTTATCAGCCCTGCGAGAGGCAGCAGCAGCGGTCAGCTGAGCAGTGACCACATGGGATTTCAGCAAGAGATTTCAGCACTGTACCAGTGATTTCATAGTAAGAATTCTGAAAGGTAACTTTAAAACAATACAGGAACGTAAGAACTTTGAAGTCAGAATGATTGAATATTTTGACACCCAACAGACAGGACTTAAAGATTTGGGTTTTCTAGCCCATTATAAACCATAAAGTTGTATTTCTCTGTTTATCTCCCTCTTCCCTCTCCTATCCACACCCATCCTGTTAGACTATCAATGTGTCATCTTCCACATTTGCTTTTTTCCGATCTGACGAAGAAGGGCAACCTTCGAAAGCTAATCAAGAAATGTATTAAGTTATGTCCAATAAAAAAGGTATCATCTTATTTTCTTTTCCATGTTTTATTTTGTTTGATTTCTATTGATTACCTTTAAAAGTGGACTAACACGGCTACCACACCTCTCTACAGCAAGAGAAGAGCAACTCCCCCCCACCCCCCTGCTTGGGCTATTCTGGGCGCCTCTTGGGTGTGGACTGGGCTGGGAGTTTTATTTTCTATCTGGAAGGATTGAGGGGGAAGCTGAACTCTGCATATCTTTGGAGAGAATCAGTGGAACTAATGAGTGTTCTTGGGTGGAGGGAGAGATTGTAAAAAAGGAGTAGGACTGAAGAATGGGGGAATGTGAGGGGTCTGCTATCCGCTGAGGAAAAGACCTAGCAGCAAATGCAAGTATTTTACATGATGGTGGCAGACCTGGAGTAGAGGGGTGGGGGCACTGCCAAACTGAGCACATGAGCAGCAGGACAGCACTAGACAGGGCCGCTGAGAGGGGGGCAGGGGGGGCAAAATTCCCTGGGCCCAGGCCTCCAAAGGGGGCCCAGCGCCGGGGTCAGGCCGCTGGTGTTGCAGTCCCCGGTCTCACCTGCCTGCCTCCTCGGCTCCGGGCCCCCTGCATTCAAAAAGGCAGTCGCAGATCGCCTCTTTTCTGGCCTTCCCTCCCTGTGTCCCGCCCTCGCGGAAACTGGAAGTTACATCAGACGAGGGCGGGACACAGGGAGGAAAGGCCAGAAGAGAGTCCATCTGCGACTGCCGCTTTGAATGCAGGGGGCCCGGAGCCGTGGAGGCAGGCAGGTGAGACTGCAGCGGCGGGGGGAGCGGCAGCAGCAGGGGGGGCGGAGGCAGGGCAGCGGGGCGGCCTTGCCACGGGCCCGGCCTAGTCTCTCGGTGGCCCTGGCACTAGAAAAGAGAGCTAGATTGTTCTCACCAGGGTCACAGTCTCGTATACATAAAGCTTCCCTTTAACAATCTGGGCTAAATGGAGATGTTTACTGCTACAAAGGCACCTGTTCACATACTAAGTGAAGGGAAGTTTTCAGCCCAGGGAATTTACCCTAACCACTGTTCCCTCCTGGCTGTGCAGAAGCCCTCCAACTCAGGGGCATAGCTAGGTGGGGCCACGGGGGCATGGGCCCCCACAGATTTAGCCCTGGCCCCCTTTACTTTCGACACCCCCCACCGCCGACCCTCCCCTGCCACAGGACGTCAAGACTCACAGAAACAGATCAGCGAATGCGCCGGACACTGGCGCTGAAGAGGACTTCAGCTGGCGGAGGTTGGGGACCCCCACCAGCAAAGGTACCTGGCGGCGGCGGAGGTGAGGGGGTCGAAAGTGGGTGGGGAGGGGCGGCAGCACTGGGGGAGGCAGGCTAAAATGTGCCCCCTCACCTCGGGCTCTGGACCCCCCTCCTGCCGAGGTCTGGCTACGCCCCTGCTCCAACTGCTTTGCTGTCAGTGGGAGGTGCTGTGTCAATATTGTGTTTTCAATGGCTAAGGACAGGCAGGTTCCCTGGACTTCTGCAAAGCTGCCTATGCCTCACTATTGAAAATGTAATAGTAAAACAGCACCCCCTACTGGCAGAACTGTAGGTGGAGGAACTCCCACTTAGTTTAGAGCACTGGTTCTCAACCTTTCTTCCATTGTGACATATCTGACAGATTATGTTTACATCCGTGACACACTGAACACTACAGTTCCTGGCTGAAGAAAAAAAAAATCCCTTATATATCATTCATTATTGCTGAAAATGATGCAAGGCAAGGTGGTGACTGCTGGGTGGGGAAGAGCAGACTTAGTTGCAACATTTCCAGTTGGGGCCGGTGGCAGCAGTGAGCATTGTGGGTAACGGTGAAGCAGAAAGGACCAGTTTAGCCGATTTCAAGTACCTGATTCCCTGCTCTGCTCTCCCTAGCCTGCAGGCATACAAGGTGTTTAAGGAAAGCAAGGACTTGCTGTATGTCACATTTTGGGTGACACTTCTCAGTCTTGGTGACATACAAGTGTGTCCTAACACACAGAGGGAACAGTGCTGTTAACTATTAAATTACTTGGGCAAATTCCTTCCTGTTCTAATTCTGCCTCCATAAAAAAAAAAAAAAAAAAGAAAAGCTAAATATTTTATTTCGCTTTTTCTATTTGTGAATGTTTTTTTCACATAAAAAAAACTTTATAAGTTTATATCTTGGACACATGGTCCTTAAATCTCTTTCTTTCAGGCAGTCCATCCTTGGAATCGTGAAAATGACTTGCCCAGCTTTCCTGGTTCTCAGCCCACTGCTGCAGAACTGCCAAGTTATCCAGCTCCAGGAGAGAGATTTTTTGGCCAGTCCTGTTTTTGAACTTATACCCCAATTCAGTGCTCTATTTGTAGTCTCTGACACCTAGGGTTACCATATGTCCGGATTTACCCGGACATGTCCTCTTTTTGAGGGCATGTCCGGGCAACCGGACGGGTTTTGCCAATCTGCCCATTTGTCCGGATTTCTTGACAAACGGGCAGGCTGGTGGACGGATGGCCCGCCCGCCAGCCTGCCCGTTTGTCCAGAAATCCAGACAAACTGGCAGATTGCTAGCCTCCCCTCCCCTTACTTACTAGTGCCCTGGTGGTCTAGTGACCTCTTCCGCCTTCGGGCAGGAAAAAGCCCCTCTTTCCTGCCCGGAGCGCTGCCTGCATGCATCCTTCCTGTTGGTGATCCTTGGCACCGATTCAAAATGGCCACCAAAAGTTGAAGTGACCTCACGAGACTTCAACTCTCAGTGGCCATTTTGAATCGGCAAAGAGGATCACCAACAGGAAGGATGCATATGCAGGGCAGCGCTCCGGGCAGGAAAGAGGGGGCTCTTTCCTGCCCTGAAGAGGTCACTAGACCACCAGGGCAGTAGTAAGGTAAGGGGAGGGGGGGTGATGGGGAGGGGGGGCGACGGGGTATGTGACGGGGGGAGGGGAAAATGTGACAGGGGGTGGAGTGAGGGTGTGACGGGGCGAGGTGGGTGTGAAAGGGGGCGGGGTGGGGTGTGGTGGGGCGGGGCATGTGTCCTTTTTGGGGGACAAAATATGGTAACCCTACTGATACCACCAATAGAAATCAGAACTTCAGATCCCATAATGCAACAGGATAGGGTTGCAGAAATCCAGGACTGGCTCAGAATTACCCTCCTGGAACCGGGTAACTTGCCAGCTCTCCAGCTGTAACCATTAAACGCGTGCTTGCCTAGTCCCCATGATCACGCAAACTATTACTGCTGTCATACCCACATCAAGGCTTACTGTTCCCTGCTATTTCTAGCAAAATGAAATGATGGTGGGGGAAGGGGGGTCACAAATATATGTTTGCCTGGGGCCCAATATAGTGTTACTCTGGTCCCTGCCATTAGCGTTTGCTAAGCTTTAGTAAAAGGCCCTCTAAGATCCCTATTTACCAAAGGTTTTCTCCCATTTTGGATCTATGGAAAAAAATGTTGAGTTACAAGAGTCCTAAATAACATGAAAAGTTTTGAATTTTTTTTTTCTTCCTGTGTTTACCTGTAATGCACAAATACAACTATGTTTGAATTTGTAGATATTCAAGTATTATTTTATTTTTCAAGCATTAACCAGTCAATCTTTAGTCAGCATTTTTCTAACCACTCACCTCCGCTGGCCAGATTAGACCCCGACATTCAATGCTAGACCATGTCTGGGGCATTGACTATCTTGCTGAGCGATGATACCCGGAAAATATGTGAGCATGGCCCGTAGTCATTGATTTACCCACAGGTATCATCTTTGGTGTCCGCGGTGCAGTCTCAGCGCAAAAAGGGATAGGCCAGCCAGGAAATTCAGACCCAAGGCAAGTTAAGTGGCAGCTTGAATTTATAAAGCAAGAGCAGGGAGAACAGGAGGAAGTGAGTTTCTGGTAGAAAGTTACATCAACCAGGGAGGAAAATTCATAGAAACAAGCACAAGTGAAAGGAGCACAGAGGCTGGTAACATTTTTGGAGGCATGGAGGGGCATAATCGAACAGGGGCGCCCATCTTCGGGGACAGACCCGGGAAGGGCGGAGCCAACTGTATTATCAAAGAAGATGGGCGTCCATCTTTCGTTTCGATAATACGGTCGGGGCCCGCCAAATCTCAACATTTAGGTCAAACCTTAGAGATGGTCGACCTAAATGTTGAGATCGCCGGACTTAGAGATGGCCGGCCTCGGTTTTTGCCGATAATGGAAACCGAGGCCGGCCATCTCAAAACCGGCCAAATCCAAGCCATTTGGTCATGGGAGGAGCCAGCATTTGCACTGCACTAGTCCCCGCACTGCAGTGGACTTCATTAATTGCTCCCAGGTACATAGCTCACTTACCTTGGGTGCTGAGCCCCCCCCAAATTCCCTCCCCCCCAAACCCACACTGTACACCACTACCATATCCCTTATGGGTGAAGGGGGGCACCTATATGTGGGTACAGTGGGTTTCGGGTGGGTTTTGGAGGGCTCACATTTACCATCATAAGTGTAACAGGTGGGGGGGGGGGGGATGGACCCGGGTCTGCCTGTCTGAAGTGCACTGCAGAACCCATTAAAACTGCTCCTGGGACCTGCATACTGCTGTCATGGAGCTGGGTATGACATTTCAGGCTGGCATAGGGGCTGGCAAAAAATGTTTTTAAATTTTTTTTGGGTGGAAGGGGGTTGGTGACCACTGGGGGAGTACGGGGAGGTCATCCCCGATTCCCTTCAGTGGTCATCTGGCCAGTTTGGGCACCATTTTGAGGCTTGGTCCTGAAAATAAATGGACCAAATAAAGTCGGCCACATGCTCGTCACGGTCGCCCTTCTTTTTTCCATTATCGGCCGAGGGTGCCCATGTGTTAACCACGTCCCCGTCCTGCCTTCGCTACGCCTCCGACAGCCCCCTTAAACTTCCGCCGCTCCTGCGACGGACTGCAGTTGAGGGCGGCCAAAATCGGCTTTCGATTATGCCGATTTGGCTGCCCTTAGAAGGGCGCCCATCTCCCAATTTGTGTCGGAAGGTGGGCGCCCTTCTCCTTCGAAAATAAGCAGGATAAGGTTTCAAGGAGTGTTGCACCTGCCAAGGTTGACTCATCCTCAATATAATCTGTTGGTCTATAAACCTGCCACCAGGCCTCTGTCATCTTTTTCTATTACTACTTCTGCTACTTATTTCAATAGCGCTACTAGAAGTACACAGCACTATATACCAGGTTCCCAAACCTGGTCCTGGAGGCACCCCAGCCACTCAGGTTTTCAGGATACCCGCAATGAATATTCATGCACTGCATGCACATCTCTCTCATGAATATTCATTGCAGATCTCCTGAAAACCTGATTGGCTTGGGTGCCTCCAAGACCAGGTTTGGGAACCACTGCAAGTATACACAAAACATGTCCTTGCTTGACGGAGCTTACTTACATAAAGGAATCCTGTGCAGAAGGAATGGATCCTCAGGAGCTTAGTCAAGATCGGGAGGCGGGGCTGGTGGTTGGGAGGCGGGGATAGTGCTGGGCAGACTTATACGGTCTGTGCCAGAGCCGGTGGTGGGAGGCGGGGCTGGTGGTTGGGAGGCGGGGATAGTGCTGGGCAGACTTATACGGTCTGTGCCAGAGCCGGTGGTTGGGAGGCGGGGCTGGTGGTTGGGAGGCGGGGATAGTGCTGGGCAGACTTATACGGTCTGTGCCCTGAAGAACACAGGTACAAATCAAAGTAGGGTATACACAAAATTAGCACATATGAGTTATCTTGTTGGGCAGACTGGATGGACCGTGCAGGTCTTTTTCTGCCATCATCTACTATGTTACTATGTTGAGACAAACAGGACAAATAAGGGATTAGGGAGCTATTTATTGTGGGCTCAATTAAAAACTCAGTTGTTGTCCTCTGCCTTTTCCAGGGTTTGTAACTACTCTGGAGGAGACGTTGATCGCGCTTGACCTGGAAGTGCACAGGCTTCAAAGCCTCTATGATATTAATTTCTTTCTTGTTGCATTCTTTCCTGTTATTTTAATAACTAGCCGTTAAGCCTGTTAAAACGGGCGAGATTTCCAGCTACCCTCCTCGCCGCCACTCCCTCCCTCCTCCGTGCCGGGCCCCCTGCACTGACCTGACAGCGCTTCCACACGGAGGTGAGAGGCGCTGTCAGGTCAGTGCAGGGGGCCTGATACGGAGGGGGGCGGGAGCGGCGGCGGGGATGGGGGGGAGGGTGGAGATTGGTGCGTGCGATGTTCGTTTCCAGGCGGCAGCGTCCGACAATGACTCCGACTCTGTTTCCCTCTCTGTTCTGCCCTCTGACGTCATCACGTCTTGACGCGAGGGCGGGACAGAGAGGGAAGTCTCTACTGCGCATTTGCAGGTGAGTCGATCACTTGCCGTTTATATGTTTGATATTCCTTTCCTTTTATTCATTTCACTGTAAACCACTTTGACATATTAAACTGAAAGGCGGAACACCAAGTAGAAATAAACATAACCATGAAGGGAAAAAAGGAATGGATGAAGGAAGGCAGGTTTCCTGACACTGAGCGATAGAACTGCACGGTAACTGCTCAAATAGAAAGCACTTTCATTTAACCTCCTCAGCAAAAAAAAGCCTAAGCTTTATGCTTTCTACAGATTATCAGGCCAACAAATTCAATTAACGGAAAATTTGCAGACAGAATGCACATCTGTTATATGGAAGTGAAAGATACCAGGGTGCTTTAATTGTATTGTAATCCCCAGACATTTTAATATTAACAAATACGAATTAACCAGCTGGGTACTGTGAAAATATTGTTCCCGAACCCCTGGAGGTGGAAACCTTACAATTATTTTATCATCACGCTACACAGCTTCTTGTAATACATAGTCATGTACACTTAATTTACAGTATGTTAGTTTAAAGCAGTCCAGAGTTGGTTTTTCTGTATTTACTGTGTTATTTAATAGATGTTTCACTATTTTGCAGAACGTGGATGGCTGCTGTGGCTGTGAAGAACCAAGGCCGATGCAAGGTAGACTTTGTAGGTCTGTGTCGGTATATGGCAACCTAGTTTAGGATAGGCTGGAAAGGACTTCAATGGCAACTTCAGTAGCTGGAACTGAGGACAGTGCTGGGCAGACTTTTACAGTCTGGGTCCCGCAAATGACAAGACGGATTTGGATAGGCTGGAGTGAGCTTTGACGGCAACTCCAGTAGGCGGAACATAAGGACAGAGCCGGGCGGACTGCTACGGTCTATGTCCCAGAAATACCAAAGGAAGACCCGTGATAAAATACACAATATCATATTCGTTGTTGATTTAATCATGAACTGATAATGAGTGTGACTGTTGGGCAGACTGGATGGACCGTTCAGGTCTTTATCTGCCGTCATTTACAACAAGCCTTTAATAAAAGGGCCCCTTAATGCAAGACGATCTCTACTTCAGGAAGCAGGCGAAAGCCTGGCCCCTTTCCCAGACCTTTAATGGAAGTAGTAACTAACTAGCTAGTTACACACAAGAACTAACACTGGCTGCACATACTGTAGCAGGACTTGCTTATCCACTCCTGTCCTAGCTGAGATCATTTTCGTGCACCGGTTCTGGCTCCATATGCAAATTTTCCTTGTTAGTCACTCTTATTTTCTGTCTAATTGCAGTTGTTCTATCTTATCTGTCTGTATCTTCCACCTACACTCACACCCTGTACTGTCTATTAAGATGTTTTAATGTGCATTTTGTTGACACTGTAACTAGCATATTATGCCATAATATTTACTGCTGTAACTATCGATTGCCTTTAACAGATTTATTGCTCCTGTCCTGGGTATTATTTGTTCAATAAGGTGGTAAATAAATCCTAATAAATAATAATAATAAATCATTCAACTAATTATTCTGTATGGGAGTGAAGTCTGAACTCTATAGAGGATTAGAAAGACTCTCCACGTCCAGTTCTGTAATACCCCCTGCACAGTGTTGCCAGGTGGGCGGTTTTACCGCCCAATTGGGCGGTTTTCCGCGACCCGCCGCGGGAAATTTTTGCCCGCGGCGGGTTGCGGTTTTTTGGGCTGTTTTTGGCCTTCAGGGCGGTTTTTTCGGCCGCGGGGGGGCGGGGTTAGTGACGTTTTTGGGTGGGGTTAATGACGTTTTGGGCGGGGTTAGTGACGTGGGAGGCGGGGCCGATGACGTGGGAGGCGGGGCCGATGACGGGGAGGCGGGGCGGATGACGTGGAGGCGGGGCCGATGACGTGGGAGGCGGGGCCGATGACGTGGGAGGCGGGGCCGGTGACGGCGGGGGCGGGGTTGATGACGGCGGGGGCGGGGGTGATGACGGCGGGGGCGGGGTTGATGACGGCGGGGGCGGGGGTGATGACGGCGGGGGCGGGGGTGTCAGGGGCGGGGTTTGTGTTTGGGCGGGTTTTGGGCTGTTTTTTGGGCTCCATCGGGCTGGAAAAAAATTTTCCACCTGGCAACCCTGCCCCTGCACATTCCCCCAGCTAGGCAGTAGCATATTTCCCCTTACAACCAACCATACAAAAGTAAAATTCAGATTGTGTTGTTAACTCAGGAACAGTAAAGCCCTCCTTCAGCTCTTTTCTCTTACGCCCTCTTTCCCTCTGTTCTTCACCCTCTCCATCATCCCAAGGTGAACAGGCCACTATGAGGTTACCCATATGGGATTCCCCTCTCTGGCTGGCAGCAGGAAACACCTTTGGGGGGGAGGGAGCTATCAACCTGCCTTGTAGTGACAGACTCAGTATGAATGCAGAGATGTGGTAGAAAAGTCAAATTCCAGCAGAAGCAAATGTTAGGTGCAATCCCCCCTCCCCCAATAGTCTGCTCTATTTAACCAGCCAGGAATGGCATTAGTGGCTTTCTACAAATATTCAGCTGGTTAGGGAAATGAGACTTGATATACCGCCTTTCTGAGGTTTTTTTTGCAACTACATTCAAAGCGGTTTACATATATTCAGGTACTTATTTTGTACCTGGGGCAATGGAGGGTTAAGTGACTTGCCCAGATTCACAAGAAGCTGCAGTGGGAATTGAACCCAGTTCCCCAGGATCAAAGTCCACTGCACTAACCACTATATTCAGCGCATCACTGGCTAAGTTTGGTGGCCAGATCGGGCCACCGAAATAGCAGGCCTATCTTTGTTCAGTTTAAATTCAACTGGCCAGCGCTGAATATTAGCTTGGCTGGTTACGAATAAACTGGCCAAAAATAAACCAGATATTCAATGCCAATCACCAGAAATGGCCTGGCATTGAATATCCAGTCTCACTGCCGACCACATGAGTTAGCCAGGCTGCCTCCAGTGGTCTAAATATCGGCCCCACTGGAAATAAATATTTTGATCATTGTAACCAGCTAGAAACAGTTGCTGACTGATTGCCTCAAACAAGTGATTTAATCTTTTTAGCAATACTCAACAGCTCAAAATTAGCAGTTAGCACCTAAGTAAAAAACCAGCTTATCTTACCCTTCACCCCTCGGTGCTCTCCAGCAGCATTCCATGCCAAGAAGGATCTGTTTATTCCTGGAAACCCAGCACTTCCTTTATAGCTCTGCAAGAGGGTGCTGGCTGATGTCATCACTTCCTGTTTGGCAGTATTTAAGGAAGGGGTGTGCGTGCGTTGCTTTGCTACCAAGTTCCAGTCCTGTCTTTCAGCTGTGGTTCCGGTGGCAGTAAGGGCTCCCATGGTAACCCAGCAGTATCAGCACAGCGCTAGAAATTACAGAATTATTTTCCATAGCGCCGGAAATGGCACGCATTCGAGGTGGAACTACCGTCTGCAGCCGTGTTGGGCAGGTAGTAGGTCTGGGTTGCCACATGGCAAGCCCATTCATGTATGGCAACTTTTACTAAAAGGGCCCCCTAATTATTAAACCAGGAATTAATACCATGCAGACAAAATCTTCTGGCCACCTGTTGGATTTGTTCCCCGGCTCTTCCTCTTCGGCCGGCCAGATGGAGCCACAGTGCAGGAGGTCCCTGGCTCGAAGAGCCCCGACAGTTGGGGCTGCAGAGGATGACCGTTTGGTCCGCCATCTTGTTCCTGCTCTGCTGACTCCGTCGCAGTGGATGCCTGCCTCCAGCTTCGTCCGGCCTCTGCATGCTGTTGCTGGTTCTTCAGTGCTTCATTTGTTCCACCTGGGCCCTGTTGCAGTCCCCCAGTGGGGATCACCTTGCTGGACCTATTCGTGTCAGCCTGGATTTCCATCATCCCTCTTGGCCCCGCCTGGACGTCTGCCGTTCATCTTTGCCTCCCTTACCTTTCCCTTCTTACCTTGTTCTCCCGCCGTAACTACTGAAATGTAACTGTAATGTATTTATTTTAATTACTTCATTGTAAGCCGCTTTGGGGCTGCAAAACTGCGGCAAAAGGCGGGGTATAAATGATCTGAAATAAATAAGTAAATAAAACACAAAGAACCCTGAAGTTTGTAGACAGATATTTCATTGTTCTGGACCTGGAATGACTTGCAAAGCATTCCTCTAGGCACTGTGAGCTTAAATAAACAAAAAACAAAAAAAAAAATAGAGAAAAGATATCTGCAAAAAAAGGACATGGTTCACTCACTCAGCCCATCTGTGCTTGTCTACTGCGCTGTCACAAGATCTCAGGTGACCTGTGACCTTTCTATAATAAAACATTTCAAAGAAGTTGAATCGCTATCTACAACAATTTCCCCATCTGAAGATAGCACAACTTCAAATAACACAGACAGAATGCCCCAAACTTAATCAATAACATTAGAAATGTCCAATTAAAACTGAAAATGTGTATAGTTGGTAGCAGCCCTGGGAGAACCATAAAAGTGATTAATAAAGAAAACTTGGCTGCTGTTGGAGGTATTACCCATTCCAAGAAAACCTGATAAATCCATATTTCTTTGTCACTTCTAAGAAAGTAATTTGAAATTTAGCATTCTCTCCGGTCCTGCTGTCCATGAAGGCTTTGCAGGTAAATAACACAGAAACACTGGGCAGCTTAGGTTATTGAATTCTCCATGCTTTCAATGCATTTATAATTGAATATGCTACAGAAACATGCATCAGAGGGATTAGATGTTGTAAATTATTTTGCAAGAAATTATTCCACTTTGTTACCACCTAAAAATGATATTCTAGCTGTGTGAAACACTGTCAGTTCACTGTGATTCAAGATATCACTCCATGGTCTGTGTCTTGTGGCACATCTATATTTGCAGGACTGGCCCAACTATTAGGCAAGACTAAACAGCAGAGGCGTATCTGAGGTTTGGCGGTAGGGGGGGCAGGGGCTAGAGTGAAGGGGCACATTATAGCCCCCCCCCGGCCGCCGCCCCCTACCACCGTCAACCCTCCCCCGCCTACTGCCGTCAACCCTCCCCTGCCTACCGCTGTCACCTACCCCCACCGAGGTCCGCTTCCTCCTGCCGGTGCCTTTAAAAATATTACTTCAGCTGGCGGGGGACCCCAACCCCCGCCAGCCCAGCCAAGGTCTTGTTTTAAGTTCTTCTTCCTCGTGCTGTTGAAAGCTGCAGCCTGCATCCCTTCCAGTTTCGGACGGAGTCTGACATCACAGCACGTTGACGTCCTGCACATACAACATGCTGTGACGTCAGACTCTGTCCAAAACTGGAAGGGATGCAGGCTGCAGCTTTCAACAGCACGAGGAAGAAGAACTTAAACAAGACCTCGGCTGGGCTGGCGGGGTTGGGGTCCCCCGCCAGCTGAAGTAATATTTTTAAAGGCAATGTTATCTGCGGCTCCGTGCACCTATGGGGCACTGTGCCTATCTTTTACCCTTGTAATGAGGGGTGAATGTTACAGTATGAAAGGGTGAAACCTTGGCCAGGGGCGCTTCTGTTCACACGTTTCAAAGCCCTGCCACTTTGACCATTCCTCTGTGCGAATCCTTTGAAGCTGGCAGGGGTTAAGATAACTGTCATTTTCCTCCTCAGATTTGGACAGCTCTGATTCATCTCCAGAGGATGAGCTGGGGGTGGAATGGAAAAGGGTAAGCTGCAAATGTATTCATCAGGCTGCATTTGGTGTTAAAAAGTGGGAGATGCCCTTTGCATATTCCAGAAAACTATTCTAAGCAAGGCTTTTGCTCTCCTTGAAGGATTTGAATGCAGCTGCAGACCTGCTGTTAAATGGCATGAGAAGAACAGGACAGGGAGCTGAGCTTAGGACCAGGAAGCCTTGTGAAACGTGAATGATACAAATACCACATTCAAATAAAGTGAAGGGGGGGGGGGCATGAAAGCAAAAACCCTGAAACATTTCTATACACCAAACTTTATATTTGATGAGATGGGGGGGGAGGAGACAGTTGAATAGGAGCTACAGAAGGATAAGGAGGCATTTTCTTGGGGGGGGGGGAGAGAAAAAAAGAACAATTAATGAAAGAATTGTATTCATATTGTTTTCTTTCTTGTTCATTGTTTTCTGGCTTGCCCTGGACTGTATGTTAATTGTTCTTTTAACACAGGAAAAATGGGTTCTCATATAATCAATAATGTGTAAACAGATAGAAAAACTTAAATTATAAGGAGGAAAAAGCCTAAAAAAAGCTCCCAGCTATCAAACATATAAACTGCGAGTGACCATACTCACCCACAAATGCGCAGTAGAGACTTTCCCTCTCTGTCCCGCACCCGCACCCGCCTCAATACGTGATGACGGGGGCGGGACAGAGAGGGAAACTGCGTGAAGGGGAGGGAGGGAGGGAACCGCTGAGGTCGCTACCGCTCCCCCCCCAACCGGAGTCACTGCCGCCGCCCCCCCTCCACCCGGCCCGGGCCCTGTCTTCGCAATTCAACTTACAGCGCCGAAAACGCAGCAGGCAGATCAGCTGAGCTGCTGTCGGCCTTCCTTCCCTGCCTCTGTCCCGCCCTCGCCGACATTACGTCACGCGAGGGCAGGACACAGGCAGAGAAGGAAGGCCGACGGCAGCTCAGCTGATCTGCCTGCTGCGGTTTTGGCGCTGTAAGTTGAATCGCAAAGAGAGGGCCCGGGCTGGCGACTCCGGGGGGGAGGGGGGAAACGGTAGCAGCGACCTCAGGGGGAGGGGCGGCGGCGACGACCTGGCGAGGAGGGTAGCTGGAAATCTCGCCCGTTTTAACGGGCATAACGGCTAGTAATATTATAAGCTGGACGAGCAGGACTTCATCATAGGCAAAAAACCTCCTTAATTACTTCAATATCAAAAACTTCTACAACAATTAATGTCAAAAGTCAGCTTAAAATACTTAGCCGCAAGGTCTCTTCTTCCCAGTTGTAACGGAGCCGACCGTGACCAACGATGGCCGGCATTTCGAGAGGCTGCGTCAGGGCCAACCGGTCAAAAACAATTTTGATTCCATTCACAGAGCTCTATCGGTTTTTGAACGGAATTAAAATTAAATTACCCTCTCTTGTCCCTATACAACGTTATATATAGCTAGAATGTGCTACACAATTCTGGTAATAATAATGATATATTCCGAGCTCACACTTTGGCTTTCCTGTACTTTGAAACTGCTGTACACAGCTTTCTAAATCTAGCACCTGCCACCTGGTGTCAAAGTGTGCTTTACAAGCAGACTGCAAACTGTGTGATTTGTTCAGTCATCAAGTTTAATTAATAGGGAGTCACTTTTCCTCCCTGGCCTGCTTCACAGTCCTACAGCCTGAAATTCTTCAGAAGCTAAGCAGACCCAGGCCTGAATGGCCTCCAGGGAACATGAGGGGGCAGCACAGTGGGTCTAATCTGCTACGGATTTTCTTCCATTCTGGGTCTGTGAGACAAAGGCATAGCCAGACACCCATTTTTAGTTGGGCCTGGGCTCAAGATGGGTGGGCAAAACTCCGCCTTGTGATTTGGTCTCTCCCTCTCTCGCCTGCATGCCGTGTGGTCTCTCAAACTTCCCCCTCCCCTGATACCTTTTAAATAGCAGATTTTCACTGGCAGCCAGCAGCAACTAATATGCACACACACTTCTCATGTTGGCCCCACAGCCTTCCCTCTGATGCAACTTCCTGTTTTCACGTAGGCGGAAATATATCAGAGGGAAGGCTGTGGGGCCGGTGCGAGCAGTATGTATCAGTCATTGCAGGTGAAGATCTGCTATTTAAAAGGTATGCAGGAGGGACAGTTATGGCAGTGACGTAGCAAGGGTGGGGCGGTCCACCCTGGGTGCACGCTGCTGGGGGGGGGGGGGTGTCGGCTCCGCTGGTACCCTGTGCCCTCTGCCCCGGAACAGGTTACTTCCTGTTCCGGGGCAGAGGGCGCAGGGAACCAGCGGAACCAATACCCCCCCAGTAGCGTGCACATGGCAGGCAAGAAGGCACTCGGGGGGGGGGGGCTTGGGTGATGCGCCGAGGGGGGGGTTGATGCACTGAGGGGGGGTGTCATGCTGCACCCGGGGGGGGGTGTAGCAGCGAACCGCCCCGGGTGGCAGCCACCCTCGCTACGCCATTGAGTTATGGGAGTTTTCGGCTGGTGGGGCTTGGGGATCCCTGCTAGACACATTATAGATGTGCTGCTACTGGGTGGGCCTGAAGCCACAGTGGGTGGGCCTGAAGCCACAGTGGATGGGCCTGGGCCCACCCTTGGCTACGCCACTGCTGTGAGAAATTATTTTAATCACAGTTCCCCATTTCCTACAGCAGAATTTTCACAATTTATCTGCAATTATTTCTCTCTAAGTGCCCCATTTATTAAGGTGCACTAGTGTTTTTAGCTAGAGACACCTACATATTCCTATGTCTCTAGCGTTAGAGCATGCTAATTTTTAGCGTGCATTAAAAATGCTAGTGCGCCTACAGCACAGCTTAGTAAACAGGACCCTAAATTTGCAGATATTTATATACTAAATTGTTTTAAAAATTATTTTTAACTTCATAAAGTCATTTCTGGCATTTTGTATGATCACAACACTTTGGGTCCCTTTTACAAAGCAGCAGTAAGCCCAATGTGAGCTTACCGCTTGCTAAAAAGCAAGTACTGCCAGGCTACCGCAGCAGCCCAGGGATACTTCCCATCCCCAGCGTGCCGTCATATCCAGCACTACAAAAATATATTTATTTTTGCATCGTCAGGGTGTACCCAGCAGTAATCAGGCAATGCCGTGAGCTACCCAGCTGCCGCGTCAAAAACACACACCGATGCCAGTGCAGGCCCCCTTTTGCCACAGCGTGGTAAAAGAGGCCCTTTATTGGGGGGGGGGAACTATGATCGGTGTGGAAAGGGAGAAGGAGGATAGAGAATAAGTAAAGGGGAAGGGATGGAATGGAAAGAAAGGAGCAGAGAGAGAAGTGGAATGGTGAAGGAATAGAGAGGGGGGAACAGAGAGAATCAGGGGGAAGCGGAAGGAGACAGAATGGGGAGAGGAGGGTGAGAAATTGGCAGCAGGAGGTGAAAGAGGGAATCTGGGATTAGGGGGGGGGGGAGATCATGTATCAGGATGAAATGTAACAATCTAGTCACCCCCTATTTCCCCACAGGTCCTCCTATCACTAATATATCTAAAAATGTTTTGTCCTTCAATTGTACTGTATTGGCTTTTTGAAAATTTCATTTGCATCTTCAGTTTCCTGACTACTTTACCACCTTCTCTTAGCCTTTCCTAAAATTATTGCTGGTCTTTTTCTGTGAACTAACCTCTCTTTCCTTATCTTTTTAGTTATTTCTTTTCAGAAACAAAGCAGTCTCCTTTTACTCTTAATTGTATTTATTTCCTAACAAAAACATTTGATGCCCTTAAAATATTTCCTTTCAGTTTTGCCCACTGCTTTTCTATTTCCTTTCTTTAGATGATCCCACCCAGCTAATGACTCTGAGACATTCCCCCAATCTTGGCAGTTAGCTTTACTGAAGACTAAGACCCTCACTTTGGAATTAATCCTATCCTCTCAAAGCATGATCTAATATCAAACCATACCATCCTGGGATCTGTGGATGCCAGATGATAACCTACTGTAGCATCAGAAATACTCTCCCCTGTCATAAGCACCAGGTCTAGTATGGCCCCATCCCAAGTTAGGTTCCATTATCAGTTGCTCCAACAGTTCACTCTAGAGAATTCAAGATCTCCCTTCTTCTAGCTGATACCACAGCAGGGTTGTCCCAATCAACATCCAGCTATTCTAATCACTAAGAATAGTATGTGCTTTTTTTTTTATATATAGCAACATGAATGCCTTCAATTAAATCCCTGTCCACTTCTTCTGCCTGTGAAAGCTTGTATACCACACCAATGTAAATAGATGTACCATTCCCTCTTTCCAGATTGCAGTGCAGCCTCCTCACTCCATAAATCCTGCAATTCTGTCACTTAAAAAAACATATTAAATCTATAACACACCTCCTCCTTCCTTTTTTTCCTACCCTGAACAGATTATAGCCCGGTATACCTGTATCCCAGTCATGGTTCTCCGTGAAACACATCTCCATGATCAGCCTGTGCCATCCGAACAATTAACGACTATCTACCCTTCAGGAAAATGTTGAAGACACATCTTTTCAAGCAAGCTTACTCTATTGACCCAACTTAATCCTACCAGCCCATCTACACTACTCTTGCTCTGACATTGACACTGACTCTGACACCGATTATACCTTTGACCTAATCTCCTTATACTCACCCTCCAATCTTTTCTTCTCCATCTCTCTATACCATACCCCTCCCAATCTCCTTTCCTCTTACCTATCCTATCCTTGTTTACCTCCCCATATCCATTTCAATTCATATATTCTTAAACCTTACTAGTATTATGTTTATTACAGTTGTAATATTCTTCTTACAGGATTGTTGTAATATTTTTTTACTACGTAAGTCGCATTGAACCTGCTGTGTGTGGGGAAAGTGTGGGATACAAATGTAATAAATAAATAAATACATAAATAAATCACGACCTCTAGATCCAGAAATGTATTTCCCATACTATGGGCATTAGTATACCTCAGGGGCGTATCTGTGTGGGGCCACAGGGGCCTGGGCCCCCGCAGATTTTGCCCTGGCCCCCCTCCCGCCGCCAACCCTCCCCCGCTAATGTTGTTTACCTTTGCTGGCGGGGGACCCCAACGTGGTGCGACGTCAGACAGACTCCGAATCAGCAGCGTACAGCATGGCCACGGAGGAGGACGACGAACAAGAACTTTGAAGACCTCGGCGGCTGGCGGGGGTTGGGGTCCCCCGCCAGCTGAAGAATTATTTTTAAAAGCAGGCGGAAGCGGACCTCGGCTGGCGGGGGTTGGGGTCCCCGCCAGCAAAGGTAAACAACGTCAGCGGGGGAGGGTTGGCGGCGGGAGAGGAGGTGGAGAGAGTCGTTGGTGGCAGGGGGGGGCTCTGGCAATGGCGGGGGGGAGTCGGTGGCAGGGGGGGCTCTGGCAATGGCGGGGGGGGGGGGTCGTTGGTGCCGGGGGGGGGGGGCTAAATGTGCCCCCTCCCTCTGGCCCTGGCCCCCCCTACTGCCAGAGTCCAGATACGCCCCTGGTATACCTAGCTTTCCAGATTTTGCCCTTTTCTCCCATTTCTGTTGAGGTATTTAATATGTTATGTATCTGGGGGCTTTGTTCACCCATCCCCAATGATCCTAGTTAATGTCCTCTTCAGTAGGTTAACCACTCTGCTGGGAAAGAAAACATCTCCTCCTCTCCTTGTATCACCCACAGTTTATCTCAGAAGAGCTAAATAATCATGAGAAACAGTAAGGCACAAATATATCCTTGTTCCTTCTGCTATCAGTAGAATTCCCACACAAATTCCAGCAGTAAGTGCTTAAACTCTAAACCTTCCACTGCCCTCTCTACTCCTACACACTTTACACAGTCACAAAAAAATGATTGTGTCCAGAGCTAAGCCCGGGAATGGAATAAATTGTTTGATTTGTTTATTGGGGGGGATGGGGGAGGCAGTTAGGCCTTGCCAGTTTCTCCAGCTGCTTTTGGCTTCCCAGCTCAATAGCATTTGTACCTGATCTGTAGATTTTCAGGCTGAATTTATGCTCTTGTGTACAATGTTTCAAAAGTGGGAGTGAAACTGCAAACTTCCTTCCCAATCCTTCCACTGGGAATGTCTCTACTTGGACTGGGCAATTCACACGTCCGCAGGCTCTATCAGGGGAATTCTAAATACGACACAGAATGTTAGGCACTACTTCTGCGCTGAATTTATGGCGTGGAAAAGCATTCTAATCGATGCAAGGCAGATCTGCACGAAAACACACTTGCACGCCCATTTACACCTAAGGGTTTCCGTGCAGATCTGCAAGGGGGCGTGGCTGTAGGAGGGGTACGGGCAGGTCAGGGGCGTACTCTTAAAATGCGCGCAGTGCTATAGATTAGTGCAGGTCTGCGTTCAACTTGCATGCCAAGATTTACGCCTGGTTTCAGTTGGTGTAACTCTACGGACTCAAAGCTGAGTGCAGATCCCATGCTGTTCTAGGTAATCAATAGAAATAAAACATGGAAAAGAAAATAAGATGATACCTTTTTTTATTGGACATAACTTAATACATTTCTTGATTAGCTTTCGAAGGTTGCCCTTCTTCTACATGGAATCTTGCTAGTCTTTGAGATTCTACTTGGAATGTTGCTACTCTTTGGGGTTCTACATGTTAAATAGAGATGTGTGGTAGCCGTGTTAGTCCACTCTTAAAGGTTATCAATAGAAATCAAACAAAATAAAACATGAAAAAGAAAATAAGATGATACCTTTTTTTATTGGACATAACTTAATACATTTCTTGATTAGCTTTCGAAGGTTGCCCTTCTTCTACATGGAATCTTGCTAGTCTTTGAGATTCTACTTGGAATGTTGCTACTCTTTGGGGTTCTACATGTTAAATAGAGAGGTGTGGTAGCCGTGTTAGTCCACTCTTAAAGGTTATCAATAGAAATCAAACAAAATAAAACATGAAAAAGAAAATAAGATGATACCTTTTTTTATTGGACATAACTTAATACATTTCTTGATTAGCTTTCGATGGTTGCCCTTCTTCGTCAGATCAGAAATAAGCAAATGTTGGTAGATGACAGTATATATAAGTGAAACATCAAAGCATTTCAGTGACAGTCTAACAGAATGAGGGTGGATAGGTGAGAGGGACAGCAAGATGTAATGGAGATTAGAGGGTGACAAAGCAGTATAAACCAGAAAAGCAGACTAATAAACATCACTTTTAAAAATAGCAAAGTTTAATAAAAGAAAACCCAGAGGTTTAATTTACACTCCATTGCCCCAGGTACAAAACTTAAATTGTGAGCCCTCTAGGGCCAGAAAAGTAACTGCATATATGCAAAACTCTTTGGTTGTACTACAGACAGATGGTACAGCAAGTCCATGATAATTTATAACCAACATGATTACTTTTTACGTTGTTTAAAAAAAAAATGAAAAGTTATCTTTAATCAGGAGACCAGCTGCTGACATGAACCACGCCTCGTTGCTATTTTCAGCTGAATGTTCATCTTAATTTAGAAGCTTAAAAGTTATGCTTATAAATTTCGGAGTAGCTATTCAGCAGGTGCTAAAGCGTTAAAGGGTTCTGTGGTATTTTGCTAATCATGCACTATTTATTTTTAAACATACTTTTCAGGAGGAGGCGTGTCACGGGCGGGGAATGGGCGTGTTCACATTAGCATACATTGACTGGATAATGCGGACTTAGTTACTAAGCTGCTGTAAAAACGGCACTGTGCTAGCAGCAGGGGACATTTTTGCCACTCGCTGCCCTTTTTTACCACAGCAAGCAGGGGCGTAGCCAGACCTCGCCAGGAGGGGGGCACTGTTTAGCTGCCTTCCCCCACCACCTACCCCCCCTTGCTGCCGCCGACCCCCCATGCCGCTTTGAACCCCCCGCCGCCGCAACTGCAAACCCCCCCCGCCACTTTGAACCGCCGCCGCAACCGCAACCCTCCATTGCCTGCCGCATTGAGCCTGCCATGAGTGGGAAAGCGCGGGGTACAAATGTAACAAAAATAAAATAAATAAAAATAATTAAAAAATTAGTGTGGGATCTGCAAAAAAAAAAAAAAAAAAATCTTTTAATTTACAGCTGCAGTAAATCTGAGCTTAGCAGATAGGAAAGTCCGACATTAGCACATGCTAAGCTCAGATTTTGCCAAGATGTAGAGAAAGAACCCCAGGGTTATGTAAATCCTTTGAATACTGGACCCAAAATGTTTTTCATACTGAAAACCTCCCGATGCTTTTCTGCTCACAAAAGCCCATGATAACATTTTTGTAACGTGAGTGATAACCTTTTCTTTTCTAAAGTCACTTTACATTTTTCCCCTTAGCAAAAACATTTTTTTTAAAACTTCTCCTCAATAACACATAGAAAAAGCTGTCAAGCAATCAGCAGGTTGGACTTGAGGAATTCCTGGCCATCTTTCAACCTAACCAATTACAGGCCTGCAACATGAAGAGGTGGATGTACGAAATGGCAAAATGTTTTCATAAAAAGGTCTTCTCACAGTAAAACATGCATAATCGCCCTGCTACTTACAAAAATGCTGATCTCTGGACATTTTTGTACATTTTACTATACAAATACCCTTTTGTGAAAAATTGATCAAACATCATTTTGAATTACACTTGTGTGCAGTGGACTACTTGCCAAAGTTTATGTAAATTCAGCATTAATGAGCTGCTGCAATGCCAAATCATGAAAGCAGCTCTTTAATGTTCAAGCTTGCAAACACGGGCACACAAAAAAGGTTTCACAGGTCCATGTTCATAAAAAGCACGACACTGAGGTCTGATTGTCTTTTTTTGGCCTGACCAGGAGCTCCCTTTAGTGTGTACCATAAGTCATAGAGGCAGTTAATAAATACCTCCCCTCACCACCCCCTATCCACCCCCAAAGCTTAGTCCAAAGTAGTCGGTCCCTGTAGGAGGCAGGTTCATTCCTCGTCACTACTGCTCCACCAATGCCATCTAGGAAAATGGAGTCAGCTGATCCCCTAATGCCAAAACTAAGCTCAGTCCATGTAAACTGTTGTCACGACTGTGGCCGTGATCCCTCTCTGACTCACCTTACTTCCGATGGTCAGCTGCTGAGGTGGCTACTGTCTGCATTGTTGTGTTTGTCCTGTGTGTTCCAAGCCTCACTTTGGTGTTCAGAGTGTAGGGTTTCTACTTCCTGTGTGTTCCAAGCCTCACTTCGGTGTTCAGTGTGTATTTCCTGTTTCTGTCCTGTAGGGTTTCCACTTCCTCTGTTCCGGTCCAGCCAAGCCCAGCTTGTTCCAGCATCCAGTTCCGGTCCAGCCAAGCCAAGTCCATTCCAGTTTCCTGTTGTTCCAGTCTGTTTTCCAGCCCTGCCTGTCTACAGCTCCAGTCCTGTAGTCCAGTCTTGGTTGGGGAATTTTGCCTCCTGCTGCCGCTCGTCGACAGTAGGCCAAGGGCTCATGTTGTTCCAGAGTCCGTGACTGTTTGTTCAAAGCCTGGGATCGTGACAACTGTACAAAAATGCCTGAAAAGAATCAGTGGTCACTTACAGAATTTACACCTATATCTATGCTCTAAATCAGAGATAATATTGCCATCGTTTCATGTACTCCTGTATGTGCCCATCAGGTGGTATGAGGACCTCCAAAGAGATACTGAGCCTGCCTTAAAGTTGAAATGGAGTGAGGAGTGATGTGCAGGATTTGCATTATCGCTAACACCTTTTGCAAGTCCCAACCTGGAGGTCAGGTGGGTCCTGACAGACAGGAGATGAGCCACTTGTAGAGGAAAGGAGGCTAGTAGATGGCTCTGAAAAGAGCCCAGCCCTTGGGGGCAGGCTCAGCAGAACTGGGGCCTGGGGTGGCTCTGAGAAGAGCCCTTGGTAGCAGACCCAGCAGAACTGGAGCCTGGATTGGCCCTTGAGACTGGACAGGACACTGGAATGCAGGTCTGGAAACTGGACCGCTGAGGCAGGACTGGAGACAGGAGTACAGGACCAAGCTCAAGATGGAATATGGAGGGTAGACAGAAGGCAGGACCACAGAGGGTGGACTGGAGGCAGGACACTGGAGGCTGGGCTGGAGACAGGATGCTTGAGGCTGAGCTGCAGACAGGACGCTTAAGGCTGGGTTGGAGACAGGACTTAAGGCTGGGCTGGACGCTTGAAGCTGGCTGGAAACAGGATGCTTGAAACTGAGCAGCAAGCAGCAGTTGCCCAGGCATTGGAAGCAGGGCCCTGTCACCCTAAATGGGTCAGGAGTGCCCAGCCTGACTCCCACTGTGGGACATCAAGGGTACCGCTGGCATATGCAAGCGCGCTCAAGACCACTGGCAGGAAGAGCGGATGCTGTCACGGACAGCAGCCAGTACAATCAATGTAGCAGAGGCAGCGTCACAACCCCTGGGAGGAAAGGGCGAAAGGAAACCCAGTCACTGCACATCAGTAACACATGCACGAGGGCAATTCTGTAACACTGCACCTATATTTGGGTGCCTATTCTATAGGGGAGAGTAGATATCTGCTTTCCTTTCTGGAATACTAGCATGGCATGTTAGATCACTTACACCAGCCACATAAGTGTGAAACCCACACATACTCCACCCAGATTCCGCACATGTGTACTCCTGAGAGAGAAGCTTCACTGGCTCCCACTTAAAGAACGCATTACGTTCAAGATCTGCACGATGATACACAAAATCATTCACACAGACGCCCCAATCTACATGCTAAACCTTGTAGACTTGCCTCCAAGAAACGCCACAAGATCATCCCGCAAATTTCTCGACCTGCACTTCCCCAGTTGTAAAGGACTAAACTACAAGCAGATGCATGCGACCATGTTCTCGTACTTGGGCACGCAAGTGTGGAACGCACTGCCTACAGACCTGAGAACAATCGGCGAAACAACTATCTTTCGCAAATCTCTTAAGACATATCTCTTCAGCAAGGCATACAATGAGAACTAATAGCCACAATAATCCACCCGACAATCCACTCAATTAAGACAACTCATCTACTGTAGCTACCTAAATCACTCCTCTCCTACTTCTTTTACCCTCATTTAACCTCTGCACAACATTAAATGTATATGTCACCTTGCAATGACAATGTTAACAAAACTATGTAAGCCACATTGAGCCTGCAAATAGGTGGGATAATGTGGGATACAAATGCAATAAATAAATAAAATACTCCTATCTGTTAAATATACGCTATGTAAAATATATGCATATTAGCAAAAGAAGAGAATGGATCACAGAAGATGAAGCACAACAATTTTACTAAAAATAGGCCAGTGTTCTCTTGGTTTTTCCAATGTACATCAAGCCACAGGGGCATAATCCTGCGTAGATCATTCTCTCAGTTGTGTCTCAAATGATGTGGCTTCCCAGCGGCTGCCTGAATTATGGTTTTAATGGTTGCATTTGCTCGATGTACACTGACAAAACCAAAGAGAATACTGGGCTATTTTTAATAAAAGTGCTCAACTTCATCTTCTGTGATCCGTTCTTTTTTTCCTTTTGCTACTACATGCAGCCTGTGAATCATACCTGCCCCTACTGTTGATAGCTATACGTATGTTTACAAAAAGAGTGATCAGACAGAATTTTTTTTTTGTTTTGTTATATTTGTACCCTGCGCTTTCCCACTCATGGCAGGCTCAATGCGGCTTACATGGGGCAATGGAGGGTTAAGTGACTTGCCCAGAGTCACAAGGAGCTGCCTGTGCCGGGAATCAAACTCAGTTCCCCAGGACCAAAGTCCACCACCCTAACCACTAGGCCACTCCTCCACTGTTGCTACTATTGGAGATTCTACATGGAATGTTGCTATTCCACTAGCAACATTCCATGTAGAAGTCGGCCCTTGCAGATCACCAATGTGGCCGCGCAGGCTTCTGCGCAGGACGTCAGACTCACAGAAACAGAAGCCTGCGCAGCTTTCTGCATGGAATGTTGCTAGTGGAATAGCAACATTCCATATAGAATCTCCAATAGTAGCAACATTCCATGTAGAATCTCCAATAGTATCTATTTTATTTTTGTTACATTTGTACCCTGCGCTTTCCCACTCATGGCAGGCTCAATGCGGCTTACATGGGGCAATGGAGGGTTAAGTGACTTGCCCAGAGTCACAAGGAGCTGCCTGAAGTGGGAATCAAACTCAGTTCCTCAGTTCCCCAGGACCAAAGTCCACCACCCTAACCACTAGGCCACTCCTCCACTTTTGGTATTCTCGTGTGTATGTTTATATGCATATATGCCAGTGTTTCCCAAACTGTGTGTGGCGGCACCCTGGTGCCCCGCAGCGAACTCTCTGGGGGCGCTACGGCAAATCCCGACCTCTCTCCCGCCCGAACCGCTACTGCAGACAGCAGCAGCAGAAGAACAAGAATAATAAGAACAACAAAAAAGACAAGCACAGGGCTGCAGAAGCAGGGCCGCCGAGAGCCAGAGCCGGGCCCCAGCCACCCGAGGTCGCCGCCCACCCGAGATCGCCGGGCCCCCCCCCCCCGCTGCCCACCCACCCGAGGTCGCCGGGCCCCCCTCCACCCGCTATCAGGTCGGGCCCTCGGAACTAACCTTAAGCCTCCTTTCACTTCGCAGCAAGCAGCGGCAGGGCAGACCTCTCCTCCTTCATTCCGTGCCCCGCCCTCGCGGACGTTACGTCAGGGGAGGGCGGGACATGGAAGCAAGGAGTGGCCTGACCTGCTGCTGCTTGCTGCGAAGTGAAAGGAGGCTTAAGGTTAGTTCTGGGAGTGACGGAGGGCGGGCCAGGCGGCGACAGAGGGTGGGCCTGGCGGCGGCGGCGCCGGGCCCCCCTGGAGGCCCGGGCCCCGGGACTTTTGTCCACCCTGTCCCCCCCTCTCAGCGGCCCAGTGCAGAAGCCTTTAAGCATGTGCTGTCAGTTCTGCCGGTCCTCTGCCCCTGGAACTGAAAGTTGATGTCAGCGGGGGCAGAAAACCAGAACAGCCGACTTCTCTTTTCCTGCTCCCTTCCAGGCCTGGGAGACAGAGGACTGAACTTCTCCTTCCAGGCACAGAGACACAGGGGATGAAGCCTCTACTTTTCTCACTCAAAACCAACTCTCCAGATCACTGACCAATCCCTGGGCTGTACTTTTGTCGTTTCCATAAGCTGTCCACTGGGAGAAGCACCGACCACAGTGAAGAGTCCACAGGCTCCTGTTACAGTATCTCTTCAGTACTGTATTCATTTCTGACACACTATATAAAGTTTAATCAACATGAGGCGGATTTTCAGCAGGCTCTTCTTTGACTGAAAATAGGGAACAAATTTAGGAACCCAACTCAGGAAGCTACATTTAAGAGCTCAGCTTAGATAGATAGTGTGACAAGGCAAGCCCCAGAGATTCCCCAGTGAAGCAGTTGAGCCCAGAACTACGGGTCCCAGAAGCCCTTGCAAGAATGAGAGAAGAGAGTAGTCCTAAAAAGATGGAATGGATTCCCAGCCCCAGCAGGGGGAGCAATGGCTCGAGGCAGGGTGAGCCTGTAACTCCCTTCCCCACTAGAGGGCGAGGGAAGGATGAAGCTCAGTTTCCCTGGCTTCGCCATCAGTATATAATTCCCCCCCAGCTGTGAGAAGGGGAGAGCAGATTTCCTGGAGGCTCTTAGTTACCAGGGTGGAGGAGAGAGGCAGAGAGAGAGATTCCATGGACTATGTGGAGGAAGGAAGTAGCCTGCCACTAGAGCTGCCCAAGGGAGAGGAGCCAGCTACCATGGAGTGGGAGAATTCAATGGTTGCCTTGCCCAGCACTTGAAGGCAGTGGAGGAGAGGAGGCCACACTGGGTGTGGTGCTGAGAGGTGGGAGAAACTGCCAACCCTGCTCCTTACAGGGTTCCCTCTGTGCTGTGTAAAAAAGCAGGTGATTTGTGGTATTGGTTTGATGTGCAAAGACTGTCCATTAAGATTTGTTCTAAACTGTTGTGCTATATTGGAAGTGTGCTGAACTTTTACTAAACCCTTCTGAAGGAGGAGGAAGGGAAAGCTAATGCCCTAATAGAAGGCCTGAGGTCTTGAGGAGCTGAGCGTTGGCTGAGGGATTTTGGGACCTGGACTGTACCTTTTTTTTTCTTTTGAAGATTATCTTATGAGGACTGTACCTTTTGTTTTGAAGAATATATTATGACTTTTGGTATGAAATTACCTTGATAATAAAATAATTTGGCCCCCCTGAGTCCCAGTATCAGCAGCATTCTGTCCTGGAACCCTGGGAGCCCCACAGGCTTGCTGGCTCCACCCAAGAGGAGGAAGCGGACCCCCCCCCCCTTTACAATAGATAGATAAAATGTATTTATTATTAGGATTTATTTACCGCCTTTTTGAAGGCATTCACTCAAGGAAGTGTACGGTTGAGCCCTGAGCTAAGTTAGGTTCCTAAATTTCTTCCCCACAATTACTTCTACACTGTTAATAATCTTATTATTTTAGTATTGAATAAACAGAAATGGGCATTTTTGAGCAGCAGACCCTTAGTATGCAGTAGCTATGTAGGCCCATTGGAGACAATGTGAGCTGAATATCTGTCTACCAAGACAGCTGGTGTCTATTTGTGTCCTGGATCAGTATTACGGAAAAGAAGTTGTGCAAGGAATTTTCCTTTTCCTGAACTTTCTTACTGCAGCACTTCATGTCTCAATGTGCCGTAATATTCTATTTGCCGTAATTACATTTGTCTGATTCGACCATATATATATATATATATGCCCGGTTGCCTGAATGGTCAGTCCGCCTCTGGGACACACCTAGCCAGTGCAGGATACCCACAATTAATATGCAAGACAGAGATTTGCATACCATGGAGAGAATGCATGCACATTTATCTCGTGCATATCCACAGGGCCGTGCCAAGGGTCTGTGGCGCCCCCCTGCAGGAGATCAGCTGGCGCCCCCCCCCCCGCAGATGAACAGTTGGTGCACGCGCATGCCCCCCTCCCCGCCCCCCGTGAAAATGATCTCTGCCCTCCCGCTCCCATGTCCCGCCCTCTTCTCCCCCCCAAGATCCCTTTTAAATTTACCTCCGTCCGGCAGCGAAGGCGCAGCATCAGTGAAGGAGGCGGTGCTCCCGACCTCTCTACTAGTCTTCCCTTTGCTCAATGTCCCGCCTTCTTCTGATGTCATTTCCTTGACGTCAGAAGAAGGCGGAACACTGAGCGAAGGGAAGACTAGTAGAGACGTCGGGAGCGCCGCCTCCTTCACTGACGCTGCGGCGCGCCTTCGCTGCCGGACGGAGGTAAATTGCAAAGGGATCTTGTTGGGGGGAGAAGAGGGCGGGCAGTTGGGACGCGGGAGGGCGAGGTAAGCATGGCGCGGCGGGGCGCCCCCCAGAGGACGACGCCCTCCTGCCGTGCTTACCTCGCTTACCGTGTTGGCACGGCCCTGCATACCCATTATGGATAACTTGAAAACCTGACTGGCTAGGTGTGTCCTGAGGACTGGGTCGAGATCCCTGACATAGAAAACACTGGAATACTAAGATCCTTCTTAGAAAGGAAACAAAATGTCATTTGCCTCTTACACTAATACCGATGATGTCTCTTTAAATTCAAAAATACATTTTATTTTATGAAAGCCTATTTAACAGCTGCAGTCCTAAAAGGTCTGAGGGCTGCAATGCCTGGCTGAAGCCATAAAGCCTTAGGAAGGAGATTGTCTGACACTTGTCTTATTCCCCACTGTAAGATTATTCAGGGTCGTCAAGTCGCAGGAGGAATGTGAACGATTACAGGAGGACCTTGCGAGACTGGGAGAATGGGCATGCAAGTGGCAGATGAAGTTCAATGTTGACAAGTGCAAAGTGATGCATGTGGGTAAGAGGAACCCGAATTATAGCTACGTCTTGCAAGGTTCCGCGTTAGGAGTTACGGATCAAGAAAGGGATCTGGGTGTCGTCGTCGATGATACGCTGAAACCTTCTGCTCAGTGTGCTGCTGCGGCTAGGAAAGCGAATAGAATGTTGGGTGTTATTAGGAAGGGTATGGAGTCCAGGTGTGCGGATGTTATAATGCCGTTGTATCGCTCCATGGTGCGACCGCACCTGGAGTATTGTGTTCAGTACTGGTCTCCGTATCTCAAAAAAGATATAGTAGAATTGGAAAAGGTACAGCGAAGGGCGACGAAAATGATAGTGGGGATGGGACGACTTTCCTATGAAGAGAGGCTGAGAAGGCTAGGGCTTTTCAGCTTGGAGAAGAGACGGCTTAGGGGAGATATGATAGAAGTGTATAAAATAATGAGTGGAATGGATCGGGTGGATGTGAAGCGACTGTTCACGCTATCCAAAAATACTAGGACTAGAGGGCATGAGTTGAAGCTACAGTGTGGTAAATTTAAAACGAATCGGAGAAAATTTTTCTTCACCCAACGTGTAATTAGACTCTGGAATTCGTTGCCGGAGAACGTGGTACGGGCGGTTAGCTTGACGGAGTTTAAAAAGGGGTTAGATAGATTCCTAAAGGACAAGTCCATAGACCGCTATTAAATGGACTTGGAAAAATTCCGCATTTTTAGGTATAACTTGTCTGGAATGTTTTTACGTTTGGGGAGCGTGCCAGGTGCCCTTGACCTGGATTGGCCACTGTCGGTGACAGGATGCTGGGCTAGATGGACCTTTGGTCTTTCCCAGTATGGCACTACTTATGTACTTATGTACTTATATAGAAAAAGGAACAGCTAATTCAAGCTGAAAAGATATCACAAAGCTATAAATTAACATACCGTCTAGATATGGAATAAGGGCAGGAAAAGGGGAAAGGATTGCATTCTGTTGTTCAGCACTGTTTTATCTTGGTTTATAAGTATCGGCGTGGGTGGAAAATTTAATAAGACAAAAATGTAAAAAAAAAATTTTATTTTAGCTGCTCTGAAGTAGACATTGCCTGAAATAAAGTACAAGATATTAAGATCAAATAACCCTCCCCCCTTTTTTGCCCCCTATGCTGGAATGGAAAAGTAAATGAAAAAAATGTTAATTGCCTATAACATTAAATCCTCTTGAGATCCTTTGAAATCTAGCTGAAAAATAGCCTTCATCCATGCAGTCTGGCCTCCAGATTTGGGGGGAGGAAAAGACACAGACTTCGTAAGTGAAAAAGATTTGTTTGACATCATGGTTTTCCTTTAAAAAAGATCTAGGACAGGACCAATTTAGTCAAAGATATGGATTTCCCCATTATATATCTACAGTCAGGGATGTTATTGATCTGCTTTGGGTTTTCTTTCTCCTCAGACAGCTATGTCATGTTCCCCAATACGATAGCAGAAGGCAGTAATACAATATTTACAGAATGTCACTAGTTCAGTTTGAGCCAAGGTCATTTAACATCCCATGTGCTGTTTCCTCATTGGGATAATGAAGGTTGCCTATTCAAGACTGGGGTTTTCAGTAGCACAGAAGGCCAAAGGCAGCTGGGGTGAGAAAGTAAACAGTGAGAGAGTGAGGTACTCTGATAAGGAACCTTGATACTTCCTGAGCCCCTACGTCTTGCCCCATCCTTGGCCACCTTTAAATCTAGACTGAAAGCCCACCTCTTTAACATTGCTTTTGACTCGTAACCACTTGTAACCACTCGCCTCCACCTACCCTCCTCTCTTCCTTCCCGTTCACATTAATTGATTTGATTTGCTTACTTTATTTATTTTTTGTCTATTAGATTGTAAGCTCTTTGAGCAGGGACTGTCTTTCTTCTATGTTTGTACAGCACTGCGTACGCCTTGTAGCGCTATAGAAATGCTAAATAGTAGTAGTAGTAGTCTCTTGTAACCAGAGCTAACATTGTGATGTCATAATGCCTCAGGCCACCAATAAGAGCCAACCTCATCAGTGATGTCACAATGGCTTGATTGTCCTATACTTGGCTCACTTTTATTACATAGCTCTTTGAGCAGGGACTGTCTTTCTTCTATGTTTGTGCAGCGCTGCGTACGCCTTGTAGCGCTATAGAAATGCTAAATAGTAGTAGTAGTAGTAGTAGATACGGGATGGGGAGAAGGCAGGAGGTATAAGTAAGCAGGGGCAGTGGCGGCCCTACCATTAAGCCAACTGAGCCGGGGGGGCCTCAGACGGCACACTTTAAGGAGTGGCATCTTTCCACCCTTTGTTCCTCAACCTCCCTCCCCAGCCTACCTTCTTTTTTTTGGTTTTCAAAAGTTGGCAGTGGCAGCAATCCCCATATGCTGCCCTGCTGCCGACACCGGCGTCTCTTCTGTACTATGAGCCACCTCGCTGATGTAACTTCCTGTTTCCTTAGAGGTTGGGCAGCATTTTTGTTTTGTTACATTTGTACCCCACGCTTTCCCACTCATGGCAGGCTCAATGCGGCTTACATGGGGCAATGGAGGGTTAAGTGACTTGCCCAGAGTCACAAGGAGCTGCTGCCTGTGCCTGAAGTGGGAATGGAACTCAGTTCCTCAGTTCCCCAGGACCAAAGTCCACCACCCTAACCACTAGGCCACTCCTCCACTGTTGCTACTATTTGAGATTCTACATGGAATGTTGCTATTCCAACATTCCATGTAGAAGTCGCCCCTTGCAGATCACCAATGTAGCCGCGCAGGCTTCTGCTTCTGTGAGTCTGACGTCCTGCACGTACGTGCAGGACGTCAGACTCACAGAAACAGAAGACTGCGCAGCCTTCTACATGGAATGTTGCTAGTGGAATAGCAACATTCCATGTAGAATCTCCAATAGTAGCAACATTCCATGTAGAATCTCCAATAGTATCTATTTTATTTTTGTTACATTTGTACCCTGCGCGTTCCCACTCATGGCAGGCTCAATGCGGCTTACATGGGGCAATGGAGGGGTAAGTGACTTGCCCAGAGTCACAAGGAGCTGCCTGTGCTGGGAATCAAACTCAGTTCCCCAGGACCAAAGTCCACCACCCTCACCACTAGGCCACTCCTCCACTATGAGGATCGCTGCTGCCATCGACTTTTGAAAACAACAAAAAAAAGAAGAGGCTCGGGGAGGGGGGTTGAGAAAGGAAGGGGGGAGATGCCAGACCGCGGCTGGAGGGTTGGGGGGGGGGGAGTTGGCAGAGAGAATGTGGAAAGATGTTGGACTCGGGGAGTGGCAAGATTCCAGGGGGCCTGGGCGCCATCTTATCCCTGCCTCAGGTGACAGATTGCCTTGGACCGCCCCTGAGCAGGGGTTCTCAACCCAATCCCCGAGACCACACCTAGCGAATCTAGTTTTCAGGATATCCTCCATGAATGCATGAGGTACATTTTCATATAATGAAGGCAGTGTATGCAAATCTAGCTCATGCATATTCATTGGGGATATCGTGAGAACCAGACTGGCTAGGTATGTCGTGAGGACTGGGTTGAGAACCCTTAGTATAGAGGGATCATAAGCAATATTCCCTCTAAACAGCTCTAAGCTGAGTAGTTCTTCACTTCCATCTTGCCTGGGGGGGGGGGGGGGTGCGTGCTGTGATATCGCATTATGGGGCCCACGCTGAAAGATTTGTGGTACAGCCATCACTCTACCACAAAATGACCACATAAAAAATATACTGTGAGATGCTATAATCAATGAGCATGCAAATTAACCTGGCAGTAATCTGCAGCTCATTGGTAAGTGTTGCATTCATTATCAGTGCCTGAGCAGCGATTGGCTCATTCACTGACAGGAAGGGTGACATTGAGTGCCTAGACCCAGCTTTCTGCAGGGCACCTAGCGGTGTCGCTCCCTCTCTCTCCCCCTCCCTGACCTCCTCATCCACCAACAGTAAACAATAAAAATTATCTGAAGGTCTAGTGCTCCCCCCCCCACACATAGTTTACACAATAAACCATGTCTCCCAATTCCTTATATTCATCCCCAGTCCTCATGTCTCCTCCCTTCCACATCACACCCTTCCCAATCTCTTTCCTCTGACCATCTTGCCTTATAAACCTTTACATGTTAATATTTTCTTAAACCTTACTACTATTATGTTTATATCAGGTTGTAATATTCTCCATATAATACTTTATAATTCTATTTACTACGTAAGCCGCATTGAACCTGCTGTATGTGGGAAAACGCGGGGTACAAATGTAATAAAGAAATAATACAGTTTTATTGATTTATGTTCTGCAGATCCCAAAAACACATTCATAATGATAAAAATTAGCCCCCAAAGTGCTGGTGGTCTAGTGCTCCCCGACCATATTCCCTGTCCCCAATCTTTTAAAAGAAAAAATCTCTGATGTCTAGCGGCATCCCCAGACCTATACTTCAAAAGAAGCAGGACAGGGGATTTGGGGAGAGATGGTGTATGCACTATTACTACAATGGGAAGGGAGACACTAGACCACCAGAGACTTTGGTGTAGATCTTGGGGTTGGGGTTGCATGATCCACTAGAGCACTAGGGTCCCACTGCATTGGGTCGGGAAGAGGGAGGGAGGGAGGTCAGTCACTAGAGTTGGGGCAGGATAGTTGGGATGGAGTGACAGGGGGTACCACTAAGACACCCACTCTTCTCAACCAACCCTTTTATGGCTGCACCGGATCTGGTGCAAATTTTCCTGGCACAATGCGTGGGTAAACTTTTATTTTTTTAGCATGGCTGTTGGATAGTAAATGACCGCATTAGCATGCATTTAAGGCAGTCTGCAGTAAGAGTTTTCACATGAGTTAACAGCAATGCTGAAAACCCTTCCTGCATTGTTTGCCCACAGTAAAACTATATAACGCCAGCATTAACCATGTGGCAAGTTTTCTGCATAGGCCTCTATAGCTGGATAGTGCCTCTGAATACTGGTGCATTGGACACATCTGCACAGCAGCTGCAACTATGCCATTAACCCCCTGAGCCTATAAAGGCCGCCAAAAATTGTGCGCACAAATTTAGGCGCGTTCTCAGGTAGTGCCAATAATTGGCTTTTTAACAAGCGATTAATGGCACTCATTAGATTTAATTGAGACTAATGCACGGGATCTGTGCCTAAAATGTACACATGGTCCAAAAAATGGGGCACAGAAATGGGAGAGTCGTGGGCATTTTGGGGCAGATCGGGGGCATGGTTTCAGGTTACGCATACAATTATAGAATAATAGTGCTCCACGCATCACTTGGCAGCACCTACATTTTCGCACGACCTCTCTGCTTAAGCATTAATTCTATAAACCACGCCAAACTTTAGGCGTAGCTTCTAGAAGACCACATAAGTGGGTTTTTTACGGCGCCATATACAGAATCTAGCCATAAATGCATTTGAATATCCGGCCCTTAAGTTAATAAAGAATTAAGGGAACTGGGACTTGATATACTGCAACTACATTCAAAGCGGTTTACATATATTCAGGTACTTATTTTGTATCAGGGGCAATGGAGGGTTAAGTGACTTGCCCAGAGTCACAAGGAGCTGCAGTGGAATTGAACTCAGTTCCCCAGGATCAAAGTTGATCAAAGTCCACTGCACTAATCACTAGGCTACTCCTCCACTCATTCCACCAATAAGAGCCAACCTCATCAGTGATGTCACAATGGCTTGATTGCCCGATACTTGGCTCTCTTCTGATATTGTGATGTCATAAGGGAAAGGGAAATGGGACTTGATATACTGCCTTTCTGAGGTTTTTGCAACTACATTCAAAGCGGTTTACATATATTCAAGTACTTATTTTGTACCAGGGGCAATGGAGGGTTAAGTGACTTGCCCAGAGTCACAAGGAACTGCAGTGGGAATTGAACTCAGTTCCCCAGGATCAAAGTCCACTGCACTAACCACTAGGCTACTCCTCCACTAGCAACATTCCATGTAGAAGCCTGCCCTTGCAGATCAGCAACATGGCTGCGCAGGCTTCTGTTTCTGTGAGTCTGACATCCTGCACGTACATTCAGGTACTTATTTTGTACCATTCTTTAATCCATTGTTCGCTTTTCCTCCCTCTTACCCCTCCATCCCAGTACTAAGGGCAAACTCTTCTTATAAATGTGTGATATATTTTCAGTTTTCCATTCAGTGTAGTTGCTAGAAAACTCACATAAAGAGGGTCTCCCAAATCTGTTTTCCATAATAACTTTTAGAAAGAAATGTGCACTCTATAGCAACAGATATTATTTCTGTGTCTTCCTTTGCAGTTAATACTTTCAGCTTGCATAATGCTTTTATTCTAACAGTGGGGAGACACAGTTATTAAGTTGATAAACAGACTGATGTTGCTGTGAACAGAGGAGGACAGAGCACTGGAAGAGATGATACAGGCTGGCACTTGTCATAAAGACAGAAATTAGCGGTAAATGAAATATCTTAGTTTCATGCAAACTGTCACAAATAAAAGCATTACATTGACGCTGGTGCATGACTGCATAACAACTGGCTAGGGTATAGATTTGCCATATGTTTGGACTGCATGCAAGCATTGAGATCTCGTCTTTCTAGCTTATTTATTTAAAAGGTAACCAATTTCCGCAAATTACTAAAGACTCATCTCTTTGATAAAACTTACTGTAAGGATCAATACACATGAAGTCCACACTTACTGTTCCAGAAATACACCAATACATTCTTTTCTGAACTCTTAACTCCCGTAAATTTATCACACTAAAACCTTCACTCACAAAAAATGTTATACCGAATGTTCATTTGCTAAGGTTCTATTACCCTATTAATTTCCCGTTGTCTTTCTCCATTGTTCCGTTGTTCTTTCCTTGTCTTATTCCCTAACGATACCTTGACTCTGCCTTCGCTTAAATTCTCACAATGTAATCCATAACTGAATTGTAACAAATTGTATTTCCATTATTTACAATGTATTGTAAGCCACACTGAACCCGCAAATAGGTGGGAAAATGTGGGATACAAATGCAATAAATAAATAAATAAAAATCCTGCAGATTACAACAAACACTTAAAAATTTCAAGACACACAACCACCGTACTTCTTAAAACACAAGAAAACCCAACTAAAATATTTAATAAACCAGCTCAAAGCATAAAGTTTGCTGAAATAAGATTTTTAGCTGGTTTCTAAAAGACATGACTGATGTTGGTTTCTTCAAATGTATTGTTTTGAACTGGATCCTGGGGGCGGGGTGGAATAACCTGCTCGAAGTCAGAAGGCAGCTACTGACAGAAGGAGATCTTGCAACTTCATTGGTCTTAGTTGGCTACCAAGTTGCTTCCAGAATCTATCTTTAACGCTTGATAACAGACTACAGATGAGGTCCTTGATCATGTAGCACCTTTGAAGGAAAGTAACCCTTTGACAGGTCAGTCAAGCTTTGAACGAAACAAAACACATAAAGTCCACACTTACTGTTCACTAATGCATCATTTATTCACCTCTGAACTCTCATTCCCGTATTATCACATCACTCATACCTTTACTCACAGAAAGATATATACCATACGCCTTCATGCCTTTTTATCGCCCTCTAAGCTCCCATTGTTTCCTTCCAAAGTTGCAATGTCTATGTTCCATTATTACATTCCTTAACGACACCTCAATTGTTTCACATAACTCTGCACAATGTAATCCATAACTATCTGTAACAAATTGTATTTCCAACATTCAACTCATATTGTAAGCCACACTGAACCCGCAAAAAGGTGGGAAAATATGGGATACAAATGCAATAAATAAATAAAATAAATAAACAAGGTAGAATATAAATAGAAATCTTCCTCTGATGTTAATAAGGATTGATACTTCTCCTTGATAACAGCCTATAGAAACTTGGTTGATATGTTAAAAAAAATACTTTTTTTCACAAATGATTTATGCTGGAATAAATCAGCTAAGAGAATTATTTTCTTTATATATATATATATACACACACTAGTAAAAAAGGCCCGTTTCTGACACAAATGAAACAGGCGCTAGCAAGGTTTTCCTTGGAGTGTGTATGTTTGAGAGAGTGTATGTGAGAGTGACTGTGTGTGAGAGAGAGAGTGAATGTGTGTGTGTGTGCTCCTCGGAAGAAAAAAAACCCCATCTGTGTGCTTGGTTTTGAGTGTATGGGAATGATGGCTGTGTTGGGGAGTGGAAACAGAGATTAACCAATGGGCTTCCTTGCTCGTGTGTAGTAATCGTCGTGCACCATGGCCGGAGTCGTAGAGGAGAGGGAGGGCGGTGGAATGGTGAGTGAGCGGCTGCGGGAGGATGGGTAAGGGGGACTGTGGGCGGGGGGACGGGGTCCAGCGCCGTTGTTGGTTGGTTTTGAGTGTATGGGAATGACTGCTGCATTGGGGAGTCAAAACAGAGATTACCCAATGACAATCCAATTTGTTGTGTCATTGCTCCGCCCTCAACGTCATCACGTTGTGATGCGGGGGCGGGGCAGACACTCATGGGATCTTGCAACTACAAATTTAGAACGTTGGAGGTGCCTTTTATATATATATATATATTTTTATTTTTTTTTAATTAAATTTTAAAAGTTTCAACATAGTCAAACATTGTTCAGGATGAGAAAAACTAGTGCTATCTCTAATTGTTCATAAACATTGGAATAAATGCGATACTAATGTTAAATTTCACATTGTTAAACAGGTCATAACAAACATGAAAAAAAAAAAGTATTTTCCACAGATCTTTCCACTAGAGGAACCTGACCTGACCTATATGTTGAAAGCCCAAAGTTGCCCAAACCCTGCCACCAGCGGCGCTTGGACAAACTGCGGTGCTCTCTGAATTTAGGAGCAACTGTAGACGGAGCTCCAGAGCAGAAAGAAGAAGATGATGGGTTGAACAATCCTGACCCTTTGGACACTCTACCTGAATGGAGTAGTGAGAAAGCTACGGGGAATTTCAAAAGACCCTGTGAAAAAAAACAGGCCCGGGAATTCCTGTTACTGAAAATAAATACTTATTTTTGCACTCCACCCTTTTGTCCGGCTGTATTATTTTCTCCGGCCACGCCCAACCCCCGCTTGAGGTCTCACACTCGCATACTGAGAAAGTACAATTTTGTTTTTGGTACAGAAGATAAAACTGGTCAAAACCAAGAAAAGCATGGGAGATATTTGGAGAAGGCACATAAGAATGCAGTAAGAATTCAGAATAGCGGCGTTTCTCATCCCTCTCCACTGAGGCACATAACTATCCAGTATGATTTTCAGGATAGCTGCAAAGAATATGCATAAAAGATTTGCTTATGCTGCATTTCCATTGCATACAAACTACCTCATGCCTCTTCATTATGGATATCCTGGAAACCAGACCAGTGAGGAATGCCTCCAGGACACAGGGTGGGGAAACGCAGATGTAGAATACAACATCGTATTACTTTAAGCAACTTTCTGCTCAGGAACTCTCTAGGCAGTGAGAGACCACATTAACCTCATTGACTGCAGTCTGCTTTGACTCCCAGGGGGTGCCCATCCAAATTTACTGCCAGCTGGGGATGGCTTAATCTCTAAAATCCATTCTGCTTCTACCGGGGTGGTCCAGAAAGGGTCCTCAGTGCAAAACCCGGTGCCTCAGGCTGATTTGGCTTCTTGTTCTGAAATAACCACAGTAAGTCTAGGATGCTAACCACAGTCAAAAGGAATCTTCTATGGCTCAACCACAGACAAAAAATCTTCCACGCCTGCAGCTTTTCGAATAACAGAATTTTTGCTTCAGTGTTTCCAGCTGCTTTCGGACATCTTTACAGCTTTCCAATACCCTTAACTTTTGATGGAACGATGAGGAATCAAGAAGGAAAGTGGAACAGTCACAGAAACATCTTTTTGATTTAGTGGTTGTCGCAAACAGCAGTCTTTAAATGAGTGTCTGCAAATCATGCCATTTCATTATGGGTGTTCTTACATTGGAAAGGGAGATATTTTATGGGAAACATTGGGCTTGACTGATGCATTAAAACATTTTGCAAAATGTGTTCTCATTGTATAAACCTATTATCATTTGTATTGAGGGAATCCAATGAAAAAGAGATGAGAATTTTATGAATCATTTTGTACCTCAAATGTAAAGAGATAGATTGGGGTAATACACGACCTAGAAAGTGAACCAAGCCTACGTATTATCCAGGCAAAATAAAACCACAGGTCCTTTGCTTTAGACTGCTGAAATTCAGACGAGAAATATTTACAAAAAGATATACAGCAGGAAACAAACAGAACAAGAACATGTATAAATAAATAATTAAGCACACAGCAGCAATCCCTGAAGTTCAAGACGAGTTATTCACAGTCTGTCCTACGACTCATGTCTTGGAACTCCTCAGGAAAGCTGATGATGATAATCCAAACTGAAATACAAGAGTGAAAGATATGCAGTGGCACCTGCAGAGTTTCTGTCACAAACTGCTGAATCAGTCTGAACAAAATGAAATAAAACCAAAGTTAAAAAACAAACAAACAACAACTGCTGAATAATATGGAATTGAACGGAGCATGGTAGAGTGATGTGGTAAACAACATATATTCATTACAGCTACGTCATGCAAGGTTCCACGTTAGGAGTTACGGACCAAGAAAGGGATCTGGGTGTCGTCGTCGATAATACACTGAAACCTTCTGCTCAGTGTGCTGCTGCGGCTAGGAAAGCGAATAGAATGTTGGGTATTATTAGGAAAGGGATGGAAAACAGGTGTGAGGATGTTATAATGCCGTTGTATCGCTCCATGGTGCGACCGCACCTTGAGTATTGTGTTCAATTCTGGTCGCCGCATCTCAAGAAAGATATAGTAGAATTGGAAAAGGTGCAGAGAAGGGCGACTAAAATGATAGCGGGGATGGGACGACTTCCCTATGAAGAAAGACTAAGGAGGCTAGGGCTATTCAGCTTGGAGAAGAGACGGCTGAGGGGAGACATGATAGAGGTATATAAAATAATGAGTGGAGTGGAACAGGTGGATGTGAAGCGTCTGTTCACGCTTTCCAAAAATACTAGGACTAGGGGGCATGCGATTAAACTACAGTGTAGTAAATTTAAAACAAATCGGAGAAAATTTTTCTTCACCCAACGTATAATTAAACTCTGGAATTCGTTGCCGGAGAAGTGGTGAAGGCGGTTAGCTTAGCAGAGTTTAAAAAGGGGTTGGACGGTTTCCTAAAGGACAAGTCCATAAACCGCTACTAAATGGACTTGGGAAAAATCCACAATTCCAGGAATAACTTTATAGAATGTTTGTACGTTTGGGAAGCTTGCCCGGTCCCTTGGCCTGGATTGGCCGCTGTCGTGGACAGGATGCTGGGCTCGATGGACCCTTGGTCTTTTCCCAGTATGGCATTACTTATGTACTTATTAAAATTACAAACAAACACTAAAAACATAAAAACCTCTTCCAACAAACCCAATATACTAGTCTGACATTATAATCAGCTCCAGCATATATGGATGCCCTTGTCAGCTTACCACCAAGGAATTTGCTTCGATGATCTCATTCATACTTAAATCTCCATTACCCTGCGTGTTCTGGTCTCAAGTATAAAACCACATATGCTTCCACCTTTTCCTATATCAGCACTCATTTGTGAAATGCATTACCTAAATCTGTAAAAACGGTTCAAGATCATCTGACTTTCCGGAAGTCTCTCAAGACCTACTTATTTGGGCAAGCTTACCCTACAGATCCCGTCCTGCCTCTGTGATTCCTGGACTCCAACTCCTCTAAAGATCTCGCGGACTTAACTACTTTCTCTTAACCCTGTACCTTTCCACCCCTCGTATCACTTTCCATTTACTGTACTTTCCTGTTTGTTAACTAAATGTTGTAAGCCACATTGAGCCTGCCAGTGGTGGGAAATTGTGGGGTATAAATGATATAAAATAAATAAATTAATCAGCAGTGTAAAACTAATTAAAAGCCTCATCAAACAAAAATAGTCTTTAGTAACTTTCTAAATTGCAGCGGGTTACACTCCAACCTCAAATGGTCAGGCAACAGAGTCCATGACCGCAGGCTTCCCACTGAAAATATTACTTGTTGTGTCACCGCCATCCTCATGTCTTAAACATGGAATTACCAACAAAACTGCCTTAATTGAATGCAAACCAGGACTAATGGCCACCAACAAATTAAAAGTGCTTATAACAGTTCACACCAGTATAATATAATATTTTTTTGTACGTAGAGTGCCCTCAGATATTTCCCACTATTTCTGCAGTCAGTAATGCTGCTGTGAAGTGGTATAGCACCTCTTTCATCGGGCAACTCTAACAGATTTTTTTGGGGAGCTTCACTTGCTCATTTTCATATGCTTCCCAATCACCTCAGTGCCATAAAATCACTTAAGAATATATATACTTTGTGAAAACTGTGCACTTATTTTTGTTACATTTGTACCCCGTGCTTTCCCACTCATGGCAGGCTCAATGCGGCTTACATGGGGCAATGGAGGGTTAAGTGACTTGCCCAGAGTCACAAGGAGCAGCTGCCTGTGCCTGAAGTGGGATTTGAACTCAGTTCCACAGGACCAAAGTCCACCACCCTAACCACTAGGCCACTCCTCCACTGTTGCTACTATTTGAGATTCTATATGGAATGTTGCTATTCCACTAGCGAAGGCAAAGAAGGAGGTAAAAAATCCTCACGACGCCGTGAAGATGAAACAAAAAAGTGAGGAGAATGGATGAGGATACCAACTGTTTTATATTTATTCACTTAAAAAATTCACTTAAAAAATTACATGTGCATAACAGCGACCCGACACGGCCGTGTTTCGGCACAATGGCCTGCTTCAGGGGTCTTTATAACCTTGAATGATGTAGTTTAGAATGTTTGTTCCAAGGGAAATAACAGGAAACAAATCTCTCTGGTCTCCTCTCTTCAAAAATAATATATATGAGATATATATATTTTTTTTAAAAAACGAGCATCTAAATACTCCTCTCCTAAGAGTTATCGGCAAATTGCAAAAATGTGCCTGAAGTGGGATTTGAACTCAGTTCCACAGGACCAAAGTCCACCACCCTAACCACTAGGCCACTCCTTCACTGTTGCTACTATTTGAGATTCTACATGGAATGTTGCTATTCCACTAGCAACATTCCATGTAGAAGTCGGCCCTTGCAGATCACTAATGTGGCCGCGCAGGCTTCTGCTTATGTGAGTCTGACGTCCTGCACGTACGTGCAGGATGTCAGACTCACAGAAACAGAAGCCTGCGCAGCCTTCTACATGGAATGTTGCTAGTGGAATAGCAACATTCCATGTAGAATCTCCAATAGTAGCAACATTCCATGTAGAACCTCCAATAGTATCTATTTTATTTTTGTTACATTTGTACCCTGCGCTTTCCCACTCATGGCAGGCTCAATGCGGCTTACATGGGGCAATGGAGGGTTAAGTGACTTGCCCAGAGTCACAAGGAGCTGCCAACTGGACCTACAAAACTGATCACCATACCTGTCCCATAGCGCTCCTGTTCATATATGCCAGTTACTCCTAGTGGAGGAGTGGCCTAGTGGATAGGGTGGTGGACTTTGGTCCTGAGGAACTAAGTTCAGTTCCCAGCATAGGCAGCTCCTTGTAACTCTGGGCAAGTCACTTAACCCTCCATTGCCTGCCGCATTGAGCCTGCCATGAGTGGGAAAGCACAGGGTACAAAAATAAAATAAATAAACTGATCCTAAGGAACTCTTTGCATTGTGAAATTCAATAGACTTTTGTAATGTCAGGAACCGAATTTGAGATTATTGGTGTAAAACACATTACATAATAGTTCTTTGGCTTGTTGATCTGTCATTCTGGTCTTTTCACCGATTTGTTCTGCAATTACTACTCAGCAGCAGAGGATTAAGTGCTATCAGGAGTGACCTAATGGTTAGAGCAGTGAGCCCTGACTCAGGGAAGCCCAGTTCAAATCCCACTGCTGCTTCCAGGGCCAGTCTTAGCAATTGCGGGCCCCCCCAGGCCTGCGCCCACCCGCCACCATAAGACATAAGGGTGTTTAGAGCTCTCGGAATCCCACCTCACCCCATACCTTGATATGCATCCATCATGTTTCAGTAGACGTGCCAGAGATGCAGGGTCCCTAGGAGAGCGAGGCCCTGTGCAACCGTCCCTGTCGCCCCGGCAGTGACGCAGCAAGGGGGGGCGGGAGGGGGTGTCAGCTCAGGGGGGTGCTCCCTGCCAGCTCCCCCCCTCGGCGAATCGACACCCCCCCCAACCAGCTCCCGCACCCTACCTTTAAAAAGAATATTGGGAGGTGAGGCGCAGCGCCTCGCGCCTGCCCTGCACGTAAAAGAAATGTGGACTGTCGGGTCTTCCCTCGCTCTATCTGTCCCGCCCTCTGCTGACACAACTTCCTATTTCCGCAAGGGCGGGACAGACAGAGCGAGAGAAGGCCCGACGGTCCACATTTCTTTTATGTGCAGGGCAGGCGCGAGGCGCTGCGCCTCGCCTCCCGATATTCTTTTCAAAGGTAGGGTGCGGGAGCTGGGAGGGGGGGAGGGGGGTGTCATCGTGCTGCACCCGGGGGGAGGGGTGCAACGGCGAACCGCCCCGCCCCGGGTGGCAGCCCCCCCTGCTACGCCACTGTGCCCTGGCCTAAGATAGGCCCTGGCTGCTCCTTGTGATCTTGGACAAGTCCCTTAACCCTACATATTCTCAAGTACAAGTTTAGATTCTAATTCCTCCAGGGACAGAAAAATACCTACTGTACCTGAATGTATACTGCTTCAATGATTTGCAGGTGATAAGAAATAAAATAAAAGATGAGGTTCTCTCTTCAGCAGCTCATGAGAATTGCCATACTAGGATCTGAAGCAGGTGCTCCTTGCTGTCAGGTCACTGCACTACTCATTTGACTACTCCACCTTTCACTCGGATCATGTCACGGGCATTAATGCAAAAGTGCCACACAGAACCGAGTATAAGCTTAGCAGTCTCCAGGTTTACATTCTCACAGATCCAACCGGCCTATAATACAGAAGTAAAGTCTTAGGCATAATGAAAGAGCAATTCCTGGCTTTGTGGTTGAAATTAAGGTGGGGCAGGCTATAACTTGTGCCTGTTAGTTTCTAGAGAGTTTACCTAATGAAAGGGCACATCCGTTTACCTGGTGCTCTACAGAAATAATAGTTGAGATCTGCTAGGTACTTGCAACCTGGACTAGCCACTGTTGGAAATAGGATGCTGGACTCAGTAGACCTTGATCTGACTTAGCATGGCTTTTCTTATGCATTTAGGGGCCCTTTGACTAAGCCGAATAGACGCCTAGGCGTGTCCAACGTGCGTCAGTTTGGAGTTACCGCCCAGCTACCACATGGCCCTTGCGGTAATTTCATTTTTGACGCACGTCCGCTATGTGCGCCAGAAAATAATTGTTATTTTCTGGCGCACAGCAGAATCCGGGCGGTAATCATCATTCTACTCACTTGGACGATTAATGCACGGTTAACGTGAGACCTTACCGCTAAGTCAATGGCTGGTGATAAGGTCTCGGACCCAAAATGGATACATGCCAATTTTTATTTTACCGTACGTCCATTTTCGGCAAAAATAAAAAAAAGGCCCTTTTTACAGGCGCACTGAAAAATGGATCTGCACGCCTCTAAAGCACGTGCCTACATTAGTGCAGCCCATTTTTCGGATGCACCTTAGTAAAAAGGGCCCCTTATATTCTCAATCAACTCAGCACTAGCTGGAATAATGAATGTTTGCATACATCGTACTTACAGCTTCATGGGCAGACTTATACGGTCTGTGCCAGAGCCGGTGGTGGGCGGCAGGGATAGTGCTGGGCAGACTTATACGGTCTGTGCCAGAGCTGGTGGTGGGAGGCGGGGCAGGTGGTTGGGGGGCGGGGATAGTGCTGGGCAGACTTATACGGTCTGTGCCCTGAAGGGGACAGGTACAAATCAAGGAAGGGTATACACAAAAAGTAGCACATATGAGTTTATCTTGTTGGGCAGACTGGATGGACCGTGCAGGTCTTTTTCTGCCGTCATCTACTATGTTACTATGTATGTTCTTTTGTCACCCAGTCAAACAAAATCACATATTCTTGGCACTGTCTTTGGTAATCCACGTTGCTTGGTTCTTGCAAGCCATTGAATTATAGAAAGTTCACTGGGCTCCTTTTACAAAGCGAATTGAATGGGCTTCTTTGCATTCAGCACGCCGCTAATCAGTAGCGCCACTTTGTAAATGGAGTCCATTATCCTTTCCTTCAACAGTGTCTCCATTACCTTTCCCACCACTGAGGTGAGGCTTACTGATTTATAGCTTCCCACTTCTTCTCTGCTTTCATGTTTGTGAAGAGGGACCACATCAGCCTTTCCCCAGTCCTGTGGAACTTCCCCTGTGTCCAAGGAGATTTAAACATCGTTCAGAGGGCCTGCCGGAACCTCTGTGAGCTCCATCCAGGGCCGTGCCAACATGGTAAGCGAGGTAAGCACGGCAGGAGGGCGCCGTCCTCTGGGGGGCGCCCCATCGTGCCATGCTTACCTTGCCCTCTCCCATGTCCCAACTGCCCGCCCTCTTCTTCCCCCCCCCCCAACAAGATCCCTTTTAAATTTACTTCCGGCAGTGAACGAAGGCACAGCGTCAGTGAAGGAGGCGGCGCTCTCGACGTCTCTACTAGTCTTCCCTTTGCTCAGTGTTCCGCCTTCTTCTGACGTCAAGGAAATGACGTCAGAATAAGGCGGGACATTGAGCGAAGGGAAGACTAGAGACGTCGGGAGCGCCGCCTCCTTCACTGACGCTGCGCCTTCGTTCGCTGCCGGAGGTAAATTTAAAAGGGATCTTGGGGGGGGAGAAGAGGGCGGGCAGTTGGGACATGGCCCAGGGAGCGAAAGGGCAGCGATCACCTTCACGGGGTGGGGGGGGGGGGGGGGGTGCAACTGTTCGTTTGTGGGCGGGGGGCGCCAACTGATCATCTGCAGGGGGGCGCCACAGACCCTTGGCACGGCCTGGCTCCATCAGTATCTTGGGATTTATCTCATCCAGTGCCATGGCTTTGCCCACTTTCAATTTTTACAAGTTGTTCATAAACACCTTCTTCCATGAATGGTCTGGTATCTATACCATTCCGGTTTGTATCTTTGTCAGAACATATGTATAGCCATACTGGGGCAGACCGATGGTCCAACTAGCCCAGTACTCTGTATCCAGGAGTGGCCAATCCAGCAGTGGCTTTCTCCATTTAATCTCAATAGCAGACTATAGACTATTCCTCCACGAACTTGTCTAAATCTTTTAAAAACCCAGATACGCTAACTGCTGTTACCACGTTACAGAGCTTAACTATTCATTGAATGAAAAAATATGTCCTCCTATTTGTTTTACAAGTATAACCATGTAACTTGATTGGATGCCCCCTAGTCTTAGTATTTTTTGAAAGAATAAACAATTGATTCATGTTTACCCATTCTACACCACTCAGGATTTTGTAGACCTCTATCATATCCCTTTTCAGCCATCTCTTTTCCAAGCTGAAGAGCCCTAACCTCTTTAGCCTTTCCTCATATGAGAGTACAGGAGTGTGGTATGCGGCTGTATGCGGTATCTTCCATCTTAAGTAGAGGAGTGTGGCGGCCTTCGAAAGCTAATCAAGAAATGTATTAAGTTATGTCCAATAAAAAAGGTATCATCTTATTTTCTTTTCCATGTTTTATTTTGTTTGATTTCTATTGATAACTCATATGAGAGGAATTCCATCCCCTTCATCATTTTGATCGTAACATAGTAACATAGTAAATGACGGCAGATATAGACCTGAACGGTCCATCTAGTCTGCCCAACAAGATAAACTCATTTTACATGGTATGTAATACTTTATATGTATATCTGAGTTTGATTTGTCCCTGCCTTTCTCAGGGCATAGAACATAGAAGTAACATAGTAACATTGTAGATGACGGCAGAAAAAGACCTGCACAGTCCATCCAGTCTGCCCAAGAAGATAAATTCATATGTGCTACTTTTTTTATTTCTACTGTCCTCTTCAGTGCACAGACCGTATAAGTCTGGCCAGCCCTATCCCCGCCTCCCAACCACCAGCTCTGGCACAGACCCTATAAGTCTGCCCAGCACTATCCCTGCCTCCCAACTACCAGTCCCGCCTCCCACCACCAGCTCTGGCACAGACCCTATAAGTCTGCCCAGCACTATCCCCGCCTCCCAACCACCAACCCCGCCTCCCAACCACCAGCTCTGGCACAGACCCTATAAGTCTGCCCAGCACTATCCCCGCCTCCCAACTACCAGTCCCGCCTCCCACCACCAGCTCTGGCACAGACTGTATAAGTCTGCCCAGCACTATCCTCGCCTCCCAACTACCAGTCCCGCCTCCCAACCACTGGCTCTGGCACAGACCGTATAAGTCTGCCCAGCACTATCCCCGCCTCCCAACTACCAGTCCCGCCTCCCACCACCGGCTCTGGCACAGACCGTATAAGTCTGCCCAGCATTATCCCCACCTCCCAACCACCAGCCCCGGCACAGACCGTATAAGTCTGCCCAGCACTAGTCCCGCCTCCCAACCACCAGCCCCAGCACAGACCATATAAGTCTGCCCAGCACTAGCCCCGCCTCCCAACCACCAGCTCTGCCACCCATTCTAGGCTAAGCTCCTTCTTAGAACCTGTTTCTAATCCTGCTGAATCTTTTTTTGAGATACATCAACTAGAATTGCATACAATACTCAATGTGAGGTTGCACCATGGAGCAATACAGAGGCATTATAATATTCTTTCTTATTTTCTATCACTTTCCTAATAATTCCTAGCAATCTATTTGCTTTTCTGGCTGCCGTCACACGCTAGGTAGAAGATTTCAGGGTATTGTCCACGATGACACCTAGTTCTTTTTCTTGGTGCTGATTTCTAAAGTGGAACCTAACATTACATGAGTATGATTTGGACTATTCTTCCCAATGTCCATCACTTTGCATTTGTCCACAATAAATTTCAACTACCATTCGATGTCCAGTCTTCCAATTTCCTAAGGTCTTCCTGCAATTTTTCACAGTCTGCTTGTGTTTTAACAAATTTGAATAGTTTGTGTCATCTGCAAATGTAATCACCTCACTTGTCATTCCCATTTCTAGATCATTTATATATATATTAAATAGCGGACTTTGATCCTGGGGAACTGGGTTCGATTCCCACTCCAGCTCCTTGTGACTGTGGGCAAGTTACTTAACCCTTCACTGCTCCAGGTACAAAATAAATACCTGTATATATGTAAACCGCTTTGAATGTAGTTGCAAATAACTACAGAAAGGTGGTATATCAAGTCCCATTTCCCTTCCCTTCCTAAAGGAAAAGCCCATAAACCATTATTAAATTGACTTGGGGAAAATCCACAGCTTATTTCTGGGATAAGCAACATAAAATGTATTGAACTTTTCTGACCTGGATTGGCCACTGTTGGAAACAGGATGCTGGGCTCGATGGACCTTTGGTCTTTCCCAGTATGGCAATACTTATGTACTTATGCTACTATTTGAGATTCTGAATGGAATCTTGCTAATCTTTGGGGTTCTACATGGAATGTTGCTACTATTTGAGAATCTGAATGGAATGTTGCTACTCTTTGGGGTTCTACATGGAATGTTGCTATTGTTTAGGTTTCTGCCAGGTATTTGTGACCTGGATTGGCCACTGTTGGAAACAGGATGCTGGGCTTGATGGACCTTTGGTCTGTCCCAGTGTGGCAATACTTATGTACTTATGCACCACTTGGCACTGGGGTGCCTAAAAGGAAGGGTTCACTAATAAAGACAGCTGGCCTTTTTTACAGCCCCCTTCAATTTAATCTAGTTTTTCCACTTCCTTTATTTCTTCCCATCCTGCCAGCAGCTCCTTCAGCTACTTCCCCATTTTAGTGCAGTCAGCATGTTTGAAATCCAGGACCTCGGGTTTGGTGTGTCTGCCTCTGTATTGCTCCACGGTGCAACCTCACCTTGAGTATTGCATTCCATTCTGGTCACCGTATCTCAAAAAAGATATAGCAGAATTAGAAAAGGTTCAAAGAAGAGCGACCAAAATGATAAAGAGGGTGGAACTCCTCTCATACGAAGCAAGGCTAAAGAGGTTAGGGCTCTTCATACTGGAAAAGGGACGGCTGAGGGGAGATATGATTGAGGTCTACAAAATCCTGAGTGGTGTAGAACAGGTAAAAGTGAATTGATTTTTCATTCTTTCAGAAAGTACGAAGATTATGGGACACTCAATTAAGTTACATGGGAATACATTTAAAACAAATAAGAGGAAATATTTTTTAACTTAATGAGTAGTTAAGTTCTGGAACTTGTTGCCAGAGGATGTGATAACAGCGGTTAGCGTATCTGGGTGATTAGCGGCAGCATTAATGTGGGCAGAATGCTCAGAAGGTTCTAGCACAGGAAACAACATGTGCATCAAACATTAGCTCAAACTGCATTTAAATGTAGGCAAATGGATGTAAATGAAGTCACTAGCTTTTCCCTCCCAATGCTCTGAGAATCAGCACATAAAAAAAACCCTCCCTAATGCTGGAAACCTACTGCCAGCTCCAAGGGGTTAGAAGAAAGGATTTCTAATGATTTTCCTTTTAAAATGTGTCGTTTTTTATTTTATTTGAAAAAGAACCCAATGCAAGCCTCTGAGCACCAGTGGTGAGGAGTAAACCTGTGAGAGTGGGAATCCAAGCAAAACTGAAGTTGGAAGCACACAATGGTGCCTGTTTTCTGTGCTTAAATATAAGTTTTTCAAGTTAAAAAAAACCCTTATATTTAAGAAGCAGAACAGCGCTGATGTGTGCCTGTACTTCAGGATTCGAATGGGCATGCACACAAGAGCTTTGCTTAACTCCTGTGCACATGCACCAGGCACATTCCTCCCCCCTTGCACTGAACACATATCCGCATGCTGCTCACATTGAGCACTGGGAAGTTATTTTTGTGCGCTGGTTCCACGGTATTTTCTGGTGCTGTTCCCTATAGCACTGGAGTTCTCAACATTGGCCCAAGAGCATCTAACATCTTTCATGCGCAACTGCATTGGGGGTGTTAACGTGGGAGAGGAATAAGCATGTCAGGGGTGTTCCAACTAACCTTGTGTGTGCTTTATAGAATACTTGCTTTTATGCATTCAACTGCAGCATTTAAGTACCACCATTTACAGCAACCACAGACACTGCATAAGTGGCTGCACTTAAGGTTGGGCACCTTACTGTGAGTTACGCTAGTATTCTATAACAGAACATAAACGTTGCCATACTGGGACAGACCAAAAAGGTCCATCAAGACCAGTATCCCGTTCCCAACAGTGGCCAATCCAGGTCCCAAGTACCTGGCAAGATGCCAGAATAGTAAAACAGATTTTATGCTGCTTATCCTAGAAATAAGCAGTGGATTTTACCCAAGTCCATCTTAATAATAGCTTATGAAGTTTTCTGTTAGGAAATGATCCAAGCCTTTTTTAAACTCCGCTAAGCTAACTGCACGTACCCCATTCTCTGGCAACAAATTCCAGAGTTTAATTACACCTTGAATGAAAAAATATTTTCTCCTGTTTGTTTTACTACTTTGTAGCTTCATTGCATGCTTACATTTCTTTGTGAGTTAGTGCTTGGATTTTGTTAACTGCATTCTGTATTATACTCCTCCGGTAATCACTTTCTTCCTCATTTCTCTCTTTTTTTTTTTTGGAGGAACTGACAATCGCATTCCTTGCCCTTTTAATTAAGAAACAAAACAAAAACAAAATCAACGAACGATATTTAAAAACTCCGTGGTCATGTAATGCAGCGTGCATTTAGCTGCATACGCACACCTTAAGAAGGCATTAATTTGCTTCTGTGTAAATCATGCATTAAACGTAAGGCAGAGCCTCCGCTCATTCTATGCTCCCAAAATGTCGTGTTCCTTATTTATTGTCTTATGCGGGTCCTGCCTTTTTATTCCTCCATCCAACAACTAACGCAGATGATGCTGGCCAAGATAGCTAACTTTCTAAGGAAAAGCTTCACATAAAACAGAACAAAAATCATACTAACAAGTACCATTTTTTTTTTCAGGATCTCTAACTTTCTGCTGTTCTCCACTCAAAAGTACAGTATAAAGTCCCTCCGCTCCTTCCCTCCCTTCGAGCGTCTCCGCGGGCTGCCAGAGGATGCTCTACACTACTTACACAGCAGCACGCGACGAGCCCCTCGCGCCCGGCCGGGGCGGGCGGGGCCGCATGACGTCACCCAGCCAGGGCGACCTCCTCCTCCTCCAGGCGCGCGCTTAGTTACCTTCTTGTTCTTTCCCTTAAGGAAACTCACCTTCCATCCCCAGCTGTTCACACTCCCCCGCCCCGCCCACCCCTACCTCCGAGGTGTAGCCTCGCGCCGGCCGCAGCTCTCACTCCCGATTGGCTACGCCAGACTCCGGGGAGCGCTCACGTGATCCCCCTTTCCCAGCTCCAGGCCGCCATTTTGGTGGAAAGTTTGGAATTAGGAGGAGTATGTGAAGAGAGAAGAAGAAGGAGGAGGAGGAGGAGGGGGAGAGGAAAAGGGACCGCGGTGGGCTCGTTGGGAGAGGAAAGCGGAAAGGGAACTTTTCAACGCCGCCGTAGCCTCCTGGGAAATTAAAAGAGGAGAAAGTGGCGCCCTGACTCTTGCCGGGCTGCTCCACTCAACTTTAGGGTGGTGGCCGGGGCTGCTAAATAGACCTCCCGTCCGGGGGTGGAGAGGAGGCGCTGCTGCTGCTGCTGCAACAGGATCCCGGAGAGGGTTCTCCTGGGCTTAGCTTACCTGAGTAGTTGGGCTCGCAAAGTTCACGTGCAAAAGCGAAACTCCCCATCTGGAGCGTGCTTTGCAAGGCTCGTGCTGCAGGGAAGATGCCTGTTAGAAAACAAGGTGAAGAAGAATTTGCACGGCATGCATTGTTAATTGTTTACTTAATGCATTCATTTATTGCACTTGTATCCCACATTTTCCCACCCTGGCTTACAGAGTCATGTCATGGCTTTTTGTCATATTTCCAGGATCTTAGTCATGTGCCAAAGAGGAAAAGATTTAGGCGGATCGAAGTAGACTTTCAGAACTGTTTTGTTTTGCTTGTGATGTTAACGTCCTGGCTCTTGATTCTTAACAGCTGCTCCAACCATCTTCAGCGTCTTTTTGCACAGCAGACTGTTTTTTTTTTGTTTAGTGCACTCGTGGTCTTGCTTTCTTAATGTTTATTTTGGCAGTGACAGAACTTGTCTTTCTCTTTAAGACGGAGAAGAACTACTTAAAATCCCATGTGCCACTGAAGTACTAAAAGTATTGCCATATTTTGTTACTAACTAAATGAATGAATGTGGTATGATCGAGGTGTGGGTTGCAAAGCATCGGGGGCGCAGTGTTATTCTTTCTGGGAATGTTTTTTTGAGAAAATTTCAGTTCACCAGATAGGAAGTGGAGCCGATAATTCTTTGGAAGCTGTTTATATAGCAGACTTTGATTCCAGTTAAACTAAGTAGCCTTCTGTAGAGGGAACATCAGTTGTGTGTTTGGTTCTATATATTGTTTTCTTATACACACAAATTGGGAGAATGCTTTTTTAATTGCATTGTTTTCGTGTTTTGCTTATTAAGGTTTGTGGCAATGTGCAACGTATATATAAATAGTTTTTACTTTATTTGCAGATACTCAGCGGGCACTGGACCTCTTGGAGGAATATCGCTGCAAACTGAACCAGACAGAGGATAGGCAGTTGAGGAACTCCATTGAGCGAGTCATAAACATCTTTCAGAGTAATCTCTTCCAGGCTTTAATAGGTATCTGTTTGAGCTTTTTGTTACCTTAGTCCAGTAGTAAAGACTTATTGATTTGGTAAAGAGACAATCAACTGCTTTGAAGCTCAGGGGTTCTTTCCTTGCTGTTGACCTGTGAATACTTTAACTCATAGTTGTTTTCTACCAGTAACCCTAAAGATGGTGATTTATTTGGAAAATGATAGTATAAAGTGTCATTTCTCTATTCTGTATGAGGAAGTTGCTAATACAAAGTTCAGGCATTAAAGTGTAATATAAGATTTTTTTTCATATGGCAGTGGAAATAAACATTTGATAAATCGGACCCCTGGTGTTCACAGCACTACATAGTGTAACATAAATTATTGTACTGCCTCCTGTTCATGGTTCTATGCCTAATAAGTGTGCATTTTATTTTGAATTTACTGTTTTAATTAAATATTAAAATCTTAATTAGAATTAGGATACGTCTGAGAAATAATTTGTTTCAACCAATATATGAGCATTAATAATGAGCACAGAACTGTACTTGCACAAAAAAAAGTTTCCACTTGAAGCACAATTAGTAACATAGTAGATGACGGCAGAAAAAGACCTGCACGGTCTATCCAGTCTGCCCAAGAAGATAAATTCATATATGCTACTTTTTTATTTGTACTGTCCTCTTCAGGGCACAGACCGTATAAGTCTGGCCAGCCCTATCCCCGCCTCCCAACCCCCAACCCTGCCTCCCACCACCAGCTCTGGCACAGACTGTATAATTCTGCCCAGCACTATCCCTGGCTCCCACCACCGGCTCTGGCACAGACCATATAAGTCTGCCCAGCAGTGTCCCCGCTGCCCAACCACCAGCCCCGGCACAGACCGTATAAGTCTGCCCAGCACTAGTCCCGCCTCCCAACCACCAGCCCCGGCACAGACCGTATAAGTCTGCCCAGCACTAGCCCCGCCTCCCAACCACCAGCTCTGCCACCCATTCTAGGCTAAGCTCCTGAGGATCCCGTCCTGCACAGGATTCCTTTATGTTTATCCCACGCATGTTTGAATTCCGTTACCGTTTTCATCTCCACCACCTCCCGCGGGAGGGCATTCCAAGCATCTACCACCCTCTCCGTGAAAAAAATACTTCCTGACATTCTTCTTGAGTCTGCCCCCCTTCAATCGCAATTCATGCCCTCTCGTTCTACCGCCTTCCCATCTCCGGAAAAGGTTTGCGGATTAATACCTTTCAAATATTTGAACGTCTGTATCATATCACCCCTGTTCCTCCTTTCCTCCAAGGTATACATGTTCAGGTCCGCAAGTCTCTCCTCATACGTCTTGTTACGCAAATCCCATACCATCCTCGTAGCTTTTCTTTGCACCGCTTCAATTCTTTTTACATCCTTAGCAAGATACGGCCTCCAAAACTGAACACAATACTCCAGGTGGGGCCTCACCAACGACTTGTACAGGGGCATCAACACCTCTTTTCTTCTGCTGGTCACACCTCTCCCTATACAGCCTAGTAACCTCCTAGCTACTGCCACCGCTGGAAAGGTTGGAAAAAAGTTCCTTCAAGCTGTCAGACAAAAAGTAGTTAGAGAACTTTTATATTGTGGTAAAATCATTTCAGTTCTCATGTTTTTGTAATGTAGTGTTGCGTACCAGCACTGATCTAAAAGAGACCTGATAGCTGACCATGGGAGCAGTTCTGTAAGTGGATGCCTCCATTTAGGTGTCCCAATACCGCATGGTGACAGCCTGTTTTATAATGACATCTGGGCACTCAGATTCTGTTATAGAACATTGGTGTAATTTGGTATCGGCCTACCTTACGTTTGCATGCCTGCGGTTACACTATTCATAGGCCTGGCTTAAATGCGGGCCCCTAAATGTGGCAAGAATGTGTGTAAATTTCAATAAGTTACGTGTGTAAATGAGAGCCCCGCTCATGTATATACCTCCTTGTGCTTACCCACTATACCTCTTGTTCATGCTCCTACAGAATAGCGCTGGGGCACCCTGCTGGCACTTTTGTGGGTGAGTGTACACTTGGGCGTAAGTGCTAGTTTCCATTAAGTCCCAGGGATCAGTCTAGACTAGTGGTTGAAAAGGTCTGTTGCTAAGCAGCTTGAGTGCAAACTTGCTGGTGCCAGGTCTCTCCCCCTTGCCACATTCTTTTGCCTCCTTTTTTTGGGTTTGAAAAAGGGTCAGCAACTCTTGCCTCTGGCAGCTTATTAGGAGGAGGAGGAGGCGGGGAGTGTTTGGAGCGATTTAGTTGCTTGGTGCTGGGACCTGTGGAATCTGCGACTTCAGCGGGCCCAGTGATTGAGTACCGGTGGGTTTTGTTGAAAACCTTTTTAAAACCCTGGTAAGCTAACTGCTTTTACCATATTCTCTGACCATGAATTCTAGAGTTTAATAACACAGAGTGAAGAAAGTTTTTCTGGTTTGTTGTAAATTTACTACTTAATATCTTCATTGCGTGTCCCCTAGTCCTAGTATTTTTTGGAAACAGTAAATAAGCGATTCTCATCTACCCATTTCACTCCACTGAGTATTTTATAGACCTCCATCATATCTCCCATCAGGTGTCACTTCAAGCTGAAGAGCCCTAGCCACTTTAGCCTTTCCTCATTGGGAAGTCGTTCCATCCCATTTATCATTTTCAACACCCTTCTCTGTACCTTTTCTAATTCCGCTAATTAATTCGTGATAACTTTGAATAACTTTGTGTCATCAGCAAATTTAATTACCTCACTAGTTATTCTCATCTCTAGATCATTTATAAATATGTTAAAAGGCAGTGGTCCCAGCACAGACCCTTAGGGAACCCCACTATTTACTCTCTTCCATTGAGATTATTGACCATTTAACTATCTTTTAACCAGTTTTTAACCTACAATGGGACACTACCTCCTCCTCCTATTACTTATTTCAGGAGCTTTTCAGGGGCGTCGATGACCACTTCTGAAATTTTAGAACAAGGACTTTGCCAGGCAGACTTCTATGGTCTATGCCCTGAAAATGGCAATGCAAATCAAGATCAGGTATACATATGAAGTAGCACATCATACCTTATGTAATGAGTTTGTCTTGTTGGGCAGACTGGATGAACCATACAGGTTTTTATCTGCTGTCATCTACTATGTTATTATGCTATGTTACTATGATCTGCTTTAACTGTTTCAGAAGAAAATGAGATTTGCACTATTATACCCACTAAACTGTGGACAACTGCACATATTTACCACAGTAGCTGCGGCAAGACTTTTTGGCAGGTCTGGAAGCCAGATGAGTCACAGTACCTTGAATGATGAACTGGACTAGCCTGAGGATACCGGTTATGATAGCCTAATAAGGGATTTGAATACTCTTTTAAGATATCAATATTTCAGGGTAGCAAAGCATAGCAGGAACTGTATTTAGGGGCATGTTACGGCCTCCAGCTGCTGCTATGTTTATTATTTGTTACATTTGTATCCCACATTTTCCCACCTATTTGCAGGCTCAATGTGGCTTACATGGTACCGTAGAGGCGTTCGCCAAGTCAGGTAATGAAACAAATACAGGTGGTATTGTGGTTGAATAAGGAACATGTGTTTCAGTTACAATGGGGATCAAGGAGAGAAAAGATTAGGTAGTGTCCATTACAAGCTTTGGTTATGTTGTGTTGCAGAGTGCAGACATTTATGTTGGGTCAGCTGGGTATGCCTTTTTGAACAGGTAGGTTTTTAATGATTTCCTGAAGTTTAGGTGGTCGCAGGTTGTCTTCACAACTTTTGGCTGTGCGTTCCATAATTGTGTGCTTATATAGGAGAAGCTGGATGCATAGGTTGCTTTGTATTTAAGTCCTTTGCAGTTTGGGTCGTTGAGGTTTAGGTATGTTCGAGATGATCTGGTTGTGTTTCTGAGTGATAGGTCTATAAGTTCTGTCATATATCCTGGGACTTAGCCGTAGATAATTTTGTGGACTAGGGTGCAGATTTTGAAAGTAATACGTTCTTTGATTGACAGCCGATGCAGTTTTTCTCGGAGGGGGTTGGCACTGTCGAATCGCGATTTGCCAAATATTAGTCTGGCTGCTGTATTCCAAGCGGTCTGGAGTTTCTTTGTGAGTTGTTCTTTGCATCCAGCGTAAATTCCGTTGCAATGGTCTGCGTGACTTAGTACCATTGATTGTATTAGGTTACGAAATATTTCCATTGGGAAGAAAGGTTTTATAGGTTTAAGTTTCCACATTGAGTGGAACATTTTCTTTATTGTGGAGCTCACTTGGCTCTCTAGAGTGAGGTTGCGGTCAATTGTCACGTCGAGTATTTTCAGGCTGTTTGAAATAGGGAGGGTGTGTTCTGGGGTGATTAAGGTTGTGGGTTTGTATGTATTGTGTTGCGATGAGAGGATGAGGCAATGTGTTTTTTCAGTATTCAGTTTCAATTGAAAGGAGTTTGCCCATGAATCCATGGTATTCAAGCCGAGTTTGATTTCGTTGTTGGTTGCTGTTAGATCACGTCTGAAGGGAATGTAAATTGTGACACCGTCTGTGTAGATGAACGGGTTGAGGCGTTGCTTTGATAATGACTTGGCTAGTGGGATCATCATTATGTTGAAAAGTATTGGTGATAGAGGTGATCCTTGAGGTACTCCACAGTCTGCTTTCCAAGGTGGTGATATGTTTGAGTTTGATTTCACTTGGTATGTCCTGGTGGTTAGGAAACCTTTGATCCAGTTGAGTATGTTTCCACCGATTCCGAAATAGTCTAAAAGTCTCAGTAGTATATTGTGGTTTACCATGTTGAATGCGCTCGACATGTCAAATCGTAGAAGTAGTATACTTTTGCCTATGGCTATTTCCTACTTGAATTTGGCCAGGAGAGTGACTAGCACAGTCTCCAGTTGCCACAGTCAGTTTGTGGGTTAAAAAGAGGAAGGGAGTGCAGCGGTTGTCATCTGTTTCCTCAACACCATCACTTTCCGGCCTGATGGATACGTTTTTCCATTGGGCTGAGGTATCATCATTTACCCCACGCCTCACCGCTCATTCTGCCTCGCCTCACCCTATGCTTAGAACAACCTTCCTGAACCCTTACGCCAAGCCCCCTCCCTGCCCGTCTTCAAGTCTTTGCTTAAAGCCCACCACTTCAATGCTGCGTTTGACACGTAACCCTTAACGTTCAGTTAATCCAGACTGCCCCAATTTGACTGCCCCTATCGGACCGACCGTTCACTTGTCTATTAGATTGTAAGCTCTTTGAGCAGGGACTGTCTCTCTTTGTTAAATTGTACAGCGCTGCGTAACCCTAGTAGCGCTCTAGAAATGTTAAGTAGTAGTACTCTGGGTGGCTTGCTGGAGAGCTCGGCAGCAGAAGGAGAGTTTCTGGCTCTTCCTGGGCTGGAAGTTTCTCTTTCCCCGTATTCGTGGTTGCCCACGCCTATGCCACAAGGGAGCCAAGAACCCCGACTTGATGGAGAGAGTCGAGAAGAGGTGTTCCTGATGAGATCCCCAGCTGCAGGAGCAACTGTAGGAGAGGACACCTTGGTAGGGAATCTGCTACCATCTCAGGAGTTGCCTCGAGCAGTGGGTGATGATGGTGCTAGGGGAGCAATATTTTCTTCTTGTAGAGTGCCGACTGGTAAAAAAGAAACCCCTACCGTCAACACGGGTGAGACCAAAGACTTTTACACTAGAAGCTTTGTGGGATGGCATCCAGAGTATGGAACAGACTCTGTTGGTTTAGATGAGTAATATGTCTGAAAAAAAAAATGGATGCTTGTATCGCAGCAGGATATGATTCAAGATTATGTAGGAGGTTTAAAACAACGTGCATCTGACTTAGAAAGCAATCTCCTGCAAGTTCAACAAATGGATGTTTCTATTATCAAAGATGTTTCAGTTATTCATCGTAAACTGGAATCATTGGATAATTCAAATAGAAGGAAGAATTTAAGATTTATTAACTTTCCTCGAGTGCCGGCAGTGTCTGCTTTGGATATGTATAAAAAATTTGTGACAGTATTAAAAGTGCCTGCTGACTCAGTTCCTCCTCTTACTGGGTCATATTATCTTCTACAGGCAAATAAGAGGGCACAGGGGGTGCAGAACCTGTTCCGTTCCTTCAGTTGGACAGTCTAGATTTGATTGATTTCATTCAAAGATCAGATTCTGATTCTTTGGTGGCTACTCTTTTGATTACGAGTGCTTTGGATTCTGATAGAGACTGGCTTCTCAGGATGTTTTTTTTTCATACAAAGGATACAAAATTTATGAATGCTAAAGTCCAGTTTCCAGATATATCCAAGGGTACCCAAAAAAGAAGGTGCAATTTTTATTTATTTATTTTAGGTCATTTATACCCCGCCTTTTGCCGCAGTTTTGCAGCTTACAATGAACCAGCTATGTTGAAACTGAGGGCGTTATTCTTTTTGCGCTATCCGTGTAAATGTTTAGTTAAATACCAGGGTGCACGATACATATTCTTTGAGCCTAAGCGGTTGTCAGATTTGTTGCTTCTAAGTCTTTCCAGTCTCGAGTGGTTTCAGCTCCTGTTGAAGAAGCAGTATCTGGGACCCTGGTTCTTCAGGATACCAGTAACCGTGTTTGAATATTTTTCTGCATCTGCTACTGTTTTAAGATCTCATGTCAATTGCTTTATTATCTATTTCATTTCTTTATGTATTGGTTCTCCCTCATAATTGTGGATCGGTGAAGTTTTGGAGATTTCTAGTTCCTTTTAGATAATTATTTAATTTCTCTTCACCTTAAACTTCTTTTCTGTAGCAAATTTGTACTTGTGATAAATATAAACATTTCAATAAATATAAAGCGGGGAAAAAATGATGGAGACAAGGGTGTCAAATCAGGCAGGTTGAACTCTGGAGAGTGACGGCCTTGCAGAATGATAGTAGATGATGAAGACAGCGACCCTTGGGGGTCAACTTCTGTTTGATCTACCTCAGGTGTCTGGGTCTTACGCCTCGACTGAAAAAACTGTGTCGGCTTTGTCTGCTTGGCTTTCCTTCTCAAGTCCTTAAGTGTTTCATTGTAAGGGGCAAATGCAGAGCTTGTGAGACACTTAAACTTTAGACTGTGCTCCAGCATAAGATCACAATCCTCCATGTCGCTGAACATTTTTTACAGTGTTGGCGCCCATTCTATTTTAGCAGACGTGAAAGGCACGATTTTTGGAGTCTCAGCTGTCTCTTCTTTATCAGTGCCCCTGAGGCTTTGCTGTGCCATCTCATCCAGGTCTTCATTGCTGGACTCTATTTCCTCATCTTCTTGTGTCATGTCCTCGAAGCCATCTCCAGGGATTTGTCATACAAAGCACATGACATCTACATTTCTACTTGTGAGTTCTGCAATACCTTCAAATCTCTCGAAGTTCGTTATGCAGTTCGGCCAAGATTTTTTTTCCAACAATTGTTTATAGTATCCTGTGTGATGCTATCCAGATATAGTCAATTATATTGCGTATTGTCACTGTCTTCCAGTAGTCCAGCATGGTGGTTTCCTCGTCAGTATCTATAGCTTCACGAGCCTTGCTGTAAAGCTCCCGCATGTAGTGGCACTTGAAAGCCACGTGTTAATAAATCTTTTTGGCTTTCATCCTCGCAGCAATGCTGTCCACAGTGCTTTTTTTTTCTCTCCATCCACTGTTTGCATTATCCATAAATTTAACAGCTTTTCCATATTTTCCATTGACTCATCACGGACCACAGATGTTTTGGAACTTTCTGGTGCTGCTTCACTAACAGACCACTGAATTTCTTCCTCTTTTTGGCAGATGGATTGTATTGTTGATTCGTTAACCTTACTCACGGCCAACAGCAGAGACAGACGTTCCAGAACGAAGCTTGTCTGACATACCTATTTTGCCACTAAGATACATCACATGTTTGTTTCTTTTATAATTGGTACATGTGGCTTGTAACTCACTCCCTGGATGCTTATTGTCAATTTTCAGCAATGTTTTTCATATGGTACAGTACTGCACCATTTCTGTAGTCTTCTGGTTATGCAGCAAGCAAACTGTACTGTATAGTATTTAGTGAAAATTCCCTGTGGTCCTTGGGGCAAGTCCCTCTTTCTTACAGTACCTCTGAATCATTCAGATAGAAACAGTTTTTGTCTTAATCTGGTAACCAGATTAAATACTGTATGTTTATTCCATTTTGCGAGTAGTTCTTGGAGGCAGTGATTAAAAGCCACTTACAATACTGTATCACTCTTGGCTGCTCTAGGACGCTTGGTGGCTGTTTCTAGAAGCAAACTGTATTGTATTATTTGGTGAAAAGTCTCTGTGATCCCTGGGGCAAGTTCCTTTATCTCACTGTGCCTCTATCATTCAGATGGAAACAGTTGTACTGTGTGTTTGTTCCATTTTGCAGGTACTGTAGTTTTTGGAGGCAATGAAGAAAATCCCTCTTGGCTGCTCTAGGATGCTTAGTGGCAGTTTCCAGAAGCAAACAGGCAAATGTCCAAAATGCGAAAGTGAAAGGTGCATGTCTGTGAATATGTGAACAGAATACCGCAAATAGCGGCCGCCGTTTCCATCTCCCACGGATAAGTGAAATAATGAATGCCAAACGTGCAAATAACGAGAATGGACTGTATGTATCCGTATCGGTGCTTATCAAATGTTGGCTGTGACCCCATTTTAGGGAGTGAAGAGAAGTATATGCAAAATTTTGCTACTAAAAACATTGCTGTTTATTTTTATTTATTTATTTTTGTTACATTTGTACCCCGCACTTTTTCCCACTCATGGCAGGCTCAGTGCGGCAGGCAACGGAGGGTTAAGTGACTTGCCCAGAGTCACAAGGAGCTGCCTGTGCCGGGAATCGAACTCAGTTCCTCAGTTCTCCAGGACCAAAGTCCACCACCCTAACCACTAGGCCACTCCTCCACTCTTTATGTAAATGTTCAACAGGATAGTCATTAAAAAGATTTTAAAACAACAGTGAAGGTCAATCATCTCATTTTTGAAGTTACAGCTTCAGTTTTGACTACCTAAAAATGTTCAAAAATGCCCCCTAAAATAATAATTAAGTTTATTAAGCTTTTGTGAGTAGGGAGCTCATAACATTTTCTTTTAAACTGCTCAGTTAGTACTTTAGGGTTAAGTTCTGACATTGTGTATTTGATATTTGAAAAAATTCACAACTGGCAACCCTGTCATCTGTGAAGGTAAAATGAAGCTGTTTTCAAAAAATCTGGATATTTTTGCCGGTACTAGTTTATTTTTTTGACGTGTAGCTGGACATAAGCTGCTTTTATGACTGCCTTTGCAGCAATTGCACAGAAACAAAGATCAATATACAAATTATATAAGACGATGCCTTTTTATTACACTGACATATTTATTTATGGCATTTATATCCCACAATATTCCCGCCCACGGGCAGGCTCAATGTGGCGTACAATAGTTATTAAACAAACAATATTGCAAGATACAGTATACAAGGTCGCAAGAGGGAAAGAGAAACAACTGAGGAGGGAAAGGGAGAGAGGAGGGAGTGATGATTTATCACTGAGAAAGTCGTGGATCAAAAGGATGCGGCACCAGACAGGCTCACAGCGTATGCTCTGCCAAAAAGGAAGGTCTTGAGTCGCTTCTTGAAGGTCGGGTGATCTGGAGTGAATTTGACCTCTCGAGGCAGCCCTTTCCACAATTGAGTACTGAGATAAGAGGAAGCATAGATGGTCTTATATTTGAGGCCACTAAAAGCTAGATAGTGGAAATTGAGGTACGAGCGAGCTGACCTTCGGGAGTTCCTGGGTGCCAGGTTAATAAGAGTGTCCATATAGGCAGGGGCTTCACCATAGATGATTTTGTGTACCAATGCGCAGATCTTGAAAGTGATGCGGTCCTTCACAGGACGCCAGTGCAACCTCTCACGCAACGGCCTCGAACTTTCAAATCTCGATTTGCCGAAGATGAGACGAGCTGCTGTATTCTGAGCAGTTTGCAATTTTTTTTAGGAGCACGCGTGTGCATCCCCCGCAGATACTGCTGCAATAATCAAGACGGCTTATAACTAGAGACTGGACTAGGTTGTGGAATACTTCCCTAGGGAAGTAAGGCTGGATACGCTTAAGCCTCCAAAGAGAGAACATTTGCTTGACTGTAGAGTTCACATGCTGCTCCAGTGTCAAAGATCTGTCAACCAGGACTCCCAAGATATAATAATCTTTTGGGTCCAAATAGAATTCAGAAAAGGTAGGTTTTAATACACTAACTAAGGGGTTAATCTAATAAGGCTTTTTCTGCACATAAAGCTTGTTTTACACACTTAAAATGGCTAATATAGACACACATAAGTGCATAATGCTGAGAGGATTGTAGGTATTTGCTGGGGCATAATTTAGGCAGAGATGGGGTATATTTGTGATGTATATATTTACATCATCAGAACAGGTGTGCATTTGTATTAAAGCATCTGCATGCTGGTCTTCCCCCAGTGTTCTGTGAAATGCCTACAATCTGTTCAGAATATGGCAGTCGGAGTATTGGGAAGCTCGCCAGGTGCCCTTGGCCTGGATTGGCCGCTGTCGTGGACAGGATGCTGGGCTCGATGGACCCTTGGTCTTTTCCCAGTGTTGCATTACTTAACGTATGTACTTATGCTGTGCTCAGTCGTTAGACCGTGTTTCTTCAATTGTGCAGCATTTTAGTGGTTACTGGTTTAGTTACTGTGTTAAATTTAAGATTCTTCTGCTGGCTTTACGGTGCTCTCTGTAGGGATACCCCATTTTATTTGTTGTCTCTATTAGCCCCTTATAGGCCATCTTCGTATCTTTGCTCCTCTAAAGAACAACAACTTTCTTTTCTGCCATTGTCCCAGGCACACCTTGACTCCACATGGTATTCTGCTTTGCTTTGGGTTTTTTTGGCTCTTTTCTATGGAATTCAGTACCTCAAACGATGAGGAGAACAGTTTAGGACAAAATTTAATGTTACCTTAAATCGTATTTTGTTAAATTTTTGTTACATTTGTACCCCGCGCTTTCCCACTCATGGCAGGCTCAATGCGACTTACATGGGGCAATGGAGGGTTAAGTGACTTGCCCAGAGTCACAAGGAGCTGCCTGTGCCTGAAGTGGGAATCGAACTCAGTTCCCCATGACCAAAGTCCACCACCCTAACCACTAGGCCACTCCTCCACTGTTGCTACTATTTGAGATTCTACATGAAATGTTGCTATTCCACTAGCAACATTCCATGTATAAGTCGGCCCTTGCAGATCAGCAATGTGGCCGCGCAGGCTTCTACATGGAATGTTGCTAGTGGAATAGCAACATTCCATGTAGAATCTCCAATAGTAGCAACATTCCATGTAGAATCTCCAATAGGAGCAACATTCCATGTAGAATCTCCAATAGTATCTATTTTATTTTTGTTACATTTGTACCCTGCGCTTTCCCACTCATGGCAGGCTCAATGCGGCTTACATGGGGCAATGGAGGGTTAAGTGACTTGCCCAGAGTCACAAGGAGCTGCCTGTGCCTGAAGTGGGAATCAAACTCAGTTCCCCAGGACCAAAGTCCACCACCCTAACCACTAGGCCACTCCTCCACTGTTGCTACTATTTGAGATTCTACGTGAAATGTTGCTATTCCACTAGCAACATTCCATGTAGAAGTCGGCCCTTGCAGATCAGCAATGTGGCCGCGCAGGCTTCTACATGGAATGTTGCTAGTGGAATAGCAACATTCCATGTAGAATCTCCAATAGTAGCAACATTCCATGTAGAATCTCCAATAGGAGCAACATTCCATGTAGAATCTCCAATAGTATCTATTTTATTTTTGTTACATTTGTACCCTGCGCTTTCCCACTCATGGCAGGCTCAATGCGGCTTACATGGGGCAATGGAGGGTTAAGTGACTTGCCCAGAGTCACAAGGAGCTGCCTGTGCCTGAAGTGGGAATCAAACTCAGTTCCCCAGGACCAAAGTCCACCACCCTAACCACTAGGCCACTCCTCCACTGTTGCTACTATTTGAGATTCTACGTGAAATGTTGCTATTCCACTAGCAACATTCCATGTAGAAGTCGGCCCTTGCAGATCAGCAATGTGGCCGCGCAGGCTTCTACATGGAATGTTGCTAGTGGAATAGCAACATTCCATGTAGAATCTCCAATAGTAGCAACATTCCATGTAGAATCTCCAATAGTAGCAACATTCCATGTAGAATCTCCAATAGTAGCAACATACCATGTAGAACCTCCAATAGTATCTATTTTATTTTTGTTACATTTGTACCCTGCGCTTTCCCACTCATGGCAGGCTCAATGCGGCTTACATGGGGCAATGGAGGGTTAAGTAACTTGCCCAGAGTCACAAGGAGCTGCCTGTGCCTGAAGTGGGAATCAAACTCAGTTCCCCAAGGACCAAAGTCCACCACTGTAACCACTAGGCCCCTCCTCCTCCTCCTTTACAGACCAAATTTAGCTGCAGTCTTTTTTTTTTTTTTTTTTTTTAATGGGTTTCGGTAGACTGCGGATGATGCCTGTGTCTTTTTATGGTTGGTGGTATTCTCATGTCTCTTCTATCCTGTTCCTTTTCTGTGTTCTTTTCCCCCGTTGTGAGCTTTTATATTTTTAACCGTTTTGATATATCTTGTTAAAGGCAGTATATCAAGTTTAAATGAACCATCATTAGGGATAGTTTTGAGAGCTTTGACTTTTTTTTTTCTTTTTTCATTAGGGGACTTTGTATTAAACTATCCTCTAAGAGGACAATATAGAAAGCCTGCGTAGATAAAATATTTTACACATGGAAATCGGGGTTTTGAATATTGCCCACAGATAAAAAGAACATGTGGCCTGAAGAGGTTCTTGGGGGGGCAATGAAAGGGTGAAGATATTTCAATAACAGAAAATGTAGCCATAGAGAAAGCAGGCACAAATGGTTGTAGGTAATTTTTCGTTAAGTAGTTTTTCTTTCAGTATTGCCACAAACCCTGTTTAAAATTACCCATGGGATTTGTGCGATATGTTTATTTTCTCAGGATCTGCCTTTACCAATCAGGCAGCGGAAGCAGTGGCCCGTCTCATCTCTCTGGGCAAAGTTACATATGCCCTCCAAATATCTAGCTTTCCCAACCTTGAATCTGCTCATGGCAGTTCGGTACAGACTCAGCCGTAGTTAAGTCTGTAGTTAAAGAGGAACCCAGTTTTAATTAGTTAAAGAGATATAGTTTATTAGTATTAATCAGCATTGATACATTACCCAATAATGAGGATACCAGCAATTCAGTCAATCATACAGTGGAACAGAATCACACGACACATCAGCTCTTGGTGGTGCTCTATCTTTCTCCTCCATCAGCATCTGTATCTGCTTCTCACACCTCTCGGGGTGCTTCCTTTATACTGTCTCAACCCAATGGATTCCAATGGGATCCAGCTTTGTCAGCAGAACTTGCTATCCCTTATCAGTTGATAAGGAACCGATAAGGGTGACTTCATTGGGTCCCAGGTTCTAACTATACACAAAAGGGGTGCAAAGCACAGCTGGTGAGATGACTTCATCGGTCATTCTGCTCTTCTCAGCTCCTCTCAGCTCCCCCCTCCCTCTGAGTACTCTCTAACTACGTACATCTACCCCCTTATCTACTTTCATTAGGCCAAAATGTCTTTCTCATGACTCTTCACTGATGCCAGTCCCAGGCATGTTTATAAGAGCAAAGGACCCCCTCCGTGCCAGCTCCCTGAAAACTCAGTTCAGCTTGTGCTGCAGAAAAATGTATTTTGTATCAGAGATGACTTTGGATTTTTAAGAGAAGCCCATTTGCTTGTAGAGGCCTAGCTCTTTAGCCTGAGCCATTGACCTGTATTTTACTGAGAGCAAGGGCGGCCATATATATACATTTCCCCTCTTGCCGGACCTCTAAAAAGGGCCGGCACACCTGACTATGGGTGTGGCCATCTTTTCCAGAGTTCTCATAGAGTCCTGTGGGGGGGAATGTATAGGGATGAGGTGACAGGGGTGCTCTGTCATAGTGAGACAAGGCCATAGCAAGAGTCAGTATGTGGATACATAATTATATGCTGGATGAAATGCAGCATTAGGTTTCCCCTTTTATCATAACCAAGGGGCCTAACTATCCTAGACCCACCCCTCTAGGGCGGAGCTAGACTTGGAAACATGTGAGGTCAATTAAGTCTAGGTACCATACAGATATAGCACACAGGCTTATATAATCAACATGATGCAAGCAGCAAGAATAACTGAGAGGACGGTTGTATATGGAGGGGTGTTCAAAGAAGTAAGTGAGGTGTAGAGCAAGTGCCTAGGACCAGGGCCGTGCCGACACGGTAAGCGAGGTAAGCATGGCAGGAGGGTGCCATCCTCTGGGGGGCGCCCCGCCGCACCATGCTTACCTTGCCCTCTTCTCCCCAGATCCTTGTCCTTTTTTTTTTTGTTTTGTTTAAATTTACCTCTCCGGTGCGTAGCAGCGTAGCGTTAGTGAGGAGGCGGCGCTCCCCAGCCCCGACATGTCAGTCTCTTCCCTTCGCTCGGTTCCGCCTTCTTCTGACGTCAGAAGTGACGTCAGAAGAAGGCGGGACACTGAGCGAAGGGAAGAAGACACGTCGGGGCGGGGGAGCGCCGCCTCCTTCTCACTAACGCTACGCTGCCGCGCGCCGGAGAGGTAAATTTAAACAAAAAGGAAAAGGATCTGGGGAGAAGAGGGCGGGTAGTGTAGCAATTGTTTTCGGGGGGGGGGGGCGCCGGCGGGGCCAACTGCAGGGGGGCGCCGGAGACCCTAGGCACTGCCCTGCCTAGGACTCACTGGAGCACTGTCCTGTCCCACTCATCCCTCCCGTATGCCATTAAGGCCTTGTCTTTAGGCCCATATATATGTTGCTTGCCATTCAGAGGACTTTGTAGGCTGGAGTCAGCAAGGGAAATAAACCTGTGGAGCAGCTATCCTTCCTGGAATTGGGACCTAGAGTTAATATCATTCCTTCCTCAGAAGGCTGTAAGACCGAGGTTTTATTTTCCTTCTTGGCTTGGGGATAGTCTGAGATACTTTCCTTTGGTGTTGGAAGCACAAGGCAGACTTTGATACTTTTGGTTTAGGCCTTATTAGAGAAAACATTGTTAGTTTGTGTAAGATGTTAAGAAAATGTCTCTACTTCATGCTTATGTTTACTGCTTTCTCCTGCCACAATAAATCATTATGTGCACAGAACTCTTGTTATTGCCAATGAATGGTGAACCTGAGACTGGGTTAGGTGTAAATTCTTCCCTAGGCAAGCCGCACCTGCTCTGCAGTTTTAATATTAGCATTACGAGGCAGGGTTTATATTTACTATGCTGGCTTCAGTTTACCCAGTCCTCTGGATAGTAGCAGCATATATGAGTCCAATTATAAGGCCCTGACTGCATGTGGGTGAGAAACTGCAATGCTCTAGTGAGACCTAAGGGTGTTACAGCATTGCCTTGGGTGGCAGTGCAAAGACAGATTGTCCTGCAAAGATTGTGAAAGGAATAATGGCAACATAAATGTCTTCTCAGGAATGATGTGATAAAGAAAAAGTGCTTTTGTGTTTCTGTATAGTTAATAATAAATTTATAGTGTTTGGGCTGGTGCGTATCTGGGTGACAGAGAGGAATGTGCATTTAGAACCTTAACTTTTCCTCTAATTCAGGGGTTCCCAAACATGTCCTGAGCCCTCCCACCCCCACCCCAGCCAGTTGGGTTTTCAGTATATCTGTAGAGAATATTCATGAGAGATTTGTTTGCATTTCCTCCATTGTATGCAAAGTTCTCGTTCACATTCATTGTGGATACCGATTGGTTGGTGGTCACCTAGCACAGTGCTTTTCAACCCAGTCCTTGGGGCATACCACAGTGAATATGCATGATACATTTGCATGCCAAGTACAGTGCGTGGTAATCTCTTGTGTATTTTCATTGTGGTGTGCCCCAAGGACTGGGTTGAGAAGCACTGCCCTAGCACACACAACTCAAACAACGGAGGCTGAAAAGAACAATGTGGCACCTTTGTTATTCGTCACATAACAGCTCCCTCCAAAACACATAAAAACAAGCCTGACGGCTACGTTTCAGCAAAATCACCTGTGTCATGGGTAATAGTTACTAAACAATAAATAGTGAAATATACCTAATAATAATAATAATACAGTAGAGAAAACAGATAACCATTCAGCAGCAAAACATGCCATACCACAATGGAGATATCGACTGGTGTCATAAACTTGTCACAGAGAATCACAGTGTCAGAGAGAATCAAATAACTCACCACAGGGTCACAAAAAGTCAACCATAAAATCTGTTTTTTTTTTAAAATGACCTAGGAGAGAAGGCTTATAGCTGCTCTGCTGTAGGGTTATCTGACACTCTAGTGGTAGCTCAAGGCCTTCTCCCCTTCCCTCCCTCTTTCCAGAGGTGTGGACTATCCTTTGTCTTCTCTTCCCGCCCCCACCCCCCCCCCTCACTGTGGCATCCAGCACTTTTTTTTGTTTTTTTTTTTCTTACTCCTTCCAGGGCAGTACTGGAGCAGCATTCAGCCTGTCTGCAAAAAATTTATCACAGCCAGTGTGGGGTCTTGAGCATGCATGTTCAAGGCCCCACTGCTGGTCTGAGTCATAATTACCTTGATGCTAGGGGCCATCATAGGAGTCAGTACTCAAGAAAAAGAATTTCTTGTTTATTCCGACATGGCAGGACACAGTAGAGGGAGAGAAACAAGGAGGTTTGATTGGAGAGTTGTGTCACAGGGGGCTGGACACTAGAGAAGAAAAGCCGCAGGGGACATCAGACTTGAGTTTGAAGGTAGAATGTGGGAGGGGCAGATAGAGATCGTGGATGGGGGAGAGATGGCAGATGCTGTGACCATGGGCAGGGGACTAGTCCCTGAATGCATGTGAAGGGTGAGAGGGCAGCCAAATGCATGTTGATTTGGGGAGTCCCACTGCACACATGTGGAACAGCCGCAGCCCACCGGTTGAAAAACGCTTGTCTATTCAATGTGCCCAGCAGTCACATTCATTACCAATTCTTTACTGAACCAACAATCCAATAGTATTACAACATTTTAGAGGCCAACTGAAACAGGCCTGAAATCTGGGTTCAGGTTTTGGCCCAAGGTGCATTTTCAGCTGAAACACCTACCCTGCTCCCCCATCCCGCCCGAACACCCATCAGCCCTTCACGGGCATACTTTAGAAGCGAGCCCTGGTGGTCTAGTGGCCTTTTTGGGGACAGGACCAAACACTACTCTGTCAAAACAGCTGCTGAGACTGCTACAGGAGGTCCTGACAACCATTTTGCAATTGAAACCAGCATAGGCAAAAAAGCAAGTCATTTATTTTCTGCTTTCTCTAGCTCCTCCCTTGTAGGATGTGCATAAGAATAGCCATACTAGGTCAAACCAATGGTCCATCTAGCCAAGTATCCTGCTTCAAACAGTAGCCGACCCAGGCCACTAAGTACCTAGCAGAAAGCCAATTAGTAGTAACATTCCATGCTACCAATCCCAAGGTAAACAGTGATTTCCCCATGTCTGTCTCAATAGCAGACTATGGGCTTTTCTCCAGGAACTTGTCCTAACCTTTTTTAAGTCCAGGTACGCTAACCGCTGTTACCACATCCTCCGGCAATGAGTTCCAGATCTTATTTTTTCACTCAAAGAATAGTTGTTTCCTCCTATTTCTTTTTAAAAGTATTTCTATGTAATTTCATTCAGTTTCCCCTGGTCTTTGTACTTTTTGAAAGAGTGAAAAATCTATTAACTTTTTTTTTTTTACCTGTGTTTTACCACTCAGGATTTTTGTAGACCTCAATCATATCTGCCCGCCACAGCTTTTAATGTAACATTGGCTCCCAATTAGGGCATGATTAATTTTCAAAATTAATACTATAATTTTCAAAATACTATTTGGAATGGCACCTGACTATATGTTGGACCTGGTCGAGTTGTCCACTAGAAATGCAAGTCCAGGAGCTAAAGATTGGTTACTTTTTCACCTCCCTAATTGCAAAAATGTGGTGTTTGAGTCTGTCCATACTGCTGGATTCAGTTATCTGGGCTCCAAATTGTGGAATTTTAATTCCCATGGAAACAAGTTTTAGCAAATTACCTGCATTTTCAGAAAGAACTAAAGACCTCTCTTTTCAAAGAAATCTTCTTATAGATAAATGGAATTGATACCTGAAGTTTTCAAAGTTCATGTAATTGCATAATTATATAATCGCAGTTTTATTGGTTAATGTAAGCCACATTGAACCGAAACTAGTTTTTGGATAATAAGAATATAATAGTCATACTGGGTCAGACCAGTGGTCTATCTAGCCCAGTATCCTGTTTCCAACAGTGGCCAATCCAGGTCACAAGTACCTGGCAGAAACCCAAATAGTGGATTATTATTATTTTATTATTTATTGCATTTGTATCCCACATTTTCCCACCTATTTGCAGGCTCAATGTGGCTTACAGAGTTCTGTTATGGTTTTGCCATTCCAGGATAATAGATATGTTTAGGGATGTAAAAGTGTTAGGGAGAGAAGAAAAGGATTAGGTGGATAGGTAAAGAGATTAGAGTGTCGTAGCTGGGCTAGTTGGTGGGGTGATTTAGTAAGGTTATGGGTTCTCTTTGTAAGCTTTGTTGAAGAGGAGTGTCTTCAGAGATTTTCGAAAGTTGGTTATTTCTTCAATGGTTTTCAAGGTAGTAGGTAATGCATTCCACAGTTGCGTACTCATGTAAGAGAAAGAGGTTGCATGCATCTGCTTGTATTTTAGTCCTTTGCAGCTGGGGAAGTGTAGATTCAGGAATTTGAGCGATGATCTTTTGTTGCTACTCTTTGGGGTTCTACATGGAATGTTGCTATTGTTTAGGTTTCTGCCAGGTATTTGTGACCTGGATTGGCCACTGTTGGAAACAGGATGCTGGGCTCGATGGACCTTTGGTCTTTCCCAGTATGGCAATACTTATGTACTTATGCTACTATTTGAGATTCTGAATGGAATCTTGCTAATCTTTGGGGTTCTGCATGGAATGTTGGTACTATTTGAGAATCTGAATGGAATGTTGCTACTCTTTGGGGTTCTACATGGAATGTTGCTATTGTTTAGGTTTCTGCCAGGTATTTGTGACCTGGATTGGCCACTGTTGGAAACAGGATGCTGGGCTCGATAGACCTTTGGTCTGTCCCAGTATGGCAATACTTATCTACTTATGCTACTATTTGAGATTCTGAATGGAATCTTGCTAATCTTTTGGGTTCTACATGGAATGTTGCTACTATTTGAGAATCTGAATGGAATGTTGCTACTCTTTGGGGTTCTACATGGAATGTTGCTATTGTTTAGGTTTCTGCCAGGTATTTGTGACCTGGATTGGCCACTGTTGGAAACAGGATGCTGGGCTCGATGGACCTTTGGTCTTTCCCAGTATGGCATTACTTATGTAGTAACCCCTGGGATTTTTGCTTAACCATTCTGGAGCTTTAGCTGAGTGAAGCCATCTTGGTGTGGGTTATCATCTCCTATTTGTCAAATGCTTTATGCACATTTTTTTTAGAACGTTTTCAATAAATAAGCAGATGGGTAAGGCAAGACTTCCCTTTGCTAAATCACATGTTAGATCTACCCTATTAACGTATTTTGATGGTCAGTAATTTTGTTCTAGAATAGCTTCTACCATCCTTCCCAGCACTGTCAGGCTCACTGGACTGTGGTTTCCTAGGTCACCCCCCCTAGAGCAGGGATGGGCAATCTGCTGCCCGTCATTGACTTTTTACGTGGCCCGCAAGACTATGGGAAGTACATATAGAAAAGTCATTAAAACGAGTTGTGGCAATTTGAAATACTGTATTTCACAAATATGATGATATGATACAGACGTTCAAATATTTGAAAGGTATTAATCCGCAAACAAATCTTTTCCGGAGATGGGAAGGCGGTAGAACGAGAGGACATGAAATGAGATTGAAGGGGGGGCAGACTCAGGAAAGATGTCAGGAAGTATTTTTTCACGGAGAGGGTGGTGGATGCTTGGAATGCCCTCCAACGGGAGGTGGTGGCGATGAAAACGGTAACGGAGTTCAAGCATGCGTGGGATGTGCATAGGGGAATCCTGTGCAGAAGGAATGGATCCTCAGAAGCTTAGCTACAATTGGGTGGCAGAGCAGGTGGGGGGAAGAGGGGTTGGTGGTTGGGAGGCGAGGATAGGGGAGGGCAGACTTTTATACGGTCTGTGCCAGAGCCGGTGATGGAAGGCGGGACAGGTGGTTGGGAGGCAGGAAAAACTGCTGGGCAGACTTATACGGTCTGTGCCTTGAGAAAGACAGGTACAAATCAAGGTAAGGTATACACATGAGTTTATCTTGGGCAGACTGGATGGACCGTGCAGGTCTTTTTCTGCCGTCATCTACTATGTTACTATGTTACTATTTTCAGAATATCCACTCTAGCAGTTTGGTGCCAGTTGTTTTTTTTAAATTATTTTAAGTAATGTTTACTTATTTATCACAGAAGGTCTGTGAAGCTCTGAGCATTTCTGGTTCTGACATTACGTAATGTTTGGCCTGCCAGGGATAGCACCAACATTCCTGTGTGTAAAGGTTGCCCACCCTTGCCCTAGAGCACTTTTCAAAAATTGGCATTATGTTGGCACTCTCCAGTTCTCAGGTACTATGGCTGTTTTTAAATGAGAGGTTTCAGAACACTATAAATAGGTTAGCAATTTCTTGTTTGGTCTCTGGGGCCAACGCCATCAGATCTTGGTGACTGATATTAGGTTGATCTATGTACATCTTCTAGGTTTATGGTGATTTTTCTTTAGTTGCTCTGGATTACTGTTACTGAAGGTTTCTGGTGGGGGTATGAGCCCATCTTCTTCAGTAAAGACAATGGCAGACAATTTCGTTTTTCTGCTATTGCCTTATTCTACCAAGTACTCCTTTTTATCCCTTGGTCATCTAGTGGTTCAATTAATTCCGTCACAAGATTTCAAGTTTCAGATGACTTTGTGCCATACTTAGAGTGACAGCTGATGCCATAACTCCACAGACAGGCTAATTCCTAAAGAGCCTGTCATTCCAAATTTACCATGAGGCATATTTTCAAAGCACTTAGCCTTCCAAAGTTCCATAGGTTTCTATGGAACTTTGGAAGGCTAAGTGCTTTGAAAATATGCCTCCATATAAACTATTGTGCAAGATCATAATTGTATTACTTGCAGTCTACAGTGAAAAGAAATACAAAGTAGCTCCTTCCCTCTAGGACTACATGGTGGTCTAGTGGTGTAGTCGGGGCAAGAGCGATGCCCCAGTCACTGCAGCCATTTTAAGAGCAGAGCTGGAATGGGCAGAAGTAATGGGGGATGGTTCCTACCTCAGTTACGTCTCTAGACCACCAGGGTTGTAAGGTAGGCCCATGGGGGGCTCTGGGTATGAGGAGGGGAGATCTGGGAGAGGGATAACTCTTGTTTGGCTGGGGGGGGGGGCAGAAGAGGGAGAAAAATGGGATAAAGCACAAATGTTCTTGGCTTTCACTGAAAGCATGGTCATTTTTAGCCAAAACCTAGCTGAAAATTAAAATGATCTTTCTGCTGAAACCAGGCAGAAAAAGGATTTTGGGCTGATTTCAGCACTGTAACCAAAACCAAAATTCAGTCATCCTCTGGAATAGTTATCCTTCACCAACGAGTTCCAGAGCTTATGCTAAAAGTACTTAGTCTGGGTTTAAAAAAAGGTTTGGATAAATTCCTGGATGTTAAGTCCATAAGGTAGACCTGGGGAAAGCCACTGCTTACGCCTGGGGTCAGCTGCATGCAATCTTGCTTCTTGGTATTCTGCCAGGTACTTGTATCTTGGCTTGGCCACTGTTGGAAGCAGGATACTAGACTAGATGAACCTTTAATCTGACCTAGTATGGCAATTCTTAGGTTATTTACCCCTTTTGAAGAAATTCACCCAAATGATGTATATAGCAAGAATAATTTCAGAAGAAATGTTTGTCAATAATACATATTATGTTGTAGTGTGCTACTTAGAATTGCAATGCAATGCTCAATAAAACATCTTAATAGACAGCAGGGTGTAAGCTTGTTCTTACCTCCAAGGACCTGCATTACTGCTATGCAATAGGGATGGGGCTATTGGGATGAAATGTTCACCATTAATAGTGCAATCAGTATGCACTCTCTCAGAGGAGTGCATGCTGTGTGCAAAGAGGGTACACGCTTGATGACATTATTTTTTTTTGGAATGAAAAAGCCCCCTCTACGCCATGAAAAGAAAAACAAACTACAGTGTATGAAAATGTTTTGGCTGTCCGTCCCTACTGTGTTGTTGACTTGATGTTTTAACCGCAATTACCTACTTCAGCAAATTGTCTGCTTTTGAAAGTGTTTGTACTTATAATGTTGACAAAAAGTGCTTAGGTGGCACAGCTTATAGAAGATGATGTATTCTTGAAGAAGAATGTGATGAATTCCAGATGTGTGCGTTTAAATTATTTTCACACTGGGTAGAGTAGAAAATTGCATTACAGTCCCTTTTTTGCTTTTTATATGTATGTTTGGATTCCATATTAGTTAGAGAACAGTTTGAACTTTTCTTTGTCCTGTCGGTGCTTTTTTTTTTTTTTTGTGAAAGCTGGACAAGCTGTGTTTAATCATAGGTTCTTTCTTTGAAATGCAATCAGTTATAAAACTTCTCTTGATTTGTAGATAAAGACACTTTTTGCAAGAAGTAGGAAGTATTCTGAAATTGAAAACAGCCATGAATGTACAAACATAAAAGCGTAAAATGTCGTAGTGGGTCAATTCTGGTGGCCAATAGGAATCACAAGGACCAGGCTAAATGCCCAAATATAACTAGGGATATTCAGCGACTTTTTCAAACTCCAAGTTAATGATTTGTGGAGTGTTTTGTCCATTTTTTCTTCAGGATTGAATAGTGCTATTTTAGACTGGCAACCAAGTTGTCATGTTTTCTGTCAGATGTCACGTATCGCCTGGAATCTCAGGGGTAGTGAGCCCTTGGGCCATTGCCGAGGGGCGGCAGCGGCAGGAGAATCACCCAAACACAGACAAGGCAGAACAGACGTATCAGCAAACCCAGGACTGGAACTACCAGGTGAAGACTGCAGCCGAGGCAACGCAAGCTGGAGAAAGCAGGACAGGAATCAGCCCAAATTTCACCTGCACTTGACTGCCGTTCCTCAGGAGTTGAGCCCCTGGGTGCAGGCGGCCGACAGGACTTACCGGACAGGGCAGGAAGGCAGAACTGCAGGAAACAGCAGCCGGCCGGCGAACAGCAGGTCACGTCCAGAAAACACACCGGGGTTCCAGGCAGTCAGCAAGCAGCAGAAAAAAACAGAAAACAAGCCGAGTCTGGGCAGGCAGCAGACAGAAGAATAAACCAGGGGAAAAGCAGGGTCAAAGCCGCAAAGAGCACAGCAGCACTGCAACAACTCTCACCAAAGGAAACTCCTCTGAGGACCTCTGTTGCAAGGCAAACTAGAGAACTTCCCAGGTGATTAATAAAGGCAGCATACCAGGGAGTTCACCAGGTACGGGTACTGCTTAGTTCCAAAAAAGTCCCAAAGCAATCTGGAAGGCTGGAAGATCCGGACCGGACCAGCATATCTTCTGGAACATGGGAAACGGAAAGTCATCAGTTCACAGCAGCCACCAGGTCTAAACACCAGGGGGCGAGGTGACTGAGAGCAAGGAACCTGGGCACAACCGTGACATCAGACAAGTGGAGGGAGCCCATTCCTCCTGAACTGTGAAGCACTTTGGGCACTTTGTCATCTTCAATCATATCCGGATTCAAGCCTGATACCCTCCTTGGCATTCAGAACCCAAATAGACCTCTGTCAGTGGTGTGGAGTCTCCTGTCTTTTTTTGGATGTAGTTGAAAGGGGAGTTCTTCATTTTCATGAGTGTTCTCTGGGCCAGTGAATTCTACAGAACTTTTCAGACTTGGGGAAGCCCCCCAGATGAATCTGTCAGTGATGAAAACACCCTTGGTCAAACTTTGTTTTAGTGGATTCCTAAGTGAACATAAGCTGACAGTCTTTACAAGGTACAAAGTTTAACATATCTTTCTACAAATTTTAATGCATGACACTTTTTGAAGTGTTTTTATACTTTCAAGAATTAGAAAATAGTGAATATGACAGATACAAAAGTTTATACATCCTTTCAGTCAGTATTTTAACACTCTTTGGCTGATATGTTTCCAAACGTTTCCCTTAGTCAGATTCCTTCTGCTCTTGCTTTTGGAATACTTGACCATTGTTTCTTGGAGAATTCTTCTAGCTCAGAATTATCCTAAGGTTGTCTTGCACGTACTGAATGTTTGAGATGTTCCCACAGATTTTCATTGTTTGTCTGGGGATTATGAAAATCATTCCAAAACCTTCATCTTTCTTTCTTCTAAGTACTTGAGTTTGAGGTTTCTGAAATATCCATCTTCTTTCAGCTGACTTTGGAAAATTAATTGATATTGAATTGAGTTCATTCTTTCATCCATACAACATTTCCTGTACCACAGGCTGCCACACAAACCCAAAGTATAATAGGTCCACCCTTGTATTAAACACTTGGTGAGGTATCCTTTTCTTAGAATGTTACCCTTTTTTCACCAAATGAGGTTGTGCCTGTACTTTTAAAGTTCATTTCATCAGTCCAGAATACTATTTTGCATACTTACCTGACTTTTCTGATCAAGTCATAGAAAAGGTTATTGAGAACTTTCCCTTGGTTCATTAATCTCATCCCATGGCTTTTCCTACCATCTCTATGCTGATGACTCCCAAATCTACCTTTCTACCCCTGATATCTCACCTTGCATCCAAACCAAAGTTTCAGCATGCTTGTCTGACATTGCTGCCTGGATGTCTCAACGCCACCTGAAATTAAATATGACCAAACCGAGCTTCTCATTTTCCCCCCCAAACCCACCTCCCCGCTCCCCCCGTTTTCTATTTCTGTTGATGGCTCTCTCATTCTCCCTGTCTCCTCAGCTCGAAACCTTGGGGTCATCTTTGACTCTTCTCTCTCCTTCTCTGCTCATATCCAGCAGATTGCCAAGACCTGTCGTTTCTTTCTTTACAACATCTGTAAAATCCGCCCCTTTCTTTCCGAGCACTCTACCAAAACCCTCATCCACACCCTTGTCACCTCTTGTTTAGACTACTGCAATCTGCTTCTTGCTGGCCTCCTACTTAGTCACCTCTCCCCTCTCCAGTCGGTTCAAAACTCTGCTGCCCGTCTCATCTTCCGCCAGGGTCGCTTTACTCATACTACCCCTCTCCTCAAGACCCTTCACTGGCTCCCTATCCGTTTTCGCATCCTGTTCAAACTTCTTCTACTAACCTATAAATGTACTCACTCTGCTGCTCCCCAGTATCTCTCCACACTCGTCCATCCCTACACCCCTTCCCGTGCACTCCGCTCCATGGATAAATCCTTCTTATCTGTTCCCTTCTCCACTACTGCCAACTCCAGACTTCGCGCCTTCTGTCTCGCTGCACCCTACGCCTGGAATAAACTTCCTGAGCCCCTACGTCTTGCCCCATCCTTGGCCACCTTTAAATCTAGACTGAAAGCCCACCTCTTTAACATTGCTTTTGACTCGTAACCACTTGTAACCTCTCGCTTCTACCTACCCTCCTCTCCTTTTTCCTCTACACATTAATTGATTTGTTTGCTTTATTTTTTGTCTAGATTGTAAGCTCTTTGAGCAGGGACTGTCTTTCTTCTATGTTTGTGCAGCGCTGCGTACGCCTTGTAGCGCTATAGAAATGCTAAATAGTAGTAGTAGTAGTCTCTTGTAACCAGAGCTAATATTGTGATGTCATAATGCCTCAGGCCACCAATAAGAGCCAACCTCATCAGTGATGTCACAATGGCTTGATTGTCCTATACTTGGCTCACTTTTATTACATAGCTCTTTGAGCAGGGACTGTCTTTCTTCTATGTTTGTGCAGCGCTGCGTACACCTTGTAGCGCTATAGAAATGCTAAATAGTAGTAGTAGTAGTCTCTTGTAACCAGAGCTAATATTGTGATGTCATAATGCCTCAGGCCACCAATAAGAGCCAACCTCATCAGTGATGTCACAATGGCTTGATTGTCCTATACTTGGCTCACTTTTATTACATAGCTCTTTGAGCAGGGACTGTCTTTCTTCTATGTTTGTGCAGCGCTGCGTACGCCTTGTAGCGCTATAGAAATGCTAAATAGTAGTAGTAGTAGTCTCTTGTAACCAGAGCTAATATTGTGATGTCATAATGCCTCAGGCCACCAATAAGAGCCAACCTCATCAGTGATGTCACAATGGCTTGATTGTCCTATACTTGGCTCACTTTTATTACATAGCTCTTTGAGCAGGGACTGTCTTTCTTCTATGTTTGTGCAGCGCTGCCTATGCTTTGTAGCGCTATAGAAATGCTAAATAGTAGTAGTAGTAGTGAAGAGAAAAAAAGAGGAGAACAAGAAGTTCCCCACGAAGATGTAGAAGGTAAAAAAACATAGTAGGGACAAGCAAAAATGCCAAGGAGACCTGGTTCTCAATAAGAATTTTTTTTTTAACTTTTTGAATTTTATTGAAATAACATCTCAAACATAACAACGAGCCATTGGCTCCAGCACATGACAATGCAACAATTTAATTTTTATTTTAACATTATGCTTATAACCCTTTTATCCCCCCACCCTTCCCCCCCCTCCCCTCCCACTAACCCCTCAACAACTGATTCCCCCAACAGCCTAAACCCCCTCAATATCTGTTAGATGAATCCATTCAGGTGCCTCTGGATTATATCTCCCCTTACACTTATCAGTCAGTTTTTCCAACTCTATAATGGTTTTAAATTTCTCAGCCCAGTTACCTTCAGTTGGCCCAGCGGACTTTTTCCAATGCATTGCAATAGTGGTTTTTGCGGCGGCTAACCCCATTCTCTTGAATCTCTGTTGCCATCTCTTTCCCCTCTGGTTCCCCCACCCCAGGAGGCACCATTTAGGATCGCATGGAAAAGTACCTTTCCAATAAGGTTGAATCAAACTGCACCCCCACCAAATATGAAAAAAAGTTCCCGTCTCCCTTCCACATCTCCAACAGCTATCAGAAGCCTCAGGGAACATTCTTTTAATTCTATCAGGTGTATAATGCCATCTGCTCAGCACTTTATACGCATTTTCTTTAATAAGCACACTCACCGAGGCTTTCTTGACTTCTAAACATACCCTCCTCCGTTCTGCCTCCGAAACATCCTGATTCAAGTCCTTTTCCCATGCCTCCATATAGGTCATTTTCATGAAACTCTGCCCCCTGAGGTGTCCATATATCCGTGAAATTCATTTCCCCCACTTATCCATATCCTCCCATACGTTTTCAAATCCCTCTTGGTCTTTGAATTCCTCCCTGGCCCATTTCTCTGTACTAATAAAGTGTTTGACCTGCATGTACGCATATAAATCGGACTCTACTAACCCATACATTTCCTGTAGTTCTTCAAATGTGCATATTTGACCCTCATCTAGGCACTCATGAAACCGTATGAGGCCTTTTTGAAACCAATTTTGGAATACCTTATTTTCCCTCCCCCCCCCCCTCCCCCCCCAGGATCAATAAGAATTTTTATTCATGTAGCAAAGCAGTTCAAAAGTAAACACATAGTCCATATATTGGCAAATAATGCCTGCATCTTATAGTGTCTGATACACACATACAGAACAAATATGGCTCAAGTGTACCATGTGTGGTACAAAATGTTGTTCTAACAGAATTCAAGCACGCGTGGGATAAACATAAAGGAATCCTGTTCAGAAGGAATGGATCCTAAGGAGCTTAGCCGAGATTGGGTGGCAGAGCTGATGGCGGGAGGCAGGGATAGTGCTGGGCAGACTTATACGGTTTGTGCCAGAACCAGTGGTGGGAAGTGGGGATAGTGCTGGGCAGACTTATATGGTCTGTGCCAGAGCTGGTGGTGGGAGGCGGGGCTGGTGGTTGGGAGGCGGGGATAGTGCTGGGCAGACTTATAAGGTCTGTGCCAGAGCCGGTGGTTGGGAGGCGGGGATAGTGCTGGGCAGACTTATATGATCTGTGCCAGAGCTGGTGGTGGGAGGCGGGGCTGGTGGTTGGGAGGCAGGGATAGTGCTGGGCAGACTTATATGGTCTGTTCCCTGAAAAGGACAGGTACAAATCAAGGTAAGGTATACACAAAAAGTAGCACATATGAGTTTGTCTTGTTGGGCAGACTGAATGGACTATGCAGGTCTTTTTCTGCCGACATCTACTATGTTACTATGTTACTATGTAATGAAAAACCAAATTGTTGGGAAAGAAGAGCTGTACTGTGGACAACTTTTCTGGTATGAGCTAAACAGTTTGATGGTGTTTTTTACAGTGATCTATGGGGTGTGTTTGCAAAGCTGACCAGTTTTTGGGTAGCTTTATCAAGATTTTGCTTGATATTCCAGGTTTTGCTTTGGCAGTTCCATGTAACTGTGGTTTAACAATGTTTGATAATTGAAATTGCTAGGTGGAAACATTTTAGAGGTTTGTGTAGCCTTCTCTCCTGCCCTGTGTCTGGCACCGATCTTTCACATTCAGCTTTCATCAATTTCTCTACCTCCTTCTCAAATCTATATTATTTTCCCTTTCTCTTCCCTTCATATACAGCCGTTTCCCCCTCTTCCCTTCCCTCCCTTTCCTTCATGTTCAGTATGTCTCACCTCTTTTTCCTATATGTGGTATTCTCTCCTCCTCCTCCTTTCCCTTCAGGTCCTAGAGTCTCTCTCCTTCCCCTCCCCCCCAAGTTTAAGCACCTCTTTCCTTTTCCGCGTCCCCTCTTCACCCACCTCATTGGATCTCTGTCTTCGCTTCCAGCACCTCTCTCCTTCCTTGACCCCTTGTGTGAGTCTTCATAATTATTCCCACGTTTGCTTTTGTTGTCTTATTCTTTTACTTCTCTAAATCTGTCTGCCACTGATCTGTTTTTTCCACATATTTCTTCTCTGCCTTCATATTTACCTATTTGATTTTTACCCTAATTCTCTCTCATTTTTATCTCATCTGTCTACCGACTTTTCCTATCGCCTTCTCATCCCCTCTCCAGCATTCTCCTTGCTGCCTTTGTCTGTCTCCCTAGACCTCTATTTCACAGTAACATAGTAGATGTCGGCAGATAAAAACCCGAACAGTCCATCCAGGCTGCTCAATATTCTCTGTACATTCCCTCTCATCCCTCACCTGCCCTGCACGGCATCGCATCCCCTCACCAGTCCCAGCTACATCCCTGTCTCTTCGTTCTTCTCTTTCCTTCATTCTGCTTTTAATCTCTTACTCTGTTCCCCACTCATATTGCCTCTCTTTCATCACCTTTTTAACCCCATTTCCACCCTCACTCATCCCGTTCCTCCCAATACACCTCCTCCGGACTCCAATCCCTTTTCAATGTCTCATGCTCTCCCAGTCTACCAGATTATTCACATTCTGTCTCAGCCTTCCCCCACAGTTCATCCCCTCTCTCTTACCCCCTCCCACATTTCTCCCCTCACTCATTCTCCCTACCCATGAACCCTTACTCTTATCTACTAATTGCCAGATCCTCACTATCCCCTCAAAAGTCTCTCTCTCTCTCTCTCTTCATCTCTCCCATCCATAGCCACCCCCAAACACTCCCCAACTCAATCCCCAGTTCCGAGTCATCTTCTGCTCTGTCCCCCTAGCCCTAAGTCCCATATTCTGCTCTTTCCAGAGTGTCCAATCCATTGGATATTTCTTCTCTCTCCATGTCCATCATCATCCCCTCTGCATCCTGTCCTGTCTAGTACCTGCCCACTGTGTCCCTGCCCCTTCTAGTGTCCAGCTTTCCCCCCTCATCTAACTGTCCCGATTTTTTTTTTTCCATCTTTGGGTCCAGCGTTTTTCCCCACTCTTCTCTCTGCTCACCTGCCTCCCCCCCCCCTCAGCCTCTCTCCCATTCTTTCTCACTACCTTATCCAATTTCTCTCTTCTCTCCAGGTCACCTCCCCAAAATCTCTCTCCCACCCTGCCTGCTCCATGGTCAGGCATCTTTGTTTCCATGACCCTCCCCCCCCCTTCTGCTGTGCTTAGCTGATGGGCAGCATCTTTTTCTCCTCTCGCCACCCATGCATGCCCCCCCCAGGTCGGGCATCGTGTACCTGCCCCCACCCCCCAGAGGTCTAACAACTGTTTTTATTCCTTCCTCCTTCCCGAATCTGTTCCAACCTTCTCATTCAGTGCCAGCAGTGTCAGCGTTCAAGGCAGGCCGGTCCCTGAAATGTCACCAAAGTACCTTTTCCTGCTCTTGGGAGACCTCAGCCTGGGATTCTGGGTGTGTTTTTTCCTTTTCAATGTTTCAAAAAAAAAAAAAAGGAAAGAAAAATTAATTTTGTGATTGGCAGCCATACAGTGTTCCCGTGATATGGCTGTATTATGGTGTATGCAGGGTAGTGAGTGACACTCTGCAGATTTGCTCACTTGATTATCATTGCAGCTGCACTGGTTGATGGGGCATGGGTGCATTACAAAGGGGCCTTCTGCTTGGGCAGGTGTATACTGGATTGCTTCAGAGAGCACATCAGTTTATTCCGGTGATGCTGCTGGCGGAATTCAGTTTTCTCCACCTCCACCTGCTGGTAGGAAGGGATAACACCCATTTGTGCAGAACTGTCACTGACTAAAGAAAAGAAAATTTATCCGGTAAGTCATAATTTCTTCAACAAGCGTATCTTATAAGCACACATTTTTCTTTTGTCTTTTAACATACGAGAATTGTAGAAAAACTTCAGTCCAAGAATTATTAAAGTAAGGAGAAGTTCAACTCCAATTTAGACAGGTCCTATTAGAACCCTGGCAATTGAATTAAAATCTAGAGTGGCTATTTTTGTCCTATAGTCTCACTTGAGATCTGTATAAGAGCAATTACCAAGGAGTTAATCTAGTAAAAATGCAACTGGCAGGTCTCCTTCCTGTTTTTTGCCACGAAAGGATTCCCTAGTGCTATCTTATCTCCTGAAAGCGCCTTATCAAACCCTATAGGTTCAAAGGTCTGGTGATTCTGTCCCCAAAAAAGGCTCTGTATTGCCTTTTTTGAAGAAAGGCATGGAAATGCTTATTAGACTGTGGGAATCTCTAGTTTCTGAAAGGCCTGCATTGATTTCTTGTTTAAGCGTCCAAGTTTACATCACTCTGGCATACTCAAGGGTTGTTATATAACATTTAATTAGCTGTGCTTTATCTTACTTTTCATTACATGTGACCTTAATCAGTGTGCAAGCTGTTCTTGATTTAACTGTAAGGTCTTTTTTTTTTTCCATCTTAGATATTCAAGAGTTTTATGAAGTGACCTTACTGGACAATCCAAAATGTGTAGATAACTCAAAGCCATCCGAACCAGCACAGCCTGTGAATGCATGGGAATTTGTCAGCCTTCCAAGCACAACAGTGACTTCAGATACACTACAGAGCAGCCTTAGTCCAAGCATAGAGGTATATTCTAGTTTATACTTGATTTAAACTTTGTCTTTCACAAAGTAATGTTCAGGCTTGGTGGATGCAAAAGTAACGAATACAAAAAAAAAAATATTGGTTAAGCACAGAGAAAACCTACTAACAAAGAAGTTAGGGGCGCATTTACCTGTCTTCCTATCTCGCCCAACCCACTTTGGTGTCCTCGCATGCCTGCTTGCAGCCTCGAAAAGTAACACAGCGGTTCCCCTGTGTGTTCTCACTGCTCAACATCTCTCCACACCAGCAGGTTTGGGGAAAAAAAAAAGAGCTACACCCGGCTTTCATATACCCAGCTTTTATGCATGCATGAAAGCCGAGTGTAGAGCATGCGCAGAGCAGCCAGGCTTAGCAATTTGACTGCTCTGTGCATTGCTGCACGGTAAAAGTTCGTGCAGCTCATTTGCATACAATTTGTTTAGTGAATTGCCCGCTATTTCCACCTTTTGTAATTTTTACTGGATGGTTTCTTCCGGGGGTTTTTTTTTTGTTTGTTTTGTTACATTTGTACCCCGCGCTTTCCCACTCATGGCAGGCTCAATGCGGCGTACTTATTTGTATCTGGGGCGATGGAGGGTTAAGTGACTTGCCCAGAGTCACAAGGAGCTGCCTGTGCCTGAAGTGGGAATCAAACTCAGTTCCCCAGGACCAAAGTCCACCACCCTAACCACTAGGCCACTCCTCCACTGTTGCTACTATTTGAGATTCTGCATGGAATGTTGCTATTCCACTAGCAACATTCCATGTAGAAGTCGGCCCTTGCAGATCACCAATGTGGCCGCGCAGGCTTCTACATGGAATGTTGCTAGTGGAATAGCAACATTCCATGTAGAATCTCCAATAGTAGCAACATTCCATGTAGAATCTCCAATAGTAGCAACATTCCATGTAGAATCTCCAATAGTATCTATTTTATTTTGTTACATTTGTACCCTGCGCTTTCCCGCTCATGGCAGGCTCAATGCGGCTTACATGGGGCAATGGAGGGTTAAGTGACTTGCCCAGCGTCACAAGGAGCTGCCTGTTCCTGAAGTGGGAATCGAACTCAGTTCCTCAGTTCCCCAGGACCAAAGTCCACCACCCTAACCACTAGGCCACTCCTCCACTCTAGTTTTAGTACATCGGCCCCTTGGTCTTGTACTTTTTTTTTTTTTTTTTGCTCTAGCTTGTTTTTTCCTCTTACTGCAAGGAAATTTCCATCTCTTTTCTTGAGCATTCCAGAAAAAGTTTAGTTATCTCTATCTAACTTTATAGATAGACCCGTATCCATTCTTCACAGTGACCATCTAATGTTTGAGAAACATTAAAATTGTTTCAGTGGGTAATTAGTTGCAGCTTGATCAGTAAGGATTAATATGCATATTTTTATGATGACCAGGTATCATCCTAAAGCAGAATTTTTGCAATATTTGCAAAGCTTTTAAATGTTGCTTTGGTGGACTTTTCTCTCTCTCTCTCTTTCTTTCTCTCTCTTTCACGTGTACCCCCCCCCCCCCCCCCCCCCCCGCCTTCACCCAGTTTTGTTCTCTTTCTCTGGTTTCATTTTTTCCGCAGGCCCTTTTCCCGTCCCATTAAAAAAAAAAAAAATTTCATTCCATGTCAAGTGGTCTGGTGGTCCCTGCGCGACCATCACGGATTTCGATAAGATTTTCTGTGAACAATCTCAACAAGTATTGCATCGGCGAACATAAAACTTTACCAATGTTCATTGGGGACATGTATGAATGTTCACAGAAAATTTTATCGAAATCCGTGATGGTCGCGCAGGGCACTTTCTCTGAAATCAGACCACTTGACATGGAATGACCCAAAAGCCCTTTTTTGCAAATGTGGTAGAAACTGGCCTGGCGCGCGCCCAGTACACGCGCCTACACTACTCCAGGCCACTTTTTACCACGGCTTAGTAAAAGGGCCTCTTATTTAGCAGTTGAATATTGCCCGCTTTTAAACAACTAGCAGAAATTCCTAATTCTCTATACTTGATTGCTTAATCTATTCTGTCGCTCATGAACTTTAATGCAATACCACTTTGTGTTTCTCATTCCGGAAATGGCGATCGCCATTATGGAACAATGTAAGCCACATTGAGCCTGCAAATAGGTGGGAAAATGTGGGGTACAAATGCAATACAACAGTAATATATAAGTGAATCTAATTATATGCAATGTGCAGGGAATAAAATGTTTTCAGAGGAGAGGAGAAAGACCTCAGAAAGGTGACAAACAGCAAGAGTCACCGTGCTTTCTTCAATCATCGGTCTTAACACCCACCTAGTGGTTAGGAGTCAAAAGCAGTGGTAAAGAGGTGGGCTTTAAGTTTGGACTTGAAAATGGCCAAAGACGGGGCCAGACGCACAGGCTGGGGAACTCTATTCCAGGCCTGAGGTGCTGCAAGACAAAAGGAACGGAGTCTAGAATTAGCAGTAGAGGAGAAGGGGACAGATAAGAGAGATTTATCTACAGAACGGAGCACCCAAGGGGGGGGGGGGGTACATTCAGGTACACTGGGTATTTATTTCCCTGTCCCTGGAGGGCTCACAATCTTGTACAATCTTCTGTCCTTTTTGTTAATCTGTACAGCGCTGCGTAACCCTAGTAGCGCTCTAGAAATGTTAAGTAGTAGTAGTAGTACCCAAGGCAATGGAGGGTTAAGTGACTTGCCCAGGTTTACAAGGAGAAGCAGTGGGATTTGAACTGGGCACCTCTGGATGTCAAGACGGTGCTCTAACCACTAGGCAACTCCTCCACATATCACAATGGTCTGGGTCCCCATCAGTCTCTTTCTCTCTCTCAGACTACTCTGCTTTGGAGTCAGCTACCTATAGTCCTTGCCTGCTATTAGCAGAACGTCCTCTCCTAGCTGTGCATAGTGATTCCCTTTCTATAAACTTGAGCTGCACAACGCAGGCAGTTTGGGACGTCTCGCAGCCGTAGCTAGAAGGTTGCTAGGCTGCATAGAGAGAGGTGTGACCAGCAGGAGGTGTTGATGTCCCTGTAACAGTCATTGGTGAGGCCCCACCTGGAGTATTGTGTTCAGTTTTGGAGGCCGTATCTTGCTAAGGATGTAAAAAGAATTGAAGCGGTGCAATGAAAAGCTACGAGAATGGTATGGGATTTGCGTTACAAGACATATGAGGAGAGACTTGCTGACCTGAACATATATACCCTGGAGGAAAGGAGAAACAGGTGCTATGATACAGACATTCAAATATTTGAAAGGTATTAATCCGCAAACGAACCTTTTCTGGAGATGGGAAGGCGGTAGAACTAAAGGACATGAAATGAGATTGAAGGGGGGCAGACTCAAGAAAAATGTCAGGAAGTATTTTTTCACGGAGAGAGTAGTGGATACTTGGAATGCCCTCCCGCGGGAGGTGGTGCAGATGAAAACAGTAACGGAATTCAAACATGTGTGGGATAAACATAAAGGAATCCTGTTCAGAAGGAAGGGATCCTCAGAAGCTTAGTGGAGATTGGGTGGCAAACTGGTGGTGGGAGGCGGGGCTAGTGCTGGGCAGACTTCTACGGTCTGTGCCCTGAAAATGACAGATACAAATCAAAGTCAGGTATACACATAAAGTAGCACATATGAGTTTATCTTGTTGGGCAGACTGGATGGACCATACAGGTCTTTCTCTGCCGTCATCTACTATGTTAGTTTCAAAAACATTCAAGGGTATGAAATCCCAGTTGTCAGGGCACCATGGTGACCTGGTGCCCAAGGTTTATCAAGCCCTGTTTTATAGACTGTGCCTTTCTAAATAGTGATTGTCATTGTTAGGGGTAAGTTATATTCATAAGATACTAAATTGTACCATAGCATGAGTAGGGTATCTCAATAATTTTTATACAGTCAAATGAGCAAGGATAAATTTTTAGAGAATCTAACAAATATAAGATATGTAAAAAGAGGGAAAGACTTATAAACCAAGAGATATTTAGGAAATATTCTTATTGAGCACTGAGGCTCCTGGCTGGTGTGCTGCAAAACTTTGACTGCTTACACAGGGAAGAGTCACTACAACCAATTTTGGTCTTGGTTCCCTTCCTCCCTCTTCCTTCTCCCCAGGTCTTCTTCTTCGGGCCTCTCTCTGGCAGAGGGAATCCAGGAGCAGGACGCCGTGTTCTGCCACTGCTTCTTCTGCCAACTTTTGAAGTTGGAACTACATGAAATTGGTGTATGTCTTGTGAGACTATGGGGTCCTGCATGGTTCTGACCTTTTAAAAGGACACCAACAGAGGGAGGTGGTGGCAGAAGCAAGTAAGGAGTGCTGTTTGCTTGTCTGGTTCCTTTTGTCCTCTGGAATTTAAGGAGCCTGATAAGAAGGTAGTGATGGGGTTGGAGGACGTTGAGGGGGAGAGAGAAGTGAAGTTAGAAAGTTAGGGTATAGGTGGGGGAAGAAGGGATAGTAGAGCTGTACTTTGACTTGTGAGCCCCGTCCAGGTGTGTTGAGATATGACGTTGGGAGCTACAGATTGAGTAGAAGACCTTTGGGATTTTAATAGGAAACATTAACGGAGCAATTTTTTAAACCTGACACCTAGAAGTACATAGCACTTGCATGCATCATTGGTGCCAATAATCGACAGTGACGTAGATAGTTCTTAAGTGCTACAGCATGTGACTGCAAGGGGACATACATGTGTGCAGAGCATGAGTGAGCCATGGGCATATCACCAAACAATGCACACAGCTTAAAGAATACCTTCAGATGCACAAGTTAATTGGCGCTCCTAGGCATGCCCACTTACACCATCCATTGACCTGCTGTAAGTGATTCTGTAATATCTTAGGTGCACCTAAGTGCCGTTATAGGTTTAGCACTGAGCGTGCCCTGTTGTGGCACCTATTTCTTGAAACCAAAATGATAGGATTGCCCCCAAGAATTTAATTTATGGTGGCAGTTAAAGACCACTGGGTTTATCTAGTTTACTTAATTCCTGGTTCAGTGCCATAAACGTTTTGCATGGAAAATTGCTGTCTGTACCTTCTTTTTCCATGTAGGTTCTCGCTTCTCAAAATTTAAAAAGTACAGATAATTAAGTATTGTTTAAACAAACAAATACTCTGATTTAGTAATAATATGGAAAGCTCTCCTAACTTATTAAATTAAAACATTTTGGGGAAATAACGCATAAGCTTTGTGCTTTGGTCCTCGGACTGCAAAAAGGTCTGGTTTTTTGGGATAGCCAGTGTATGTAAATTAGCTGCCTTCTTAGGCTGAATGTATGCAGATGACTGTGAATCTGAATATTCATTATGAAAACCTCAGCTGGAAGACTCATGTTCAACATATAGCCAAGAGTTTCAATTGGGCAGTGATTCCCATGCATGCCAATGGCAAACATTTTTAGTAACTATGAACCTAATTAACTTCAGATTTCAAGTATGAAGATAGAAAGTGTATTTAAAAAAGCTTTTCTTTCTATGGCTTTCCGCTTCGTCTGTATAGTGACCTTTGACCTCCCCCCCCCCTTTTAGAAGCATGTACTATATGACTCAAGCTGGTGTAGCTTGCTGGCTGTTTTTCTACATTGCCTCTGTCCCCCTCTCTTTTAGAAATCTACTTTTCTCCCGTACTGACCCTAATCTGTTTACTTTTCTCTTCTCTTACAATAGCTGTGAGAACTAGGCACAGGAAATTTAGTAAGATTAACTGGGTTGTGTCTAGGTAATACATGGAAACAGTAGATTTTGGGTATTTAATAACACTTGTGACAGTTTTGCATTTCTTCAAAATATGAATTAGTACCATGGAGCTGAACCAAAGGCTATTACTGATTATTACTAGAAATACTTTTGGTTCTGTTCTACCACGTTGTCATTTTTAGAATAATCTCGATTTACTGTTTGGTCAGTGGTGGTGGTAAAATTCAGTTGAAAATAAAGGTTCTTTTAAAATTCTTGGTTAGGCCAGTTTTCTTTCTTGCATAATTTGTAGCCTTCCGGCTCCCCTCTCTAAAATTCCACATGGAATATTCCATTCATTGCAGCTCAAGGAAGTCAATTATTTTGCAGGCTGCAGACACTGAAATGCCTTGAAAGGAGAAATCTTTGCATTTGGAGTATTTTTGTGGTGGAATAGTATTTTTTTTTTTATTTGCAAAATACAGATTTGTTTTTTTTTTTTTTTTCAATACTAAAACACATATAGAATTTCATCCAAATAATATACTGTAAACCTTATGTCTTAAGAAATCCTGAGAGAGAGCAGATGAATGAAACAGTATTTTGAAGCAGAAGCAAAGTCCTGTGGAATGGTATCTGATATCTGTCTCAGCGGTTTTCCTGGGAGAGTTTAAATCTCTGAAGAAAGTTAAATGAGTTTAAAAGTCTGCTGTGGTAGCTGTTGCCACCTTTTTGAGCTGATGTCTCTGATTTGCAAATCTTGCTTCTACCTTCGCCTGGATTTGGCTCAAATTCGTAATTCTAACAAGCATGCTGCTTGCTTTCAAGTTCATCGTTTAGGCTGGTGTTTCTTGGATGTGCAGTTGAACTGTTTTTATGTGTAAAATAGCTTTTATACTGGAACCATGGACTGCTTATGCATTGTAACAACAAAGGTAAGTTTGACCAAGGATGCTATATTTAAGAGATTTATACAGGGTATTATATTTTTAATATTAAGTATTCTACGTTTGCAGATTATAGGCAGTGTGATGTGTTAATTGATAGTTTTACCTTTTTTGTTTTCAGTCCGATTTGTCTGTGCTCAGTGTATTTAGAAAATACCCAGTTGAAAAAGTAGCCTGTGCAATAAATGGTTCTAAGGGGAAGAATCAATTTATCTGAGATGAAAAATTGCATTTCTTGAATGCTGAATATTAGACATTTTTATTTTACCCGTTTTGCAGAATTACCGTAAATGAGCATTATAGTATCCTTTAAAAACAAACAACCCCCCCACCCCCCAGCACTAGGAAGTTTGTGAACTTTCTTTTTTTATGGTTTTAAGTGGATGTGTGAACAGGATTCTGTTGAAATTTAATAAACAGCTTCTGTAACATTTTAACATGTTCAGGTTATAAAGAGCCTCTTGTGAGCTATTTGAATAATAGAAGTTATATATTAGTAAGCTCTACTACTACTAATCATTTCTATAGCGCTACAAGGCATACGCAGCGCTGTACACCATATAGAAAAAAAGACAGTCCCTGCTCAAAGAGCTTACAATCTAGATAAGACAGGCAGACAGACAGAGAATAATTAAGGGTAAGGGATAGAGGTGAGGATAAAAGGACAGGGCAAGTGAGCAGTGGTTAGGAGTCAAAGCAGTGGTAAAGAGGTGGGCTTTAAGTTTGGACTTGAAAACAGCCAAAGAGGGGGCTAGACGTACAGGCTCGGGAAGTTTATTCCAGGCGTCAGGTGTGCATTAAGATAAAAGGAACGGAGTCTGGAATTAGCAATAGAGGAGAAGGGAACAGATAAGAGAGATTTATCTACAGAACGGAGTACCCAAGGGGGGGCGTAGGGAGAGACAAGAGTGGAAAGGTACTGGGGAGCTCTCCCCCCCCCCTCCCTCAGTAGCAGCATCTGTACTTTGTAAATCTGCAGTAAGCATCTTGGTTTATATTAAACACAGCTGTGTAGAAATAAATGGGTATGTGTAAAAAGTGAATTGGTTACTTTGAAGGAAAAGCCCTATGGCAGTTTTGATACCCCCCCCCCCCCCAATGACTTCTTTTGGGAAATACTTTAATATTTCAAACTTAGGCTAATGGAACACCTTTTTCTGAACGTCTTTAGAACCTTTCAATCGCCGCCCTATACACAAACAAATGTAGAAATGCCTCCAGATGTTGTATATATTTTATCTATTTATTATTGTTCGGCACTGCACAGCATACACTTGGGCATCTAGGTTATAATATTTTTCTTACATAAGGTAAAATCTGTTCATAATTGTGAGAACTGGTCCCAGTGATCAGAAATCACCTGTTGTTTAGAATCCAATCTTGATTGCTTGGAAAGAATTCAAACAGTGCATAACCTTTTGTGAACAATTTCACCTTTTTAATTAATATACGTGACTGACTTTTCATCCAGTAGTGCCAGTCACCAGGACTTAAATTGTAGTTACTGTTCACGCTTGCATTTTTCATATATACATAGTACAAGCACATCTTCAATTCAGCTTTCACATGCTTGGATCAGAAGAAACTGGGCTTTCTAGCTTCAACTCTTACAGTGTTTCCTTATGAAATATTACCGTATTTTTCGGACTATAAGACGCACTTTTTGCCTCCCAAATTTGGGAGGAAAATGTTGGTGCGTCTTATAGTCCGAATGTAGCAACCCCCCCCCCCCCGTTACAGGCACCTCCCTCCCTCCATTACAGGCATCTCCCTCCGTTACAGGCACACCCCCCTCTCTCCCTCCGTCGGAATTTTAAAACTCCTCACCTCCTCGGTGTGACTCGCGGTAGCCCTTTGAGGGCGGGACCAGAGAGCTGAGAGAGAGAAGGCTGAGTGAAGATCGCTGAGCAACATGCACGCTGAAGCGCTGCTGCTACCGCGAGTCACACCGACGAGGTGAGGAGTTTTAAAATTCCGACGGAGGGAGAGAGGGGGGTGTGCCTGTAACGGAGGGAGGGGAGGGTGCCTGTAACGGAGGGAGGAAGGGGGGGTGTGCCTGTAACGGAGGGAGGGAGGGGGGTGCCTGTAACGGAGGGAGGAAGGAGGGGGTGCCTGTAACGGAGGGAGGGTGCCTGGGAGGGGGGCCTGTAACTATTTTTCAGACTATAAGATGCACTTTTTTTTTTCCTCCAAATTTGGGAGGAAAACCTAGGTGTGTCTTATGGTCCGGTGCGTCTTATAGTCCGAAAAATACGGTAACATCAATGAGGAAACTTTTTATTTAAAAATGATGAAACTGGAGCTGAACCTAAAATAACACATGCGAAGCAAGAATCATACATTGCTGTGGATGAAAGGTAAGGGCAGATGACTTCTGGGACCAGAAAAACTAAGGAGTTTTGATCTATTTCTAGCAAGAATCTGATAATGTAATTTTACACATATCTATGATGGAAAGAAGATTTGTATGTTCAGAACAGTGTGACAGAATATGTAGGGATGCACATTTTTTTGCTCCATACTCTGGGGTGAATATTCAGCTCTTCTTAGCGGCCTAAAACAGTAAGGACCAGTAGTTTAAAAAAACAACTTGATAGGTGAATTCTTGTCTGCTCACTTTGGCTATTTTTTTTTTTTTTTTACCAGTTTAGTCCTTTCCATCCATTTTGTGTAGATGTGAACTTCTGAACTTATACCAATAAGCTATATAATACGGAAATTGGTCTTGACTTTTTCCTTTTATCAGAGTTGGGAGTAATTTAGGTCTGCTTTTACAAAACTTCACTAGCGATTCCTGCGTGGCAAATGAGAGGAAGCCCATAGGAACTGAGTGGGCTTCCTCTCATTTACGGTGTAGGAATTGCTAGCACAGTTTTGTAAAAGAAGCTCCTTGTGACTCTGGGCAAGCCACTTAACCCTCCATTGCCCCATGTAAGCCGCATTGAGCCTGCCATGAGTGGGAAAGCGCAGGGTACAAATGTAACAAAAATAAAATAGATACAATTGGAGATTCTACATGGAATGTTGCTACAATTGGAGATTCCACATGGAATGTTGCTATTCCACTAGGCTGCGCAGGCTTCTGTTTCTGTGAGTCTGACGTCCTGCGTCAGACTCACAGAAGCAGAAGCCTGCGCGACCACATTGGTGATCTGCAAGGGCCGACTTCTACATGGAATGTTGCTAGTGGAATAGCAACATTCCATGTAGAATCTCAAATAGTAGCAACAGTGGAGGAGTGGCCTAGTGGTTAGGGTGGTGGACTTTGGTCCTGAGGAACTGAGTTTGATTCCCACTTCAGGCACAGGCAGCTCCTTGTGACTCTGGGCAAGTCACTTAACCCTCCATTGCCCCATGTAAGCTGCATTGAGCCTGCCATGAGTGGGAAAGCGCGGGGTACAAATGTAACAAAAATAAAAAAAATGTTTTCTTCTTTTTTTTTTTTTTTTGTAATGATTAAACTTTGGAAACCCGAGATTTTAATTTCATGCAAGGTAAAACTCACAACTGCCATTAATACAGGATTGTCAAACTTGCCTTTGGGGGTAACTACAGCCATTTGGGTTTTTAGGATATTCCCAATTCCCAACAAATATGCATATGCCTGGTCTTTGCTGAATGCAGATTTATATCTTGCATATTCATTGTGGATATCTTGAAAACTTAATTGGCTGTGGGGATCCTAGAATGAAATGGTGAAACCTTGCATTAATGTTCTGTTTTATATTATGACTTTATATAGTTGATGACGGTACAATAATGGTTTTAATTTTCTGTTTTTATTGGGTGGCGTGCACCTGATCCATGTGATTTGGGGGAGGGGGTGCAGAAAAAGAAAATGGTGATGGAGTAGAATAGATGTTATAAGTGCTTTATAATATATCTTTTATATATTACCATATGTATGAAATGATTCAGGAAGTATAATAGTCAAAGAAGAGCAGGACGTATAGCAGTGGGAGGAAGGAAAAATGGATGGAGGAGAGAGAGAGAGGACTTCTCACCTTCACCTTAGTGGGTGGGGGAATAATTCTGTAGAAAGGGTACTTTTAAAATGAGCAATGCAGAACAAGTGTGGCAGTCCAAATGTTTGTGTTACTAGGAGATGTTTATATTGCTTTGCTTTGGAATTTGTAGATGGTTTTCTTAAACTTTTTTTTCAGAAATAAAGAATTATGCTTCTCATGTGTAATTAAAATATAGCTTAGGGTACCTGCCCGCTGCTAACTCCTACTTTGTTTTAACTTTTCTAGCATTGAATGATTGGGGCAAAGAATAAAATTTTATTTTCTTGTGTGGGCACAACAGGAGTTAGTATGTAGGCATTCTTTGCATCACTGCAACCATGGAGACTTAAGAAGCAGGCATGTGGGTTGAGCTAATGTACTGATGTCTCTTTGAGCTTTCAGTTTTTCTTATGACTCTTAATATTGTAAAAATAAGATACTGAATGTGTTAAATATGTGGGGTTTTTTTTAAATTATAAAGTTATAATATGACTGACAGGAAGCATAGTAACATAGTAGATGACGGCAGAAAAAGACAAGCATGGTCCATCCAGTCTGCCCAACAAGATAACTCATATGTGCTGCTTTTTGTGTATACCCTACCTTGATTTGTACCTGTCTTTTTCGGGGCACAGACCGTATAAGTCTGCCCAGCACTATCCCTGTCTCCCAACCACCAGTCCCACCTCCGGCTCTGGCACAGACCGTATAAGTCTGCCCAGCACTATCCCCGCCTCCAAACCACCAGTCCCGCCTCCCACCTCCGGCTCTGGCACAGACCGTATAAGTCTGCCCAGCACTATCCCCGCCTCCAAACCACCAGTCCCGCCTCCCACCTCCGGCTCTGGCACAGACCGTATAAGTCTGCCCAGCACTATCCCCGCCTCCAAACCACCAGTCCCGGCACAGTCTATATTTTAACTTGGAAATGTTATTTGTTAGAAGAATAGTAGTTTTTGTTCTTAAACCTGTATCTATATTACCTGTTTATATTATAATGTAGTTGAAATTTGTGATTGAGATTTGTGGTATAGATATATAAAATCAACTGGAATAAAACATGCAGGATTAATCATAATATTGGGAATTCATCGTAATTCTGACTGACATGAGTACATGCATTGCAAAAACTTTAGATTAGTATAAATGAGCATGCCTCTTTTCCTCCTCATTCAAAGAAAGCTATTTAATATAAACATATTAATAAGCCTGCTGGTTCCAGAATATGTAATTGTTTATCCTATCTGCTAAATCGCTGTGTTGGCATTGGCTTTAACTGTTAAAGTTTCTTAATCTCCCAGATTCCATTGGGTTTAGAAGGTGGAAAAAAGTTATGGATCTTTACGGTATAATACAAGGCATAAGTATGATCACAATATATGAAATCTAGGCACATTTGGTAACTTTTTCACAATTATCTGCTGTCATTTACTGTGTTTACTGTGAAGGGCTCTAGTGGGGGACAGGCAGGGCTGCTGAAGGGTGGGGGGGGGGGGGGGGCAAGATTCCCCGGGCCCGGCCTCCAAGGGGGGCCCAGCGCCGGCAAGATTTCTGGTGTCATTGGCAGGCAGGCAGGCTGCCACTGCTTTGGTCTCTGTGTGTGTGCTGTCCGGGTCCCAGATTAGCACGTTAATGCGTCGTCATCTCTGCCTTAGCAGGTCCTTCTTCCTGCTTCACCTTGCCTCCTCCTGATGTCATCATGTACTTCCTGTTTCTGCTGTGGGAAGGGACGCGTCAGGAAAGGAAGGATCTGCGGGGGCAGAGGAGTTAATGTGTTAACGCGCTAACCCTTATTCGGGTCCCGGCAGGCCGGTGGCACACACGAGCACAGGAGGAGAGAAGACAGATGAGGGAGCGCTGAGAATTAAGCAGCACTGCACTGTAGCAACCAGGATTGGTATTGAAGGGTCAGTGGGGCTGGTTAGGAGTTAAGATATCTCCAAAGCTCCTCACTGCAGACAGTGCAATGTTTCTTTTCCCTCTTGGGCAACCACAGAGCAGAGGCAGGGCACAGCTGCCATCATCGAGTTTGTCCCCCACTGCAAGACAAGGCTACAAGTTATGGTCTTCATTCATTGCACACAGCATAGTAAGTAGCAGATCTATTCTTTGACTTTAAAGGCAACTGCAAGCAACTACTTTGACTGCTGGGGGGGGGGGGGGGGGGTTGAGGATGCTGGGGGTGTGTGGGACGGGCACCCCTTAAGATTGTTTGTCCCGGGCCCGGCTTTGTCTCTCACAGGCCCTGGGGGCAGGAGGTAGAGGAGTAAACACATTAAGGACCACACGTGTTTAGATATTCTTCATTTCTGTGCCTTTAGGAAATGATCCCAATGAACTGAACCTTAACAGGTTAGTTGTTTGGTGTGTTATGTCCATAATGCACCTTATTTGCCCTTTGTGGTGAAAGTACAATAACAGTGTTAATGTTACTGTAACGTACATTATCCCATGGTACCTAATATTGAGATGCAAAGCATACAGATGCATGCAAAACTTATTAATGTGTAAATTGAATAATGCGAATTGTGGTGAACACTGCAAGCTGCGCTGGTCTTGGGGAACATACCATCTGTAAAAAGTTGGCATTTATTTTTCTTGACCAAATGCATCGGGCCACAAAATTGCAGCCCAGTGCTCCTGGCCATTTCTTAATGGGGTCTGTTCTCGCAATCAGGAATTGCTTCCCCTCCTTTTATATGGCGATTTAATCCTTTAGGTCAGTGATTTTTTTTCAATCTTATTTCACCTTGCGGCACTCTGACAAGGCACAAAAATCGTCAAGGCACACCATCCATGTTTTAAGGACATTTAACAAACGAGTATTAAGATTTTGTTTAAAGTTCAATAATTGCATTTTTATTCATTTTTGATCATTTCATCCTAACATGCATGTACAAATATGTCATACAACAGTAGCACTAATTCATTTGATTCAAATAGCAAGAACCCTACGTATGAATAGGCAGCACTATAAATATTACAATGGGCCCAAGAACACCAATACACCTCCTCCTACTGGTAAAACAGAACAAGTGTGACAGCTAAGGATCTTTACACAGAAGTTACATGGCCACAGAATACCATACCTCAGTCACACGCAAAACACATCAAATACAGAACAAGATCACAAATTAGAGAGAGAGAGACAAAAATTGAACTGGGAAACCCCAAGAAGTTAAACTAGGCATGTACCAAAACATGGGCGAAATAAAATGTCCAACATTCTGCCCAATAAGGGTGTGCCGGGCCCTTCATCAGCGCCGGTGGGAGGCAGGTTATATCTCTTTTGGGACCAGTGGGCCTGGAGGTGTCCTGGAGGTGGTCAGGAGAGGGTATTCTTAGGAGTTAGCCCATCCAGTGACCGATGCCTTCATTGCCTTGCCCTGCAGTTCAGCTCTGAAGCAACAGGGTGTCCACTCTGTAGCATCTGTGTGCTCTCGGGGCAGTGAAGCCTTTGCCTCTGGAAATACTTTTAAAACAATAGGTGGAAATATTTTTTTTCACTCGTTGCTGGAGGATGTGGTAACAGCGGTTAGTTATCTGGGTTTAAAAAAAAAAAGGTTTGGACAAGTTCCTGAAGGAAACATCCATAGTCTGCTATTGAGATAGACATGGGGGAGGCCACTGCTTGCCCTGGGATCGATAGAATGGAATATTGCTACTAATTGCGTTTCTGCCAGGTACTTGTGACCTGGGTTGGCCACTGTTGAGAGCAGGATACTGGGCTAGATAGTAACTTAGTAACATAGTAGATGACGGCAGAAAAAGACCTGCACGGTCCATGTAGTCTGCCCAAGAAGATAAATTCATATATGCTACCTTTTTATTTGTACTGTCCTCTTCAAGGCACAGACCGTATAAGTCTGGCCAGTCCTATCCCTGCCTCCCAACCACCAGCCCCGACTCCCAACACCGGCTCTGGCACAGACCGTATAAGTCTGCCCAGCACTATCCCCGCCTCCCAACTACCAGTCCCGCCTCCCACCACCAGCTCTGGCACAGACCGTATAAGTCTGCCCAGCACTATCCCTGCCTCCCACCTCCAGCTCTGGCACAGAGCGTATAAGTGTGCCCAGCACTATCCCCGCCGCCCAACCACCAGCCCCGGCACAGACCGTATAAGTCTGGCCAGTCCTATCCCCGCCTCCCAACCACCAGCCCCGCCTCCCACCACCGGCTCTGGCACAGACCGTATAAGTCTGCCCAGCACTATCCCCGCCTCCCAACTACCAGTCCCGCCTCCCACCACCAGCTCTGGCACAGACCGTATAAATCTGCCCAGCACTATCCCCGCTGCCCAACCACCAGCCCCGGCACAGACTGTATAAGTCTGTCCAGCATTAGTCCCGCCTCCCAACCACCAGCCCCGGCACAGACCGTATAAGTCTGCCCAGCACTAGCCCCGCCTCCCAACCACCAGCCCCGGCACAGATGGAGCATTGGTCTTGACCCACTATGGCTATTCTTACGTTCTTATATTCAACAGTGGCATATTCATTACTCAATTTAAGAAATAGCAAATTGCTTTAATCAGCAATCTAGCCCAAGTCTAGAGAGAAGAAAGCACCAGTATCAAAGGAAAAGCAGTAACTTAGAAATCAAGGTTATACAACCATATATATTGGCATTATATCTAATTAACTCCTGATACCAAGTTTACAATTTTTCATGCCTTTATAGAAAGTTTTCTAATTTAAAAGAATCCCAGAAAATAAATTCCTTTCTTTAAAAAGCAATAAGACACTTTAATAGATATTTAAGAAAAAAAGTTTCCCCGAGGACCAGTGCTCTAGATTTTAAAGTTTAAAAAGCTTTTCTTCTGAGTTGAGTGGCCCTAGAGACATCAGGAAAAATATTAATTTTTGTACCGCAAAAGCTTGCTAAAATAAAAAAGTTTCATAATCAGTGACTTATCGCCTTCATTGGTAAATGTAACTAACCGAGTAGATCTAGTATTAATAATCTCCTGAGTGTCTACCAAAAATGCAGTCAAATCTACCTCGGGTGTGGCCAACTGATCAGATTCCTGTTGACCAAACTGGAGCTGCTTCTTACTAGGCAGAGAGTAGCAGTTAACTAACGGTTGAGTTTCAGAATTAGATAACCCCAGGACTTCTCTGAGATATATCCTCAGGAGAATCTCCGGAGATAAACAAGTAGAAGGAAAATTAAAAAAGCGTAGGTTACACAGTCTCCTTGCATTTTCTACCCTCTCCTTTAATGTGCATCAGTCTTAGGTCCTCCAGAAGAACTCCCGTGTCGGGTACAGCTGCATTTTGAGGGCATTGAAAGCCTGATGCAAGGCCCATGCTGAACATAGCTATTGAATCAACTGTACCTGTGCCTGGTGGACATCAGAGTGATGTCCCGAGCCAACCTGAGAAGGAAAGATGTAAGATTTTTCTGGGAAAGACTGTCACAGCCAGAAGTAAAACAAATACTTTGCCTTGCTGCTATGGCATTGACGTTTGGATTTCCTTCTGCCACTGTCAAAAATTTTAAGAAGGAACAGCAGTGGGGGCTTCACTTGAGGTCCTTGGGGACTACCAGTGGCTTACAAGCCTTGCATTGAAGATGACTTATATAGCTCCATGTCCAAGTCCATAGATGCATTTGATTAAAATCTGGTTTGGTTCAGCCTCTCCCTTTCCACACGGTTAGATACCACCACAGCAAGGTGATTGCATTTCTTTAGTGTTTATTTACATTAAAGGCCCAGATGTGGTAAAAGGGTTTTACCATTTATTTTATGTCTGGAGTGGTAAAAGCAAGAACTTAGTACACTTAAGAATAGCAGCATAAGAGCTTGTAAGTCTTTCTTTCTTTTCTGTACGGATTTGAAAGAGCATATTGAATGACATGTTTAATATTTTTCTATATAATATTTTTTTAACATTTGAACGAAGTGATATGATTGTTCTCAAGCATCTTTTCATTTTGCACTGATCAGGTTGAGGTGGTTTATTTTTAATGTTAGTTGGAATAAGTAGGTGCCACTTCTAGCTTGTTCTCTAACCCACACCCTAAAAGTACCATACCCACAACTGACTCAACATCCAAAAAACTACCCCCTACAACTGCCCCACCCCAAAACTAGTCCCCAGCAACTAATCTTACATTCTCCAAACTGCCTCCATCCACTAAAACTTGCTATGCTGCAAAGGTATTTATTATTTCTTTATTTATTGCATTTGTATCCCACATTTTCCCACCTCTTTGCAGGCTCAATGTGGCTTACAATTCATCATGGATACTGGAAACAGAAGTAAATATACAATTAATTTACAGAGGGTTTTGTGTAACATGGTGGCGAAATACATGATAGTGTTAAAGCAACAAAAAAACATTATAAGACAGTTCTAGAAGTTTTAAAGAGATGTTGTGATATATCTTGTCGAAGAGAGAAGTTTTCAATAGTTTGCGGAAGTTGGTCAATTCATAGATCGTTTTCAGACAGAATTGTTTCGTTCTTTAACTGTATTGTGAAAATAACTTTAGGATTTATATCTTTTTATTTTTGCTTTGTGTATTGCCAAGTAACATCTTGTATGCATGGACATAGCCAATTAAACTGTTAGGGTTAGGGTGGTGGACTTTGGTCCTGGGGAACTGAGGAACTGAGTTTGATTCCCACATCAGGCACAGGCAGCTCCTTGTGACTCTGGGCAAGTCACTTAATCCTCCATTGCCCCATGTAAGCCGCATTGAGCCTGCCATGAGTGGGAAAGCGCAGGGTACAAATGTAACAAAAATAAAATAGATACTATTGGGGATTCTACATGGAATGTTGCTACTATTGGAGATTCTACATGGAATGTTGCTATTCCATTAGCAACATTCCATGTAGAAGCCTGCGCGGCCACATTGGTGATCTGCAAGGGCCGACTTCTACATGGAATGTTGCTAGTGGAATAGCAACATTCCATGTAGAATCTCAAATAGTAGCAACAGTGGAGGAGTGGCCTAGTGATTAGGGTGGTGGAGTTTGGTTAGGGTGGTGGACTTTGGTCTTGAGGAACTGAGTTCGATTCCCACTTCAGGCACAGGCAGCTCCTTGTGACTCTGGGCAAGTCACTTAACCCTCCATTGCCCCATGTAAGCTGCATTGAGCCTGCCATGAGTGGGAAAGTGCAGGGTACAAATGTAACAAAAATAAAATAGATACTATTGGGGATTCTACATGGAATGTTGCTACTATTGGAGATTCTACATGGAATGTTGCTATTCCATTAGCAACATTCCATGTAGAAGCCTGCGCGGCCACATTGGTGATCTGCAGGGGCCGACTTCTACATGGAATGTTGCTAGTGGAATAGCAACATTCCATGTAGAATCTCAAATAGTAGCAACAGTGGAGGAGTGGCCTAGTGATTAGGGTGGTGGAGTTTGGTTAGGGTGGTGGACTTTGGTCTTGGGGAACTGAGGAACTGAGTTCGATTCCCACTTCAGGCACAGGCAGCTCCTTGTGACTCTGGGCAAGTCACTTAACCCTCTGTTGCCCCATGTAAGCCGCATTGAGCCTGCCATGAGTGGGAAAGCGCAGGGTACAAATGTAACAAACATAAAATAGATACTATTGGAGATTCTACATGGAATGTTGCTATTCCATTAGCAACATTCCATGTAGAAGGCTGCGCAGGCTTCTGTTTCTGTGAGTCTGACGTCCTGCAGGACGTCAGACTCACAGAAGCAGAAGCCTGCGCGGCCACATTGGTGATCTGTAAGGGCCGACTTCTACATGGAATGTTGCTAGTGGAATAGCAGCAACATTCCATGTAGAATCTCAAATAGTAGCAACAGTGGAGGAGTGGCCTAGTGATTAGGGTGGTGGAGTTTGGTTAGGGTGGTGGACTTTGGTCTTGGGGAACTGAGGAACTGAGTTCGATTCCCACTTCAGGCACAGGCAGCTCCTTGTGACTCTGGGCAAGTCACTTAACCCTCCGTTGCTCCATGTAAGCCGCATTGAGCCTGCCATGAGTGGGAAAGCGCGGGGTACAAATGTAACAAAAAAAAAAACAAAACTGTGTGCAGATTTTGCACATTGTGCCTACATGTTTAGAGAGATCTTGTTGGATGTGCTGAGGACTCGGGAGGTTAGGACTGCCAGTAGAATTTTACATTAATGCCCTTAAAGATGAACGATGGGCACGTACTTTGGACATTTTTTCGAGGTTAAAACTTCTTATCTTCAGATTTTTAGCCCCTCCCCTCCCAACACTTTTGAGTGAGCCTGCCCTGCCTGCTCCCTCCCCTCACCCGTGCTGTGTGAGTGAGTGAGTCTCTCCCTGCCTGCTTCCATTGTAACTAGCAGCAGAGACTATAGGTAGGATCCAGCCAATGGGAAGGCAGTGTGGGTGGAGGACTAGAAGGCAGCTCTGGTCACAGGAAGAGAGGAGGTGATCTGGAGAATGTTTCTGGAATCTGTGCAAAGAAGTGAAGTTTTTGTTTGTGTTAAGGGCAGAAGAGAAATTAACCTCCCCCAGAAGATGCCATAATACATTCCTATGGGAGAAGCAGTTCAGACAGCTGCAGTATATACATACAGTGATTCACTCTAACATAGTGATTAAGGAATTGCACCTTTTAAACTGCCTTCCTCTCTCCTCTCCTCTGGTAAAATTCTATTTATAGAGCAGATACGTTTATTGAAAATTTTTTTTTATTTAATTTTTTTTTAATGATCTTAGTTTTAGCATTTTATTCTCAGGGGCAATGGGATTTGATATACTTAGTCCAGTTGCAACAATTCAAGGAAAGGAAAATTCCTCTGCTCAGTTGGAATATCTGGAATATTTAATGGGAGTTCTCATACTCATCAGTTTAAGACCTGATTTGGTGTTTTTTTTTTTTTTTAATTCTATATGTTACTGTGGAGATAAAATGTACTTTATGTACCCTAATCCAATTTCAAACAATACACTTTATTCATATGATTTTGTAGGATGAAACACCACACATTTTTTTTTAACAATATGCTGCAACCGTGTTTGTTTGAAAAAAGCAAATAGCCATTTATACTTTTAACAGTATGGATAGCTAAATTAAAATTGTGTGTTTATATCCACTAACTAAATGGAGTAAACTAAATATGAAGTTTAAAATGCAAGAAGATATCTGTATCATTTTATTTTATTTTATTTTTTACATATGCTAGATATATATATAGTTTATTGCGCCAAGGAACTGCTGGGTGGTTTATACTCAAAACCTGAAGAGATGAAAGGAAGTTAAGATTTTGCCAAAAGAGAAGAGGGACGGGGGGGGGGGGGGGGAGAGATTGGAGGAGGAAAAATAAAGGGTAGGGAATGCTGCTAATGTGAGTGAAAAGTAACACGTGGGAAATGATCCAAACACGAGGTGAAATAACCAGGTTTTAATCATTTTGGGAAAGGAGGGTACTGTATATCCAAGGGAAGGGAGTTCCATAGATGTGGACCTAGATATAACAAGGCAGTGCTCCTCAAGACGTCTAGTCAGACAGAATAGCGGTGGAAGAGCAAGAGGGGAGAATGTGAGAAGAGCTGTATGGGGGGGTAAGACCACCATCCAAATGACTGGGAGGTTGTGGTGTAAGGTTGTTCCTTTCAGTTGAATACGTCTACATTTTCAAGACTTTCAAGTGTTATAATAGATTAGTAATGAAGAAAGCCTGCCCTCTTCTGGATGATGATTTTGATAATGTTTAGTTTATCAATAGAAATCAAACAAAATAAAACATGGAAAAGAAAATAAGATGATACCTTTTTTTATTGGACATAACTTAATACATTTCTTGATTAGCTTTCGAAGGTTGCCCTTCTTCTACATGGAATCTTGCTAGTCTTTGAGATTCTACATGGAATCTTGCTACTCTTTGGGATTCTACATGGAATGTTGCTACTATTGGAGATTCTACATGGAATGTTGCTATTCCACTAGCAACATTCCATGTAGAAGGCTGCGCAGGCTTCTGTTTCTGTGAGTCTGACGTCCTGCACGTACGTGCAGGACGTCAGACTCACAGAAGCAGAAGCCTGCGCGGCCACATTGGTGATCCGCAAGGGCCGACTTCTACATGGAATGTTGCTAGTGGAATAGCAACATTCCATGTAGAATCTATAGAAATCAAACAAAATAAAACATGGAAAAGAAAATAAGATGATACCTTTTTTATTGGACATAACTTAATACATTTCTTGATTAGCTTTCGAAGGTTGCCCTTCTTCCTCAGATCGGAAATAAGCAAATGTGCTAGCTGACAGTGTATGTAAGTGAAAACATTCAAGCATTACTATGACAGTCTGACAGGGTGGGAGGATGGGGGTGGGTCGGAGGTATGCATGGGGACATCAAAGCATATCATTGATATTCTAACAGGATGGGTGTGGATAGGTGAGGGGTGGGGTGATCAACAGAGAAATACAGCTTTATGGTTTATAATGGGCTAGGAACCCCAGATCCTTGTTAAGTCCTTTCTGTTGGGTGTTAAAATATTCTATCATTCTGACTTCAAAGGTCTTACGTTCTTGTATGGTTTTAAAGTTACCTTTCAGGATTCTAACTGTGAAGTCACTGGTACAGTGTCCTGGTCCTGTAAAATGTTGACCAACAGGTGTGGGAACCCTGCTGGCACCAGTATTGTTCATATGATGTCTATGTAAATTGATAATGTTTAGTAAAAGCTTGAGAGAAAAGTTAGTAGAGAAGTTGCAGTGGCTAAGTTTATTAAACTATCTTATTGACTTATTTTTTTTTTTTTGCTTTCACTGTCAAGTTAGTGTAAAATGGAATGATGGATACATCTGAGTTTGTTTTTAAGTAGTGAAATGATTGATAATGGTGAAGGGAATTCCCCTCCTTCCACCCATAACATTTAGTTCCAGTAAAACAACTGCAAACATTTATGTGCAGGTGTGTTTTATTTATTTTAATATATTTTTCTATTTGCATCTATAAGTACAGTAGTGGATGAGTAGCCTAGTGGTTAGAGCAGCGGGCTGACAACTGGAGAATTTTGGTTCAGATCCTGCTGCTGCTGCTCTGTGTAATCATGTGCAAGCTACTTGACTCTCCATTGCCTCAGCTACAAACATTAGTTTGTAATCCTTCTGAAGACAGGGAAATACCTACTATATCCGAATGTAATGCACCTTGAGCACTACTGAAAAAGGTGCGAGCTAAATCCCAAATAGTTCTTGCATAAGTTTTGATGATGTTTCAATTTGTGTATTTCATAATCTGTCATTATGATTGCTTGATATACTGCCATTTGTAAAAGCATCACTGCACAACATAGTAACATAATAAGTGATGCAGGTAAAGACCTGAATGGTCCATCCAGTCTGCCCAACAGTCATATTCATTATCAATTCAAGATTTAAATCAACATTGAATGTGATTTTATTTACTTAATCATGGTGTTTATGGGATATAGAAAACTATAGAAGTCTACCCAACTCTGTCCTTATATTCCAACTACTGGAGTTGCTGTCAGAGCCCACTCCAGCCTATCCAAATGCATCTTGTCATTTGTGGGACAAAGACTGTAAAAGTCTGCCCAACACTGTCCTCATGTTCCAAATTACTGGAGTTTCCGTCGAAGCTCTCTCCAGCCCATCCTCAACCGGATCGCTATTTGCGGGACTCAAGACTGTACAAGCCAGCCCTGCACTGGCTTTAGTTGATGCAGCCAGAGTCGCCATTTAAGCACCACTTGACATGCAAACACATATTTAACCCTTTAAGTTTTGTTTTTTTTTATACATTCATTTTCTAATTAGAGATCATCTGTGTTCATTCCATGCCTTTTTGAATTCCGCCACATTTTTTTCCACCCCCTCCCTCAGGAGGTCATTCCAAGCATTCACCACCCTCTCTGTGAAAGAATTTTCAGACATTACTCCTAAGTCTGCCACCCCTGTAACCTCAATTTATGTCCTCTAGTTTTACCACTTCCCTTCTCTGGAAAATATTTGTTTCTATATTAATACCTTTCAAGTATTTAAACATCTGTATCATATCTGCCCTGTCTTTCCTGTCTTCTAGGGTACACATATTCAGGTCTTCCAGTCTCTTCTCATATGTCCTTTGGCTCAAGCCCAGTATCATTCTTGTCACCTTCCTCAGGACTGCTTACATAGCAAGATATCGCCTCCAAAACTGAACTGAACACAATACTACAGATGGGGCCTCACCAATGACTTGTACAGGAGCATCAACACCACCTTTCTTCTGCTGGTTACACCTCTCTCTAAACAGGCTAGCATCCTTCTGGCTACAACCACTGCCTTGTCACACTGTTTCTTCGCCTTCAGATCTTCAGATACTATCACCCCAAGATCCCTGGCCCTGTCTGTGCATATCAGCTTCTCACCTTCTAGCACATATATCTCCCTTGGATTTCCACTCCCTAAGTGCATCACTTTACACTTCTTTGCATTGAATTTTAATTGCCAAGCATTAGACCATTCTTCTAACTTCTGTAGATCCTTTTTTTTATGTTTTCCATTCTCTCAGGAGTGTCCACTCTGTTACAAATCTTGGTATCATCCGCAAAAAGGCAAACCTTCTAAACCTTTGGCAATGTTGCTCACAAATATATTGAATAGAATCGGTCCCAACATCAATCCCTGAGGCACTCCACTATTCACCTTTCCTTCCTCTGAGTGAATTCCATTAATCACTACCCTCTAGCGTCTGTCAATCAGTTCCTAATTCAGTTCACCACTTTGGGTCCTAACTTCAGCCTGTCAAGTTTATTCAACAGCCTCCTATGAGGAACAGTGTCAAAGGCTTTGCTGAAATACATCTAGCGCACATCAGTTCTCTGGTCACCCACTCAAAGAATTCAATCAGATTCGTTTAGCACGGTTTAATTCTTTGACTGGGTAACCACAGAATTGGATCAAGGAACATGCGCTAGAAAGTGAAATGATGCGATTATGGGGCTTTGGCCATTACCCTCTGGGCGGTATAGAGAGGCAGTTCAGAGGAAAGCAATCAAAATGATGCAGGGTCTGCAACAGAAAGCATGCAAGAAAGGCTTCAAGATCTAAATATATATACTTTATGAGGGAGATATGATACAGTTATTAAAATATTTTAAGAGTATTAATTCACAATGCACAAGAAGGGAACATTTACAAAGGAAAGGGAACTGTAGGGGACATGATTTGAATCTGCAGGGCGATAGACTCAGGAGCAAAGTCAGGAAATTGTTTTTTTTTTTCAGAAAGAGGGTGGGGGAGTAGATGCCTGGAACCACCTCCTGGAGAAAGGTACTGGTGACAAAAATGGTGATTTAGTTCAATAAATGAATGGGATATATACAGAGGCACAAGGATGGAAACCAAACAGCTCAAAATATTGAAATTATTCTCACTTACAAAGGCATGGGGTAAACTGCGTGAAGTGACACACAACCCCAGCTACCTTACTGGACAGACTGGCTGGTCCATTTTGGTCTTTATGTGGTCTCAACAACTAGGTTACTGTACAGCTCCAGAATAACACAGATTACAGTTGCATTGCCACGCTCAGTATAGCATGGATTTATCAATATCTTTCCAAACGTTTTTATTTTAACACGTATTCGGACCCTGTGCTTCATTCACTCCTTCTTCATCAAGCTTTTATCCACCATATCATTGTTTTTCCGAAATATCTCTGTATTTAATTATAGCAAATACAAACCATTTTATTTTCAGATTGTAACCAATTGTGAAAGATGATTACAGTGGACAAATGTGAGGCAGAGGCTGGATATCTGTCCTTTATCCTTGTCATAGTTGAAAGTACTTTTTTGGTTGCTGCAGCAACATTGATTGTCCTAGTGCTGGGGTTGAACTACTGGCAACACTTGGTTGGCTTAAATGCAGCAGTGAAAATTGTTCCTCAGGGAGCCACATGCTCCCAGTTCAAGTGTTAAGGAGGCCAAATGCAGAATTCAATTTAAAGAACTGTAGGAAGGAAGTGGAAATAGGATAAATTAAGTGAGAGGACTATGTCTGTGACCTCCTACACTACACATCAGGCAACTGGCTGTCTTGAGAGGATTCAGGAGCTCCATAAGAAAATATTTTAGTTTTAGTAGCAATTTTGGCTGTGTGAAACATTATCTTTTTAGCCATAAATAAGGAATGTCATACCAGTATATAGAGAAACTCTAAATTAATCTAGGGATTTTCAAACTAGTACAACATAGTTCAACATCAAAAACACTTTGAAAAATACAATATGTGTATGTCTCTCTTTGTTATTAGGATCTTTAATCAAAAAATTCTTTATTTCTCTATTAATCAACAGGGAACCTCCTTAGTTTATAAAAGCTTAATCGTGAACAAGTTTCCGGGTAGTTTCACGGTTTTTTGATTATGTGTTTTTGGTCTCACTTTGTTTATTAGTTTAAGTGACGAAGGAGACTGTGAGTTTTTCAGACCACTCGTTTTTCTCACGTAAATGTGAGTTTTTTACGTTTGATCTTTTTTTTTTCTCCTGTCACTGGGACCTATGATAGTACTCTACTCCTTATTATAGTAGGGGTGTGATAAATACTTTTAGTATTTCCCCTACTAGGAGCTTTGAGGTTCCCTGTTGATTAATAGAGAAATAAGATTGATAGAGATGTTGGTACCAGTATATAGTAAATGTCAGCAGATAAAAACCTGTATAGTCCGTCCAGTCTGCCCAACAAGATGGCCAGAATTGAATCCACTTCTTTGATTAAACACTAGTATACTTAATCTGTCTTTTCTTGCCAATTTTGGGGTACAAGTCTGGTCCTTCTTCCCAACTGCTAGGGTTGCTGTCAAAGCACACTCTAGCCTTGATCTTAATCTGTTTTTGCTGTAGAAGTCTGCCTGGCATTGATATTTAATTCCCAGCCTCAGAAGCCGCCATTCCAGTTACAAGGTCATTTAAGTTTTGGCCTTCGACAGATGAACTACTTTGTCTTGTAATCATTTTACTACAATTCCCTGGCATTACAAGACTTCACAGCTTGGAATGACAACTCCCTTCACTAATCATCTTGTACAGATCTTACAACTTTGCCTCTACTGTTACCGTAAACGTCCCTTTACAGATAAAGATACACAAAGCTTCCTTGGGTTTTTTTTTATCACCATCTCTAAAAGTTACTGAACCTATCAACAACCCTGAAGACCAAACAGCACCCCCAAATGGAACAGTATATAAGGGCTGTTGCCTTCCTGCTGTAGTTTCTTCTTTCTCATTTTTCTTCCTGCTTAGTTATAACCAGTGCAGGGATAATATCAGAAGCCTTCAGTCACTACTCCACAGTGATTTTTCCACTATTTTAACAAACACTCCTACCGTCCCATCTGAAGGAGATTGAAAAGACTGTAGAGTTAAGCAGCTGATGCAGATGGGCAACTAGACAGGCTCTCATGTTCCGGGTCTCTATGGAACCACTTTCCAACAGACTGACCCTGATCTACCAACCGGCAGGTGGCATTGGCACCTTAGTAACATAGTAGATGACGGCAGAAAAAGACCATCCAGTCTGCCCAACAAGACAAACTCATATGTGTACACCTTACCTTGATTTGTACCTGCCTTATTCAGGGCACAGACCGTACAAGTCTGCGCAGCAGTACTTCCCGCCTCCCAACCACCAGTCCCGCCTCCCATCACCGGCTCTGGCACAGACCGTATAAGTCTGCCCTCCACTATCCTCGCCTCCCAACCACCAACCCCTCTTCCCCCCCACCTGCTCCGCCACCCAATTTCGGCTAAGCTTCTGAGGATCCATTCCTTCTGCACAGGATTCCTTTATGCATATCCCACGCATGTTTGAGTTCCGTTACCGTTTTCATCTCCACCACCTCCCGCGGGAGGGCATTCCAAGCATCCACCACCCTCTCCGTGAAAAAATACTTCCTGACATCTTTCCTGAGTCTGCCCCCCTTCAATCTCATTTCATGTCCTCTCGTTCTACCGTCTTCCCATCTCCGGAAAAGATTTGTTTGCGGATTAATACCTTTCAAGTATTTGAACGTCTGTATCATATCACCCCTGTTTCTCCTTTCCTCCAGGGTATACATGTTCAGGTCAGCAAGTCTCTCTTCATACGTCTTGGAACGCAAATCCCGTACCATTCTCGTAGCTTTCCTTTACACAGTTCAGAAAGCAAAGTTGATACATACAAGGGAAATGTCACTTTTGCTCAGCGCCAAAGGGAAGTTAGGGTTTTTTTTTTGTTTGTTTGTTTAAAGTCACATTCTGGAAAGGCTCCTCTGGACAGGTCAAAGATTCAGGTTCAGATCCTATCTGCCAGAGCTGGTTGAGCTTGGATGCACTGCAGAGACAATATGCATAGGTCTTGAAGGAAGGGTGGTGGCAGCTACTATGGAGGCCCTTATCAGTTACAGCGGAATTGAGTCTACACCTCAGAGAAAGCAGACTTCCTGCCTCTGGGCCTACAAGGGTTAATGAGAAGGGATAAAGGTAGCAGAGGACACTGATTATGGGGAATATGGGGAAAGTGTGTCATTATATACACATAAGGCTGACAGAAAATTAACAGTACAAATTTATATACTAAAGTTGTCTTCTCACAAACTGGAAGGGACTCTACTACCCCCCTCCTTTCTGCGGCAGCAAAGCACGATCTCTTAATCCTCCTGAAATTTAACTTAATAAAATGGATTAGCACGTTTATAGGCTAAGTGGGAAACAAACATTACTGTAAATGCTAAAAACATCAATCCACATTATAAAAACGTATCTTGACCTCAAACTTTCAAAGTACTGAAAACATACCGGGATATATTTCTATAACCACAAAGCCTACTGTAAAGCATGTCCTTTTCCTCTCTCATGCATCAATACCTTGTCATTTATTTATTTATTTGTTACATTTGTACCCCACATTTTCCCACATATTAGCATGGAAAAGAAAGTGGTTTCGTTTCAGGCCATTTTCTACATAGATTTTAAAAAATACGAAACACATACATATAAACCTTAGAACAAAACTAAATTGAAAAAAAGTCATTTTAAAGCAAAACTTAAAAGTCTAGGTGCTCGCACATAAAACAAGATATAGTCAACCAACGGTGCTGATTTATATTCCATCTCACCCACTTGTACTCCCTTAATATCATTTAATAAACATATTCTTTGTGCCAGAGGCTCTATAAACAGAGCAAACAACAAGGGAGAAAGCGGACACCCTTGTCTTGTGCCTCGCTTAATTGTAAACACAGAGGAATATCCCCCATTAATTTTGTCTCGCTACAGGAGCCTCATACAGACTCATTAACCATCTTAAAAAACCCTCACTAAACCCGTACAGCTTCTGGACTTACTGGGGTTTCTCCAGAAAGGGGTTTGAGCAGAGATTGGCACTTAGTTTTCTGAAGGCTCAGGTTGCAGCGCTCTCTTGTTGCAGGAGAGAGATCCTTGGGATCTCCTTGGTGGCACATATAAACATTGTGTACCTTTGTGGAGTGTTGTGCCCCATGGTCAGGCTGACCCTGCCCTCATAGCATGAGAACCAGATTGAGATCTTATCATGACCATCCTTTGAGCCGTGTGCCTTCTCCTTGAAGGACCTGATACTGAAGGCAGCTGTTATTGGTGGTGATTGCATTGGTGTGGAAGGTGTTAGAGCTACAATCCTGATCTTGCAATGATGTATATCCCTCCACTTTGGAAGTCTCTGGGTCCTTTGGACAGTGTCATCCTTTCTACCATAGGTGATTTTCCCCATTCCACTTGAATCAGGAGGTGTCTGTGATCATTTTCTGGAATGAAGTTCAGACACAGTTTTGTTTAACAAAACCCTAGCCCCTATACTCTGCACACCTTGAAGCTTGCTTGTGTTCGTTATTGGCTTGCTTTGGTATTGCAGTAAAATAGTCAAACCAATGCTATAAAATTTTACCAGTGTAGCCAGTTCATCTGCATTCACAAAAGGTTAAATATGGCGCAGCAGCTGCAAGCTCACAAAGGAGCCTTGGGCTACTGAAATTTGCTGCCTCATATTTAAAGTGAGTCTATTAAAGGCCCACAGATTTCACAGGAAGCTGAACTCCCTCCATCTCCACAATTTCCCCAGGTGATTGAACCATAGTAGCTTTATTTTCTGGGGTTAGTTTTATTCTGTTGGCTTTAAACCTACTGACAGGTTTCTTAAGCAAGAATTCAGAACAATATAGCCAACATGATCAGCAGAGTTCTCCAGCCTCATGGGTGGTTCATAGATGCAGCAACCTTGAATATATTTCAGGGTTGGGGGATCCATCAGGTTAATATTTTCACTAGTAACAAAAACGTGATTCTACCTCTCTACTGCTCCAATTTCTGTTCTCTAGTAATGTAGCTCCAGATGCACTGGCAATTTCCTGAACTTGATCTCCACCCCCCCCCCCCCCCAAAAAAAAAAAAAAGAATTCTGCGCATAGCAAAACCCCTGCACAGTTCTGGTAAAAGGGTACTCTTCTAAGCCTCGTCAGATCAGAACCACGCAGCAGCCTTATTTGTCTGGAGTAACAAAAATGACAGAAGCAGTCAAACCTTTTATAGACTGGTCCTCAGCTTATCTCTCTATATAAAAGGCAACACCAACGTTCTATGAAGCCTCCAGCCGGAAGTGTGAAGGGGGAGAGATATCCGGTTTCGCCATGAGTGTCTGCCCCGCCCTCTCTGTAACACAAACAGTCAGTGAAGAAAAACATAGCAAAGCAGTGAAGGACTCAGAGGGGGGAGGGGAGAGAGGGCAGAGGGCAGGGACACACACACACTCCCACATGCACACAGAAGAAAACCTTGCTAGCCCCCGTTTCATTTGCATCAGAAATGGGGCTTTTTTACTAGTGCCTCAATAAATTGGTTAGTCTAAATGGCACTTCCTGCCTCTCATTTTTGTTACTGCAGCTGTGGTGGCAGTACCAAAGTCTGCTTTGCTGGATACAGTTTGTAAAGCAGCAACTTGGTCCTTGCTTCATACATATAGTAACGTAGTAGATGACAGCAGTTCAAGACCTATATAGTCCATCCAGTCTGCCCAACAAACTCATAGCATAAGGTATGATGTGATGATACATATGCATACTTGATCTTGATTTGTCCTTACCATTTTCAAGGCACAGACCATAGAAGTCTGCCCGGTACTATCCTTATTCTCCAACTACAGATGCTGACGTTGAAGCCCTCTCCACCTATGATTGGGGCACAGACTGTAGAAGTCTTCCCAGCACTGGCTTTGCTTCTCAGTTTCTGGTGTTGCAATCACCTCTAAGCTTGTTTAGTTCTACGCCTTCCATACATGATTCCTTTGTGTTTATCCCGTGCATTTTTGAATTTGAATTCTGTTCATTTTCACTACCTCCCGCGGGAGGGCACCAACATCTACCACCCTGTCTGTGAAAAAGTACTTCCTGACATTCCTGAGTTGGCCCTCTGCAATCTAAATTCATGCCCCCTAGTTCTATCACCTTCCCTCCTCTGGAAAAGGTTTGTTTGTATAATAATACCTTTCGTATGTCTGTATTATATCGCCCCTGTCTCTCCTTTCCTCCAGGATGTACATCTTCAGGTCATCAAGTCTGTCTTCATAGGTCTTGTGGCGCAAACACCATACCATTTTTGTTACTTTTCTCTGACTCCAAGTCTTTTTACAGCCCTTAGCAAGATACAGCCTCTAAAACTAAACGCCATACTCCAAGTTGGGCCTCAACAAAGACTTGTACAAGGAGAGCAACACTTCCTTTTTTTCCTTTTTTTGGATAACAGAGCTGCGGAGCTGGTGTTGGGAGGCGGGGATAGTACCGGGCAGACTTATACAGTCTGTGCCAGAGCCAATGAGGGAGGCGGGGATAGTGCTGGGCAGACTTGTATGGTCTGTGCCCTGAAAAAGACAAGTACAATTCAAGGTAAGGTATATACAAAAAAGTGGCACATTTCTTGGGCAGACTGGATGGACCGTGCAGGTCTTTTTCTGCCGTCATCTACTATGTTTCCTTTTTTTCTGCTGGTTATACCCCTCTCTATGCAGCCTAGCATCGTTCTGGTTGTGGCCACCGCCTTGTCGCATTGTTTTGCCCCCTTGAGATCCTCAGGCACCATCACCCCAAGGTCCTCCTTCTGGGCTGTGCTTATCAATCTCTCTTCTCCTACTTGGTACATCTCCTTTGGATTGCTGCATCACAAGTGCATCACTCTTCATTTCTTGGCATTAAATTTTAACTCAATCACTACACAATCGGGAAAAATAAATTAAACAATCTGTGCTCAAATAAATATCCTAATATCTAGCACAGTTTAAATAGTATCCTTATATCAAAAATAAAAATCAAACACCACATCAAAAACGAATATAAAGACTGAAAATGAATTGAATACCTCCCGGCGAACAATAGGTGTGCCCTGACAAATCACATTTAATTGCTATAATTAATTTGTACACATTTTATAAAACTATTACAAAAACCTAAAAGCTGAATGATGCATTCATAGGATTTATTTCTATTGAACTATCACCAATTATTTCTGTAGCGCTACAACGCATTGTAGTCTGGGTCACGAGGAGCTGCAAAAGGAATTGAACCCAGTTCTCCAGGATCTCAGGCTTCTGCCCCTAACCATTAGGCTACTCATCTACTTTTTCTGAAGGCTGGCAGTTCCAATCAGAACTCTCTCCCTTCTTTCCATATGGCATGGAACAGGTTAGATCAATGATGGCAAAACTTTCAGAGACCGAGTGCCCAAACAGCAACCCAAAATCTAATTATTTATCGCAAAGGGCCAGCAGGGCAATTTAGCCTCCCTCCCTTCGAGTTCCAGGCCCCCTCCCTCCAAATTTTAAAAGTCATCTATCTTACCTCGTTGGGGTTAGGGCGGTAGCTGCGCTAAAAAGCATGCAGGCTCAGCTCGGTGCTTAGTTCAGTTTTCAGTTTTCCCTTTTCTGTCTCTCTCAGCTCTGGTTCCGCCCTCATTTCCTGTTTCCGCAAGGGCGGGACCAGAGCTGAGAGAGAGAAGGGAAAATTGAACTAAGCACCGAGCCGAGCCTGCATGCTGCCGCCCTAATCCCGATGAGGTAAAATAGATGACTTTTAAAATTCGGAGGGACGGGGCCTGGAACTCGAAGGGAGGAGGGAACGAACTTTCGGTGGGTCTCTCCTCCGCTCCAACACAACTTTGAACTGCTAGCCCGATCGCGCCAGCAGTTCATAGCGGCAGTACGACTCTGGCTGAGGCGACGGCACGCGTGCCAACAGAGAGGGCTCTGCGTGCTCTCTCTGGCACGCGTGCCATAGGTTTGCCATCACTGGGTTAGATTATTTAGAAGATTGAGGCAACCTGCATGGCCATGGGAGCATTGGTAGTAGTGCACATGTCTAGAAAGCGTTGGGAAATGTGTTGGTGCCCTCACCTATACCTGTGACTAGTGAACTGCGAGAGAACACCTGCATACAGATGAGCAACTTCGCTGTATGTCATTGTTTCTTCTCCCCCCAATCTTATAAACATAGTAACATAGTAGATGACGGCAGAAAAAGACCTACATGGTCCATCTAGTCTGCCCAACAAGATAAAACTCATATGTGCTGCTACTTGTGTAAGAAAAAGCATGTCCAGTTCTGTTACTTGATTTCCCATTGACTTTTTCTTATAATACCTAAGGCAGTCTAAATGAGAAACAGAAATTCTTGAACTTGTATTGGCAATGATGTTAACAGTCATTTTTATATGATCTCAACTGGAAGAAAGCAGTAAATTAACTGTGCAGTACATTCTACTTATGACATTAAAATCTAAATCAATATAGTCTGGCAGTTTTTGCAAGTTTTTGATGTATTTTTCTAAAATATTTACAGTGGGAGAGATTTTCAAAATATTCAAGGTTTAAATGGGATATTTGTCAAGATGGGGAGTGATTTAAATTATCTTGCAAAGGGGACTGTTGGGTTTATCTCTGTCAAGCCCTACCAGGTCCTTTGCTGCAAGATCTTGCCCCTCCCCCTCAGCAGCCAGCACACACTGAGCACTGTGGCTCTGCTGGAGTTGCCTTTCACTTTCATAGAGGAAATAGCAGATTTTGCACTGCGGCAGGTACCTTCATTCCTTTGATTCTGTTTGAAAAGGATCCTCATAAGATTTTGGGCCTCAAAACAATACTCCCTTAATATTGGTTATATATATATTTAAACTGAAAATGATGTCTTAGCATTCTGAAAATGGATTTAATGATTATTTTCTCAGGTATATTACATTCCTAATGGGAGTGAGAGGGAAAAGACTGAAGGGGGAAAATACTCTGGAAAATTAAATCTCTCTTCACACAGACCCATTTTCATGTTTTTTTAAAAAATGAAATCTGTGGATCTAGATTAAATGTCCAGAGCAAGCAGCAAGCAGCGTTTACAGAGGTGTTTATCTGGAATCTTAATCATGGATCGATTGAAGTGTCCAGGGTCTGAAAAAATGCCTCCTAGAATCAGAAACTTGGATTGCTGTTCTCCGATGCTGTGCCACTGTAAAGTGGCACGTACAGGCAACACAATTTCACTAATGTTTGGATGTAAGGTGGGTCTAAACAGTGTTTCTGGATACTCTGATTTCTGCCATACATTTCAAATGGAGTGGATGAGTTCGTTTTAAATGGATTGTAGCATTTAGCTTCGGATTACATGTACTTTTTCAATTAGCATGGCTTCTCATGTTTGGCTAAAAATTAATTCTTGCACGTTCACATTTAAGATGTTATGTGAATGAGTTTGAATTTCCTGAATGCTGTATTATAAAATGCTACCATTGTCTATTTAATCAGCTTTAATACTCCTGTAGTCTAGTTACTGCAGTTTTCTTCTGTGCTCTCTTTTGGAGGATTACATACACAGGCAGGGCTGTGCCAACACAGTAAGCGAGGTAAGCATGGCAGGAGGGCGCAGTCCTCTGGGGGGCGCCCCGCCGCACCATGCTTACCTCGCCCTCCCGCTCCCATGTCCCAACTGCCCGCCCTCTTCTCCCCCCCCAACAAGATCCCTTTTAAATTTACCTCCGTCCGGCAGCGAAGGCGCAGCGTCAGTGAAGGAGGCGGCGCTCCCGACGTCTCTACTAGTCTTCCCTTCGCTCAGTGTTCCGCCTTCTTCTGACGTCAAGGAAATGACGTCAGAAGAAGGCGGGACATTGAGCAAAGGGAAGACTAGAGACGTCGGGAGCGTCGCCTCCTTCACTGACGCTGCGCCTTCGTTCACTGCCAGAGGTAAATTTAAAAGGGATCTTGTGGGGGGGGGGGGGGGGGGGGAGAAGAGGACGGGCAGTTGGGACATGGGAGCGGGAGGGCAGGGGAGAGGAGCGTGAATGGAGGGCAGCGATCATTTTCACGGGGGGAAGGGGCGCGTGCGTGCCAACTGTTCGTCTACGGGGGGGGCACCAACTGATCTTCTGCAGGGGGGCGCCACAGACCCTTGGCACGGCCCTGTACACAGGAAGCCTCTCTGTTGGTATGCAGGGCTGGAAATGCCTCCTGACATATTAAACGTAGTGACAGCCTTGGGTTTACAAAATTTAGTGCCTTGGCCTTTTAGTGATTGTAGCATTAAATCAACCGAGTAGCTCCAATATGTTAGAAAAGAAACATATTTTTTATTTTTTTGGTTAAATAATGGAACAAGATCATACTTTGTTGTATTCTGAAATGACAACTGTGTGAAGGATAAAGTGCCTAAAGTTATTAGTATACCAAAAGTTGAAAAAAAGCTGTAATTTGGGATCTACCGGGTACTTCCTGTTGGAGACAGGATACTGGGTTTGATGGACCTTGGATCTGACGTAGCGGGTATATCTGATGTCCTTAAGGTTAGACTGGTGTTAAACACTAGAGCAACTTACACTTAATATCTAAATCATATCTAAATCTACACTACTCAAGCTGTAAAGGACTTAAATACAAAATCTACCTACGTACCCAGCTTTTCCAACATAAGCACACAACTGTGGACCACGCTACCAAAAGCCTTGAAAACGACGTACGACCACCTAAACTTCCGGAAAATACTAAAAACCACTCTGTTTAAAAAGGCATACCCTTCCGGTCCAACTTAAATGCCTGATCTCGGCTACACAAGAAAACTAAAGCACGTAATGAACATAACACAACTTTTCCACTCTACAATTCCTAATGTGGCTCTGCTATATGAACTTTATCATACCACAACATCACATTGTATTTGTTCACACCGGAATCTGCAAACACCTTCCGGTACTATGTAAGCCACATTGAGCCTACAAATAAGTGGGAAAATGTGGGATACAAATGTAACAAATAATAATAATTAATATGCTTGGTGCAGGAAACGTTTGTGAACTGAAACCTAGTAAATTAGGGGTTGATTTGAGTAATTTTAAATAAATGAGGTAGGCATGCGCGAAGCGTAATATTAAATAGCCTATAAAAGAATTGTGTGTTTTTTTTTGTTTTGTTTTTTTTTTTTTTCAATTAAATGAGGGAACAGAGGGATTTACTTAAGGGGTGGTGCAGACGAGCGAGGGGTGAGCAGGGAACACCGCCCCCCGATTCGTGGGCAGATCTTTGTCCCAGGGTACCCCATTAACGGTCCTAAGAAGAAAAGGACCAGGGAGAAAAAAAAAGGCCAGGAGATTATGGATAATGGGATTACCCTGGAAAAGCTAACTGCACAATGGGCTGCGTAAATACTTATTAAGCTTAAAGGGTGAAGGAGAAGGGAGATTGGGGAACGAAGGTTTAAAAGGCTAGATATGGTACATAAAAGTTAGTGGGTTGTTTGTAGGAGGGGGGGGGGGAGGAGTGGGGGGGAGGAAGGGGGGGAGGAGGGGGGAAACAGATAAACTATTGATGATGGCATTTTTGATGGTTGCATATAAGTTTATGATGTTGTTTTAAGGACACTTGTTAAATTTTACGTTTGGCCAAGTATTGTATCATCAATAAAAACCGTTAAAACATAAATAAATGAGGTAGTATGCAGTGTAGATATCCTAAGAAATTAGACCTGACACTTAATTGGTATACATTTGGTAAAGCGATGATTTTTATTACTAGAAATATATTTGCAGTAGTTAAGTGAAATGAGTGTACAGTACGTACCAGGTGGAATATACTTCATACTTGCTTCTTTCTAAATTTGATTATAGGCCATCTCTTAATTTATTTCAGCTAAATGCACACAGTTCCCCTTTTTTGGAGCATTTACACAATTGTTTAAAATGTTTAAATTTGTTTTATGTAATTTTTGTAAAAATTATCTTGTAATGTTATTTGTGAAGCATTTTTTCCCCATGAAAATAGACCTAATTCTATAACCCTTTTAATCATGAGGGTTATGAACCATGCATACAGTTTCATCAGAACATAACATAAGCCTTCTGGTCGCTAGATATTATTGTTGAGCAGTGACTGAGATTCCATTATGTCCCAAGGATCAGTCCATATAAATGGGTTGTGACCACCCACCAACAGGTGGAGATAGAGAGCTCTGAGTTGCGCGTCATAAACTCTTGCACTTAGCAACCAAGCCAGTATTCTCTATCTCTAGCATGTGGGATGAAAGCTCCTGTGTGTTGTGGTGACTTCTGGTTGGCCTCCTGTCCTGCTTGCAGGTTCAGTTGAGTTTGGAGTCAAGAATATCCTGTGCCTCAGGTGTAAACCTAGTGGTCTAGGTCCCTCCCTGCTCCACCATTGCCACTTTCTACCTCTCTATCTCAGTCTTCCCTTCTCTTTTTCTCCAGCCTCTATCTTTAAAAAAAAAAAAAGAAAAAGAGCAGCCACTACGGTTCTTTATGAGAGCGCTTGTGCTGTGGGAAGATTGAGGGGCTTCAGTGCTTTGGAGGTGACAAGACTGGCTGTTTTCTGTGAGTGTATTTATTATTCTCTGTCTGAGACTATTAAGTCTTGTGGGCACTGTGGGGGGGGGGGGGGGGGGGGTAAACTCTTGGCTACTGGTTCCTTCATGCTTTGCTTGACTTGCTTTTGCCTACTTTGGCCATCAGCTCTCTGTCTCCGGGAGTTCAATCCAGCCCGTTCCGATGGCGGTTGTGGTGGACTCAGCACCAGCAGCTCCTGTGCTCCACTAGGCTTTGGCGTCCATTTTGTCTGTGGGTTCCTTGCCTTCTACCTTGTCTTGGAATGTTGGTTTTGCAGGGGTAGAAGTCTCTGCCCTGCCGTTTTTGCATGAATTTGTTCTTTTATTACATCAGACCTTTTTATTAAAGTCGGCTCAAGCTGCCTCTCCTCCTCCTCCTCCTCCTCATGTTGCTTTTGAGGAGCAGCTTCCCAAGAAACAAAAGCTTTCCATTTTGCAGGATTTGGAGAATGTTCCTCCTCGGGTCTCAGGGGAGGTTTTATCTGACTAACCTAGTTCTGCTGATGGCCCCAACTTGGACATTTTAGAGGCAGACAGGGATGATGATCCTACTGTAGCTAGGCTGTTTTTTTTTATTTTTTTATTTTTAACAAGAGGCTTTATTGAGAGAAATCACAAGGTACAACTTAAAACCAGACATATGCTTATCATACAGGTTCCTCTCACATTACTCTAAAAAGCAATAACATTTCTTGTAACTTTTAAACTTTTTTATATATATCTAGGAACACCCCCCCCCTCCCCTTTCCTTCTTCTCGTCTTTGTCTCATTCCTAAAGAAGACTCCAAAATCCATATCTACAATGGAAATTTGGTTACAGGTGTCCATATCTGTTTCCATTTTGTTAAGGTTTTATTCTCCTCGGCCTTTAATTTTTCCATATTACTTATATACCAAACTAAATTATACCATCTCCGGATTGAGGGACAGCTTTCCTGCCTCCACATCCGGGCTATCATCAATCGTGCAGCATTAAAACATTGTTTTGCCAATTGGCCTCCCTGAGTGGTGAGTCCCATAATTGGTTTATTAAATAAAAACACTGCAGGATCCCACGGTATGGAACCCCCCACCCACCTATGTATCCTCTCTCGCACCGATTTCCAGAATGCTTGCACTTTTCTACATGACCACCAAATGTGTCCCATTGTACCAAGCTGCCCACAGCCTCTCCAACATAATTTCGATGTCCCAGGATACATATGACACAGACGTGATGGGGTGAGATACCAACGGTATATTACCTTTGTACTATTTTCTTGAATATAGCTAGGCTGTTTTTGAGAGTGGAGTTTCCTCTGTTGATCACAGAATCTATGGAGGCTTTAAACATTTCTTCCCCTGCTTCTCAGTCATCTGGTCCTGCTCCATCTATTACGTCAGGTACTAAAAGACGACCTGTATCTGTCCATATTCATGAGGCTATGCAGGAGCTTATTGCACCTCAGTGGAAGACACCTGTTTCTAACCTCCGGGTGGCTTGCACTATGTCCAAATTATGTCCCCTTCTGCCGTCTGATTTAGAGCAGTTTGATCTGCCTAATGTGGATGTGTTTATTACTAAACATACCACTATTTCTGTTGAAGGTGGCACTGCATTAAAGGATATGCATGACAGCAAGCTTTGAGGCTTCTTTGAAGCTTGCCTTTCAACTAGCTGCATTAAATTCTTAGGCAGCAGTTTCTTCTTTTTTAGTCAGGGTTTTTTCGTGGATTCAACAATTGTCCATGTTGGACTGGACTCTCTTCCAGACTTTCTCCCTACCCTAGAGGCGGGGTTGTCCTATTTGTCGGATGCTCTTTATGATATTTTCAGAGTGTCAGCTAAGGGTATGGCCTTGGCCATTTCAGTACGGCGCCGACTATGGCTGAGGCATTGGGCCAATGATGTGGCATCCAAATCTCGTCTGGCAAAGTTGCCTTTTTGGGGAAAACTACTCTTTGATGTGGATTTGGAGAAGATTGTTAGACCTGGGAGATTCCAAGGTCCAGTGGCTACCTGAGGACAAGCCTAAGCCTCATCTCTGGGCGGCTAAGTCTTGTTTTTGAGAAGGGTGGAGGTGTAGACCTGGGAAGGCTAGTGCTTCTGCTCAGAAACCTTGCTTTCCTCAGACTCGGTCATTTTTTCAGGAGGCAAGAAGTCCTTTTCCTCAAGATCCCCCCTCTCTCTCTCTCTTTGCAGCCCTTGCAATGATGGGGTTGAGGTTCACTTCTTGTACATAGACATAGGTGGGTGTCTTTCCCACTTAAACAAGGAGTGGATCACAATTGCTGCAGACCAATGGGTCCTCGATATCTTTCTCCATGGCTGCAAGCTAGAATTTTTAAAGCCACTTGCGATCTTTTCATTTTGTCCCCTTATGGCAGCTCTGCAAAGAGTTGGACAGTGTTAACTACCTTAGCCTCTTTAAGGCGACTGAGGGGCCATTCAGGCCATTCCTGCGGCAGACAGGGGCGCGGGTTGATATTCCATCTATTTTGCGGTCCCAAAGAAAGAAGACTGTTTTTGCCCAGCTCTGGTTCTCAGAGTGGTGAACAAGTCTCTCAGAGTGCTGCACTTTCACATGGAGACTCTTTGTTCTGTCATAGACTCGGACCAGCCAGGTGAGTTTCTCACCTCATTGGACCTGAAGGAGGCTTATTTTCATATTCCAATTTGTCCGCCACATGGGAAATTTCTCTGTTTTTTCTACCCTTGGAGATCATCAATTTGAAAGCCATGCATTTTGATCTTGCCACTGCACCTTGTACATTTTCAAAAGTTATGCTGGCAGCAGCAGCCTTTCTTTGCCAGCAAGGGATCCAGGTACATCCTTACCTGGACAATTGGCTAATTTGGACACCTTCTTATCAAAAGAGCCTTTGCAGTACACAGTCCTGTCTCTTCTTTCTGTGCTGGGTTAGGTGGTGAATTACAGCAAGTTTCATCTCACCCCCACCCAGACCCTGGAGTTTCTGGGAGTGTGCTTTAGTGCCCAGGCGGGGAAGGTTTTCCTGCATGAGCGTCATCGGCTGAAGCTCAAGCAACACATTCTCAGGCTTCTCTCTTCCCTGCCCGCGGGCATGGGGTTATGCTTAGGTTCTCGGTTCTATGGCGGCAACTTTGGATGTTCTGCCTTGGGTGAAGTTCCACATGCGGCCCCTACAGTCGTCCCTATTGAGTTGGTGGTCTCCGGTCTTGGGGACATACAACCAGCTGGTGCTATGGACACCTTGAGCCAGATGGTCTGACTTGGTGGCCTCTCCAATCGCATACTTAGGTGGGGTTGCCATTACAGATTCCTAGTTGGTATGTTGTCACCTCTGATGCCAGCCTCTTCAGATGGGGAGCCCATTATCTCCACCACTCTGCACAGGTTCGCTGGTCGAGAGTGGAGGCTTCCTGGTCCATCAATCAGCTGTCTGGAAAGCTCTACTAGCCTTTGTGCCTCTTCTTCATGGGAGGTTGGTGTACCTGCTCTTGGACAATGTCACAGCAACAGACAAGAAGGAACAAAGAGTGTATCTGTAGCCCAGGAGATGTGTCGTCTTTCTCAGTAGGCGGAATTGAACATTCAGATGATTTCAGCGTCTCGCATAGCGAGTTCACTGAACTCGCAAGTGGATTTCCTCAGTGTCTCTGGACCCGGGGGAATGGCAACTGTCAAAGACTGCATTTTGCCTGATTTTCACACAGTGGAGCCTTCCAGTTCTGGACCTCATGGCATCTATGAGCAAGTACAGATTCTACAGCCGCTTCGGGGAGAAAGATTCTCTAGGAATGGATGCACTGGTACAGCCTTGGCTGTCGGTCGGCCTCCTATTCATGTTTCCTCTGTGGCCTCTTGTGGGAAGGACGTTGCACAGGATTGTGTGTCATCCTGGGCAGGTCATTCTTGCAGCTCTGGACTGGCCCAGATGTCCTTGGTATGCGGGTAATGTGGATGATATTACTACCTTGCTGCAAGCCCAAAAGCAGTCCACTATTTATTCTAGAGTGTGGAGAACATTTGAGAGCTGGTCTGCACAGAATGGTGTTTCTCCATTTCATGCTTCCTTGTCTCAAATTTTATCCTTCCTTCAGGAGGGATTAAAAAAAAAAGTCATCTAGCACAGGTACTAAGCAGAGGCAAAACATATGGACAGATAAGATAGAGTAACAGGAGTTTGATAAGAATGGCTGTTAAGAGGAAAAAATGCACATAGAGTGTCAGGTAGTTACTGAATGACAAAGGTATTAAAAACAAATAGGAAATAAATCCCATTTCTCGAATCTCTAGGTTTCCATGAACAGCTCTGCATGGGATAGTCTCTACTGAAACCAAATGGAAGCTGACTAATGGGAGGGTGGTTGTGGATGCACATTAGTAATAGGTGGGGTCCATGGCACACTCATTCTTTCTCTCCCCTGTAGTCTTCACACCCTCTCATCCCCTTCTTTACCAGACATATTGTTGCACCTATTCTTCCACTGGGGAGGAGAGGGGACAGCCCATACTCCCTACTACCTTTGAGCTGCTGTGACCTGCCTCACTTCTCTGGTGACAGGGCCCAAGTTTTTTGCCTCCCCAAGCCTCAGTCTATACTGTTGCCTATGGGAGCTAGGTACCTATTCCACCATGGGAGCTCCTACTTATACCATTATGGATTAAAGACTCCTGCTGGCAATTAAACATACCAAAAAAGGAGAAAAAACCCCCCCTTTGTCGAAAATCTAGCAGGAAATATGAGTAGGGATGGACCAAGGGCTTTCCACAGAAGAGGAGAAAGAGGAACCAGAGGATAAAAGTTTGGTACTCCCGTCGAAAGCCCTTGGTCTATCCATACTCATGATATTTGCTGCTACATTCCTGCTGGCACCAAGTAACTTTGGCTTTGTTGTCTCTGCTTCTACACGTCTTAGTGAACTCCTTGTATAGATTTCATAAGGCTCCCAGATTAGAGAAACACCAGTTGCCACAAGAAAGCTTGGGACAGATATATAGGGGAAGAGTAGTAGATGGCATGGATGGGTAGATTAGATAGACAATATGGTCTTTATCTGCCTTCATTTTTTCTATGTTTGGGGCCTGTAGACTCTTCAGGCTGCAAGCATCAACCTTTAGGTTAGAAGGCTTGCTGATATTTTTATTTTATTATTATTATTTTTTTGTTACATTTGTACCCCGCGCTTTCCCACTCATGGCAGGCTCAATGCAGCTTACATGGGGCAATGGAGGGTTAAGTGACTTGCCCAGACTCACAAGGAGCTGCCTGTGCCTGAAGTGGGAATCGAACTCAGTTCCTCAGTTCCTCAGGACCAAAGTCCACCACCCTAACCAACACTAGGCCACTCCTCCACTGTTGCTACTATTTGAGATTCTACATGGAATGATGCTATTCCACGAGCAACATTCCATGTAGAAGTCGGCCCTTGCAGGTCACCAATGTGGCCGCGCAGGCTTCTGCTTCTGTGAGTCTGACGTCCTGCACGTACGTGCAGGACGTCAGACTCACAGAAACAGAAGCCTGCGCAGCCTTCTACATGGAATGTTGCTAGTGGAATAGCAACATTCCATGTAGAATCTCCAATAGTATCTATTTTATTTTTGTTACATTTGTACCCCGCGCTTTCCCACTCATGGCAGGCTCAATATGGCTTACATGGGGCAATGGAGGGTTAAGTGACTTGCCCAGACTCACAAGGAGCTGCCTGTGCCTGAAGTGGGAATCAAACTCAGTTCCTCAGGACCAAAGTCCACCACCCTAACCAACACTAGGCCACTCCTCCACTGTTGCTACTATTTGAGATTCTACATGGAATGATGCTATTCCACTAGCAACATTCCATGTAGAAGTCGGCCCTTGCAGGTCACCAATGTGGCTGCGCAGGCTTCTGTTTCTGTGAGTCTGACGTCCTGCACGTACGTGCAGGACGTCAGACTCACAGAAGCAGAAGCCTGCGCAGCCTTCTACATGGAATGTTGCTAGTGGAATAGCAACATTCCATGTAGAATCTCCAATAGTAGCAACATTCCATGTAGAATCTCCAATAGTATCTATTTTATTTTTGTTACAGTTGTACCCCGTGCTTTCCCACTCATGGCAGGCTCAATGCGGCTTACATGGGGCAATGGAGGGTTAAGTGACTTGCCCAGAGTCACAAGGAGCTGCCTGTGCCTGAAGTGGGAATCGAACTCAGTTCCTCAGTTCCCCAGGACCAAAGTCCACCACCCTAACCACTAGGCCACTCCTAGAAGTGAACTAATTTCTTTAGAGATGAGTCAAGGAGGCAATGGATGGTAGTAGGATCAGACTGAAGATAATAGGAAACAGCATAAGGAATGGCAAGCCAAATGCAAAGCACTAATAAGGAAGGCAAGAAAGATTTGGAAAGGAAGCCTGCTCTGGAGGCAAAAAAAACACATAAAAGCTTTTGTAGGTACATTTGAAGCAAAAAGTTGGTGAAGGAATCATTTGGGCTGCTAGAGGATCAAGAGTTAGGAAGCGCAAGGATATAACGGAGAGTCTAAATGAATTCTTTTCTTCGGTATTCACTGAGGAAGATGTGGGGGAGATTCCCCGTCAGAAATAGTATTTAATGATGGTAAGCTGGAGGAACTGGAACAATGAAGCAGTTTGACAAACGAAAGAGTAGCTAATCATCTGGACAGGATGGCTTATGTCCCGGAATGCGGATAGAACTAAAAAAAATGAACTTGCAGAGCTATTAGTAATTTGTAATGTATCTTTAAAATCATGCATGGTACTGGAAGATTGCAATGTGGCCAATGTAACACCAGTTTTTAAAAGGGGTTCCATAGGTGCTCTGGGAAATTAGACAGATGAGCCTGACGTTGGTGCCAGACAAAATGGTAGAGTCTAGGAAAAAAAAAAATACTGAGCATATACATAGGCATGGATTAATGGTGTTGGCCATTTAGTACGGAACACCAATGCAGTCCACGAGTCCTGAAGCAGCTCCAGCGAAACGCTGGCCACTGTTGGCCGTGGGCTTTGATTTATCTAATTTCTGGCACTGAAAGAAGAAGGCTGCACTGAAACCTTTAAAGCTAAATAATGTGTTTACTCTTTTTGATTTTTTTTTTTTTAATAAAATTTGTATTAATAGGAGATTTATTTATGCCTATGACAAAGAGTGATTAGCTCCTAAGACTATTTTCTGTCTGGAGCTTTTGGGGGCTTTTCCCTCCTATCTATTTAAAGTTTAAGAGACATTGATGTTTTATTTTAACTTTGTAAACCATTTTGACATCCATGGAAGAAAGTTGGAATATCAAACTCTAAAAATAAAATAAATTTCTCTATGCTTGTGTGCTTGTTATTTTATTGGAGAATCCTTAATATACATAGTGGGGTTCCCCAGGGGTCTGTGCGGGGACTGCTGCTTTTTAACATATTTATAAATGATCTGGAAACAGGAATAATGAGTGAGGTGATCAGATTTGCTGACGACAGTTAAAGCTGTTAAATCACAAGAGGAATTGCGAAAAATTACAAGAGGACCTTATGAGACTGGGTGACAATGAGGCATATTTTCAAAGCACTTAGCCTTCCAAAGTTCCATAGAAACCTATGGAACTTTGGAAGGCTAAGTGCTTTGAAAATATGCCTCATGGTGCATTTAATGTGAGGAAGTGCAAAGTAATGCATATAGGGAAGAGGAACTCAAACTATAGTTGCATGATACAGTGTTCCACATTAGGAATCACAGTCTAGGAAAAGGATTTATGTGTCATTGATAAGTTGAAACCCTCAGCTTAGTGTGCAGCAGCTGCTAAGAAAGGAAATAGAGTGTTAGGAATTATTAGGCAAGGAATGGAGAACAAAACTGAGAATTTAATAATGCCTTTATATTGCTCCATGATGCGACTGCACTTCAAATATTGTGTGCAATTCTGGTTACCACAGTTCAAAAAAGATATAGCAGAATTAGAAAAGATACAAAGAAGGGCAACGAAAATGATAAAGGGGATGGGTTGACTTCCCTGCGAGGAAAGGCTAAAGCGGCTAGGGCTCTTCATTTGGAGATGAGGAGAAGGCTGAGGGTAGATATGATAGAGGTCTATAAAATGTGGAGTGGAGTGGAATGGGTAGACATGAATCACTTGCTTACTCTTTCCAAAAACGCAAGGGCTAGGGGGCATACAATGAAGTTTCTAAGTACTAAATTTAAAACAAATTCAAGAAATATTTCTGTACATGATCTGTACTTAAACTGTGGAATTTGTTGCCAGAGAATGTGGTAAAAGCAGTTAGCTTAGTAGGGCTTTAAAAAGGTTTGGACAAGTTCCTAAAAGAAAAATCCATAAAAGGAAATGCCAGTGCTTATTCCTGGAATAAGTAGCATAAAATCTGTTTGACTCTTTGGGTTCTTGTCAGATACTTGTGACCTGGATTGGCCACGTTGGAAACAGGTTGCTGAGTCTTGATGGACCTTTGGTCTGTCCCTGTACAGCAATGCTCAAGTAGTTATGGATCAAATAAGAATTCTTTGTTACTCCTCAGACCCTCTTCTGCAGCCATTTCAAACTTTATCTAGGAAGTACTTCATTGGAGCAGCAGAGAGACATATTTTTTTTCTTACCCTAGAAAGTGTGATTCTCCATTACCTCATTCCAGTTCTACACAGCTGAGCAACCAGAAACCACTATGCAATCAAAACTAGGATGATATAACCAAAATGCTAGTATCCATTTTGGAGATTCATGTTGTTGAGGGAATTCTAATGTTTTACATAAATTATTGGTCCAGTGTTACTAAACATGACCAAGACTGAACTTCTTATCTTTCCCGCTAAATCAACTTCTCTTCTTCCCCCATTTGCTATCTCTGTATATAACTCTGATCCTCATTGTTTCATCAGCTCGTAACCTTGGGGTCAACTTCGACTCCTTTCTCTCCTTCTCTGCACATATTTAACAGACTTCTAAAACCTGTCGTTTCTTTCTCTATAATATCACCAAAATTCGTCCTTTCCTTTCTGAGCACTACCAGAACCCTTATCCACACTCTTATCACTTCTCACTTAGACTATTGCAACTTGCTTCTCACGGGTCTCCCACTTAGCCATCTCTCTCCCCTTCAACCTGTTCAAAATTCTGCTGCATGACTTATATTCTGCCAGTGTCGCTATGCTCATATTAGCCCTCTCCTCACTTCACTGGCTTCCTATCCGTTTCCGCATACAGTTCAAACTCATCTTATTGACTTACAAGTGCATTCACTCTGCAGCTCCACAGTACCTCTCCACTCTCATCTCTCCCTACATTCCTCCCCGGGAACTCCGTTCACTGGGTAAATCTCTCTTATCTGCAGTGGCGTTCCATGGTTGGCTGACACCTGGGACGGATCGCCGCTGCGTGGACCCCCCCCGGCGCAGCGCCTCTCACTCCCCCCCGACAGTCCCACCTGCCTACCACCTGAGCTCCGTGCACCCAGCACCTCGAATCTGCAGCGCTGCTGACTGTAAAAGAAGAAAATTGTCTCATCGTTGGCCCTTTCCTCGCACTGTGTCCCGCCCTCTGATGTAACTTCCTATTTCCTCGAGGGCGGGACACAGTGAGGGAAGAGCCAACGATGAGACAATTTTCTTTTTACAGTCAGCAGCGCTGCAGATTTGAGGTGCTGGGTGCACGGAGCTCAGCTGATAGGCAGGTGGGGACTGTCGGATGGGGGGGGGAGTGAGAGGTGCTGCGCCGGGGAAGTCCACGCCGGGGGGGGGGGGGTGGACGGAGCACCCCCCCACCCGTTGACACCCGGGGTGGACCGCCCCCACCGCCCCGCCCTTGCTACGCCACTGCTTATCTGCACCCTTCTTCTCCACTGCTAACTCCAGACTCCGTTCCTTTTATTTTGCTGCACCATATGCCTGGAATAGACTTCCAGAGCTGGTACGTCAAGTTCCATCTTGGGCCGTCTTCAAATCTAGGCTAAAAGCTCACCTTTTTGGTGCTGCTTTGAACTCCTAATCCTTACTCGTTCAGTACCCATGTTTTACCATTCCCACCTTAGTAATTCCCTTATCTCTTATTTGTCCTGTTTGTCTGTCCTAATTAGATTGTAACTCTGTTGAGCAGTGACTGTCTCTTCATGTCCAGTGTACAGTGCTGTGCACGTCTAGTAGCTCTATAGAAATAAGTAGTAATTGTATTAGTTTATTTCGAATAGCAGTAATCACTAGATTTTTAAATATGTTAACTTACTTGTTTCTTGCCTCTTGGCATTTTAATCCTCAAATTCACTTTATTTTTACCTTATGTTATTGCTGTCCACCAAAATATCAAGGTACATATGTAAAAAAAAAAAAAAAGCCTAACTCAAATTACAAAAAAAAAAATACATAATTAAAAAAAAAAAACAGTATCAAAATAAAACAACCTTATAATTTGCACTGTTTGTTATGATCAGGCCACGTTGGTTCCTTCTAATGGTGGGTTTATAGGAGTGGAGGAATAGGCTAATGGTTAGTGCAGTGAGCTGAGGGAACTGGGTTTGATTCCCACTGCAGCTCTTTGTGACCCTGAGCAAGTCACTTAACCCTTCGTTGCCCCAGATACAAAATAAAAATAAAAAAAATCTTAGATTGTGAGCCCACTAGGGACAGAGAGAGTACCTGCATAATGTGTACAGTACTGCGTATGTCTAGTAGTGCTATAGAAAGTAGTAGTTGTAGAATCTGTAGGATCTGAGGGGCCAAGGATTCTACATGGGCTGCCCAAGTGAGGACCCAGGGTGATCAGGAGTGGGTAGTATTGTGATCTCAGGTCTCAGGAATGCTAGTGGTGCTGTTAGTGCCTGGCATCACCATGAGTTGTAGTCATGCTTCATCAGCCATTTGCTCTTCCAGAGCTTTGCTGATTCTCGCTGTCTTGTAGATTTCATGCTGGTGAATATAGGCAATGTAAAGAATGGCATAAAATACGGTCAACTCTGAAAAAAGAAGTATAACTGCTAAAATTGTAACAAACTGATCATGTCTGCAATTTTTTTTTTAAATTGTGTATGTTTGTTGCCAAGTTGTCACTGGCTCCCTATCCGCTTCCGCATACAGTTCAAACTTCTCCTATTGACCTACAAGTGCATCCACTCCGCAGCTCCTCAGTACCTCCCTCCGCTCTCATCTCTCCCTACACTCCTCCCCGTGAAGTCCGTTCGCTGGGTAAATATCTCCTGTCGTCCCCCTTCTCCCCCACTGCTAACTCCAGGCTCCGTTCCTTCTATCTCGCTGCTCCCTATGCCTGGAATAGACTCCCTGAGCCGGTACGTCAGGCTCAGTCTCTGGCTGTCTTCAAATCTAGGCTTAATAAAGCCCACCTCTTTGCTACTGCTTTCGACTCCTAACCATGACTCTCTTACTCAACACCCTCACTTATCACCCCCTACCGCTGCAATTTCCCCACCCCTAGCTGTCTGTTCGTCTGTCCAATTTAGATTGTAAGCTCTGTTGAGCAGGGACTGTCTCTTCGTGCTCATTTGTACAGCGCTGCGTAAGTCTAGTAGCGCTATAGAAATGTTTAATAGTAGTAGTATGAGCCAAGTATAGGACAGTCAAGCCATTGTGACATCACTGATGAGGTTGGCTCTTAGGCATTGGTGGACTGAGGCATTATGACATCACAATGTCAGCTCTGGTTAAATCACCGCAGCTCCTCAGTACCTTTCCGCTCTCATCTCTCCCTACACTCCTCCCCGTGAACTCCGTTCGCTGGGTAAATGTCTCCTGTCGTCCCCCTTCTCCCCCACTGCTAACTCCAGGCTCCGTTCCTTCTATCTCGCTGCTCCCTATGCCTGGAATAGACTCCCTGAGCCGGTACGTCAGGCTCAGTCTCTGGCTGTCTTCAAATCTAGGCTTAAAGCCCACCTCTTTGCTACTACTAACCATGACTCTCTTACTCAGTACCCTCACTTATCACCCCCACCACTGCAATTTCCCCACCCCTAGCTGTCTGTTCGTCTGTCCAATTTAGATTGTAAGCTCTGTTGAGCAGGGACTGTCTCTTCGTGCTCATTTGTACAGCGCTGCGTAAATCTAGTAGCGCTATAGGAATGTTTAGTAGTAGTATAAAGAGCCATGACAATATGTTCACTGGGCAGCACTGATGAACTTCTGCAAATGCAGCATTCTCATGTAAATGCTAAATCACCATTATAGATATTCTAGTGTCTGATAAAGGAACACCTAAGTGATTTAAGTGTGCCAAATAAGTGTGCAAAAATCAGTGAAAATTTCAAGAGTCCTACAAAACGTAAATGTGATCCTACAGTATAATGTTCTGCGTTGTAATTGAAACTTTTTAAATGGCAATGTTGTGCAATAAGCAGTTTATTCTTCTGAGCAAGGTGATTCAATAATATGCATAAAAACTTATCTATAGGCAGAAAATCTGCAGTTCACATAGCACCCCATTTCACCTGGTACTTCAGGAACCGCTAAGTATATGCCAAAATTTGCCGATCAAATGGTGGACACTTTAGAACACCAACATTGTCCTCCCACAGTAAAAGGAAAGCGTGATGACATACGATGCCCAATTTTATTGAAACAAAAGCTTACACAATGTCATGTCATTAAAATCTTGGAATCTTAAAGATAGTAATTTGAAAATTCAGACCTGTTCGTGTAATATTAAATGTGACTGTTCCTTTGAAAATCTTAAACAATCAGTTCATTAATAAGCCACCGGAACTGATTAAAAGTGTAGTGACACTGGTGGTGAATTTAGGAAAACTGTTAAACTACTGTTAAAATTAGTTTTGCTATATAAATCCTAATTTAATCTGTGCCAGACTTGTCCAAGTTCAGCCCTTGAGGGCTGCAAGCAGACCAGGTTTTTAGGCTATCGCAAATGAATATGCATGAGAGAGAGAGAGGACTGAACTTGGACAAGCCTGATCTGTGTTATACAAGGTAAGTTTTTTGCTACCTGTTAGCATGCAGATACAGAAGAGTTGAGCGTTTTAGAATTTAATAAAGACCCTGTATTTTGCACAAAATGTTTTCTTTCTTTCCATAGAAATATCGATATCAGGATGATGACACAGCGTCACAAGAAAATAGCTCTCCCTGTATAACTGGTGAACTGAAAGGTCCAGAGCTAGTCCATGTATCAGAGAAGAACTTATCACAGATAGAAAATGTGCATGGGTTTGTTTCCCATTCTCATATTTCCCCAGTAAAGGTAAGAGATATTTAGTAAATATTTTATTTCTATCAAAATATTCATTTAAAATGCATACCTTTTGGCGTAGTGTATTTCCTTCATCTGAATTTCACAAAATTGTTTCCCAGCCTTGTCAGATATCATGGGTAATAACCTTATGGTGGACTTGTAACTTTTCTAGTTCTGCAGGCTTAGCTCTACAGAAAGAGTACTTGTGCTAAGTAAGTAAATATTGCTTTTAATAATCTGCTTGGTATTACATAATTTATTTTCAAGTTATCTTTAGTAGATCAGTTCATTTTAGCAAGACACATTTCTCAAATTAAAATGGATTAATTTACAGGAAATATGCACTGTAATATCAAATGTTTTTACCTACCAGATAAGTCCTAAGAGATAAGAGAGGTGTTGAACAGAAATTGCTTTCAAAGTAAGCTTTGCAGAGGAAATTTGCTGCTAGCACTCTGAACCTTTGAAATGTTTTTGATTGTATAATTAATAGCAATTGTTTTGTACGTTTACACCATAATTCCATAGCAGAAATCCATTTGGTCTTTTGCGTTCCTGTTTATCTTCGGTGTACCTCTGTAAAAGTTTGTTTTTTTAATGTGACTTTTCTTGAATGCCCTGAAAGGGCATTGGGGGTCGTCTTTTTCATTTGTAAGGAAGAAGCGAGTTACCCACAAATGAACTTGGTTGTAAGTAGACATATTTTTTTACAAGGTATGTGTGAAAGGTTGGAAAAATATTAGGTATATTGTGGAGTCCGTGCACCTAAGTAAGCCTCTGAACAAAGTGATGGCAGCCTTTGTCAGTCATAGGACAACAGGATTCCACCTTCACTTTTGGAGGAAACTCTGAAGGTCATGGAAATTCAGTTTCTAGTGTCTTCCTTCACAGGAGTCCATGGAAGAAAGGAGAAGACTGTCTGTGTCCACTGTTGGGGCTTTGCTGAACCTGGGTTCTGCTGCCTAAGTGACCCATCAGTTACTAATCACAGGAAGGCAGTCACCCCCAAGCCAGCCAGGCCTGAACCAGCAGAGCCGCTAAGGGAGAGGTGATATGCAGACCAAATGAGAGTCTGTGGATAGAGCAACAGAGCAGCCCGTGTACCAAGGGAGAGGTAACTGTTCAGTTTCTATTGGGAAAGGATAATTCAATGTTGTAGGAAGGGACCCGACTCATGGGTGCTTTCCTGTTCTGCCTCCTGAGCATTCAGAGAACTCAAGAGAAGTATGTGGAGTGTGATCTGTCACCCAGATTCATACACCTAGCCTTCCAGTCAGTTTATTGGATGCAAACTGTTTTGCACACCTGCACTTGTGGGGAGGGAGAGCCAAGTGGATCTCCTGAAGCCTATCTCCATACTGGAGGGAATATTTTTCTTGGTTACAGGATCACTAAGAGGAGGATTGATATTTGAGTCTACAACAACCTTGCATCTTTTAAATTCAAGTGTCATGAAGATAGCCTGAAGGGGAGTATGATTCCAAAGGTTCCATCAAGGGAACAGAAAAAAAGTGTGTCCACCTGGGAACCAAGATAAGGAAGGAAAATTCAATTAAGAACTTTGAACAGCCAGTTTTACTTTGGTCTTGTCTAGTGATTTTTGCCTGAAGAGGACTGTATTGCATTTTTTGGGGTTTGGGGGGGGGGGGGGGCTAAAAAAAATGGTTTCTCTTTTTATTTGAATTGGTGACCTACTTTGCTGTTTCATTGGGTTTTTCCCATTTAAAGCAACAGGCAACCAATAAATGTCTTTTGTGTAATGTTTCCGGCTGGCTTCAGTGAGAGGCTGGCTACATACCTTTGTTCAGTGCTGCCACCTATCCGTATAGTGGCATTGAATGTGCACACTTTTTTAAAAATGCCATGTTTGGCATTAAAAAAAAAATACAGATACTGTTGAGTCTTGTTCTGGTTGTGTATAATCATGAGGAAAGTTTAAAACGGGCTGTTTTAGACTTTCATTTTCAGCAGTATAGATTTCCTTTTTTATTTAGCATACCAAGGGGTCCTTTTACTAAGCTGCAATAAATGCTTTACTGCAGGTTAAAAAGGCTTACCACAGGACGCAGTCGGTGTCTTATGGTATGTTCCTAATCTGAATGCGCTACCTGCATGCTAAAAAAATAAATTTTAAATTTGCGAGGAGGGGGGCATGTCTAGGGGCGGAGCGAGCGTGCGTTCCTGAGCTAATTGGTTAGTGCAGCTACATTACCGTGCACTGATTATCGCAGGATTACCGTGTGAGCCCTTAACTGCCCACAAAATAGGTGTCAGTAAGTGCTAACGTGGTAATTTTTAATGATCTGTCACTAATGGCGACAGTGCATGGCCGTTAATGCAAAAAAAAAAAAAAAAAAAGGAAAATCAGCACTTTTTCTGCTGTGCCAGAAAAACCCATGCAAGGGTGTGCTGAGGCCATTTTATACTGCAGCTTAGTAAAAGAGCCCCCAAGCCTTTGAACTGGTTGTTTTATTTATTTTAGTACATTTCTACCCCACATTTACCCACATGAGGAGGCGCAATGTGGCTTATAATAAATCAGGATACAAAACAGGACAATGATGGCCTAGAAACAGAAAGTGACAGGAGGGGTAGGAACAGGATATAACACAGGGTAGATGACAGGGTTGAAGCGACGGCAAGTGGGAGAGGTTAAGCATTGGAGTTGCCAGTGGAGTAAGCCTTGATGAGTAAGAACGTCTTCAAGGACTTCTTGAACAGTTGGTGGTCGGCGAGCTCCTTAAGTTGTTTCGGTAGGACATTCCAATATTTTGGACTGATGTAAGGGGAAGGATGATGCAAAAAGAGTCTTGTATTTAACATTCCTGCAGGTTGGAAAATGGAATATATAGAACTTCAAAATGACACTAGTTGTATTTTTTTTGTTGGTTTTGAGAGTCCTTGTACTGAACCGTTGGATATGCCTTGTGTTTTTGGCTTTAAGGTGAAAAACTGGAAACATGTTACCTCCCCAGATCTCCATAACAAACAAAGGTCCTCTTTTACTAAGTGACGGTAAGCCCAACATGGGCTTACCTCTCATTTAACAGGAAGTACTGCCGGGCTACCGCACCAGCTCAGAGGTGCTTCCCACCCCTAGCGTGTCGTCATATCTGGTGCTACAAAAATAGCACCAGAGTGTACCCAGTGGTGATTAGGCAGTGCCGCGCGTTGCCCAGTTACCGCCGGGTTAGCGCGGGAGCCCCTAACGTCACCTCAGTGGGTGACGGTAAGGGCCCCCCCCAAATGGTCGTGCAACAAGTGCTTTACTTGTCGCACAGCCATTTCCTGTAGGAAAAAGAGACTTCCCTTTTACCTGCTGTGGTAAAAGGAGGCCTCGGTGAGTGTGGAAAACACACGTTGATGTCAGTGCAAGCTCGCTATTGCTGCAGCTTGGTAAAGGGAGCCCAAAATGGTGTATGACAGCTAAAATGGAATATGTTTAAACAATTTGCAATGTCTTGCTGAGCTTCAACATTAACAAATTCAGTATGTGTTTCATGTAGCTGAAATGAAAATTTATTGTAGCAGTTGGTAAAAGAAGCATGTTTTCTGAAAAAACTATTCTGATTAACTGTTTTTGTGCTGGGTTTTAGTTTGCCAGATTTCCTAGTTTGAGGGATTGCTTCTGAGAAGGTACTTTGGTTTACTCCCACTACATTTTATCAGAAATCTTCAACGATATCAAGAGTGGATTGAACATCATGCACTCATGGGCAAACTCATTTCAAATGAAGCTGAATATAAAACGCATTGCCTTATCCTCTCATCCCAGTACAACAATTACAAACCCACAACCTTATTCACTCCAGATCATTCCCTTCCCATCTCTGATAGTCTCAAAATACTAGGTGTTACTATTGATCGAAATCTTACACTTGAGTCCCAAGTCAACCCCACTGTAAAGAAAATGTTTCATTCAATGTGGAAACTCAAGCGTATAAAACCTTTATTCCCAAGGGATGTTTTCCTTAATTTAATTCAGTCAATGGTATTAAGCCACGTTGATTACTGCAATGGAATCTATACGGGATGTAAAGAACAACTCACAAAGAAACTCCAGATGGCACAAAACACAGCAGCCAGATTAATATTTGGTAAGACACGATTCCAAAGCGCCACACCACTCCGTGAAAAACTGCACTGGCTTCCTATCAGAGAACGTATCTCTTTCAAAATCTGCACCTTAGTCCATAAGATTATCTACGGTGAAGTCCCAGGTTACATGATTGACCTAATCAATCTCCCAATCAGAAATAGTACCAGTTCATCACGGTCTTACCTGAATCTCCACTACCCAAATTGCAAAGGACTAAAATACAAGACAACCCATGCATCCAACTTCTCTTACATATGCACGCACCTGTGGAACGCACTGCCACAAGTGGTGAAAACAACTTACGATCACCTAGAATTCAGAAAATTATTAGACTCGCCTATTCGGAAAGGCATATCCGACTGACCCAACTTAAATGACTCAACCCTGCAACACTTCACTATCAAAGATTGTATTGGACATTAACAAAAAAACCCTTTTACCTCAAACCCAACTTGATGGAATCTTATCTTCCCTATCCCACTACAACATTTTATACTTATCCCGTACTGGATTTGGTGAATACCTTCATGGTATTATGTAAGCCACATTGAGCCTGCAAATTTGTGGGAAAATGTGGGATACAAATGTAACAAATAAATAAAATAAATAAATACATGTATTGCACACATGGGAAGGGGCTTATGGAGTGGCTGAATTAGAACAAGCTTTGAAATCTGTTGAGCAGTAGCACCAGTTATCAAGGCTACAACCCTAGCTCCTGGCTGTTTATTTATCTCTTATAAGCATATATAGTTCCTGTTACAGTAGAACTGAGCTTCATTTGAGTTAATTGCAGTAAGCATTCAAGCTGTGAGTTGCTGCAGCTTTCAGACTTGGCACTTTGTTGGATCCTTTAGATTTTGATTTGCTGAATTCATGTATACTGTGGGTTGGAGACACTGAGGTTCTAAAAGTATGTGGTTCATTGCATCATCGCAACATCGCAACCCAAGATCCTTCTGTAATGCTAAATGTATATTTTCTTACATGTTTCTACTATTCATGATGTATTGTAAGCCACATTGAGCCTGCAAAGAGGTGGGAAAATGTGGGATACAAATGCAATAAATAAAATAAATAAATAAACATATAAGTAGAAGAGTATAACTCAATAGCTCACAGTGAAGTTAGATCCATTTGTTTTTGAATTGGCTGTTAACGAATCCTGTCTTCATCCTTAGTGTCACGCCCAGGGTTAATCATAATATGAAATAGAATTAATACTGAGGAGAGCATTTCCAAGCTCCCCATAGTAAATTACACCATTGTTCAAATGTTTTCAAACAGCCATGAATTGTTAAGTTTATCTCTCCTCATGGCAGTCTTGATCATAAAGTAAACATGGCATTAAAGGGGAGAGGTAATTTTCTCCAAGCAGCAGATGTCTCGCATCTGGCATCAGCTATACAAAAATGTAATTAACTGCCTAGTAGGGATGTGTAATGGAAAAAAATTGTGGATTTGTTTTGGGGTTGTTTATCAATTTTTGGATGTTTTTTTAATTTTTAATTTCAATTGTTAGTTTATGTGCACTTGTGTGAACTGATAAGTTAACGTGCTAAATTGGTTTTGCTTGCACAAGTAACAGGACAACCCTGCATTTGACCCAGCAGGAATATGTTAAAGATGGATATGTTTTATGAAATTTAGCAGTACTTTATATCCATTGTCTATTATATTAGCCAATATGTCCATAAGCCTTTCGTAGAGATTTGTCCATTTTTTTCTAACTCAGTTGCTCGCCGAAGTGTATTACTCAAGCCAAATTTATGCTTGGGTTTGATTTTATGGAGGTGGTTTTCTGTCTGGAAGGATCAATATGAGCCCTTAACTTCCTGGCAATTTACTGCCTGTCTCTTCAAAAGAAGTTTTATCTGCAAATGAGTGGTCTTTTAACTCGTCTTGTCTAAACTATCTAAATAGTCTACAATGAACTATTCCTTTCCTGGCAACTGATATTATTCTTGTAATGTTGAAAACTAAAGGTTTTAAGGGGGGATTTGAATTTAGCTCACGCCTTTTTCGTTTGTAGCCCAAGGCAAGTTACATTCTGGTATAGTAGATATTTCCCTGTTCCAGGTGGGCTACTCTGAGTTGGTAGCTGAGGCAGTGAAGGGTTAAATGACTTGTCCAAGATGTCAAGGAGCAACAGTGGGATTTAAACCCCCCTGCCTTCTCTGGTTCTCAGCTCATTGTTGTAAACATTTTGCAGCAACTCTACTAGACAGCAAAGAGGTAAGAATAACTACAGAGGAATTAGAAACCAGACTAATAACAGCCCCAAACTTGGGAGTGCTTAGTTTTTGGCTCAAACAATTAACTTCTTTCCACCTAGACCTGGTAAACTGCAAAAATCAATTGATAGCTACGTTTAACACCACAATAGCTAATAACAGGAAGAAGTACCTATCCTTGTGGTCTTAGGTAAATCAATTAATTCTGCTCTTCCTCAGGTACAGAGTTGGGGTTTATTTTACAAAGCCATGCTAGCGATTCTCGTGCAGCAAATATGAGGAAGCCCATAGGAATTGAAGGGGCTTACTCTTATTTGCCGCATAGGAATCGCTAGCTTTGCAAAAGAAGCCCTTAGATTGTAAGGCGTCTGGGACAGGAAAACACCTGCTACACCTGAATGTAAATTGTTTTGAGCTACAACTGAAGAGGCAGGAGCTAAATCCAAAATCCTAGCTCTTCCCTTCTTCTTTTGAAGGAAGACCCGAGTAACCTCCCAAGTTACAAAAAAGTGGTCTACAAAACTGTCCGCTCTGCAGACTTCACTTACCTAGGAGCCAAATGGTGGAACTCCTTACCACCCAAAATAAGAAATATAAAGGAATATACTAGATTTCGCAAAATCCTCAAATCGTTCATATTCAAACAAACCCTCACGAAGAGCAACCGTATCTCAAACAGTTATTACCTGAATTGGTAATAATTAATGTGGTTCCCAAAATTTGGGTTGGGGCACCTCCTGAACTCCCTTTTACTTTGCTGGCAGGAATGCTGTGCCCCGTCAGCCAGATAGACTACTGCAGCTCCCCACTGCTTGTTTCGGGCTCAGAGCAGCATGCTGGGACTTCTCGCTCATGCGTAGAGTATATGCGAGAAGTTCTGGCATGCTGCTCAGAGCCTGAAACAAGCAGTGGGGAGCTGCAGCAGTACATTTAGTTGGCGGGGCTCGACATCCCTGCCTGTTTTTAAAAAGTTCCCAGCACATTACTGAGGTGAAAGGTGCGTATATATAAATGTCTAGGAGTAGAGAGCACAAATTACTGAGAGAAAAGATCCCAAAAGAGTATCGTAGGACACTCAATTCAGTATTGAAACTGCATGAGTAACACAGAATAAGAAAGAAGCCATTAATTGGCTTGCAATCTATGCATTCATAAAGTTTTGGAGTAGTAGACTGGCGTAATAAAGATCTTGAAAAGTTGGATGCAAGAACAAGAAAAGGAATGAGGGAAATTCACCTGGTTCCTATGGGGAAGGAAGTAACATAATTTGAAAAGCGAGAGAGAAACTTTGTTAGAGAAGTTAGTGAAGAACACGACGAAAAAGATGTTCCAATCCATGTGGAAACTCAAAAGAGTAAAACCTTTCTTCCTGAGATACGTCTTCTGTTCCCTGGTACAATCATTGGTACTGAGTCACCTGGACTACTGCAATGCACTGTACACTGGATGCAAAGAACAGAACATCAAAAAACTTCAAACAGCCCAAATTTCCGCCGCCAGACTCATATTTGGAAAAACTAAATACGAAAGTGCTAAACCCCTAAGAGAGAAACTTCATTGGCTCCCACTTAAGGAACGCATCACGTTCAAGGTCTGCACGATTGTCCACAAAATCATCCACGCAGACGCCCCAACCTATATGCTAATCCTTGTGGACTTACCGCCCAGAAATGCCAAAAGATCATCGCGCAAATTTCTGAATCTACACTTCCCCAACTGCAAAGGACTAAAATACAAGCTGATGCATGCAGCTACCTTCTCTTACATGAGCACGCAGTTGTGGAATGCACTATCTACTACCTTGAAAACCATCGAAGAAATAACCAACTTTCTAAAATCTCTGAAGACACATCTCTTCAACAAGGCTTACAAAGAAAACCCATAACCTTACTAAATCACCTCGCCAACTCGCCCAGCAACGACAGTCTAATTTCTTTAACGTCTTTATCCACCTAAACCTATTCTTCTTTCCCTATTTAACACCTTTGCATCACTAATCATATCTAATATCCTGGAATGGCAAAACCATAAGAAGACTCTGTAAGCCACATTGAGCCTGCAAATGGGTGGAAAATGTGGGATACAAAGGCAATAAATAAATAAATAAATAAATATACCAGCAAATGAGGAAAAACTGTTCTTTTCTTTTGTCATTTAAAAAAATTATTTTATTTTTTTAATATTTTGATGTTAGTTTTAATGTTGCTTGTATTGTTCTTATTTAGATATTATGCATAATAGATTGAAATTAGCATTTAACAGGCAGGTTTCTGTGTAGAAACCACAATATATTAAAACTCGATACAAGAGTGGTTAAGATGAGAAAATAATAAAGCATGGGATAGTGGACTATGGGGGTTGTTTACTAAAGCTTAGCTCGAGTTATCTGCAGCAGGTCCCATAGGAATAAAATGGGCCCTGCTGCAGATAACTCGGTAAAATAACCCCTTATGGATGAGCCGGCATTAAAAAAGGTAAAGCAGACTAATGGGATTTTGCAACAGTAAACTGGAAACGATCTCGCACCTCCATCACTGTTTATGATGTGCTGCTAGCAGAAAAACCGTATACAGAATGGCAAAATAAGGCAGCACGTTTCAGCTGCTGGAACCTATGTGAGCACCGTAACTTAGCTATGTGAGAAAAATTCTAGGATCACGACCCTGACAGAATTGTTGATAGTGCTGTGATTACCTGGGACATTCCTGTTCCTCCCAATAGAAAACTTGATTCAGGGAAAACCAGACACTCTGATAAAGGAGAAAAGTACAGAACAGAACTACCAGTTGAAGTGGCTATTTTGTACCACATCTGGAGAACTGGAAGATCAAGTATGAACAGATGCAAACAGACCAAGAAAATGTGATGGAAATATACAGAAATGATCCCAATTGTCTCCATTGAGAGCTGTCTAGTTCTGAATGCATCACACGTTTTAAAGAGTTCTTATTAGTAATAAAATTGTGTAAGTGTGTGTTATTGGGAGATCAGTGTCTTTTTAAGAGAAATTTTACCCAACAGTTCTTACTCTATTAGGACCCACTATTTTCTTTATTCATTTAAAAGGGCCTAGTACTCCCAGTTGTACCTAGAGATTTGGGCAAGCCCTGGACGCCTACTTACCCAGATAAACTTTAAACACCCATTTCTATGAATCTTTAAATGTTATATCTGAAATTTATGTTGGCAACGTTTGAAATAAGTAATAGTCTAGGAAGCATGGCCATATTTATAGTTGATAATGCCTCAACCAAGGTGAGCTTAGTCTAGATGTCGTAGTAAATGGAGAGCAATTGTCTGGGATTTTTCAGTCTTTTTATTCAGGATTCAGTCTATTTTCCCCCCAATCTTACCTGTTTAGAGTTGCAACATGACGGACCGCACATTGTATACTGAGTGCAGTCTTTTATCCTGAAGTTTATATCCATCTGTTGCACTAGGTCAAACATTTCTGCATTAACGTAGTGGTTCTTGTGACTCCTGAAGCAGGCGGCTGCGCCCGCCGAAACACAGACCCATGTCGGGGTCATTTTTCTGCTGCTATTCAATGAAGAACCTTTACTCCCAGGCTGGAAGTCAGTTTGTCACCTCTACTCCCGTGTTGCTGTCCTTTGGAATTCTGTAGAGGGTTTGTTCTGCTCCTCCTCTTTAGAACTACTACTACTATTAAACATTTCTATAACGCTGCTAGACTTACGCAGCGCTGTACAAATTAACATGAAAAGACAGTCCTTGCTCAACAGAGCTTACAATCTAAATTGGACAGACGAACAGACAGCTAAGGGTGGGGAAATTGCAGTGGTAGGGATGATAAGTGAGGGTGTTGAGTAAGAGAGTCATGGTTAGGAGTCGAAAGCAGTAGCAAAGAGGTGGGCTTTAAGCATAGACTTGAAGACAGCCAGAGACTGAGCCTGACATACCGGCTCAGGGAGTCTATTGCAGGCATAGGGAGCAGCGAGATAGAAGGAACGGAGCTGGGAGTTAGCAGTGGGGGAGAAGGGGGACGACAGGAGACATTTACCCAGCGAACGGAGTTCATGGGGAGGAGTGTAGGGAGAGATAAGAGCGTAAAGGTACTGAGGAGCTGCGGAGTGGATGCACTTGTAGGTCAAAAGGAGAAGTTTGAACTGTATGCGGAAGCGGATAGGGAGCCAGTGAAGTGACTTGAGGAGAGGGCTAACGTGAGTATAGCGACTCTGGCGGAATATAAGACGCGCAGCAGAGTTTTGGACAGATTGAAGAGATAGATGGCTGAGCGGGAAGTCATGAGAACACCAGCTTGCTCCTTACTTGACCTAACTGTAGTTGGGAAATGTATTATTTTTAATTCAGGTGCTCGAGTTGGCTGTCACTTCATTTAATCAACTTTATATATTAAAAGGATTAAAACAGTTATTGTTTAGTTAAATGTTGAATTGCATTAAATATAATATGCAATATAAAAAAAATAGGAACAGCAGAGGGCACTGTTACTTTCCTATATTTTATCGGTGCACTTGTGTTAATGTTTCCAATGCTTGTATGAAACGTATGAGACAATGATATGAAAGTCTTATTACAGGAATTTTCATGTATTCACATTTTGCAAAAGGTTTAATGTGTGCCTTCGGAATAGTTGTTTTTTTTTTTTTAAATGAGAACATTTCCTTTGTTTTATTTTCATGTAATTTGACATGTATGATTTTTGTACAATATATACATGGTCATTTTTCAATTTAAACTAACTTTGGCTCAAATTCTAGTGCTTTTTTTTTTCTTGTCAAGATGACAATCTGTTTAACACTATTTAAGGAGCGTTTCTGAAATGTCTATTCATGTCCCTATCCTTTTACCTGCTTGGCTGTTTTAGGAGGAGGGGAGATAATATGGAAGCATTGTGCTGACAATTTGTGGCTCTGTGTGCCTCTCAAGAAATTTGAGCTATACTGTATCTATAAACCTGTGATACTCCTGTGACTGGTGAGAAGTGCAGGAGTACTGGTACTGTGCAACGCAAAATGACTGAGGGTCATGCAGGCCAACCAGGATTTGTTACAGTGGGTAAAGAGTGCCTTAAAATGAGTTTGAGAGCTGCAGATGATGATGGGAGTGAGCAGTAGAGTTTAGAGAAATGAGGGGTGGGAGTAAGCAGAGTAGGGGCTAGGAAAAGGGAATAAGGCTGTCTTAAATATGCTTAATATTCTTCGGAAAGCTAAAACCTTCATCTCTAGGTCTGGTACGGAAAATCAGCTCTTAAGATGTCAAGCAATGTGCTTGAAGCTTAGAGCACTTTTCTGCATTAGAAGTCCGTCCATATGCAATTCATTCATGTATGTACATAGAAAATATGTTAAACATAAAGAACAAACATTTTTCCGTAGCGTTAAAAATCCATGAGGAGAAGGAATAGGGGTCTCTGCAAGACCAAGCTTACAACTTGGACAACCATCTGGCAGAACAAATGGCCACAAAAAACACTGCTTTCAGAGTGAGATCTTTCACCGAAGCTGACTTCAGAGGCTTGAATGGTGGACCCGAAGGTCATTGAGGACCAAGTTAAGGTGGAAGAATAGGCTGCAGTGGGATCTTACTGTTTCATGCTGCATGTTGCCTCCCTGGACCTTCAGGGGACTAAAGACTAAGCCCTGCTCCAGTCCTCCCTGCAAAAATTCTAGAATATCAGATACTTGCACCTGCAAGGGAGGGAGCTCATGTTCCACACAACAGTACTGTGACTTGCCAGACTAGGGCATAATCCAGGGAAGTTGACTGCCTGCAGGCTCTGAGTGAAGTGGCAATGACTGCTGCAGAGGAGGCCCTGCTTCTTAGGTACCACCTCTCAAAGGCCAAACTATAAGCCAAAAAGGGATTGGGATCCTTCATGAGACCCAGTTCTTGCCTTGGGTGCCCTGACCCTTCAGAAGTGGGGGGAGCTTTCAGGAAATGAACAAGATCTGTATACCAGAGACAGCAGGGCAAATCAAAGCTACTAGTGACCTGGAAAGGATGTCTGGCTATTCTCTGGAGGATTTTGTTTCTAATGAGAGGCTTTTGCAACAACTAGAGCTGCATTAGGGCATTAATTTCCTTAGAACTGGAGTCTCTCCTGCAACTGAAGAACTGGCCACATTTGGATCTCTTGCCGTGGAGTCAAAACAAGGAGGTCCCCAACAGTTCACCAGGATCTGAAAGGCAGAGGGACTTGGCTCCCACTCCCCCTGGGATCCAGAGCATTCTGGCTGAGAAAGTCCACCTACAGGTTGCTGCCTGCAATGTGCACCACTGAGACTCAAGATTCACTTCAACCGAACTGCAGATCTAGGTGGCTTCCAGAGTAACCACTGCACTTTAAGTGCCCCCTTGTTGATGTAAACTATTGCTGTGGCATTATCTGACATTACTTAGATTGTGTTCCCCTCCATGAGGGGCAGAAACTCGTACAGCACCAGTAGAATGGTCCTTATCTTCAGTCAGTAGATGGTCATGCCAACTCCAGTTAGGACCATGCACCCTGTGTTACTCAACCTAGGCAATGGGCTTTCTACCCCTAAAGGCTCACATTATTAGTCAGAACTAATTGGTTTGGGGGGGGGGGGGGGCTTGGATTTTCCCTTCATGACAGACTCCTGTGCACTGTCCCTGACAGGGGAAGACGCACCTCAAACTCCAGTGAATGTGGTGCCCACCTAAATAGCAACTCCCTCTGGAGCCTATGCATATGAGCTTTCTCCCATGGCACCATCTCCAATGTTGCCACCATGGAGCTGAGAAGCTGCAAGTAGTCCCAAGCCCGAGGGGCCTCCTGAGCACACAAACCCTGCTTTTGAGCCTGCAGGTTGAGCATGTGTTCCTCTGGAAGAAAAACTATCCCTTGACTGGTGCTGAAGCGAACTCTGAGGTAGTCTAGCTCCTGTGCTGGAGATAGGTGGTTCTTGGTATAAGTTGCTACCCAGCCTAGGTGCTTCAGCAAGTGAATCATCTGTCATGGCAGTCTTTGACTCTGCCTTTGAGTAAGCCATTATTAACCAGTTATCCAGGTATGGATGTACTCTGATATACTGCTTGTGAAGATGAGCCACAGTCATCTCCATAACTTTGGAAAAGGTCTAGGGGACCAACATAAGACCAAATGAAAGGGCTCTGAATTGGCAGCGTAATCCCAAGACAGAGGTGAAGAAAAGGTTTCTAGAGCTTCTCGGATCACAATTTTGAGAGAGGCCTCTGCCAGATCCAAAGAGAAGAATTCCCCTGGCCAAATGGAGGATATCATTGAGCCACAGGGTTTCCATACAGAAATGCAGGACCTAGAGGGAAGCATTGATCCCCTTGAGATCCAAAATGTGTCTGAAGTAGTCCCCCCTTGGGACCATGAAATTCCTCTCATTCCTTCCCATCTGATAAGGAGAGAGGCTTCAGCCAGAAACCAGTTTTCCCCTGATAAAGAGAGAATCCTCAGCCAGAAACCAGTTCTTCCCTACATGGTCAGGGAAACCTACATGGTCAGGGATTTCCCTATTGGGTTATAGCCAGCCTGGGGTGGTCAGGGCTGAGGTATATCCTTGAGTGCCTTTGTCTAGTTTGGCGCCCTTTTCTCTTTGCTCATTTTCTCCCTTCCACCTTTTCTCCTTGACTCTCTGCCTTTACACCTCTTTTGTTGGGACTGTTGGCCTTCTTTCATGCAAAGGAAGCTCTACTGCTAGGCAGAGCTCCAAAGACAGACAGGAAGAATTTTGGATGCTGTTTCTGTATGTTCCTGGCTTCTGACTTGCATGCTGTATTCATGAAACCTGCTCACCTTAATCCTGTGAGATACATCAATCTACAGTATGCAAATAAAAAGATAAGTTATTTTAACTATATTAAATGTATGAGTGTTTTGTCTGCAGACGGTATTGGTATAGACTGCAAGCAGTAAAGAGCTTACAGCGGGCTGCCTTATGACCCAGATTGGGAAGGCAGGTTAGGCTGTAACTGAGAGCCTGTAGTAGAAATTGTCTAGCTGGCAGGGCCGTAGAGGCTGTGGGTTAGTTGTGCGCAGAGCTCACAGTATAGGCAGCTGTCTAGCGGCTTGCATCAAATGGAATGATTAATGATCCCTGAGAGCGGATCCTTCTTGGAGAGAGGATACAAGGCCACTACTGACGTAACACCTTAACTTTGTACTATGCTCTCTCTTTTCCCTTAATTCTCTTTCTATCGCCTTCATTTCTCCTTTTCTTCTCTCCCTCATTCTTTCAAATTTCCCTCCTGTCTCTTTCCTAACAAATTTGTAGTTTCTTTCTACATTTTGTTGTTATTAGCACTTATTGTAAACCGCCTAGATAGTGCACGCTTAGGTGATGTATCGAGAAATAAAGAAACAAATTTGAAACTTGATAACCAAAATCTGTTATTTTAACGGCTGCATACCAGTCAGGTTCTGCTTCCAAGTTCATGGACAGAAACATTCAAAAGACACCAACCCCAATTATGCTTACGTTCATGTTCCGACGTCATAGGAATCTTAATTTCCAATTGATTTAGCCATGCTATTAAACTTTTTTTTTTTCCCCCAAAACCCCTCCAGTGATAAAAAGAAAAATTGTAAAAGTTATATTAAAGATAGTTTTGCAGTGGTGCAAGTTACAGACGTTGTCTTGGTCCTCTCTCTCCCTCTCCCCAGTGAGTAAATAGGGCACATTTTCTGTTTTCTGAGCACACACACACCCCAGATTTCACCCTCCCTATCTCAGACAGCCTGAAAATCCTCGGCATTACATTGGACCGCAACCTAACACTAGAGAGCCAAGTGACATCAACAAAAAAGAAAATGTTCCACTCAATGTGGAAACTGAAATGCGTGAAACAATTCTTCCCGCATTGCAACCTGATACAATCAATGGTACTAAGCCATTTAGACTACTGCAATGGAATTTATGCGGGATGCAAAGAACAAACATTAAAGAAACTTCAGACTGCTCAAAACATGGCAGCTAGACTTATCTTTGGAAAAACGCGATTTGAAAGCGCAAAACCCCTCTGCGAAAAATTACACTGACTCCCAATCAAAGAACGCATTGCTTTTAAAATCTGCACTCTGGTTCACAAAATTATCTACGGTGAAGCCCCGGGATACATGACAGACCTGATCGACTTACCAACTAGAAACATATCCGAATCAACACGAACGTACCTAAATCTGCACTACCCAAGCTGCAAATGACTCAAATACAAATCAGCTTACGCATCCAGGTTCTCCTACATAAGCACACAACTGTGGAACGCATTACCAAAAGCCTTGAAAACTACGTACGACCACCTAAACTTCCGGAAAAAACTAAAAACTAACCTGTTTAAAAAGGCATACCCTACCAATCCAACATAAATGCCTGATCTCTGCAACACAACAAAACTAAAGTACATAATGGACATAACACAACTCTTCCGTTGTACGATTCCCTAATGTGGCTGTGCCACATGAACTTTATCTTATCACAATATCACTTTGAATTTATTTACACTGGAGTCTGCAAACACCTCTCCGGTACTATGTAAGCCACATTGAGCCTACAAATACGTGGGAAATGTAGGATACAAATGTAGTGGAGGAGTGGCCTAGTGGTTAGGATGGTGGACTTTGGTCCTGGGGAACTGAGGAACAGAGTTCGATTCCCGGCACAGGCAGCTCCTTGTGACTCTGGGCAAGTCACTTAACCCTCCATTGCCTGCCGCATTTGAGTCTGCCATGAGTGGGAAAAGCGCGGGGTACAAATGTAACAAAAAAAAAAAAAAAATATATATATATATATAAATAAATTAAAATGTTAAATAAAAATTTAAAATGTGATAATCGATTATTGAGAACAGTTATATTTATTATTATTATTAGTATCCCACATTTTCCCACCTATTTGCAGGTCTATGAGGTTTGTCATGTATACCGGGGCCTCGCCGTGAATAATTTTATGAACCAGGGTACAGATTTTGAACGCTATATATTTTTAAGTGGGAGCCAGTGTAGCTTTTCTCTTAGGGGTTTGGCACTTTCGTATTTTGTTTTTCCCAAATATGAGTCTGGCTGCAGTGTTTTGGACGGTTTGGAGTTTCTTAATGATTTGTTCTTTGCATTCGGCATAGATTGCAATGCAGTAGTCTAGGTGGCTTAACACCATTGATTGTATCAGGCAGAAGAATATTTTCCTTGGGAAGAAAGGTTTTACTCTTTTGAGTTTCCACACTGAGTGGAACATTTTCTTTGTTGTATTTTTCGCTTGGCTTTCAAGTGTGAGATTTCAGTCAATTGTGACTCTGAGGATTTTCAGGCTATCTGAAACAGGGAGGGTGTAGTCTGGGGTGTTTATGGTGGTGGGTTTGTTCGTGTTGTATTGTGACGAGAGGATGAGAGACTGTGTTTTTTTCTGCGTTGAGTTTTAATTGAAATGCATCCGCCCATGAATTTATGATTTGGAGACTGTTTGATTTCATTTGTGATTTCAGTTAGATCGTGTTTGAACGGGATGTAAATCGTGACATCGTCTGCGTAGATGTAAGGGTTGAGGCCATGGATAGATAGAGATTTGGCTAGCGGTGTCATCATTAGGTTGAAAAGGGTCGGTGAAAGCGGTGATCCCTGGGGTACTCCACATTTGTACTTCTGAACCAAGATAAGTTTGTTTTACCTTAGTATTTACCAGGAAGTTATAAATAAACTAAATTAATAATGAAATACAGTAACATAAAAACAAAATTCAGATGATTTGTTTTATTTTGTAAAGCATTTTTTGAATCTTTTTTTCAAAGCTCTACAAAAAGGAAATTAAGGTTCATAAGGTGGACAATCAAGTTTAAATAAGATAAAAAAAAAATAAGCCAACATTATTTAAACTTTGTAGAAATATATACTCTAGCTTAAATTAGGGAATTGACTTGACTTTTAATTTTTATATTGTCAGAAGCAGGTTGGATGATTGAACAGAAAGACATCCCTTAAGTAACTAAGAATTCAGTCAAGAGTCGTCATGGTGTCATGCATAATTCATTCAGAAATCCAAATCCATTAAGTACTGAAGCAAAGGAGGTAGTCAACATCAAATATTTACTGAGGCTTTTAAAATCAATTTTTGGAGATACTTTTAGATCTCGTTAAGTGTGAAAAAGATGGTTTAGGAAAATGACATTCGAAACTAAAGTTTTTAAAACTTTTCTTTGTCAGGCAGATGTTGGAAGCTGTTCCCTTCGACTTGCAGATAGAAGGGACATCTAGAATTCCCAATGCTAGGACTTCTAAGCAGGGGCGTATCTGGAATCCGGCAGTAGGGGGGGCCAGAGCCAGAGAGGGGGGGCACATTTTTGCCTCCCCCCCCCCCCCCGCCGCCTCTCTCCACCCCCCTCCCCGCCGTCAACCCTCCCCCGCTGCTTACTTTTGCTGGCGGGGGGCCCCAACCCCCGCCAGCCGAGGTCCGACCCGCAGTCTTCATATTTCGTCTTCCTCCGTGGCCATGCTGCAAGGAAGTAACGCTGCAGTGCTGCTTCGTTGAATCCAGTTCGGAGTCTGACGTCGCAGCACGTTGCATGGCCACGGAGGAAGACGAAATATGAAGACTGCGGGTCGGACCTCAGCTGGCGGGGGTTGGGGCCCCCCGCCAGCAAAAGTAAGCAGCGGGGGAGGGTTGACGGTGGGGAGGGGTGCCAGGGCGAAATCTGCGGGGCCCAGGCCCCTGTGGCCCCACGCAGATACGCCCCTGCTTCTAAGTATGCTAACGTTCCTACAGATAAATCAGATATAGAAAGAGCTACAAAGATTTACTTAGTTCCACCTCAGTGTCAAACATTATACTGGCTACACATTGCTTCTGATTTTGAAAGACCAAACTCCCCACCATTCTGTGTTGGTAGTCAACTCTAATGAAATTGAACAAACCCCCAAAAACTCATTCCTCAGTTTCTCCAGGAATAGATCCAGAAATATTGGATCCTTTTCAGAAATTACATACTACCAAAAAAAAAAAAAAAAAAAAAAGGCTTTACATGTCTGCAGCAAGAAGTAGAACACAGAGCACACCAGGAGTCCAGAATATTATTTATTGAAAGAGACCCGACGTGGCCACGTTTTGTCAAAATGACTGCATCAGGGGTTGGACATATCTTGTGTTCATTTTTGTGTAAATAATTGGTGGTGGTGGTGGGGGTTTGAGTTTTAAACTACCTCAAGATGTTTTTAGCAACCTCCTTCATAAAGTTTTTAGATATATATGATATGGTAAACCTCCAACCCCCCCCCCCCCAATATGTATATAGAAGCAGTCTGAAGTTCAGTATGGCTGCTTCTGTTGTGGAAGAGAGGAGGCGGCTGCTCCAACTGCTATTCTGTTTTCCAAAAACTGATTGTGAGTATACTTTTTTACATTTTAACCCCTTATACGGAGGAGTAGCCTAGTGGTTAGTGCAGTGGACTTTGATCCTGGGGAACTGGGTTCAATTCCCACTGCAGCTCCTTGTGACTGGGCAAGTCACTTAACCCTCCATTGCCCCTGGTACAAAATAAGTACCTGAATATATGTAAACCGCTTTGAATGTAGTTGCAAAAACCTCAGAAAGGCAGTACATCAAGTCACAGTTCCCTTTCCCTTTCCCTTATGACATCACAATATCACAAGTGAGCCAAGTATCAGGCAATCAAGCCATTGTGACATCACTGATGAGGTTGGCTCTTATTGGTGGAATGAATGGAGGAGTAGCCTAGTGGTTAGTGCAGTGGACTTTGATCCTGGGGAACTGTATCGGGCAATCAAGCCATTGTGACATCACTGATGAGGTTGGCTCTTATTGGTGGAATGAGTGGAGGAGTAGCCTAGTGGTTAGTGCAGTGGACTTTGATCGACTTTGATCCTGGGGAACTGAGTTGAATTCCCACTGCAGCTCCTTGTGACTCTGGGCAAGTCACTTAACCCTCTATTGCCCCTGGTACAAAATAAGTACCTGAATATATGCAAACCACTTTGAATGTAGTTGCAAAAACCTCAGAAAGGCGGTATATCAAGTCCCATTTCCCTGTCCCTTCTTTTTAGTGAGGTATTTTTTCAAGATTTTTGTTTTTGAATTTCTTTTATACCTTCTAATGTTTTTAGGTAATCTTGGATATACATTTGTCAGCTGGGGCAAGCATAGCTTTCACCTCTGTTAGGTTTGTGTCCTTTTGGATTGGCTATGTGTTTGGTTTTATATGTAGCCATTATATGCTCCAGTAATTGTTTGCCTCACTCCACTGTTTATATGATGCTCTCTCATGAACCCAAGGTATGTTCACTGCACATTTGTTTGTGGTTCATATTTGGTATATATTTTTGCTTGCTTCACTCTTTGATGTTCTTGTATCACCTTAGTTTAAGTTATTTTAACTTAGCTTTAATATAATTTTATGATTGCAGTTTTTATGACCATATGTCATTATGTTTTGATTACTTCAAAACATCTAAACTTTTCTACAGAATATGGGAATTACTTCTACCAAAAAAAGCCCTGTAGATTACAATATAAGTTGCTCATAGGCTCCTGATATTCATAAATTCTTTATCTTCTAAAATCATAAAGAGGAAAAGACCTCTAAAGACCCAAGTCCTCAACTGAACTTATCACTGATGTACTTTCAGCCATTATGTCATCATTGGCCAAAAACCTTCTAAAACATGTTTTGCTCTTTTTTTTTTTTTAATCTTCAAAAATTAACTTTGTGTTTGTCCATACATGCAATCAAGTGGTGCAAATAAAGAACAAAAAAAATCAAATAAATGTATAGAGCAACTTAGCTTCTTATTTAATCCAGGTTTAACCCCTATCACCCTTTGGCTGTTATTAACTTCACTATAGATAATATGACTTACCTGTTAGCTACTAGTATGAAAATCTTAGGTATAACTATTGAACATCAGGTATCTAAGGTGATATCCAGTGTCTTTAGTACACTGTGGAGGCTCAAGCGATTGAGATCTTTCTTTTGGGGGCAGACACCTGCAAGCCCTCTCAGTAGTCCATGTTGTGGGCAAGGACAGTGTGCAAGCGAACTTCCTCGGCCACTCTCTTTTGGATCTGGGAGAATGGGAGCTGGGTGACAGACCTTTCAGTTCATTCTGGACCCATGGGGGCCCTCCACAATTTGATCTGATTGCAGTCGGAGCCAATGCAAAAGCAGAGCGATTCTTCAGTTGGTTCAGACAGCTAGTCTCTCAAGGGATAGATACCCTGGTTCAGCTGTGGCTGCTTGAGGAACCTCCGTATGTCTTCCCTTTGTGGCCTCTGATAGGCTGTCTTCTCCGCAGGATTGTGCATCATCATCATCATCTAGTCTTGCTAGTAGCTGCAGATTGTCCTTGAAGGTAATGCAGACCTCAAATGCCTGTTGGAGGACCAGTCTCCCCCATTGCCCGGGGGTCAGGGCCTCCTTCAGCAAGTTTGGGTAGAAATGAAAGATCTGGATCCCTTTTAGCTTATGGTTTGGGCATTGAGAAGAGGTTATTAAAGAAATGTGGTTTTTCTCCCACAGTGGTTTTTACTCTGCTACACTCTTGAAGTCCTCCACATCCCTGGCTTTTGTCAGGGTTTGGAAGGTGTTTGAGACCTGATGTGAAGGGTAGGCGCTTTAGCCCTGGGAAGGTGCAGGTGCCAGGCCTCCTGGGCTTCTTCCAGCAAGAACTTGACAAGGGTTTGGCTTTGCTGCCCTGTCCAGTTTTCAGGGAAAGTTAAAGGACACCCCTCTGGCCTTGCATAGTGAGATGTCCCATTTCCTGAGATGTGTGGTGCATTTGCGTTTCCTTCCTTTCCCCCATGGGACTAAAATTTTGTTTTCTGGGGCTTAGTTGAGGCTCCATTTGAGCTTGTAGGTTTGGCCTCCTTTAAGGATCTCGCTCTCAAAATAGTTTTTCTGGTCACGATCACTTTGGCTAGAAGAGTTTCTGAGCTGCAGGCTCTGTCTTGCTGGGACCCATATCTTTCTATTGCAGAGGACTTGATTTCTCTTTGCATGGTCCCTTCCTTTCTTCCGAAAGTGATCTCTCTATTCTATGTGAATAAGGAAGTTTGCTTGCCTTCCTTTGTAGTGGAGGGCACTGCTCTGGCAGATCGGAGTTTCCAAAACATGGACATCCAAAGGATGCTGCTCCAGTACTTGCAGAAGACAAATGATTTTCACCTTTTGGATCACCTATTTATTGTCTTCCATGGCCCTAAGAGGTGCCAGGCGGCCTCTAAAGCCTCAGTTGCAAGATGGATCAATATTGCTATTGACGCTGCCTGTATTTACAGGAATCACCTGGTGCTTCAGGACTTGCGGGCCCACTCCACATGGGCTCAGGCCACTTCCTGGGCGAGGCCTGGGCGGTTGATCCTGAATTTCCATGGCTGTAACGTAATTATCACTCCATTTGCCAAGCATTACAGGTTGGATGTGTTGGCCAGGGTCCATTCAGACTTTCGCAGGGCTATCGTTTGGGGGGGGGGGGTGGGCCTTGTCTTAACCCCTCTTAGTAGATCTGCTCTGATACATCCTACTTATGCGGAACTGTGGGGGAAGGAGAAGGTCTTACCTGATAATTTTTTTTCCTTTAGTTAGCTACACTGTTCTGCAACCTGCCCTCAGAAGACTTTTGCCTAGGACTGTAGGTGTGCTCTATGCTATCCCTTTCAGTGTGTGATTAAAAAGTGTCCATTTACATGTGTTACAATTTACAGCAATACAGATTCCCATGGTATTGCTAAATCCTGGAGTATGTAGGATATTGAGTGCTTGCATGATTATCATTGCAGCTGCAGTGATTGATGGGGTATGAGTGTGTTACATAGAGTGACCTTCTGTTCTCTTGGCAGATGCATACTGGATCTTTCCAGAGGGCACCACCAGCTAATACCGGTGAGGTCACTGGTAGAATTCATTTTTTTTTCTCTACTTCCATCTGCTGGTGGGAGAGGATAACATCCACTTATGCAGAACAGGGTAGCTGACTAAAAGAAAGACAGTTATCAGGTAAGACATAATTTCTCCTTGAATGGTGTAGTACCTAACCATTGAGTTGGTTTGGAAGACTAATAAAATGAAAACAAGTGTGATATATTTAACCATCAGAGGTCACTATCAACAGATTTCAAAGGATAGTTTTTACAGTTTAACCATGGGGTGCACTGTCCCATGCAGTATATATAGTGCTCATTAAGATAAGGGGAGATATGATTGAGGTCTACAAAATCCTGAGTGGTGTAGAACGAGTAGAAGTAAATCGATTTTTTTTTTACTCATTCCAAAAGTACAAAGACTAGGGGACACTCAAGGAAGTTACATGGAAATACGTTTAAAACAAATAGGAGGAAATATTTTCACTGAACGAATAGTTAAGCTCTGGAACTCTTTGCCAAGGATGTGGTAACAGCGGTTAGCGTATCTGGGTTTAAAAAAGGCTTGGATAGATTCCTGGAGGAAAAGTCCATAGTCCGCTATTGAGACAGACGTGGGAAACAACTGCTTGCCCTGGCATTTGTGGTATGGAGTGTTGCCAAGATTTGGGTTTCTGCCAGGTACTTGTGACCTGACTTGGCCACTGTATGGAAAACAGGGTACTGGGCTAGTTGATCCGACCCAGTATGGCTACTCTTATGTTCTATGTTCTTATCAATCATAGAACTGAATCACTGTCCATTGGGTAGTGTAGAGAAGGGGAGATGTGATGAGGAAAGCATATGGAGTGTGCCTCATAGAATTTTGCAGTCTCTGTATTTTTTTTGTTTGTTTGTTTTTTGTTACATTGGTACCCCGCGCTTTCCCACTCATGGCAGGCTCAATGCGGCTTACATGGGGCAATGGAGGGTTAAGTGACTTGCCCAGAGTCACAAGGAGCTGCCTGTGCCTGAAGTGGGAATCGAACTCAGTTCCTCAGTTCCCCAGGACCAAAGTCCACCACCCTAACCACTAGGCCACTCCTAGCCCTATGTGGGCTTCTGTTGTGCTTTGGCATTGTATTGTCCATGAATGGGAGAATAGTGAAATGGAGAAGCAGTTTGAAATGAGTAAATCTGATTGCTGTTTTTCAGGATACAAAACTTTGTTCTGCAGAAGCTGTTTTTTTTTTTTTTTTTGGGTGACAGGGAACTTATTTCTGCAAAACTCTGATCATTCTAACCCATTTTGAAAGTTGTGATTTTTGACTGTTCCTAACCCTCTCCCCCATGTCAGATTTGCTCCCATACTATTGAATTTTGCTCACTGACAGGTGAATAGACATTTTCAACTCCCCAGGTATAATTTTCTTTACAACATCTGTTGGATTAGAAAAAATGACAAGTCTGTCCATATAGACAAATAACATAAATTAGCATGTATTCATGTACACATTCATGCAGTGGGTTGTAAAGAATTCTGAGCCATGTTCTTTGTGTTTTTCTCACTTGTTTGAGGTAAATACAGACAGTATTAAATGTATATACTTGTTCTGTATCAGTAAATCTTTAAAACTAAGAACTTAATATATGAATGTTTCCTTTTATCTCCATTAGATGGCAAACTTACACTGTTGAGGAGGAAAGAAATCACTTATAGCCTAGAGTCCAAAAAAAATGTTCCTTTCATAGCTTTACATCACTAGGGCCAAGTTGGTGATCTCTCCTGTTTGTCTTCAGATTATCTTGGATGGTGGTGATAACCAAGAGAGGTTGTGGTCTGATCTTGGGGGAGGTGTAGAGTTGAGGATATTGAAAAGTCAGGAACGTAGCTAGATTTGGGTGAAAGGGGTGGATATGCAGGGTCTCGTGGAGGTATAAAGGTGACTAAAGTAACAAATGAAGCACAGTAGTAGATGAAAGACCAGTAAGTGAAACACTTTTCGTATGTTCCACATAGGGGAGATTGGGAGGGGGGGGAATAGAGAAGAGGGAAAGGACCCGTATTAAACTGGAGAGAGAGAGAGAGTGTGAGGGCAAGGGGGTGTATTATGCTTGACTGCCCTTAACACTGTAATGCTCAGACAAGTTTTTACTGTTTCTGCGGTAACATGGGCCTTTATTCACAAAAACCTAGGGTTTTCCTGCATGTTTCTACCCTGGTTGTCACATATACAGTCCTTAAGCAGGTGCCACAAATCATGGCTTCCTTTGAAATTCATACAATCCGTCCTAAGTATCTGAGGTATGTTTTACTGTTGAGTCTGCCTAGGTATTGTACTTGCAGTGTCCATTCACAGAACCTGAACATTGGAGCTGCTTTTAGATTGCCATTACCTTCTATATCAGGCTACAAAGGAGCATTTGATTGATAAGGGAGCTAAACAAAATGATTTCAACTTCTTTATAAGACTCGGGGAGCATTAATGCTAATAAAATATATAACTGAGATTTTTTGGCATTTTTATAGTTAAAGCAGCTTCGAATTGTATGTAATTGGTTCTCAAGCTTACGTCAACACACACACATCTAGGCTTCATGCACAGGATTGTTCATGGTTGATATGAAGCCTTATGGTAAACCCCATGAAAACATTTTATAGATGTGGTGTTCCCTCTCACCTGCTGTCTTAAAAATTGACTTTACCAGTCCAGCAAATTTAATTACTCTACGTCTAATCAAAAGTCTGTTTGATGGAGAGTTTTTCTATGGTGTACTTAGAAGATCATTATAAATTCGATGCAGGCAGTAAGGATTCTTTTTGTGCAGTGTAGAAGCCATTGATAAATTGCGTACTTTATATTTCTTTGTGATTTAAAATGTAGATTTAGAAGTATTTTTTCCCAATAATAGAACATCTGCTGTAAAGTGGCTATTTAGATTTTCCCTTCTATAATATTGGAGCTCTCAACAGAATTTAAGGGGGCGGGGGTGGAGGCGGAAGGGGGGGGGGGTGTGCAGAGAGAAAACTGACAGACGGAACTTGGATTAATCAAAAGACATTCTAAACCAGCACAATATTACATCAACCAGCATCTGGTCAATTTTATTACTGTGTAATTCTTCATTTCTTCTAACTCATCAACTCTGCCGAAGGGATTGAACTGTTCCCAAAGAAACTGAAGAAACTTGGGGCAGCTACAGGATGTTTGCCTCAGTGTGGTATGCTAAAAAGATGGGACGGAGGTTGATGAACAACGTAAGGACTTCTAGACAGCTTATTTTGGTAGGTGTTTGGGAATGTAAAGGCTATTTAGATTTTATGGTAATTAAATACTGTTGCAGTAAGTAATTTAATAGCATTTGCCTATTATGTGCAAAATCAAATGGACATTGATGGTGCCTTATTTTTAGAACCTAAGAATTGGCTTCATTGTGTTACTCATTATTTATTTACTGGGCTATTTTTCTTACTGACTTTTACAGTATTTTTCATTATTTATTTATCAGGTTTATTTTCCTTTATGATTTAAACATTTGAGTTCATCACCTTTAGCTTTTAAATTAGTGTATATTTCTGAAATTTCCTTACTTAGCATTATATATTACATTTGATCTTAGTAGTCAGCTCTGCTGTGTGCCAAACGTAAATGGATGTCATTAACCATTCAAATACTATTTTATTTCCTGGTACCACACACTATATTCTAGTGATTAATTTGGCAAACCATTTTTATTTAGATGAACATTACTTTGCAAATAATCAATAGCTTATTACATGTTTGTAAGAACAAGGGCAATGAGTGCTATACAAGACCTTCCATGGAGCAAGTTGAAATATATATTTAAATTTGACATTTTGACTTTCAAACATTCTTATTATACCAAAGAAAGATCGTATGCATATTTGCTAAAGTATTTAATAGCATAAAACCTGACCATGTAAATATTTGTTTCACTTGAACTGTGGCTGATGTTGTGTGAATTGTTGATTTGACATGAAATGTTACCTGATAATTCAGTTAGAATTATTCATCTTGATTCATGATCAGTTTTGTCTGTCTGAAGGTGGTTATTGTTTTACGTTTGTACTCATTTTGTACATGGTAAAACAGATTAAAACACGTTTTTATTTAATAGAAGCAGGTTATTGTAAATCATATATGATGAGTAACCAATTGATATCTTTTATAGTAATGCTCTTACGTTATCCCGGGATGCCCTCTTCATTATACATTTACATTTTTAAGATTTATTTACTGGCTTTTTGAAGACATTCATCTAAAGGGTGTCCATCAAGAAAATATATATATATATATTTTGAAGCACAAATACTGCATAGTAGATTTATTTCTGGACACTGCTGAAAAATGTAAACTGTAGTGTTTCACTTCTTAATCTCTGTATTGAAACAATGAGAGCATTAAATCTAAACTAATTAGTTGATTTGTGCAAAAGAGACATGCTTATGAAATTTACCAGGCTGAAATTCATAAGTTTGTCTCTCTAGATTATAGTTTGGGAAACTAAAAATGTCGCCTCTGAAGTCAGCTTTAGTTTAATCCAGAAAAGGTTGCAGGTTTTCTCTTCCAGTATTTGGCTATAGAGGTGCAGTGACTCAATAATACATGAATTAACAACCAGTGATGAAAGAGCATATGGAGCATGGTTCATGACATTGTTTCCAAACCTTCTGCGTGTGTGTGTGTGCACTGTTTGTTATTTGGCTGGTGGGGGGAAGCAACTAGAATTTCTGGTGGAGGTGCTTCAGTTTGCAGGGACGGAGTCGGGGCTGTTTGCAGGGTGGTAGGTCACTAGTATGAGGGTATTTATTTGGGGGGAGTGGCAGCATTTAGGGGATTTTTTTTTTAAGTGAGGCAGTTAAGATGGTGGGGTAGTTTTTGACTGCTGGTGCAGTTGATGGGGCAGTTGCAGAGGTCCTTGCCTTTGTGAGTAAGAGCAGTTGAGGGGCATATGTGTTGGTTGTGGAGCAGTTCTGCAGTCTGGTGGGTCAGATGCTAGGGGTAGTTTTGTGTGAGTGGGGACGCTTTACACGAAAGGGTAGTAGTTATAGGGATAGTTTTGGGGGGTGGGACAGTTACATGGGAGTATTTTTTTTTGGTTGTGGACAGTTGGTGAGTTGGAACAATTGAAAGGATTAGTTTTAGGGGTGGGACAGGGTTGTGAGGTCTTTGGTATTTTTTGGGAGATGGGGCAGTTTGTAGGGTGGTCAGGCAGTTGCAGGATGGTAACTTTTGGTATGGGTATGGGGCAGTTTTTGGGATAATGATAAAGTTGCAGGAAGCAGTTTGTGGAGTTCTGGACAAGTTTTCAAGAGGTAGGTTTGTATGTGGGGGTAGAGGTAGTTTGCAGGGTGGTCAGGTATCTGGGCGTGGGTTATACTTGGGTTAGGGCAATTCTTGGGGTGGGGCAGTTTATAAGAGGTTGGGAAAGTTGTTAAGCTAATTTAGTGGAGTGGGGCAGTTTTAGGGAGTGTCAATATCTTGTAGGATGGTAGAACAGTTGGGGATTGATAGTTTTTGGGCCTGGGAGGGTCAATTTGGGGTATAGGTCTGTTGTAAATTGGGGGGGGGGTAGTTTGGAGAGTAAGGAATTCTTGCCCTGTTACCTAGTTGCTGCATTTCCCACTAAGTTTCTGTGCTACACAACTTCTTTTCCCATTGAAATGCATTGGGCCTTTTTTTTTTTGGGGGGGGGGGGGGTGGCCTTAGGTCTCTGGAACCCACAGTTTGATTTAACCCATTTTTAAAATTGTCTCTTTACCTGCTTTTCCCCACGTATGAAGTTACATTCATTCCTTCCCATTCTTTATTTTCAGAGTTAGTTTGCCTGCAGTCAGATATTCTGGACCCTTTTGTGTAATTCTTTCCAACTTCTGTTGGGTTGGAAAGAATAAAAGTGAATAGATCTTGTAGAGAATTTTAAGAGGCTGTAAAGGTAAGAGAATGAAACAGTGAAATTGTTTTACTTCTTGAATGGACTCCTGCTTGCAAGCTTAGAGTATTTCTTTTTTTGGTGGAGGAGTGGCCTAGTGGTTAGAGCACCCGTCTTGCAATCCAGAGGTGGCCAGTTCAAATCCCGTTGCTGCTTCTTGTGATCTTGGGCAAGTCACTTAACCCCTCCATTGCCTCAGGTACAAACTTGTGAGCCCTCCTGGGACAGAGAAATATCCAAAATACCTGAATGTAACTCACCTTGAGCTACTACTGAAAAAGGTGTGAGCAAAATCTAAATAAATAATAATAAATAATATAAATTTCAAGAACAAGTTGAATTAGAAAAGATAATATTGTTACAGAAATCAAATAAAAAATAATAAAACACAAAATAGGCAATTATCAATGAAAGCTGGGCTTGGGAATCAAACCTGGGTTCTCTGCATAATGGTATGCAGAACTTGATGCTAAGTCACTGGGTGACCTGAAAATATTTTCTTTGATACTCAATTCTTGATCATTATCAGGTATTCTGATTTTTCTCTCCCACCCCCCCCCCGGCCAAAGTGTAACTTTTCTACAGGATTAAAATTTTTCCTATAGCACCACTTTGACATTCCTAATTTTACTACATATTGTAATAAATCAGAGAAACTGTATTACTTACTTCATGGTTGGCGTGTAATGAGCATGGCAATAAATATGCTAACATCTGAGTGGTAATAATCAATATTTAGAAGAGAAAGTGGCAGTTCTCTAATAACATTTGCACTTAGCATTTTATTTGGTTTTTTTTTATAGAACACTAGTAAAAAAAGCCCTGTTTCTGATGCAAATGAAACTGGGGGGGGGGGGGGGGGGGGGCTAGCAAGGTTTTCTTCTGTGAGCATGTGGGAGTGTGTGTGTCCCTGCTCTCTGCCCTCTCTCCCTTCCCCTCTGCTCTCTGTCCCCTCCCCCCTCGGAGTCAAGTCCTTCAGTGTTAAGTTTCCTGCTCTGCTGTGTTTGTGTTACAGAGATAGTGAGGGCTTCTGCCCTCTCTCCCCTCCCCCCTCTGAGTCCTTCACTGTTACAGAGAAAGCGATTTGGTTTCGTGCTTTGCTGTGTTTTCCTTCACTGTTTGTGTTACAGAGAGAGCGAGGCGGGGCAGACACTCATGGGGAAACCGGATATCTCTCCCCCTTCACACTTCCGGCTGGAGGCTTCATTTAGAACGTTGGTGGTGCCTTTTATATATAGAGATGGTACTTCTTATGAACTAACAGTAAAAATGTTTGACTTGAGCTTTTAAGCCCACCTAGTTTCAAATGCAACTATCGGTAGTATCCTGCTTTAGAGCAGAGGTTCCCCACCTTTTTCATTGTGTAGACCCTTTATTAACATCCAAAAAGTTCAGGGAACCTTAGTTCATTCTCATCATTCTTTCTCTCCCCCCCCCCCCCGGCCCCAAGGCTTTACCACTAGCCGCATTTTTATCTTTCTTCCCCTGTTTTCCTTTCTTTTTCTCTTTCACGCCTCTCTCCTCCCCCCCCCCCCTTTAGAGTTGGCTACCAGTCTCTTTCTCTCATGTTCCCTCCTCTTCCTTCCTTCCCAGTCCCGGCGCTGCTTCTTCTGGCCTTTACACCTGCCACTGCTGGCTCCAAACCTGCAAATGCTTTGGCCTCTGGCCTGTTCAGCCAGCAATAAGCCCGGCCTCATAGCTGCTGCTGTTGCCTTCGCCACAGCCACTGCCGATCCTCCCTGTACAGTGACCTCTGTTTTCCGCTTGTATGGTTTATAGCAGCGTGAAATGACTTTCTCTTTTATTTATTTATTTATTTATTGCATTTGTATCCCACATTTTCCCACCTATTTGCGGGCTCAGTGTGGCTTACAATAAGACATGAATAATAGAAATACATTTGTTACGACTAGGTTATGGATTACATTGAACAGAGTTGTGCGAGACATTTGAATATCATTGAGAGTATAACAATGGGACATCAACATAGAAACATTAGAAGGAGACAATGGGAAAAAAGGGCATTATTAGACACCTAGACATATAGTGTACATAGTTCCGTGAATAAATGTATGATTGACTGGATAAAGGGATGAGGGATCAGAAGTGGATGTGTATTGCATTGGTGAACAGTGAGTGTGGTCTCTATGTGTTTTGGCTCTTTCCGTAAGTTTGTTCAAACAGGTGAGTCTTCAGTAGTTTACGGAAGGAGGCTTGTTCGTTAATCATTCTTAGGTTGCGCGGTAATGTATTCCAAGACTTCGTGCTCTTGTAGGAAAAGGTTGACGCGTGTATCGTCTTGTACTTCAAGCCCTTGCAAGTTGGGTAGTGAAGGTTGAGGTGAGTTCGGGATGATCTTTTGGCGTTTCTGGGTGGTAGGTCTCTTCTGTAATAGTCTCATGGACCTCTGGGAGTCTGTGGACTGTAGGTTGGGAATCATTGCTTCAGACCTTTTTCAAATGCAAGATGTTTTCATAGAGACAGCAAGATAGTTCTGTTGGGCCACAAAAATCTCACTGTTTTTTTTCCAATCACCGTTTAGATTTTTGTAACTTCTGGTGCTTTCTTACTGCAAATAAGTGTGGAGACAAATATTGTCATGATATTGTTGATTGGCTTGATACATTTTCAGTGGAAATGAACATGGGAGTCACATCCATAGTGGGTGTAGGTAGCTGTAAATATGGCTGCTGTATCTTTCCTAGTAGCAAGGCTCCATATGGCTGTTGTAGTGCATATTGATTTTATCCAGTTATTTTCATGTGTAATGTAGAGCAAAAACCAAAAATATCACTTGTGTTTTGCTACTCACAAAGTTGTAAAGGTTTTCCATATACAATTTTCACAGCATTCCACCATGGGAACACAACTAATTAGCACTGTGTTCTATAGCCATATTACCTGTTAGATTCTAATTGTAATATCATTCTTCAGTTAAGAATGGCAATTGGAGTACTTCTCATGCAGTTTAGCTGAGTAATTTTTCTTTACCTCTAGCAGGGCTTAATTTGTAGACAAAAAGGAAGTGTGTGTGTTTGGGGGGGGGGGGGGGGGGCATAGCCGGAAGTGATCTCTCTCCTGCACACACAATACTTCATTTGTGGATTAAAAGGAAGCTGGTATGTATATATACTTGGAAAATTCAAACATTTTATTTTACAAAATATTAAAGAATAGTAACATTAGTACAGATTTACAACATTATGAACAAACTCTTGGACTACCTGGTGTTTTTCTCAACATTTACATATCTGATAACCATGTTTTTCCGAGAAATATTTGGCAGCCAGGTGGCATGAAGAGTAACTAGGTGGGGGCTGAGGAATACTACACAGTATTATATAATTTTCTGTCATTTATAAATGTAACCACTCTATCTCTGCAAACACATAATTTAAAGTAAATGTATAATTCAGAGCAAAAATTAATTGTGCAGTTTTATATCTATATCTATGTTAGTATCAAAAATATACACATTTAACAGCACAGGAATTCAAATACCAGAGATATAATACAACGTAAGCATAATATGATACACCTAATAAGCATGCATTAGAACATTCAAGTAACATAGATATGATGCTAATCATTTATAGAAAATCTTTTGTAGAAAATCAAAACAATAATATTGTTAGTACTGTAAACAGAACTCATATGATTCAAGGACACAGTATAGCAGTTCCCCACCAATGGTCGGACAGTTCTCTTTCTCTCCTCCCCCCACCAGTGGTCCAGCATTTCCTCTGCCCCCCCCCCCCCCGCACCAATGGTTCAGCATTTCTTCTCCCCCTCTCCCCGCATCAATGGTCCAGCATTTCTCTTTCTTCCCTCCTCTCCCTTCTTCCCGCACACCACACCACACTAATGATCCAGTGTTCTACATTCTCTCCTTCTCCTCCCACACCATTGATTCACGCACCCATCATCCAGTATGTCTTCTCCTTCCCCCAACCCTAATGGTCCAACGTTTTTACCTTCTATCCCCTCCACAGCTGGTGATCAGCATCTCCTCGCCTCTGAACCCCCCCCCCCCCCCCACACACACACACCATTGATCCAACAACTTCTTTTGTCTCTCAACTCTTCCACAGGTTTCCAATAGTGATTCACACATGCCAATTTCACAACCTTCTGTCTGATGTTTCTTGCCTAAGCGGAAACAGGAAGTTGAGGCAGACAGAAGGGTGATAGGTTGGCACATGCAGTGTGTGTGAATTGCTGCTGGAGACCTGAGGCAAAGAGAAATGCCAGTCTACTGGCTAAGGAGAATGTGGGATAAGAGGGAGAGAAGCTTGACCTAGCGAGAGAAGAAAACACAAGAAGTGCTGGAACACTGTTCCATCCAGTTCTGGCACAGATTAAGCCCTGACATTTTAATGTCTTGTCACATGTTCCATAGGGAGTAGCTGTGTCATTTTGTGGTGCGGCTATTGACAAAGGGGCACTGAGATGGGCCCTTGTTCTTACCCATCTGTGACTGTTGTAACTTTGTTCAGAGGTCTTAGCCAGAGAGAACTCAAATGGCTCTAGCTTGTTCAGAATACTTCTATAAAGCCGTTATTTGGGGCACGGAAGTATGATTACATTACCCTTACGAGACTGGGAGACTGGACATCCAAATGGCAGATGACGTTTAATGTGAGCAACTGCAAAGTGATGCATGTGGGAAAGAGGAACCCGAACTATAGTTAAGTGATGCAAGGTTCCACATTAGGAGTCACCAACCAGGAAAGGGATCTAGGTGTCATTGAAACCCTCTGCTCAGTGTGCAGCGGTAGCCAAGAAGGCAAATAGAATGTTGGGTATCTACACCGCCTTGAGTGAATTCCTTCAAAAGCCTTATATACAAACAAAAAAGGTTACCTTTTTTTTTCTCTTCTATTGCCTTCTAATGGCTGAAGTTCATTTCAGACAATGGTCTTGGTTTTTATATTGTAATCCACTTTGATGGTTTTCCCTAAGTGGTTTATCAAATAGAGAAAAAAAAAATCCTAATAAATAAATAAGGAAAGGAATGGAAAACAAAAAAGAGAACGTTATAATGCTTTTGTATTGTTCCGTGGTATGAATGCACCTCAAATACTGTGTGCAGTTCTGGTCACCGCATCTCAGAAAAGATATAGTGGAACTAGAAAAGATAAAGAGAGAATTACTCCCCTACATTATTAAGACTCATTGGTTAACTGTTGAGGCGAGGATACTTTTTAAGCTGGGCTGTTTGTCGTGGAAAGTTACATTTGGACAAGTTCCATTACATATGACTATTCTTGTGCAGTATTCATTGGTGAGTTATTTATATAACTTCTGAAAATCTGCATTATTAGATTTCCCGAGTCCTAAAGGTATTACAGGCAGTACAAACCCTACAAACCCTTCACTGGCACGGAGTCAACTTCAGAACGTTGGAGGTGCTTTTTATTATGGTAGATATATTAATAACCAAACAAGTCAACAGGCAGCATTTCAACCATATGGCAAACTTTGCATTCCCCTCCCTATCCCCCCTCCCCTCATAATGGGTGAGCAAGAAAGAATCCGGTTGCGACGTCCATTCAACATATAAATCCCAAATCTTATAATAGGTTACTAAGAGGGGCATTGAAAACATTCCTTTTTGAAAAAGCTTACTCCGTTAGTAATTCTGCTTATTAGTCACCCTAATTGTTGTTAGTGTTCTCTCCTTATTCTGCTGTAAAATTCATGTGTTGTACTTCTCTACTTTTGTAATTCATGTAAGCCACATTGTGCCTGCAATTGTGGGAAACTGTGGGGTATAAATGAACCATAAATAAATAAATAAATAGATTACTTTAAAGGAGCTTTTTAATCGTTGGTTTGCCTTTTTAGTTGCAAAATTTTAGAACTTTATACCAGTTAATCTTACAAATATTACCAATTATACTATGTTTAAGAAAGACTTAAAGACGCTACTGTTTCAGACCTATGTGACAAAGAAATAATCTGACTGTATTTACTCTTATGTTTTACTTTTATAGGATACTGTTAAGTACTATTCTGTATTCACATTATGTAACTTCCTAGACTATTGTGTTCTAGAATCTTATAATCCGCTGTGAACTATGTAGATGGAAAATAGCGGGATATAAGTGAATTAACTAGAAGGGCAACAAAAGTGATTAAGGGGCTAGGACGACTTCCTTACGAGGAAAGGCTGACGCGGTTAGGGCTCTTCAGCTTGGAGAAAAGACGGCTGAGGGGAGATATGGTAGAGGTTTGTAAAATCAGTGGAGTAGAATGGGTAGACGTGAATTGCTTGTTTACTCTTCCCAAAAATACTAGAATTAGGGGGCATGCAATGAAGCTTACAAAGTAGTAAATTTAAAACAAATTGGAGAAAATATTTCTTCACTCAATGTGTAATTAAACTCTGGTATTTGTTGCCAGAGAATGTAGTAAAATCAGTTAGTTTAGTGGGGTTTAAAAAAGGTTTGGATAACTTCTGTTCCACGGAGGTCTAGAGAGGGGTGGATAAACCAACTACTAGGAAAAACACTTCCTAAAAGAAAAGTCCATAAGCCATTATTAAAATGGACTTGAGAAAATCCACTGCTCATTTTTAGGATAAACAGCATAAAATGTATTGTACTGTTTTGAGATCTTGCCAGGTACTTTTAACCTGGATTGGCCACTGTTGGAAACAGGATGCTGGGCTTGATGGACCTTCGATCTGTCCCAGTATGGCAGCGCTTATGTTCCTGCAGGCCAAGCTCTGGCTGCCAGTAACATTTTGTGTGCTGGTACATAAAGTTTTTTTCAGATTTGGTTTTCCTCTTTTCCTGGCGCAGTTCTTAATACCTTATTCCCCCACCCAGACCCTTTGATCATCTCAGCAGTCCCAGCTGGTGGTGCTGTCTTCTCACCAAATTTCTTTGGCATCATTACGCAGTTCTGTTTAGTGTAATGGATCCCATGCTTTGGAACCAGCTACCGGTCTTGCTATGGATGGAAACTTCCTTGATGTCCTTTAAAAAGTTACTAAAGGCACACTTTTTTTTCGAGAAGCCTTTAATTTGAATAATTTGATGGGGTTTTTTTTTGGTATACTTTAGCTCTAGTAGTGTGATTGGAATTATTCACTGGGTCCTGGAGGTATGGCAACTCAGCAGTTGTTTTTTTTTTTTTTTTTCTCTCTATTGCCTTCTAATGGCTGAAGTTCATTTCAGACAGTGGTCTTGGTTTTTATATTGTTAATTGTACTCCACTTTGGTTTTCCCTAAGTGGTTTATCAAAAAAAGGTAACCTTTTTTGTTTGTATATAAGGCTTTTGTCCACTTAACATCAAGTGGTTAGTTAAGTAATCTCAAAAATATCAGATAGTGTCTCTAATATTTAGATGCTCCTTCTCAGGGTATGTTGAACTAGAACAGCAAAAGAATGGGACCATCAGAGGCTGTTAGCGCCATACTAGCGCCTGCGTTTGCTAGCGCCCCATGATCAGAGCCCCCGAGTGTGAAACAATGTACTCGTAGGCTCTGAATGCAACTAGCATGCAAATGCAATCAGAACAGGGCTCTTAGCGCAAGAAGCATTCAAATGCATGCTAAACCTATTCATCTCCAGTGGCCAGTGACCAGCATACCAAAGATTGGTTCACTTGCCGCGGCAATCCCTACACCAGCGCTGGCGTTAGAGTTTGCAGACCATTGGGGAGGAATGGTGAGCCTTGTCCATCATGCATTTGCATGCTAGCAGGCCCATTGTCCCCAATGCAGCAGACCCCCCGAAGGAACACCAGACCGACCCCCCCCCCAGCAACCAGGGGGCTGGAGTTCCGGTGGACCTTCAGTCCCCCTGGCCCCCTCCCCAACAGGTTCAGGGGGGCTGGAGATCATTCCTGAGATGTCCCTGGTGGCCCAGTGGGCTGCGGTCAATCCTCCCACCCCCCTACCTTAAGTTGGAGAAGGGAGGTGGCCTCCCTCCTCTTCTATCTGCACCGCCTGCAAAATGGCAGTGCCCAGCCCTGCCCAGTGCTTCCTGGGATGCGCTGGGCGGGGCATGCCATATAAAGGAGATTGGTTCACTGGCTGTGGCAGACCCTTATATAATGTTGAGCTCCACCCAGTGCATCTCAGGATACACTGGGCAGGGCTGGGTGCCACCATTTTGCAGGTTGCGCCGATGGAAGACCACCTCCCTCCTCCAACTTAAGGTATGGGGCTGGGGGGATTGACCGTGGCCCACTGGGCCACCAGGGACTTCTCAGGAATGCTGGGGGGGATGAGGGGGCTGGAGATCCCATGGATCTCCAGCCCCCCTGAACCTGTGTCGGGGGGTCAGGGGAACCGGAGGTCTGCCAGACCACCAGCCCCCTGTTACTGGGGTGGGGGGGGGGGGGGTCGTCATCGGTTGCCCACTGGGCCACCAGGGACTTCTCAGGAATGCTGGGTGGTTGGGTGGGGGGGCTGGAGACCCACCGGATGTGCATCCTCTCCTGAACCTGTTTGGGGGGGGGGGGATCAGGGGGACCGGAGGTCCATCGGACCTCCAGCCCCCGTTTCGCCTGGCTCGGGGCAGGGGTAGTTGGGGTCTGGTGGTTCCATGGATCTCTAGCCCCTGTGTTTGACAGGCCTGGGCTTTTGACAGCCCAGACCTGTCAAACAAGTACTCAGGCACAATCCTCTCGCACTTCTACCCCATGATCAGAGAGAATTGCGTTCTTAAATTTGCATGCAATTATCTCTGGTCATAGGTGGGGTAAAGCCCCGCGCTGTTCCAGCACTGTTTGGAACATCATGGGGCTTTTGATCATCTGCCCATAAGTGAGAGAAAAAGATTGTAGAGCTTAGTAGTTGCTATGAATGGGCAGACTTGATAGGCCATATGGTCTTCATGTGCTGACATTTTCTGTTTGTTTTTATCTATCTTAGGAACTACAAATACTGGCCAACTTTCTTTTCAGGCTGGCCATGTAAAATGAGGCAAACTGAAGTGCTATTCATCTGGGCTTGGTAGAATTTTAATCTCTCACAGAGAACTAATTGCATTAATGGATAAGGGCAAACCTTTGGGCTTTATTTTCCTCCTCCAAGCTGCTTAATATACTGTGGAGCATATCTAAGTTTCTCTTAATATGTATAATACTTTACAGTAGCAATGAACTAATTTATAAATAAGTGTCTTACTGTGTTCAGTGCTGTAAAAAACTGGTTTCTAGAGAAGTATTTCATTCTATTAACATGAAGAAAATCTAAGCCAGCGAAGGATGTTAAAAAAATGGAAGTGGTGCAAAGAAAAGCTACGAGGATGGTATGGGATTTGCGTTCCAAGCAAGACATATGAGCAGAGACTTGCTGACCTGAACATGTATACCCTGGAGGAAAGGAGGAACAGGGGTGATATGATACAGACGTTCAAATACTTGAAAGGTATTAATCCGCAAACAAATCTTTTCCGGAGATGGGAAGGCGGTAGAACAAGAGGACATGAAATGAGATTGAAGGGGGGCAGACTCAAAAAAGATGTCAGGAAGTATTTTTTCACGGAGAGGGTGGTGGATGCTTGGAATGCCCTCCCGCGGGAGGTGGTGGAGATGAAAACGGTAACGGAATTCAAGCATGCGTGGGATGTGCATAAAGGAATCCTGTGCAGTAGGAATGGATCCTCAGAAGCTTAGCCGAAATTGGGTGGCGGAGCAGGTGGGGGAAGAGGGGTTGGTGGTTGGGAGGTGAGGATAGTGGAGGGCAGACTTATACGGTCTGTGCCAGAGCCGGTGATGGGAGGCAGGACTGGTGGTTGGGAGGCGGGAAATACTCCTGGGCAGACTTGTACGGTCTGTGCCCTGAAAAAGGCAGGTACAAATCAAGGTAAGGTATACACATATGAGTTTATCTTGTTGGGCAGACTGGATGGACCATGCAGGTCTTTTTCTGCCGTCATCTACTATGTTACTATGTATGAGTAGTATTATTCATTGCCACACAGGAGTCCTTGAACAGGGCTCAGAGTTCTTCCTGAAATAGTACTCCCAAATCCAATTGAAGTACGGTGGTGTATTTTGCAAGACCTGGGCTTGATTATCAAATTCCCCTCTCCTCTCCCCCCCCCCCCCCCCCCCCCCAAATAACATCTCTTGTTGGTTTTAAAGATCACAAATGCGAGTCAGCTTATGACACCCTTTGGCCAGACTGGGAGTGCAAGGATTCCAAGAAGCAGGAAGACAAATGATCCGCAAGATTCAAAATGGCAGCAACAGAGAGCAGATCAGTAAAGGGTATCTGTAACTAAGAAACAGCAGAACAATGAAGAATGTCTGCCACTAGAAGTTTATTCATCTCAACAATATAAAAAGCTTGGCACGGCCATGTTTTTCCCTTCTAAGGGCTGTGTCGGGCAATTAGCGACTGTTAATAAACTTTACTAACATTATTGGGATTTACGCCTTTATGAAGAGATTCACACAAGGTGATGTACAGCAGGTACAGTTTATCATAAAATGTACAATTTTTTTTTAACAGCATAGCAATAGTAAAATAACCAAGTATAAATACAATAAGGAGCCCTCACAAAGGCGCATAAGGGTTTACGTGCGTCTAGCACATGCCAAATCGATATTACTGCCTTTGTACTGCTTCCCCCGGGTGGTAATTCTGAATTTGGTGCGCCGAAAACATGCGATAGAAAATATTTTCTATTTTGTACCTCATGGTACTTGTTGGGCGGTAAATAGTGGCACGTGCTACATGCCTACTGCCTGGGTAGCACGTGAGGTCTTACCGCTAAGTCAGTGGGTGGTGGTAAAATCTCAGGCCGAAAATGGACACGTGCTGGTTTTTATTTTGTCGCACGTCCATTTTCCGGCCTCTTAAAAAAGGCCCTTTTTCCCGGGACGCGCTAAAAACTTGATCGGTGCACGCCCAAAAGACTCGCTTGCACTGCTGCAGACCACTTTTTGCCATGGCTTAGTAAAAGGGCTCCTTTACAAGGTATACTTGAAAACAGCAAATTGAGACCTAATAATTAGAACTACCTTGAAACAGTATTGAAAATATACACATTTAACAGCACAGGGGTTTAAATACCAGAGATATAATACAAAGTTAGCATAATACTAATGATATACCTAATAAGCATGCATTAGAACATTCAACTAACATAGATATGATGCTAAAGGTTTTCTACATTACGGCTTGCCGTATAGCTGAGGGACAAAGTGCAGATATATGATGGGAACAAGATGCGTGGTACAGAGTCAGTTGGGATAATTAGATGGTTAGCTAAACTCAAGGCAAGTTCTTTGTATTGTTAAGCAAGAGATAAGGAAGGGAAGGGAAATGGGACTTGACATACCACCTTTCTGAGGTTTTTGCAACTACATTCAAAGCGGTTTACATATATTCAGGATACTTATTTTGTACCAGGGGCAATGGAGGGTTAAGTGACTTGCCCAGAGTCACAAGGAGCTGCAGTGGGAATCGAACTCAGTTCCCCAGGGTCAAAGTCCACTGCACTACCACTAGGCTACTCCTCCACTCATTCCACCAATAAGAGCCAGCCTCATCAGTGATGTCACAATGGCTTGATTGCCCGATACTTGGCTCACTTCTGATATTGTGATGTCATAAGGGAAAGGGGAAAAGGGAAATGGGACTTGATATACTGCCTTTCTGAGGTTTTTGCAACTACATTCAAAGCGGTTTACATATATTCAGGGTACTTATTTTGTACCAGGGGCAATGGAGGGTTAAGTGACTTGCCCAGAGTCACAAGGAGCTGCTGTGGGAATCAAAACTCAGTTCCCCAGGCTACTCCTCCACTAGCAACATTCCATGTAGAAGCCTGCCCTTGCAGATCAGCAATGCGGCCACGCAGGCTTCTGTTTCTGTGAGTCTGACAGACTCACAGACCGAGAAGCCTGCGCAGCCATGTTGCTGATCTGCAAGGGCAGGTTTCTACTTGGAATGTTGCTAGTGGAATAGCAAACGAATTCACAATATCAATGTCTCTGGTAACATTCAACTGCTTGTATACACAAACCAGGACTTAAAAGCCACCTACTTCAAAAAAGTGCTTTAACCAACAGTTGTTTCACCAGTATTTCACCAATATTCCACCAATATAATATGTAATTTTTATGTGTAGAGTACCTTCAGATATAAACCACTGTAACTGCAGTCAATAATGCTGCTAAAACGTGGCATAGCACCTCTTTCATTAGGTAACTCTCACTCTGTTTTTTGGGAGAGAGCAATCTCTGCTCACATTTTTTTATATGCTTCCCAATCACCACAGTGCTATAAAATCATTTATTTCTTTTAAAATATATACTAGGTGAAAAAACTGTGCACCTAGTATATATTTTAAAAGAAATAAATGATTTTATAGCACTGTGGTGATTGGGAAGCATATAAAAAAATGTGAGCAGAGATTGCTCTCTCCCAAAAAACAGAGTGAGAGTTACCTAATGAAAGAGGTGCTATGCCACGTTTTAGCAGCATTATTGACTGCAGTTACAGTGGTTTATATCTGAAGGTACTCTACACATAAAAATTACATATTATATTGGTGGAATATTGGTGAAATACTGGTGAAACAACTGTTGGTTAAAGCACTTTTTTGAAGTAGGTGGCTTTTAAGTCCTGGTTTGTGTATACAAGCTAGTGGAATAGCAACATTCCATGTAGAATCTCAAATAGTAGCAACAGAATCTCAATAGTAGCAACATTCCATCTAGAATCTACAATAGTTTCAACATTCCATGTAGAATCTCAAATAGGGAAAGGGAAATGGGGCTTGATATACCGCCTTTCTGTAGTATTTTGCAACTACATTCAAAGCGGTTTACATATATTCAGGTACTTATTTTGTACCAGGGGCAATGGAGGGTTAAGTGACTTGCTCAGAGTCACAAGGAGCTGCAGTGGGAATTGAACCCAGTTCCCCAGGATCAAAGTCCACTGCACTAACCACTAGGCTACTCCTGATCTAATTTACAGTATGTGTACCAGTCACCCAATATATTAAAGGCTAGGGAGAAGAGCCAGACTTTCACCTGCTTCCTGAAGTAGAGGTAGTTTCAAGTTCGATGTAGCCCCTCTGGATTATGTTTTATGTATTTATTAACTGTCATTAGTTGCCCCTGATACAGCCCTTAGGGCAAAACATGACTGTGTAGGGCTTTTTAGTGTGTTAACATTGTTGTGATGAATAAACGTCTGGTGATGGACATTCTTCATAGTTCTGCTGTTTCTTGGTCTCGGATATCCTTTATCGATCTGTTTGTTTCTGCCATACAGGAGTGCAAGGGTTCCGGAAGTACACACTGTATTTCCTGTTTGAGAGTTCTTACTGTAATGGAAAGAGAGAGAGAGAGAGAGAATTAAAATGGTGCAAATTCCTTAAGGTTGCAAATTGTGGCTCATGGTACTGAAGCCCAATAGATTTCATTCTGTTTTTTCCTTGAAGCCCAAAAGAAGCAAGAGAGCTGCAGGGCCAAAAAAATTGTGTCCATCTAACAGTTTAGAAAACAAAACACTACTAAGTATTTAAATAAACTAGTATTTGCTCTTAGTATAAGTTCTGGCAAAGGTACTTGAAAATGTTCTTGAAAATTGCTTTATAAATATTAATTCTGTATGTCAAAAATCCAGTTATTCCTGAACCAGAAATGAGCATTTTGCAGAGCAAATAACTCCTCCCTCACACAAAATAACATAATTAATTTTGTGAATCTGTAGTATGAATTGTAGTATTTATTATTAGTATTTAGCTCGCACCTTTCCTGTGGTAGTTCTGCTATAAATTTGTGATACTTTTTGCTTTTATACATCGCTGTCGAAAGCACTGAAAATTGACTGAGGACAACTGTTAAAATACACTAGTGAAACATTTTCCCCATTAGATCCTTGGGCCCTGTTTACTAAGGTGCGCTAGTGTTCTTAGCGCACGCTACAAATTAGCGTGTGCTAACGCTAGAGACACCCATAGGATTATATGGGTGTTTCTAGCGTTGGTGCGTGCTAAAAATGCTAGCACGCCTACGGCACAGCTTAATAAATAGGGTCCCTTGTTTGATAAAGCAAAATATTTGCTTAACTAAAACTTTAAATCAATCTTCAAGTAATAACATCCTAGAATATTTATTTTCTTGCCATTTTTCCCATAATTGTTTAGCTAAAAAATAATTTCTTGCTATGCAGAATATGTGAACTAGTGTAATTATAGAATACTTGCTTTGATTTTGTTTTCTTCATGTTTATAATTTATGCAAGCAATGAGAATGTTATTGGATTTTTGCTATATGTAGTGATTGAAACTTGGTAATTCACAATCTACTCTTTCCCCACCCAGTGCATTAAATCAGGCAGCCCCAGAGTGTCTTGGTAGTCAAATGCTTGTAGCATCCTACCTGCTAATCGACCTCACTTCCTGGCTTTGTCTGTCTAGTTATCAGCTAACAAAAGAACAGCTTCTGATCCCTGCAGACCTCGACGAAAGGATCATCATAAAAAAAGAAAATCAAGTTCCATGGTTTTTTCTCGACTGCAGTAATGTCTGTGGCTTGGCAAATAACAGATAGCTGTAAGAGAACCTGGAAGAAAGCAACTCGAAGGGAAAATGAGCACCAGTTATCAAGAATTTTTTTTCTTGCCTGATTTGCAAGTGATGCTGCTGTAATTCTAGCTGCAGTTTTGCTGATCATTCACTACTCGGCAACTGGTAGAGAAGTAAGACTGCCTGGCAACCACCTGCAGAGCTGCAGAGATGAATTACATTTTTGGAAACAACACACTCCTCTACTCTCGCACCAGTCGAGGAGGCAATACAGGCTCCGGCCATAGTTCTGTAGGCCCTAAACAGAAGCCGTGGGTAAAGAGAGGTTCAGCAGAGGAGCTCCGGTCAGAACCGGAGCCTTCTCGCTGGCAGCAGGTAGTTGCTTTTTTTGCTCGTAGACACGGCTTTATTGACTGCATCTCGGTAGCTGCCAGCTCCGCCCAGGTAACGCAGCACTTGTTGAAATTATTCTGTCACTGCATTTCTGTAGGGACTGCTCGTTCAGAAGTAGTATGTTAATCTGGATATTTGTAATGTGTTGAAACAGCAATTCTCTAGACACCATTTGCTTACCTATTGAATTTAAGATTAGTGGAATGATATATTGCTCAGTGCATATATTTTGGAACAGCACATTTCTGAAGCTCACTATAAAGAATTAGTGTCTTAGTTTTCAGGCTTGAGCCATACAATGTAATTTTGGTAGGTTTGCTCTATATTTTAAACTATGGCAGTACAGATTATGATATGCTAATTAGCAATATTAGAAATTATTTAGTTTGAATTGTAAGACTTAACCTTCCTCTAGAGATTTTTCTAAATACTAAGATGGCAAACTGCATTTAAAAACCGACTTAGCAAAACTGTACTGTCAGTCCAGTTATAGAAACTAATTTTCAATTGTTGGAAGTTTAAAAAAAAAAGTGTTCATTAAATCTTTCAAAATATGCAGACTGGTGTATATGTGCATCCAGTTGTGGTACATTATGAATTCATATACATACATCTTCAATATTTTAACTTAGTAAACATACTTTTTTGGGACTCAGCTTGGTTATGAATTTATCTCATCACTCAAATACAAAACTTGTTGATAATTTTTCCTTAGTGGTGTCTTCATATATTTATATCAATTCTCCTTTAGAATTGTTGTATTTTGAAGTTAATTATTACTTATATTGAACTTGCTTATTTCAGAATACTATGAAGTATCATATGATATGCCAGAGGAATGATTCTTTTAAAAATATGTACTGTTCTATTGATGTTTGCTTATGTAAGCTACATTGAACTCACGCTATTTTCAGGCTAATGCAGGATAAAAATGTCATAAATAAATATTTTGCTAAATTATTGACCTTGCATGAAACCTTTACTTCTGTTTTTCACTCCCTCCTTTTTATTACGGGTTAGGAGTAATTACTCTATGCTTGAGCAGTATATATCAATGGAGATAATCTCCAGTTGAATTGATGTCTTAATGATATTTTAAAATAAAAATTTGAACTACTTATTACTAGACTATACTGAATAATTAGAGAAGCACACAAAGAAAAAGCGGAAAATTTCACTTTAGGCAAATGATGCTGGTTTAAAAATAAAAAAAAAGTTTCCCTTCTAATTTGTGAAAGGGGATATCTGCATTAAAAGGTCTCCAAAAGGAATGTGTTTTAGCAATGCATATGTTGGAAAAAAGAGAGGCTTCTTTACATTTCTTAAATTTGTTATGTTCAAAGCTATTCTGTTCTTGGTCTGATTTCTGTGATGGATAAGGGCAGCATAGGCCAGCTTGGGGAGTGTTTTGAAAAAAGAGCTTTATATGCTATTTTAAAGAATTACTACTCAGTGTTTGTGGTAGTATTTACTGGTAAATGCTCTCGCAAGATATATTTACTGTTGCAAAAACTAATAAAAGTACATTTAATTTACTAACATACTATTGCCATGTTCTGTTTGGAAACAAACCTCCATCCTTGTTTTATTGTTCTAGCAAATTCAGAATAAGTTTAAAGGAGAAAAAAAACACTACTGTCTGGTTTTGTTCATTGGTTCCTTGTGACTGGTGTAGAATAAGTGGAGATTTCTGTAAAAACAGATCAGATTTCACTGCCAGAATTTTACCGTTTATAAATTGATGATACAGAGTCATTCTTATTTTAAAATTAAATTGAATGCATTTGGTTCTGATAGTCTCCCCCCCCCTTTTATTGTTTTCTATGGGGTATTTATAGAAACATTGCAAGTAGAGTAGACTAAGTTATGAAGATTGATCTTTCTCGTCCTTTATATTACATTGCTAAAGATTCATTGGTATTTGAAGTCTCAGAAAGCTATACATCATCAGCCACTTGCATGTTTATGAATAAAAGTATGTTGGGGTACTGCTCTGTTAAATCTGAGGAAACCCAAATACATGACTTATTCAGAATTGTGCATAACTTCAACATCTTTATCATCCTACTAGACCAGGCCAGACTGAGTGGATTATGACTCCAGTCAGCAGATGGCGGTAGAGAACACTGAACTTTCAGTGATAACATCACTAGGATAAGGTGTGGTGCAACTCTGGAACTTGCCAGTATTTCTCTGTCTCAGCAGATGCTGCAGTAGGATTTTCCTTCAGGCTTAGTTCCCAGGGTTGCAGACTCCAGCCTGTGCCCCATGATGAAATTGGCAAGAGCAGTGGTGCTGTCAATGAATTATGAAACTTTGATTTGATTGAACAGGAGGAAGTCATCTTCTTTGTCCCAAGCCTTGGTCCATGGGTGCTGGCTTGATGAGGTCAGTTTGGCAGTTGTCTAGGAGGGCCTCTGCTAATGAGGTGATCCCTCTTTTGGACTCTTGACCTACCAGTCCCAGTTTGAGGAATAGGAGCATCTGGGGGGTTCCTCATAGTTACTGCCATCAGGGTAAGTAGATCCTTCCACCCCCCCCCACCTCAAAGGACTTCGACCTACAAGTCCTAGTCTGGGGGAGGGGGGGTCTATCAATATCAATACATACTTATATAGTGCTGCCCTCCCCAAATGGGTCTTGTGTGCAAATAAGCAGAGCAAAAATAATCTAAAATACAAAACCAAAACACTGTAAATTCAACTATATCTAACCACAATCAAACTGTGATTCGAGAAAATAAAAACATAGTAACATAGTAGATGACGGCAGAAAAAGACCTGCACGGTCCATCCAGTCTGCCCAACAAGATAACTCATATGTGCTACTTTTTGTGTATACCCTACTTTGATTTGTACCTGTGTTCTTCAGGGCACAGACCGTATAAGTCTGCCCAGCACTATCCCCGCCTCCCAACCACCAGCCCCGCCTCCCACCACCGTGTTAATTTTCTTGCAAAAAAGAAAAATAACTAGCATCTGTTCTAATGTCAACAGGAAGCGCATTCCAATAAGGAATCAGAAAAGATGGTCTTTAGTTATCTTAATAAATCGGACTCTCTTTAAAATTATTGGGTGTAATATCAACAGATTATGTAGTCTCTCTGAAACATTCCTAAAGAAATACAGATCAAATCAATAATCAAAGAAAGGCCATAAATGGCTTGAAAAAAATGCAGTGATTTGCACACTATTTTTTCTACTGGGAGCCAATGTAACTGGAGTTCTATAAGGTACAATGCTGACATCTTACCTAAGGTTAAAGATTAGCCTAATAGTAGTATTTTGAATCAGTTGCAATGTTCTTAATAGCTTAACAGATAAGTTCAAGTAAAGAACTAGGTGTGAGAGAATTAGCATTTGAACTAATAAGGTATAAGCAGACTGAGTAAAGTATGACCTTATCAGTCTTAATTGTCTTAGTTTAAAGATCGTTTTCTTCCACAGTTGGCTAATTTTGTAGTTCAAGGGACAAAGATGAATCCAAAATTGCTTTGAGCTCTTTTGCTTTAGCTTCAGCAGGAAAAGTGATAGGAAAAATGATAGTTCTAATGGAGAATATCTCTTTAGGGGCTACGGAACCATAAAATCTTTGTTTTGTTAGTTTCATTTCAATTTTGAATCTTTTCTATGCATAGAGAAAACCTGTCCATGGTATCCTGTATATTCTGTAATACGGGCGTTGAAAGTAAGATATCTGTGTATGACAGTAATAATTCCCCATGATTATAATGTAGATCATCTAAAGAAGCAGTTGTGGTAGCGTAGGCCTTACAGAGCTCCTGCCAGGGGTAGTAAGAAGCATGGGCCGTTGGGGACCCAATGAATTCCTCCTCCTGCCCTCAGGCTTTGGCCTCTGGGTCCCCAGTCTGGGAGGCGGAGTGGGCGTTTGTGGTTGCTTGGTCCTGTAGGGGCCCCGCTGTGAGTGATAGGCATGGGCCCCTGCTGATTTCCTTTTCTCTCCCCCTCAGGAATTAGCTATGTTGAATGCCCTGCTTGCTTGCCTACCTGCCTATCTGTCAGTAAAGTAACATAGTAACATAGTAGATGACGGCAGAAAAAGACCTGCACGGTCCATCCAGTCTGCCCACAAGACAACTCATGTGTGCTACTTTTTGTGTATACCCTACTTTGATTTGGAGCTGTGCTCTTTAGGGCACAGACCGTATAAGTCTGCCCAGCACTATCCCCGCCTACCAACTACCAGCCCTGCCTCCCAACCACCGACTCTGGCACAGACCGTATAAGTCTGCCCAGCACTATCCCCGCCTCCCACCACCGGCTCTGGCACTGACCGTATAAGTCTGGCCAGCACAATCCCCGCCTCCCACCACCGGCTCTGGCACTGACCTTAAAGTGGGGGTGTCTAAAAAAAAAAAAAAACCCAAAAAACTACAAGAGGCTGCCAGTGGTTGGGAACAGCAGTAGAACAAGACAGGCTGTGAAAGTCCCAAGAGGGCTTTGGTGGTGCAAGGTGCATCTGTTAGTGAGCTGGTAAGTGTAGGCAGCGTGTTTGTGTGGAGCCTTAGACTGTTGTATAGCTATCATGAATGAGTGGCCTGTTCCTGACAGCATCAGAGCCACAGCAGGGACGTTATACAGAGTCAGGCAGAGGCTTGTGGGGAGCTATGGGAGAGCCGAGGACATTCCTTTCCTATATCCCCTCTTGGGTGGATGAGAGCAGTAGCCAATTTGTACTTTAGTTGCATGACTATTATTTTTGTACACTGCCTTGAAGGCTATGGATATATTACAATTAAATATGTAATATCTGCTCAGCTGCTCAAAAGGCTAATATCTAATTCTGGGCTAGATAACACTGAAGTGCTGCCATATTAGCAAGTAGTAACACATGTCGTTAGGTTCCACTCTATGCAATGAGACCTATTTACTGAGTTAGTAGTGCACACTAAGCCTTAACACCTTATAGTAGTGCCTTTTAGAGAACCTAGCTTGGCTTGGATCCCAATTTTTTTTCCAGCAGTTGGGTTGATGATGCGGAGGAATTGAAAGAAATCTTGGTGAACCCGGAAGATGTACTGAGTCAGATTTACAAATAAAGAGTAGTAAATCACCAAGACTGCATTCTCAAAGAACTCAAGCATGAAGTTGCTGATTTGCTGTTAGTAAACTGCAACCTGTGGAATTAGAAAAGGTTCAAAGAAGAGCGACCAAAATGATAAAGGGGATGGAATTTTTCTCGTATGAAGAAAGGCTAAAGAGTTTAGGGCTCTTCAGCTTGGAGTGGTGTAGAACGAGTAGAAGTAAATAGATTTTTCACTCGTTCCAAAAGTACAAAGACTAGGGGACACTCAAGGAAGTTACATGGAAATACTTTAAAAACAAATAGAAGGAAACAAACTCTGGAACTCATTGCTGGAGGATGTGGTAACAACGGTTAGGGTATCTGGGTTTAAAAAAGGTTTGGACAAATTCCTGGAGGAAAAGTCCATAGTTTGCTATTGAGACAGATATGGGAAGCAACTGCTTGCCCTGGGGTTTGTAGTATGGAGTGTTGCCACGATTTGGGTTTCTGCCAGGTACTTGGTGACCTGGCTTGGCCACTGTTTGGAAAACAGAATACTGGGCTAGATGGACCATTGGTCTGACCCAGTATTCTTATGTTATTATTTAGGGAAAGGGGATGAGGGGGTAGCCTAGTGGTTAGTGTAACGGACTTTGATCCTGAGGAACTGGGTTCAATTCCCACTGCATTTCCTTGTGACTCTGGGCAAGCCACTCAACCCTCCATTGCCCCAGGTACAAAATAAGCGCGTATATATAATAAGTAAACCGCTTTGATTGTAACCATAGAAAGGTTTAATGTTCAGGATGCATACTGTTATAATATAGTTGTCACAACTGTCAGGAATAGCTTGGCTGGAACAGGATTCAGGACTCTCAGGATTCTTGAACAGGCTTGGCTTCACTGGAACAGGAGTCTGAAAGGGACATGACTTGACAGGGAACAGGATACTGAAAGGGACATGGCTTGATAGAGAGCAGGGACAGAAACTAGCTCAAACACAAAGCAGGGGCAGCACCTGGCTCAAACACACAACAGGAACAGAACTTAGCAGAAACAGAGCTCGAGAGCCAGGAAGCAAACATAGCAGGCAAAGGATTAAGCAGACTAAGTGAAGACAAACAAAGAAGCAATGTGCTTACCAGCATCCACAGCAGGAAGGGAAAAGCCAGGCAGATTGAGAGGCAGCAGACACACCTGCATAGCAGTGAGCTAATTAGGGACAATGCTGGCTTCTACAGACTCAGAATTAACAGACAAGAACTACACACACAGGAAACAGAACAGGGAAAACAGGAACAGAGCTTGGCTAAACACAGAGATTGGCTTAAACACAGAACTTAACTATAGCAAGAGTCAAAAGCAGGGCTAGACTAAAAGCAGAAGCAAAGGGAAGTCAAACAGATACAGACACCAAGGGCAGGGTGTGGCTCTAGAGCCAAGCCTTCAGGATCAAGGTTCAAAAGCAAACTCACAGAAACAAAACAAAGCATTGAAACACAAGACTCGGGGAAACACAGAACTGACCTTCAGGAGCAAGACTCAGTAACAAAGCCAAGCAGGGATATCACCTATACAGGTAACACAGATTAAGAGACCTCTTGCAAAGGCAAAGTAGGAAAGCTCCCTGGGTCCTTATAAAGGAGTAGGCTGATGATGTCACAAGTAGGAAAAGAAGCAGAAGCAGGGAGACCAAAGCGAGGCTTGGCTTACAGGAAGAACAACAGGAAAGGAAGCAGCAGCAGGGAGACCAAAACGAGGCTTGGCTTACAGGAAGAACAACAGGAAAGGAAGCAGCAGCAGGGAGACCAAAGCGAGGCTTGGCTTACAGGAAGAACAATAGGGAAAAGGCAGACTAGAGAGGTCACAGAGCTAGATACAGAGGAACAGTAGGTCTGAACATAAGGGCACGGCCACAACCGTGACAATAGTATAGTGATCCAAAGGCTTAGAATATACAATAGTTCATATGAAATGTGTACATAAAAAAAAAAAAGAAAATCTCACGTATGTGGTAAAAAATTCAAATTTGATTACTGGGTGGCAGTTAAGGTTATCAATAAATACCTTCAGTCTGGATGCTCACCCCCCTTCAAAATAGGGCTGTACTGACTATTCGTATTTGATTTGGCCCCGAATATATTATTTGTATTCGGCCGAATGATGATTTAAATTTGAACATGAATGATCCGGGGCTGTACTGTGCTATATCCTACTGACATAAATACTTGATCTCTGATTTCATGTTGCTTCTTTTATTATTTGTTACGTTAAAGCTCAATGACCATTTTTTTGTATTCGGCAGGATAGTAACGTGTGCTATGCGATACAGCTCCACTCCAAAGAATAAAAATGCCATCAATAAGTCACCAACATGAATCAGAAGAAGCTTAACACCCCCACAAATTCTCCAAGAAAACCAGACCAGTGAGGGATACAAAAAAAAAAAAAAACAACAAGAAAAAGCCTTGTATATAAAATCTAGACTTCTAATAGTCTAGCAAAATAGATATACAATGTAAAAATAAGACCCAGTCGTATTTTTTTTTTTACCCTTCATTCTAATAACCATGCTGGAATTAAATTACATATACTATTGTTGGTTTCTGATGGGGGTTTTTTCTCCGTTGTTTTGTGCTTTGAGTGTGTATTTTGAATTAATGCAAAAGCAGAAATCTATGAACATGCTTTCAAAGGTTCCAACTTCTATTGGGTGATGATATCATGAAGCCTAGTTTATAGCAACCCTTTACCTCACTTTCCCATTTGGTTTTTTTTTTTTTTTTTAAATATTCTTCCCAGTTTTGGCCTGTCAGTTCAATAATCTCTCCCAATGCTTAAATTTTCAAAGTAATGAATTCTGTATAATGCTGTTACAAGAAATGATTTATTTTGGGGAAAATAGCTCTAGAACAACTCGCCACTGCTTATAATTTAAGAGCAGGTGCTGTATTTATAAGTTTTAGGATATTAATTTCTCCACCAATCACCAAAGGTGATAATTGCAATAAATTAAATAAATTAAATATATATATAGCTTCAATATACTCAGAACACAAAGAGACCATATTTTTAGCTTCAAAAAAAGGTTGATTTAATATACAATTGCACACGAGAGGTAGGTTTTAAAGGGATCTTAGAACAGATAATCTGTGCGTAAAATAGAACAAATTAGCAGGTAGATCAAAAGTTATGTTACTTACAAGTCCTTGTTACACAGTATGAACAGCATTAGGTAAGCACATGTTTTAGGAGCAAGGCATCAGCGGACCCCAAAGAGAGCAGCAGTTTCCAAGAGAGGCAGTTTTCCAGAGGAGGCAGGTCCCAAGAGGAGGCAGCTGGGCTGTTTCCAGGCCTTTTATAATGTTAGCAGAGAAGCATGGTGTGTGCATGTCTTGGATATTTTGCAAGGCATTATGGTTAATGTAGTCTGTTCACATGACCACATTATAAGTCCTTCCTTTCTGCACATGTCTGAAAGCTGATGGGAGGGGCAGGTATACCTTTGACAAGCAAATGTCCTGTTTATGGTCTCCCCTCTGAAGTCTTTGTCTTCAATGGGGTATTCCAGACTTTCGGTCTCTTGGGTCTTTGGTTTTCAGAGATGTCCTGATGAGCGTCCAGGTACCCACCTTAGTCATGCTTTTGTTCAGTTCTTTTAGGTGGGAGGGCAGAGGAAGCTCTTTTGTGTTTAAGTGTGTGTAGTTATTCCTGCTCTCAGAAGCTCCCAGAAAAAGGAATGGAGAGAGAGGGGCTTGAAATAAAACTATTCTCTCTGCTGCTGTGTCAAATATATATTTTTAAAAGATACACAAATATATTGCTGTATATATATCCAGCAAATATGCTACATATTTCAGTAATAAACTGATACCGTTACAATGCTACAGTCAGAAGTTTATAAATCCCATATATTTATCCAATTTTCTTTTTATACATGAATATTTTTTGAAACCTCAGCTAGTGACTCATTTCACATGTAATTGTCACAGTGCCCCTGTTAGTGGCAGACCCTGAGCAGGGGCCACAAACCATGTCTCCCTCCAGAATGTCATAACTTGGACCATGAGTTTACATATCAGGTGTCACTGTTGAGCAGAAGTGGAGGCTTCACCTCCCCAGCGGCTGTGAATACTGTCCCTGACCAGTCAATACAGGAATGCTGCAGAGTAGAGAATGACACGGGAACGGGGATCCGTAGTAACCGCAGAGATGGGGGTGGGGACAGAGCCCATGGGGATGGGGACAATGTCCCGATATAATTTTCTACTTTGAAGCCTGTTAATGAACACAACTGTTATTTATATTTGAGTGATGCAGACAATGATATTTTGATTTTTTTGGAAAAACAAGCAAACATGATGGCCTCAACTAGCAAACTTTGCATGGGGGATCTTGTACATCCTGCTACCAGCATATCTTCTGAAAAGTCATCTTCTATTGGAGGAAGGACTATGGAAGACAGGAGAGCTAGACTGAATCCTGAGATTGTTGATAACTTCTTATTCATCCACAGATTAAAAAATCATAACAGTGCTTCATAGGACATTATTATCCCCTCTATGTCATATAGAGTGGGTTGTATTTTGTACCCCTGGACATTTTAACAGGGTGGATTAGGATTCCTTGTGGTAGTAGAAATCAGCTGTTGTTGGAGTTGGAAGGGTAGAGGGTGTTGGTGAGGAGGGTTATTATAATTGTTCGCTGTTGTTATTATTTTCTATTTGTATTTTATAAACAACAGTTGCACAGCATATTGTTCCTTTTTATACTTTAATAAAAAGATTTAAATATAAAATCATAATTGTTCGAGGCTTCTGCAGATGAGGGCAGAGACCATGGGGACGGGATGGTGATGGAAACTGCGGGGACAGAGACAGGGCCTGTGGGGACGGGGATGAAGACAGGGCCTGTGGGGACGGGGATGAAGACAGAACCTGTGGGGGTGAGGATGGGATGGGGACAAATTTTCTCCCCGTGTCAGTCTGTACTGCAGAGAAACCGTGCCACTGAAACAACAAGCTGGCTCTATAGGTAAACTGTATTAAGGAAAACTTACAGGTTTATTTTCGAAAGAGAAGGATGCCCATCTTTCGACACAAATCGGAAGATGGGCATTCTTCTCACAGGGTCGCCCAAATTGTCATAATCGAAAGCCAATTTTGGGCACCCCCAACAGCTTTCCGTCGCGGGATGACCAAAGTTACTGGGGGCATGTCGGAGGCGTAGCAAAGGCTGGACTTGGGCATGCCTAACACATGGGCGTCCTCAACCCATAATGAAAAAAAAAGGGCGTCCCTGACGAACACTTGGGTGACTTTACCTGGTCCTTTTTTTTCTTACGACCAAGCCACAAAAAGGTGCCCAAACTGACCAGATGACCACTGGAGGGAATCGGGGATGACCTCCTCTTACTCCCCCAGTGGTCACTAACCCCCTCCCACCCTCAAAAACAATTTTAAAAGTATTTTTTCTAGCCTCTATGCCAGCTTCAAATATCATACCCAGCTCCATGACAGCAGTATGCAGGTTCCTGGAGCAGTTTTAGTGGGTGCAATGCACTTCAGGCAAGTGGACCCAGGCCTCCCCCTTACCTGTTACACTTGTGGTGGTAAATGTGAGCCCTTCAAAACCTATCAGAAACCCACTGTACCCACATGTAGGTGCCCCCCTTCACCCATAAGGGCTATGGTAGTAGTGTACAGTTGTGGGTAGTGGGTTTTGGGGGGCTCAGCACACAAGGTAAGGGAGCTGTGTACCTGGGAGCTTTTTCTGAAGTCCACTGCAGTGCCCCCTAGTGTGCCCGGTTGGTGACCTGGCATATGAGGGGGACCAGTGCACTACAAATGCTGGCTCCTCCCACGTCCAAAGGGCTTGCATTTGGTTGTTTCTGAGATGGGTGTCCTTTAGTTTCCATTATTGCCAAAAATCAGAAACGACCAAGTCTAAGGACTACCATCTCTAGAGACAACTTAAATTTCAAGATTTCGTCGTCCCTGACGTATTATCGAAACGAAAGTTGGCCGCCCATCTTGTTTCGATAATACGGGTTTCCCCACCCCTTCGCCGGGATGTCCTGCGAGGACATCCTCAGGAAATCTTGGGCGCCCCTTTCAATTATGCCCCTCCACGTTAAACCTTTTGATTTTTACTAAAACTAAGATAAAATTTTATTTAATAAAATGCAAAAAAATAAAGAAGTAGTACAGTGGAACACTGATATAATGCGATGATTCAGATCCATAAAATATTATTGCATTACAGCGGGGTCATGAACACAATTGAACCAAAAATTGATCTGTTGAAAAAGATTTATTTGCTAAAAATCGAACAGCATTAACAGAACTTGGCTGAACTACTGTATATACAATGTAAAATAGTAGATGATGGCAGATAAAGACCTGTGCGATCCATCCAGTCTGCCCATCAAGATATGGTATGTGATACTTCTTATGTATACTTGATCTTGATTTGTCCTTCTATTTTCAGGACAGAGACTGTAGAAGTCTGCCCAGCCCTGTCCTTGTTCTAAAATTTCTGAAGTTGTCATTGAAGCCCCTGAAAAGCTCCACTCCAGCCTATCCAAGTCAATTCAGCCATGATCAGGGCACAGACCGTAGAAGTCTGCCCAGCACTGGCCTTGTTCTCCAACTTTTGAAGCTGAATCTGTCCAGCCACAATTAGAGCACAGACCGTAGAAGTCTGCCCACTACTGGCTTGTTTCCCAGTAGCCGGCATTGTGACCTAATCTCCGCTAAGCTTCTTTGGAACCATTCCTTCTAGACAGGATTCCTTTATGTTTATTCCATGCATTTTTGAATTCAGTTACCATTTGCATCTCCACTACCTCCCGCGGGAGAGCATCCCAGGTATCTACCATCCTTTCAGTGAAAAAATACTTCCTGACATTATTCCTGAGTCAGCCCCCTTACAATCTCAGTTCATGTCGGTTCTACAATCTTCCCGTCTCTGAAAGGTTTGTTTGCAGATTAATACCATTAAAATATTTGAACGTCTATATTATATCACCCCTGTTTCTCCCTTCCTCCAGGGTATACATGTTCAGGTCAGCAAGTCTCTCCTTGTATGTCTTGCTATGCAAACCCATAACCATTTTTGTTGTTTTTCTTTGAACCGCGTCGTCTTTTTACATTCTTAGCAAGATATGGCCTCCAAAAACTGAACACGCTGCTCCAAGTGAGGCCACACCAACGGCTTGTACAGGGGCATCAACACCACCTTTATTCTGCTGGTTATATTCTTCCCAGTTCTGGCCTGTCAGTTCAATAATCTCTCCCAATGCTTAAATTTTCAAAGTAATGAATTCCTTATACCCCTCTCTATGCAGCCTATCATCCTTCTGGCCACAGCCTTGTCGCACTGTTTCGTCACCTTGAGATCCTTGGACATCATCACCCCAAGATACCTCTCCTGAGCCGAGCTTACCAATCTTTGCCCTCCTATCTGGTACATCTCTTTTGGATTTCTGCACCCGAAGTGCACTACCCTGCACTTCTTGGCATTAAATTTTAATTCAAATAAGAGCACAAAAATAAAAACACAAGGAGGCTTCAAGAAAAGGGGTGTTGACTCAAATTTTATTCAGCAGACCCATTTTAACTGCCAGTCCCTTGGCCATTCTTCCAACGTTTGGCGATCCTTTCACATGGTTTCTGTTCCCTCCATTGTATCCACTCTGTTGACTATCTTTCATGTCATCCACAAAAAGCCAAACTTTTCCTTCCAACAATTCAGCAAGGTCTCTCATAAATATGTTAAATAGAATTGGCTCCAACGCTGACCCCTGAGGCACTCCACTACTCGCCTTCCTTTCCTCCGAGTGGATTCCATTTACCATCACCCTCTGTTGCCTGTCAGTTAACCAGTTTCCAACCCAGTTCACCAGTTTGGGTCCTACGTTCAGCCCTCTCAGCTTATTCATGAGTTTTCTGTGAGGGACCATATCAAGGGCTTCGCTGAAATCCAAGTAGATTACATCTAGTGCGTGTCCTTCATCCAGTTCTTTGGTTATCCAGTCAAAGAAGCAAATCAGATTTGTTTGGCAGGATTTTCCTTTGGTAAAGCTATGTTACCTCGAATCCTTTATCCTGTTGGCTTCTAGAAAGTTAACTATCTTTTCCTTCAGCAGCGACTATTATTTTTCCTACCACCGACGTGAGGCTTTTACCGGCTTGTAGTTTCTCACTTCTTCCCTGTCTCCGCTTTTGTGAAGAGGGACCACATCAGCTTGTTTCCAATCCCACGGAACCTATCCTGTCTCTAAAGATCTATTGAATAAGTCCATAAGAGGCCCTTCCAGGACTTCTGTGAGCTCCCTCAGTATCCTGGGATGTATCCCATCCAGCCCTCTAGCTTTGTCCACTTTCAGATTCTTAAGCTGTTTATAAACGCTTTCTTCCATGAATAGCGCAATATCCTCTCCATTCCATATAGTCCCTCGACATCCGACCATGGTCCTTCACCAGCGCTTTCTTCCATGAATAGCACAATATCCTCTCCATTCCAGATATTCCCTCGACATCCGACCATGGTCCTTCACCAGCATTTTCTTCCATGAACACTGAAGAGAAGTATTTGCTTAGCATGTTCTCTTTTTCCTCATTACTCTCCACAGGGAAAACTCTGCAGCTTTTCTTCTTCTTTCCTCCACCCTCTTAGAGTAGATTAATTAATGCCAATGTTAATGGAACATACAATACTATACTAGTACAGGAACTTACCTAGCGTGGTGTTTGCTTAATGCAAACTATTGGCTTCTTGCAAAATCAAGAATGTTTTGTAGCTGTAAATTTTGATGCTGTCCACATCCTGGGTTTCTATCCATCTCAAACTTGCCTCAAGATGTTCTATAGCCTCTGATGCTTTTGGTGGAGGAGCAGGAGGAACATATTCCTTATCCTCTGTGTTGTCTTCCGATGGCATGGCAGTGACCTTTCACTGAACATTTGCTACAGTTTCATCGTCAGTCATATGCTCGTAAGTGAGGCATTCATCAATTGAAACCCAATTCAGGATATCATTATGCACATGCTCAAAGTTTTCATCACTAGCTAGTTTGGTTTTTTTTCCCCCTCTGTAATTCAGTTTCCTTTTCTAAAATACAGGGAGAACTTTGCAGCTTTTCTTCTTTCCTCCACCTTTGAAGAGTAGATTCATTGATGCCAAGTTCTCTGGCTAGCTGAGTTGCTTACCAGACTTCAGTTGATTGAGTGCAGATAACTTTTTTTCTTGAGTAGTGAAAGACTTCCACTTATGAGATGGTTTCTCCATGGGAGTGTCTTTCAGCCATGTAGACAGTTCACCCAAAGTTCTTTTCACACAGATGAGCTGTATGTTTAGTGCACGCTAAAAACGCTAGCGTGCCAATAGCACAGTTTAGTAAATGCGTCTCTTAAACTTTCATTGACCGGTAGTGGACTGAAGTGGACTGTTTTTTTTTTTTTTTTTTTCCAGCACTAGTTTGAGCCCACCTTCCACTCTCATAGTATGCTTTGGTTTAGCTAGCCCTAGTAGATGACCGCTGCAGTACATTGTTGCAGTTTGAGTCACAGGGTCAGCCCTGTAGCTGACTTAATGTTTAATACATGTATTAATATTGTAGTAGCCACTTAATGGCAGTAGTAATCAGAAAAAATATTGACAACACTTGAAGTTATTAATATAGTCAGTATTGAATAAACAGTCTTTTAAAATACGCATAAGTAATTATTTCCATATAAAACAGTATTTAATATCTTTTCAAAGGGACAGCTTTGCTCAAATAACTCTAATTGCTCTCCATTCATCGGGAGAGACTGCTTTAGTTATTTTTGTATGTGTTAATTTCGCTCTTTAAAACGGGCTTACTTTGCTAATTGGAAACATGAGTCATGTGCTTCAGAATACCAAGGTTTAAATTCTAAGTTAAAACAGATTGGAATTTTGTCTTAAGACGCTGCTGGTGTAAACGTGGGGAACAGATGACATAGTCGTTTTATATTCCTCCTTGTTAATTTAATAGGTTCTTCCTTGATACTACTTCTGTTTTTCTGTCATTTTTTTTCCTTATGCTCTTATGTGTTCTGTGATAGGTTTACAGCTGCCCATGTTTGTTTTTTTTTGTATTTGTATTTGTGTTTTTTTTTTTTTTTTTTTTTAAATTGAGGGGTTCCTTGGTGTCTGATTAAGTTCACAAATGTCTTTTATCCTAGTCCATTAAACATTTACCGTATTTTTCGGACTATAAGACGCACCGGACCATAAGACGCACCTAGGTTTTAGAGGAGGGAAATAGGAAAAAAAAATTTTTCCTTTTTCCCTCCTCTAAAACCTAGGTGCTCCGGTGCTTCTTGTCCGAGTTTTGGACCGCCGTCCCGTACTTAGACTTTAGGTAGAATGCAAGGTGCTCCATATGCAAATAGTGCAGACAGAGTAGGACAGGTTTAACATTGGCTTTCTTCAGAGCTAGAAACAATCTGACCTTACCATCAAGTCTCCTGCAGATTTCTGACTCCCATAAGAGACAAACTGATCCATTCTGCCAGGTACAAGAGGGCTTGCGGGGAATAACTCTGACTTTCTTTTTCCTCTTGCAAAACAGGACAGGAGCCATGTTCCCTGGTGGTCTAGTGACGTCGGGGCAGGAAAGAGCCCCCTCTTTCCTGCCCATCGCGCTGCTCTCCGTGCTCCTCACTGCTTTCTGACGGTCTTGGCGAGATTCAAAATGGCCGCCGAGAATCTCGGCGGCCATTTTGAATATCGCCGAGACCGAGAAAGCAGTGAGGAGCACGGAGAGCAGCGCGATGGGCAGGAAAGAGGGGGCTCTTTCCTGCCCCGAAGTCACTAGACCACCAGGGAACATGGCATCATGTAAGTACGGGACGGCGGTCCAAAAACGCTACCTTCGGACTATAAGACGCACCCCCCATTTTCCTCCCAAATTTGGGGGGAAAAAAGTGCGTCTTATAGTCCGAAAAATACGGTACTTCTGACAGCAGCAGTGTTCTCTCTCTTGGGCTTATCATCCTACCCAGATATTTTTTTTTTTAAATTTTGCTTGCAGGCATCTGCAATCCTTGCAGTTAAAAAAAAAAAAAAAAAAAAATAGAGAAGTCAAGAAAGCTTCATGTAGCATCTTTGGGGATAGTGTGGAAAAAATACGTAGTGGATGCCATTGTTTAACCTACTGGTAGATTCCACTAACATGATAAAATTATTCAAAATAACTGTAGATCTGTACTCTCTACAGATCTCAACCAATAAAAGCAGTTCTATAAAGATATGTGATATGACCAGCCAGTTAGTGCATATTGTTAATCAGAAACATTTTTCATACAAAATATCCATTACAAAGAACATTCGTTGGAACACTGAATGTCCACTTGTACAATCCCCTCCTCTCTTCAATGTAAATATTCAAAGCATTAGGTTTGGCTGATGTTTGAATGAAAACCTTCATTTGTTAAAGAATGGCCAAATGCCAGACCCTTCTTATAAGTCAATGGCATAACATTGCCAACAATTACTTTACATTAATTTGGTCATTGAGTTTAATTGGCTTTAGTGGAGCTTTTTTTAACTCATTTATTCAATTTGATATACCGCCCACCTTATAAACAAATCGAGGTGGTTTACATTAAAATCAAAAAATTTAAAGAAAGAAAGGAACTCCAATAAACAATAGGAAAGATACACCAACCACACCATACAAGGATAGACAAGATCGAATAGACCAACTAAACAATCACAGAAGCACACTCGTAAGAAGTATATTACTGTAGCACACAAAAACCATTTATTCTGGCTGATTAATGTAGATTTGGAACGAAGTGAATAACAATTCAAAAGGTATATATTAAAGAAGAGGCAATCAATTAGTTAACAAGGATGGGGATCCAACATTGTATTAGTTAACCATGTATGAGTAGAGAGTAACACTGGGATAGATTGAAATTGAGAGAGGGTCGCTGAAGAACTCATGGTAAATGGTGTATTGCAATATAGAGATAGATGAAAGGAAAATGCTTACCAAAAGGGCGAGCCAGGGCATACGCCCAAAATTCAGGTCCTGCAGCATAATCTTGGTAGGGAAAACAAACTTGATGTGGTGGTGCGGGACACCGCCATTTTCTTCATGTTAAATGTTCCTTGATGACATGCTTACATCAGTTTTAGCATCACGTGATATGAACTGGGATGTTGAGAGTCACTCAGGATAATGTGAAGTGACGGAATAGCCAGAGTGTCTGCAAAAATAAACAGTCAAAACAGTCTCCAATAACAAACGTAGTAAAATTACTATTTTCTACCTTTGTTGTCTGGTCATTTTATTTTTCTAATCAAGTATCTGATTTCTGCTTTCCTCTGTCATCTCTTAACTCACATGATAGTCTCCTGTCCATTTGACATTTCTTCTTTTTCCTTGTCAATTATCCATCTCCCTTCTGTGTTCCTATATTTCCCCATGTTTAATATCCTCCTTTGTGTCCCTGTCTTTCTCCTGCCCAGTATGTTCTTGGTGTGTGTGTCTCTCCCATTTGCCACACAGCATCTTCTCTCTCTTTCCCTCTCCCCCTGCCACACAGCATCTTCTCTCTCCCCCCTCTATTTCCCTGCATTACCCCAGCTCCTCATCAACCATCACCATTGCCCCATCTCTCTTTCCACTGCCACCATTGAGTGTCACCTTGTCTCTCTCCTCCCTCATCAGCATCACTACCCACCTGCCTGCTACCTGTTTGTGGTTACAAAGGTCCTTTGCATGCTGCTGGCAGCTCTCGTTGGTCCTTCCCCCTAATTATGTATCTTCCTGTTTTGAAAGGAAGGGACTGGCAAGAGTCACCAGCGGCACACACAGGTATATTGCCCAGTCCCCCGGTTGGATTTCTTTCCAGGCACAGAGTTGAGAGGGGGCAGTGGGCGAGTGGGTGAGCAAACGTGGGTAACAGGGAGGGGAAGGTAATGATTGGGCGCTGGGTGCCGTGTACTCCCTGGCATTTGACTAAATCATTGGTTCGCAACTCAGTCGTTGGGATGCATTTAGCCAGGCAAGTTATCAGGATACCTACAATAAATATGTGTATGAGAGATTTACATACAGTTGGAGGTAGATCATGAAGATTTATCTCTTGCATATTCATTGTGGATATCCTGAAAACCTGATCATCTTATTGTGTCCTAAGTACCCCTGGTGTAAATGAAAAGAATGAAATGGCCAGATATTTTTTTTTTTTTGGGGGGGGGAGGGGAGTTTAAAAAAAAAACAAAAACCCTCACACACACACTCACTCGCTCACTCTGTGATACTGTGCTGTGCTTTGACACTATGTAGGAGGTGAAAATCTTTTCTCTAGGTGTTAAATTATTTCTGATTTAAAAGCCTGTTTACAAGAACTATTAAATGTAAGTGAGTTCAGTAGTAAAACATGTCATTATGTTTCATTGATTTATTAAAGAAATTTAAATTGAGCATGTCTTTTTAGAAAAGCATAGTATTTTGACATTACCAAAATCATACCCATTTTGTTGAGCTGTCTAAAGCTTTACAGTTTCCAGTCGTCATACTGTACATAGGTTAGCTGTTTTGTGCTGGGTAATTGCTTTGAGATTGTGGGTTAATATTATAATCTTTGGTTGCTATGGAAGCAGGTCTCCAAAGACAGCTTCAAAGGTTTCCATGGTGTTACCATGGATAAAATCAGCTGAGGTAGCCGTCAGTAATCACATGCTTGTGATTTTTATCCTCCAATACTGATGTAGCAAGGGAAATGCAACTGTAGATGAACAGGAAGGTGTCATTTCATGCTTTAATGCCATATTGGATGGGCAATTTGTAATATTAGCACACCACTCAATACCTTGAATTCTCTGGTCATAAAATGTTAAGATACATAGTAACATAGTAGATGACGGCAGAAAAAGACCTGCACGGTCCATCCAGTCTGCCCAACAAGATAACTCATATTTGCTACTTTTTGTGTATACCCTACTTTGATTTGTACCTGTGCTCTTCAGGGCACAGACCGTACAAGTCCGCCCAGCACTATCCTCGCCTCCCAACCACCAGCCCCGCCTCCCAACCACCAGCTCTGGCACAGACCGTATAAGTCTGCCCAGCACTATCCTCGCCTCCCAACCACCAGTCCCGCTTCCCACCACCGGCTCTGGCACAGACCGTATAAGTCTGCCCAGCACTATCCCCGCCTCCCAACCACCAGCCCCACCTCCCAATCTTGTCTAAGCTCCTGAGGATCCATTCCTTCTGCACAGGATTCCTTTATGCTTATCCCACGCATGTTTGAATTCCGTTACTGTTTTCATTTCCACCACCTCCCGCGGGAGATGAAGTGATAAGGTAATTTCTTTTGGTGGTGTTAACGGTGTTTTGACGGGAAAATATTTGATTTTTATAAAACCCTAAAGAAATCATGTTGATTCTTTAAAGCCGCTTTGTAATTACGCTTGGTCTGAATTGCTCAATACACTGTCAGCTTCATTGTGGTTTGCAAGTCCATTGTGATCTGTATGCTGATAAGAGGTTTTCTGTTGATGTCACCACCATCTGGAATCTGATGGAGAGCGCACACTGTTCATGCTGAGACTGTGATGTTAGCTCCTACTGAGAGCAGGAAGCCAAAATTGCATTTGAACATGCTAAGAACATAAGAAGTGCCCTGCTGGCTCAGAGCAGTGATTGAGCTCACCCTCCTTTTGACACTTGCCAGTCTTTGGGTCACTTGGAAGTACTTGATAGAAGGCATCTTCCCGTTTAAAATCTTTCTTGCTCATTCCCAGACGTAAGAGGCAGCAATCCCCAGTGTGTCAGGCTAATATTTGTTAATGGACTTGCCTTCCAGAAATGCATCCAAACCTTTTTGAAACCCAGCTGTTCTATTCCCTTGACTACATTCTCTAACAGATTTCGCAGCTTAGTTGTGCATTATGCAAATCTTTCCCACAAACTGTGCACAATATTGCTTACGAAAACATTGAAAATAACTGGCTCATGGGCAGATCCCTGCAGCACATCACTGGTAATTCCCCCTTTCAGTTTGCTACCAGTTTAATGGCAAGTTTCGGGGATGTGTTTGACGTTGGGCATGAGTGGACTTAGTGGGTCACCAGGGACACTTTTGGGGTTGGGATGGGGGGGTATAGAGGGCACCCCTTGATCCAGACATTTATGTATAAATATATTTATTGATATTAAACAGTAAGAAACAACACGAGATGAACAGAGAGACATAAAATTCACAGATAAATACACCCTCAAGATATGCACCACCACCCTCCCCCTGCCCATCTGTAACTCAACAACCAAAACCCAACACTGAATCCCAGTCCATCCCACAGTACTGTGCCCCACAACAAATTTTTTTCAACACTGGCAAAGCAAATTAAAGTTCCAAAGCATTTAGGAAAGCAGATTGCACTTCCACCAGAGACATTTAAAGGGGCTGGGTAGCCCACTTTGGGACATCAAGGACATTTTTGGGGTTGGGAGTGTCTGAGGAGGAGGGATCAGGGAGTTGAGGCTTCACTTTGTGCAAGACCTTCAGTTGACACTAGTGCAGACTTGTGTGTGCATGCATCTTGTAAACTCTGCTTTCTTGGTGCACATTTTATGTGCTGGGCCCATTTGCATACTAATTGGTTACTGCATTGGATAGCTAACTTAAGCTTGAATTTAGAAGCTGTATGCTAAGCTTTAGAATATGGCTCTAATGCAAGCTTATTGCATTGACCCCTGTGTGTGGAAATATTTTTTAAGGGTATAAGTGGTCAATAAGAGTGTTAATCTGTGAGGGCAAATTTATGAAATGTGCAACCAAGTATAAAACAATGTTAGGCTTATGTGTGACATGCTAGTTTAAATAGAAAATCGCCATGAAATATTCATGCCTTTCTTAGTTTTCTGGCCAGTGTATTGATTATTCCTAATTTCTTCTAAACCAGTTATTTTTTGATGAAGATTATTGTATACATCCACACAATTCACTGGGAAAATGTTATATCCATTTAGCAATTGTTATCATATTTGGAATTCAACATATGGGAAAAGTGTTAGTACACGGTGAAATACTTGCAAATCAAAACTATGTTCTTTCCAAACCTGACAAATGTTGGGCAAAAAATTGTAAATAGGGGTAGTGAATATTTACTGAGGGGCAAAATAAAACTTTGAAAATTTAAATCAGTAGGGCCAAATTTGATTAAGGGAGAAACTGGTGGAAAGACATACAGTTCAAAAAAAATTGGCCAGATCAGAATGGGGGTTTATGGTATATTAGGCATTTTCTATGCCATCTTTGGTGAAATAAATAAAAACGTTTACAAACATTGTATAGAAAGTAATTAACCCCCAGCTGCCTAGGCTATACCCGGGATAGTTGGAGAAGAGGGGTGCACACTATTACTTATTGATTGGGACCTGGATTTACCTGGGAGGCCGAGCAAGCTCTGCAGCAGAATTTAGACAATGACGGAGACCACAGTAGTTCTTTTGCTGAAACCAGAACCTATACTGTCCTTCAGTTGGTGAGTGTACAGCTTCAAAATTCTCAAAACAGATGACCAACTATATACAGTAGATATAATCCTCTTCTCCAGTAATTAAAAAAGATGCATACATATTCTCCTTATTTCTTTTTGTTACATAAGCCCACTCACCAGACAAGGTGAGGGCTTGGCATGCACAGTTCACTTGATGGTATTATTAATACAGCTGTTAATTGCTATCAAGATTAAGTTTGTTGGTCAACACTTATAGGCTCCTTGGTATCTAGGTGATAGACACCATGGCTCTGTAATGATGGTGTTACCAGATAGTAAAACAGTTAGTTGCAGGATGCCTGGATGTCACAGCAGCTACGGAATAAATCTTCTCTCCTTTTCTCAGGACTACACGGGGGTGGGAAGGTTCCCCATATCTCCCCACTAAAACAACCGGGTTTCGGGTCTGTTACTTGTCCCTTGGTCCTTGAATCCTTGCTCTTGTAGCAAGTTCCTGTATTACCAAGTTATGGGAGTATAGCAGGCTGATTCTGCATTCAGGATTACTGCATCAGGCTGGACAGGAGGGATCTTCCTCTTGGCATGGGTCAAAGGCAGGAGATGGGATCCAAGCAGTGGCATAGCCAGGAATTTTCAATAGGGGGTGCCTCTCTAGCCATGTCGGGGTTATTGCGCAGTTCCTAAACATTAGGCTCTCGCACACAACACTATTATTGTTCTCATGTACTTTACAGGTTGCTAATGTAAGGAATACAGATCAGACTTCCAGTATTAAACTTATGCCTATGTTAAATACTGGTGTCAATACATTACTTGCTTACTTGTTTTAATATAGCTGCAATCATTTATTGTTTTTTTCAGCGCAAAGTGGTTGATTACTTTGTCAGTTTCATTCTGAATGTCTTTATGGGTATATTCCATCACCAAACCTTGCTTATTTTCATTTTTCTTCCTGGAATGCAGATAGTCCTTGAGAATTTTCATCACTGAAAACATTTGCTCTGGTATAGCAGTCGAAACTGGTAGACTTGCAAAAACTTGATGCAAAACATGAATATGGGGGTAAAAGATCTTGTCACATGCTGCACGTGCTAGCAGACAGTCACGGGGTTGTTCTGATGCAGGTCACTCCCACCCCTTTTACTTTTCTGTTATATTTCATAGGGGTGTTTGGGTTTTCTCCCTTTTTTGGGCAAGCACATCCCTGCCATTGGATGAAGTCTGCTCTTACATCATTGATATCTAACCCATCGTCTGCCATCACAGGGAGGTACATTCTCAATGCCTCTGTCAGGCAGATGAATGAGGTGTCTGATATGTGAGCTGACAATAATGAGTTAAGTCACATGGCGTTATTCTTATGGGACAAATAAAACATTCATCAAACTGTGATTATACTGTCCAAGAAGGGAATATAAAGTGTTCTATGGTAGTATTCTTCAGCTGTTCAGTAGTCCTTACACATGGCGTTGTCGACCACAGATCCTTGGAAACTGCAGAGGTTTGTTGAGCAGGTTTTGGCTTTCCCTGTCACCACTGAAAAGCCAGAAGTAGAATCTTCACACATTTTACACAGCAAGTTGGTTTGTTGCTTAACTTCTGTCAAACACTTCATTAAGTCTTTGTTTACTTCTTGCAGACTGACAGACAGTTGCTTAATGACTGCTAGAATATGATTGAGAGCAACCATCGCAGCAACAAATTCTGTTCATATAATGCTTGCCAGATCAGTGGACGCTGTTGCTGATACAGCATCATGAGATTGACTAATATTGGTCAACGTGTCAACAAATTGCAAATACAACAGTGTGAATGTCTTGACAGCTCCATGCCGTTCTACCCACCTTGTTGCAAAGCTTTGGGTTTCTGCCAGGTACTTGTGACCTGGCTTGGCCAATATTTGTAAAACAGGATACTGGGCTAGATGGACCATTGGTCTGACCCAGTATGGCTACTCTTATGTTCTTTTGTATTTTTTTAGATGTTTCATTCGAGACTTAACATGTTGATCTTCATTCGACTGGCCATGGCTAATTCTGTGTTCCAAAACAACAAGGAGAGTGGAAGAGAACCAAAATAGACCAGACAACAACCACAAAAATTTTCTACGCCTTTGCTCGATTTCGGACAGCACCAGCGTTTATGCTTTTTCTTCATGCGAATTCTGGAGGAACATCCGTGTACGTCAATTTGAAGACCCCTGAAGAAGGCCATTTGGCCGAAACACGGACCGTGTTGGGCCCTAATAAAACCTTTTTGGAGCTCTTACCCTTTGTGGTGGTTGTCTGGTCTATTGTGGTTCTCTTCCGCTCTCCTTGTTGTTTTGTGTTTTTTGCGGGAGATTCGGACTCTCTTTTTCTTAATTCTGTGTTCCAACAGCATAGAATACTTTGGTGACAGTTGAAAGAAGACAACTGTTTTATACATGACACCAAAGGCATTACGGATTGCATGTACTTCAGAGGCTTTACTAATGGTTAAATTTAGAGCATAAGGTGTGCAATGCACATAGCAAGCAGCTGGGTGCAACTGGTGAATAATTGCTTGAACCACACGTGCAAACCTAGCCATAGAGCTAGGTCCATCATATCCTTGTCCAATCATCTTGGTGCTATTAATCCAGAATGCCACAGGATACTCAGTATCTGCTTTGCAAGACCTTGGCCCATAAGACCATCTGCTCATGAAAAGCGTATGAATTGTTCCTGGATATTGTTTTCAAACACGTAGCGTCTGACAACTGTTAATTGTTCATGTCCTGCAATATGTCATGTTGTCTGCCAAGACATAAAAGTATTCTGCATTGATTTTGTCAACAATATTTCGTAAAATTATGTAACCAACACTGCCAATTATATCCACCTGAATAGTCAGTGAAACAAAGATCATTTCCAGGGCCTGATTCCAGGTGACGAGCAAGAACTTCATCACCACTGACAGCCTTAAATTGCAAGAGAGCTTGAAAGTCACCATGATGAACCTCAACATCAGCATATGATGCTGAACATGAAATTCTACTACTATCTCGATTATGACCAGAGGCGTCACACTTGATAACCTGGTGGATGGCTCCCCCTTGACGAAGCAAGTATTGCAAAACAGGCAACCTGTCGGGGTTTGTGAGCACACCGGTTTTAATAAGATAAGTGACATACTGCCTCATTTTTTGCACAATGCTGTTAATAAAGAGAAATTTAAGCATTGGTTGGTCGGGGGTAGAGTCTGTGATTATAATATTTACACGGACAGAGGTTCACCACGTCAGTGAAGTGATACCAGCCGTGGCGTATATATGAGACTCACCCGGTATAACATATCATAAGCATGGCACACTATAGGCTACAACAAGGGTAGTTGTCTAAATACTTGAAAATTATGATCATAAAAGTAGAGGCTTAATACCTTTGGGTTTATGGCACGCAGCACATAGTTTGCAATGGCGTCTGAGTACACAAGTGTGGGAAAAAGGAGTACCTGTGCTCTGCGTGCTCTTATAAAAAAAAAAAGCCTCATTCTGAGGGCTGCTGCTGACATATACCGTATTTTCATAAATATAACTGGCACACAGGTATAACCTGCACTCATGTATATCCTGCAGAAAAGAAGGAACCAAGTAAAAAGAGGTTTTGTATAGCCCACACCCCTGTATTCCCTGTGCATGATCAGTCCTTTGAGCCCACATGAGCATGTGCAGGAGTGTAGGCATGGGTGGCTGAGGCATGCCAACAATGCTGGGCAGGAGGAAAAGCAAGGTTAGCCAACATGAATTTACTGGTTGTCTATTTACAGTGCCAAAAGAAAGTCAGTATAAAACAGAAGGCTAAAGCATTAGCCATTGACGTGAAGATTCCCGATTTTTATGGAGGAGTGAACTGGGTGTTTAAATTTATGCGTTGGAGACTTAAATATTCGAGCTAGAACAATAGGGGATCAAAAGCTACCAGATGACTGGGAAGAAAAAAATGGATAAATTCATTAATTTTGTGCAAGAGGAATGTATATAGCATTAATCTCTGGTGGACTAATGTGCAAGCTACAGCCTCTTGACATAGCTGTTAACCATGCATTTAAATGTCTCGTAAGGAAGGAATGGGATAAATGGATGCATGAGGGGCACACATACATTTACTGCTTCAAGGAAACTGAGGTGTGCTACCTATACAGAAGTCTGCTGCTGGATTGGCACCGTATGGCAGGCAGTGAAACCACATTCGATTATCAATGGATCAAAAAAAAAAAAAGGCTTACTTGGAGAACAAACTTTGCATGATTCTACTGATGAGGAAGAATATGAATTCAATGATGATGAATCGGAGGCATTTGCTGCAGAGCATTTCAACACCACCGATGATGGTACAGACTTTGAAGGTTTTTCTTCTAGTGATGAACAAGCTAATGTTTGAGACACTATGAAGTATTTATGTCATAAACTTCTATATTTTATGGCTGACCATTTGGAAGTTTTTTGTTATAGATCTGTTCAATGCCTCCTTATAAGGTATATTGCCAAAAGTACCTATGGGGACTTTACTAAATGCTTCTTGTAATGTAAGTATTCTTAAAAAATCACTTTAGGAGTTGTGGGGGGGGGGGGGGGGGGGGGGAAGGGTTTCTTTATAAAGAATGCCTCCTCTGCAATGACCTTTAAATGTAATGACTTGTATAACTTGCACCTTTGTTTAACCTGCAGTGGGTAGTCACAGTAAGTAAAAACTTGTATAACCCATGGGTTATGTTCATAAAAATATGGTAAATGCATAATCAAAAAAGGTTTGTGTCAAGATATGTGAAAATTAGATGTGTAGATTGGAGAAGTCCTTGTGACTCGTAGACTTGCATACAAAATATGAAAAAGTGGTTGTTCTGACAAGTCGTGATACAAATTGAGTTCAGTAGTCGACTGACGGTGTGTGCATACACAACTCACACATCTTGAATGGCTATATCACTTGGTCACCCAATTTGGCGGGCAAGCAAGAGGCCTATAACACTTAGGGGGCAGGTTACTGCTGCCACCAGACCCTTCCTCAAATTATTGTAAAACCTACTACCCTTCAATTTCTGTTGACTTTTACACTGGAAATTTCTAGTGTGAACATTTGATTTTCTGACATGTGCAGGAACAGCAAGTTTACAGAAAGGCCACTACAGAAGCTGGCTCCAAGCTGACTGTCTGCCGAATGATAGAGGCCTATAGATGAATGCTAAAACAAAATGCAGGCAGCCTCTTCCTATTGGCTGTCAGGGCTTCTTCATAGGCCAGCAGTGGAAGCACCAATTTTTAATGAACTGATGAACTGTGCACAGCATGAAGAATTTAAAGTAGCACAAACGACTGTTGAAATTCTTTTGATATACTAACATTCGGAAGAAGAAATAGAGCTACATAGTCTGCATAGATTAGATTTGGGAGGCAAGACAAAGCATATCACACATTAATTTAGATATTAGTAGCTAAACCTATGTGGTTCTGAAATGCCATTAGCTCTTAATGCAGGAAGGAAAGGAAGACAAACTTTAAGTGTGTTTTAAGGGCAATTTAAAAAATTGCCTAGGATGAATTTGCATGTAGGAGCTGGAGCAGATAATTCTATAAGTAGGGGCCAGGAATAAGAATGCTGGATTTTGAGTAGTCAAGCCAAGCATTTACTAATGCTGGGCAAGAGAAGAGATGTACTTGAGGAATGGAGAAGATGGAGTGGTTTGTATGGATTTAGTAAAGATAAGTATAATGGCAGCATGAGTAAGCACGAGAATTTTATTGAAAGTGTAGATATACCAGGAACCAGTGACTGAGACAGAAAGGAGGAGGGGGAATGTGGTCTGTCCTGCAAGTGTGACTCTAAACTTGAATTGTTGCGTTCTTAATAAGTTGTACATGCTTGAGAGAGTAGTGCGGTAAACCAGTTAAAATCACGTTGCAGTAGTCCCATGTGACGTGACAATTGCATGAATGACTGTTGATCATCTTTGTTCAAGAATGCCTGAATTGAATGAGACTGGAAGATTAAAAAACTGCCTTGCCTTGGTCAAATGCCCTATAAATCTCATTCTGGAATGCAGTTAAATCATTTCAGTACTGTGGCTTGATGGAAAGCATGACTGTCAAGGATGTAGAACCAGGACTTTTCAGCAGATTGTGACAGTTGTTGGAAAACTAATTTTTGAGTATTTTTGATCAAAAATAGGTAAGTCAGGAAATGTTCAATAATTAGTGCAAATGGGGGTGGGTCTAAATTTGACTTTTTCAAGAGTGGACTGATAAAGGCTTGTTTCCAAGCGTCAGGAAAAATGCCTTTTGACGGGTTGGTGTTGAAAATGTTTTCGCTTCTGCAGCATAGCAAGTTGGATACAGTGGAATATAGCATTTAGGGAATTGCTCCTTTCAGATCGCCTCTCCTCTGTTATATTCTCCTGAATGCATGCACACGTTGGAAATAATTCCATGAAGATGATCTACATGCTTTCCTCAGTGTTATGACACTCGTATCCCTGATGAACTTACCTCTTAATGATTTATAAGTATATTTTTTTGTTTGTATATTCTACTGTGAAACCTACTGACTTTAACAGTACAGCTTTCTTAATGGTTGCTGTGTTTACTACCAGCTGCTATTCATTGACATGGGACATTGGTACCCTGTGGTTAACCTATAAAATCCATTCTTTGAAATCTCTTGACAGTGACATTTGAAGTTTGTCATATAGCCACACTAGGTTTCTTTTTATTATTATTATTCCTAAACCAATAGAACATTTGAATACAGCTCCATTCAAATACCCCCCCCCCACCCCGATAAATACACATCCTCATGCACAGAAGGGCAATGCAGTAAATGCTTTCCCAATTTTTTTTTTTGTCTTTCTCAAATGCTGCTAAACAAAATGGGAGTTTTGAAATCTGATTATAAAAACATGATTTTGAGTTTGTGCATGTTGGCATAAAGTAGTACCGTGTTTCCCCGAAAATAAGACACTGTCTTACATTAAATTTTGCTCCCCAAGACCTGCTAGGTCTTATTTTTAGGGGAGGCCTTATTTTTCGGGGAAACATCGGGTCGCCCCCCCCCCCCACCTGAGATTGCCGGCTCCCCCCGCCGTCAGTCGCTCCCGGAACTAACCTCTTAAACGCTTCCTTTCACCATTCATCTTCGCACTCGCCGCAAGCAGCAGGGCAGGCCACTCCTTCCTTCTGTGTCCCGCCCTCGCCTGACGTAACGTAACGTCAGGCGAGGGTGGGACACGGAAGGAAGGAGTGGCCGGAGTTCCGGGAGCGATTTAGGGCGGAGGGAGCCGGCGATCTCGGGTGGGGGGGCGACCCCGATGTTTCCCCGAAAAATAAGGCCTCCCCTGCTAGGTCTTATTTTCGGGGGAGGCCTTATATTTTCAAATTGCAGCAAGACCTCTACTAGGTCTTACTTTCGGAGGATGTCCTATTTTCGGGGAAACACGGTATGGTTGCTATGTTAGTCCACATATATGCACAAAAATGAAGGTTAATAAATAAAATATAAGGCTTAATGGGGACTAATACAGCAAAACAGTATATCATGTATATGTGTGCGTATATATGTGTATATATTTTTTTCTTAACCAACTTTTTTTCTAGGTTTAATTTCTTTTATTGATTTTGATACAGATACAATCAAGAGTTCACAACATAACAACAAGTAACATTTTACAAACTATGGCAATATCGGAGCTCACATGTAAGAAGTAGCTATCCATATCTAGGCTGAAAATTAAGTGAAGAAAAGAGATAGGCAGAAAAGAGAAAAAGTAGGGAAAGGGGGGGGGGGGCTGGAGAGTACAGATCAAAGTATAAAATATGCACAGGTTACTTCCTGTTCTGGGGCAGAGGGAGCAGGGAACCAGCGGAACTGACACCCCCCCCCAGCGGCGTGCACATGGCAGGCAAGAATGCACTCGGGGGGGGGGGGGGCTTGGGTGATGCGCCGAGGGGGGGTGTCATGCTGCACCCGGGGGGGGGGGGGGTGCGCAGCGGTGAACCGCCCCGGGTGGCAGCCGCCCTCTCTACGCCACTGACTTGGGCTTTGTTTTATAAACAGTAGTCAATTTATAAAACCTGTGTGCTTGTTTCTTTCTAGAGTTGTGTATAGAGGTTCTCCATTGTTACATTCCTTAACGACACCTCAATTGTTTCGCATAACTCTGCACAATGTAATCCATAACCAATCTGTAACAAATTGTATTTCCAACATTTAACTCATATTGTAAGCCACACTGAACCCGCAAAAAGGTGGGAAAATGTGGGATACAAATGCAATAAATAAATAAATAAAATAAATAAGGCTGTTAGAATATATGTATTAGGAGGTGTGACGAGAGAATTTGTTTTGTGTGTTACCTAAGAAATCGGTTATAATTACATTACGACTGACACTTATAGGTCGCACATAGTTCATTGTGGCTTACAATCAAGAAATAAGGCATAACCTTACAATATGTAACATCATAATATATTAACCATTCATGATAATACAAACTTCTGGAATAACCATGTTTTCAGCCGCTTTCGAAAGATTTTATAGTTAAACTTGTACTGCACGTTCCTTGGAAGCAAATTTCACCACTTTGCTGCATGATAGGAGAACGTGAAAGAGTAGTCTGATTTGTAGATTACTCGTTGAAAAGAAGGAGGCTGAGGCATTAAAAAAATGTCTAGAGCTGCTAACAATAGTTCTTACTGAGTACAGAAAAAGCTACCATATATTGTGGAGCTTGACAAACACAAAACCAGCACAATTTAAAAATTGCGTGGGCTTCTACCGGAAGCCAATGAAGTTTGTAAATCAAATCTAGGGGTTTTACATATCAGTTGCACTCTGTATTTTGAAATGTCTGTAAGTGACAACGTACAGCAGTGTTGCAATCAACATATAAGATGTTACAATAGTCTAAATGAGCCATCATTGTCTGTACAATCAATTGAAATGTTCTAGATTCAAAACAGGCCCCAATATATCTTAATTTCCATAACAATTTTGAACACTTTTGTTAAAAATTGCACATGGGAATCAAAAGTTAACGGTTTGGATAATGTTACACCCAAGAGTTTCAGATTTGATTCCAACCTATAATTAAATCCCATCAATTATAAAGTCACTAATCGAATACTTCTGATGTGGATGAATGATGAGCAAAAATCTTGTCTTATCAGTATTCAACTTTAATCTAGATAACTTGACCCATGATTCTAAGCATTTGTAGCCCTTGCCTAATCTTGGGTGCAACATCCTGGATGGCTCTCACCTTTGAATGGAATATAGATAGTTATGTCGTCCACATAAAAAAGTGGGCATAACTGCAATACCTCCAATCTTAGGCCTAATGGGGCCATCAGTAAATTAAACAAAATTGGGGACATAGGGGAGGCCTGAGGGACTTAGGTGTCCATTCCATAGATAGTTCACCTGACATTTTCACTTGATAAGGTCTTTTAGTAAGAAAGCTACCAAATTGGTGCAAAAACTCTTCCTGATATATGCCATATAAACTCATTACATTTAGATAGAGGGTGGAGTAAATGTAGTCCAAATCCTATCCGCAGATATAGCTGCTTCCATTTCCCTTTTTTTTTATCACCAACTAATTCATCATCAAAACGTAATGGTATCATGGAGTCTCTAATCTTCTCCATCTTAGTTCTAAAGTAGATTGCCGAGATCTTAGCATTAGGACTACAAGTAGCCCCCAATTGGAGTTCTGGAACTTTGAACATTTTACTACTTCTACTAATCATTTCTGTAGCAGTACTAGACATTCAGCGTTGTACACGTTATTTGCACGTTCTTTCTCTGTCCCTAGAGGGCTCACAATCTAAGTTTTGTACCTGAGGCAATGAAGGGTTAACTGACTTGCCCAAGGTCACAAGAAGCTGCAGTGGGAATCGAACCCAGATTGCCAGGCTCAAAGCCCACTGCACTAACCATTAGGGTGCTCCTCACATGCTTAAATCTAATTTGTCTTCCAACTGTTCTTATTATGGGAGTATGAAACACCAGCTACAGCTCTCCTATCTTCAAAAGACTGTAGATCGGTGGGCACTGGTTTGGCCCATATACACTAGATTCTTGCCTTCAAAGCTTAACTGACAGTTCTTATTTGGTGGACAGCGTTCATATGCAGGAAGTTCACTATAAATTTCTAATGAGAATGTGTGTACACCCTTCTAGAGCTCAAAAAATGGTTTTTTCTTCTGATGGCACTTATCCTAAATGTCATGCAGCTAATACTTCCCATTGACACTGTATTTGGGACTTTCTGGGAATTCATCTGTTTTGGACTGATCTCTGGCAACACTTGAACAAGCTTTATAATAGAAATTGGGGTGCCACTCCCCAGATGTGCTTACTTGGATGATTTGTCAGCGATGCTGGAGGGAAATCAGGTTTCTGCGCTATTTCTCCGCAAAGGCAACTCTTGTAGCAAAGAGATGTATTTTGTTGCAGTGGATTTAACCAGATCACCCACTTTGATGATATGACAGAATCAGGTATAGGACTTGCTTAACATGGAGCGCTTATCTGTGGACACCAGGTCAGGCTAGGTGCGTAGGAAATTCTTCTGCATCTGGTCTGCCTATTTGGCTACCCTATCCTCACAAGTGCACTCTGCCCTCTTCAATTCATTAGAGGTTTAATTGTGATTGCTCATTATTATTTGGGTATAGGCAATTTTGGAATATGATCGGGGATTATTTATGTTGGTTGAGGGGTGGGGTAGGAAATAGGATAGTGGTTTTTGGTGTTCGTTGTGCCTTTTGTCTTTGTATTTCTTTATTATTTGAAGTCAATAAAAATATTTACACATAAAATCTAATTTATTCTGACCTATTTTTCTCTGAATAGTATGCCAGCTTTGCATGCCAAAGCTTCAGTTTATTTTTATAGCTGTCCTCCATAACTTATTAATCTCAGTTTGATGTTTTAACCATTTTCTTTCAAGCTTCCTATAGGCTATTTTCTCATCTATTAATTCTACCAAGTACCATTTCTTACTCTTCCTTAACGAACCCCGTCTTTGTTTCATTGGTGCTGTCTCATCTAAGATGTTCTTACTTGTTGGTTATAATTGTTCTTTTTCAGGATGAAATAAAAAATCGGTGGATCTACTTTGCCTCTTCAACTATCCTTTTTTAACTATCTTTGATTTTTCTTTCTAATAAAATGTAAAGTATAATCAATAATGGTCTGACCAAGTTAATGAACACCATAGTATACTTGAAACGTTAAACGAAGACCCTATTAAGAACCTATATCAAAGAGATCCAACTGATGGCACTTAATATGGTGGATGGAACCAAAGATTTCATAACACTCAGTGACTCTAAGAAACTAATAAATTGACTAGTTTTCCATCATTCATCAAAATGAAGATTAATATCCTCCAATAAAACCAGTATTAGAAAACTTCTGCTTTAAAAGCAAAGTAAAAAAAAATGACTCTTGAGTCTCTGTCCGTTTACCAGGAGGATAATAGCTCAAAATAAAACAAGGAGAATCCTGTAGGGTATTATCCTCAATATTACAAGATAAAATCTCCAGTGACGAATCAAATTCATCTCTAATTTTAAATTCTAAAAAAGATTTATGTATTATAGCTAAACCCCCCACCTCTTCTTTTCTCACGATTTCCATGTATTATTTTATAACCACTAGGGCACAACTCATTCAGGATAGGGTCATTTCTCAATTTGAATGCAAGTTTTCACTAGGAAAACCAATCCCTATCCAATCCCTGATCACTACAGCTTTATTTACCACTGATCTAGTATTAAAATAGTAAATTGACACGGGAACACTTGCTACATCATAATTCTGCGCATAATTTTGAATGGAGATACACATAGAAAACTTTCTGCAGTCATTTCTAAAATCTGAAAAATAGCCACTCCTTGTTCATGTAGAAACAAGTACATCAATCTGTTTTGGCAGTTTCTCATTGCAATCACTATACATTTTAAGAGTAAAGAAACACCAGATATAACAAAATAATGCAGTAAGGCAAAAAGACAAATAAAACCACGTAATAAAAAATAAATCTGCAGGCAGACCTAAAACTAATTTAATCTCCCTCTGCTTGCATAAAAAGGATACTTGGATATTTTTTGGAAAAGTAAAAGATCTTCAATCACAGTTTTACTTACTAAGACCCAGATGCACAAAACCTAACGAGCCCACAACTTGCGTTTTAAACTGGTTCCAGCCAGTTTAAAACGCAAGTAGTTCACCCCGGGCATGCACTAAGGGCATTTTCCCTGCCACGGTAGCAGGCAACGAAAACGGAATGCAAATGATTGAAAAGCTATTATAATGAGCTGCAGTACCGTTGCAGCCCATTATAATCAGATGCACTACCGTTTTTCCGATTCCCTTACCGTAGGAACCCTAACGAGATGTCTGACCTCTTGTTAGGGCTCCTGTGAGGGAATCGGAAAGGAAAAGGGCCCCCAAAAAAGGTAAAAAAGAAAAAAGCAGGGAGCGCATGTGAGGGGTGTCCTTTAAGGACGTATTCTCCCTGCGCTTCTGAGAGACGTCTTTTTTTTTTTTGCAGTTTTTTGTTCTGCCGGCGCTCGTGTTTTTTTTGCCCCTTCTTGAGAGTCTTCGCCGTGCTACTTACCCCTCCACAGCGAAATTTTTCTATTTTCCTGGTTGCCGGAGAATCAGGACGTCCCTTTAGATTAGGCTCCTCTTCCTGGTCTCTTCAGCCAATCAGAGCGCGTTTGGCTGACAACAGCCAGCTAAGCCCGCTTTGATTGGCTGAAGAGACCAGGAAGAGGAGCCTAATCTAAAGGGACGTCCCGATTCTCCGACTCAGGTACCGAAGGACTAGAGAATGCAAGTGAGCTACAACGAGTAGCTCATTTGCATTCCCTATCGTTGATGCATTCCCGTTCCCTACCGATTCGCTATGGAATCGGTAGGGAACGGGAATTACCAATGTCTTTCATGCATCTGGGCCTAAGGCACTTCATGATAGTGGAACAGCAGTTGTAAAAACCCTAGCTCCAGCTAGACTGTAGGCCAGTTTTATTGGTGGGAACAGCTGAAGACTACACACTGCTGACCATAAAGAACACCCTGGCTGATGTTGTCTATAAAGAAGGTGCCATGAAAAGTAGAGTCTTAACGGTAATTGATTGGTGGGCACAGCTAAAGACTACACACTGCTGACCATAAAGAACACCCTGGCTGATGTTGTCTATAAAGAAGGTGCCATGAAAAGTAGAGTCTTAACGGTAATTGATTGGTGGGCACAGCTAAAGACTACACACTGCTGACCATAAAGAACACCCTGGCTGATGTTGTCTATAAAGAAGGTGCCATGAAAAGTAGAGTCTTAACGGTAATTGATTGGTGGGCACAGCTGAAGACTACACACTGCTGACCATAAAGAACACCCTGGCTGATGTTGTCTATAAAGAAGGTGCCATGAAAAGTAGAGTCTTAACGGTAATTGATTGGTGGGCACAGCTGAAGACTACACACTGCTGACCATAAAGAACACCCTGGCTGTTGTTGTTTATAAAGAAGGTGCCATGAAAAGTAGAGTCTTAACGGTAATTGATTGGTGGGCACAGCTGAAGACTACACACTGCTGACCATAAAGAACACCCTGGCTGATGTTGTCTATAAAGAAGGTGCCATGAAAAGTAGAGTCTTAACGGTAATTGATTGGTGGGCACAGCTAAAGACTACACACTGCTGACCATAAAGAACACCCTGGCTGATGTTGTCTATAAAGAAGGTGCCATGAAAAGTAGAGTCTTAACGGTAATTGATTGGTGGGCACAGCTGAAGACTACACACTGCTGACCATAAAGAACACCCTGGCTGATGTTGTCTATAAAGAAGGTGCCATGAAAAGTAGAGTCTTAACGGTAATTGATTGGTGGGCACAGCTGAAGACTACACACTGCTGACCATAAAGAACACCCTGGCTGTTGTTGTTTATAAAGAAGGTGCCATGAAAAGTAGAGTCTTAACGGTAATTGATTGGTGGGCACAGCTGAAGACTACACACTGCTGACCATAAAGAACACCCTGGCTGATGTTGTCTATAAAGAAGGTGCCATGAAAAGTAGAGTCTTAACGGTAATTGATTGGTGGGCACAGCTGAAGACTACACACTGCTGACCATAAAGAACACCCTGGCTGATGTTGTCTATAAAGAAGGTGCCATGAAAAGTAGAGTCTTAACGGTAATTGATTGGTGGGCACAGCTGAAGACTACACACTGCTGACCATAAAGAACACCCTGGCTGATGTTGTCTATAAAGAAGGTGCCATGAAAAGTAGAGTCTTAACGATAATTGATTGGTGGGAACTGCTGACCATAAAGAACAACCCTGGCTGATGTTGTGTGTAAAGAAGGTGCCATGAAAAGTAGAGTCTTAACGGTAATTGATTGGTGGGCACAGCTGAAGACTACACACTGCTGACCATAAAGAACACCCTGGCTGTTGTTGTTTATAAAGAAGGTGCCATGAAAAGTAGAGTCTTAACGATAATTGTTAGCATTTTAAATTGCACATATCTAATTTCTAGCCCAGAGGTGGGCAACCTTTATACAAAGAGGGCCACATGAATGTCAGCACTATACCTGGTGGGCTGCAACATTACATAATGTTAGAGCTGGAAATGTACAGAGCTCCGCAGGCCACCTTGGATAAGTAAAAATATAACTATAAATGTGGGAAACAACCTGCTAAAGTGGCTGTTTTGCAAATATTTGCCAAAATACAGTATTTAAAAAAAAAACTCTCGTTAATGATGTTTTCTGTATATTCTTTCCATGGTGTCACGGGCTGCATAGTATTCAGTGGTGGGCTGCAGGTTGCCCATCCCAATGTAAAGATAAAAGATGGGGAGTAATGTGCTCGTTTTGTACACTTAGTGACAAGCTGGGCTGCAGCATTTTTAACCAATTACATTGCCTTTAACAAGGTGATTGGAAGACCAACATATTTTTTGTCCATGTTGGATTTGTTTTGGTAGGCAGGATGCATAAATCTAGTATAGCTGGTAAAATAAAAAGTCTGTATGTTCTCCTTAGTTAACACATTAAGTGCCAATTATCCACTTAGGTGGCTTCTTATAGCAGCATTTTACTGCCATGATACCGAAATATTTTAGAGTACATAACTTCTGCTTGTTTTTAAAAGAAACATAAAGTGCTATAGCATAGACCATTATTTCAGCTGAGAAATGTTACAGGAGGAATTTTTGACCTTTTAAATTTATATTGGGTTCATTATAAAATCAAAGCTCTATTTGGGTGTATTAAAAAAACTCGAATTAAATTTGTAAAGATTTCATATAGCTATATATATGACTTCATGCGCTATAGCTAATGAATTTTTCTGAGAAAATTGTAAATGTGAAATGTAAAAATTTTAATGTTTCCTTTAGTTTTTGAAATTTCTCAAAAACAATTCTTTGCATTCTTGGAAGTTGGGTTCAGTTTTAGTTTGCAAGCGTTAACTCTTGAAATAGAGCGCTGTATCTTCTACAGGACATAAGCCAGTTACATGAACAGTAAGGAGAATTATTGCATGCTGTGTGCAAAGGTGCAGCTTTGCATTACACTTGCATAATATTTTTGCCCGGTCAGTGTAGAGGGCCTCAGATGGAACAAACGAGCGGAAGAACAAATGGAGTGAGGAGAAGCTGTTGTTATCCAAAAGAACCCCAAGTAGCCTTTATTCCAACCAGCATAACATAACTTAAGTACAAAACCCAACAGGGCCATGTTTTGGCAAAAATGATGCCTGTGTCGGGGATCATCAAAAGCTCTGTAGATGAATAGCTAAGTATATAAGGCAAAGTTAAACATCTTAGGTTCTCAGACAGCAATCTCTAGAGTTATTTGTCACCGAGGACGCTGTACTCTGAACTGAACACTATCGCAGAGCGGTCAAGTGATAACGCTAGACTTTGCTGTCTGAGAACATAAGATTGTTTGGCTTTGCCTTATATCCCAGCTATTCATCTTGAGAGCTTTTGATGACTCCTGATGCAGGCATCATTGTTGCCGAAACAAGGCCAAATCAGGTCGTGTACTTAAGTTATGTTGATTGGAATAAAGCCTACTTGGTTTTTGAAAAACAGCTTCTTATCACTCCGTTTGTTTTTGCAGACTTTGCCAGTGTGGACCCATTTGCGTACGACTCTCGACCAATCCGCTAGATTTATCTCTTATTTGTCCTAATTAGATTGTAAGCTCTGTCGAGCAGGGACTGTCTCTTCATGTTCAAGTGTACAGAGCTGTGTACATCTAGTAGCGCTATAGAAATGATTAGTAGTAGTAGATTTGCAGTTCTCCGGTTTGATATTTGCAGCATTGCTACATGTTCTCTCGGATGAATTATTGATTTGACCGCTGATCGCTGAAATACGGACCGTGTCGGATCCCTGAACATCTGCATCAATAAAGTAGCTTTTTATTACATCTCCAGTGTTGGATTCGTCCTTGAATCAGCCTCTACTTGTTCCTGCTTGGTTCTTCTGGTCTAGAGTTTTTTCCCTGTTTGTGTTTTCACTTTTTCCCCCCCACTCCTTACAGCTGGTTCGGCCTTGGGTCACTTATTGGATGCAGAAGAGGATCGTTGGCTTTTCTCGGAGGAGGAGGCCTATGGCATCCCATCTGATCCCTCCTCTTCACAGGAAAGGAAGAAGTCTCCACCTGAGAGCCTTTCCTTCCTATCTTTTGTGAAGGAGATAGCTGCTGCCATTACAGTTCCTGTTGGAAGTGGAGGATGAGCCCAGGGCTAAGATTATCAAGGTCCTGGACTGTGACTCTCCTCCTAGAGAGGATGTAACATTCCTGCTTCATGAGATCTTATGTGATAATCAAGTGAAGAACTGGGAGGTCCCCTCTGTTGGTTCCTCTCTTACCCAAGATGATTGACACCATGGTGTCAGTGTACCGGATTCAGTCTTCCCCAGGGTTTGATAGGCCTCAGTTGCCTCATCATTCCCTAGTGGTGGAATCTAGGTTCAAAAGGGCCAGGAGTTCTAGGGACTATGCTTCGGCGCCCCCTGGCAGGGAAGTTAGAACCATGTATTCTTTTGGGCAGAAGATGCATCAGTATAGCAATGTGCAGACTCTGATGGCTGCGTGTTTCTGACATGGAATCGGCGGTCTAGCAGAGGTTGGTGGATGCCATGTGCTGGGGGATAATCTTTTTGGAGAGAAGGTGGAGGAGGTCACTGATCTCATCAGGAAACACCTTGATACCGTTGATTCTCTCTCCCACTGGGCGCCTTCTGTACCTGCCTCTTTCTGTAGGAGTTTTTTTGGCAAGATGAAGAGGAGTGCTTATTACTCGCAAAGGTGTAGGTACACCCCTCAGCAGGCTCAACCCCAGCGTACTTGTTCTCATCAACAACGTGTGCCTAAGGCCCATGTAACTCCCCAGACAAAGCAGAGGATGAGCTTTTGACTGGCTCCGGAAGAGCATATCAAAGGACGGTGCTCAGGAGTCCATGCAGAGGACTAGAGCTACTAGGGTTTGTTTTAAATGAGCTCAAGTCACCTCTGCTCCCTGTCCTAGTGATCGGAGTTCATTGGAGCCCTGCTAGACATTTAGCCGTCTTGGGCTTTTCTCCCTGTGGTTCAGGCAGATGCTGTTGTCACCCTCACTGCTCGAGTCCGAGCAGCTCAGCAGGTCACTACCCGGCAGATGTTGAGGTTGTTGGGCCACATGGCCTCTACTGTTCATATGATACCCATAGCACATCTTCACATGAGAACTGCCCGGTAGATCCTAGATTCCTAGTGGTGTCAGGCCAGGGGAACCTAGGGGATGCCATCCAAGTTCCACCAGAGCTGGTTCAGTTCGATTCGTTTTAACTGTGATTCCCATTCCAGATTCCATAGCGCACGAAGGTACTGACGATGGATGCATACCATATAGGGTGGGGAGCTCACTCATTTTTTCAGTGGCTGTTACTTCAGCTCGCAGGGTCAGTTAGCTTCAGGCCTTAGTGGCAGATGCATCTTATGCAAAGTTTTATCATAGCAGAGTAGTCCTCTGCATGCACCCTAAGTTCCTACCTAAGGTTGTGTCAGAGTTCTTTATGAACCAGTCAATTATCTTGCCAACATTCTTCCCCAGGCCTTGTGCCCATCCTGGCGAAAGCACACTGCACACCTTGCCCTGCAAGTGATCATTGGCCTTTTACTTTGAGCAGACTAGACAGTCCACCCAACTTTTTGTTTTGTTTTTTTAAAATCCCAACAGGATGGGGTTCGCCATCAGGAAATGTAGCATTTCCGATTGGTTTGCAGATTGCACTTCATTCACTTAACCCTCAAGGGTCAACCCAGCCTAGGCATATGTTAGGGCTCATAATATCAGAGCCATGGCTGCATTGGTAGCCCACTTGAGGTCAGTGTCTGTTGAAGAAATTTGCAAGACTGTAATGTGGTCTTCATTCCACACATCTCATTACTGCCTTGAGCAGGATGCCCGGCGTGATAGTTGGTTTGGACAGACAGTTCTGCAGAGTTTGGAGTCTAGAGTCCAACTCCACCCTCCTAGGCCCATTTTATTCTGTTCCTGGCTATGCTGTCACTAAGATTGTATATAGAAACAAAGAATCATGATAGCAGATAAAGGCCAAATGGCCCATCCAGTCTGCCTACCCTCTTTACCCCATCTTCCTTTTCCTAAGGGATCCCACGTGCTTATCCCATGCTTTCTTAAATTCTGACACAGTCCTCGACTCAACAACCTCCACCAGGAGTCCATTCCACGCTTCCACCACCCTTTCCGTGAAATAATATTTTCTTAGATTCTTCCTAAGCCTATTCCCTCTTAACTTCATCGTATGCCCCCTCATTATAATTTCAGGTTAATTGCTTTTTTGCCCTCTTCTTTGCAAGGTCCAGTTGACCACTGGTGGTTGTTTTCAGCGAGTCTGGCAATGAGAATTGTAGGCCTGCTTGTCTTCGGAAAAAGCAAAGATACTTACCTGTAGCAGGTATTCTCCGAGGACAGCAGGCCTTATATATCTCACATACCCTCCCACCTCAACCTTGGGTTGTCTTCATTTTTCTTATGCTTTGTATTGTACTGCTGGTCTTGTGCTCTCGGAGCAGGTGGGAAGGCACTTGTGCATGTGTGGTGGAGCACGCCTCATGCTCAAAGACCTGTTTAAAGCTTGTTACAAGCTCTGGATTGGCAAAGTGGACCCGCGTTACCCACATATGAGAATATAAAGCCTGCTGTTCTCGGAGAATACCTGCTACAGGTAAGTGTCTTCGCTTTATTGAAGGACTTTGGCAACTTGGCTCTGCTCGTTAGTTCTAGCTGAGGCCCTCTACACTGATCCTGCTCCACATTTATTTGTGCTGTTGTCTCCCTCCGATGTGCTGATTTTAATATTTTTGCCCAGCAGTAATTTGTATTAGCCTTTATGTGTTGTACTGTATTGAACTCTTTTTTTTCTTTTCTTTTTTTAAATGGAAAAGTGATGACAGAAGGGAGATGCTCATCTATGCTTTATCTTCATATCGTTGCATAATTTGCCTCACAGTGAAGGTTTAGGTACCCCTCAGTATAACTTTTTTTTTAATCCTCAGTGTGCTTGAAGGAATACCACAAGCAGTTCACAAAATTCAAGCTCTATTCTTCACTTTTGACTACAGTCACCCCACCCCCCTCAGGCAATGTCTCTAGTGCAGGGCTTGACAAATCCCAGGTACCAGGTTGCCATGGTGCCTAAAAATTGTACCCTGGGGCCTGGAATTTTGTGCCCTTTGCAGTTTTTTGATCATGTACTAAAAAAAACAGGTTTTCCTTTGCACAGTGCAACTCAACTTCAGTTTGAGTCGCATGATACAGGAGCTCTGAAGCTGCTTGTAACATAGTAGATGACGGCAGATAAAGACCTGTACAGTCCATCCAGTCTGCCCAACAAGATAAACTCATATGTGCTACTTTATATGTTTACCTGACCTTGATTTATCCTTGCCATTTTTGGGGCATAGAGCGTAGAAGTGCTTGTGTGGTTCAGAAGCTTGTGAGACTTGAAACTGTAAGAGATTTGGCACCACACAACCGGCTTCAGAGTTCCATCAGCATGTGATGCAAACTTCAGCTGAGTTTAGCTGTGCAAAGGAAGGCCTACTTTGATGGTGGCAAAGAGAGCAGGAAGGCATTGGGACCAGGGTCAGAATGCTTTGAGAGTCTTAGGGTCAAGGAACACTGGACATTCTGCTAAACAGGAAGAAAAACTAAAACGTGTGGCCTCCAAGCCACTGCAGAGCTAGTCCTTGCCACGCTTCTGCCCCCTCTGTTGGCACAGACTTCTGTTAATGCAAGAATTTAGTGCTGCAGGAAGAGGTGGAAGCACAGCAGGGCCTTGAACCCTGCAGTGACTGAGAGGGCCCATATTTTATTTATTACTTTACTGTAGGCCTAACCATGGGGATACTTATGGCTAACACTGGTGAGGCAAGGCAAAGTAAGGTGTTCGGCTGGTATGGAAAAATCCTTTGGTCTGGTGCTTTGGGTCACTCTGCTCATGATGTGCTACAGCAAAAGGGAGGAGGGGTAAGAAAGAAAGAGGGGACATGAACAGAAAAGGGAACAATTAGAAGAAGAAATGGAAAAAATTTGAATCATAAAAGGAGTGAAACTTCGGAAAAGGAAAGAAAAAATGGTACGTAAAAAGATGTAGCACCACGCAACAACAACAAGGTGAAACCAAATGGAAACTAACCAAATAAGATGTGCAATAGACTTTAATACTCAGTGTGGCAAACAATATTCATGGCAAACAATGTCTGCAACAGGAGTCGCAAATTCTAAAGATTGTGTCACGAAAGGAACGTGATGGATTGCTAAGACAGTCAAACCAGACTGCTGTACACAATCTGAAAGACGAAATGAGCACAGCATGGTAAAACAAGCTCTCTCTAAAATATTGGCTGACAAATTGAATATTAAAGTCTTTTGGACATCTTCTTTGGTTAGTTTCCCTTTGGTTTATTGCCCCATTGGTTTCACTTTGTTAAAGGAAAGGAAAAAAAAACACATACAAAAGAGATAAGTAATCCCTGCTCCTCTTGGAACCTGCCCACCTGGGGACAGTGGTAACTAGGAAACATGAGACTGTTTATTCACTTCATTTCCTCTATCCTTGTTAGTAGTGTCAAAAACAGGAGGCTTGAGAAGGGAATGTGGGGGATGAGGAAGAGGAGACTGAGGGTGGGATGGATAAATGAAGACTGATGAGGATGAGAAAGAGGGGTGATGAGGAAGGGGCAGGGTGGTAAGGGTGATGAATGGGAAGGGGAGACTGGTGGGAGACCTTGTGCTGTAGCTGATAACTGAAGCAAGGAAGTAAACTATTTCTGGCACATCTGTTAGAGGATCTTGGCATATTGCTGATAGCCCGCTTAAGCAAAGGGGACTGCTGGCTTGTGCTGTGCAGTGGTGTGTTAAGAGCCTAATTTACTAAGCTTTATTTTCCTGTGGAAAAGTCATAGTAAATTAGGCCCCAAAGGAGCTGCTGCAAACCTCTGAGAAGGTTGAACTTGAGTTGGTCAATGATGAGATTGGGGAAGGAATGAGAGGTCTCAGATTCTGGCTTCTAAATTTTTGGGCTGGTTCCTAGATTGAAAACAATTTGTCAACATGTGCTCTAGTGGTGAGATAATTGATAATTGGAACAAGTTTGCAGGGCAGAACTCTCAGGAGTAAACATTGAACTGAACACTGGTTTGTCAAGTCAGTAGATGTCGGTTTTAGTGTCATTCAACCCTCTCTCCCAGAGTTTTCATTTTCACAGTTCAATTTTTTTTCCCCCTCTGGGTTTGAAATTTAAAATTCATTCACAATTTGAAGAACACTTTTCCAAAACTCACTCAGTTTATTAGTAACAATTTGGAGAAGGTAGTGGCGTTTGGACTGAGTGAGGTTTGCATAGAGAATTCAACAACAACAACAACAAAAAAATCATTAAAATACCGTGAACTTAGTGAGTTTTGGCATAGGAAAAAGTTACAGTAAATGAATCTTGCCTTGCAAAATTAAATGTATAGCTCAAAACTGAGTGAGTTTTGGAAAATTGCTCTTCAGTTGTTTTCCAGAGACAGAAGATTTTTCACCTGTTATACTATAAATAAATGTGCATCTGTTTAAAATGTGTTTTTTGCTTGTATAACTTTCCTCCCTTCTGATCCATGCCAATTTTTAGTTAACAGAAGCTGCTCCTCCCTCTCCTAATGTCCCTGTGATCCCTGTCTTGCCAGTCCCTGCTGAGACCACTGTCATCCCATCTACCACACCACAGGTTTTTATTTTTCTTTGTTTTTCATTTCATTATTTTTTATAGGAATGTTTCTGGTGTAGCATATTAGATATATGGAATTTCTCTGAGGACAAGCAGGCTGCTTGTTCTCACATGTGAGGAATCGTTATTTTGCAAGCAAAATATAAAAAAAAGTTTTCCCAGAGTCTTCTGGCGCGCGTGCGCAGACCGATTTCCCGCCTGTCGCGTGAGCGCGTTCCCTCAGTTGTTTTTTTTCTCCGCGTTGAGTTGCAGTGTTTGGTATCACTGCTCCTCTCAGGCCCAGGAGAGAGTCTTCATTGTCTTCAATTTTTTTTCTTTTTTCTTATTCTTTATTCTTGTCAAATAAAAAAAAAAAAAAAAAAGTAGGGAGTACCTTTATTTTTGTTAGTTTTTCTCCCTGTTAGTTTCTTTTCTTTTTTGACGCGGCCGGGTTTTTTCCCTTATTTTTGTGCCTTTTTCTTTTAACAGGCACAATTGCGTTGTTTGATTTCGCCAAAGCCGTTTTTCCTTCCATGTCATCGAAGACTCCCAGTGGCTTCAAACGTTGTACTCGGTGCAACTGGACCATCTCAAGTACCGATACCCATGCCTGGTGTATCCAGTGCCTTGGGCCTGACCATAGCCCAGCCGCTTGTAGTCTGTGTTTTTGTATGAAGAAATGGACCCAACTGTCTCGAAAAGCCCAACGAGAAAAGCTTTTTGAGGCTCGGTCCGGTCTTTCGACCTCGATACCGAGGTCGGCGACATCGAAGTCGAGAGCAGAGGTAATGGCTGCTGAAAGACCTATTCATGCTGGGAGCAGTGAGGCATCGAGTGGGTCTCCACCTGCCTCGAGGCCTCCTGCTATGCCTCTGAACCTTCCCCTCCACCAGAAAGGAGACTTTCTCCACTGGAGAGCCTATCCTTTACCTCCTTTGTCCGTGAAATGGCTGCGGCTATTCCCTTCTCTATGGAGGTTGAGGATGATCCCAGGGCTGAGATGCTCTAGGTCCTGGATTATCCTTCTCCACCTAGAGAGGCTGCAACGGCTTCTTTGCATAATGTACTGAGGGAAGTCCTTATGCAAAACTGGTTCCCTCTGTCTAATCCTGTGATCCCGAAAAAAGCTGAATCCCAATATCGGATCCACGGTGAACCTGGATTGATGAGGTCTCAGCTATCTCACAATTCCATGGTGGTGGACTCCACCCTCAAAAGAGCCAAGAACACTAGGGATTATGTCTCGGCACCCCCAGGCAAAGAATCTAGAACCCTGGACTCTTTTGGGAGGAAGACATATCAGGCCGCTATGCTTGCTGCCGAGATCCAGACTTAGCAGCTCTTCACGAGCGTCCACTTGCAGAACTCGGTGAGGCAACTGTCCAGCTTGGTTGATGCACTCCCTTTTTGCCAGGTGGTCAGGCAGCAGAAGGCGTGTCAAAAATTCCTGGCCAGGGGTACGTTCGACACTTTTGATGTAGCATCCAAGATCGCTGCCCAAGGTATAGTGACGCACAGACTCTTATGGCTGTGTGTCTCTGACCTGGATCATTCAGTCCAGCAGCGGATGGCAGATGTTCCTTGCTGGGGGATAACCTTTTTGGTGAGAAAGTAAAGGATCTAGTTGACCAGATCAAGAAGCACAATGATGCTATGGATTCTCTCTCCCGCTGGGTGTCTTCTGCTACTGCCTCCTCATCTAGGAGGTTTTTTGGAGGGAAGAGGAGTGCTCCCTATTCCTATGGTAGGCGTAGGTACACTCCTGCTTCTCGGTAGCCTGCCCAGGCTCAGTTCTAGCGTGCTCGTTCTCGTCAACAGCGTGCGCCTAAGACCATTGCGGCTCCCCGGCAGAAGCAAGGGATGGGCTTTTGACTGGCTCCAGTTCAGCATAGCCTCAGTAAATGTGTCCGTATCGGACGACTTGCCGGTTGGGGGGAGGTTAATGTTTTTTCACCAAAGGTGGCCTCTTTTAACCTCCGACCAGTGGGTTTTTCAAATTGTCTGGTTAGGATACACCCTCAATCTGGAATCCAAGCCTCCAAATTACCCACCGGGAACTCAGTCCTACAGCTCCCAGCACAAGCAGGTACTTGCAGAGGCACTTTCTGCCCTTCTACAGGCCCAAGCAGTTGAACCCGTTCCACCAGGGGAAGAAGGGCTGGGATTCTATTCCAGGTACTTCCTTGTGCAAAAGAAAACAGGGGGGATGCGTCCCATCCTAGACCTAAGGGCCTTGAACAAATTTCTTATCTGAGAAAAGTTCAGGATGGTTTCCCTAGGCACCCTTCTTCCCATGATTCAGGAAAATGATTGGCTATGCTCTCTGGATTTAAAGGATGCTTACACACACATCTCAATACTTCCAGCTCATAGGAAGTATCTTCGATTTTGGCTGGGAACACAGCACTTTCAGTACCGTGTACTGCCTTTTGGCCTGGCGTCTGCGCCCAGAGTGTTTACTAAATGCCTAGCTATAGTCGCGGCGTCTCTACATAGACTGGGAGTGCATGTGTTTCCTTATCTCGGCAATTGGCTGGTGAAGAGCACCTTGAAGGATGATGCTCTGGAGGCCACGCGAATGACTATTCAGGTGCTGGAGCTATTGGGGTTCGTCATAAATTATCCCAAGTTCAATCTCTCCCCAGTCCAAAAATTGGAATTCATTGGAGCTCTGCTGAACACTCAGAGAGCTTGAGCTTATCTCCCCAAGGGAAGGGCGGACAAACTTCTGTCCCTGATGTCCATGGTTCGAGCATCTCAACAGGTCACGGCTCAGCAGATGTTGAGACTTCTTGGGCACATGGCCTTCACAGTTCATGTAACGCCCATGGCACGTGTACATATGAGATCAGCTCAATGGACCCTAGCTTCCCAGTGGTTTCAAGTTGTGGGGGATCTGGAGGATGTAATCCAGCTGTCCACCAATTTTCGGAATTCTCTTCATTGGTGGACGATTCGATCCAATTTGACTTTGGGACGAGCATTCCCTCAGCCACGAAAAGTGCTGATGATGGATGCATTTCAGGAAAAAGGTCTGCAGATCAACCTCCTGAAATTAAGAGCGATCTGGAACACTCTAAAGGCTTTCAGAGATAGGCTGTCAAACCGAGTAATCTTAATTCAGACAGACAATCAGGTTGCCATGTTTTATACCAACAAGCAGGGGGGCACCGGATCTCGCCCTCTGTGTCAGGAAGCTGTCCAGATGTGGCTTTCGGCTCGCTGTCATGGCATGTTTCTCTAAGCCACTTATCTGGCAGGTGTAAACAACAGTCTGGCCGACAGGTTGAGCAGGATTATGCAACCTCATGAGTGGTCACTGAACATGGGCGTAGTCCGCAAGATCTTCTGAGCATGGGGTACCCCCTTGGTGGATCTTTTTGCCACTCAGGTCAATCACAAGATCCCTCAGTTCTGTTCCAGGCTTCAGGCCCACGACAGACTAGCGTCAGATGCCTTTCTCCTACATTGGGGGACAGGCCTTCTGTATGCATATCCTCCCATACCTCTAGTAGGGAAGCCTTTACTGAAACTCAAGCAAGACCATGGAACAATGATCCTGATTGCACCTTTCTGGCCGCGTCAGATTTGGTTCCCTCTTCTTCTGGAATTGTCCTCCGAAGAACCATGGAGATTGGAGTGTTTTACAACCCTCATCTCTCAGAACGAGGGGTCGCTTCTACTTCCTAACCTCCAGTCTCTGGCTCTCATGGCCTGGATGTTGAGAGCTTAGTATTTGCCTCCTTGGGTCTTTCAGAGGAAGTCTCCCGAGTCTTGCTTGCTTCCAGAAAGGATTCCACAAAGAGATGTTACTCTTTCAAATGGAGGAGGTTTGCCGTCAGGTGTGACAGCAAGGCCCTAGATCCTCTTTCTTGTCCTACACAGACCCTGCTTGAATACCTTCTACACTTCTCAGAGTCTGGCCTCAAAACCAACTCAGTAAGGGTTCATCGTAGTGTGATTAGTGCCTATCATCGCCGTGTAGAGGGTAAGCCTATCTCTGGACATCCTTTAGTTGTTCTGTTCATGAAAGGTTTGCTTTTGTCAAAACCCCCTGTCATACCTCCACCAGTGTCATGGGATCTCAGCGTCATTCTCACCCAGCTGATGAAAGCTCCTTTTGAGCCACTGAATACCTGCCCTCTAAAGTACTTGACCTTGGAAGGTCATTTTCTTGGTGGCTGTTACTTCAGCTCGTAGGGTCAGTGAGCTTCAGGCCTTGGTAGTACATGCACCTTATATCAAATTTATCACAACAGAGTAGTCCTCCGTATGCACCCTAAATTCCTGCCAAAGGTGGTGTCAGAGTTCCATTTGACTAGTCAGTTGTCTTGCCAACATTCTTTCGCTGTCCTCATACCCGCACTGGGAAAAGCAGTTTGCATACCTTGCACTGCAAGAGAGCATTGGCCTTTTACGTGGAGCGGACAAAGCCCTTTAGCTAGTCCGCCCAGTTGTTTGTTTCTTTCAATCCCAACAGGAGGGGAGTCGCCATCGTAAAACGCACAATCTCAAATTGGCTAGCAGATTGCATTTCCTTCACTTATGCCCAAGCTGGGCTGACTCTGGAGGGCCATGTCACGGCTCATGATGTTAGAACCATGGCTGCATCAGTGGCTCACTTAAAGCCAGCCTCCATTGAAGAGATTTGCAAGGCTGCAACGTGGTCATCAGTCCACACATTCACATCTCACTACTGCCTTCAGCAGGATACCCGACGTGACAGTCGGTTTGGGCAGTCAGTGCTGCAGAATCTGTTCAGGGTTTAGAATCCAACTCCACCCCCCAGACCCATTTTTTGTTCTGTTCCAGGCTGCACTCTGTTAGTTGTTTATGGTTTCAGGTCAATCTAAGTTATGTCCTCGCTGTTGCAAGGCGCAATTGACCAATGTTCATTGTTTTGAGTGAGCCTGGTTGCTAGGGATACCCCACATGTGAGAACAAGCAGCCTGCTTGTCCTCGGAGAAAGCGAAGATACTTACTTGTAGCAGGTATTCTCTGAGGACAGCAGGCTGATTGTTCTCACAATCCCTTCCATTTCCCCTTTGGAGTTATTTGCTCCTTTTTATGCTTTTTGATTTAGCTGAGGGAACGCGCTCGCGCGATGGGCGGGAAAATGGTCTACGCATGCGTGGTGCTCACCGAATGCGTGCCAGAAGACTCTGGCAAAACCTTTTTTTATATTTTGCTTACAAAATGCTGATTCCTGGGCCGACGTGGACGTCGACCCACATGTGAGAACAATCAACCTGCTGTCCTCTGAGAATACCTGCTACAGGTAAGTATCTTCGCTTTCTGCATGTCAGTTGGGATGCATGCACATGTTTGTATAATGTAATTCTTAGCTCCTTTTTAGTGTGTCCTTAAGGCACTTTACAAAAAACGTTTTGTATGTCTGCAGTTACTAATTGGAAAAGCATAAGATGACTTCATGAACAACTTCGAGGAAACAGTGAATCATTTCAATTTAGCACATTCAATTAGTAATGCAAAACCATAATACTCTTAATTCTAAATAATAAAACAAAACGAAAAACACCTTCAGTCGATCCACAAATTCCTGCTCATTGCCGTCCAGTATCAAATCTGTTTTCTTTCTAAAGTACTGGAGAAAGTCTATACCCAGCAGTCCTCTTTTATAGAAAAATCCCTTACTTTACACTCCAAGCAGTCTGGCTTTAGAGCCCATTTCAGTACTGAAACAGTTCTTTCAGCTTTACTCAATAGAAATCAAACAAAATAAAACATGGAAAAGAAAATAAGATGATACCTTTTTTTATTGGACATAACTTAATACATTTCTTGATTAGCTTTCGAAGGTTGCCCTTCTTCGTCAGATCAGAAATAAGCAAATGTGCTAGCTGATGAAAACATTCAAGCATTACTATGACAGTCTGACAGGGTGGGAGGATGGGGGTGGGTAGGAGCTATGCATGGGGACATCAAAGCATATCATTGATATTCTAACAGGATGGGTGTGGATAGGTGAGGGGTGGGGTGATCAACAGAGACATTCAGCTTTATGGTTTATAATGGGCTAGGAACCCCAGATCCTTGTTAAGTCCTTTCTGTTGGGTGTTAAAATATTCAATCATTCTGACTTCAAAGGTCTTGCTTTGATGTCCCCATGCATACCTCCTACCCACTCCCATCCACCCTCCCTGTCAGACTGTCATAGTAATGCTTGAATGTTTTCACTTATATACACTGTCAGCTAGCACATTTGCTTATTTCCGATCTGAGGAAGAAGGGCAACCTTCGAAAGCTAATCAAGAAATGTATTAAGTTATGTCCAATAAAAAAGGTATCATCTTATTTTCTTTTCCATGTTTTATTTTGTTTGATTTCTATTGATAACCTTAAGAGTGGACTAACACGGCTACCACACTCCTCTACTTAAGCTTTACTCAATGAAATCTATTCCCATCTTGACAAACATTCCATTGTTACTGTTTCTTTGGACTTTTCTGCATCTTTTGACCTGGTCAATCATTCATTGCTACTATCTTGTCTTTCTTCACTTGATTTAGCTGGCTTGGTTCTGGTTTTCTTCCTTTCTTTCGAACCGTTTCTATGCGGTTGCTATTCCTACATCAACTGCCCGACTGCCACCCCTCCCTGGCATCCTCTGACTTGTGAGGTTTCCCAGGGGTCAGTTCTGTTGCTGCTTTTGTTTAGTCTATTTATCAGCCTACTTGCTACAGTTATACAATCGTCTGATATTTCCTTCCATTTCTACGCTAATGACATCCTCCTCCTTTTATCCTACTAACTCATCCTACTACTAGTCCATCTATTCGACCCCTTCAAGATTACTTAGATTTAGTTTCAGAATGACGTTCTGAGCATAAATTAATCTTGAACAAACAAAATATGGTTGCTTGTTGGTTTACTGTGGATTCCCTCCTCTACTATTACCTTGAACCTTTTCGGAACCCCTATATTGCCTGTAGACTCTTTCTGCTACTTAGGAATCGCTCTCTACTTCCTTCCTTCCTCTCCTTAGATATCCAGTCTCTGCAAGACCAGTTTCTTTGTTCTTTGACAATTGTGGGCAGTTCAACGATATTTTGATCACGATATATTTCACTCCCTCATTCTCTCACTATTAATCATCAGATTACTGTAATATTGTGTTTTTAGGCTGCACTCATGCCGATTTAATCAATACGTAATATAGCTATTAGATTATTATGCCATGCTCAGAAATTATAAGCACGCTTCCCCATTACTTCAAAAACACCATTGGCTTCCTATCGAGCAGTGAGTAATTTTTAAACTCCTTGTGCTCACCTTTAAGGCTCGTAGGGTGAGACTCTTTCAGTATTTGGCTACTCTTACTATTCCATATTCCTCTACTCATGTCCTCCATTCCATAAATGATCATTGCTTGGTCCTCCATAGCCCGGTTCAACTTGAATTTACTCAACACTATGCATTCTTTTTCGCTGCCCCTTTCTTTTGGAATTCCCTCATTAGCATCCATTCTGAATTATCATTAGAAAAATTCAAATCTGCTGTAAAAGTATAGTTCAGAGGCTTTGTGGCTGGGCCCACCACTTTCTCCTTTTTCTACTATCTCTCTCATTTCCACTCTGATGAGTATTAAATGTACCTGGATGTAACATAGTAGATGACGGCAGAAAAAGACCTGCACGGTCCATCCAGTCTGCCCAAGAAGATAAATTCATATGTGCTACTTTTTTTTATTTGTACTGTCCTCTTCAGTGCACAGACCGTATAAGTCTGGCCAGCCCTATCCCCGCCTCCCAACCACCAACCCCGCCTCCCAACCACCAGCTCTGGCACAAACCGTATAAGTCTGCCCAGCACTATCCCCGCCACCCACCACCGGCTCTGGCACAGACCGTATAAGTCTGCCCAGCACTATCCCCGCCGCCCAACCACCAGCCCCGGCACAGACCGTACAAGTCTGCCCAGCACTAGTCCCGCCTCCCACCCACCAGCCCCGGCACAGACCGTATATGTCTGCCCACACTAGCCCCGCCTCCCAACCACCAGCTCTGCCACCCATTCTAGGCTAAGCTCCTGAGGATCCCTTTCTTCTGCACAGGATTCCTTTATGTTTATCCCACGCATGTTTGAATTCCGTTACCGTTTTCATGTCCACCACCTCCCGCAGGAGGGCATTCCAAGCATCCACTACCCTCTCCGTGAAGAAATACTTCCTGACATTCTTCTTGAGTCTGCCCCCCTTCAATCTCATTTCCTGCCCTCTCGTTCTACAGCCTTCCCATCTGTGTGTATGGAACTCTTTCCTATCCGATATTGTAGTTCCTTTTCCTACTTTTGATATTTGATTTTTAATTTTTAGTCTATTAAACCGCATATGTCTGCCAGTTAGGTTAAGTGGTATAGCGAGTATTAATAAACAATCATTTTGAAAAATGCCATCGTTACAATTAGAAATATCCCTGTAAATTCTTAGTTTGTTTATAAATATATTTTTTATTTTAATATTTTACTTTTCTTTGAAAGTGTATGAATAATATTGTTATGCTTTCTGCTGAGTGTGTGTTTTGGTTGTGTAAATCACCAATGCATGCTGTTGTGAATTTGTTGGAATACTTGGGAATACCTTTGGGTTTCTTTTACAAAGCCTCGCTAGCGATTGTCCCGTGGCAAATGAGAGGAAGCCCATAGTAACTGAATGGGCTTCCTGTCATTTGCAGCGAGGGAATCGCTATCGTGGCTTTGTAAAAGAAGCCCTTGGTTACAAACAGAATCCCATTTGTTTTAAGTTAAAGGCAGAAGAGATCCTTTTACTGTTTTATGATTGAATATGGTATTTTTCTTGAAAATATCTCTTAACTTTTTTTTTTAACTAGCTACGGTGTCTTTATTTCATGATCATATGAGCATTGGTTTCCTAGCGTTTAATTATTTCTGTTTTTACAATTTAAGTTGTGAGTAGGTATATTTAGTAATTGGAACATGGAGTTAGGTGGTCAGGGAGTTTCTTGTGTATGAGTTTGAGTCTCTTCTGACATGGAGTAATTCACTATATCTTCAGATGTCACAAAGGCCATTTAATAATGGTCTATGGACTTTTCCTTTAGGAAGCCATCCAAATTTTTTTAAAACTCCGCTAAGCTAACCACCTTTACCACATTCTCTGGCAACGAATTCCAGAGTTTAATTACACGTTGAGTGAAGAAACATTTTCTCCAATTTTAAATTTACTACATTGTAGCTTCATCGCATGCCTCCTAGACCTAGTATTTTTCGAAAGTGTAAACAGACGCTTCACAACTACCCGTTCAACTCCACTCATTATTTTATAGACCTCTATCATATCTCCCCTCAGCCGCCTTTTCTCCAAGCTGAAGAGCCCTAGCCACTTTAGCCTTTCCTTATAGGGAAGTCGTCCCATCCCCTTTATCATCTTCGTCGCCCTTCTCTGCACTTTTTCTAATTCCATTATATCTTTTTTGAGATGCGGCGACCAGAATTGACCTACTTATCAGTAGGCTGCCTCCTATCCCATGGCTTTATTTTCTGCTGGAGTCTTTTATCATCCGTGCTTTTCCCATGCCCTCTTAAATTCTGTTACTTCTTTTGTCACTGCAACCCACAATATGAGGGTGTTATATGCATCCACCACCCTTTCTCTGAAAACACACATTCTGATGTTGCTCCTGAGTCGTTACCCCTGCAAGAACATATGGGACCAGATCCAGTAAGTGGCATCCAGATTTGGTGCCCAGTGCTTCTTTGTAAAGCAGAGGTTTTCAACCCAGTCCTTGAGGCACACCCAGCCAGTCAGGGATATCTTGAAAACCCCGATGACTGAGTTGAAAGGATTCCGTTTTAGAATAGCATGTAGTGATGATTCCTGTGCACAGATTTGGGCGCCAGGACTTGCACCTACTGAAACAAGGTGCAAGTCTGGCTTCCGAAGTATTCTATAACGCTTGCAAATTTCCAGAATGCTGCTGACCTACCTTTGCCCTTCCCATGGCCAGTGCCCTCTTTTGGGATGTGTACAATGGAATTTGTATTTGCAGTTTTATAGAATAATGCGCAGTAAGATGCATGCACAAATCCAGACGGGTGCCAGTTAACATCAATGATTGTTAGCCCTCAGTTGACTTGTTACCCAATTTTAGTTGTGTGCACATCTCAGGATCACACCCAAACTTGAGCACCCTTTGTAGACTAAGGGAGAAGATGACCTGTTCTATCATTTTATTTCCTTTGAAGAAGGATTGTTTCTTGGGCACTAATATCTTTTTCAGGAATTTTAATGTTTGTGTCATATTTTGCCATCTCTTCTGTCCTCTAAGGTTAAGCGTATTTTTTTACATCCTTAAGCCTCATCAGTCTCATCTCACAGAGCTTTTGATGCAGACCTGCATAATTCTGGTACTAGTTCAGCAGTCCTAAGATGTTACCTTAAGAAATGGGTGCACTGTTTCAGAAAAGGTCTTGTTCTGTTGTCTGTTAGTCATGCCTATACATATCTAATATAATAAAACTCACCCTCAACGTTCTGAGGACGATGTTCTGAAGTCACTCAGACTCCCAGAACGGTTCGTAAGTTCATGGTGGTGAAGCCACTGACCATGACTCGCTGCCCCGCCCTCGCGTCAAACGTAATGACGTCGAGGGCGGAAAACCAAAAGAAAAATGAAAGAAGGGACCGCATCCAGGCAGGGGGAGGAGTAGGGAAACACTCTCTCTCATCTGCCAGCGCTTCCTGAACCCCCCCCCCCCCAACACACACACAAACTCACTCTCATCTGCAAGCGCTTGATAAACCGCCCCCCACACACTCACTCATCTGGCAGTGCTTCCAGACCCCCACACACCCCTCTTCTTCCAAGCTGAACCACCCAACACAACCAACACACCCCTCCAACACACACACTCTCTCACTCAAAATCTCATCTGCCATCGCTTCCTGAACCCCCCCCCCCCCCTCCACCCCCCACACACTCACTCTGTCTCATCTGGCAGCGCTTCCTGAAACCCCTGCCACCCCCCACAAACATGCACTCACTAATCTGGCAGCCGTTCCTGAACCCCCCCCCCCCCCCCCCCCCCACACACACACACACACTTACTCACATACGCAATTGCACACACTCTCATTCTCACACACACACTCTCTCACAGACACACTCTCTCACAGACACACTCACACCCAGACTCACTCTCTCTCACACACACTCGCACTTTCACTCTCTCTCTCACACACAGTCACTCTCACATACACTCTCCAAAACATACACACTATGAGGTAAACCTTGCTAGCGCCTGTTTCATTTGTGTCAGAAACGGGCCTTTTTTACTAGTATACTATACATTCTTCCAGTTCTTACCTTTGTCTTGTCACACTATTTAAACGATCAAATAACGCCATAGCCATTTTTTTTCTTTTTGTGGCCAGAAGTATATGGCCACTTCTCAGCTTTCTGCATCCTGAATGCAAAACTTGACATTTTTTTAAAATATTGAATCGTAGCTGCTAAGTAGATCTCTCTTCAGCTTTCTTAGATTACCTTTTGTTCCATCTGTGTCCTCAGACGTCTACTCTGTTGCAGATCTGAGCATGATCTGCAAAAAGACACACCTTTCCCTCCCTACATGAAGGGTTGTTTGCTTCTATGGCACTGTAAAATTTGGCCTTGCTTAGATACCAGAATATTAAAATTGCTGTATTAGTAATTGATCCTTTTGTATTCATATCTTGTTCTTCACCTTCACTATAATATAAGTGAGATCTGTATGAAAGCTGATAAGGAGGTTCATGATAAGAAGGAAGTCGTAAGCTCCCAGTAAAAAGTATGGAAATGAGGACTCGATAAGAGTGTTACCATTTTGACCATGAAAGATGACATCTAAAGTTTTAGAATGGTGGTAACTCTGAAAGAACAGATGCTTAGTGTTTGCTGTGTAATTTCTGAACATGTCTAACATAGGAGTTGTGAATAATGACCCAAAAGTTTTAACTGAAGAAAAAATTTTAAAATGCAATGAAGAGAACAGTAGCTGAATGTATATGGCCTCATTTTATGAAATGATTTTTTTAAGACAGCATATTAGAACTATAGTTCCAATTTTTCATTTTTTTTTTTTTGGGGGGGGGGGGGGACATTGAATATGTTGTGAGTTGCAGTTTATTAGAAACTATAGGGGGGTGTAATTTTCAGCTGATGGCAGTCATCGTTTTTAAATGTTGGCCACTGCTGGCACCTATCTGTGTACTGGCACTAAATATTTGGGTAGTCTTTGCCTGCAGGGCGTTAACCTGGGTACAGCCATGGCGGTAGCTGAATAATTACCCTGTTAACTCAGGACAGCCTTTTTGTTGCATTAACCAGATACAGTGGTGGAAATAAGTATTTGATCCCTTGCTGATTTTGTAAGTTTGCCCACTGACAAAGACATGAGCAGCCCATAATTGAAGGGTAGGTTATTGGTAACAGTGAGAGATAGCACATCACAAATTAAATCCGGAAAATCACATTGTGGAAAGTATATGAATTTATTTGCATTCTGCAGAGGGAAATAAGTATTTGATCCCCCACCAACCAGTAAGAGATCTGGCCCCTACAGACCAGGTAGATGCTCCAAATCAACTCGTTACCTGCATGACAGACAGCTGTCGGCAATGGTCACCTGTATGAAAGACACCTGTCCACAGACTCAGTGAATCAGTCAGACTCTAACCTCTACAAAATGGCCAAGAGCAAGGAGCTGTCTAAGGATGTCAGGGACAAGATCATACACCTGCACAAGGCTGGAATGGGCTACAAAACCATCAGTAAGACGCTGGGCGAGAAGGAGACAACTGTTGATGCCATAGTAAGAAAATGGAAGAAGTACAAAATGACTGTCAATCGACAAAGATCTGGGGCTCCACGCAAAATCTCACCTCGTGGGGTATCCTTGATCATGAGGAAGGTTAGAAATCAGCCTACAACTACAAGGGGGGAACTTGTCAATGATCTCAAGGCAGCTGGGACCACTGTCACCACGAAAACCATTGGTAACACATTACGACATAACGGATTGCAATCCTGCAGTGCCCGCAAGGTCCCCCTGCTCCGGAAGGCACATGTGACGGCCCGTCTGAAGTTTGCCAGTGAACACCTGGATGATGCCGAGAGTGATTGGGAGAAGGTGCTGTGGTCAGATGAGACAAAAATTGAGCTCTTTGGCATGAACTCAACTCGCCGTGTTTGGAGGAAGAGAAATGCTGCCTATGACCCAAAGAACACCGTCCCCACTGTCAAGCATGGAGGTGGAAATGTTATGTTTTGGGGGTGTTTCTCTGCTAAGGGCACAGGACTACTTCACCGCATCAATGGGAGAATGGATGGGGCCATGTACCGTACAATTCTGAGTGACAACCTCCTTCCCTCCGCCAGGGCCTTAAAAATGGGTCGTGGCTGGGTCTTCCAGCACGACAATGACCCAAAACATACAGCCAAGGCAACAAAGGAGTGGCTCAGGAAGAAGCACATTAGGGTCATGGAGTGGCCTAGCCAGTCACCAGACCTTAATCCCATTGAAAACTTATGGAGGGAGCTGAAGCTGCGAGTTGCCAAGCGACAGCCCAGAACTCTTAATGATTTAGAGATGATCTGCAAAGAGGAGTGGACCAAAATTCCTCCTGACATGTGTGCAAACCTCATCATCAACTACAGAAGACGTCTGACCGCTGTGCTTGCCAACAAGGGTTTTGCCACCAAGTATTAGGTCTTGTTTGCCAGAGGGATTAAATACTTATTTCCCTCTGCAGAATGCAAATAAATTCATATACTTTCCACAATGTGATTTTCCGGATTTAATTTGTGATGTGCTATCTCTCACTGTTACCAATAACCTACCCTTCAATTATGGGCTGCTCATGTCTTTGTCAGTGGGCAAACTTACAAAATCAGCAAGGGATCAAATACTTATTTCCACCACTGTAATTACCACAGCTGAATATCAGCGGTGCCTGGGTAACTCCTGGCTTTTCCCCTGGACCGCCGCAGATATAGCGGTCTTCCCAGGTTTTCAGCAGCACTGACTGGTTTTGTGCTGCTGGAAATCTGGGAATCACCCTGTCAGCAGGAGATTTATTTTTTTATTTATTACATTTGTACCCCGCTCTTTCCCACATACAGCAGGTCCAGTGTGGCTTGATAACCAGGCAGGAGCCTCTCCCACTGATTATCGGCTCTAATACTTTAAAAAAAAAATTTTTTTTCTTCCATTTCTTAACTTATCCTCACCTTAACATCAGAGTTCAGCTTATGTATAAAGAAAAAGAAATCACTGATCGCCGTTTGAGGGAATGTTGAGGTACCTGGAGTTCTAGTTTCTGGCTTCTAGGTAAAAAAGCAAAATAAGATGTTAAGTTGTGAAAACAAACCATGTTAGAAAACTTTGACGTGAGAATGTGGTTAAAAAAATATATCTAGATAGATAGATAGCTAAAACCTTTTCTTTTAACCTTCTCTGTATTGTATACGTGCCTTTAGTCTAAATTAGTGGAAGCACCTTACATTGCAATGTAATGCCGCCCTGTCTTCTGACAGTGTCATGCCACAAAGATGTGGCATCAAAACACCAGAATAAAAGAAAATAGCTTAATAAAGGTACTCAGCATCTTTAATAACTAAATTTACAGTAGCTGTGATACCTGCTTCTTGAAATTACCTGGAGTTTTAAAAATATACTATATATAGGATATATTTTTTAGTTTGACTTGCTCAGCTGGATTAAGTAGATAGACTGATGTTATAATTAACTTTTTCCTTTCACACTTCATATGGTGATCTATTATACGTTTCTTTTTCTTTTGAAGGCAAATCCCCCTCCAGTGGTAATAAATGCAGATAATTTGGATACACCAACATACGTAAGTGAATTTAAAGTCTAAATGTTATTTCATTATTTGCAGTGATAAATAGTGCTGTTTTCAGTCTATTATAGTGGCTAAGTTAAATGAAAATTTTAAAGTTATCAATTTTATTTTTGTATATTTGTTTAGTCTTTTAGTTTAAGTAATTGTAAATGTTCTGAAATTCGTTTTAAATGTAGTACCATATGTGAAAATGGTCATGAACTGCAAGTCAAATAGTGATGGAATCTCCTGTCAATGACAGTGTATGAGGAATTTCTGTTGATTTAGCTTCTTTCTGTTAGTATGAAACCACAAATGAAACCACAGATGATGGGTACTATTGGTGAAAAAGCCTGCATTTGATGAACTTGCAGGATCCACCTTTCTTCTCTTTTTGTTTTCTGTTAGCAGGCTTTGGATGGCCCTGTGACAAAAATGCCTGCGTCTGACCTTAAGGCCATGCCCTTCCAACTGTTTAGGTCCATCTTGAATTTTTTAAACTATATTTTTATACAACGTTTGCAATACAGAAATACAGGAGTGGCCTAGTAGTTAGGGTGGTGGACTTTGGTCCTGGGGAACTGAGGAAATGAGTTCGATTCCCACTTCAGGCACAGGCAGCTCCTTGTGACTCTGGGCAAGTCACTTAACCCTCCATTGCCCCATGTAAGCCGCATTGAGCCTGCCATGAGTGGAAAAGCGCAGGGTACAAATGTAACAAAAAAAAAATAGATACTATTGGAGATTCTACATGGAATGTTGCTACTATTGGAGATTCTACATGGAATGTTGTTACTATTGGAGATTCTACATGGAATGTTGCTACTATTGGAGATTCTACATGGAATGTTGCTACTATTGGAGATTCTACATGGAATGTTGCTATTCTACTAGCAACATTCCACGTAGAAGCCTTCGCGGCCACATTGGTGATCTGCAAGGGCCGACTTCTACATGGAATGTTGCTGAGGAACTGAGCTCGATTCCCACTTCAGGCACAGGCAGCTCCTTGTGACTCTGGGCAAGTCACTTAACCCTCCATTGCCCCATGTAAGCCGCATTGAGCCTGCTATGAGTGGGAAAGCGCAGGGTACAAATGTAACAAAAATAAAAACCATAGTGACATGCCAAAACCCATAAAACTATATAAACACAGAATCCCCACTCCTCCACCCCCCCCCCCCCCCAACACTCTATTTCATACTGCTGTAACAAAGTTAACCTTTATAAAGGAGGTTCTGAACTGTACAATTGTAATAATGTTGTGGGTTCTTGCAGCCCAAATGAGGTTCCCAAATCTTTTAAAACTCATCCATGGTATCACGTTTCATTGCTGCCAAAGAACTTAAAGAAATAAACAGTGCAAAACCTTGTATAAAATTTAAGTCAGGCTGAGGTGGACTGAATCTTTGTGTCTGACCAACTCGCACTGTGCTGCAGTGATTAGTGCTACTAGCACTAGAGAATGTCAGACAGCAGCTGCATAAGGAGCCTAAGCTGTTCCTGTGCGTCACAAGTTCAGCTAACATGTTCCCACAGCAATCCCAAAAGGACTGGACAATCCCATCAAATGTTTCAAGGTATCCTGCTGCCCACACCTCTGCTAACACAGATACCAACGTGCAGATAAATATTATGAAGCCTATGTAAGGTCATGGATCTATGGTAAAATAATACAAGCCTGTTTTCAATAAGATGAGTAGATATGGAAGTCTTGTATATTATCTGGAAGATCTTATTCCAACCTTTAAAATTATAGGAAATATTCAGGTCTTTAACCCAGTGAACGAAATGCTTCCCATTTCCCAAGAAGACATATTGCCCTGTAAATCTTTGAAAGCAGTCCCATCCTACCAGCCCCCTTCCTTGGGTGTTGCTTTGAACAGTGTAATTTCTTGTCCCAAATCTCCTTCAAACCGGTTGGGTATTTAGTATCTGATCTGCAGGTATAGAAAAATATTTTTATTACTAAGGCCACATTCCTCCTGCAGTGAGGCATAACATCATAGCACATCATCCTCGTCATAATGTTTGGTCAAAAAACACAAGCCCAACCTGCTCCCCTCCAGATCCCTTCCTTAGATCCTGTAGAGGCATTTAAGAAGACAATTTGGATATTCTCTTCACTCCAGGCAGGGGTCTCCAAAATGTCCTCCAAATCTGGTAATTGAGACCAGGGCACAGAGTGCTGGATTATTCCTGGAGTTCTCTAACCTATCCCGAGTAGAGAGATATGGTAGCATCAAAGCATTTCAGTGACAGTCTAACAGGATTAGGGTGGGTTAGGTGAGAGACATTTTGATGTTTCACTTATATATACTGTCATCTACCAACATTTGCTTATTTCCGATCTGATGAAGAAGGGCTACCTTCGAAAGCTAACCAAAAAAATGTATTAAGTTATGTCCAATAAAAAAGGTATCATCTTAATTTCTTTTCCATGATTTATTTTGTTTTATTTCTACCTATCCCAAAAGAGATACTTCAATGGCCATACACCAGTCCTCTCCTGCTCTGTTCTGTCACACTGCTCTGGAGGGTGAACCTTATGTATTTTAAGGTTGTATTGAAGAGTGTTCTTGAATCTGTTGCCTTATCTACAAGTTCGCAGGAGAATTAGTGTTGTCAACACAACTCTTCCAAAAAATCAAGGAGACAACATAGTACAAAATGTCTTTATTCAAATAAAGACTCGACAGGGCACCATGTTTCGGTTATGTGCCTGCCTCAGGAGTCTACAAATAAATACAATAAATAATCTCATAAAAGAGAAATAAAAACATGTTATAGACATAAAATTAAGTTGTGTACATGAAAGTATAAATAATAAATAACATAAGAGAACAGAAAAAGAGACCAGGGATGACCAAAGGGCCCGTTACCTTAAAATAATGATGCAAAGCATTAAGGTATTACTGCTGTCTTTTTCAGTGTTATGTATGGATTTCAGCATTCTTATGTTACTTTTTTTTTCCTCGTTTTAGGTCAATGGCACAGATACAGATTATGAATATGAAGAAATTACACTTGAAAGGGTAATGTGTATGTGTGCGTGTGTATTCAAAGAGAATTAGACATAAACGGGGTCATTTATTAATAACAAGCTAATGTCATTAAAGCACAATTTTCTGCTTAGCCCATTATGCAGTGAGTCCTTGGCAAATGTAGTGAGACGAACGTGTGAGAGTCTGAGCAAACCCAAAAGTGAAAGCACACACTGGCACCCGTTTTCTGCGCTTAAATTTGAGCTGAGCTTACTGTGAAAATTTTACGCATGTGCCAAGCACGTTCCCCCACTTTCTTTTGCTTTTACAGCACCCATATAATTTGAATACCATTTCCTTTGAGCATTGGCTAGTTTTCTGCGCTGTTCCGGTAGTATGGGTTCTGCACTGTTGGATTTACCACAGGAGTTTTTGGTCACAGTCGATAATAGGAGCTCAAAATAAGGCTCCTCACAAAAGGTTTCATCATAAGAGCAAGTCAATAATTATTTCAAAACTCACAATTTGAGTACAAAAAAGTATTTCAGCATGATCCAGTTTTATTACTGGAGGAGATCATACCATACAGTCTTAGAGCACACCATTAATTCTGTTTTGGCAAGATTTTATAGCCAGCTGTTTGGCTGTCATCCAATCGTTAATCTGCAATAAACAAGAATTTCAGTTGCATTGCTCTCGGCATTTTGCACTGATCCATTATTAGGCCTGTCTAGGAATTAGTTGGAATATGGGTTTCTGAAGGAGCATAGGAAAGACCAGGAAAGAGGACATATGTTACAAGAACATACAACCTGAAAACTTACAAAGAGATGGCATGATGTTGGGTACAGGATCCGTGTGTTTTAAGTAGAACTGAATGTTATCATAGGCTTCTTGGGTCTTCTATTGAATAGATTTCTGTTATTTAGAATATTTGGTAACTTACATAGTAACATAGTAGATGACGTTAGAAAAAGACCTGCACGGTCCATCTAGTCTGCCCAACAAGATCAACTCGTATGTGCTACTTTTTGTGTATACCCTACCTTGATTTGTACCTGTGCTCTTCAGGGCACAGACCGTATAAATCTGCCCAGCACTATCCCTGCCTCCCACCACCGGCTCTGGCACAGACCGTATAAGTCTGCTCAGCACTATCCCCGCCTCCCATCCACCAGCCCTGCCTCCCACCACCGGCTCTGGCACAGACCGTATAAATCTGCCCAGCACTATCCCCGCCTCCCATCCACCAGCCCCGCCTCCCACCACCGGCTCTGGCACAGACCGTATAAGTCTGCCCAGCACTATCCCCGCCTCCCACCACCGGCTCTGGCACAGACCGTATAAGTCTGCCCAGCACTATCCCCGCCTCCCATCCACCAGCCCCGCCTCCCACCACCGGCTCTGGCACAGACCGTATAAGTCTGCCCAGCACTATCCCCGCCTCCCACCACCGGCTCTGGCACAGACCGTATAAGTCTGCCCAGCACTATCCCCGCCTCCCATCCACCAGCCCTGCCTCCCACCACCGGCTCTGGCACAGACCGTATAAATCTGCCCAGCACTATCCCCGCCTCCCATCCACCAGCCCCGCCTCCCACCACCAGCTCTGGCACAGACCGTATAAGTCTGCCCAGCACTATCCCCGCCTCCCATCCACCAGCCCCGCCTCCCACCACCGGCTCTGGCACAGACCGTATAAGTCTGCCCAGCACTATCCCCGCCTCCCAACCACCAGCCCCGCCTCCCACAACCGGCTCTGGCACCCAATCTCTGCTAAGCTCCTGAGGATCCATTCCTTCTGAACAGTGAAACATTTTAAAATAGAACTTAAAGTTCTATTTTAAAAGTTTGACTGCAAGTTCTGAATGATGTTGAATTATTCAGTGAACACAGATACAGATAATGAATGGAGAGGCTAAAGTGTGAATGTGTTGCCTAGATTTGTCTTTTACAATGTTCAATCCCGATTTGTTATACAAATACCAATTTTTTTTTTTTTTTTTTAGGGAAATTCAGGACTTGGTTTTAGCATTGCAGGGGGCACAGACAACCCACACATTGGAGATGACTCAAGTATTTTCATAACAAAAATCATTGCAGGGGGTGCAGCGGCACAAGATGGAAGACTACGGTATGTTGACAACGATGTGTTTTTGGTTTTGTCTGTCTTCATAATAAATAGATCGGAATGTTTTACTGTTGTGAACAGGGAGAACGGAACAGCATTTTGAATGGAGAGGATTAAAGAAACCAGTTTCTTGCCCTGCCCTCAACTGTCTTGTTTCTGATACTGTGTTGGGCATAATATTGGTCTGGGACCACCATGGCCCTCCATTCCGCTGCCTCTGGTTGTGAAAGTTTCTTCTGCAGTTACATGATGATTTTGTTATATGAATCTTAGTGAAACTATATAACATTAGACAGACAGTTTCAACACACCGCTTATAGTGAACTGAATTTTAAAGAGGTATCGTATATTATTTAGAAAATAAAGCATACTATAAATGTGTACATTTATTTTCTAAATAATATAAGATCATACCTCTTTAAAATTCAGTTTGCTATAAGCGGTGTATTGAACTGTCTGTCTAAAGTTATATAGTTTCACTGTCATATGACAAAAGACAGTTTGAAACCATATGACAAAAGACAATGTGAAATCTGAAGATTTTCAGCTCTCTATTCCCAGTACTTGGAGTTAAAATACGGAACTCTCTACTTTTTGCCATCAGGACAGAAAACAGCTACCTAAGCTTCAGGAAGAGGCTAAAAACCTTTCTCTTCCTCCTAGTATAATCCGTTATCCTTTCCTATAATGTTTTTGGTCTCATGCATTACACCAGTGGTCTCTAATTGTTCTCATACCTCACATTAACATTATCGGCTTCTGTCTCACCTAGAATGTAAACCGCACTGAACCCTGGAAAGGGGATATTAGTGGTATACAAGAATTGATTTGATATGTTTTGAATGCAGTAGCATATATCATACATTTTCTAATATGGGGTGCTGTCAGAGGTACCATTTTACTCATTTTAACTAAATGGAGTGTGTAATACTAAATTATCTTATTTGTCCAAAGTACAGATTGTCCTAAAGGCTTATTTGTTGACCATTGTTTAAAATCATAGTCCTAATTTAGACAGTCTTCGCTGTTAACCATATAATTTGTGAATGGTTTTTCAGTGTTAAATTTCCAGTATGGTCTCTGAGGGTAATTTTATAATAAGGTGCCTAGTTTTGGGGGGCAGGAAGGCACCTGTTGTTAGCCTGTTTTATGACGACGCACAGGTACCTGTGTCTTTAACAAAAAATACTAGCACAAATCCTGCAGAAATTATGCCTACAGATATTGTGCCTTTTCAAGAGCAAGTAAAAATATAAGTGCATGTTCTATAAACTAGAGAATAAATCATCACTCTGCCCCAACTGTGCCACTGAGCAGCCTACTGTACAAGTATGTGTAGAACATAAGAGTAGCCATCTAGCCCATTATCCTATTTTTCCAAACAGTGGCCAAGCCAGGTCACAAGTACCTGGCAGAAACCCAATTAGCAACAACATTCCATTCTACCAATCCCAGGGCAAGCAGTTGCTTCCCCATGTCTGTCTCAATAGCAGACTATGGACGTTTCCTCCAGGAATTTGTCCAAACCTTTTTTTAAACCCAGATTTGCTAACCGCTGTTACCACATCCTCCAGTAATGAGTTCCAGAGCTTAACAATTCATTGAGTGAAAAAAATATTTCCTCCTGTTTGTTTTAAAAGTATTTCAATGTAACTTCCTTGAGTGTCCCCTAGTCTTTGTACTTTTGGAACGAGTAAAAAATCGATTTCCTTCTAATCGTTCTACACCACTCAGGATTTTGTAGACCTCAATCATATCTCCCCTCATCCGTCTCTTTTCCAAGCTGAAGAGTCCTAACCTCTTTAGCCTTTCTTAATATGAGAGGAGTTCCATCCCCTTTAGCATTTTGGTTGCTCTTCTTTGAACCTTTTCTAATTCTGCTATATCTTTTTTGAGATAACAGCGACCAGAACTGAACGCAATACTCAAGGTGCGGTCACACCATGGAGCGATACAAAGGCATTATAGTATTTTCGGTCTTATTCACCATCCCTTTCCTAATAATTCCTAGCATCCTGTTTGCTTTTTTGGCCATCGCCGCACACTGAGCAGAAGATTTTAGCGTATTATCTACAATGTAAACACAGTTCAATAATGAGTTTCTGCAATGTATTTGTTAAATTGGAGAAATAGACCTCAGTGTAAACCACATAAGTCAGCCATTGTCTAATAACTTGAGTGGTAACAAAAGCACCATCATAAGTGTCTTAAAAAAAAAGTATATGTTATAATTTTAATTGAGACTGCAAATAAACTTAATTATTCTTCAAAAAATGTAAACAATCAATATGATGTATGATGTCTTGAGAGTCTCGGCTAAAGGTATGGCTCAGACAGTCTCTGCACGGCGTTGGCTTTGGCTGAAGCATTGGTCTGCTGACCACGCCTCTAAGTCTCGCCTGGCTAAGTTGTCTTTTAAAGGCAAGCTGCTCTTTGGGGTCGAGCTGGACAAAATTGTGACCGATCTCGGCACATCTAAGGGCAAGAGGTTACCAGAGGTCAGGGCTCGGGCCAGTGGTGCTCGCCCCGGTTCCATCCATACCAGCAGATTGAGGCAGAAAACCTGAGTTTCCCAGTGACATCACCAGAATACGGAAGGAGTAGTACAGCCTTCAACTTGCCAGTATGTATTTGCCTCCAGCAGATGGTGTAGGTTGGACTGGTACAGCAGGATTCTTCACGGGAGGACTGACTCCCACAAGCACAGTCCACAGCCTTTGCCCTGTAATTGAGTCTTTGGCCATGTGGAGCTCCCAGGGATTGGTCTAAGGACCTTTACCCTGATTGAGCTTGGGGGAATCTTTCCCCTCAGCCCCAAGCCCCTTAACTTGATGTGGCTTGTCTTGCAGGCCACTGCTAGTGGGATGAGGTAAGCCTTGCTGCTCCTTGCCCCATCTCACCCCCATTGTCCTTACCCTCTGTGAATTGATTGAGTGGCACAGGATTGAGTCAGAGCAGGAGGAATTGCAGACCATCAGTTGCCAAGAGGTAAGGGCTGTTTACCTGGTTCTTTTGACATCCCCCTAGTGAAAGGGAAGCTTATTCAAATGATGTCAGAAAATGCCACAGCAGTGACTGGCATCAACAAGGGGAGTACCAAACGTGCAGTGGTGATCCAGGCTGTGCCACTGGATAGAGAGTGCATAGTGGGGATGGAGAATGTTCAGGAGAACATTTTTAGCTGGCATAACAAATCCAGGGGAGTTGGAACTGAGCCCTTTGGGCTTCCACTTGGTGATGGAACAGTGGGGAGCCCTAGTCTTTGAGCCAATGGCTCCTTATTGGAATGCTAAATCTGCTCAATTTTTCAGTTGCAAAAGAGAACAGTGGAGAGCCCTAGTCTTTGACCCGATGATGGCTTCTTATTGGATTGCTAAATCTGATCAGTTGCAAGAAAAGAGCATAGCTCAGCTGGGATAAACACGATATTGCAGCTGTGGCCATTGCTGCAGCCTTTATATATGTATTGCTCCATGTCCCCTGATTTGGCCGATAAATCCAGAAGATTGCCAGGCATCTGTTCTGAACCAACCTTATGGCCCTAGACTGAACCCACAGACTATGACATGACCCTAGAATGGCCCCACAGACTATGGCATATGGGCATGGTTCATCTGAGAGAGTCCTCTGCTGCAGTTGCCATGGGGTCCAAGTCTACTTTGGCAGGGCCCAGTTTCCCTGGGGGATCTAAATCCCTTCTTGCATATCGTTTGGTCTTTGAGATGATCTATTTGTGTTACAAGGAATATTCGGCTTTGGTTATTAGTACTCTGCTGAGAGATCGTAGGCATGCCACATCTTTGTGCAGGTTTACCATATTTTTGAGCTACGGTGTGGAGAGCGAGGGTTGTGTTACTTTGTCATTTCGCTATATCAACTTCGGCATTGTCATACTGGTAAATTCCAGACTGCATCTCTTCTTGTACTGGTGATGTCACTGGGAAGCGTGGATTCTTTCCTCCATCTGCTAATAGGTTGGCACAATCTATCAGTTTGGACTGGTCTAACAGGATTCAAGGAAAGGGAATTAATAGAAAAGAACAAATTTCACCTTTATTACAGGATACCTGGATTGCTAATTCATATGCTTCCTACCACCAGACAGCCCTTTTCCTCTTTGACAAATCAGGTATCCACTGCTTAATATTTCAGGCCCATGGCATCAGCCAGGAACCCTGTGGCATTCTTACCTGATTTTGCAATTGCAGTAGACATGAGTATGAACGTTTCCATGGGGTTAAGACTTGGAGTCCAGTACTGCAGACCTGACCACCATTATTGTGGCTCTTCTAACAGGCCTCAGCTACACTTCAGGATCCATAAGTCAATCAACGCATATTAGGTAAAGGTCCGTAATATGAGGATGTTTGTTCTGAAGTCCAGCAGATCATTTTAAAGACAGAGGGGGAGCAGCGCAAGGAATTCTGTGAATCAAGAGGCATCATAAGAGGTCTAGCATTGGTCCTTAATGCCAGCATGTAGTACAGTGGCCTGCATGGTTTAGACCAGGGTTGTGAAACTGCAATCTTGGAGGGCCACAAACCAGTTTTTCATAACATTCCTAATGAATATGCATATGAGAGATATGCATGTACTGCTTCCATTGTATTTAAATATATATTTCACACATTCATAAGAGATATCTAGAAACCCAAACTGCTTTACAGTCGGATTGCAGTTTGATGCAACTTGTTTAGACTAACAGAAAAAAGATCTAGTCCCCTCTTGTCAACTTTCACTTCATAGGACTGAAAATTAACAAATGTAGATTAATAAGGGCCAAATTGTGTTAGCATCTGTAGGTGAAATTCTGTACTTTCATCTTTAGTTTTAAGTTTTAGAAGCTTTTTAACAGCAGTGTTAAAGAATTTTATCAGGAATACCTCATAATCGGGCTACTTTTATGCTTCTCCTTTTCATGTTTTTGCTTTATATTTTTAACACAATTAAAAAAGAAACTATGAAATCAATTTACCCTTCGAAGTAATAAAACTAATAAAACAGTAATATATCTCAATGCTTTCTTAGCCTTGTTGAATGTTTTCCTGTTCATTTCTGCCGACTGCATATACTCAATATATTCATTATGCATTAGCTTGGAACCCAGTTCTACAAGTAATGTGTATGTAATCCTCTAGTTAAATTCTAGAATGAGAATGTGGTGATCAATATAGTTGCTAATTCAACTGGAGCAAGATTGTACTTTAACTCAACTAGATATTAACATAAAATGTACATTTTAGTGTTTTGCTCTCTGCTTACTGCATTGTAGTATATTAGCAAATTTGTCACTCATTTTAGAGGATTCATGATGCATTTGCATACTGTATTGATTGTGTGGGATTAAATTATTTTTGTCACACGTGACTGTTGCTTTCTTCAGGGTTAATGACTGTATATTACGAGTAAATGATGTGGATGTACACGACGTGACGCACAGCAAAGCAGTTGAGGCTTTGAAAGAAGCGGGATCAGTCGTACGGTTGTATGTCAGGAGGAGGAAACCTGTCACAGAAAAAATAATGGAGATAAAGCTTGTGAAAGGACCTAAAGGTATATAGAATGAGTAAAGTGTATGCTTCATCAAATAAGACTTATTTATGGAATTAAGTTATAATTGTGGGAACATTATATATTTCTTTCTGAATGTATTGCAAAGGAAAGTTAATATTATGTAAAATCTAAAAGGTAACACACGTAAAACCTTCCCTTCCAATTCTAGAAGTCTTAATGCCGATGTCATTGTAAAAACTGTTATGAGATCCTAGTTAACGCTATATAAGATAAAAGGTAACACGTAAAACTCTCCCTTCCAATTCAGCATGGTCTCTAGTATGGTGTGAGAGACGCTTGCAACAGGCACAGAATTAATCACAGGTCTAACCACCATACCCGGGCACACACACACATACTCAGAAACACACACACACATTTAAACAATTAGGCCAAACATAACACCCACACACGCACCCACGCCCACACACACATTAACAAGAGAAGACACTCCTAAACACTTATAGGTGTACTATACCCTCCCCCATACCCCAAAGAGGCAAAAATGCTCATTACAAGAATATTAATGGGGCTGACGGCCCCAACGTTAATAACAATCCTGGAAGTCCTAAATCAAAGGGAGACCAGCAACATACCGATTCCCTGCAATCTGTGTTACCCAGCGGGAAAAAACACCTTTTTCTTGGGGATAGCCCTAACAGTCTGACTAGGCACTCCAAAAAATAGAATCCTCTCTCTCGATGACTGAACACAACACAGGACCAGAAAGGAGAACAAAAAAACACAGAGACAAATGTCAACTAACGAAAATTACCAGAAGCACGCTAATAGATGATGAATTTTTACCAAAACCAATGGGATATATCAACACTAGATCAGTGGTAAATAAAACAGAAACAATAAAGAATTGGATAACTGACGAAGACCTCGGCCTGATCTTTCTCAGCGAGACATGGATACATGATAGAGAAGACCCTATTATCCAGGATCTATGCCCACCAGGCTATAAAATCCTACAGTGGACCAGAAAAGGGAAAAGAGGTGGAGGAATCACACTGATCTACAGAGCCTTCCTAACGGTTGAAGCCATAGTGGAATTTCTAACACCACAACTGGGAATTGCCTCGCTTATAGTTAAGGACCAGACTCTATATAACAAACTATGCTGCATCCTGTTCTACAGACCCCCAGGAACCTGGAATACGACCAGAAGATAGACAACTCCAAAGAATGCAAGGAATTCCTTCAAATCTGGGACTTCAAGTGACCACTAGTGACCACTACCCACGTCAAAGGCCATGCCATAGACCTACTTCCCTGTAGATTTTCAAAGGTCAACAACTTCAAAATACAGAACCCAAGATGGACAGTATCCCCCTGGTCTGATCACTTTAAGCTAAATATGACCGTATTCTGGAAAGAACACAAAACTCATCCAATAAAAACATGAATACCATACAAATCATGAGGAAAAATCGATACAGCCAAATTCGGGATGGCTATATATGAAGACAAATGCGCCCCAACAACTAACACAGAAGAATTCATATCAGAATGGGACAAAAGGTGCAAAAACATACTGGAGATAATAGTTCCTCTGAAAATAAAAAAAACAGTCAGAGAAGCAAATTAGTCCCATGGTTTGACGAGGAACTAAAAGCAGCCAAAACCCTCTGCAGAAGACTAGAACAAGCATGATGGAAAAACAAAAGTGATACAAACAAAGCCGCGTGGAAAGAAGCACAAAATAGGTATAAGATCAAAATCGGACATGCTAAAACAAAATTCTATAAAGAACAAATAGGCCCAGACTACAAAGATTCAAAGAAACTGTACAAAATTGTTTACAACTTGATAAACACCAAACCTCTGACGATGAACGAAGATTCCCTCATCAGCTAACAAACTCCCCAGCTTCTTCGAAGAGAAGATCCTCAATCTTAGGAGAAATCTTAAACAAGACCACACAAACTTCGAATTCCTAATAGACAAACTTGATCACCCTTCAAAAGAAGCCCCAGCCGATAGAACATGGACCATCTTCACACAACCAACAAAAGAGAGAGTAGCAAAAGCATTAAGGAAATTCTCCACCTATTGTATGCTAGATATTTGTCGCAACCACGTATTGAGAGCTGCCCCAGGCCATCTTAACTACATGTTTCAGGAAGGTCGTTTCTCACAAAAAAAAAAAAAGTCAACATATTGCCCACACACACAAAAAAAGATCATTTACACATCAAATTACAGGCCAGTGGCATCCATACCTTTAATGACAGTAGCCTAGTGGTTAGTGCAGTGGACTTTGATCCTGGGGAACTGAGTTCAATTCCCACTTCAGCTCCTTGTGACTCTGGGCAAGTTACTTAACCCTACATTGCCCCGGTACAAAATAAGTACCCGAATATATGTAAACCGCTTTGAATGTAGTTGCAAAAACCTCAGAAAGGCGGTATATCAAGTCCAATTTCCCTTCCCCAGGGCTCGCCACTCTCACCAATGCTATTCAACTTAATGATGACCCCCCTCGCCTGAACACTAGCCAAACAAGACTTCAACCCCCTTATTTACGTTGATCATGTGTCCATCTATATCTCCTTCCGTAAAAACCTGCATGAAATTACCTCCAAGATTACAAATGGCATAAACCTATATGGAATCCTGGGCATCATTCAGGCTCAAACTGAATAAAGAAAAAAACACATATGCCTGATACTCACATCTCCACACAATATCGAACGTTACCCAAACATTGAAGCCATGGGCACATCACTCCCAATATCTGACAATCTGAAAATCCTAGGAGTGTCCATTGACCTTAATCTATCCTTCTACAAGCAAATCTCAAACACACAATGAAGAAAATGTACTAAACAATAAACTACTTCCTGAGAGATGTATTCCGCACACTAGTCCAATCCACGGTTCTCGCCCATGCAGACTACAGCAATGGAATTTATGCCGGATGCATGGAACAACTACTAAAGAAACTGCAAACAGCACAAAATACAGCTGCTAGACAAATATTCAGATTAAATCAGCTTTGAAAGCGCAAGACCACTACTCCTCCAACTTCATTGGCTACCCATCAAAGGACGTATATCCTTCAAGGTCTGCTTTCTGGTTCACAGGATAATTTTTGGTATGGCAAACCTAATAGAATTACCTATGCGCAACGCGATCAAAGGCACAAGAACCTACCTCATATTGTATTTCCCCAGATACCAAGGCCTAAAATAGAAATCATCATACTCAACCAATTTTACATACATCTATCCTAAAATTTGGAACACAATACTGAAAGCACTAAAATGCACAACAGACTACCTAACTTTTCAAAAATACTTAAAAAGCCCTCTTCAGACAATCCTTCTTTGGGGTTTCCTGCATAGACTAACCAACAATACAACACACCATGTAACTTGATCACTACCACTAACAGAAATCGAATCAATGACATGTGATAACCCCTAACGTAAATGTTATATGTGCAACTGTATCAATTGTAAGCCACATTGAACTGACACCTTGATTGGAAAATGTGGGGTAGAAATACAGAAATAAATAGCATAAAGCATACATTTTAAGTACCTTGTTAGATACTGTACAGTAAGCCCTTTTTGGCAGATAAGTTTCCTCATTTGTGTAATTAAAAGTAATAGATACCAATAAAGTGATTTAAATTCTCATGTGAGGACCAGTTTGTATCATGAAATTTACTTAAGGCATGTATTTTTCAAACTAAAATGCCTAGGTGTCTCTGCTTCTGAACTACTTTGGGTTTCCCATTCTTTATTTGTGCAAAACACTGGAAGCGAGCACCAGTTTAGGTGGTTAGATAGCACAATTCTGCCAAGTGTTCGCTATTCAAGTGACATCTTTTCTTACATTTCCATATATTGTCACACCAGAAAGATAAAGGTCTTCATTTATGTGAGTTGTCTGTTTTCTTTCTCCTCTGCTTTACTGATAGGGTTGCTTAGCAACCAAAAGCAGGTGCATAGCAGAATGAAAGTGTTGGGGAAAAGATGGATGGATGAAGTCATTGGTGGCAGTCAAGTAGCAATAGAAAAATTGCTGAGTTGATATTCAAGATTTATTAGCAAAGAAACATTTCTTAAACAGCTAACTGTATACATGAAATTAGTAAGAATATGTAGCATTTGAATGCTGAGCCATTTCGTAAAGAATTCTGTCTTATCAGAATGCATAAATATGTATTTGTTTTATAAAAATCATGCATTTATAGGGTTCATGTAAGGAATTCTGAAATGATAGTAAAGGGCACATGAAGCACATCAAAGTATGTATTTACTTTTTATGAAAGTGTAGAGCGCTTTCTTGGAGGACAAGCAGGATACTAAAATCCTTTCAACGTGGGTGACGTTATCTGATGGCACCCGGGACGGGAATTCTACTCTAGGACTGATAAACAGAACTTGAGCCGGTTCAGCCATGTATTTGTGCAGTATCTTGCCTGCGATTGTCACAGGAGACCACACCAATCTTATGTTTTCCATGGAGCTGTTAAGACACATTTCAGCGTTCTCTGCACTGCACTGAGACCTGGTGGAAGGAGGATAACCAGTGGGACACTGTCATACCGGGGTACAAATTATATCGTAGTGATAGGGTGAATCGGATTGGTGGAGGGGTAGCATTGTATATTAACGAGAGCCTTGAATCAAATAGATTGAAAATTCTGCAGGAAGCAAAACACTCCTTGGAATCACTGTGGATTGAAATTCCATGTGCAAAGGGGAAAAGGATAGTGATAGGAGTGTACTACCGTCCGCCTGGCCAGGACGAACAGACGGATGCGGAAATGTTAAAGGAAATCAGGGACGCAAACAAACTGGGCAACACAATAATAATGGGGGATTTCAATTACCCGCATATAGACTGGGGTAATGTAACATCTGTACACGCAAGGGACATAAGATTTCTTGATGAAATCAAGGACAGCTTCATGGAACAGCTAGTTCAGGAGCCGACAAGAGAAGGAAAAATACTAGACTTAGTCCTTAGTGGTGCTCATGATCTAGTGCAGGGGGTAACGATACGAGGGCCGCTTGATAACAGTGATCATAATATGATCGGTTTTGATATTGGCATTGAAGGAAGTGAAACTAGGAAATCAAGTACGCTAGCGTTTAACTATAGAAAGGGTGATTACGACAAAATGAGAAAAATGGTGAAAAAAAGACTGAAAGGAGCAGCTCGCAGAGTAAAAAACTTGCATCAGGCGTGGATGCTGTTTAAAAACACCATCCTGGAGGTTCAGGACAAATATATTCCACGTATTAGAAAAAAGGGAAAAAAGACTAAACATCAGCCGGCGTGGCTAAACAGTAAGATAAAGGAAATCATTAGAGCCAAAAAACAATCCTTCAGAAAGTGGAGAAGAGAACCAACTGAAAGTAACAGGATAGATCATAAGGAATGCCAAGCCAAATGCAAAGCGGAGATAAGGAGGGCAAAAAAGGACTTTGAGAAGAAATTAGCGTTGGAAGCAAAAATACATAGTAAAAACTTTTTTAGATACATTAAAAGCAGGAAACCGGCCAAAGAGTCGGTTGGGCCGCTGGACGAAAATGGTGTTAAAGGGGCGATCAAGGAGGACAAAGCCATAGCGGAGAAATTAAATGAATTCTTTGCTTCGGTCTTCACCGAGGAGGATTTGGGGGGGACACCGGTGCCGGAAAGAATATTTGAAGCGGGGGAGTCGGAGAAACTAAACAAATTCTCTGTAACCTTGGAGGATGTAATGGGTCAGTTCAGCAAGCTGAAGAGTAGTAAATCACCGGGACCTGATGGTATTCATCCCAGAGTATTAATAGAACTAAAAAATGAACTTGCGGAGCTACTGTTAGAAATATGCAATCTGTCCCTAAAATCGAGTGTAATACCGGAAGACTGGAGGGTAGCCAATGTTACTCCGATTTTTAAGAAAGGTTCCAGAGGAGATCCGGGAAATTATAGACCGGTGAGTCTGACGTCGGTGCCGGGCAAGATGGTGGAGGCTATTATTAAGAATAAAATTGCAGAGCATATACAAAAACATGGACTGATGAGACAAAGTCAGCACGGATTTAGTGAAGGGAAGTCTTGCCTCACCAATCTAATGCATTTTTTTGAGGGGGTAAGCAAACATGTGGACAATGGGGAGCCGGTTGATATTGTATATCTGGATTTTCAGAAGGCGTTTGACAAAGTGCCGCACGAAAGACTCCTGAAGAAATTGCAGAGTCATGGAATCGGAGGTAGGGTATTATTATGGATTAAGAACTGGTTGAAAGATAGGAAGCAGAGAGTAGGATTGCGTGGCCAGTATTCTCAGTGGAGGAGGGTAGTTAGTGGGGTCCCGCAGGGGTCTGTGCTGGGTCCGTTGCTTTTTAATGTATTTATAAATGACCTAGAGATGGGAATAACTAGTGAGGTAATTAAATTCGCCGATGACACAAAATTATTCAGGGTCGTCAAGTCGCAGGAGGAATGTGAACGATTACAGGAGGACCTTGCGAGACTGGGAGAATGGGCGTGCAAGTGGCAGATGAAGTTCAATGTTGACAAGTGCAAAGTGATGCATGTGGGTAAGAGGAACCCGAATTATAGCTACGTCTTGCAAGGTTCCGCGTTAGGAGTTACGGATCAAGAAAGGGATCTGGGTGTCGTCGTCGATGATACGCTGAAACCTTCTGCTCAGTGTGCTGCTGCGGCTAGGAAAGCGAATAGAATGTTGGGTGTTATTAAGAAGGGTATGGAGTCCAGGTGTGCGGATGTTATAATGCCGTTGTATCGCTCCATGGTGCGACCGCACCTGGAGTATTGTGTTCAGTACTGGTCTCCGTATCTCAAAAAAGATATAGTAGAATTGGAAAAGGTACAGCGAAGGGCGACGAAAATGATAGTGGGGATGGGACGACTTTCCTATGAAGAGAGGCTGAGAAGGCTAGGGCTTTTCAGCTTGGAGAAGAGACGGCTGAGGGGAGATATGATAGAAGTGTATAAAATAATGAGTGGAATGGATCGGGTGGATGTGAAGCGACTGTTCACGCTATCCAAAAATACTAGGACTAGAGGGCATGAGTTGAAGCTACAGTGTGGTAAATTTAAAACGAATCGGAGAAAATTTTTCTTCACCCAACGTGTAATTAGACTCTGGAATTCATTGCCGGAGAACGTGGTACGGGCGGTTAGCTTGACGGAGTTTAAAAAGGGGTTAGATAGATTCCTAAAGGACAAGTCCATAGACCGCTATTAAATGGACTGGAAAAATTCCTCATTTTTAGGTATAACTTGTCTGGAATGTTTTTACGTTTGGGGAGCGTGCCAGGTGCCCTTGACCTGGATTGGCCACTGTCGGTGACAGGATGCTGGGCTAGATGGACCTTTGGTCTTTCCCAGTATGGCACTACTTATGTACTTATATGCACTTTTTCGTCCGATTTGCACAATATTAGTCATAAAAACATTTGTGGAAGTTCTTGTTGCTGTCGTGTGGCACTCTTCCCATAGCTCTGTTATGTTTTGGGTCATTTTTCAAGTCTCTTTATTTCTATATTGGCTTCATGTAGTCCTCTGTAGGTCTTGAGCTCCTGTTCAGGTTCTTTTTTCATTATCAATTTATTTGATTTCACTGTGGCTATTTTTCTGGGTGATATTTCCTAAAAGAATGCCCCCAGTTGCTTCAAAAAGTGTATCTGATGCACCAGGACCATATCTGTCAGAGAATTAGTCCTTGCAATGTCTTGGGCCTGGCTGTGATTCCTCTCATCATATGCTGTATTCACAGATGTCAGAGAGGAGTTTGTGACCACAAGAAACAGCACAAGGATTTTGGCACACATCTGCATTAGAAGCATTGGTCACCATGGGTCCCAGTTCTGCAGTTCAGTCACCCTCAACAGCAAATGTTGATGGAGGCCATCATTCAATACCTGCTCAAAGAAGAGGAATGATTCATCCTCATTTTCATCAGAACTGAGAGAGCACAATGCTGTCAAGTGGAAGCTGAGACACCTTGACACTGCATCTCCTGCAAGCATAAGAGCTTTGAGGCGCTGAGCTCACCAGTGATCTTAACGTACCCTCAGTGTGATGATTGTTCATCCTCCTGGCATTGGAGGCAGTGCATCAGCCTTCAAGAACCCAAGACCCCGATTTCAATGTACCCCAAGTAGCTTGGGATGACATGGTCATTCTTCTGTGATGCCCATATCTTTGTCGATGGTAGTCTTCAGGGAGCATTTATGAAGAAGTGTAGGGGAAATATGAAATGCTGCTATGCTGAATGTGATGCTGCTTCATTAGTATTGAGAACAGAGATGGTCCATCTGAGCCTCAATCCATATACTATCTGCAAGAGACACTTTGACCCCAGTACTCTTCAAGGTCTCAGTGTCAGTGTTTGGCACACCAATGTTCACTGGGGAGGAAGTTTTACTAGTGCTTCAGGAATCCTCGGTGTCTCAGCACCATCACTTAAGGCCTGACCCTAAGGTCAGTAGGATGAGACAGGTAGAGAATCGGATCACTTCCTTGGAGTGTTTTTTTTCCCTGAACCTGATTCTGAGTGCTCCTGTGATTAGAAGATAAACCAAAGGTCTTCTCTGAAGAGGGGTCCCCAAGATGTTTATCAGTTCCCTCCCTGCCTCCTAAATGATGTAAATCCCCATCAGAGGACCGCTCTTTCATTGAGTTTGTAAGGAAGTTGGCTGATGCCATCCATTTTAAGTTAGAGACAGAGGGAAGCCCAGAGAAGGAACACTGGATATCCAGTCTCAATTCACATTCACAGAACTATACTTTAGTTTTTGGTTTCTGCTTCAACAAAAACCAGGTGATAAGTGTTGGCTGCCATTTCGATTTTGGTCAGAAGTGTGTAAGCAGTTTTGGTTTTGGCCTGTCTATGACAAGAAGGCCTTAGATACTTTTTCCTGTCAAAGACAAAAACTGCTTAAAGATGTAGAACGTATTCGAGTCAGGTCTCAAAACCTGTTTTATTAGGGTGCACCTTAGTGCAGCTAGCACTTGTCACCACCATATAGATGGTAAACCCATTTTTGTGTAGCCTGTCTATGACAAGAAGGCCACCACCATTTTTGTATAGCCTTTGTTGGGGATTGCTTCTATTGAAGCCTCATCAGTGCACCTGCAGTGTCATGGAACCTCAGTGTGTTTATTATCCAGCTAATAAAAGCTCCTTTCAAACCATTTAATACCTGTCATTTGAAGACTTTTTAGTGGCGGTCACTTCAGCTCACAGTCAGTGAGAGCCAGGCTCTACTAACTGATCCACCTTTCAAGGTTTTCAACACGAGTGGCTCTGTGTATCCATCCTAAGTTCCTTTCCAAGATAGTGTCAGAGTTCCATCTTAACCAATGAATAGTCCTGCCAATATTTTTTCCCATACCTCAGGCCTATAAAGATGAAAGTGCACTGCACACTTTGGATTGTGAGAGAGACTTTAAACATCTATCTGAAGCAGATTAAAGCCTAAAGAAAGTCCACCCAGCTTTTCATCTCATTTGATCCTAAGAGGATTGGGGTTGCCACTGGCAAACACACACTTTTTATCCTGCTAGACTAGTTCAGACTGACAGGTTATGGTCCCCTGGTACTAGCAGGTGAGATGCAGAATCTGAGTTGTCTCAGTAACATCATCCCATGTAGGTAGTGGTGCAGCCTGGAACCCTTCAATATTTCTCTGCCTCCAGCAGATGGTGCAGGTTGGACTGGTGCAGCAGGTTTTTAGGTTTGTGTTGGCCTGGCTCCCCAGGAACAGTCCATGGTTTGGACCCTTGATATAGAACTTTCTTTAGGTTGTAGCTCCCAGGGACTAGCCCACAGATCTTCTATTGATTGAGCTTGGAGGCTCAGTCCCTATGGGATCTTGAACTTTAGGTCACGGCTTTGCCTGGGAGGTCAACTGGTAGTTGGCTGTACAGGACCTGGATGGCAAGCTTGGAGTATCTCATCATTTAAATCACCAGCTGAGGAATGGTGTTCTTCACTCAGGAACGCCTGGGCAAGTGATGATCCAAAAGAGAGGCAGAAAGTGGTCAACCAAGCAGAGGGAGAATGATGTCAGAACACCAGTGGGGTGCATAAAAACTTATTTAATGAACCAAGACCCTGTATATGGTAGACTAGAAGAGATGGACTTGAATGTGGAAAAATGGGAACAATTATTGCAGTTAAGCAAGAGATATACATGCTCTGAATTGCACATCAAGACTTTGTTGGAATATTGGAGGATGTAGAGAATCTCTAGAGGTCTACAATTTATAAAAGAACCTAAGATGTTTTAAGGGTCTTGGTTCATTCAGTAAATCTTTATGTGCCACACTGGTATGTAGGTGTCCTCATTCTTCCATGGCTTTGACCACACCTGCACAAGCTCCAGTGCCGGAAGAGGGCGCTTTGTGCACAGAAGGTTCTTTGAGCTTGGGGATGATCTATAGTCATTTCCATGACAATAACATTGGAGGTGGTGCCCTGAGTGAGGGCTCACACAAGACCATTCAAATGGGCATTGCTGTCCTGCAGTTCTCAGCAATTCATGATCAGGCTTCTGCTAGCAGAGGGCTTGATAAGCTATCTGCAGGGGTGGGATTCTCTGACTCACTTCCTAAAGGTCACCTTTCTGGTTCTAGAGGATGGCTTTCACCACCAGTGTGAGTCTGGAGGGTTGAGGAGCTCATTGCTTAGGACAGGTTCCAGGATTCCGTAGTTAGTACCGGTTCCTCACATACATAGTTTGGAAGATTTTGGTTAGTTTTGGCATACTGAAGGGTTCCATGCTCCACCATTACCTCTGTAGAGGATATCGCTGAGACAGTCCAGTTTCTTTGCCTCCGATCTGTTGGTAGGGGGGCATAACCCATCAGTCCAAAGTGGTCTAGCAGAACTCAAACAAAGGAAATTAGCAGATAAGAAAAAAAAACGTCATCTTTCCTTTTGGCTAATAGGATGCATTTCCTTTTCTTATGCCGAGTCAGGCTCGTCCCTAGAGGGACATGTCAGAGCTACAATGGCATCAGTGATCCACTTGAGACTGGCCTCATAAAAGATTCACAGAGCTCCAACTCACATTATTTTCTCCAACAAGACTCCTGAGAACTCAGTAGATTTGGCCACCCAGTCCTCCAGAATCACTTTGGGTATTAAAGCCCAACTCCATTCTCCCAGGGCCATTTCTATTAGTTCTGGGCTGCCTTTTTAAAGTAAAAACAGAAAAGACTCGTTGCTGCCAAAAATGCTATTGGTGTCTGCCTTCACAGCGCCACTTGTTCCCTTTAATTTTGCTGAAGGCAGCCTGTAGCTAGGAAGTTCCATGTTGTGAGGATTTTAATATTCTGCTTGTCCTTGGATAAAACAGTTACTTACCTGTAGAAAGTGTTTTCTGAGGAAAGCAGGATACAAATCTCCACATACTTTTCTTCTTTCCCCTCCAAAGAGTTGTATTCTTCTCGTGCTAGTAAATGGATTGATGTGGTCCTAAATGACGGCGATGGGCAGGAAATGTTACATGTGCATGGTCGAACTGGCTCAAGAGTTCTGTTTATCAGTCCTGAAATCAGTGGCGTAGCCAAGGGTGGGCTGGGGTGTGCCCAGGCCCACCCACTTTAGGTTCAGGCCCACCAAGTGGCAGCACACCTATAATGTGGCTGGCAGGGACCCCAAGCCCCACCAGCCAAAAATTCCCAACAACTGTTTGCTGCCGGTGAAAATCTGCTATTTAAAAGGTATACGGGGGAGAGGGGATGTTTGAAAGACCATATGGCATGCAGGCGAGAGAGGGAGAAACCAAATCACTTGTAGGACAAGGTGGAGTTCTGCCCACCCACCTTGGGTCCAGGCCCACCCAAACTTGGGTGTCTGGCTACGCCCCTGCCTGAAATAGAGTTCCCATGCTGGGCTCCATGAAATGACATCACCCATGTTGTGAAGGTTTGTATTCTGCTGCCCTCAGAGAATGCTTTCTGCAGTTAAGTAATATTGTTTAATCCAATGTCTTTATAGTGATTTTTCCATCACATTATGTTGTTTAATTCCACAACAGCAGCTAAAAATAATTTATAAGTTAATCTTGAAAGGTAACTTTAAAACCATACAAGAACATAAGACCTTTGAAGTCAGAATGATTGAATATTTTAACACCCAACAGAAAGGACTTAACAAGGATCTGGGTTTCCTAGCCCATTATAAACCATAAAGCTGTAAGTCTCTGTTGATCACCCTCCCCTCACCTATCCACACCCACCCTGTTAGAATATCAATGATATGCTTTGATGTCCCCATACATACTTCCTACCCACCCCCCTCATCCCACCCTGTCAGACTGTCATAGTAATGCTTGAATGTTTTCACTTATATACACTGTCAGCTTATTTCCGATCTGACGAAGAAGGGCAACCTTCGAAAGCTAATCAAGAAATGTATTAAGTTATGTCCAATAAAAAAGGTATCATCTTATTTTCTTTTCCATGTTTTATTTGGTTTGATTTCTATAGATTCTACATGAAATGTTGCTATTCCACTAGCAACATTCCATGTAGAAGTCGGCCCTTGTAGATCACCAATGTGGCCGCGCAGGCTTCTGCTTCTGTGAGTCTGACGTCCTGCACGTACGTGCAGGACGTCAGACTCACAGAAACAGAAGCCTGCGCATCCTTCTACATGGAATGTTGCTAGTGGAATAGCAACATTCCATGTAGAATCTCCAACAGTAGCAACATTCCATGTAGAATCTCCAATGGTATCTATTTTACTGTCATAGTAATACTTGAATGTTTTCACTTATATACACTGTCAGCTAGCACATTTGCTTATTTCCAATCTGACGAAGAAGGGCAACCTTCGAAAGCTAATCAAGAAATGTATTAAGTTATGTCCAATAAAAAAAGGTATCATCTTATTTTCTTTTCCATGTTTTATTTTGTTTGATTTCTATAGATTCTACATGGAATGTTGCTATTCCACTAGCAACATTCCATGTAGAAGTCGGCCCTTGTAGATCACCAATGTGGCCGCGCAGGCTTCTGCTTCTGTGAGTCTGACGTCCTGCACGTACGTGCAGGACGTCAGACTCACAGAAACAGAAGCCTGCGCAGCCTTCTACATGGAATGTTGCTAGTGGAATAGCAACATTCCATGTAGAATCTCCAATAGTAGCAACATTCCATGTAGAATCTCCAATGGTATCTATTTTACTGTCATAGTAATGCTTGAATGTTTTCACTTATATACACTGTCAGCTAGCACATTTGCTTATTTCCGATCTGAGGAAGAAGGGCAACCTTCGAAAGCTAATCAAGAAATGCATTAAGTTATGTCCAATAAAAAAGGTATCATCTTATTTTCTTTTCCATGTTTTATTTTGTTTGATTTCTATTGATAAGTTAATGTTGAAATTCTGATTATGTGAGCAGTAGATTACAGATATTATGCCGTTTTCAAATCTGGTTCATTCCATGCTCTTCCACTGGAGCAGTGGTTTGCTTAACATCTATAACAGTTGGCCTAAATTATTAGCATAAGATTATCAGATAATTTCCTTTGTATTATAAAAGATCTTGAATTTAAAGCACTTTCTTCTTATTTTCAAGCAGGCCTTGGGTTCAGCATAGCAGGAGGTGTTGGAAATCAGCACATTCCTGGGGACAACAGCATCTATGTAACCAAAATTATTGAAGGAGGTGCAGCACACAAAGATGGCAGACTTCAGATTGGAGACAAACTTCTAGCAGTAAGCTTTATATTACTTATTCCAACAATTCATCGTCTGTCTTTGGTTATATATTATAGTCTGTTTATCGTATGGAACATGGAATTGGATATTGAACTTTTCAGAAAAATATTTGATTTCGCACATGAAAATTACCCTTTATCTGCATTCAGATGGTATTCTGTGTGTTAATTTCAGGCCAGTGTCACAAAGCTTTCCCCAACTAGTTTGACTTTATCTTTTCAAGAAGATAGACTGGAAATGGTACATGGTGTTTTTCCTGTCCTTGTCTATTTCTACATCTTATCTTGCTGATTTTTACTCCTTACTTGAAATTTTAGCTTTTTGGAGCTAGCAATTTATTTTTTCTTCTATGAGCAGGCTCAGTAACAAAAGTTGTAAACTGTTCCACCACTGGTTTTTCACAAGTTGAATTTCATTATTATAAACAAGTACTCTGAACAGTTTATCTGATTTACTACATCAGGCAAATCAAGCTTTGCTCTTACTTGCTGTTGCTGCTGATGGAGAAAATATGCAAGAGAGACGTAAAGTACTACTACTACTACTATTTAGCATTTCTATAGCGCTACAAGGCGTACGCAGCGCTGCACAAACATAGAAGAAAGACAGTCCCTGCTCAAAGAGCTTACAATCTAATAGACAAAAATGAATAAAGTAAGCAAATCAAATCAATTAATGTGAACGGGAAGGAAGAGAGGAGGGTAGGTGGAGGCGAGTGGTTACAAGTGGTTATGAGTCAAAAGCAATGTTAAAGAGGTGGGCTTTCAGTCTAGATTTAAAGGTGGCCAAGGATGGGGCAAGACGTAGGGGCTCAGGAAGTTTATTCCAGGCGTAGGGTGCAGCGAGACAGAAGGCGCGAAGTCTGGAGTTGGCAGTAGTGGAGAAGGGAACAGATAAGAAGGATTTATCCATGGAGCGGAGTGCACAGGAAGGGGTGTAGGGATGGACGAGTGTGGAGAGATACTGGGGAGCAGCAGAGTGAGTACATTTATAGGTTAGTAGAAGAAGTTTGAACAGGATGCGAAAACGGATAGGGAGCCAGTGAAGGGTCTCGAGGAGAGGGGTAGTATGAGTAAAGCGACCCTGGCGGAAGATGAGACGGGCAGCAGAGTTTTGAACCAACTGGAGAGGGGAGAGGTGACTAAGTGGGAGGCCAGCAAGAAGCAGATTGCAGTAGTCTAAATGAGAGGTGACAAGGGTGTGGATGAGGGTTTTGGTAGAGTGCTCGGAAAGAAAGGGGCGGATTTTACGGATGTTGTAAAGAAAGAAACGACAGGTCTTGGCAATCTGCTGGATATGAGCAGAGAAGGAGAGAGAAGAGTCAAAGATGACCCCAAGGTTTCAAGCTGAGACAGGGAGAATGAGAGAGCCATCAACAGAAATAGAAAATGGGGGGAGCGGGGAGGTGGGTTTGGGGGGGAAAATGAGAAGCTCGGTTTTGGTCATATTTAATTTCAGGTGGCGTTGAGACACATAAAACAGATCCTTTGATGGAGTTAAGCTTTCACAGGGATTAGAAATTGTGCGCCCTGGAAAATGGAGATACTTTTCATTTTGCAAAGAGCAATAGCATCTTGCTAGTTTTAAAGCAGGAAAATACAATGCTTCATTGTGAATGGTCATGTGTTCCACGTGTAAATATATTTCCATTTTTACAGTTCCTTTCATTATCATCTTTCCTGCTCCCATTTGTCTAGTTTAATTGTATTGCCTTGCTTTCCCCCTGCCCACTCCTCTTAAAAGAAAATCCAGGGTAGCTTCTTGTAAAATATCGATATTAGATTGAAAGTGATGTTAGTTAACTTGTAATACATTTTTTTCCATAGACAGCAGAATTGATAAGGATTAGAAGAGGGTGACGTCTTCTGACAGCACTGGAATGGAACTGCTGCCCCAGAGCTCAGAACTTGAGTGCAGTGTTCTTGTATTATTTGTTTATTGAATTTTACAACTTATACAGACATAAGAACTGCTAAGTGAAATACAGCTTTAGAAACAAAAAAATAAGCGAAACAGGAATAACTTTCCTCAAAATCATAACATTTAGCTTCATTAGACCACAATAAAAGAGGGAGGTAGGAATTTGTGAAGATTATACTATATTATTTCTAAATTATTAAAGAATTGATGGCCCCACCATTCTCGTGTACTCCTACAAATTCTCTATTGTTGTTTAGAGTCTAGGAAAGATTTAAGCTGATCTAGGTTAAAGAACACATATTTTGTTTGATTTAACCTTACAAGACATTTGCATGGATATACAAGAAGGAAGGATCCTCCTAATTCTATTATTTTAGACCTCATAGAAAGAAACAATTTTCTTTTTTGTTGAGTAGTCTTAGTCACATCTGGATAAATCCAGATTTTTTGTCCTCCAAATATACGATTTGTAGATTTAAAGTAAAGTCTCATCACTGAGTTCAAATCTTGCTGGAAGACGAAAGAAACAAGCAACGTCGCTCTTTCTGTAGCCTCTTCTAAGGTTTGTTCCAAAATGGCTGTAATATTATCTAAGTCCATTGATCTCTCTCCTTCTACTTTTTTAACTGTATTAGGTATAAAATATATTTTATTCAATGGTGGGATTGCCTCGTGGAAAATTTAAATTTTCTCTCAAAAATCTTGTAAAAATTTCTAATGGAGGGATCCCTACTAGTTTAGGAAAATTAAGTAGACGGAGGTTTAGTCTTCTATTAAAATTCTCCATTTGCTCCACTTTTCTTCTTAACTCCGTATTGTCTTTTATTACAGCCACTTTAAATTCTATAGTTTGATTCATCTCTTTCTGTAAGGTCTCTATCTTAGAGGAAAAATCTTGTTTAACAATTTCTATAGAATCCTTCAATTCCTGTACAGTAGTATTTAAAGTTTTTACCTCCATTGAGGACTGCTGCAAGGTTTTATCCATATCCACCAATTTCAGCCATATCTGACCTAGGCTGACCTCCGGTTCTCTCCCCGCAGCAGTTGTTAACTTCACAGGGTCGGTTACCCCACAGGGTCCTCCAGCTTCAGCCTTTCCGGCTAGAACTTGAGTGCAGTGTTCTGATCACATGTGGCCCTTCATGTGTGCAGTGGTATTCTCAGTTTGTCAGTTATTTCCCAAGTTCAACACAGTTAGACATCTCTCAGGGAGTGGCTCCCAAGTCTAGGGCTGCTCAGAATGTGTTGTCTTAGTTCTTAGAGCAGCCTGCACAGTTTCATCAAAGGCACTTTCCTGTGCTGAACCCTGTAGTGTACAGTGAAAGTATGAAGAAAGGACCAAGTTGCTACTTTGCAGATTGTAGTCAACCTACTCTCAGCAGACCTTTCTTGTCAATTAAAGGGTCCAACTTCAAAAATGGGCTACTCTTTGGAAGGTTCATACCTCTACAAATGCATTTGAATTCTTCTGCTTACGTTGCTTGTTATAAGCAACATAAGATAGCACTCTGTGCTCAAATAATCTCACTTTACTGAGAGAGACTTTGTACAGATGTGCCAGTGGTGACAAATGCTGGGTGTTTGATAACTGATGAAGAGAGAGATACAGTATGGATGAGGTGCACTTATGGCTGTTCTGAGCATTACTCCAGCTTGAGAAACGAGCTCTCAAGTTGCTTTCAGGCACAATGTTAGTAGTATGAACAGTCATCTCTGGAAGGATCTCTGTGTCAGAGTCAGGGTCTTTAAGCTCAAAGGAGTTCTCCATAGCTGGGGACGTATGGCCAGATTTTAGAAGGAAATCTGGTCCTGATAACCGCATGGTTTCCATTAAATGGGATACTGGCACATTTCTGGTAGAACAGTTTTTTCTGGGTTTTGGTTATTTAGTAGAAAAGGGAATGCATTTCTGTTTTTATGTCCTCAGCAGTATAAATTCTTGGGGTTCTCAGTTCAATTTTTGACCACAAATTTGTATTTCTATTTTGTGATCCTGTGTTTCTTATTTGGTGAGGGTCTGTTGGTGTGTGGTAGTAATGGCAGACGAGTTCAGGGAGGAGAAAGGATCAGTGGGCTCTCTCCTTATTTTCGGCCCTGGGCCCCAGCCTAACATCAAGCCTGACCCTTCTGTAGCTAGTGGGGATCCCCAAACCTTGCCAGCTGAGGACCTCCTATGAAGGCGGCTAGAATAACCTTCTACCAAGCTCGGCAGTCTGTGGCATTGTCGTTGAGTCACAGACACCGACAGCTGAGTATGGGTGGGCTGTTGGCGTCGGTGGCTCAGTTATGCTGTTGCTGACTTGCTACTGCTGACTTCCAAGTTTGGTAAAAGGGAGTTCTGGCCCCCTTTGGAGGAGGTCTTCAGCTGGTGGAGTTTTTGGGATCCTCACTCACATCCTAAAGTATTGATATTTTGGGACGGAAGGGGCAGAGGGTGGAGGGAGAGCAGGGACAGAGAAAACATTTTATGCACACCCAAAATTAGCAGTCTGACTACACTACTGTTGCTGAGCACCCCCCGTATTGAGCAAGGTCCCTCATTGTGTTTGGCACTCTCAATCATTTTGAAATGTTGGGGGTCTATGCATTAGAGATATCTGGAAAACCTGACTAGTTATTTTTTATTTTTATTTATTTTTGTTACATTTGTACCCCGCGCTTTCCCACTGATGGCAGGCTTAATGCGGCAGGCAATGGAGGGTTAAGTGACTTGCCCAGAGTCACAAGGAGCTGCCTGTGCCGGGAACTGAACTCAGTTCCTCAGTTCTCCAGGACCAAAGTTCACCACCCTAACCACTAGGCCACTCCTCCACTGTTGCTACTATTTGAGATTCTACATGGAATGTTGCTATTCCACTAGCAACATTCCATGTAGAAGTCGGCCCTTGCAGATCACCAATGTGGCCGCGCAGGCTTCTGCTTGTACGTGCAGGACGTCAGACTCGCAGAAACAGAAGCCTGCACAGCCTTCTACATGGAATGTTGCTAGTGGAATAGCAACATTCCATGTAGAATCTCCAATAGTAGCAACATTCCATGTAGAATCTCCAATAGTATCTATTTTATTTTTGTTACATTTGTACCCTGCGCTTTCCCACTCATGGTAGGCTCAATGCGGCTTACATGGGGCAATGGAGGGTTAAGTGACTTGCCCAGAGTCACAAGGAGCTGCCTGTGCCTGAAGTGGGAATCAAACTCAGTTCCTCAGTTCCCCAGGACCAAAGTCCACCACCCTAACCACTAGGCCACTCCTCCACCCTCCAGGGCTGGAAGTGCAGATCAAGGCTCAAGAAAAGGTGCATAACTCCTGTGGTGAGATCTACCCTCAATCTCACTGCACACAAGTTGAGCAGTAAGCTTTTGAAGCTAGTATACTTAGACCTGGAATTTCATGCCCTTATTTAATTTGACTGTTGCTCGTCTATTAAAATGTTTGGATACTTTTCCCACTGGATATAAATGTTGTTTTATATGACTGTCGAACGTCACAAGTTTGAAATCTAGTATTAAAAATATACATTTTCAAGTTGAATGAAATTGATATAAAAGTAATTAGTTATGGTTACATGGTTCTGATTTTCTGTTTTATATCTCAGGTCTCTAGAAATCAGCAGTTTCTTCTTATTACTGTGCTGAAGCACCTGGTGTGTTCAGTTTGCTTGAGGTTAGGCTGTACAGCTTGAATGACCAGGGAGGTTAAAGTCGCAAGGAACAGTCAAGCTGTTCTTGTTACTCCCACTTGTCAGTAATTTTGGAGATGAAAGAAGAAATTGATTTGCTGTTGAAAGCAAGTTGCCAGGCGTAAAGGACAGACATGTTTGTGAAAGATTTGTATGACCTTGCTATACGTGTTATGTTCATTGAAAACATTCCTAGCTGTTCAGCTGTTTGTGGTGACCAATATTAAATTATATAAAAAGAATGTATTAAACTATATAAAAAGATTCAGAAAGGTAAATAATCATTCAGTGGGGTAAGCAGGGGATTGTTTTAGGGCTTTGTGTAAAGAAATGTAGGAGTTTGCAGAGTGAAGGTCTGGAAATTTTTGGTCAGGAGTCATGTGAGCAGTTTGCAGTGTATTGTACAACTAAGATGATACTCTAAAACTGTGGGAAGAGAGGGATAGGGAAGTTGCTGATTGGAAGAGCAGGGGAAAGAAGGTAAAGAGATGATAGGAAGAAGAGAGATGGACAGAGTTCTCTTTTTAGTTTCAGAAAAGGTGGAGTGGAGGAGTGGCCTAGTGGTTAGGGTGGTGGACTTTGGTCCTGGGGAACTGAGGAACTGAGTTGGATTCCCACTTCAGGCACAGGCAGCTCCCTGTGACTCTGGGCAAGTCACTTAACCCTCCATTGCCCCATGTAAGCCGCATTGAGCCTGCCATGAGTGGGAAAGCGCAGGGTACAAATGTAACAAAAATAAAATAGATACTATTGGAGATTCTACATGGAATGTTGCTACTATTGGAGATTCTACATGGAATGTTGCTACTAGTGGAGATTCTACGTGGAATGTTGCTACTATTGGAGATTCTACATGGAATGTTGCTATTCCACTAGGAACATTCCATGTAGAAGGCTGCGCAGGCTTCTGTTTCTGTGAGTCTGACGTCAGATTCACAGAAGCAGAAGCCTGCGTGGCCACATTGGTGATCTGCAAGGGCCGACTTCTACATGGAATGTTGCTAGTGGAATAGCAACATTCCATGTAGAATCTCAAATAGTAGCAACAGTGGAGGAGTGGCCTAGTGGTTAGGGTGGTGGACTTTGGTCCTGGGGAACTGAGGAACTGAGTTCAATTCCCACTTCAGGCACAGGCAGCTCCTTGTGACTCTGGGCAAGTCACTTAACCCTCCATTGCCCCATGTAAGCCGCATTGAGCCTGCCATGAGTGGGAAAGCGCAGGGTACAAATGTAACAAAAATAAAATAGATACTATTGGAGATTCTACATGGAATGTTGCTACTATTGGAGATTCTACATGGAATGTTGCTACTAGTGGAGATTCTACGTGGAATGTTGCTACTATTGGAGATTCTACATGGAATGTTGCTATTCCACTAGGAACATTCCATGTAGAAGGCTGCACAGGCTTCTGTTTCTGTGAGTCTGACGTCCTGCAGGACGTCAGACTCACAGAAGCAGAAGCCTGCGCGGCAACATTGGTGATCCGCAAGGGCCGACTTCTACATGGAATGTTGCTACTATTGGAGATTCTACGTGGAATGTTGCTACTATTGGAGATTCTACGTGGAATGTTGCTACTAGTGGAGATTCTACATGGAATGTTGCTACTATTGGAGATTCTACGTGGAATGTTGCTATTCCACTAGGAACATTCCATGTAGAAGGCTGCGCAGGCTTCTGTTTCTGTGAGTCTGACGTCAGATTCACAGAAGCAGAAGCTTGCGCGGCCACATTGGTGATCTGCAAGAGCCGACTTCTACATGGAATGTTGCTAGTGGAATACCAACATTCCATGTAGAATCTCAAATAGTAGCAACAGTGGAGGAGTGGCCTAGTGGTTAGGGTGGTGGACTTTGGTCCTGGGGAACTGAGGAACTGAGTTGGATTCCCACTTCAGGCACAGGCAGCTCCTTGTGACTCTGGGCAAGTCACTTAACCCTCCATTGCCCCATGTAAGCCGCATTGAGCCTGCCATGAGTGGGAAAGCGCAGGGTACAAATGTAACAAAAATAAAATAGATACTATTGGAGATTCTACATGGAATGTTGCTACTATTGGAGATTCTACATGGAATGTTGCTACTAGTGGAGATTCTACGTGGAATGTTGCTACTATTGGAGATTCTACATGGAATGTTGCTATTCCACTAGGAACATTCCATGTAGAAGGCTGCGCAGGCTTCTGTTTCTGTGAGTCTGACGTCAGATTCACAGAAGCAGAAGCCTGCGTGGCCACATTGGTGATCTGGAAGGGCCGACTTCTACATGGAATGTTGCTAGTGGAATAGCAACATTCCATGTAGAATCTCAAATAGTAGCAACAGTGGAGGAGTGGCCTAGTGGTTAGGGTGGTGGACTTTGGTCCTGGGGAACTGAGGAACTGAGTTCAATTCCCACTTCAGGCACAGGCAGCTCCTTGTGACTCTGGGCAAGTCACTTAACCCTCCATTGCCCCATGTAAGCTGCATTGAGCCTGCCATGAGTGGGAAAGCGCAGGGTACAAATGTAACAAAAATAAAATAGATACTATTGGAGATTCTACATGGAATGTTGCTACTATTGGAGATTCTACATGGAATGTTGCTACTAGTGGAGATTCTACGTGGAATGTTGCTACTATTGGAGATTCTACATGGAATGTTGCTATTCCACTAGGAACATTCCATGTAGAAGGCTGCGCAGGCTTCTGTTTCTGTGAGTCTGACGTCCTGCAGGACGTCAGACTCACAGAAGCAGAAGCCTGCGCGGCAACATTGGTGATCCGCAAGGGCCGACTTCTACATGGAATGTTGCTACTATTGGAGATTCTACGTGGAATGTTGCTACTATTGGAGATTCTACGTGGAATGTTGCTACTAGTGGAGATTCTACATGGAATGTTGCTACTATTGGAGATTCTACGTGGAATGTTGCTATTCCACTAGGAACATTCCATGTAGAAGGCTGCGCAGGCTTCTGTTTCTGTGAGTCTGACGTCAGATTCACAGAAGCAGAAGCTTGCGCGGCCACATTGGTGATCTGCAAGAGCCGACTTCTACATGGAATGTTGCTAGTGGAATACCAACATTCCATGTAGAATCTCAAATAGTAGCAACAGTGGAGGAGTGGCCTAGTGGTTAGTGTGGTGGACTTTGGTCCTGGGGAACTGAGGAACTGAGTTGGATTCCCACTTCAGGCACAGGCAGCTCCTTGTGACTCTGGGCAAGTCACTTAACCCTCCATTGCCCCATGTAAGCCGCATTGAGCCTGCCATGAGTGGGAAAGCGCAGGGTACAAATGTAACAAAAAAAAAAAAAAAGGTGGTGTACAGGGTATTTACAATTAGGTCAACAGCATGTGAACTGGACTTCTGACCATCTTCTCGGATTGGGAAATTAACACAATGCACCCCTTGATCAATGGCCGCTTAACGTGTGGTCTTAAGCAGGTAGTATAGTGTGGCTTTGTTAAAGCTAATTAGATCTTGATGTGTGAGAATAATCTAGGTCAAAAACTGGTAGCAAAGCAGCTGGTTACATTCATTGACAATTGGAGCACCTGCGCAGTCAGGTTTCTATCTGCATCGTACTAGAGCAGTGCTTCCCAATCTTTTTATGGCTGTGACCCCATGATGGTGGTCAAATAAAAAAAAGTATAGAATAATGATGCAGCTATGGAAAGGCCACTTAGGTTGTCACTCCAAAGGCAGGTTTTGTGACCCCATTTGGGTTCCCATCCCACAGTTTGGGAAGAGGAATGTTGCTGATGTCTTATTGGAGGAAATGTATGTGCGTAGAAGGGGAAGGGTTGGGGACAGTGTTCTGTTCGATCATCCTCAGCCTTTGATATGGTCCATTATGGAATGTTGTTGGTTAAGGGAGACAGGGGTTAGAGTGTATGGTTTGGACTTGGTTTGTTTGTGTTTTTATCTGAAAGGCATCAAAAGTTGCTAGGTTAGTGGTCCTCTTGTTGAGAAGTGAAACACAGTTCCACAAGGATCTCTTCTTTTCCCCCCATCTGTCCAATCTTTATGTGGCCCTTTTGTGGAAAACGATTTGAGAAATTGGGCTTAATTGTTGCTATTTCAATAATTTGCAAAGAATGAGGAGATTATACTGCCTTTCTATCGCTCCATGGTGCAACCACATCTCAAATATTGTGTGCAATTCTGGTCACTGCATCTCAAAATAAATATAGTGGAATTAGAAAAGGTACAGAGAAGGGTGATGGAAATGATAAAAGGAATGGGACGACTTCCCTATGAGGAAAGACTGAATTGGTTACGGCTCTTCAGCTTGGAGAAAAGACTGCTAGGCTAAAAGCCCACCTTTTTGATGCTGCATTTAACTCCTAACCCTTATTCACTTGTTCAGAACCCTTATTTTATCATCCTTATTTTAATATTCCCTTATCTCTTGTTTGGCCTGTTTGTCTGTCCCAATTAGATTGTAAGCTCTGTTGAGCAGGGACTGTCTCTTCATGTTCAAGTGTACAGCACTGCGTACGTCTATTAGCACTATAGAAATGATAAGTAGTAGTAGATATGATAGAGATCTATTAAACAATGAGTGGAGTGAAATGGGTAGACGTGAATCGCTTGTTCATTCTTTCCAAAAATACTAGGACTAGGGGGCATGCAATGAAATTATTAAGTAGTAATTTAAAACAAATCGGAGAAAATATTTCTTCATGCAACATGTAATTAAACTCTGGAATTCACTGCCAGAGAATGTGGTAAAAGCAGTTAGCTTAGTGGGGTTTAAAAAAGGTTTGGATAGCTTCCTAAAAGAAAAGTCCATAAGCCATTATTAAAATGGACTTGGGGAAAATCCACTGCTTATTTCTAGGAGACTAAAATATGTAAATGAAGGAGAAAATCATTCAGAATATTTGCAATTGGCAGCAAGGTGGAGTCTCATATCTTTTTGCACGAATATTCACATCACTCCCTTGGTGACTCTATTGACGTGCATGGGTTTAATCATCGACTAAAACCACCTCCACCCTAATGTTACAATTCATTAAACTTGACCTATATTGCCATACCAAAAAGTGCAAATATGTGTAAATATATACAAAAGACACTTAGCTTGCGGAGCATATAAACTCCCTCATTCAGACTGGCGCGTGGGGCTTCTACACACGCCAGTCTGAATGAAGGAGTTTATATGCTCCGCAAGCTAAGTGTCTTTTGTATATATTTACACATATTTGCACTTTTTGGTATGGCAATATAGGTCAAGTTTAATGAATTGTATGATTAGGGTGGAGGTGGTTTTAGTCGATGATTAAACCCATGCACGTCAATAGAGTCACCAAGGGAGTGATGTGAATATTCGTGCAAAAAGATATGAGACTCCACCTTGCTGCCAATTGCAAATATTCTGAATGATTTTCTCCTTCATTTACATATTTTAGTAGCCTACATTACATTAGGAGTAAGTCAAGCCATACAGTTTTTTGTTTTTGCTTATTTCTAGGATAAGCAGCATACAATGTATTGTACTGTTTTGGGATCTTGCCAGGTACTTGTGACCTGGATTGGCCATTGTTGGAAACAGGATGCTGGACTTGATGGACCTTCGGTCTGTCCTAGTATGGCTGTACTTATATACTTATGTATTTACTACTACCTTTGAAGAGATGTTATTAGCACTTATTGTAAACTGCCTAGCTAGTGCGCTCTTAGGAGGTGTATCAAGAAATAAATGAACTTGAAATATGAAGAAGGAGACATATGGGTTAATATGATTTAAAAAGAAAAAAAAGGTAAGTATAAACAAGTCAAAATTGAATTAGATTTGTTATACATGTGGAGGCAGGAATTAAATCCTGTTTAGATTTGCTTAGGCCTGTTTGTGCCATTTAGTTAAGTGGTCTATAATTTAGGGATTCTTGATCACCCACTTAAATTCCATGGTAGTTTGGAACTATTTTGGATACCTCTATATAGTACAGCAGTCGAGGCCATATTTAACTCGCAGGAGCAACTTGTCTATATTGCATTATAATAATCTAATCTATCTAGCGTTGTATAAGAAAGAGACATTTAGACTGCAGTTAGTTGAGAATATCTTAGCAAAATATCTTAAAGAATTTAATTTGTTTTGATTTAGCTCACACCTTTTCCAGTAGTAACTCAGTGAGTTATGGTCAGGTACTGCATTTATTTCCTTGTCCCCGGGGGGCTTGCAATCTAAGGGTCCTGTTTAAGCCACGCTATAGACACACTTGCATTTGTAGCGCTTTGACACTAGAGACACCCATAGGAATATATGGGTGTCTAGCGTTTGGCACGCGCTAATTTTATGGTGTACTAAAAACACTAGCACACCTTAGTAAACAGGGCCCTAAGTTTGTACCTGAAGCAGGGGAGAGTTAAGTGACTTGCCCAAGATCACAAGGAGCAGCAACGAAATTTGAACTGGGTTTCCCTGGTTGTCAGCCCAGTGCTCTACTCAGTAGGCTACTCCTCCATGCCACTAGGTTACCCCAGTGTTATAGTCCTTACGTTTGTTGCTAGTTAGGATGAGGTGTCATTTCAAAGCTCTGATGTAGACATGTGACGTTCAATTCTATGAACTGGGCACTAACATGTTAGTATATAGGTATGTGGGTGCAGACTTAGGCATGTATGCCACCTAAATGCTAGTCTATAAACATGTGACTATCTTGCATAGCATATATTTGCAAGGGGGACATATATAGAGGCAGAGCAAGGGCAGGGCAAAGGCAAGACTCCCAGTTACACATGTAACTTAAAGAATACTGTAAGTTAAGTGGATCCCTGCTATGACTGGTGCACTTCGACTGCCTAAATGTTAGACTCACTGACAATGGGTTACAGTAGAATTTTGTAATATATCCTAGGTGCCTTGGTTCCGTTATAGAATAGGTTCCCACTGCCCACCTTTGGGGGTGCATTAATGGAGATATCCTGGGAGAGATGGCTAGATATCTACTATTACTACTACTACTTAACATTTCTAAAGCGCTACCAGGGTTACGCAGCGCTGTACAATTTCAGAAAGAGAGACAGTCCCTGCTTAAAGAGCTTACAATCTAATAGACACGTGAACGGTCGGACCGATAGGGGCAGTCAAAGTAGGGGCAGTCTGGATTCACTGAATGGTAAGGGTTAGGTGCCGAATGCAGCATTGAAGAGGTGGGTTTTAAGCAAAGACTTGAAGATGGGCAGGGAGGGGGCTTGGCGTAAGGGCTCAGGAAGGTTGTTCCAAGCATAGGGTGAGGCGAGGCAGAATGAGCGGAGCCTGGAGTTGGCGGTGGTGGAGAAGGGTACTGAGAGAAGGGATTTGTCCTGTGAACGGAGGTTACGGGCGGGAACGTAAGGGGAGATGAGGGTAGAAAGGTAGTGAGGGGCAGCAGACTGAGTGCATTTGTAGGTAAGAAGGAGAAGCTTGAATTGAATTATATCTACAGAAATTGGTGCAGATGTATGTTTCTTGCAAGAACTTCAGTCATCTCAAGACAGGCATTTGGTAATTCATCCTGGCAATAGGTCCATCTTGCAGATAACTAGTGAAAGGGTCTTCGCTTTGGTGGCACCAGTGTTAAGGAACATTCTTATCACGTGAAGTGAGTGACCGATTTTGAGTGTTATACATTACTCTCTATTTAGTCATATACATGAAAGATTAGGCTGGGAGGTGGGTAGAGGGGTTTTAATTATTATATAAAACAGTTTGTATTTTAAATGTATTTTGTGAATTGGTACAGCCTTGTGGTGGTACCATCTGACAAATCTAATAAAGAGAATGTCCAACCGGCATCTGAAACTGAACATGACAAAGACTGAGCTCCTTGTCTTTCCACCCAAACCCTCTTCTCCTCTTCCCCCACTTTCTGTCTCTGTTGACAACGCCCTCATCCTCCCCGTCTCTTCAGCCCGCAATCTCGGAGTCATTTTTGACTCCTCCCTCTCCTTCTCTGCCCATATCCAGCAGACAGCTAAGACCTGTTGCTTCTTCCTCTATAATATTAGCAAAATTCGCCCATTCCTCTCTGAACAGACCACCCGAACCCTCGTCCACTCGCTCGTTACCTCTCGTCTTGACTATTGCAACCTTCTCCTCGCTGGCCTCCGCTTAGCCACCTATCCCCCCTTCAATCTGTCCAAAATTCCGCCGCACGTCTTATCTACCGCGTGAACCGATACTCTCATATCACCCCTCTCCTCAAGTCGCTTCACTGGCTCCCGATCCGCTACCGTATACAGTTCAAGCTTCTCCTATTGACCTTCAAGTGCACTCAATCTGCAGCCCCCCATTACCTCTCTACCCTCCTCTCCCCTTATGTTCCCACCCGTAACCTCTGCTCTCAGGACAAATCACTCCTTTCTGTACCCTTCTCCACCACCGCTAACTCCAGACTCCGCCCCTTCTGCTTCGCATCACCTTATGCCTGGAACAGACTTCCTGAGCCCATACGCCATGCGCCCTCCCTGCCCATTTTCAAGTCCTTACTCAAGGCCCATCTCTTCTCCCTTGCTTTTGGCGCCTAACCACCTTCCCATTCCTGATACCTACACTGACTACATAGTTTTTACCTTTAGATTGTAAGCTCTCTTGAGCAGGGACTGTCCTTCCCCATGTTTAAACTTGTACAGCGCTGCGTAACCCTGGCAGCGCTATAGAAATGCTAAGTAGTAGTAGTACTAGTAGAATATAAGGTGTCTAGCTCTAGAAATATATAATGTAATGACTAGGTGGAGGAACTAATGATTCAAACATGTAAACTGCAAAATGATTTACAAAACTTCTTTCAGAAAAAACCAGCAGTGCCTTTCCATGCCTGAGGAACTTCTGCTTTCTTTCTTTTATAGGTGAACAGTGAAAGCTTAGAAGACGTTACTCATGAACATGCAGTAACTGCCTTAAAGAACACCTCTGATTTTGTTTATCTGAAAGTAGCAAAACCAACCACTATGTATATGAATGACAGTTATGCGCCACCAGACATTACCAACTGTAAGTTTGTCAGAGTTTTTTTTAATACTTTTATAAAGATGACATCATTTAATTTTAGCATACTCTGTTTATCTACTCCCTACCCCTCCACAAACAGGAATATATACTGAAATTTTGTTACTCGCTTTATTAATTGGAACATACATTCTGTATCCATTCTTTTTGAAGAGGTTTTTTTATTTTACTGTATTTTATATGAAACTAGCCTTTGAGCCCGTGAAAACGGGCTATTATAGGAAGGGGGGGTTGAAAGGCCCGCCCCCGCCGCCGAGTTCGCCGCTGCCCCTCCCCCTCCGAATTTGGGCCCCCCCCCCCCCCCCGAGCCGTCACCACCCACCTTCCACCCGGCCGGGCCCTCACTCCACTATTGAAACAGCGAGGGTCTGAGAACGCAGCACTGAGCTCTGCTGAGCTGCCGACGTCGGCCTTCGTTCTTCTCTGCCTGTCCCGCCCTCGTGTGACGTAACGTCGTCGAGGGCGGGACAGAGGCAGAGAAGAAGAAGGAAGGGCGATGTCGGCAGCTCAGCAGAGCTCAGTGCTGCGTTCCCGGACCCTCGCTGTTTCAATAGTGGAGCGAGGGCCCGACCGGGTAGAAGGTGGGTGGCGGCGGCGACTCGGGTGGGGGGAGCGTTAGACGGCGGTGTCCCTCCCTCAGAAATAAGCAGTACAGACCCTCTCTGCTCCGTCCCCGTCATCACGTATTGACGCGGGGGCAGGGCAGAGAAGGACTCTACTGCGCATTTGCGAGTGAGTACGACACTCGCCTTTTATATATTTTGACTAGCCGTTCAGCCCGTTAAAACGGGCTAGTATGGGGTTTTTATAAGGCCTCCTCCCCTCGCCGCTGCAGGTCTCCCTCCCCCCCCCCCCCCCCCGGAGTCACCGCCGCCACCCCTCCAACCGGCCCGGGCCCTCTCTTCGCTATTGAGCTTACGTCGCCCTGCCCTGAGTCACATGTGACTCAGGGGCCCTGTTGTTCAATGGACTATGAATTCAGCACTGTTGAAAATTTACTTTGTTTTGCTAGTGGAAGTTGGATTGAGGAGAGTGTGTTAGACTATGGCGTTGTAATCTTATACAGTACAGGACTAAAGCATACAGAGTCTGACAAATGCAGCCCTGGGAAGTAGGAAGGTGATGAAAGGAGCGTTGAGAAAGAAAACTGGAAAATTTTTGAAGAATGCTGGGGAGAGGTGTGTGATACAGAATAGCGTGTATAATATTTCACCACAATCAAGCAGCTTTATGATGAGTGATGTGCTCCCTTCTCCCCTCTGTGGGACTTGTCTACAGAGATAAACAAATGGAAGGAGACCTTGAGGGAGCCTGTATGTACAGACTTAACCGAAGGTAGCATAAAAGTGGGGAAAAGGACAATGAGGGGACATCATTTTTATTTTCCTGCTCTGATAGTTGTAGAGTCAATCTTTCCAGCATATTAGCTTCGCAGGGGACGCTATGCTGAAGTGTTGACTTGTTTTTGCACCTCTGTGGGCCGACATTTCTTCTTACCCAGTGTACGTGTGTACATTGTTTATTTATTTTATTGCATTTGTATCCCACATTTCCCCACCTATTTGCAGGCTCAATGTGGCTTACATAGTTTAGTTATGATATTGTCACTCCAGGAAATCAGATACAATTAGTAATATGTAGAGATTAAGTAAGGGGAATAAGGAGGAAGTGATTTATTTTATTACATTTGTACCCCGCGCTTTCCCACTCATGGCAGGCTCAATGTGGCTTACATGGGGCAATGGGAGGGTTAAGTGACTTGCCCAGGACCAAAGTCCATCACCCTAACCACTCCTCCACTGTTGCTACTATTTGAGCTATTCCACTAGCAACATTCCATGTAGAAGTCGGCCCTTGCAGATCACCAATGTGGCCGCGCAGGCTTCTGCTTCTGTGAGTCTGACGTACGTGCAGGACGTCAGACTCACAGAAACAGAAGCCTGCGCAACCTTCTATATGGAACGTTGCTAGTGGAATAGCAACATTCCATGTAGAATCTCCAATAGTAGCAACATTCCATGTAGAATCTCCAATAGTATCTATTTTATTTTTGTTACATTTGTACCCTGCGCTTTCCCACTCATGGCAGGCTCAATGTGGCTTACATGGGGCAATGGAGGGTTAAGTGACTTGCCCAGCGTCACAACGAGCTGCCTGTGCCTGAAGTGGGAATCGAACTCAGTTCCTCAGGACCAAAGTCCACCACCCTAACCACTAGGCCATTCCTAGAGTAAGTTTAGAAGTTTGTGTTCTTGGGTTAATTTACCCACTCCTCTGTTAGTAGTATAAAAATTAAGCACATGGTGTCATTTAAAGTTTTTATAGAACTCTTCTAGCTACTTGTGTGCGAGCATTGCTTTCACTTTTATATTCCGTTCCATCAATAAGGTGTGTTTTTCTCCTAGCATATTCCCAGCCAGTGGATAACCATGTCAGTCCATCTACTTACTTGAGTCATCCCGTACCACCAGCATCACCAGGCAGATATTCACCTGTCCCCAAAGGAATGCTAGGAGATGATGAGCTTACAAGGTAAGGAAGGGGAAATGCTTTATTCAACTCAAAGTTTATATTATAAGCAAAAAGAATCAAAGTACTTCCGATGTATGCACGTGCTCACTTCTTGGGACACAACAAGAGTGGCAGAAATTGCCACTTTTGCACTGCTGTGCATTAGACGCAGGTAAGAGCCCCCAACTTAGTGGCTTTGAACCACTAATAATAGCGTAAACCAAAGAAGCAATCTATGTAACGGAGAAATGAAAATCTGCCTCAAAGGAAAGTATTTTAAATTTTTGCAGGGTGCTAGTAATTCTAAGAAAATTGACTTTCGGGACATAACATTGTTCCTAATAAAAGATAGCATCATTTGAAGCAATTTAGTTAGAAAACCAAGTGCTGTCAGTTCTTTGTTAATAGTAGCTCATTATTCCCTTCTTTCCCCCACTTGAACGTCCAGTATTCCAGTGGGACAACTTTGGCATCTTACATGTATTTAGTTGAATGAATCTGAATACCAATAAAATTGAGCAATTATGAAATGTAAAGTATTTTTGCCCCCAGTGGAGGAGTAGCCTAGTGGTTAGTGCAGCGGACTTTGATCCTGGGGAACTGCGTTCGATTCCCACTGCAGCTCCTTGTGACTCTGGGCAAGTCACTTAACCCTCCATTGCCCCTGGTACAAAATAAGTACCTGAATATATGTAAACCGCTTTGAATGTAGTTACAAAAACCTCAGAAAGGCGGTATATCAAGTCCCACTTCTCTTTCCCCCTTTCCCTTATGACATCACAATATCAGAAGTGAGCCAAGTATCGGGCAATCAAGCCATTGTGACATCATTGATGAGGTTGGCTCTTATTGGTGGAAGGAGTGGAAGAGTAGCCTAGTGGTTAGTGCAGCAGACTTTGATCCTGAGGAACTGGGTTCAATTCCCACTGCAGCTCCTTGTGACTCTGGGCAAGTCACTTAACCCTCCATTGCCCCTGGTACAAAATAAGTACCTGAATATATGTAAACCGCTTTGGATGGAGTTGCAAAAACCTCAGAAAGGCAGTATATCAAGTCCCACTTCCCTTTCCTTATGGTTGTCTTTTCTGGACTGTGCTGAACATCTTGTGATTGACAATGTGTCTTCTGTGCAAGAAACAAACGTAGTAAGTGGTCATTTCTGTGACCCTTCTTATGCTTTAGTTGTGCAAGTGGTGTTAATTTGATGTTGAGCCGATTCTTGAATAAAAACAGTTTGAAAGAAAATATAGAGAACTGGAAGCACCAGATACAGTGAAAAGGTTTCCAAATATGAAGTACTACACTTATTAGCTTGATACAAGCTTTATTACTGTTTTTAATTCATGCTGCGAAGAGATCAGAAAGATGTTTAAAAATGTATCTACATAAGTACATAAGTAATGCCACACTGGGAAAAGACCAAGGGTCCATCGAGCCCAGCATCCTGTCCACGACCGCGGCCAATCCAGGCCAAGGGCACCTGGCAAGCTTCCCAAACGTACAAACATTCTATACACGTTATTCCTGGAATTGTGGATTTTTCCCAAGTCCATTTAGTAGTGGTTTATGGATTTGTCCTTTAGGAAACCGTCTAACCCCTTTTTAAACTCTGCCAAGCTAACCGCCTTCACCATATTCTCCGGCAGCGAATTCGAGTTTAATTACGCGTTGGGTGAAGAAACATTTTCTCCGATTTGTTTTAAATTTACTACACTGTAGTTTCATCGCATGCCCCCTAGTCCTAGTATTTTCGATATATGTTGAATAACAAATACATTGTCCCCAGTTACCATTCCGGTAAGAGGAAGTGTCTGAGTAACCAGGGAAGCGTTGACATAACACCCTTCCATCTTGACCTCTCAGTAAAATAAACAGATACACACTTAGCTTGGATTTAAAAACCACAGCTTTATTAATTAACTTAGAGTGAAATGATCAAAGTTTGTCAGATAGATCCACCTATCATTAACCTATATGTATGGTAGTTTCTAATGCTACCCTCTCTTTGTCACCCTAATTGCTCATATAAGGTCCCCCTGTCTTAGATCTTCTATTGGGTCAATGCTTGAACAACTTTTTGTTTGTACAGCTATTTTTCTAATCCCTTTTGTATCTGTCATATGAGACCATACACATGTAATTAATATTTTGGACACCAGCTAACTTACTTTAGCGACCTTTTGTTGTAGAATCACTGTACAGCAAGATTCCACAGAGAGAAGCTATCAGTATAATTAGAAAAACACTTTCTGATAGATTGAATTTGAATTCCCTAATTTATGGACATTTTTAAATGCGTGTTTCGTTTTTTTCTGTGTATCGCCAAGGATACTAAGGTGCTCTAGCGTTTTTAACGCGCCTACAATTAACGTGAATGCTAACCATGTAGGCGCCTATAGGGATATTGTAGGTGTGTACATGGGTAACACACATTAAAAGACGCTAACGCGCCTATAGCACGGGTTAGTAAACAGGACTTTTAGGTTTTTTTTAGAATAAATTTTGTGCATGTTTCAGCATTTTGTGTTCTTTATTTTTGGGCTTTATATATAATTTAATAGTGTATATAATCTACCAATCCGCCTTTGCTCTTATTGCTCAGATGACCTGCAAATAATAAATTATACATTTTCACAACTAAGAGAGTGGGTTATCTGACACCTTCATAACACTAGCTGGGCACACATCCAAAGGACTAAAAGCAACTGATCATGCCAAGGTATCTCATACATCCAAGTCTTTTCACAGTAACCAAGCCGTCTTTACACAGTGATGATTACTGTGTACCCCTAACAGATATTCTGCAGATATAATGACAGATATTCTGCACACGAAGACTTGTCCCCCTTGGCATCACCCAGAACAGAGAATTCAAGTTGCCAATGATAGGTACTGGTATTATCACCTTATTTGAGTGAGCCCTTCAGTTTATTTCTTGACCCATTTCCACCGTGTCATGTTCTGCAACCAGGAAAGTTGTGATTCTATTTGGGCATGCCTTCTTTTCTCATGTGCCAAAGGAATTTTGGAATGGTCAGCTACAGCCTGGAAATCCTGCAATTACAATGAGGATTGTGGGGCCAATGGGCCTTTAAAAAAAACCCCAAAACATATCTGGTCACCTGAGTCATTACCCACCGCATGAATTAGCTTGCATTATATACAGGAAATCAAAAAACCTGTGACCAGGCTTTCAAAGATTACCTTTGAAAACTAAACGCCCAGCAGTGAAATGTTCAGATGCTTGAAATGCTTAATTTTTTTAAAATTAAGATATGGCACTTACGTTCCTCACCTGGTTCCAGGCCTGTGCGGCTGATTCGCCGGCGAGGTGCAGTCCGGCTGAGATAGCCGGCTATTTTGGATGTGGTTTTTCCAGGATGGGTCTGTTTCTGTTTCCTGTTTCTGGCAGCCGTCATCTTGGTTGGATCAAGGACAGCAGCCATCTTGGCTAGCTCAGAGGGGGCAGCCATCTTGGAGTAATGAGGTCAGGAAGGAAGCCCATATTTGGACGTAGGCACCTCTGCTGATGGGGGGGGGGGGGGGCAGCCATCTTGTATCAGCTGCACATGCCTGAGTCTAATTCCTCCACAACTTAAGGCCGTACCTTCAGTCCTTCGTTGCTTCGGCCTCAATTGTGTTTGAGGTCCACGCCGGTGCTCCTTGCTTTCAGTTCCAGTTCCAGACCTCGGCTTGTTTCCCGGACCTCACTTGTTTTGTTGCCTGCCTTGACCTTGGACTGTTTTTGACTACTCTTTGCCCTACGGATTTACCTGGCTTTTGGACTGTGTCTGTTTGCCTGCCTGTCTGGTCAGTGGTCGTGCAACCCCGCCTGTACCAGAAGTCCTGGTGGCTGCCCGAACCTGGGGGCTCAACTCCCAGGGAACGGCGGTCGCTCCCCAGGTGAAGCTAGGGGTTGTCTGGCTGCCTGACCGAGTGCGGTGTCACTCCATCCTAGCCGTGCTCAGTCGGGGCACAAGGGCTCACAAACACGCACCTACACTGCCTCAACAATGTGATTGCATTGTTGAAGAAAGCATGCTGGACTGAGCAGTCTTCTGAGGGCAGATAGTTGTTGACTGAACCCTGTTTAGGCTGTGTTGGTTTGGGGGAAGGCCTGTATTTACTGGCTCCTTCTTTGAAACTACAGCCAGGGAAGATAACACATTTTTGAAACAGGTATTTGCAGAAGGGTTCATAATCCATTCCAACCTGAGTTCAGCATTCACCTTATTTTCCACAACTCTGAATCATGTAACCGAAAGGGTGTTAAGTAATTGCTCCTTATGGAACCCTGCTATTGGGGATTATAAATTCACATCTGAAGCTTTATCTGGTTGCAGCTTTAGTGCACAGCTAGCCATCAGAATGTTCTCTTTTTGTGTATGCTTGTGAAGAGAAAGTATAGGAGTCTTTATCTGCTTGCTGGATGATAGGATGGCTAGCTGTAGATTGGGATTATATTTGTGTAAATTTACAAAATCTGTCACCTCATTCCCCATCATATTCTGATCCCTCATTATCCATGCAGGTGTCCAGAATCTTGTACCAACACAAATCAAATCCTACCAAATAAGTGCTCTAGCTTTCTGGCTGCATCATGAATATTAAATATATTTTTGTAGGGACCTTAGAAAACGTCAGTTGCACTAAGTATGCACTAGCTCTACACTTCAGTCTTTCTTTTCTCCACTGGAACTATACATTCATCTTTTTTGGTTTTATTAATGCCATTATAAGTGTGTATCATGAAATTCAGCCACCCATCTGAAAGTCAATGCTGTTTTTAAATCCTCCTCCCCACATATAGTAACATAGTAGATGACGGCAGAAAAAGACCTGCATGGTCCATCCAGTCTGCCCAACAAGATAAACTCATATGTGCTACTTTTTGTGTATACCTTACCTTGATTTGTACCTGTCCTTTTCAGGGCACAGACCGTATAAGTCTGCCCAGCACTATCCCCGCCTCCCAACCACCAGCCCGCCTCCCACCACCGGTTCTGGCACAGACCGTATAAGTCTGCCCAGCACTATCCCCGCCTCCCAACCACCAGTCCCGCCTCCCACCACCGGCTGGCACTGACCGTATAAGTCTGCCCAGCACTATCCCCGCCATCGGCTGAGGCATGAGTTCAGCTAATCAAATACTTTGGGGTTCAACTTCATAATTAGAGGAGGACTTAGGAATCTCAGGCTGCATCTCTGCCTGCATCTATCTATTCATCATATTTATGCAAGTCTGCTCAAAAAGAAAATAAACCTCAAACGTTGTGTGATGCAATGCTGCTGGTAAAATTGCAGTCTGCTCAGATTGTCAGAGGGTTTTCTCTGCTTATTACGTGCTCAATATAGGAAGGGCAAGGAAGGGAATGGATTTTGCTTTTAGCTCATGTCTCTTTCAGTTGTAGTTCAGTGTGAGTTACGTTTAGGTATTTATCTGTCTCTGGATGGTTTGCAGTCTTCAAATCCTTGCTCAAAGCCCACCTCTTCAATGTTGCTTTCGGCACCTAACCTTTATACCTTTCAGGTAATCTAGACTGCCCCAATTTGACTGCCCCTACTTGACTGACTGTACATTTGTCCTTTAGATTGTAAGCTCTTTGAGCAGGGAATGTCCTATGTTAAATTGTACAGCGCTGCGTAACCCTAGTAGCGCTTTAGAAATGTTAACCAAAGTTTCAGCGTGCTTGTCTGACATTGCTGTCTGGATGTCTCAACGCCACCTGAAATTAAATATGACCAAAACCGAGCTTCTCATTTTCCCCCCCAAACCCACCTCCCCGCTCCCCCCGTTTTCTATTTCTGTTGATGGCTCTCTCATTCTCCCTGTCTCCTCAGCTCGAAACCTAGGGGTCATCTTTGACTCTTCTCTCTGCTTCTCTGCTCATATCCAGCAGATTGCCAAGACCTGTCGTTTCTTTCTTTACAACATCCGTAAAATCCGCCCCTTTCTTTCCGAGCACTCTACCAAAACCCTCATCCACACCCTTGTCACCTCTTGTTTAGACTACTGCAATCTGCTTCTTGCTGGCCTCCTACTTAGTCACCTCTCCCCTCTCCAGTCGGTTCAAAACTCTGCTGCCCGTCTCATCTTCCGCCAGGGTCGCTTTACTCATACTACCCCTCTCCTCAAGACCCTTCACTGGCTCCCTATCCGTTTTCGCATGCTGTTCAAACTTCTTCTACTAACCTATAAATGTACTCACTGTGCTGCTCCCCAGTATCTCTCCACACTCGTCCATCCCTACACCCCCTTCCCGTGTACTCCGCTCCATGGATAAATCCTTCTTATCTGTTCCCTTCTCCACTACTGCCAACTCCAGACTTCGCGCCTTTTGTCTCGCTGCACCCTACTCCTAGAATAAACTTCCTGAGCCCCTACGTCTTGCCCCATCCTTGGCCACCTTTAAATCTAGACTGAAAGCCCACCTCTTTAACATTGCTTTTGACTCATAACCACTTGTAACCACTCGCCTCCACCTACCCTCCTCTCTTCCTTCCCGTTCACATTAATTGATTTGATTTGCTTACTTTATTTTTTTTTTTTGTCTATTAGATTGTAAGCTCTCTGAGCAGGGACTGTCTTCTATGTTTGTGCAGCGCTGCGTATGCTTTGTAGCGCTATAGAAATGCTAAATAGTAGTAAGTAGTAGTGTACGTGAAGCAATGGAGGGTTAAGTGACTTTCCTAAGAAGTCACAGTAGGATTTGAACTGGGCTTTTCTGGTTCTGAGCCCACTGCTCTAACCATTAGGCTACTCCTCCACTCCTCAACATGCAAACTGAATTCATACAAATGAAATAAAGTAAAAGGAGGTATGTTATACTATATTAAACTACTCAATCTAATTGTTATAGTCTCCAGGCTGTAAAGATTGAAGCTCAAATATCCACTGCTTTTCCTGCCAAGCTAAGGCTGCTTGTCTGTCACCATCTCTGTATTCTAAAATAAACCAACACAAATCATTCCAAATGTGTCCATATTGTTGACAGTGTTGTACCAGTGGAGCATTGGCACTCCCTATAAGAATCCTAGATTTGTACTTCATAAGCCTTACGTTCATGAGTCTGGTGGAATCTTCTCAGAAGGACGAGTAATATAAACTACATACATTGTCTGGCATGTGATAATGTGATTTAAATGATATGCCTTAATAGTAATATGATTATTCCAATGCAGTAAACCAGAGAGCTTCACTATTTTTCAAGCATGAGCCAGTTTGTGAAAAATTAAAAAAAAAAAAAAAAAAAAAGAGTTCAGTGTGAGTGCTAAGAAAGACCATCGCCAGACAGTGTGGCAGGCATCATGTCAACCTCCACCATCCTGTCTCCACTCCCATCCCTTTCAAGCTGGCTTTCCTTCACCTCCAGTTTTCAGTCTTCCCCTGTACTTTCTCTGGAGGCTTCTTTTGTGGCCAGTTGAACAGCAATTGTGGCTTTTTCCCCCCTTCCCAGCACCACATAGCTTGCTGTAAATTTGAACTGCATGGTTTCTCTCTTGTGAGAATATAGTTGGATTCGGGGCAGTATGTAGCTCACTGTTATGGAGGTAAACCAGCATCTAAGGAAAAGGTGGGGGAAGATTGCATCCTTGGGGAAAGGGCCGGGGCCACGCTTAAGATTGATGAAGGCTGTTGTTTATCCCCAGACGTTGCAGTAAAAGCATACTGCTGTAAACTGTTTGAGCATAACATCCACACTTCCCACATGGACTGTATCCTTTACCTGCTTTCGTCTTGAAAATCTCGGTTTAGAACAATATCCCTAATAATCTTTCCCCATGTATAAAGCAATACATAAATGCATCATGTATAGATAAAACATGCCAGTGGTATGTATGCTCCAAGCAATCGACACAGCTGAATCAGAATATTCAGTATCTTAACAGTATCTTAACTTCAGCTGAAATTCTTCATACAAGTCACAAATCCTTATTCTCCAGAATTGTCCCATAGGGGGAGCCGTCTTCAGTTTAAGATGGTGACATCCAAACTTGATGATTGTTTCTTCTCGCAGGCTTGTCATCAGCTGTTTGCTCCGAGCTGGCATTAGGGTTTGCCGATCATTGGAGAGGAATGGTGAGCCCTGTCCAGCATGTAGTTGCATGCTGGCAGGCCCCTTTTCCCCCCCAAAGCAAACGCCAACAGGGGGCTAGAGGTCCGGTGGACCTCCAGTCCCCCCGACGATCCCCCCCCACCCCCAAGGTTCAGGGAGGGCTGGAGATCCGGTGGGTCTCCAGCCCCCCCAAACCCCAGAAAATGTCCCACCCTCCCACCCAGCGAGCGACGGGGGGGGGGGGCTGAAGGTCCGGCGGACCTCCGGCCCACCCCGACTCCCCCCCCCCCCTCCAGCATTGGCTACTGATTTCCCTGGTGGTCCAGCAGTAGTAGTAAAAGAGACCCGGCCCCCCTACCTTGGTTGGAGGAGGGAGGTAGCCTGCCTACCTCCTCTTCCATGGGTGACGCCGCCGCTAAATGGCGATGCCCAGCTCCGCCCAGTGCATCCTGTATGTAGATCTGTTTCATTAGAGATATCCTGAAAACCTAATCTGTTTACAGCCTTCAAGAACTGTATATTCCAAACTTTTGTAATTATTTTACGGAGACCCACAAGAGCACACTGCTGTTTGCACCATTGCTAAAAAGGGGCGCATACGTCAAAAACCTATATAGGTGAGGTCTAGCACACACAACCTCCACTGTATGTATATCTGTTTCATTAGAGAGATCCTGAAAACCTAATCTGTTTACAGCCTTTCAAGAACTGTATATTTTAGGGAGACCCACAAGAGCACACTGCTGTTTGCACCATTGCTAAAAAGGGGAGCATACGTCAAAAACCTAAATCATAAAAATGAAATTATTTTTTGTGTGTATAACACATTTTTCTCCCTAGTCTACATTAAAGGGAAATATGTGAACATGAGCTGACAGAGTTCATTAACACTTGTGTTTCTTGCTTTCCTGTCCAATGTGACTGCCTTAGACTCACAAAGTGAGAGCAGATAAGATTCTTGAGGCTGTGTCCAGTGCGGCCATTCTTGCTGCTGTACTGTGGAGCCTTCCTAGTCTGAGGCTTTCCCTTTCCATCTAACCAGTCCTAATTGCTATCAGCTTGTTGTTGGGGTTTTTTAAAATTGGGTTTCACTTGTGGTACTTGAGCCTTCAAGTTTTTTTATTTTTTTATTTATGATTTTACAATTTTACATCCATTTCAAAAATGTAATAGATACAGAAAATATATTTTAAACATACTATAACATAGGAAATATAATCATTCTTATATTGACCACAAACTACACCACATTATGAGGCAAGAAACTAGGAATAACAAAATAAAGGAAAAATTAATTGAGTTTAATTTACTCTGCAAGAGGAAGAAAACCCTAACTACTCGCTAGCCGATTTAACAGCATATTTAAAGTGGGGCCTCAGGTCTGATCACCAATCTTACTATGTTCTTTCGAATCTATATATATTTGCATTTTTCTGGGGTCAAGAAACATATAATTAACACCACCAATAGACACAAAGCATCTACACGGATACTTTAGGACAAATGTTCCAGATAAAGCGAGAACTCTTGGCTTTAACACCAGGAACTCTCGTCTGCGCTTTTGTGTCTCTTTGTTAAGATCGGGGAAAATCTGGATCTTAGCTCCAAAAAAAGATGCATTCATATGCCTGAAATACAATTTAAAGATGTTATTTCTATCAAGCTCAAGAGCGAAAGATACCAGGAGAGTTGTGCGTTCCGTAACCATCTCCAGTGAACTCTCAAGGAACTCTGTCAAGTTCAGATCTATACTTGAGCCTTCAAGTTTCACTTGTGGTACTTGCATTACTTTCCAAACAAAGGCATCGTGAAACTGACTTATTTTAGAATGAAATATTAATTGAATAAATGTATTAGCCTTAATTTACACCTCTTTATGTGCATGTTCTGTTTTAATCTGCATCTTCTGACTATCCATACTAGCTTGTCCTACGAAGACAAATTTATTTTTAAACTTTTGTTAGGTGAAAGCCATACATCTGACATGCAAATACTTAATGAGCATGATAAATTTTTTTCTGTCTTTTATGGATTTTCTCGGAAGAAAAGGAAAACTCTCATAAAAGAAAAAAGCTGCTGCCTATGGTGATGCACTGAACAAAACAAGATAACTTAATATTTAATGTTCAAATCATATATTTTTCTCTTTTCCTGCCTTTCATTATTTTCCCCTTATTAATTCAAGATAAACCAACAGGATTAAGAACAAATTTTTGATTTTAGGGAGCCGAGGAAAGTTGTACTGCACAGAGGATCTACAGGACTTGGCTTTAACATTGTAGGAGGAGAAGATGGCGAAGGAATTTTTATCTCTTTCATTCTGGCAGGAGGACCTGCTGACCTGAGTGGTGAGCTTCGGAAAGGGGATCGGATTATATCGGTAAGATTCAATAATAAATTTGTTTCAAAGCTATTTATGGAAACTTAAGAATGGATAAAATAATGCCCTATACTTAGCAAAGATTTTCTTTTAAAGAGAGAGAAACCTTGGCATACTGGTATTTCATAAAGCTAATTAGAGATTTATTGACATGAAAAAAGAATGACAAACATAAGTGTCTCATATACTTATATTCAGTACTGTCTATTTCAGTGGTTCCCAAACCTGTCCAGGGGCAGCCACCAGCAAGTAAGGTTTTCATTTCCACCACCGTGGGAGGTGGTGGAAATGAAAACAGTAACAGAATTCAAACACGCGTGGGATAAACATAAAGGAATCCTGTTCAGAAGGAATGGATCCTAAGGAGCTTAGCTGAGATTGGGTGGCAGAGCCGGTGGCGGGAGGCGGAGATGGTGCTGGGCAGACTTATACGGTCTGTGCCAGAGCCGGTGGTGGGAGGCGGGACTGGTGGTTGGGAGGCGGGGATAGTGCTGGGCAGACTTATACAGTCTGTGCCAGAACCGGTGGTGGGAGGCGGGGATAGTGCTGGGCAGACTTATACAGTCTGTGCCAGAGCCGGTGGTGGGAGGCGGGGCTGGTGGTTGGAAGGCGGGGATAGTGCTGGGCAGACTTATACGGTCTGTGCCCTGAAGAGGACAGGTACAAATCAAAGTACGGTATACACAAAAAGTAGCACATATGAGTTTGTCTTGTTGGGCAGACTGGATGGACCGTGCAGGTCTTTTTCTGCCGTCATTTACTATGTTACTATGTTCTGGATATCCACAATAAATATTCATGAGAGAGATTTGCAAGTACCTGTTCCACTGCATGCAGGTCTCTCATGAATATTCATTGTGGATATCCTGAAAACCTCACTGGCTGAGGGTTGTTTCAGAACAGGTTTGGGAACTACTGATCTTCCTTCCTGTAACTTGGTTTTTGCAAGAAAAAGATAAAATGACTTCAGTTCTTTTAGATTTTTAAATTTCTGCAAGGGTAATAAGGTTATTGATCTTTGAGTACCATTTCCCGTGGCACATCACAGCCAGTGTTGACTGGTTTTTAACTATTAACTCAGATCCTACCCAAAGACCAGGGAAGAAGAATAATTCAGTGTGATTTACTTTTGCAGTAATATTTTCTTCTTGCCATTCATGTTTCCAGTTTTTCTGCATAATTCTGAATCTGCTCTTTTTGGCAGTATTTTTTCTTAGGCTAGATTTATGGATATTAAAGAAAAATAAATCCCTGCTGAAACCTGTTTACTTGAGCAGTCCCTGGACTGAGCTATAGAGGGCAGTGTTCTACCATTAAATAACAAAAGAATGGCAGGAAGTCAATAACCTCTACCTCTACCAGAAACGTTTGTTTTACTATACAAAAATCTGATATAGAAACATTATTAATAACAGCTATATTAAGGTTTGTGTTTAAAATGTCATTTATTTGTATAAAATGCAGCTGAAATAAAAATTGAGAGCAGGGGGCGGTTCAGCAGTGGTTCTCAATTGTCATGAACTGATCTTAAGATTAAAAATTCTGTTCGTCTGCCTTCATTGAGCCTAGTATATCTAGGTTAAAGAGATCTCTTTGCAGTCCTGAAGGACCGACATTGAGCCTCTGATACGAGCCGAAAAAAAAAAAGTAATGTCGGACATTGCTGTAAAGATTATGATTATACATATAACAAAGCATAACTTACTAATGAATAGCTAGTACAGATCTGTCACAGAAAGTGGGTGTGTACACAGGAATGTAAAATAGTGGTCACAGTATTTTTGTATATACAGATTATTTATAGTGATGGGAGACAATGAACATTCAAATGTTTGACAAGCTGATCGATCTTCCAGCCAGGAACTGGACCAGAACTTCTAGAACATATCTCAATCTTCATCTTCCCAACTGCAAAGGCCTCAAATACAAAACCTACTACGCATCCAACTTCTCTGTCATAGGCAGCCAACTCTGGAACGCCATACCTCGACACATCCGAAAAACCACTGAACACCTACCCTTCCGAAAACTGCTGAAGACTTACCTCTTCAAACGAGCCTATCCAAATGACCCATCCTAATTCTCAAACATAATTCCACAACACTAGTATTACCCACACTTCAACCCCTTCCCCACATCTCTTACTATTGTCTTACTCTATGTAACTATGTCATCTCTTTGTTCCATACTTTGTATGATCCCTGTGATACTTTGTACCATACTTTGTAAGCTGCACTGAACCTACTCTATATGTCATCTCGTGATGCATTGTTCCCAAACCTGTATTATCTCCGTGATACATTGTACCACACTTTGTAAGCCACAGTGAACCTGCTATTGAACGGGAAAGAGCGGGGTATAAATGCCACAAATAAATAAAAATAAAATAAGATGACATTTTCTGTAGTAAAAGAAATTTAAAGCCAAGGATTCATGGGTCACATACGTTTTCTCGCAGCTACTGGTTAGTCTGTGCATTATCATTTTCTTGGCAGCTATCATCAGCTTAAAATACCCTCTATTACAACATATTGATGTGGACCACCTTACTATATGGACAAATGTTTAAGCAAAAATTCAAAATCGGGAAACGAGAGAGAGAAGATGCAGCCTGCTGCCTCGGCAGACTCAAAGATGGCAACAAGAGGTAAACAAGTCTCTGTTTTCCCAAATCAGAGAAATAGTCGTAGAGGCTCTGGGTGCCAGTTTGAAGCCAATTAAAGAGCAGCAAGGAAACCTGGCTCAATGTGTGACCAATTTCAGTGGTTGCGTGGCTGAATTGGAGACCTGAGTCGATGGAGCAGAGGACGCCATGAGAGAAGCAACAAACAAATTGAAATATGTGCAGAAAGTGATTGCAAGTTGTGAAACAAAACTAGACAATTTGAAACGTAGCCCATGAAGAAATAATTTGCAATTTGTTGGTCTGCCAGAGTCAATGAAAGAACAAGCGTAGCGGTAATTAGATGGCAACATCAGCAATTGGGAAGCAGAGCTAGTGCTGGGCAGAGTTCTACGGTCTGTGTCCTGATTGTGGCTGGACAGATTTGGCTTCAGCAACTAGAGAACAAGACCAGTGCCAGGCAGACTCCCACGGTCTGTACCCCGAAAATGGCAAGGACAAATCAAGATTAAGTATACATATGTAGTATCGTATCATATACCTTATACTATAAATTTATCTTGTTGGGCTGACTAGATGGACCATGCAGGTCTTTATGTGCTATGTTACTAAGAGGTAGATGCACTAAACGTTTTTCATCGTTAAATGAGCCCTCAGGGAAGAATTTCCTATCCTTTCCATGCACTTAAGCCTATTTTCCGACGACAGTAGCAGCTAACGAAAACGGAATGGAGATGAGCAATTAGTGTGAAAACCCCATTGAAACGACATGCACTAACCTTTTCCGATTGCCTTTACGCAGGAAAAAGGCAGGAAAAAGTGTTAAGTGAAAAAATAAACAAACTTTGAGCCAATCCCAGCGCATTAGCAGAGCTAAAAGCGCTGTGATTGGTCCAAAGGACCTCAGAAAACACATAAAAAAATAAAAATAAAAAAAGGATCGGGAGGGGGCAAGGGCGCTCATCAGGAGCGTCCTGTACGGACGGCCTTGCCCCCCCCCCCCCCCGCTGCTCCCCACTTTCCGCCGCTCCCCCCACCCCGAAAAGCAAACTTCCTCTTACCGGGCCCGTGCAGCGCCTCTCTCCTCTGTCCGAAGGCGCTGCACGGGCAAGAAGAAAGCTGAATCAGCTGATGCCTGCCTTCGCCTAGCTTCGATAGAGCGTCTTTCTCCTCCTGGGCCCGCCCCTGTCTGACGTCAGTAACCTACGTAGGTTACTGACGTCAGACAGGGGCGGGCGCAGCAGAAGAAAGACGTGCCATCGCGAAGGCAGGCATCAGCTGATTCAGCTTTCTTCTTGCCCGTGCAGCGCCTTCGGACAGAGGAGAGAGGCGCTGCACGGGCCCGGTAAGAGGAAGGGGGGCCCGATGGAGGAGGGGAATGGCGGCGACGACCCCAAAAGGGGGCGGGGCACGGATGGAGGATGTCGGGAGGCGGAGCTGAGGTGAGAGAGTAGTGAGGAAGGGAGGGGGGCAGGGGCTTCTAGAAGTTTGCTTTTTCGGGGTGGGGGGAGCGGCGGAAAGTGGGGAGGGGGCAGGGGCTGCTAGAATTTTGCTTTTTCGGGGTGGGGGGAGCGGCGGAAAGTGGGGAGCAGCGGGGGGGGGGGGGGGGGCAAGGCCGTCTGTACAGGACGCTCCTGATGAGCGCCCTTGCCCCCTCCCGACGCTTTTTTATAATTTTTGTTTTTATTTGGGAGCCATGTGCTTGCGATTTGACTGTGTTTTGACTGTTTGTGGCATGCGCAGAGCAGCTAACATAACGCTTGGCTGCTCTGCGCATGATTTGGGGGCCGATTAACGATGTGTATTGTGATTCTTTGATACATTGTACGTTTCACTACCGATCTCAGCATGTGCGACTTTTTTTTTTGGTGCATTTTTCGTTATTTTAAAATCGTTAGGGACTTTAACGATTTAGATTTTTTTACGTTTGGTTGCTGCATCTGCCTCTAAGTTAGCTGGTGGGATTCTTTGGATTATGGCTTACAACAGAATTCCTGTTCAGCACTCACTTAGGCCCCCCTTAAAATCAAGCGTGCACATTGGCTTGGGGAGAGCGAGAGCAGAGGGCAACAGACCTAGGGTTGTGATTGCCCACATTTTGAACTTTGCTCATAAGAACTACGGATTTCAGCAGTATAGACTTATGGCAGCCATCGAATACTGCTGTTCCAAGACTATGCGGTGGCAGTTGTGGGAAAACTGAGGGCATTTAACTCTGTTTGCATGCTGCTGGCGGAGAGACAAGTACGTTTTACCTTATAGCATTGGGCTCTACTTTGAGTTGTCGATGAGGGCAAAGTGAATGTTTAGAGTCGCCAGATGTGTGATGCCATACATAAAGCCTGTGCATTGTTTTTTTTTTTTCTTTTCTTATCCCTCATTCTGAGTTCACAACTTGGACTGATTGAGATATAACTTGTTCTTAAGGAACAGGATCTTTTAATTGCTCTAATTTGAAGACTCACAGAGCGGCATGTCCACACATGAACGTCGTGTCCTTCTGTTCTAACAGTTGTACAGTGCTTTGCTCTGTCTCTACAGAGTCAGCTGTTGATGGTAGACATTGCATACTTGCCCTGTTTCAGTTACCTATTTGAACATTGCAAATGCTTAATCCCCACTCCCTGAAGACGAATATAGCAGGGTTTTGCTTTTGTGTTAAATATATGTGGGGCGATGGCTGGAGAAGCATGGAGAATCTGTTCTGTGATCTGTGTTATTGAGGGATTGGCCAATGCATAAGTTTGAGAGTTTGAAACAGCACCTAAGTTAAATTTACTAGGGGTGGACTAATATAGGGGATGTATGCATGGTAATCCATGTGTACTTAAATGTGACCCAAAGGAGAGTGTGTATAAAAGTGTGACTAGTATGGGCTTTGGGGAAGCTGATGGGGATAGGGGACAAGAATGGGAGGTCAGTTGTGTATGGACTGAGGTCATTAGAAAACATCTGACAGTGAAAATACACAGGTTATACTGGAGTGTAATGAAGTTGACTGATTTTTTTTTTTTTGGGGGGGGGGGGGGGGAGTATTGTTTTTTTTTTCTGCTGTTGGAGTAAAGGCTGGGCTCTCAGATTGGCAGCCTGTAATCTTAGAAATTCTATTGCTTTTATATGAAAATAGCTAAGATGTTGCTAAAAGTATATTTGTGGACTGTTTCAGGTATTAACTGTTCATTAAAGAGGACAAAAATTTTACATTCCATAAAGTGCCACAAGACAGATGTGACATGTCAGCAGCAAACGAAGCTCTCACCGTCTAAATATCAGAAGTTGAAGGCTTCCTGGGTACAACACTGTTTTTTCACCTCATCCTCTAAGAGAAATATAGGTGCAGCTATTCTCATAGGGGAAAGAAAGCCAGCAGATCAATGTCGCAACAAAAAGATTTTATTGAAGATACCGTGTATGAACAAATCGCCCGACACAGGCCGTGTTTCGCCCACCTAGGGCTGCGTCAGGGGCTAATTTGAAACCTTCGTAAAGGGGCAAATATGGTGCATAAAAGTCAAGAAAAAACCAGCCAAAACGGGAATCCTGTGGTCTCTAGCATACACAAATGGACACACCATCTTTTTGTTGTGACATTGATCTGCTGGCTTTCTTTCCCATATTGGATTTTGCAGATCGTTTGCCTTGTTGTTTTTTGGGACCCTCGCTATTCTCATAGGAAAATCTGTGGATTTTAAAAGAGATCAAAATGATACCTGATAATGAAGGTAGATTTGTTGTAGTCAATGGTTCTTTTAATGGTACATTGGTAATAATTGCCTCTATGCTTCTAATTTTGCACAAAAGATATATTTTTTCAATCAGTGTTCCTAGCTCTTGTGCCTTTTATGGGCGGCTTTCTGATCTTGGCTGGTGATTTTAATGTGGTGGTGATGTCTGGCTCAAATACTAGTGCTAGCCCAGACCAGAAAGGGGACCGAGGGCTCTGGTCTGCAGCCTGGGCTTTGTGGATCCTTGGAGACTTTTTCATCCTCAGGAGGTGGTTATACCCATATCTCTAAAGTGCATGGTTCAATGGCTCGTGTAGATTATATCTTTACATCCGAGGGATTGTTCTCAGAGGTTCTGGCTGTGGATGTAGGTCCACCGATTGTCTCAGACCATACTTTAATTTCTATAGTGATAGAAGGATTGGGCCCTAGGAGAGGAGGTAGACCCAGGTGGTGCTTCCATACTTATCCAGAGATTGGGACTTTTATGCAAACACACAACAGAAGTAGAAGGATTTCTGTGATTGTGCTAGAGATCAGGCTGGTAACCCACTCCTGTTTTGGGACACAGCGAAGGAGGAGATATTTGGAGAATTTGTGTAGAAAATTAATGGGTGTGTACTTAAGGGCCCTGACCCTGGTCAACGGGAATTCTTGGATCAAGACTCAAACGGCATTGAATAATTTGATACATGAGAAAACAATGAGAGGTATTACATATCAGAAATTCAAACTATATAAATTTGGTAACTAGCTGGGTCAATTTGTTGGTAAACTTGACTAGGGCCTAATTTGGCCCTACAATTGTCTCAGCACTCAGATCCCCAGAGGTTAGGGTTTGTTCTTGTCAGAAAGATAGAAAACATGTTTAGAACATTCTGTGCACGACTCTGAAGTTAAATGTCCTTGATAGTTGAATGGGTTCCATGGCATTACCCATTATCTCAGCATCTAATATGGAGCAGCGTAATGCCTGAATATCCGGGGAGGAGAATCCAACAAGCTGTAATACACTTAAAGCCCTATAAGTCCGCAGGCCTGGATGGGTACAGTGGAGAATTTTTTAAAATTTTGCAGGCACATTTGTTGGGTCCCTTGGAGGCTTATTTCATCCTTGTAGTTGCGATGATGTTGGTATTTTGCTTCTAACATCTTCAGGGGAAGTAAATTTTCACTGAGCACCATTTTCAGTTTTTTTTTTTTTTAATGTTTATTTATATATTTGAACATACATTTCAAAGTATATTGCTGAAATTTACATTTAAACAATCCCATATCCCCTCCCCCCTCCCTCACTTCCCCAACTCCCTGTCCATATATCTCTTCTATTTTCATTTTGCAATAGTCCCAACACTGCTGCACCCGTGGTTAAGTTTATAATGTATTTCGGTCTTTGCACTCTTAGCGGCGTTCAGAGCCGCGGTGTCATCAGCTGGGGTGCATCAAGGTCGATCCCGGCTCGGTGCCTCCACTCTTTATACTTATCCCAAATTTTTAAGAACTGGGCTACTTGTCCATTCTTTATTGCTGTCAGTTTAGACATTTGGTAAAAGTAGTCCATTTTATATATAACCTTCATTACTGGTGGAGTCGATTGTTGCTTCCATGCGGATGCCACCGCTATCTTACTCGCCGCCAAAAACATGGAGGCCAATCGATGCAGAGGCTTCGAGAGTCCTGTAGGTCGAAAGTGTAGTATGCAATGGTCCACTGTCAGTGGATACTCTTTGCCCAGTATTTGTTTAAGCATGTCCAGCAGTTCTCTCCAGTATCTTTGTATTTTTGGGCACATCCACCAGATGTGTAGCATGTCTCCCTTCATTGTACATCCCCTCCAGCATTGATTCGACGCTTCTGGTATCATTTTGGCTAGTCTGTCCGGGGTGTAGTACCAGCGATATAGTATTTTATATCCATTCTCTATAATGGCACTACTCACAGAGCTACTTAACAAGAAACCCCATGCCTTCTCCCAGCTGTGTGTGTCATGTCTAGTTTCTGTGTCTTGTTCCCATCTCTGTGTGTATTTCAATATGGGGGTTCTATGTGCTAATAGTGCTGCATATATTCGTGTTATACATCCCTTGGTGCTACTCCCACCCATTGCCCGCTCCAGCTCTGTTTCCTCCCCCTGCAACTCTGCCCTCGCTTTTCGAAGAATGTAATTTCTGATTCTAGAGTAATAAATTAAATGTTGTGGTCGAAGATCGTATTCCTCCCGTAGCTCCTCATAGGAACGGACTACCCCCTCTTCCCATATTTGCCCTAGCTGTTTTAGTCCTCTCTGTTCCCATTGTTTATACACTATATCTCCCTCTTCCCATGCAAAACCTGGTGCTCCCCTAATGTGCATCTTTCGGAAATATGTTCTATTTGGGCAATGCTGCTGACGTATCGTGTTCCAGGTCAGGAGTGGTGATTGTATTGCTATTGGCAGAAGTGCCGCCATTGCTCTAATACGCTTTCTAGGTTGCCAGAGCAGCATGGCTGGTTGGTGCATACCCACCCACTGTTTTTCTATCTGAAGCCATGGTTTTGTTTCATCGTTAACCCAAGTTACCAATATCCTCAGCTGTGCTGCTTGATAGTATCGATAATAATCTGGTACTCCCATACCCCCTTTTTTTTTTGATTGATAGAGCATTTCCGCTCGAACTCGCGGCGGCTTATGCTTCCATATATATGCAAATGTTTTACGCTTTAATTGTCGAAAGAATTTATTGGGGATCGGTAGTGGTAGTGCCATAAAGTGATATAATATCTTGGGTAAGATCATCATTTTTATCGCTTGTATTCTGCCTATCCATGATAGCTCCAATCCCTCCCATCGATCTAGGTCTTTGAATAGCTCCCGCATTTTAGGGGGAAAATTCGCTTCATATATATCCGTTAATTTGGGTGTAAGATTGACCCCCAGATATCGCAATGAGCGAGTTGCCCATCGCAGTGGGTATTGCTGTTTTATGGCCTTGATAGTTTCTCCGGACAGGTTAAGGCCCATTAATTCTGATTTAGTCATATTTATTTTAAACCCTGCTATTTCCCCAAATTGCTGCAGAGTTTGTATTATGCCCTCCATGGAACCCTGGGGATTTATCACAGTAAGCAAGATATCATCTGCGAATAACATGATTTTATGTGTCTTTTGTCCAATACGGATGCCTTGTATTTTGGGGTGTGATCGAATATCTTGGGCTAGGGGTTCCATTGTTAGGGCAAAAAGCAGAGGTGATAGGGCGCATCCCTGTCGTGTCCCTCTCTCCAGTGTAAAGGTTTCAGAGCATTCCCCATTAATAATCAGAGCTGCTAGTGGTTGTTTATATAATTGTCTTATCCATGCTATAAAGCTGCCTGTTATCCCCATTTTCTTTAGTACTTCAAACATATAGGGCCAGTGAACTCTATCGAACGCTTTTTCGGCGTCAAGTGACATGAATACCGCTGGTTGCTCCGTGCTATTGATCTCCTGTATAAGATGCATGGCTCTTCTTATGTTATCAAATGTCTGTCTACCCTCTATAAACCCCGTTTGGTCATCTCGTACTAATTGCTGCATAAACATCTGTAGGCGCTTAGCTAGAATCTTCGTAAAGATTTTGTAATCTGTGTTTAATAGCGATATTGGGCGGTATGAACCGCAGTGTTTCGGGTCTTTCCCCGGCTTTAGCAGTATAATTATATGTGCTAGCCTCCACGAATAGGGCAGTTTTTCCTGATATTCAATCCCTTTTAAAACTCGGACCAGTAAGGGAGCTAATAGATTTCTAAAGCTCTTATAAAATTTATTCGTAAATCCGTCTGGCCCAGGCGCTTTTCCATTTGGGAGGTTACTGATGGCCCACTCTATCTCTTTTAGTTCTATCGGCGCCGAGAGTATGGCGCTTTGGTCTGGGGTGATTTGGGGGAGCTCTACCTTTTCCAGGTAAGTCTGTGTTGTTTGAGGGTCTGCTTGAGTCTCATCTCTATACAAGTGTTTATAGAAATCCATAAAGGCCCGGCTAATTTCCTTAGTTGTAGTTAATCTTTGCCCTGTGCTTTCTTCTATTGTATGAATATGATTTTTGCTTTTATGCTGTTTCAGTTTATATGCTAATAATCGGGATGCTTTATTACCAAATTCAAAATGGCTTTGTTGAGTTTTTTGCAAGGTTTCCGCCACCTCTGCTAGCTGGAGTTCCCTAAGTTCCAGTTGTACCTGGTGGCATCTCTCCGCTGCGTTAGTGGGCGGATTTCCATTGGCCATTGATGTTAGCACCATTTTCAGTTTAAGATTTAAGAATGTATTTGATTATTAATAGCATAAAAATACATAAAAAGAATTTTACTTGGATATAATGATCTCTGTGAGTTGTTGTAGGAAGAATGGGCATCCAAATGGTAGATGAAATGTATTTAATGCGGACAAATGCATGCACATTGGGAAGAATAATCCAAATCATAGTTACCTGATGCTTGGGAGTCAGCACCCAAGAAAAAGATCTAGGTGTCACTGTAGACAATATGCTGAAATCTTCTGCCCAGTGTGTGGTGTTAGCAAAAAAAACAAACAAACAGGATGCTAGGAATTATTAGGAAAGGGATGGTAAATACGACCAAGAATATTATAATGCCTCTGTATCGCTCCATGGTACGACCTCACCTTGATTACTACGTTCAGTGGTTGTCGTAACTTTAAAAAAGATATAGCGGAAAGGCTCAAAGAGCAACCAAAATGATAAAGGGGATGGAGCTCCTCTCGTATGAGGAAAAACTTAAGAGGGTAGGGTTCTTCAGCTTGGAAAAGAGACAGCTGAGGGAGATGTGGCCTAGTGGTTAGGGTGGTGGACTTTGGTCCTGGGGAACTGAGGAACTGAGTTCAATTCCCGGCACAGGCTGCTCCTTGTGACTCTGAGCAAGTCACTTAACCCTCCATTGCCCGCCGCATAGAGCCTGCCATGAGTGGGAAAGCGCGGGGTACAAATGTAACAAAAAAAAAAAGTTTACAAAATCCTGAGTGGTGTAGAATGGGTAAAAGTGAATCGATTTTTCACTCTTTCAAAAAGTACAGAGACTAGGGGACTCTAGTGGTTAGGGTGTTGGACTTTGGTCCTGGGGAACTGAGGAACTGAGTTTGATTCCCACTTCAGGCACAGGCAGCTCCTTGTGACTTTGGGCAAGTCACTTAGCCCTCCATTGCCCCATGTAAGCCGCATTGAGCCTGCCATGAGTGGGAAAGCGCGGGGTACAAATGTAACAAAATTAAATTAAAATTAAAGTTACATGGAAATATATATTTTTTTTAATGGGAGGAAATATTTTTTTACTCGAATAGTTAAGCTCTGGACCTCGTTGCCAGAGGATGTGGTAACAGCAGTTAGCTTATCTGGGTTTTAAAAAGTTTTGGACAAGTTCCTGGAGGAAAAGTCCATAGTCTTCTGTTGAGGTGGACATGGCTACTGCTTGCCCTGGGATTAGTAGCATGGAATGTTGCTACTATCTGGCATTCTGTCAGGTACTTGTGACCTGGATTGGCCCCTGTTGGAAACAGGATACTTGGCTAGATGGACCATTGGTCAGATCCGTTATGCCCATTCTTATGTTCTTGTATGGAAGGGTAAGAAAGAAAGAAGAACCATGAGGATGCATGCCAGAAGGGGAAGGTCAGTTTCTGGCATGAGTCTGGAACCAGCTAGAGAGCACTTTTCTTTTGCCTGCTCCAGGTGCAGGTGTTTTACCCTCCCTGCTCTGGGGAGTGAGGGGGAGGGGAGAGAAGATACCTGCTCTAAGGGCTGATGATAGCGGTAAGTGCACAAATGAGGTCTCAGGAGAAAGGTTTGCCCACCTATGAGCTGTGATTATAGCTGATTAACAGCTTTCTGCTTCAATTAGTAATGCAGTTTTTTTTATTGGCCATTTTAGAACAGAAGGGCATTCATAAGATCTTTATGTAAGTGCAAGAGCTTTAACCTTAGGAAAAATTTTGTCATTTTTATTTCTAGGTGAATGGGGTTGATCTCAGAACTGCAACTCATGAACAAGCAGCAGTGGCCCTGAAGAACGCTGGCCAGGCTGTAACTATTGTTGCACAGTACCGTCCAGAAGGTAAGAACTAACCATGCCCTCTGCCTCCATGTCTGCTTTGATGGTGAAAAAACTGTGTGCTCTGGTGACTGCTAAAACTAATCTTTGGAGAGGCCTAAATCTTAGTTGTCCGTGTAATTTAACTATATTAACAATACTATGTAAGCCACATTGAGCCTGCAAATAGGTGGGAAAATGTGGGATACAAATGCAATAAATAAATACATTTGTCTTCTCTCATCAACTGAATAGGGATGCTCGGGAAATGCTAGAAAAAAGAAAATTACTTTGTTATAACTTAAAGTTCTATATTCTAGCATTTTAGGAACAAGCAATAATAGCAAAGGGAGAATTTAAATGTCCATTTACTGTACAGGACTTTACTTTTTCTTCCCATCCAGTCTGTCCATCCTCAGTAACCACTAACTCCTCCTTTTCCTAAGAGATCCCACATGCCTGTCTCACGCTTTTTAAAATTCTGACACAGTTCTCATCTCCACGACCTCCACCGGGAGGCCGTTCCACACATCCACCACCCTTTCCGAGAGAGAGTAATTTTTTTGTAGATTCCTCCTAAGCCTGTTTCCAGATGTTTCCTTTATATGACCGGCATAATCCTCAAAAATGTATTTAGATTCCTTCTAAACCTATTTCCAGAGGTTTCCTTTATTTGATGGGCATAATCCCCAGAAATTTATTTAAACAGCAACTAGAATTTGGCTGGAGTTGATAATAAAATGTGATTTAATAAGAAAATTGGTGGATCTGCTCCAGTGAGATCTCCTCTTTTTTGATCTGTTAAGCTTCTAGATCAGTCAGGACTAGGGGTTCTGATGCAATGAACTGCCTTTTACAACTTCCAAGGGAGCCTCCTCTTCCCCTCCCCCTCCCCCCATTCCTTTTATTTTATTTCCTAAAATTTGCTGGCTGCTACAGACTTCAGACCCAGGCATAGAGAGAAAAGTTGCTGCCGGGGCCAGTTCTGTATCTGGACTTGGAAACCTCTATAGAAGTGAGAGGAAGATGTTGGAGAGCATGGGAAAATTTTGACGATGAGTAAAATGTCAAAACAATATTAAGATTTTCATTCAAAATGCAGATCTGCAGTATTTCAGATATACATGCTATATATTAGAAAAATACTAATTTTAGTTTGCTCCTTGACCCATAAAATCATCTATGGGGCTGGCCCCGATTTCATGCACCCCTTGATCGACCTTCCACCCAGAAATGCCAATCCTGCTGCTCGTTCCTATCTCCATATGCTCTTCCCGAACTGTAAGGGTGTCAGGTACAAGAGGATCTTCACCTCGTCCTTTCGCTATTGGAGTCCTAAGCACTGGGATGCACTCCCGCAACACCTTAAAACCCAAGCGGACCACTCCCTCTTCAAGAAGTTGTTAAAGACCTATTTCTTTGCCAAGACCTACTCCCCACTTTTCACCATTGACTGATGCACTCTCCTTGACCCTTACCCTGCTTGATCCACCCTGTTAGATGTTTTTCATCCTGTCTCCTCCTTGTATACTTTTCTAAGTTTCCTATTTTGTGATTTTATTTAACTTTTTGTAAGCCACATTGTGCCTGCATGTGTGGGAAAATGTGGGATTTAAGCAAACCATAAATAAATAAATATTTGATGCCCAGATTGTGCCCCTCCTTTAGGATGTCGTATCAGTCCTTAACACCCTTAGATTGCCTCTTCATTGCGCCCCTCAAGTCTGCCCTACCGCTTGTATAATCTTAAATTTGGCAGACTTTTGGTGTTCTTGAGAAATACATCAGGATCCTCAGGAGCTTAGCCTAGAATGGGTGGCAGAGCTGGTGGTTGGGAGGCGGAGCTAGTGTGGGCAGACATATACGGTCTGTGCTGGGGCTGGTGGTTGGGAGGGGGGACTAGTGCTGGGCAGACTTATACGGTCTGTGCCAGAGCCGGTGGTGGGTGGCAGGGATAGTGCTGGGCAGACTTATACGGTCTGTGCCAGAGCTGGTGGTTGGGAGGCGGGGATAGTGCTGGGCAGACTTATACGGTCTGTGCCAGAGCTGGTGGTTGGGAGGCGGGGATAGTGCTGGGCAGACTTATACGGTCTGTGCCAGAGCTGGTGGTTGGGAGGCGGGGATAGTGCTGGGCAGACTTATACGGTCTGTGCCAGAGCTGGTGGTTGGGAGGCGGGGATAGTGCTGGGCAGACTTATACAGTCTGTGCCAGAGCCGGTGGTGGGTGGCAGGGATAGTGCTGGGCAGACTTATACGGTCTGTGCCAGAGCCGGTGGTGGGTGGCAGGGATAGTGCTGGGCAGACTTATACGGTCTGTGCCAGAGCTGGTGGTTGGGAGGCGGGGTTGGTGGTTGCGAGGCGGGGATAGGGCTGGCCAGACTTATACGGTCTGTGCCCTGAAGAGGACAGTACAAATAAAAAAAGTAGCACATATGAATTTATCTTCTTGGGCAGACTGGATGGACCGTGCAGGTCTTTTTCTGCCGTCATCTACTATGTTACTATGTTACATCAGAAATTTCACTGTAGGAAAAAACACCACTGATGAGCTGCTTTGCTCTGTCTGTGTAGCTTTCTTTCTGTAGCTTTCTATTTACCTGCATCACGTGGACTAGCAGCAGTATTTTTGAGCTGTATCGGCAAGTGTGTTTAGAATTGTGTACGGAAGATGTCCCAACTAGTGAGCTGAAAGGAAATTTGTCTTTTATTTTATGTAAGTAGAGGTTCTTTTAGTGTTTGTAGCACTGTATCCATATTTCACTACTTTAGTTTATTACTAAAATTAAATTCATTCTGAATATTTGCTTAGAAACAATGGTTATAATGTTTACATCGTGCTCTTTTCTAGTGGGTGCTTCTAACACTGGGAATATCTTCTTTGCAATGATTAACATTCTGTATAATGTGCCAATAATATGGTTTGAATGCATACTGCTTTCTGAGCTGGGATAGACAGGACACAATGCTAAGGGTTTTTTAGAGCTTTCTGTTTTAATGCAAAGGTTTAGATGAATACTGTCTCTTTGAGAAGGTTGTATAATAGTGTAAATGATTGATAGTTGTGTTTACCTGTACTGTTAGTCTTTAACTGAATCACATTTGCCTAGGCATCACTTTTTTGATAGGACATGCAAACCAAAATAAGAAGAGGGGAACAATTTTATTAAAAACAAATTTCCAGAGGGAGGTGGGATGGAAAGCGATATAAATTTGCAATTTATTTTTCAGTTAAACTACTGTGTGTCACAATTTTATTTTTAAATTCTGAAAAAAAAAAAGAATTGTAAGATTTTTTTTGTTTTTGTTTTTGTTTTTTGAAAATTATGTTAACAGCTCTATCAAGTTTTTGGAAGCGCATGACGACAGTCTGCATCAATAGTTTTAATAAGAGAAAGCCAGATTAAGTAGTGAATGCTGGCGATCATTTGAGTGGGGAATTACCTACATTAATAGCACAAAGGTAGAGCTTTAAAAAAATTTTTTTTTTTTTTAATTTGAAAATGTTTATTGAACACAACATAATGGAAAAATACAATGCTTGCCAGTGCTGTAATATTCCAAATAAAGCAAGTCCAACATCAACTGTAAATCACAATCATTTTTGATAATTTTCTCCCCACCCTCCCACCCAAATCAACTCCCCCCCCCCCTCCCCTGCTCCCAACTTAATCCATCTTGGTTAAATCACCTGTACATGTAATTCACTACTCCATAGTCGATCTATTTGAGACCATTCTTTCGCATCTGGCTTATATCTGCCTTGTCTTTTGTCAGTCAATTGTTCTAGTCCCACAATGTTCTTGATTCTTATTGTCCAGTCTGTGATTGTAGGACCCAATCTTTGTTTCCAATGGGCTGCTATTTCCAGCTTAGCGGAAATCCTGTGAGAAATATAATTTCATTTTTCCTGTGTTGAAATTGCCTAAAAGCTTTCCTGACTTGTCGAGGGACACGCAGAAGCGTAGGCAAAAGTTCTTGCAGTTGAAACAGGAGACGCTCCAACTAGGAGCAACGTTTTATTTAAAATATCCATGTAAATGTTTGGTTAATTATCAGAATGTCAAATATGCGTATTTTGACCCATCCCAATTGTGTTCCTTCTTAACATCAAAGAGAGCTCTATAAGTGAATATATACCAAGCCTGTAACGCTGAAATCTTGTTTTCGGTTTAAGTATATTTGAAATGTTTAATTTCTTTTCCTTACATCTCCAGTTATTGAAAACTTGGACTCACCATTGTGGACTTTAAAGCATCTAAAAAGGAGATGTTTTTCTTTATTTTTATTGTTGAGGAAATTCTGGGTAAATTAGTATTCTTTAGTTGCTTTTTTCCTGTCAAGTAAATTTACTTGTGATTTTGATTGAAATAATAATAAATAAATAAATAAATAAATAAAAAAAGAAATTGCCTAAAAGCATAATGTGTGTAGGTTGTTTTTTTTTTTTTTAAGCAAAACTGTACATAAAAGAACTTAAACCTTAAGGCCACAGCTGTCATTTTTGCAAAAACAAGCACAATGGTTTATTTGTATTTCATTTTCCTTGTGTTGTAGAGTATAGTCGTTTTGAAGCTAAAATACACGATTTACGAGAACAGATGATGAACAGCAGCATCAGTTCAGGCTCAGGGTCTTTACGAACAAACCAGAAGAGATCCCTCTATGTCAGGTAAAGGTGTGATTCAAATGTACTGTTATTCTCCCTAGAATTTGGCCTTGCAGCTCTCTTGCAACTATCTTTAAAGTCTGAATTAGAGCTAACTGAAGTTAATTCATCATTCCACTGAGACAGTACTTGCAAATACTAGCCGTTGAGCCCGTGAAAACGGGCTACTTTTGGAATGGGGGGGGGGTCCAAGCCCCCCCCCCCGGAGTCGCTGCCGCCGCCCCCCCCCCTCCACCCTGCCCAAGCAACACTGTAAACTTACATCAGCACGCAGCAGCAGGCACATCAGCAAAGCTGCCGTCAGGATGGGCTTCCTTCTCTGCCTGTGTCCCGCCCTCGTGTGACGTAATGGCGGCGAGGGCGGGACAAAGGCAGAGAAGGAAGCCCGACGGCAGCTTTGCTGATGTGCCTGCTGCTGCGTGCTGATGTTAGTTCACAGTGTTCGGGCCAGATGGAGGGGCGGCGGCGACTCCGGGGGAGGGGGAGCGGTTCCGACATCTGCAGCATGCCTCTCTGTCCCGCCCCCATCATCACGTATTGAAGCGGGGGCGGGGCAGAGAGGGAAGTGTCTACTGCGCATTTGCGAGTGGGTACGGTCACTCGCCGTTTATATGTTTGATAGTGGGGAGGTGTGGGAGAGTAGAGGAGACCATGGTAGATTGTATCTGAAAAGCATTTTAGCACAGAAGTAAATTGCACAGTGTCAAGTTGCATGTTAAGTATTATGCATAAAACAAAATACTTTATCACATTCTATCCGGAGTCCTACATGTATTACACAGTCTTTAAGACAATGCCTTGTGCATGATGCATGCATAGATTTCGGTATGGCTTATGTTCAGTTTTATATGGTGCCACTCATGGCCCTGGTATATTTTTAGTTTTTAGTAGATAAATTGGTCCAGCGGGTTGTATTGCTGAAATGATGATTAAAAATATATAAATAAAACAAGAGAATCAAACTCAACACATGCACTACAAACCCACAAAAATAGATAAAAACAAGCAACAATATTTCTTCAAAAAAAATGTAAAACCTGTAATTGCATAAATTTAAATTTCTTATTTTAAGAAATGACATGCGACGTGGGCTTGTAGTGATTCTGACAGCAATTCCCACATATCACCATGTGTGTACTCTGTGATTTTATCCATCCTTCCTGTTGTGTGGCTGTTTAGTAATTATTTTAGATAAATTTTTCTTATTGCTACCCTTTATACAATGTTGTAACGGAGCTCCTATTGTTCTATCCTTTGTACTTTTACCCATTATTTTATTCTTTGATTGTAAACTGCTTAGATATATGCTTGATGGGTGGTATATCAAAGTTGAACATTGAACATGGCCATGTTTGCTTATGCCTTCATCGGGGCTTAAAAATATAAAAATTAGGTAGATCATAAATATTTATTCATACGTACCAGTCGTACAAAACGCTTTACCACCTGCCAACAGATCATAAAGTGAGAAACTAAATAGCAGAATACAGCCATATCTAATAAACACATAGTGAGTTGTTAGTGTTCAAAGGCTCTATAGAATTGATATTAGAGTCCATCGTAGTCAATCCAAACTGTCTAAGAAAACAAATAGGCCCTGTTTACTAAGACTTTTCAGAGCTCGCTAACACTAGAGACACCCATAGGAATATAATGGGTGTTCTATCGTTGTTAGCATGCGCTAAAATGTTAGCGCACCTACAGCGTGGCTTAGTAAACAGGGTCTATAGTTAATACAATTACATACAAAAAGTAAATAGTATTGTATCCTGTATACACAACTTTACAATGATAGCAACACAACTATCAGAATCATTACCCTTCAGAATTTTAAAATTAAAAAAAAAAAACTTATGGATGGAAAACAAGCATGAGGATGTTATAATGCCGTTATATCGCTCCATGGTGCAACCGCACCTGGAGTATTGTGTTCAGTTCTGGTCGCCTCATCTCAAAAAAGATATAAAGGAATTGGAGAAGGTGCAGAGAAGGGCGACGAAAATGATAAAAGGGATGGGACGACTACCTTATGAGGAGAGGTTAAGACGGCTAGGACTCTTTAGCCTGGAGAAAAGGCGGCTGAGGGGTGATATGATAGAGGTCTACAAAATAATGAGTGGGGTAGAGCGGACAGATGTGAAGCGTTTGTTTACGCTTTCTAACAATAATAGAACCAGGGGACACAAGATGAAATTAGAATGTGGTAGGTTTAAAACAAATTGGTGAAAGTTTTTCTTTACTCAGCGTGTGGTTAGATTCTGGAACTCATTGCTGGAGAAGGTGGTGATGGCAGCTGGCCTTGCTGAGTTTAAAGGGGGTCTGGACAGATTCCTGAAGGAAAAGTCCATTGATCGTTATTAAATTCTGGGTTTTTGCCAGGTTCTTGGGGCCTGGATTGGCCGCTGTCGGAGACAGAGTGCTAGGCTTGATGGACCTTTGGTCTTTTCCCATCGTGGCAGTGCTTATGTACTTATGTAAGAAGAAAATTAGACTCCCAATCTCTCCAGTAGTCTGATTTATTTCAAAACAGCTGCATTCTTTACTTATATATCCATCTCCAAAGGCACCTTTTAAACGGTAAATATGTCTTTATATTTCTGCATCAGTGTTAAAATAGAAATCAAGGACTGCAGAGGTATTAGCTAAGACTCCCCAAGAATAATACTCAGAGAGTATTAAAGGAGAACAGGCATGATGATATCAAATTCTATAATATAATAATACCAGTGTCAAATATGCCACAGTAATCTTCTCAAAAAAACTTGTGTTTAACAATTGACAACAGTGACGCTATCTATTCAGTCACTGACACCAGGAAAGATGCTGTACTAAGAAATACCATCTTTAAATGGGAAAATTCCCGCTGTTGTGATGTCATAAAAGGGGAGGAACCAACCCTTAAAGTCTGTCATAATGAATAGACTGTTGTACGCCACATTAAGCCTGCCCATGGTTGGGAATATTGTGGGATATAAATGCTATAAATAAATAGCATATCATTTAATAGTTTTACACATTTCAATCAACTAAAAACGTTTCTCAAGATATTACAAACCGTTTTTTAAATTAGGGATGTCTAAAATGGTAGTATACAGGTAATGCCATAACACCATCCGTTAACACAGTGGTGCCCAACCTTGACCCTTGCCAGGTCAAGGTTTCAGGATTTTCCCAATGAATATGCATGAGATCTATTTGCATATGATGGAAGCCGTGCATGAATATAGATCTCATGCATATTTATTGGGGAAATCCTGAAAACCTAACTGAATTGCAGCCCTCGAGGACTGAGGTTGGAAACCCCCCCTCCCCCCGGCATTAACAGGTCTTGTACATGATCCAAAAAAATGTTTTCAACAAGAAATTAACAAAACTAATTATAAACCAATGACCTTCTTCATGCCTCAGTAAGACCAGTAACAGAGCCATTCTCACTATGTTCACCATCTTTCGTGTGAACTGGTGCATCAATTTTTCTATAACCAACACAATAAAAAGAAAAGCCAAAGAACTACAGAGCTCACTAAGGGGCCCCATTTACACAGTGGCAGTACACGTACCGCCGCTTTGCTGTGCACCAGATTGGGACGACCACAGGAGCCTGGTGGTAGTTCCCGCTCCCAGCGAACGCTATTTCTGACATGACAAATTTTTATTTTTGTAGCGCCGGGTCTTACCTGGTGCCAATTGGGCAGCACCATGCACTGCCCAGTTACCACCGGGTTAGCACGGGAGCCCTTTCCATCACCTAAATAAATACTGGAAATGGCCTCGAACCAATCCCTGTGATTAGCGCAGGACCATTTCTTTTTTGTTTTGTTTTGTTTGAAAACAACTTTTTACCTGCTATGAAAAAAGGGGGGCCTTGGTATGCTGCAAATCCACATGTCAATGCTATCACAGGCTCCCTTTATCTTTAAAAAAAAAAATGCCAATATAAAATCAAGAAAAAAAAATTTGCATATAACATACACACACCTCCTTAAACTATGTATACAAATACACAACCAAATAGACATATGTGCATTCACACACATAGAAATGTTGTGCAGATTGTATAAAAAGAAGGGAAAAATTATTCTTCAAGTATTAAAATGGAAGTTATAGAAATACATTTAAATCTAATTGCTGGTTTAGAACAGGAAGTTCAACTAGATCCATATCTGATATTCTTTCAGTAGACAAAGGTCAGTATTGCTACCTCATCATGATAATTGAATCACATTATTTATTTATTTGCATTTGTATCCCACATTTTCCCACCTATTTGCGGGCTCAGTGTGGCTTACAATACATTGTGAATGATGGAAGTGCAATTGGTTGCAGTACAATTCTGAGTTACATTGTGAAGAGTTATCGAAAACAAAGTAAATACAGGGTATCATTTGGGGATGGAACAGCGGAGTATGTGGGAGTACAGTTGGTTGCAGTGCGCTTATAGGTTACGTTAGGAAGAATTGTAAAAGACAAAGTAATTCGGGATATTCGGGAATAGAACAGCGGAATATAACAGTGGCGAGTTGAAAGGGGGACAAAACAGTATCGGGGGACATGAAGGTCTAATAATTTTATCTGTGGGTGGGGTTTTAGGATTGGTTGGAGTGCGGGAGAGGAGACTTCAAGAGAGAGTGTGTAGGTGCGTATTTATTAAATTGTATGGGTTTCATGTGTTTTGATCCTTGCCGTAGATTTTCTCGAAGAGATAAGTCTTCAGTGATTTGCGGAAGTTGGTCAGTTCGTAGATCGTTTTCAAGTTGCGTGGTAGTGTATTCCAGAGTTGTGTGCTCCTGTATGCGAAGGTCGATCCGTGCAGTGCTTTGTATTTTATGCCTTTGCACTTAGGGAAATGGAGAACAAAATATTTAAAATATCTGAAAAAAGTGTAGTTTCTTTATGCAGTCATCTACTAATGGCTTGTCTTTAACTCCCTTATCAATATGGCATTTGGTTTCTAATGTGTCTTCGTCTTTTTTAATTTTGCCAAGCTTAATATTTTACTTGGACAGATAATGCAATATAATACACAGTGTTCTCAACCTCACAATTTGGAAAAGATTTTTGTGATTTTGTGGTTGTACAAAAACTTTTATTTGCATAGAATTAATACATACCATACATTTCTCACAGTGAAACATAACTCGGAGAAACTTTGAAAAGACGCTTGATGTAGAGGCGAGAACTAATATTTAAAAAGTGCATGTGAAGCAAAAGGCTCTTGAGGGGAGTCAGCTGGACTTCTGAATGTCCAAGGGACAAAAGGAATACTCAGGAGGATCAAGGGTAGTAGCAGAGTTACTAAGGGCTCCTTTTACTAAGCGGCTGTAAGCCCAATGCAGCCATGATTTGAGGATTGGAGAGTGACCCAGTATTAATACCAGTTTTTGACACTGACTCTCGGGTGATCCTGGAAACTATAGATCTATTAGGCTGATGTTGGTGCCAAGGAAAATGGTTGTAGCTCTACCAAAACAAAACAACAAAAACATTACTGACCATTTAATTAGATACTACTTAATGGGAGTGAGTCATTATAAGTTCAGCAATGGCAAGTCTTCCCTTGCTAATTTATTAGACTTTTTTGAAAGTGTAAATAAATAAAGAGTGGGTAATGGTGAGCCAGCTGATTTGTATATTTCAGTTATCAGAAGGCGTTTAGGCAAAGTACGTCACGAGAGGCTCCTTAGCAAATTAGTCATGGGATAGGAAGCAATGCCCTTTTGTGGATTGCAAACTGGCTAAAAGACTGGTCAGTTATCTACATAGAAAAGGGTCACTATCACTAGCGAAATGCCTCAAGGGTCTGTATTGGGGCTTCTGTTAACATATTCATAAATGATTTGGAGATAAGCATGACGAGTGAGATGGTCAAATATGCAGATGACACAAAATTGTGTTGTAAGGAATTGCCAAAGGATTTTGTGGGACTAGGAGATTGGGCATCTCAATGGCAGATGACATTTAATATGAACAATTGCACAGTGATGCAAGTAGGAAAAAAAAAATCATCCCATCTTCAACCACTAAATGCTGGATTCCGAGTTAGGAGCCACCACCCAAGAACAAATCTTGGACCCATTGAAATTTTCAATTCATTATGTTATAGTAGCTAAACAAGCAAATGTGGTGTTTGTTAGCTGAAAACAGATGGAGAACAAGGCTGATATCAACATGCCTCTGAATAGAGGTCCCTGGTGCATCTGCTCTGGTCACCTTATCCAAAAAGGATTTATTGCAACTAAAAATGGTTCAGAGAAGAGTAACAAAAAATAATAAAGGGGATGGATGACCACTCTTATAGAAAGAAGCTATGTAGGTTAGGGCTTTTCAGCTTGGAGAAAAGATGACAGAGGGGGGATATATGTTTATAAAATTATGAGCAGAATGGAACAGATAAATAGGGAATGGCTGTTTACACTGTCAAACACAAAAACAAGAAGGCACTATGAAATTAATGATCAGTGGGTTGCAAACAAATTGCAGAAATCCTTTTTTATGCAGCACCTAATCTGTGGAATCTGTTTCTGGAGGATGTGGTCAAGTCAACCAATATGGTGGGATTTTATAGAGGATTGGCCAAGTTCCTGGAGAAAAAGATCATAAGCACAAAAGAAAGTGGAAAAGAAACTGACTTCAAGAGATCAGTCCAAACACCAGGATGAGATGCTCCGAAAACAAACTTTATTTGGACCCTACACGGTCCATGTTTCGGCTTTTAATTTGGGAGGATTTGGCGCCAAAACTTTTTCAATTCGAACCTGTTGGTACGAGACAGTATACCTCCCTTTATTTAGAGACAACAATTCATGTGCTCCACTGTCAATCAGTATAGAACTGTGCACTCACTGATTGAGCCCTGATGAAGGGTTTTTTAAAAGCCGAAACATGGACCGTGTAGGGTCCAAATAAAGTTTGTTTCCGGAGCATCTCATCCTGGTGTTTGGACTGATCTCTTGAAGTTGGTTTCTTTTCCACTTTCTTTTGTGCTGTTGAACTTTTGTGGAAATTGTGAACCCCATTTGTTTTTGCGGGAAAAAGATCATAAAAAATTATTAGTCAGGTAGACTTGGAAGAGTCATTGTTCATATCTGGAAAAGAGCTATGAGTAATGGATGTGCTTTCTAGGATCTGCTGTGTTCTTGCCATCTGGTCTAGCCACTGTGGGAGACAGTATTCTCAGTGGAGGAGGGTAGTTAGTGGGGTCCCGCAGGGGTCTGTGCTGGGTCCGTTGCTTTTTAATGTATTTATAAATGACCTAGAGATGGGAATAACTAGTGAGGTAATTAAATTCGCTGATGACACAAAATTATTCAGGGTCGTCAAGTCGCAGGAGGAATGTGAATGATTACAGGAGGACCTTGGGAGAATGGGCGTGCAAGTGGCAGATGAAGTTCAATGTTGACAAGTGCAAAGTGATGCATGTGGGTAAGAGGAACCCGAATTATAGCTACGTCTTGCAAGGTTCCGCGTTAGGAGTTACGGATCAAGAAAGGGATCTGGGTGTCGTCGTCGATGATACGCTGAAACCTTCTGCTCAGTGTGCTGCTGCGGCTAGGAAAGCAAATAGAATGTTGGGTGTTATTAGGAAGGGTATGGAGTCCAGGTGTGCGGATGTTATAATGCCGTTGTATCGCTCCATGGTGCGACCGCACCTGGAGTATTGTGTTCAGTACTGGTCTCCGTATCTCAAAAAAGATATAGTAGAATTGGAAAAGGTACAGCGAAGGGCGACGAAAATGATAGTGGGGATGGGATGACTTTCCTATGAAGAGAGGCTGAGAAGGCTAGGGCTTTTCAGCTTGGAGAAGAGACGGCTGAGGGGAGATATGATAGAAGTGTATAAAATAATGAGTGGAATGGATCGGGTGGATGTGAAGCGACTGTTCACGCTATCCAAAAATACTAGGACTAGAGGGCATGAGTTGAAGCTACAGTGTGGTAAATTTAAAACGAATCGGAGAAAATTTTTCTTCACCCAACGTGTAATTAGACTCTGGAATTCGTTGCCGGAGAACGTGGTACGGGCGGTTAGCTTGACGGAGTTTAAAAAGGGGTTAGATAGATTCCTAAAGGACAAGTCCATAGACCGCTATTAAATGGACTTGGAAAAATTCCGCATTTTTAGGTATAACTTGTCTGGAATGTTTTTACGTTTGGGGAGCGTACCAGGTGCCCTTGACCTGGATTGGCCACTGTCGGTGACAGGATGCTGGGCTAGATGGACCTTTGGTCTTTCCCAGTATGGCACTACTTATGTACTTATGTACTTATGCTGGGCTTGACAGACACTGGTCTGACTCAGCATGGCTTTTCTTAATTATGCTGTTTTTTTTTGTTTTCATACATATTTGTTTTGTTTTAATATTTTTTAAATTTTAAATAAATATTGCTTGTTTTTTAGTGCACACTCTCCTTGGTGATTTAGGTTGCAGTGTTTTTCATTTGACCAACATAAGAATCAAAAGATGAAAATATAGGTGACATTTTCAGATCTTCTAAAATTAACTTTAGATTATATAAAACAATTTGGTGTAGGGCAGGGGTAGGCAACTCCGTTCCTCGAGAGCCGCAGGCAGGTCAGGTTTTCAGGATATCCACAATGAATATGGAGGAGATAGATTTGCATACCATGGAGGCAGTGTATGCAAATCAAGTTCATGCATATTCATTGTGGATATCCTGAAAACCTGACCTGCCTGCGGCTCTCGAGGACCGGAGTTGCCTACCCCTGGTGTAGGGTATCATTACCTATTTACTTTCTGACATTTTGCAAAGCATGTAGAAGATACATCTTTTAAGAGTACTAATACAAGTTCTGTATAGCACAAGTTTGTTGCATTAGAATTTACTGTTCAGTCATTACTTCAGCTTCCTGTACAATTTCTGGGAATGACACCCTGTATATTTGAAGATATGGAAGAACCATATTGGTTGTGATGTCAGAAGTGACATCATACAGCATAAACCAGTTGGATCACTGTTTAACACTGTTCCTTAAACTGCTACTCCCAGAAGCTCGGGGGAAACTATTAGCTATTTTCAAAAAATAATCTTATAACATTTTTATTTGAAAAGGGTCAAGACTGTTAATACTTTTCGCATGTATTTGGGCATTCCACTTAGAGTGACTTTTTTAATGGAACTTGGGTACAATCTGTAGGACATGTTCAAGAGATATGAACAGTTGAGCAAATTAATAACATTCTACAGTAAGAAATGTGACAAGTAGTTTGTTGTGAAAGTACTGGTAGAGATTCAGTTTACAAGTACTGTAATCTAAAAGTAATCCTTTCCCTGTGATAATGGGTTGTAATCTTAAATCTTTATCTAGTGCATTGCTTTGTATTATATTGCAATCATTTCCATGGAAACCAAAAAAGGAGATGGATTGATGTAAAATGACTGGTACATAAAAGCACATTTTATCACCTGTACCCTGTTTCCCCGAAAATAAGACATCTCCTGAAAATAAGACCTAGTAGAGGTTTTGCTAAATATAAGGCCTCCCCCGAAAGTAAGACCTAGCAAAGTTTTTGTTTGGCCCCGATGGGACATGGACACAGAAACCTTAATTTTTTTCGCTGCAACTCAAAGACGAAATAACATTAAAGAAATGCAAGAAACAAGACTGAGGTGGAAAATCTATCGTCCAGCGGACTCCTACCATCCTCCTTCACGCTTTTGTGAAGATCAACTAAGTGAGCGCGGAAAGAAAAGAAACATCCCCCTTGCAGAAATAATAAAAGAAAAGAAAATGAGTAACCGAGCCCTTTCGGCGCTGCTCCATCGCCCAAGGGCTAAGTCAGACTAGAAGGATGGAAAGTGTTGCGAATGTACAGAAGGAGCGCATAAAGTGCCACCAACGGGGAACGGAGCTACCGTAGAATTTTTTTTAACGTTTGTAATACAGTAGGGATGATCCTGTGCCCTACGCCCTCTCACCACCTCCCGAGACCCCCAGCCAGAGCAGCCTGGCCCCACATTCCATTACCTTCCCTAGTGCATACCCCTCCTCCATTCCCAGCCCGGCCAGGGCGGCTCTGCTCCGCTCGAGTCCTGCGGTCACTGTGGGCAGATAGGCGAGCCACGGCCTACTCCTGCAGGATACCGCCCCCCACTTCAATACCGTTCCCGACAGCCACAGTCCCCCTACTACTCCCGAATAAGACATCCCCTGAAAATAAGACCTAGCGCATCTTTGGGAGCAAAAATTAATATAAGGCACTGTCTTATTTTCGGGGAAACACGGTAGCAAGAAGTATAAGAAAACTCACAGAATTTTTTTTTTTAATTATTATTATCTTTATTGGAGTTCTCATCAATACAATTGAAAAATAGAGAAAACAGCCTGCATCCACAGCCACAACCTCTGCAGGTGAAGAAAAACAATCAATAACATATAATAATTATTATTAGTCCACACACCTGAGACCTCCGGGAACATTTTTTCTTTTTTTCACCCCCTCTCGCCCTCCCTCCCTACCTCTCCCTACCCCTGGTGAAACCCCTTAGGCGGAGCAGCCTATATCACTCCATCCATCAAATACCCAAGACATACAATAACATGGTAGTGTAGCTTTACTACCCCCCTGAAACAGCAACGAGAGTACGTCCCTGAACAATAGAAAGATTCCTACTAAATCTCCTCAAGCATTCAGGAGCAGGCTGCGCTCTTGGTGGGTGGGTGAGTCGAGACCAATATGGTTCCCATATGTCCTGAAAAGATTTCCACTGAATTTCAGTTCTATTAGACACTACTCGACACTCGAAGAGCGCTAAATCAAACAGCAACATTTTCCACATATCTAGCTGAGGGGCTCTTCGCATTCGCCAGTGCACTAATATTACCTTTTTCGCTAACAGCAGAGCCTTTGCCAAGAACAAGTGTTGTGCCACATACTCTACCTGCAAATGTGTCCCTTCTTGAAACAAGAAACCCACTGGGTGTCTCAGAACTTGCCTCCCTAGACCAGTGGCGTAGCCAGACCTGGCATTTTGGGTGGGCCCAGAGCTAATATGGGTGGGCACTATGCATATATAGTGCTTACCGCCTTACCCCACCCAAAAACCCACCAAAATGAGAGAGAGACAACTTTTTTAAAATTAAGCTAGCTTGGCACTATTAAAATTTATTGTTGGGGAATTTTTAGGTGGGGATGGGCTCCTCATTGCCCTAGGGCGGCACTGTCAGTGAAACGTCTACCCCCCCCACCCCATCCAGAAGCCCACCAGACCATAGCCATCATTTTGATTACAAAAGAGTAATCAAAATGCTGGCAGGTCATGGTGGTGGGCTTCTGGGTGGGGGTGGGCTCTTCACTGCAGGGCAAAAAAAAGGTATATTTTAATAATCAAATATATACATTTTTTGCCCTAGGCAGTGAAGTGCTTACCGCCTTACCCCACCCAGAAATTCCACAACAGTACATTTTAATAGTGCCCAGGCCCCAGCTAGCTTAATTTAAAAAAATCACAAGATGATGTTAATTATATGATGTAAAAAAAAAAAAAAGCATTTACAATTTATTACCTGCTGCTGGGCTCTGCTAACTCGATTCTGGAACTGGAATTATCTCGATTCCAACTAGAAGTAGAACCTTCTTCTTTCCCTTTCCCAAATTCCCACGTTTCAGGGCAGCGCCAGGCAGAGGTTCGCACTAATAGTCAACCCCCTGCATGCCGTGCGTGCACGTGCAGCTATGCCCGAGCGAACCGGCGACGGAGCCGATGCGTGAGGCTGAGCACGCCCCCCCGCTGCGCACAGCCACGTCCGCGTAGGATGGATAGAAAACAGCGCCGCGCCTATGGAGAGATCAGCTGAGCCTGCCCGGCCCGCGACGTGGTAATAGTAGTACGCTTTACAGAGGGCAGGGCCAGGCTGCTGCAGTCAGTGAGTATGCTTGCTTGGATGGCATGGTGGGCGGACCAATCGGGCTGGACACAGGAAGGAACCTCCTTGAGAGATCAGCTGAGCCAGACCGTGAGCGATTGCTGTCTCTGCTGTACGGTAGGCTGCTGCTGCAGTGTGTGACGTGCGTGCGCTTGGGTGGGCGGGCCTGGGCTGTAATTAGGCCCACCCAGGCCCACCCGTAGCTACGCCCCTGCCCTAGACAGCAAGATAAGAACCTGCTTACCCCCTCCTAGAAAACCTGCGTCTTAACACAGGCCCAAAACATATGTCTCAATGAGGCATTGCCTAGATCACATTTGGGGCATGGGGGTGCCCCAAATGTTTCTTGATAATATAGTAAAAACCTCTATAAATGAGTTGCATAGAGAACAGGAATATAAATTCCTCCTAAGAATGCATATTGCTCCTTGGAGGGCTTTTAGAACTGACAGAATTTAAAGTAACAAAGATATTAATTTTATTAATAAAAAAAGCTAACCCCTTTAAAATGTAGTATACATGTCTGTAATATTCATGTAGCATATCACAAGCACATAAGCACCACCATACTGGGAAAAGACCAAGGGTCCATCAAGCCCAGCATCCTGTCTCCGACAGCGGCCAATCCAGGCTTCAAGAACCCGGCAAACCTCCCCCCCCCCCCCCCCCACAAATTATATATATAATAATTTTTTAATAATGTTCAATGGACTTTTCCTTCAGGAATCTGTCCAAACCTCCCTTAAACTCCGTATGATGCATAAAGCTATATGAAAATGAAGCTTGGAATTTTTTAACCTTTTTTTTTTTTTTTATTTGTGCTTTGGTCAGAATTCAGTGTCACAGGACTATATACCATGCCAAGGATAGAAATGCTAGACAATGAATAACTACTCTCATGATCTTTGTCTTTTCCAGAAGAAAAGTTAGACTTTGGCCTACTCATGTTTTTTTTTTTTTTACATTTGTACCCCGCGCTTTTCCCACTCATGGCAGGCTCTATGCGGTGGGCAATGGAGGGTTAAGTGACTTGCCCAGAGTCACAAGGAGCTGCCTGTGCTGGGAATCGAACTCAGTTCCTCAGTTCCCCAGGACCAAAGTCCACCACCCTAACCACTAGGCCACTCCTCCTTTCTCAACGTCCTGCGAAATGAACTGTTAATGTTATACTGAAAATTAGTACAAAAAACAGGAGAAACCAATCTTCGCAAGAAAAACAGCCAAAAAAGCAAAGCAGCGAAGATGACTAAAAACAAAAATAATGAAAAATTAAAAACAAGAAAATATCAAATTTGTATTTAAAAATACAAATACATAAAAAAATAAAAAGGACGACACTTGTTCATAAAAAATTAAAACACTTTATTAGCCAAAGGATAGCAGGGAGAAATGGACTCGACACAGCTGTGTGTCGGCCATGCAGGCCTGCGTCAGGAGTCTTCTCACCTTGTGTTGATTTTTAACTCTATCCAATTGTATAAGGAATATGTGTGTCTCTTTCTGAACTGTAGCCTTAGGTAATCCTTGAAAACAAAGTGAAGAATAAACCGACAGAGCAGCGTCTCGTCTCTGTGAAAATTAAACAGTTCACACTCCTAATACAATGGCTCTTACACTGCAGAGAACCAATGTTCAAGCCCTATTTTCAATGCTGGACCTGAGTTCATTAAGCTGGTGATGGATAATTGCTGCTGAAAGGGTGGCACAATTGTTTGAAAGCAGTACTGAGATGTTCACATTCAAAAAAAAGTTTAGTATGTACTCATTTAAAGCAATTTTTGGACATATTTTCATGTTCGTTTGACATTTGTTTTTTTAGGTACACAGTCAATTGTGTGCTCATTAATTCTTAGGTGTACATGTATATAAAAGATTTTTGCACACTTCATTTTTCACAAGATGTCCAGGAACCAAAGGAAAGAGCGAGATGTAGGCGGGGAGAGTCTGATAGGTACGGGCAGAGAAAGGGATCTTGGGGTGATAGTATCTGAGGATTTGAAGGTGACGAAACAGTGTGACAAGGCGGTGGCCGTAGCTAGAAGGTTGTTAGGCTGTATAGAGAGAGGTGTGACCAGCAGAAGAAAGGGGGTGTTGATGCCCCTGTATAAGTCGTTGGTGAGGCCCCACCTGGAGTATTTTGTTCAGTTTTGGAGGCCGTATCTTGTTAAGGATGTAAAAAGAATTGAAGCGGTGCAAAGAAAAGCTACGAGAATGGTATGGGATTTGCGTTACAAGACGTATGAGGAGAGACTTGCTGAACTAAACATGTATACTCTGGAGGAAAGGAGAAACGGGGTGATATGATACAGACGTTCAAATATTTGAAAGGTATTAATCCGCAAACGAACCTTTTCTGGAGATGGGAAGGTGGTAGAACGAGAGGACATGAAATGAGATTGAAGGGGGGCAGACTCAAGAAAAATGTCAGGAAGTATTTTTTCACGGAGAGAGTAGTGGATGCTTGGAATGCCCTCCCGCGGGAGGTGGTGGAAATGAAAACGGTAACGGAATTCAAACATGCGTGGGATAAGCATAAAGGAATCCTGTGCCGAAGGAATGGATCCTCAGGAGCTTAGTCAGGATCGGGAGGCGGGGCTGGTGGTTGGGAGGCAGGGATAGTGCTGGACAGACTTGTACGGTCTATACCAGAGCCGGTGGTTGGGAGGCAGGGCTGATGGTTGGGAGGTGAGGATAGTGCTGGGCAGACTTATACGGTCTGTGCCTGAGCCGGTGGTTGGGGGGAGGGGCAGGTGCTTGGGAGGCGGGGATAGTGCTGGGCAGACTTATACGGTCTGTGCCCTGAAGAGCACAGGTACAAATCAAAGTAGGGTATACACAAAAAGCAGCAAATATGAGTTATCTTGTTGGGCAGACTGGATGGACCGTGCAGGTCTTTTTCTGCCGTCATCTACTATGTTACTATGTTAATTAGTCTTTAAAACTTTGCTTAGACAAAAAAAACACCTAACATGGCGCCACAATCCTTATGGAGAGCCCTCCCAGGCCATGACCCCCAACTGTAGTGTGTTTATGCATGTGTACACACATGTGCACAAATGCACATATCAATTTTCAAAGGCCTTTTATCTAGGTCAAATCTATTTATCTGGGTAAATGGACTATTTGATAATTATGAACCTTACCTGTGGGTAAAATATGGTCTAAAGCAGCGCTCAACAATCTTTCTGTGGCCAGAACCCAAATTAAAGTGACCCTGGGCAGCTCAGTGTCTTGGGGAGCATCTATCAAGTCACAACTCCAAATGTAGGTTTCATGACCCCAACCATAATTTGGGAAGCTTTAGTTTAATAGTTCTTTCAGTTTGGGTGACCGTTAGGATCTATTATTTGCTTTCAGAGCAGCTTCTTTTTGCCTCTCCCTCCTAAAAATTGTGCCATAGGAGACCTCCTGTTCTGCTTTCTGATTAGGCTGGCCCAGTCCGTGGTTCTTTAGGACCTGGGTGAGTTATAGAACTGCATAAAGCATGAAATTGACTTCAATGATTTCATGATTAAAATACAGATAATGAGCTGAGGTTGCAGGGTGAGAGACTTTTTTTTTTTTTTTTTTACATTTGTACCCCGCGCTTTCCCACTCATGGCAGGCTCAATGCGGCTTACATGGGGCAATGGAGGGTTAAGTGACTTGCCCAGAGTCACAAGGAGCTGCCTGTGCCGGGAATCGAACTCAGTTCCTCAGGACCAAAGTCCACCACCCTAACCACTAGGCCACTCCTCCACTGTTGCTACTATTTGAGATTCTACATGGAATGTTGCTATTCCACTAGAAGTCGGCCCTTGCAGATCACCAATGTGGCCGCGCAGGCTTCTGCTTCTGTGAGTCTGATGCCTTATACGTACGTGCAGGACGTCAGACTCACAGAAACAGAAGCCTGCGCAGCCTTCTACATGGAATGTTGCTAGTGGAATAGCAACATTCCATGTAGAATCTCCAATAGTAGCAACATTCCATGTAGAATCTCCAATAGTATCTATTGTATTTTTGTTACATTTGTACCCCGCGCTTTCCCACTCATGGCAGGCTCAATGCGGCTTACATGGGGCAATGGAGGGTTAAGTGACTTGCCCAGAGTCACAAGGAGTTGCCTGTGCCGGGAATCGAACTCAGTTCCTCAGTTCCCCAGGACCAAAGTCCACCACCCTAACCACTAGGCCACTCCTCCACTCCACTTAGAAACAAATCTCAAGAAAAGGTTGGTGGATGCCTGGAATGTCCTCCTACAGGAGGTTGTGAAGATGAAAATGATGACGGAATACAAAAATGCATGGGATAAACACAGAGGAACATACAGATAAAGGATGGAATCCAATTGAAGTAGAAATTAAATGGCCTCATTGTTGGAGTGAGCTTTGATGGCAGCTTCAGAGGCTGGGAAGTAACACCAATCACGAAAGTAAAACTTGAGTGCCAGATTCAACTCTGGCCACCTTGTTGGGCAGACTGGATGGACCGTTCAGGTCTTTATCTGCCGACATTTACTATATTACTGTGAAAATATTTTAAAAAAAAAGGTGTAAAAATAAAACAGGTCAACTCTGAGTCATTAAAAACCAGTCAGCATTCCTGATCCAAAGACTGATCTGCTTTCAATAAAGGGAAAGGAAAGGACCAATTGCAGCCTTGCTAAGTGAAGGCGAGTGTCTCATAAAATGAGTACAACCCACACCAATGGCTATTATTTTGTAGCTGGTTGTTGGATAGCAAACATACAATCCAGAGTGGTAATTTCAGAGTATCCAACTAGCAACAACTTAATATGTAACTTTAATACACAGCTTCAAACCACTATCACTTCATGATTTAAATGATCTCAGCGATGTCCGTTGCCATCATATTTATTGTAATGGCAACGTTAGACAACATCAATCATCTTCATCGGTCCACTATAAACTAATTCAAAACTTTTATAATTATTTTTATTTGACTTAGCTTTTGACTTCGCTTTTAAAAGTCCATCTATCCTCAAGCTCAGGGGGTAAAATGCCCGACATATGTTTCGCCCGAGACCGAGCTGTCTCAAGGGACCACCCCCTAGAGGTATTTTAGCGTCAGCTCTGCCCTATATAATGTGAACAAAGCTAAGTCAAATAAAAATAATTATAAAAGTTTTGAATTAGTTTATAGTGGACCGATGAAGATGATTGATGTTGTCTAACGTTGCCATTACAATAAATATGATGGCAACGGACATCGCTGAGGTCATAAAATGAGTATGCATAAAACCACCTTCAGCTGCTTTTACTGTGTTTCATTTGAGAGTCCTATCAGTAAATGCTAATCATGTGTGAGACACTGTCTGTAGTTGTTTCCCCTGTAGTTGCCCATAATGCACTCTGCTGCATTCTCTTGTTTTGATGGTGTAGTCTGCACCTCATTGTGTGCATTTAATTAAAGATACACCCCATTTCCCATATTAGCACCCAATTATGGAATGCTTTACCAAAAGCTGTCAAAACTACCCAAAATCATCTTAACTTTAGGAAATTACTGAAGACCAGCTTATTCTAGAAAGCCTACTCCCAGGATCCAACATAAATCCTAAAGTCCTCCAAAACAATACATTAATGGACTATTTTGGACGCTTTTTCCTTTCCTTTTCAACTTCTTCTACACTCTCTGTTTACCACAATATATTGTAATTGATTAATAACCGGGTTGGCGATTGCCTTCTCGGTTTAATGTGAGCCACATTGAGCCTGCAAACATGTGGGGAAAATGTGGGGTAAAAATGTGATAAAAATAAATAAATGTTACAAATGGAATTGCTAGCAGCCAGAACTATGTTCAAATCACTTCTACCATTGAAGGGTGTGTCATTCTGGGGATTGCATACACCAAGGTTACTTAGGGCCAGTTTAATTGGCTGGTTAACTTAGGGTTGCACTACATGCTTGCTGTTCATTATTAAGACCTTTAACTGGCCGTAAGTTTCAGTTCGTGTCTTACTTGCCAGTGTATTGTAGAAAGTCTCTTGCTGGTCCAGGCGGTGGAGCCCTGCCCCCACCAGCTAAGAGCTCCTGTTCTTCCTTTTTTTCTTTCTTCAGCAGGCTTTTTTCCTACAGCTCACTAGAGCCAGGGCTGTTTAAACACAGGTTAATTTACAGCCAGGCCTTTCTCACACCTCTCACTAGAGCCAGGCTGTTTTAAACACAGTCTCACAATATAGCCAGGCTTTTCCAACACAGGCCCCAAAATATAGCCAGGCTTTTCAAACACAGTCTCCAAAGTGTAGCCAGGCTTTTCAAACCCAGTCTCCCAAAATGTAGCCAGGCTTTTCAAACACAGTCTCAAAATATAGCCAGGCTTTGCAAACACAGTCCCCAAAATGTAGCCAGGCTTTGCAAACACAGGCCCCAAAATATAGCCAGGCTTTTCAAACACAGCCTCAAAAAGTAGCCAGGCTTTTCAAACACAGCCTCAAAAAGTAGCCAGGCTTTTCAAACACAGTCTCAATGGCAGCACTGTTTTTTCAAACACAGCCCTAATTGCAGTAAGGCTCTTTTCAACACAGTCCCAATTGCCTTCAGGCTTTGTGCGGGGTCAAAGCCTCGGGTCCCACCCTCTTGGTCAGCCTTATTCTCCTGACCTCCTCCCGCTTGACCCGGGCAGCCCACTATACCTCCTGCTCTGACTGAGTCAGAGCCAACAGCTCCATGGGTTCCTCTGGTACATCCTCTGGTTCTCCTTGTTCCATCTCCTCTGGCTCATCTCCCTCCCTCTCCTCAGGAGCCCAGTCCATTTCCTCCTCTCCCCACCCCTCTTGCAGCTGATTCCCTTTTTCCTCATTAACCGGGCTCTGGGGCTTTTCTTTCCCCGCCCACTTATTCCACCACCTTTTCCACCAAGGTGGAGCCTCAGCTTTCTCCCTTTTTGGTTGGCCCCCTTCTGGAGCTTCTGGGATGTGCACCCTATTTCTCCTCTTTACTAGGTGCTCTCCTGGGGCTTTCTGGGACTTGTAGTTTTCTACCCTTATGTCCCTCTTGGGCAGGATCGGTCCCTCCCCAGTATCTTCTTTCCTTTTTTGGTAGCTGGGGTTCCTCCCCAGCCTATTTCTTCCTGCATGCTCCTTACCATACTCCTTACAGTATGTATTTCTGTGTGTGTGTGTGTGTGTGTGTATACGCAGCAGCCTATAAGAGTCTTACAATGTAGTGCTGCCCTTAAATTAGAATTCCTCATATTTGCAGAAGTAGGCATAACATGGAGCAAAACGGAGTTTCCATTCTAAAGCAGCTTGTCAGGTAACGCTATAGTGTTGATTGCTTGTATATAAAGCCTAGGATAAAGAAATAGTTGCTCTGATCTGTTGCTATAGTGATGTAGCGTGGGAAAGACTGAATAGTTATGAGACCGATTTTATTTCACCATGTGAGCATTTCAGTCACTGAATAAAAATTGCGTTCTTTGTCTAGCATCTTACATTGGAGAGATTTATCTGTGTATAATATTTAACTTTATCAGATTTTAGAAATCAAAATGTCAGGAGCATCCCAATCCAGAAGCATTCCCTAGTGCCCATGCCCCATCCGCTGCACTGTGGCTACTACAGAGGAGACAGTGGAAAGTGTGCAATTTTTGTGCCCCCTCATCTCTCTTGTGCCCTGTGTGGCCACACCACTTGCACAGCCCAGGGGATGGCTATGCAAGATGTGTATATACGATGGTTTGTAGATAGTGTTTATCTCTCCTTGGCCAAAAGCAATACTACTACTACTACTACTATTTAGCATTTCTATAGCGCTACAAGGCATACGCAGCGCTGCACAAACATAGAAGAAAGACAGTCCCTGCTCAAAGAGCTTACAATCTAATAGACAAAAAATAAATAAAGTAAGCAAATCAAATCAATTAATGTGAATGGGAAGGAAGAGAGGAGGGTAGGTGGAGGCGAGTGGTTACAAGTGGTTACGAGTCAAAAGCAATGTTAAAGAGGTGGGCTTTCAGTCTAGATTTAAAAGTGGCCAAGGATGGGGCAAGACGTAGGGGCTCAGGAAGTTTATTCCAGGCGTAGGGTGCAGCGAGACAGAAGGCGTGGAGTTGGCAGTAGTGGAGAAGGGAACAGATAAGAAGGATTTATCCATGGAGCGGAGTGCACGGGAAGGGGTGTAGGGAAGGACGAGTGTGGAGAGATACTGGGGAGCAGCAGAGTGAATACATTTATAGGTTAGTAGAAGAAGTTTGAACAGGATGCGAAAACGGATAGGGAGCCAGTGAAGGGTCTTGAGGAGAGGGGTAGTATGAGTAAAGCGACCCTGGCGGAAGATGAGACGGGCAGCAGAGTTTTGAACCGACTGGAGAGGGGAGAGGTGACTAAGTGGGAGGCCAGCAAGAAGCAGATTGCAGTAGTCTAAACGAGAGGTGACAAGGGTGTGGATGAGGGTTTTGGTAGAGTGGTCGGAAAGAAAGGGGCGGATTTTACGGATGTTGTAAAGAAAGAAACGACAGGTCTTGGCAATCTGCTGGATATGAGCAGAGAAGGAGAGAGAAGAGTCAAAGATGACCCCAAGGTTTCGAGCTGAGGAGACAGGGAGAATGAGAGAGCCATCAACAGAAATAGAAAACGGGGGGAGCGGGGAGGTGGGTTTTGGTGGGGAAAATGAGAAGCTCGGTGGTGAGGAATGTGACTAGTAGGCTGTTGACTGTTTTAAATTAACTAGGTGTATTAAAAATAAATTTAATTATATGAAATTTTAATTTTGCCACAAATAGGAGCCACCATGTTAGAACTGTTAGTAAGTTAAAAGCAGCAATAAAGGAGTTTTCTTGCAGATGTCTTTTTATATCATTTCTAGTTCCTTAGTTCAGTTGATAATTGAGCAAACATTTGCACAAATGGTTTCATCACATGTTGTTTTCATTCTATCAAAGAAGCCATGGTCTTAGTTATTTTATCTACTGAAGTTTAGTAGGACTAGTTTATTATCTTCAAAACTGATCTGCACATACCATAAATGTGTGGTTTTCCTCCCTCTCTCCGAAACCTAGAGCCCTTTTTGACTACGACAAGACAAAAGACAGTGGCCTTCCCAGCCAAGGATTAAATTTCAAATTTGGAGACATCTTGCACGTTATCAATGCTGCCGATGATGAATGGTGGCAGGCACGACAAGTGACACTGGATGGAGAGAGTGATGAAATTGGAGTAATACCAAGCAAGCGCAGGTACACTTTGCTCATTTTCCTGTTTCCTTGAGTCATTTCATAGGTGATGTCTGAAGGATAAGAAATAAAAAATAAAAAAATAAATGAAAAATACAAAATAAAAGCACAGAAATATAAAAATATATTGAAATATGTGTATAAAAATAGAGCGGCGACGCTTTGGTTGTTGAAATTAAAAAATAGACTTTATTCATCAGTGGATAGCAGGGAGTCCCTTTCTCCTTGCTATCCACCGATGAATAAAGTCTATTTTTTAATTTCAACAACCAAAGTGTCGCCGCTCTATTTTTATACACATATTTCAATATATTTTTTTATATTTCTGTGTTTTTATTTTGTATTTTTCATTTTATTTTGTATTTTTTATTTTTTTAGTCATCTTCGCTATTTTGTTCGTTGTTGTTTCTTGTGAAGACTGGTTTCTTCTGTTTTTTTGCGCTGAAGGATAAGAAAAACATCAGTTGTAAATTGCGTTGAAAATACCTTTATTCCTAAATTTAATCTGGTACTTAGGAGGTAATTTTATAAACGTTTATTACTCATAAAACATCATTTTGCTTGCAGAAATAAGTATTATAACACCTGCATAAAAGTGTGCCCTTCTTACACAGCACTACATTTATATACATGTAGGCATTCTCAAGGGCAGAGGTACAAGATATGCTTTCATGTTGTAACATAGGTACACCAGCTTTCAAGGAAGCAGTTGTATAAAGGATCTGTTAAAAAAAAAAAAAAAATACCCAAAGAGTTCCTTCAGTACTTGGGGGGGGAGGGGGGAGGAATCTGGAAGGGAGGGGCCACTGTTGGAAACGGATACTGGGCTTGATGAACCTTCGGTCTGTCCCAGTATGGCATCACTTATATTCTCTCAGCAATGCATGTTGTCAAGGTTCAGAGCGCACAAGCACATTTTCTCAGCAGATAGACCCACAAGAATGGGAACTGAGCCTTCTAACTCCTAGCGAACTGTTGGGGGGGTGCCATGCGATATGTTCCTCTTCCTTCAGCCACAGGAAGGAGTTGAGGTTAGCTAGGATAGACAGACATATTGGTTCATCCCTAGTCCAGGAAGGAACCACTTTGTTCTTCTACACCCCCCCCCCTTCTCATGGCCACAGGTGGCTTTATCCTTCAGAAGATAGTGGATTGCATGTTCCTCCTCATTCTGATAATGTCCAACTGATTGCGTCAGCCATGGTATGGAGATCTCATCCACTTGCTGGAGGGAGAGCCATTGCCACTTCCAAGAGGTCTGGGTCTCCTGCGGCAAGACCCGGATCCCTTTTGACTTATGGCTTTTCCTTTGAGAGAAATTGTTTAAAGAGCCAGGGATATTCAGTATCAGTCATAGCAACTGTACTGAAGTCCTTTGGGTCCTCTGCATCCCTAAAATATGTCCAGGTCTTGAGGCTGTTTGTGCACTAGTGTGTAGATTGTGATCTTTTGCCTTTGCAGGTAGACTTTACATCCATTTTGGAGGAGTAGCCTAGTGGTTAGTGCAGTGGACTTTGATCCTGGGGAACTGAGTTCAATTCCCACTGCAGCTCCTTGTGACTCTGGGCAAGTCACTTAACCCTCCATTGCCCCTGGTACAAAATAAGTACCAGAATATATGTAAACCGCTTTGAATGTAGTTGCAAAAACCTCAGAAAGGCGGTATATCAAATCCCATTTCCCTTTCCCTTTTTTCAAGGAAGGCTGGATAAGGGTCTGACCATCAGTTCTCTCAAGAGCTGCCCTTTTGTGTTTCCAAGGAAAGTGAAGTGTCTCTTTGGCTTTGCATGTGGATATTATACACTCAAGCATATTCACCCTCCCTTGCGGGCAGTGGTTCCACAGTTTGGTCTTAAAGATACTATGTCAGTTCTTGTTTTAGCCTTTAGTATTACACTACTTTTAAGGACCTTACCCAGAAGATGGTTTCCTTGATGGCTATCTGCTCAACTAGGCAAGTCTTGGAATTCCAGCTCTCTCCTGTAAGGACCCTTTTTGAGATGTGAGAGATGGATAAGCACAGCTCAGGAGAGAGACCTTGAGTTATGGTGTCTGAGGATCTCAAGGTGATGAAACAGTGTGACAAGGCGGTGGCCTTGGGCAAAAGTATGCTAAGCTGCGTACAGTAGGATATAACCAGCAGAAGAAAGGAGGTGTTGATGACCCTGTACAGATCATTGGTGAGGCTCCACTTGGAGTATTGTGTTCAGTTTTGAAGGCCATTGTCTTGCTAAGGATGTAAAAAGATTTGAAGCAGTTCAGAGAGAAGTTATATGGTATGGGATTTGCGCCACAAGACACATGAGAAGAAACTTGATGACCTAAAGATATATGTCCTGGAGGAAAGGAGAGAGACAGGTGATAATGATACAGACATTAAATTATTTGAAAGGTATTAATATACAAACAAACCTTTACCTGAGATGGGAAGGTGGTAGAACTAGAGGACATGAATTGAGGTTATAGGGGGGCCGACTCAGGAATAATGTCAAGAATACCTTCTCACAGAGAGGATTGAATGCTTTCTCGGGGGAGATGGTGGAGATGAATACTAACGGAATTCAAAAATGCATGGGATAAACGCAAAGGAATCCTGCATGGAAAGAATGGAACCAAACTTAGCAGCGCTTAGATGAGAACTCCAGTAATTGAGATGCAAAGCCAGTACCAGGCAGACTTCTACAGTCTGTACCCTGACCGTGGATGGACAGATTTGGATTGGCTGGAGTGTGGCTTTGATGACAGCTTCAGTAGTAGAAGAACAAGGTCAGTGTCGGGCAGACTTCTATGGTCTGTGCCCTGAATATAGCAAGGACAAATCAAGATGAAGTATAGATATGTAGTGTCACATCATACCTTATGCTATGAGTTTATCTTGTTGGGCAGACTGGATAGACCGTACAGGTCTTTATCTGCCGTCATCTACTGTATTACTATTTATCCTTTGCAGCTGATTTCTGTTTGGCTTCACTCAGTTTCCTCTTTCTTGCCAAAGGTAGTTACACTGTTTTCATCTAAACTAGGTGGTTTCTCTTTGAACATTTCCAAGACTATCAAGTTCAGGAATAAGCCGTGCCTTTCTTAAGTTGTGTACATCAGGTCCTTTGCACTATTTGGAAGTTACTAACACCTTCAGGAAATCTGATAGACTGTCTCATTTGGTGACCTGCACAAAAGGGTACATGGCTTTTAAATCTTCCCTTATGCATTGGATTTAGTGAACAATTGAGTCTGCATACATTCTTTATCTCAAGATAGTCTCAAGCGACTTCCTGGGTGGAGACCCAGGCAGTTGTGCTGGAGGATATCTCATAGCATTCTATTAAATGTAATTAAGTGAATATAAAATGGGTACTCTTTCAAGGCATAGCTGTGGCTGGTATCTTCATGGTGACATACTGTAAAATGGGATCTACGTTGCAGACCCTTTTCTGAAATACTTGCAAAATTATGAATGTCCCAACATGATTGTCTCAGTTCTGGTTTGCGCATCTGTCAATTGTCAGTCTAAGGGTCTCGCTGCTCCAACCAGGAACCAGTCTACGATCCATCTCAATGCTGCTCTTCATACCCCTTCAGTGTCACTTCTTCAACCAGGTCTCCATCCTCTCTGCAGCCATCTTGACTCCAGCGTAGGATACTCTCTATCCAGATATAGGAGAAGCTAGTCTCAAATTCCTTCTCTCACCCACTGGAAGGTCTTTCTTTAGTCCCCTCCGTACAGTCACAGAGTCTCCTTACTTTACACAATCAGTGATCCACTTGCCCTCCTGAGCTCTTAAGGGTTGAGCCATCGTCCCCTTTTTGGGCTCAGTGGGGTTCTCCCCTTTTCTCTTCTCTATAGTCAATGTTTGTATTTCAGTTCCAGTATGCAAATCTCTCTGGTCTCCCACAGGTTCAGTTCTCATCTGTCCATGCCCAGAATTCAGGGAATCATATTAATTAGGTCTCAAATTTTAATTTTAATTAAATTTTAATTTATTTTAATTTTAGGTGGTGCCACCCCTTGCCATGTCCCACGTAGCCTTCGCTGACAGACTGCAACCACTCATTTCTCCCCGTAACAGAACATACACCCCAACACAGCATTTCTAAAATGCCACTCTGTGTCTTAGTTGTGATGGTGTTGTATGCACAATTTAGCTTTAGTTCTGAAATTCTTTATAGCCAAATTTTGTATGTTTTATTTCATTCCAGCTTAATTGTTTTAACATTTTTTTGCCTGACTTGTGTTTTATGTAGTCTTCTAATATTTTTGACAGGGTTGAGAAGAAAGAACGTGCTCGATTAAAGACTGTGAAATTCAATTCAAAAGCAAGAGGGGACAAAGGGGTAAGTACACAAGTGAATATAATAGTAGCATTACATCTTTCTATTTATGAATAAAACATTTTTGTTTCACGTGGGCTGTGTTCTTTTTCTAATAATTGAAGACTTTCATGGCCAAACGTTCCTAGTGTATTCTCCCAATGAAGCATCGACATTGCCAACCCAACATGAATATCCTGTAGAGCTCTGGCATTCCGTTACTTTTATGTGTGCAACTGAATTCATGCTATAAATACAGAGGCTGGATCGTTCAGTCAGGAAAAGGAGAGATGAATGTTTGTCTGATTATAAACTAAAACTGATAACAATTATTTCTTTTAAATGTATGAGAAAAATATGCTAGTTCAAATAATAGTCTGTCGTATCCATTCATATTTATGGAGCTCTTTATATTTCACAGGGATTCATAAGTAGCTATTGGAGATTCATGATTGGCATCCGAAAGAAGTCAACTGGATTTTCATAAATTCTACCCAAGTTTAACGAAATCAGGCGCCTGGCTTTTTAAAGCAAACCTTAAATGCTAGTGGTAATTAAGCTCCAAAGAGAAAAGAAGCCTCTTGAGGTTCTGTAGAATCATAGCTTGGAAGTTGAAATGTAAACACGGGCAATCTGGTTGAGGTCTGGATTCATTTTAACTACTTGGCAATATCTGTATCTTGAATATGCCAGCTGGTGGGGTCTTTTCTTCACAACAAGGTTCCATGTATTCATAAACACTCCCATTATCCTCAGACAACGATGGTCTTTTTTTCCCCTCATTAAAGATGAGTGCTGCTTCATCTCTGGCATTTAGTTCCATGAGAACTAATATGAAGTGTCTGACAAGAGAGAGCCATAGTCCTGAGGTATAGTCCATGCAAAATGCATATTCAGGTCTGCTTGCTTTGTATCTCAATTCTCAGAATCCCAATTGCTGACTTCCTTGTCATCTGTACCAGTCCAGTCCAAACTAATGGATTCTGTCCATCTACCAGCAGATGGAGACAGAGAAAAGTAGTTCCAAATAATTTGCTCCTTAAGGGTATTGTGCAGCCTAGATTGTTCAGTATTTTCCCTGTCTCCGAGCAGATGGTAGTTGAATCATGCAGCTCCTTCTTGGTGTTGGTCTTGTAGCTCCTGAACTGGTTTCTTATCGGTGTCAGTTGAGCAGGGGGTTACTGCTGGATGAATTTGCTTTTTTTTTTCTCTGAGATTCCTGCTTTGAGCTAGATGACTCCTGGTGGTTCTGGGTTCCCCATCTTCCCAGCTGGGGTGACACTCAGTGGAGCTGCGTCACTTCCCCCCACCCCCCCCCCCCCCCACCCCCAGCTGTCCTCCTTCCTTGGGTTGTGCCTATAAGGAGTGAAATGAGGCAGACGAACAGGATTAGACAGGCACTGCTCTGTATGGAGTAACAAAAAAACAAAAGGCTGTATACTGTCAACCAGGAAGTATTCCCTTTCTGTTAATGCCTTTCCATTGGAAAAGGAGAAGAGTGAGAACAATCAGGCTCTTCAGTAACAGACCAAAGATGCTCAACGTAGATATTAAAATTTAATAAAGGATGACTCAACACGGTACCATGTTTCGGCATTGAAAGTGCCTTCTTCAGGAGTCTTGGTAAACATGTCTAACAATCCTTAATAGTAATGTCTTCAGAAATAAATTTTAATAAGTTAAATGTCTTTAAAAAGACCTTTTTAGGCGTTGTAAGTAATGTCATTTGTCGCATACAATGAGGTACTGACCTTCATTAAACACCGGTCAGACAGCACACCCTAATGCAAGCAAAAAGCAAGCACAGGGCAGATAGTTTTTAAGATTAAGTTTGTGGTTAAAATGAATTTTTATAATTTAGAACTTTTTCTCCAGCTCATTGTGTGCATCCAGCTTAATAGAGCTGGGTTGTGGCACTAGAAATCTTCATCCATTACTTCCTGAGGATTTCTTCCTTCTCCCACTTTATACACCTTGCAAAGTAGCTCAACCCATTTGTTGCAGTGACAGGCCCTTCTTAGAGCCACACACCATGATCTCTCAACCTGGCCACTGTGTATTTCCGTAGTGCAGCGATGGGATGTCCCCTCTGACCCTTAGGTGCTGTGATTGCTGCCTCTGCCACATCTCCAGCTTTAGCTGATGTAGCAAGTTGAGGATACTTGGCAAAGAAACAGGATGTATGTATGTATGCTCCTGCTGTTTCTCTTAATCCTGAGCTAGCAATCCTACTACTATTACTACTACTACTTATTTCTGTAGCGCTATAAGACAAATGCAGCGCTGTAATCTTGAACATGAAGAGACAGTCCCTGCTTGACAGAGCTTGCAATCTAATCAGGACAGACTAACAGGACAAATAAGGAAATTACTTAAGGTGAGAATGATAAAACAGACATGGGTACTGAACAAGTGAGCAGGAGTTAGGAGTTAAAAGCAACCTCAAAAAGGTGAGCTTTTAGCCTAGATTTGAAGACGGCCAGAGATGGAACTTGACATTCTGGCTCAGGCAATCTATTCCAGAGATATGGTGCAGCAAGATAAAAGGAACGCACTTGTAAGTCAATAAGAGGAGTTTGAACTGTATTCGGAAAACGGATAGGGAGCCAATGAAGTGATTTGAGAGGGCTAATATGAGCATAGCAACACTAGCGGAATATAAGTCGTGCAGCAGAATTTTGAACAGATTGAAGGGGAGAGAGATGCCTTACGGGGAGACCTGTGAGAAGCAAGTTGCAATAGTCTAAGCAAGAGGTGGTAAGAGTGTGGATAAGGGTTCTGGTAGTGTGCTCAGAAAGGAGGGGGCAAATTTTGGTGGTGATTTAGAGAAAGAAACGACAGGTTTTAGCAGTCTGTTGGATATGTGCAGAGAAAGAGGAAGGAGTCGAAGATGACCCCAAGGTTACAAGCTGATGAGACGGGGAGGATGAGAGTGTTACCCACAGACATTCAGAATGCGGGAAGAAGAGAGCTGGGTTTAGGGGGAAAGATAAGAAGCTCAGTCTTGGTCATCTTTAGTTTCAAAGGGTGGTGAGACATCCAGGCAGCAGTGTCAGACAGGCAGACTGATTTGGGCCTGGATTCCTGCTGAAATTTCTGGTGTGAAGAGGTAGATCTGGGAGTCGTCAGCATAAAGATGATACTGAAAACCATGGTATGAGAACAGCACCAAGGGAAGAAGTATAGATGGAGAAAAGAAGAGGACCCAAGACAGCGCCCTGAGGTACACCAACTGGGATAGAAGTAGAGGAAGCTCCACCAGAGTATAACTAAAAGTGCAATGAAAGAGATAAGAAGAAAACCAGGAAAGAACAGAACCCTGAAATCCAAGTGAGGACGGTGTATCAAGGAGAGTAGACAATGATCAACAGTGTCAAAAGCAGCAGATGAGGATAGAATATAGACCTTTGTATTTTGTTTTTCACCTAGCAGTTTTCTTCTGCTACTTTGGGCTTCAAGCTCAATAGGACTGGGCCTTTGCTGGGCTACGACACCATGAGCATTTATTTGCAGCTAGCCAAGGAGTTTTCCTCTTTAGTTATTTCCCTCTCATTGTAGCCCAGTCATTGAAGTGATAGGCATTCCCTTCCTTAAACTCAAGTCTGGTCAGCAAGTTTCAACGTTAAGCAATATCCAAGACTCTCTTCTCCGCAGAATGTCCAGCTCAACCAGCCAAGGAAGCAGAAATCAGACCTGGGATTCAATGCCAGATTTTCTGCTTGGCAGTGCACAGTACTTCCCAGTGGGCTAGCCAGTAATGCTTCATTTGTGACTTCATAATCACCTTGCAGCACTGGATTGTAACATAGGAAGATTTTAATGGGTGTAGGGTATGTGCTGTGTACACTTTGATGTATTACACAATGCTTACATTTTTCTCTAAAACAGAATATAATTGAAATATTATTAAATCTACAAAACAATATTGCGATGTTTTTTTGCTCACAGGTGGAGTTTGACAGTCTTTTCTCCTTTTAAATGTCCATTTGGAAAGTGCTCCTAGAGCATGGTTTTCTGAGAGGGAAAGACAGGGTAAATCAAAGCTGCTAAGAAGGGAGATCACACAAGGTTTTTGTTTCTCTAAATTAAAAAAAACAAACAAACCTTACATAGATAAACACGCATGCATGTTCACAAACATTGTTCTTTTTTTCTAAAAGGCATCAAGTATTGTATGGCCAAACTGTAGCAAATGTTAACTTAATAAAAATATATTTGACTGAATGAAGTATTTTGGGGTTAGTATGCGATCAGATTGCAGTTGAATAGTATGCCTCACTATTCCCTTATGGGCCCAGAGAAAATGATACAGTGCATCCTATGAAAGGATGAGCATTTTGGATATGTAAATATTTGTAGCAGATTTTTGTGACTTGAAATGTTAATGCACTGTGTTATTTATCTGGACAAGATAATTGCATGTTGTAACTTGTCTACCGCAAAACTGTAAAGTTAACTGAATTAACTGTGTATTTGGGTCCAAGTTTGACTATAACCAAATTCGTACACAATCACTGTGTACTAACTAAGCACCAAAAATATGCATGAATTACTGAGTGAAGAAACAAAATACGCTTGCCATTGATGTAGAACTGCATTCCTTTTTTCCCTAACACTTTTCTTTCATTTACTCTACTAATAATCCCTACATATGCATTGCGCTTTGCTTAAGCAGCTTTTTTTTAGTGATTCAGTTTCTCTTAGATTCCTGTTTCTATGCATATTTAGTAACTTTTGCATGATGTGTTGCCACTGCTTTGAGACAATATCAAATTCTACGATTCTTAAATATTAGTCACTGATGAAATAGAATTGAGGCCTTAAGTGCCTAATTGATGTATGAAAGCTATTAAAATGAAAATCTGTGATCATAAGTACATAAGTATTGCCATACTGGGAAAGACCAAAGGTCCATCGAGCCCAGCATCCTGTTTCCAACAGTGGCCAATCCAGGACACAAATACCTGGCAAGATCCCAAAAATGTACAAAACATTTTATACTGCTTATCCCAGAAATAGTGGATTTTCCCCAAGTCCATTTAATAACGGTCTGTGGACTTTTTCTTTAGGAAGCCGTCCAAACCTTTTTAAAACTCCGCTAAGCTAACCGCCTTTACCACATTCTCTGGCAACGAATTCCAGATTTTAATTACACGTTGAGTGAAGAAACATTTTCTCCGATTCGATTTAAATTTACTACATTGTAGCTTCATCGCATGCCTCCTAGTCCTAGTATTTTTGGAAAGCGTGAACATATGTACTTCCACGCCGGGACTGGCAGTCATATTACTGAAGTGAGATACTGAGGCCTGGGGAAGGGGGTGAGGAGGGTCTATCATAAACTGAAGATATGACTCCTTATGGCAGGGTGTTTGGTTCAGCCTCACATGAGTCCTGGTTCTTGCCCTGCAGAAAATCTCAAATGTCCATGTGGCTGTCAGTGGAATTAGGATGAAAACAAGGAAGAAAATAAAATATAAATTCTTTTGTTACTGAAACAGAGAAACTGAACCTAGCATTGCTTGAGAAACAAGAGGGATCTTTTTTTTCTTTTTCACTTTGCTTGTACTGCTTTTATTTGCAATGGGCTGTGGCTGATCTGTCATTTTAGTGGGCAGTTTGTATAAAGGGTTTGGTGGTAATTCTAATTGGTTTAATAGCTCCAACAAATATTTTCTGTCTGGCCTATTTTGTGGTATCTAAGACAAACTGTTATAAGCCTCTGTCTCCTCTTTAAACTTATTTTAATTTTTAAATTAAACAATTTCAATTTTTTGTTTTTATTTGCTGTGGAACTGACTCTGACCGTTATGCATGCGTTGTATAAAACAGTTAAGTATCTCATAATCAGATTTTGAGAGATTCACATAAGGGATTGATTATACTTCAGAATTCATAAATAAAGTTGAATTTCACATAATCTATTACAGCCTAATATTACACAATAAAAGGACCAGAGCACCATTGTCCCCAATTAAAGCAAATACTTCAGAAGGCAATTGTTCTGTAGTAATGTCTTTTCAGAATTGTTCATATTTTGCTGCTCCAATTTAATTGATAATGCAATTTCTATACCATTATTTCTGTAGAGTTGCTGGAAAGGGCAGTATTCAGCAGAAATACTATACAGATTTCAGTGACAGAGGTAGCTGGCATCTTATAGACTAGCGGCAAATGAGGTGAACTCTAGTCCTCAAAAGATCATCTCTCAATAAATGGTTAGTCTACAAGGTGTTGCCTGCCTCTATCATTTTTGTTACATCACACTAACTTGACTACCCCCATACAGGGCCGCCGAGAGAGGGGGCAGGGGGAGCAAGATTTCCCCTCGGGCCCGGCCTCCAAGGGGGTCTCTCCTGTTCCTGACGGGACCCGGGTGATCGCGTCCCGACAGGAACAGGAGAGAGAAAACTCTGGTGCCAGGTTCCCCTTAGAGGCGGGGGAGGGGCAGAGACAGGGCTTCGGGGCATCTGGTTTGGCTGGCGGGGGTCCCCAAGCCCCGATAGCAGAAGCCTTCCTCCAGCGCTGTTCTCCGCTGCATTTTGCCTGCCCTGCATGCACGATGTCAGGGGGAAAGCAGCCGCAGGGCAGGCAGTGCAGCGGAGAACAGCGCTGGAGGAAGGCTTCTGCTATCGGGGCTTGGGGACCCCCGCCAGCCAAACCAGATGCCCCGAAGCTCTGTCTCTGCTCCTCCCCAGCCTCTAAGGGGGGGGGGGGGCTGGCGCCGGAGATTTCTCTCTCCTGCTCCTGTCTGGACGCGGTCACCTGGGTCCCGTCAGGAGCAGGAGAGAGACAGACCCCCCCCCCCCCCACACACACACACACACTTTGGGCTCTGCCCCTCCCCCCCCCCCCCCCCCCAATTTTGTGTTCTGTCTATGCGGCGGTCCGAGGGAGGGCAGCAGCAGTCCTTGGGGGGGGGGGGGACATGGCTCGGTCTCTTGGCGGCCCTGCCCCCATAAGGCCTACGTGGATTTGGAATATTTCCTCCTCTTTTGTATCTACACCAACAAAAATGTGCAGTCATTTCTTGAGTACCTCCAGAGAGCCAAGAAAAAAAAAATAAGTAAAGAGCTTATTGTGAACACCAAGATTTATCTATCTCTGCGCAAGAGTAGGAAAGATAGGATAGGTGGACAGGGACAGAAATCCTTACCTTAATCACCACAACCAGTGCAAGTATATGTACAATCCAGTCATAACACACTTAAAAACAAAGTACATTGTTTTTACTACCTGTGTGTTATGATTGGATTGTACATATGTCATTGAGCACAAGATTGAGCAACGTGTATTCACTACTAGGATAGAGACATGGAAAACACAGAAACCTAGCACAATAGCTATTGCACATGAATGAGCCTTGCATAGTTTGTTACTATTGTATAGAAACGCACTTTTGGGTAATATATATATGCTAATGATACTGTCATGTACATTATGGGTGTGCAACTCTGCTCCTTGGAAGCCCCAAAACAATCAGGTTTTCAGAATAACACTGATTAATGTTTCACAATTGATTAGCATACTAAGCAAATAGTGTTCATGCAATTATTTTATGCAAATGCATTAAAGATACCCTTAAAATATGATTGATTTTGGGCCCCCAAGAGCTAGGGTAGCCCACTCCAATATATATGCAAATATCAATATTTATTTGAAGTATGGAAGTGTGTGTAGAAACAGTATTCTCCGTACCTACACATGCACAAAATCAGACTACAGTGATACTGTATAAAAACTATGCCCAAACTTTTATCATTTTGAAGTAAATAATATGCCACTTCTGGCTTCAGGAGCTGCAAAGCCAATTATTGTGGTATATACTAAGCCTTTTAATCTGCTTTAATGCTCACACAGAAAATTGTAAAATGATTACTGAACACCGATCCTAATGTATTCTACATGATTTTCATAAACTAGGCTTCCTTTCTCACCAAACACTAATAAATGCATACTTTGGTGAACAGACAAAAATCTAGGAGTCAAGGAAAGGACATAAATGACTTTAGGGTCACTTACCTGGTTGTACAGGGCAATGAAAGTAAGAGAAAAAGGTCATTTGGAGTTTAGTATCCATAGGAGTGGAGGAGTGACCTAGTGGTGAGAGCACCGGTCTTGAAATCCAGAGGTGGCCAGTTCAAATCCCACTGCTGCCTCAGGTACAAACTTAGACCGAGCCCTCCAGGAACAGAAATATCCAGAGTACCTGAATGTAACTCACCTTGACCTACCACTGAAAAGGTGTGAGCAAAATCCAAATAAATAGTCACCTCTGTGAGGGACATGTCATAAATCCCTAGGCTGAAATCACAGGACACTACATTTCTGCTGAATAAAGCTCTACATCCTAAATTATTGCAAATTAAAAAAAAAATTAAACTACTAGTGCACAAATAATCAAATTATTCTGTCCAATTGAATATTATGAAAAAGTAAAGGCTGACCCAAGAACTATTAGCTGTGCAATTTGGCTAAACAAACACAAGGAGATGATGTATGTCAGCTGACTAGGATCAGGGCCGGTCCTAGGGTCTCTGGCGCCCCCCTGCAGACTGAGTTGGCGCCCCTGCCCCCCCAGCATCTCCTTTCTCTCTTCTCCCACCCTGCCCCTGTCCAGCGATTCTCCTTCGCCCCCATCCCCCGCTACCCTTGGTGCTTTAAATCTTTAATTTACCTCTGTTCCAGCAGCCACGTCATTTGAAAGCCTTGCCCCGTCTCTAGCCTTCCATCCCTTCGTGAGTTCGTTCTGCAGACTCCCTGTGCCCATACGCCAAGCACCCTCACTGTCCATCTTCAAATCTCTACTCAAAACCCACCTCTTCAATGTCACTTTCGGAACCTAACATTGTACCTAGTAACCAAGACTGTTCCAACTATTGATTGTCTGCTCTCCTTGTCCGTCTTGTCCTCTAGATTGTAAGCTCCTTTGAGCAGGGACCGTCATTCTTTGTTTATTGTACAGCGCTGCGTAACCCTAGTAGCACTCTATAAATGTCAAATAGTAATAGTAGTAGCAGTCCCGCCCTCGAGCAAATGACATCAGAAGGCGGGACTGCGGAACGAACTCACGAAGGGATTGAAGGCTAGAGACGGGGCAGGGCTTTCAAATGATGCGGCTGCTGGAACAGAGGTAAATTAAAGATTTAAAGCACCAAGGGCGGCGCGGTATGGTGGCGCAGCGGCGCCCTTGAAGGCAGGCACCCCCCTGCGGCGCTTACCGGGTTTGACCGGCCCTGACTAGGATTAAAGCTTTAGTTTGTTGGAAACAAGAAATTTGTAAATGAATGATTAGTCAAGATATGTTTCAAATCTTGGACATACCCTCTAAGAAGTCCTTTATTTAAAAAAAAAGATTCCAAATTCAACTTTTGTTTACTAGATCAAATTGCTTAGTCTAAATCCAGAATGTCTAGTGCCTTATTTCCCATGTTGGATTAAATTTAAATTAAATTACAGACTGCATAACCTGGTTACATGAGTCAGCTTTCACCAAGCTTCTGGTGCTCAGCATTTGTACACACAGACATTAGACATCCCTTTGTTTTGCCCCTCCCTCCTCTTCTTCAGCAGTCATTCAATGACAAGCGTAAAAAGAACCTCTTTTCCCGAAAATTTTCCTTCTACAAGAACAAGGACCAGAGTGAGCAGGAAACCAGTGATGTTGACCGTAAGTATGTGCCATCCAGTGGGCAAAAGACAAAACTCTAGGCAGCCTGCGAGTTTTTGCAGTAGGGTGTTACCTTGGAGACCGTTTCAAGAGCTGCAACAGGTATATAGAATGCCAAAAGTTACTCCTTAATATCAACAAGCCCATCCGGTTTATATGTTTTTACAGTGCACTTTTTTTTGTTTGTGTAATGCTATGGTGAATTGCACTGTATAAATGGGGTATTACTGTGCGAACTTGCAATCCACACTTACGGAAAAAGGTGCACAGTACTCTAAAAGCTAGTCAAAGAACGCATGTAGCTCATTGTAACCAGTTACTTTCCATGCAGTTTGCGGCAATTATTTTATTCTAAATACTGTTTTTCTCTTAATCAGGAGAACTTTTGTAATCCTGGTTTATTTCTCTAAGAAGAAAAAAATTTAAACATAAGCAATTTTTGCTGTAATAAAACCTACTCGGATTACACTATTGTGAACTGCTGTAATGCAACACAGTTGGTTATGCTGAAGCTACTGGCTCTTTCTGAATGTTGCTGTCTGAGTTAATTTTTGAGGACGTTTTAAATACCAGACCTGCAGCACTCTTGAAACTCTCTTATTGTAGCACCTGTGCTATGTATTACTTACAACTATTTTCTTTGTGATTATCTTTTTATTGCTTGCTTTCTGGGGACTACTCTGCAGGAGATCCCTGACGACATGGGTTCAAAAGGCCTGAGTAAGTGACCAAATAACCCTCCTCAGCTACATACCTTCTAGTTTTGGTTTTGTTTCCTTTTTTTTTTTTTTTTTTTTTTCCAGTCAGCTATAAACTTCTCTTAATACCCTAATGGTACTAGAAGGTTGATGATTTTCAAATTTCTTCTCCTTTTTCAGCTTTTTCCATTTCTAACATTTTTAATTTGTTTTCCGTTAGCTTAATATTTTGGTTTATGAGACCTATGTGTGATCATGCCTCTTTAATACAATTGCATGAATTTGACTGAAATTATCTGCAATCATAGAATAACCAGACAGGAATTTAGTACTGAGAGCACATCAGGGGCTCGGATGCACCTTGACAGCACTGCATGGAGGGAACAGGCTGGGCTTCTGTTGTCCTGTGTCGCTCTATTCAGTGGGTAGCGGCAGCGATTCCCACACTCTGCCTGCCACTAACCCGGAAGCCTCTCCTCTGCGTCCATCCCCTCGCAATTTCCTGTTTCTCTGCCTAGGTGGCGGGACACAACAGAAGAGAAGCTTCCGGGTTAGCGGCAGGTAACATGTGGGAATCGCTGTCGCTACCTGGGACCCATTGAAGCAAGAGGGTCAGAGGGAGAGTTGTGGGGTGAGGGAAGGAATGAAGGAGAGATGCATAGGGGGGGGGAAAGGGAGAGGGAGAATTGTTGGATTATGGGGTGGATGGCAGGACGGAGGAGATGCAACAAAGGAGAAAGGGAGAGAGAGATACTGCATGGAGAGAAGCATGAGAGGGAGAAATGTTGGACATAGGGTTGAAGGGCAGGGAAAGATGGTGCATAGGGGAGAGAGGGAGAAATATTTGGCATGATAGTGAAGGGGAGAAAGGGAGAGAGCACAAGGGAGGGGGTGAGGGAGAAATGTTGGGCATGGGGTGGAGGGAAACAAGGGAGAGATGCAGAGGGAAGAGGAAGGGATACTGCATGGAGAGGGGCTAGAGAGGGAGAAATGTTGGACATGGGGTGGCGGGGAGAGAGAGATGGTTCTTGGGGGAGAAAGGGAGAAATATTGGGTATGAAGGTGTGGAGGGGAGGAAGGGAGAGATATTGCACCTGGGACACAAGGAAGGGAGAGAGAGAGATGGTGGGGATGAAGGGGGGAAAGACATACAGGAGGGGAGGGGAGAAAGAAGGAGATGTTGAATCCAGGAGCAGAACAAAGTGATAGAGATACCAGACAATAGGAGTGAGGGAAGAGCGGGAGAAATGCTGGACCATGGGGGAGAGGGCAGAAGGGAAGAGAAAAGGGACAGGGAGATGAGGCTATGGGGAGGGGAGAAAGAGGAAGCAGATGCTGGGCTAGAAGAGTGGAGGGAGGAAGATGCTGGGAATGGTGCAGATCATTCTTGTGAAATAAAGTTGAAATCGGTCAACATTTACAAATACCAGTACATACCTATATACTGCCATCCTCCCCTAGATGGGTCTGGTGTGTTTTACAGCATTTCAAAGAATCCAAATAAAATAAAAATACACACTTACAATACAGCAAATTCAGTTAAAACTTCTATAAAACTTCCAATAAGACTTTAAATGAACAAATAAGTCTTCATTTTCCTATAAAAGGAAAAATAGCTGATATCTGTCCTAATGTCTATTGGGAATGCATTCCAGTAAGAAATCATCTGAAAAAATGGTTAAGGAAACAAACTCTCTTCAGAACTACTAGACGTAGTATCAATAAATTATATAACTGCTCTGAAAATCTACCGAAGGGAACACAAACCAGATCAATGATTAAAGACGAAGTGTGCCTATAATTAGCCTGAAAAAAAAACAACAAATAGTGATTTATAGAAGCCAATGCAACTAGGTTCTATAAGATGAAATACTGTCATGTCTCTTAAGATTAAAGATCAACCTAATAGCTGTGTTCTGGATCAATTACAATTTGCTCAATAACTTGAGAGATAAGTTCAAATAGAGTACGTTATGATAATCTTAAGTGCCGTAGGATTAGCATTTAAACAAGAAAGGTGTAAGCAGACAAGGTGTCTTACCTTAAAAATAGGTTTCTTCCATAATTGTCCTTTGAGTTGCAGATTAGTCAAAGATGAGTCAACATTTTTTTCCGAGCACTCTTGCTTTGGTTTCGAAAGGAAACTTAATGTCCTTCATTAATACAATCTCTTTAGGGACCACAAAATCTTAGGTTTATTAGGATTTAATTTCAGCAGATTCATGAAAGCCTAGATCTGAATCTTTATCATACAGAGGGATAACCTATCCATAGTGTCTTGTATATTCTAGTCTCAGGCAAAGATCTCTGTAGTTCTCACAACCTTCCAGAGCAGTTTCATTAATTCATAGCTAGAGGGGCAGCTTGATTCAGGCAGAGTGTCAGTGGTGTCCATCCATTTTCACTTTACAGTGAGTGACTTGATGACGACCCAAGAGATATTCAAACACACTGAAATTTTCTTACAGCTTTTCCCCCAATTAGCACCAGCCATTTTGTAGTGGTCACATGACAGATTATCTCGCTTCAGTATAACCTCAGTGTCTTTCTCTTTGCTATAGATGTATTTGTAAAGTATTTCAGTTCAAAGAAAACAAACCTGAATAAGAATGGTACAGTGTTCTGGTACAGTATTCTTATACTGGTGTAATGCATAATGCATGTCAATGAATTTTTTTGGTAAATTGTGGTAGCTGAATTGTATACAAGTGTTATGTATATATCTTACAAACAGAAAATAACTTTTGAGTAGTAAGTGGATATGTTGCTGTTGCTCCCAAAACTGATTATGCAATTGGAGTTGGCAATTGCCCTTTAATGAGTTATGCATAAATTTGATCCTGTTTTGCATTGTCTAGTTAATTGATTTTTTTTTAATGTATTTCTTCTTGTTTAGTGTAATTCTATTTCTGGATATTTTTTAAAAATCCTTTGTCAAGGATCCTACTTAACTATACTTTAATCTTCCTTTTGTGATTATTTTCCACATCATTTTATATCATAGGTGTGAGAAAGTTTATAGATAACATTCTAATTATGCAGTAAATCTTAGCATCAGTCTAGGTAAAATATTGCAAGGAGAAAAAAGTTAGGTAGTAATTTTTACACCTGATGATCTTGATTGCTTCATGACTGTTGGGAAAATGTCAGGTATATTATCACTTGTATACAGAAAACAGTACAATGACACAAGCTTATATCTGTAAAACAAATACTTGCACACCATTCACCATGCAACAACACTAAATGCAATCCTATATAATAATTCTCACCTCCAATGTTCTGACTTGCCTGGGACCGTGGCTCATTCCTAGTTGGTCAGGGCGGCTCCGTAGATCAGGCTGACATCACCGTAGCCATTATGATGTCAACTTCAGAACCCGGGGGAGGGGGGGGGAAACATGCCTCACAGCTGATCCAGGTCCAGAGGAGGATCACTGGACATGGGTGGCTGGAGGGGGGGCAGGGGAGAGAGGAGGGTCGCTGGACATGGGTGGCTGGAGGGGGGCAGGGGAGAGAGGAGGGTCGCTGGACATGGGTGGCTTTAGGGGGGGCAGGGGAGAGAGGAGGGTCGCTGGACATGGGTGGCTGGGGGGGGCAGGGGAGAGAGGAGGGTCGCTGGACATGGGTGGCTGGGGGGACAGGGGAGAGAGGAGGGTCGCTGGACATGGGTGGCTGGGGGGGGGCAGGGGAGAGAGGAGGGTCACTGGAGGGGGGGCAGGGGAGAGAGGAGGGTCGCTGGACACGGGTAGCTGGAGGGGAGCCGAGGAAAACCTTGCTAGCGCCCGTTTCATTTGTGTCAGAAACGGGCCTTTTTTACTAGTAATAAAATAATTCAGAAGCATTTCCTTTACATAAGTTATGTCCTTTTCTGCTTGAGCAATTTCATGTGTTCATTACCTGTTTTCCTTTGACACTGTTTTTCTGAAGACAGATTCAGTAATCATACAGGTGGAGGAGCATGCAATGATGCTCAGTGGCAAGCAGAGTAACATGACCCACTAGTGTGGCTAGTGATTGCCTTTCTTCAAACAACACCTGCAAAAAAAATGAGCAACTTTAATTTCTCTGAAAACACACAGATTCACTAGTCACAAATGGGTAATGTCACTGTGCTAGGACCAGTGTGTGGTCCTGCGACTAAGAACACCTGCTAATGGTAAAGTAAGACAATTTACCGTATTTTGCAGGAGGAAATTGGTCTCTCTGTTTCCAGTTTTGTTTTCTCAGTCTATAGACTCGGTAATTGAGCAGAGCATTAAAAAAAAGTGTATATGGTCTGTAATAAAATATTTACATGAATAGACTGGACACGCTCCCTTGAAATGCATGATGCCTTTTCTAAGAATTGTGATTATCTTTTCAATCTATTTATGTTAATTTCTGTTGCTTTTGAACTTGTATCATTTTATGTTCTCCTCATATTTCCATTATGTTGCTATTTCAGAGCATGTAACATCTAATGCCAGTGATAGTGAAAGTAGTTACCGTAAGTGTTTTCAGTTCTTTGTTTTTTTTCATTTAAATCCCAAGTTAATGCATTTTTGTTGGGGTTTTTTTTTATTTTCACATCCCTAATGCAAAAAAAGAGCATTGATTCTCTTGTTCCAGGAAGATCAACTGGTCTTTTGAAAAGCCACCTTGACAATTGGACATTTAAAATTATAATATAGACGTTTAATACATTTTCAAAGCACCGAGTTAATTAAATACAGCCATCGATAAAAGAAGTGGCTCATGTTGTGTGGTTTTGCAGTGGAGAGTTCTGAACTTTGGTCATGGTGTGGCCTAATTATCAAATTGTGATAACATGCTATGCATTAATGCACACATATAACATAGTAGATGACGGCAGAAAAAGACCTGCACGGTCCATCCAGTCTGCCCAAGAAGATAAATTCATATGTGCTACTTTTTTATTTGTACTGTCCTCTTCAGGGCACAGACTGTATAAGTCTGCCCAGCACTATCCCCGCCTCCCAACCACCAGCCCCGCCTCCCACCACCGGCTCTGGCACAGACCGTATAAGTCTGCCCAGCACTATCCCCGCCACCCAACCACCAGCCCCGGCACAGACTGTATAAGTCTGCCCAGCACTATCCCTGCCTCCCACCACCGGCTCTGGCACAGACCGTATAAGTCTGCCCAGCACTATCCCCGCCTCCCAACTACCAGTCCCGCCTCCCACCACCAGCTCTGGCACAGACCGTATAAGTCTGCCCAGCACTATCCCCGCTTCCCAACTACCAGTCCCGCCTCCCACCACCAGCTCTGGCACAGACCGTATAAGTCTGGCCAGCCCTATCCTCGCCTCCCAACCACCAGCCCCGCCTCCCACCACCGGCTCTGGCACAGACCGTATAAGTCTGCCCAGCACTATCCCTGCCTCCCAACTACCAGTCCCGCCTCCCACCACCAGCTCTGGCACAGACCGTATAAGTCTGCCCAGCACTATCCCCGCCACCCAACCACCAGCCCCGGCACAGACCGTATAAGTCTGCCCAGCACTATCCCTGCCTCCCACCACCGGCTCTGGTACAGACCGTATAAGTCTCATTAGTAAGTAGGTCTCATTAATCTCATTTGGACCTATTTAAAATAAATCATGTATTAACACACAAACTATGGAACTTTGGAAGGCTAAGTGCTTTGAAAATGAGCCCCAAAAGCATGTCTTGTATTTTGACAAACAGGCTCGCTAATATTTAAATCACTTATCCTAAACCTGTAACTGAACACCTCAAGCAATGTGATATTCAAATTGAGTTTTAGAATTATTATATGGATGTGTTCTTTTTTCGTGCTTTGATAAATGTGCACACCTCCAGCCTAGTTCATAATTGTTTCTCTTTGAAAAATTACTCAAATGATCATACTAATATTTATAAATTAATACTTCTGAATTTTTCTTCACCAGTGGATTTTTTAAAATTTAGTAAGAGACATTTATGATACGTATTATATTTGGAAAATTATTTATAAAGTACTGACAAAGCTGATATTTCCTTTCAGCTTTCAGAAGTATTTTTCATTATAATTTAACCTCAGAAGCTCAGCCTGTGGAGTCACCACTATGGATTGGCGATTAACATAATAAATATTTGGAAAAAGAAAAAAAAGTAAAAACATTTGTAAAAAGGAGGTTTTTTTAGACCCATGAGGATGTTCGCCCAGCCATACTGCTAAATCATAGACTCCACAGGCTGAGCTTCTGAGGTCTTTTCCTCCCATAATATAACATAATCAGTGATAAAAGTAAAGTTGGAAATGCTTGCTATTATTGCAATATGAAGTATTCATATAAGCAAGGCAGCCAAAACTAATTTTCAACTCATTATAATTTGACCAATACTGCCAGATAACAATGTAAATGAGTGTGTTCTCTTTCTGAATTTAAATGCATATTTTATCTCTTAATATGTTACTACTCTGTGTGATTAATGTGCACTGCTGTGTTAAGTACGCCTCATTAAGGGGGTCTTTTACAAAGGCACACTATTGTTTTTAACAGATGCTAAAAATTCACGTGCGCTAAATGCTAAGATGCCCATATGAATATAATGGAAGTCTTAGCGTTTGTTGCACGCTAATTTTTAGCGTACCTTTGTAAAAGGGGCCCTAGACTATTTGTTTATCAGAATCATCCTTGGACCAACAGAACCAGTTTGCTAGAAGGATGTAGAGCGAGTCAGAAGGAGCTAAATCTGTCAGAAACTGATTTCAAACTTAGGAAAATGCCTGGAATTGTGGAAAGAATGAATTGTGTAACTGCTTTTTGCATAAACTGATCACAGTAAAAGCGTCTTGTTTAGATTTCATTCACCCTCACTTCTAAACCAATCCCATCTTTTATTAAACTTCTACTTTTGATAAAGCAGCGCTTGCAAGCATATCAATGTCTTTTTCTACTCTGTGGCAGCCAAGGTGACTTCAGAGGAATCTAGAATCCTCCTAGGTTGCAATCATTTTTAAAGTCATCTAAACATTGATTTATCTGTTTACTAGCCGTTAAGCCCGTTAAAACGGGCGCGTATTGGAATGTTTTTTTTCCCAAGGCCCCCCTCCCGTTGCAGCTGCAAGGCCCCCTGCCATCCTCCTTCCCTACCAGCTCCAAGGACCCCTCTGTCCCTCCCTCCCAGCTCCAAGGCTCCAGTCCTCCCCCCTTCCCAGCTGCAAGGCCCCAGGCCCCCCCCAGCTCCCAAGGCCCCCTTCCCTCTCTCCCAGTTCCAAGGCCCCCTGCTCTCCCTCACAACTGTAAGGGGCCCCATTCCCTCACAACTGTAAGGGGCCCCCTGCCCTCCCTCCCAGTTCCAAGGCCCCCTCCCCCCCCGTGCCTTCTTCCCAGCCAGCTGGAAGGCCCCCTTCAGTCCAGCCCTCCCAGCTCCAAGGCCCCCCTCCTTCTGAGACCTCCCATGTCCCCTCCCCCCCCCCAAGGTAGCCGCTACCGCCCCCCCCCCCCACCCCGGAGTCGCCCCCGCCCCCCCTTCACCCGGCACGAGCCCTATCTTCGTTATTCAACTTACAGCCGCGCCAAAACAGCAGCAAACAGCAGCTCCCGTTGGCCTTCCTTCACTGCCTGTGCCTTGCCCTCGTGTGATGTCACGTCGGCGAGGGCGGGGCACAGGCAGGGAAGGAAGGCCGACGGGAGCTGAAGCTGAGCTGCTTGCTGCTGTTTCGGCGCTGCTGTAAGTTGAATAACGAAGAGAGGGCCTGGGCCGGGTGAAGGGGGGGGGCGGTAGCGGCTACCTTGGGGGGGGGGAGAGCGGTAGCGACATCAGCGGTTCCCTCCCTCCCCTTCCGTGCAGTTTCCCTCTCTGTCCCGCCCCCCTCCCCCTGTCATCACATCTTGACGCGGGGGCGGGACAGAGAGGGAAGTCTCTACTGCGCATTTGCAGGTGAGTCGGTCACTTGCCATTTATAGGTTTGATAAACACTTTATTACCTGTCAATCTAGTGGGTACAAACTAACATAAAAACAAACACACAAAACCAACTCATAATTCGCCAGCCCACCCTACTGCGCTAAAATCCCCATAACTGCATCCAAATCCTTGACCGCAGTTATTACCAAATACCTAAGGTAAACTAACCCATAAAATAGGGTCTGCAATTGAAAATATTCTTGAATTATCATAACTTATTAAGACTCTGTTGTTCTGTAGATAGTTTTAGCTTTCACTGAAGTGAATTGGCAAAAATAACAAGCAGTATTTCATAATTTTCTGCGTTTTATTAAAATGTGCTGTTTAATTTTTCCTTTACTGCTGTCTAACATGAAAGTAATCTTGATCACAGATGAGTATGGCTGTTCAAAAGGTCCATCTTATTAACAATTTTTCTTAAGTATGTCAATGACAATATATACTTTCTGCCATCAGGTGTTTAATAATTTTAACTTTGTAATTTTAAACCACCCTACCAACATTCAAAAGGTTGGCCAAGGCACTTTACATCCATTAATAATAAAGTAGAACAATTTTGCAATACATTGCTATGAACAGGTAAGATTGAGTTGGACACACAGGTGGGATGATGACATCTGACAGTGCCAGCGCACAACTGCGCTCCTGGAGCTTAGAATTTCATGTAAAGTTCTAAGCGTAGGTGGCCCTTCTCATAGTAACATAGTAGATGACAGCAGAGGAAGACCTGCACGGTCCATCCAGTCTGTCCAACAAGATAAACTCATATGTGCTACTTTTTGTGTATACCTGACCTTGATTTGTATGAACGATCTGCTTTGCATAGTTTCCATCTTGGAGTTTGCGGATCGTCTGCCCCTTTGCTTTCTTGGACCCTTGATTTGTATCTGCCATTTTCAGGTCACAGATCGTAGAAGTCTGCCCAGCATTAGCCCCGCCTCCCAACCACTAGCCCCGCCTCCCACCACCGGTTCTGCAGCAGTCTCCTCAGTTTTGCATTATCCACTCAGCCAAATGAACACAAAACAAAGCTCTCTCGTTTGTTTGTTTTAATGCTGTTTTTCTTCATACTTGCTTATTACTTCATTCGAGGAATAAGACTTGTTGCCAGAGTCAGGATTTCATCCATGCCTGAAATATAACAAATTCAGAACTGCAACATGCATACCAGCTGACTGTTGTGCCTCAGTCCTGACTGTGGCCAAAAAGACTATAAACATTTTGTTTCAATGTCATTAAGAGCATGAAGAGACTATTTGAATTACCCGAGAGACCTTTTAGAAGCTGAAAATAAGCTGATTCTAGAAACATTTTGCAAAAAAAGGCTTCGTCTGTGCAGAAGCTACCTACCCCTATGCAGAGAATAGTCAAGAATCTTCCATAGAGAGAGTCCATCAACCTGTAGGTGCAGTGACCCTAAGAGTTAAGTCACCCGAAAGGCATAGATGCTAGGGGTATCCAGGCACACAGGACATGCAAATGCCTGAGCGGAGAATGCTTGTGTCAGTTCCAGCTAAAAAGCTGATAAGCACAAGCAGGCCAGCGTAAACACTCCGACCAATAAAAGGGAGCACTTAGGCATACACTTTGTGTAGAAACATCAAGCACAGTGTCAGAACTGTGGCAAAGTGGTTAACCTCTTATATACAGTGCTGCCATGAACAAGCAGGTATTCGTCTCAGCTCTAAACGCTCGCAAATTAGAGCTACTGTAGCATCGGTAGCCCTCGGAGGCTTCAAGTTACCTGGTCCTTTCTTCATACTTTCACTACACACCAGGGGCGTATCTGCGTGGGGCCACAGGGGCCTGGGCCCCCGCAGATTTCGCCCTGGCCCCCCTACCGCCGTCAACCCTCCCCTCCGTCGCTTACTTTTGCTGGCGGGGGACCCCAACCCCCGCCAGCTGAGATCCGCTTCCTCCTCCGAGTCCTACCTTTAAAAATATTTCTTCAGCTGGCAGGGGACTCCAACCCCCGCCAGCCGACCCGAGATCTTCTTTAACTTTCTTCTATCTTCGTCCTCCGTGTGGCCGACGTGTTGCTGCTGTTGTGCAAAGCTGAAATCCAGTTTCGGAGTCTGACTGACGTCGTAACGTACTGCGACATCAGACTCCGAAACTGGATTTCAGCTTTGCACAACAGCAGCAACGCGGAGGACGAAGATAGAAGAAAGTTAAAGAAGATATCGGGTCGGCTGGCGGGGGTTGGAGTCCCCCGCCAGCTGAAGAAATATTTTTAAAGGTAGGACTCGGAGGAGGAAGCGGATCTCGGCTGGCGGGGGTTGGGGTCCCCCGCCAGCAAAAGTAAGCGACGGTGGGGAGGGAGGGTTGGCAAGCGGGAAGGGAGGAGGGTGTCCGGCAATGGCAGGAAGGGGGGGCGGCGGGGGGGGGCTAAAATGTGCCCCCTCCCTCTGGCTCTGGCCCCCCCTACCGCCGGAGTCCAGATATGCCCCTGCTACACACTACTGTTTGGACCAGGCTTCAGCATAGGACAGTGCCTTCAGTCAAGCATTGCTGGCCAGTTTTTCCATCTGAAATTGCAACTCTTGCATTTGACTCTACAGGCTGCTCTGACGGCTGAGACAATTCAGTACTGAGCAGCTCTAAACTTGGGAGTCATTCACTTATTTTCCTGACTCAGTCCTGCTTGTTGACAGAAAAAGCAACGTTGCTCATCTCTAACAGATACTTTCTGTAGACAGCAAGACTGATATAAAGCACATTGTCCCTCCCACCTCCCTGAGAGTTGCTTGAATGTTTTGAGCTTTGGAACTAAGGAGCTGGGAAAAGCACTATGTGCAGAGAGGTGTCACATGCTCAGAATTTTACAGTGTTACGAGCTATGGAAGGCTAGTTTGGCCCAGAGCCTTCAGAGAATATTATCCCACTTGTGTGCCTTTTCAATTCTGTGCTGTACAGAAAACATCTGTTCCAGGTGAGCAACATTGGGGGGAAGAGGGGTTGGTGGTTGGGAGGTGAGGATAGTGGAGGGCAGACTTATAAGGTCTGTGCCAGAGCCGGTGATGGGAGGCGGGAAATACTGCTGGACAGACTTATACGGTCTATGCCCTGAATAAGGCAGGTACAAATCAAGGTAAGGTATACACATATGAGTTTATCTTGTTGGGCAAACTGGATGGATCGTGCAGGTCTTTTTCTGCTGTCATCTACTATGTTACTATGTTCAACATTCATCAATCCAATTTAAAGTTGCTTCACCCATTTTTTATATAATAACAAAAATGTCGTAAAAAATTACATAATGTTGAGTACTTTGGAACATTCACAGTGTAAGAGAGGTTAAGAAAATATATATTGTCGTTGTTTCATGTTGTTTGCATGTATAGTTTGTGTGCAATTGATTGCATGTTTTTCATGTTTAATGAAAAGAAGTTTTACAAGAAATGACTGATGAAAAAACTTTTATATATTTATTACCTTATTATGTCCGATTAATATTTATTTATTTATTAAGTATTTATACCCCACATTATCCCCACAGACATGCAGGCTCAATGTGGCTTACAGAACCCGGAGAGAGAAAGAACTCCCGAGGAAAACCGATACAAATGAGAATAGTAGAGCAGAAGGGCAAGAAAGAAAGGAAACGTTACATAACAGTACAAAAGAATAGGACTAAACGGGATCCACAGTAGTCAGCTGGTAGAGGCAGTGGCCTTGCTTTGGCAAACAGAAGGGAAATGAAGCATTGATGAGCCCTTAGCTGCTGTCCATATCTAGATAAGATTAATCAGGGCTAAATATGGTACATAAGTGGGCATGATACTAATATTAAGCTTTCCTAGAATTTCCAGATTGTCATTAACATGACCCATATTACTACTACTACTACTTATCATTTCTATAGCGCTACTGGACTTACACAGCGCTGTACACTTGAACATGAAGAGACAGTCCCTGCTCGACAGAGCTTACAATCTAATTGGGACAGACAAACAGGACAAGTAAGGGATAAGGACAAAGAGTAGCAAGATTCTGGACTCCCAATGTAGCAAGATTCTAGAATCCCAAAGACTATCAAGATTCTAGAATCCCAAATAGTAGCAAAGATTCTGGAATCCCAAAGAATAGCAAAGATTCCGGAATCCCAAAGAGTAGCAAGATTCTAGAATCCCAAAAAGTAGCAAAGATTCCGGAATCCGAAAGACTACTACTTATCATTTCTATAGCGCTACTAGACGTACACAGCGCTGTACACTTGAACATGAAGAGACAGTCCCTGCTCGACAGAGCTTACAATCTAATTAGGACAGACAAACAGGACAAATAAGGGATAAGGACAAAGAGTGGCAAGATTCCGGAATCCCAAAGAGTAGCAAGATTCCATGCAGAATCCCAAAGAGTAGCAAGATTCCAGAATCCCAAAGTGTACCAAGATTCCAGAATCCCAGAGACTACTACTACTACTTATCATTTCTATAGCGCTACTAGATGTACGCAGCGCTACACTTGAACATGAAGAGACAATCCCTGCTCGACAGAGCTTACAATCTAATTAGGACAGACAAACAGGACAAATAAGGGATAACGACAAAGAGTGGCAAGATTCCGGAATCCCAAAGAGTAGCAAGATTCCATGCAGAATCCCAAAGAGTAGCAAGATTCCAGAATCCCAAAGTGTACCAAGATTCCAGAATCCCAGAGACTACTACTACTACTTATCATTTCTATAGCACTACTAGACATATGCAGCGCTGTACACTTGAACATGAAGAGACAGTCTCTGCTCAACAGAGCTTACAATCTAATTAGGACAGACAAACAGGACAAGTAAGGGATAAGGACAAAGAGTAGCAAGATTCTGGAATCCCAATGTAGCAAGATTCTAGAATCCCAAAGACTATCAAGATTCTAGAATCCCAAATAGTAGCAAAGATTCTGGAATCCCAAAGAATAGCAAAGATTCCGGAATCCCAAAGAGTAGCAAGATTCTAGAATCCCAAAAAGTAGCAAAGATTCCGGAATCCGAAAGACTACTACTTATCATTTCTATAGCGCTACTAGACGTACACAGCGCTGTACACTTGAACATGAAGAGACAGTCCCTGCTCGACAGAGCTTACAATCTAATTGGGACAGACAAACAGGACAAGTAAGGGATAAGGACAAAGAGTAGCAAGATTCTGGAATCCCAATGTAGCAAGATTCTAGAATCCCAAAGACTATCAAGATTCTAGAATCCCAAATAGTAGCAAAGATTCTGGAATCCCAAAGAATAGCAAAGATTCCGGAATCCCAAAGAGTAGCAAGATTCTAGAATCCCAAAAAGTAGCAAAGATTCCGGAATCCGAAAGACTACTACTTATCATTTCTATAGCGCTACTAGACGTACACAGCGCTGTACACTTGAACATGAAGAGACAGTCCCTGCTCGACAGAGCTTACAATCTAATTAGGACAGACAAACAGAACAAACAAGAGATAAGGACAAAGTGTAGCAAGATTCCGGAATCTCAAAGAGTAGCAAGATTCCATGCAGAATCCCAAAGAGTAGCAAGATTCCGGAATCCCAAGGTGTACCAAGATTCCGGAATCCCAGAGACTACTACTACTACTTACCATGTCTATAGTGCTACTAGACGTACGCAGCGCTGTACACTTGAACATGAAGACACAGTCCCTGCTCGACAGAGCTTACAATCTAATTAGGACAGACAAACAGGACAAACAAAAGATAAGGGAATATTAAAGTGAGGATGATAAAATAAGGGTTCTCGGGGCCCGGCGCGCTAGGGGCCGCTACTGGCCTAACACCGTCCGCGGGCTGGGCCTCGATCTTTAGTATATCAGCCTGTTTTACCATTTTATAACACTGAGATGAATATGAATGTTAGAAATGGCAGCTGATAATGTTTCAGACTCTCAAGTTTTGTGAACAGCTTCAGATCAGTGATGGGTAAAAATAAAACGTGTCCTGGTTTTGTTATTTGTAACTGCTTAAATTCTTGTTTGGAACCAAGAAATCAGGGCAGCAATATTATACATAGTTAAATTCATCAGCAAAATATCAGTACTTCCTGCCACCACTACTGCAAGAAAATGTGCCCTTTCACAGGTTTGGCCCTTTATTTGGAATTGTCTGCTAGTTTTATATATGTATAATTTAATTTAGCTGCTGCTAATGCAAACAATTTGGCTTCAGCTGATCACGAGGTTCAGCGTACAATTAATTAAGAAGTACAATAAAAGTAGTATTAGAGGCTTAAGGCCGGACATTTAAAAGAAATCAAACAGAATAACCTAATTTCATATGTATAAAAATAAATGTGCTGTTTTCTGATAGCCAGCTACCTGGTTCAGCAAGATAAAAACATGTTTCTGGCTGTAGCAGGGAATGCTGGTGCATGTACTGATGCGTGTTCATTCTGTGAAACTGTACTATGCTTGGTGGTGCATGTGCTTATACTGCCATTTATCATTACGGTAATTTAAACTATACGTAGTAAGTCCATTTGGATTAAACATGAAATAGAGCATTACATTTCTGTGTGTAATGCGGTAATACTTCGTACAAGAAAACACAGTAATGTCTGTCTAGCAATATTTATCTTAAGTGAGATCTTGGACTACTTACTTTTCCTAGCAAGAAATTGTGAAGTATGAGCTCTAGATAGTTTTAGCTGCCAGTTCCTTATCTGTGTTTTAACTTTCCAACAGGTGGCCAAGAGGAGTATGTCTTATCTTATGAACCAGTCAACCAGCAGGAAGGTTTGTAAAGCATTGAAACTATTTTGCCCACTACATTTGAAAAGAAATAGGAGAGGCCAAGTCAGTTATTTTTGTTTTCTCTGTATATTAAACTTAGGAGGCTGAGTAGCTTTATTCACAGGAGTATAGACTCTTTCTGTCAGTTTATGTTCAGCATATGTGTCATCAAACATATAAACGGCGAGTGACCGTACTCACTCGCAAATGCGCAGTAGAGACTTCCCTCTCTGTCCCGCCCCCGCGTCAATACGTGATGACGGGGGTGGGACAGAGAGGGAAACTGCGCTCCCCCCCCCGAGGTCGCCGCCACCAGTAACCCCCCCACCTCGAGTCGCCGCCGCCACCACCCCTCCACCCGAGGTCGCCGCAACTGGTGCCCCCCCACCCAGAGTCGCCTCTGCCGCCACCTCTCCACTCGCCCCGTCTCATCGCTATTCAACTTACATCTCCGCAGCAGGCAGATCAGCTGAGCTGCCGTTGGCCTTCCTTCCCTGCCTGTGTCCCGCCCTCGCCGACGTTACGTCACACGAGGGCGGGACACAGGCAGAGATCGAAGGCCAACGGCAGCTCAGCTGATCTGTCTGCTGCGGAGGTTTAAGTTGAATAGTGATGAGATGGGGCGGCAAACTCGGGGGGGTACCGGGGGCGGCGGCGGTGGCGAACTCGGGGGGGGCGGACAGCAGCGACCCACCAGCCCGTTTTAACGGGCTCAACGGCTAGTATTTACATATAAGATATGCTCTGTGCTGTACAGTAATAGTGTAATCCCTTTCAGAGTAGAAATTTCCCTTGCCAAATACATTTTCATCTTGGTTTAAAAAGAATTCTGGTTTTGCAATTAATTATATTGTGTACAATACAAACAGGGGTGGCCCAAGCAATCTGCCGCCCGAGGAAGGGATGAGATGCTGCCCCCCGCGCCCGGTTTCGCATCTCCCCCTTCCCTCCTCAACCCTCTTCCCCACGTTTACCTTATTTTTTGCTTTTACAAAAGGCGGCAGCAATTCCTATGGGCTGCCCTGCCATGATGCCGCTGGCTCCAGCCTCTTCGCTTTATTTCATCCCACCTTTAAGGAAACAGGAAGTTACGTCAAGAAGCAGCCTGCAATACGGAGAAGAGGCCGGTGCCGGCGGCAGGGCAGCCTGTGGGAATCCACTGCCGCCTTTTGGAAATGGTAGGGTTACCACTGGATGCAAATCATTCATATTCCCCATGGAGAATTTGTTTGTAAGTTTATACAATAAATGTTTCAGTAGATAAGAGGGAGGTTTACTGAAATTTCTGCTTTCTGCATATATCTGAGTTAATGGTCTGTCCACAGTGTTCAGTGGTATTTCAGAAGTACAGTAGTGAATATTAATATCCACCCAGATATTAAATTTTGCAGCAAAGTCATTATTTATTGAATTGTTTAAGCAGCTTTCTCACAATTCTCCAAAGTGCAGCCATGTGTTGTGTTCAACATCACCTAGTGTCCTGGTTTAATGTTATTTTCCCATAGACAAAGAATGGGGAAAACGTCTGTAAATCATGCCTGGAGAATGAGATTGAATTGATTGTTGATTCATGCTGGGCATTATGTCTGTCACATGGTGGCCATTATGAGCCAGTTTGTAATTATCTTGCTAACATGGCTATGTCCGGGGTTTTTAAGGAGTTATAGAGCTAGTAGAATACTTTTAAATGATGCAGGGCACATACTATGTTTTGCTGTGTATACTTGGGGGGCAAAATAAGAACAAAATTGTGGCATTTTGGTTTCCTTACCCTCTCCCTCCACTCAACAGAGATGGGAAAAGAAAGGTAATAGAATTTTAAGATGAATTTTCTGTTATTTCCCCCAGCAACACCCAAATTTGTATATGGTTAATACCTTTGTGAGTTGTGTATACCCACCCATTCAAGTTTTTTGTATACAAACAAAAGTTATATCTTTTACTCTCCATCATGATTATGTCAGATTAATGATAATATTTGGAAGTTTATTTTCCCCCTCTCATAACATGTTTTTACTGCCTTGTATTAAACACTTCTAAAGTTTATTTTTCTCTTTTATAGTTCATTACTCTCGACCAGTAATCATTTTGGGTCCAATGAAAGACAGAGTAAATGATGATTTAATTTCAGAATTTCCAGACAAGTTTGGATCCTGTGTTCCACGTGAGTACTGTTTGTGTTCCGAGCTGATAAATCCATTTGTAATGCCAGCAGGCAAATTGGGGATTTTGTGCGTTCTCTGGTTGTTTCTACACTATTCAGTTGTTCATTAAAATCTATCTTCAGATTTCATTGTGGATATCCTATAAACCAGAGTGGCTATAGACGTGGTCATTCTAAGGCCTGGGAAACAGTGGCAACTCCCATGAACCCTTGCTGCTGGTTCTGCCTCCAGAAAAGCCGTTCCATTTTCTATCTGCACCATATGGCTCTCAGTGAGTTTAAGACACACAGTCCCTGAATTCTAGTTTTGATACTGTGAGAAAAGCTTGGGAGTTTGGGTACTGTGAAACTCAAACTCACAGACAGCTATATTCTGCTGGAATAAAATGAAACAGGATGGAGGTAGCCGATTTGGAGGATAAGTAGGTGGGGGCTGAGTGACTGGGATGGGATGAGTAGAAAGGGTGTGAGGGAAGATGGGATGGACAGGAGAATAGGGAAAAGAAGCTGGAGGTAAGCTGAGGGGAAATATCTGTTGGAGGGTGAATATGAGGGTGTGGACTCTTACGCCACTTTGAGTACAATTGAGCAGCCAGGTTGGCTGCAGCATTGGAGGGGAACTACCCCTTGCCCAGAGTGCCAGCTACTTTGCCATATGATTGTCTTGGCTCGCCCAGATTTTGATAGGAACCGGAGTGTTGCCTCTGCTTGCATGCCCTAATTCGATGTTTAGGCTGAAGTGGCAGTGCCCTGTACAGCAACTGATCCTGAGCAGCAAGGCAGTGTTGGTAGCAGAACTCATCATGGCACCCGTGAGCTCTCTGGCAACGACAGGTCCTGAGACAGCCCACCCCCTTCCACTTGAATGAGTTTCTGTGGTAGCAGAGGGCAGGGTATTCCAGGACTTCTCAGAGCCAGAGGACTGATGGGCCTTGCACTGAATTCCACTATTGTAGCTGCTTCTCAGGCTAAGCCACAAGTTTGAGGGTTCTGGATGTGGACAGGGTGATTGGGAAGTGGCCAATATCTTTCCTCTGGGCACCCCCACTTGAAATCTTGTGCTGTCTCACATGGAAGGTTTCTGCCAAATTAGTCCCTGCTTAAAAAAATAGTGAAGATCACTGGGCTAAGGAATACTCCATTACAACAACTTGAGAAACACATTTCCAAAGACATACATCAATGATGCCTCAACAAATCTTCTCTTTCTGGGTGCAGCTCTCACAAGCTCAACATTAATTATTTGCTGTAAATAGAATGAAAAAATATTTTTAATGTGGAGTCCATCATAAAGATATATTGTTTTCAGAATGTCTCTCCTTTTCTTTTGTTACAAGAAATTATTTATTTTGGGGAAAATAGCTCTAGAGCAACTCGCCTCTCTTTATAATTTAAGAGCAGGTGCTGTATTTATAAGTTTTAGGATATTAATTTCTCCACCAATCACCAAAGGTGATAATTGCAATAAATTAAATAAATTAAGTATATATAGCTTCAATATACTCAGAACACAAAGAGACCATATTTTTAGCTTCAAAAAGGTTGATTTAATATACAATTGCACACGAGAGGTAGGTTTTAAGAGATCTTTACAGGTAATTTGTGCATAAAATAGAACAAAGTAGCAGGTCTAGATCAAAAGTTATGTTACTTACAAGTCCTTGTTACACAGTATGAACAGCATTAGGTAAGCACATGTTTGCAGGACAGGAACAGGGCTTCTGCAGTAAGTGGATCATCTGAGTTGCTTGAAGAGAGTCTGAGTCTTGCTTGCAGTTGAAGAGAATCTGAATCTTGGGAAACAGCTTTTCCTTTTATATCTTGCAAGCTGCAGGAGGATATGCCATGTGGATCTTTGTCCTGATTTCCTGGTTTCCACACGACCCTTGGGCATTTGCAAAGCATTGTGGTATCTTGGTCTCATGTCTGCACACGACCCCTGAGTCTTGGTCTCATGTCTTATGACATCACGAGACTTACAGTCTGGATTTTGCTGGCAAAAGGTCTTTTGATGTCCTGCTCAGTCTCTGGGGCAGATACACATTACAAGTCCTTCCTTTCTGCACATGTCTGAAAGCTGATGGGAGGGGCAGGTATACCTTTGACAAGCAAATGTCCTGTTTATGGTCTTCCTCTGAGTTCTTTGTTTTCAATGGGGTATTCAGGTGCCCACCTTAGTCATGCCTTTGTTAGGTGGGAGGGCAGAGGAAGCTCTTTTGTGCTTGTTAAGTGTTTGTAATTAACTATCCCTGCTCTCAGAAGTTCCCAGAAAAAGGAATGGAGAGAGAGGGGCTTGAAATGAAACTATTCTCTAAAAGCTGCACAAATATATTGGTGTATATATAACCCAGCAAAATATAATAAACTGATACCATTACACTTTGAGGTACTTCCATTAAAGCTTTTTTGGGAAAATTTGAAACCGAGTGTTTGCTTTTATCCCCTGCCATTAATACCAGTGCTTGAGGAGCTCAAGGGCCTTGGGTGTTTTCTGCATTTGGTTTCCCCTTAAATGCAAGTCAACCTAATAATTTCTTTGTCTTTGGTACCGTTTCAAAGGGTGCAATAGCTGTAGGCTGCAGTACATATTTATTTATTTATTGCATTTGTATCCCAAATTTTCCCACCTATTTGCGGGCTCAGTGTGGCTTACAATAAGACATGAATAATAGAAATACATTTGTTACGACTAGGTTATGGATTACATTGAACAGAGTTGTGCGAGACATTCGAATATCATTGGGAGTATAACAATGGGACATCAACATAGAAACATTAGAAGGAGACAATGGGAAAAAAGGGCATTATTAGACACCTAGACATATAGTGTACATAGTTCCGTGGATAAATGTATGATTGACTGGATAAAGAGATGATGGATCAGAAGTGGATGTATGTTGCATTGGTGAACAGTGAGTGTGGTCTCTATGTGTTTTGGCTCTTTCCGTAAGTTTGTTCAAACAGGTGAGTCTTCAGTAGTTTGCGGAAGGAGGCTTGTTCGTTAATCATTCTTATAAATGAGAAGAGTGGAACAGATAATGATAGACATTTGGGTGCAATCTAGGTGAAATTTAGGTTAACGTAGAAAATACCGTACTCCTTCTTTTCATACAAGATTCTGCTTTTGTGTTGGCAGACACCACGAGACCAAAACGAGATTATGAGGTTGATGGCAGGGACTATCACTTTGTCACATCTCGAGAGCAGATGGAAAAGGATATCCAGGATCACAAGTTCATTGAAGCTGGACAATATAACAATCATTTATATGGAACAAGCGTGCAGTCTGTACGGGAGGTAGCAGAAAAGGTAAAGGGCAAGTGACAAATTTGAGTCCATTACTGAGCAGCTTTACCATATTTTTCGGACTATAAGACGCACTTTTTTCCCCCAAAATTTGGGAGGAAAATGGGGGGTGCGTCTTATAGTCCGAAGGTAGATTTGGCTGGCTGGCCGCCCGCCCTCCGAGTTCGGGATCGCCCTCCCCCCGGCCCTGTCACCACTTCTCCCTACTCACGTCACGCGATCTTCCCTGGTGGTCTAGTGACGTCGGGGCAGGAAAGACTTCAATTCTCGGCGGCCATTTTGAATCTCGCCGACACCGTCAGGCTGCATAAAGGAGGACGGAGAGCAGTGCGCTGGGCAGGAAAGAGGGGGCTCTTTCCTGCCCCGATGTCACTAGACCACCAGGGAAGATCGCGTGACGTGAGTAGGGAGAAATGGTGACAGGGCCGGGGGGAGGGCGATCCCGAACTCGGAGGGAGGGATTCGGACAAGACGCACCGGAGCACCTAGGTTTTAGAGGAGGGAAAAAGGAAAAAAAAAATTTTCCTATTTCCCTCCTCTAAAACCTAGGTGTGTCTTATGGTCCGGTGCGTCTTGTAGTCCGAAAAATACGGTATTTCAAAATGGTTAGGAAGAATAAATCATAGGCAGGCCTGATGGCTTAGTGTCAGTGTTGTGCCCAAGTAGGATATCTGAGCTGTGTTGCTTGAAATGGTGGGGGTGGGGGGGGGGGGCACCTACTGACTTCACTAGAGGTACTCTTGAGCTGCCTTCTGTAGGGAGCTTTAGTCTATGCTCCTCAGCTGGGATCCACAAGAGGGGGCTATAAATAGGGTGAGAAGGGAAACCCTGAGTAACAGTAAATAAAATGTATATGGCACCGTGGAATAGGTTCAGGTTCAGCAACAAGCCCAAAGGTAGACAAAGAAATTACCTGGCCAAAAAATACATATGCAGACTGAAAACTTAAATCTTCTCATCCTCAGACTAGAGAAGTCCAAGATGAATGGGGTTGTTTTCATCATCTGTCTGTCTTGCTGTCTTTGCTTTAGGGTAAACACTGCATTCTTGATGTATCTGGCAACGCAATCAAAAGGTTACAGAGTGCCCAGCTATATCCAGTCTCCATTTTTATAAAGCCTAAATCAGTAGAAAACATCATGTAAGTAAAGAAAGACATGTTGAAAAGCCCTCTGGAGGTATATGAAGGAATTGTATTGTTCCTGTATAAGTTACCATGTAAAAATGAATCCTGTAGGTTGCCTCCATGCAGGGCTGTGCCAACACGGTAAGCAAGGTAAGCACGGCAGGAGGGCGCCGTCCTCTGGGGGGGCGCCCCGCCGCACCATGCTTACCTCGCCCTCCAGCTCCCATGTCCCAACTGCCCGCCCTCTTCTCCCCCCCCCCAACAAGATCCCTTTTAAATTTACCTCCATCCAGCAGCGAAGGCGCAGCGTCAGTGAAGGAGGCGGCACTCCCGACATCTCTAGTAGTCTTCCCTTTGCTCAGTGTTCCGCCTTCTTCTGACGTCAAGGAAATGACGTCAGAAGAAGGCGGGACATTGAGCGAAGGGAAGACTAGTAGAGACGTCGGGAACGCCGCCTCCTTCACTGATGCTGCGCCTTCGCTGCCGGATGGAGGTAAATTTAAAAGGGATCTTGGGGGGGGGGGGAGAAGAGGGCGGGCAGTTGGGATATGGGAGCGGGAGGGCAGGGGAGAGAGGAGCGTGGATGAGAGGGCAGCGATCATTTTCACGGGGGGGGAGGGAGCGCGCGCGCGCCAACTTTGTCTGCTGGAGGCGCCAACTGATCTTCTGCAGGGGGGCGCCACAGACCCTTGGCCCGGCCCTGCCTCCATGTGGTTGCTTCATTTATTGTCTTGTTGTAATTCCAATTCATATTTTCTTAGGTTCTGTAGTTAAAATTGTTATATAGTCAAGTACTGTCGTACAGCAGAGCATGTGTTCCTTTTCTAGCATATAATATGTAGTATCACAGTAGACAGAAGCAGATAAAGACCAAAATGGCCCATCTAATTTTTTTTTTGTCTTTATCTGCCATCACATTATGAAGCATTAGAATAGCCCCTATCCAGTGATGTCAGCTAAGAGCTAGACTTCTTGTTTTAGATTCTGTGTTTGTTGTGCATGGACTGCTCACGCAATAAACTTTCAACCAGAGAACTGAGCTGAGAATAGATAAACGGGACAGAGCACACACACACAAGCGAACCAAAGGTCTTTTTACATCATGACTTCAGTCACTGAGAGGGGAGGGATGTTTCGGGCTACTATGGGAAGATTATACGAATAGGTGATCGCGTTCTCTTTTCCTACTGTATCTGTGCAAGTTTATCTTCTGCAAAATTCCACATAAAGTCAAAAAAAACAGAGCACATCGAGGCTAATTTTATAAAGCAGTTTCCGTGTGTAAAGCACGATTTAAACACTAAAAATGCCTTTTATAAAATTGCATGATAAAACAAGGATGTGCGCCTACAAGAGCATGTGTATTTTGACATGATCTGCATTTAGTGCAGCAAAACAGCGAAGAGGGCAATAGATGGGATGACGAAGCAGAGGTAATCATGAGAGGAAGCAAAATTAATTTGACCCAACACAGCCTGTGTTTCAGCAGACGCCTGCGTCAGGGGTCTATCGGATGGGATCACATCACAATATATCTTCTCATGAAGGTCGTTAATAATAAATGAAGATACTGAATGATCGTTGTATTTGTAGTGAAAGGACTAAGCTTCCTATGCCATAAAAACCTGGCACTAATTTTGTTCTGTTCTATATACATCATTTATATTCCTCCTTTAACCACAGCTACAAAGCGGATTACACTAAAAATCACTTCTAATAGAAGGGAATTACATTTACAATACAAAATTCAATCAGTATATTATTATTTGAAAAAACGCTCAGAACTCAATACAAAGAGAACTAGTGAGTTTTTAAAGGTTTGTGAAACTAAATATGAAGTGATCTGTCTAATATGAACTGGAACACTAGTCCAAATTTTAGCACTTTGATACCCAAAAGAGCGTTCTCAAACGGGTTTTACTTTAGCATTTTTCATCGAAGGAAAATCCAAAGTTAATTTAGAACAACTTCTGAAAGATAATGGTGCAGGTGGAATAGATAAGACGCTGAGTCACATTCTCTGATCCCAAACCATAAAATGTCTTATATACCAGACATGCTCCCTTAAAATAAATATGCTGCTCCATTTTCAGCCACTGTAACATTTGTAATGTTGGAGAAGCCTCCTGAAATTTATCCAACTTAAAAATCAGACTAGCTGCTGTATTTTGTAAAAACTGCATTCTTTAATAGCGCTATGTAAGGAATTGTAATAATCAAGATAGGGTGTTAAAACAGCCTGCACAATAACCCGAAAATTTCTAGGACTCAAAAATGACCTTATAGCTCTTAATTTATGTAAATTAAAAAAAAAAAAAAAGCATTTCAGTACTGATTCATTGATCTGTAGCTCAAAAGGCACGCCTAGAATCCAACATCACCCCTTAAACCCTGGATCTATCTTCAAACTGTTGAATTTCCCCAGATGACAAAGTGAAGTTAAGGGAAAGGGAAATGGGACTTGATATACGGCCTTTCTGAGGGTTTTGCAACTACATTCAAAGCGGTTTACATACATTCAGGTACTTATTTTGTACCAGGGGCAATGGAGGGTTAAGTGACTTGCCCAGAGTGACAAGGAGCTGCAGTGGGAATCGAACTCAGTTCCCCAGGATCAACTGATGCAGCCTTCTTTATGTCCCCGAACCAAAGTAATTTAATTTTCTGCTTATTTAATTTAAGGAAATTATACCTTGTCCAATTAAAGTGTATGCACTTAAATTTAGGCTCGAGATCCGTGAGTAAAAAAAAAAAAGGCATGAACATGAGAGGGTCATGAGTGGATCGGCAGCGTTCCTTTTGGTTACATAAGTAATTATAAAATAATTTGGGCATTGGTGTAAATGGCTGTTCCTAAATGTATTCACAGTTCCCGGGGGGTAAACGCTAGTCCATAATGTCTCCATTATCATCCTTTCACTTTACTTACCTGTTACCTTTCCCTCCCTCTGTTCACCATCCAGGAGTGGAGGAGTTGTCTAGTGATAAGAGCAGTGGACAGGGAAGCCAGGGTTCAAATGTCACTCATCCTACTGACGTTTTGGGAGATGGCAGCACTGGGGACAGGAGCAAGTGGGCGTAACTGCTGCCGCCCAACCTTAAATACGGGGGGAGGGGGTCCACTGCGGGAGGCATTCTGGGCACCTTTTAAATAAAGGTGAACCTGTGTCAGTTGCCCTGGACCAGGTAGCCCCGGAGTGGGGAGCCAGGGTCCTGCTGGGCCACCAAGGAATTTTTGCAAAGGGAGAGTGGGGAGTTGGGTCAGCCTATTCTGTTTTTTTTAAATGGCATCCTTCTTGTAAGAGCAAAAAAGAGAATCTCCCGCAAAAAAACACAAGGAAACAAAGTCTCAAGCGGAAGATATCCAGAAGGACCAGACTGAAGACACGGATGTTAAAATCCAAAATGATTTATTGGGACCCTACACGGTCTGTGTTTCGGCCAAAAAGGCCTTCTTCAGGGGTCTTCAAATTGGCAGATACGGATAATCCTTCCAAAAGTACTTATAAAACATGACGATTTGGACAAAACCAAAAACAGAAAACGCTAATACAATCCAAGTGCAGCATAGGCTTTCAAGTCTGTATCCTTCTTGTAAGTGCATGAGCCTGTCCCCACTCGTACACTGGCAGGAAGGGGAATATTCTTCTTGTGGTGAGGCAAATGGATGCACATTATCATGGTGATAGGTGCCTTTTTTTTTTTTCCGTTGGTGCACTCTGTTATAATATGCATGCCATTATTTACTGCATATGGGGGGGGGGGGAGTTATTTTTAGCACTTGCATTAGAAATCTGTGCCTTCTCCGAGGACAAGCAGGCTGCTTGTTCTCACTGATGGGTGACGTCCACGGCAGCCCCTCCAATCGGAATCTTCACTAGCAAAGTCCTTTGCTAGCCCTCGCGCGCCCACGCGCACCGCGCATGCGCGGCCGTCTTCCCGCCCGAAACCGGCTCGAGCCGGCCAGTCTTCTTTCGTCCGCACTCGGTACGGTCGTGTTTTCGCCGTGTCGAGCCCCGGAAAGTCGACCTCGCGCGTCCTTTTTTCGACGTGTTTTTTCTTCGGAAAATCCTCAAAAAAACTGTTTGGGAAGTGCTCCGGAAGCCCTCTCGGGTTTCGTTTGCCCCTTCCCGTATTTTTTCAGATTTTGCCCCGGTAAGTTTTCTTTCGTCGTCGGGGTAGGCCTCTTTTCGGCCTCGGTCGAGATTTTTCTCCCTCTAAGTTTTGGTGCTCATTTTCGCCATTTCGGCTTTTGATTTCGCCGGCGTGATTTTTCCGCCCATGACATCAAAGCCTTCCAGCGGCTTCAAGAAGTGCACCCAGTGCGCCCGGGTAATCTCGCTCACTGATAGGCACTCGTCGTGTCTTCAGTGTCTGGGGGCCGAGCACCGTCCTCAGAACTGTAGTCTGTGTTCCCTGTTACAAAGGCGGACTCAGGTAGCGAGATTGGCCCAGTGGAACGTTTTGTTCTCGGGCTCTTCGTCGGCATCGGCACCGGGGGCATCAAGTGCATCGACGTCGTCAGCATCCAGACCTTCTTCCTCGGCTGCTAGTGTATCGGGTGCATCGAGGCATCGAGTCTCTGCATCGGCGCTGAGGCATCGGGCGACTGCATCGACGTCGGTGGTACCGGGACCTCGTCTGCTGATGTCGTCGGACGGTGGTGCATCGTCTGGAGTGCAGGTGAGGGCTGTCCATTCCCCTGCTGGTGGCGGTGAGCCTTCGGGTGGGTCTCCCCCTACCCTGAGGGCTCCTGCGGTACAGCCCCCCCGAGACCGACCTCCTTCGGCCTCGGCCCCGAGGAAGCGACGGCTGGATTCTACGTCCTCCTCGTCGGTGCCGGGGAGCTCCGGTGACATGCTTCGGAAGAAGTCGAAGCATCGACACCGGTCTCCTCCCCGCGTCGGCACCGAGAGCTCTGGGTCGCCGAGGGAGTCGGCACCCAGCAGGCATCGGCACCGAGAGGACCGCTCACCCTCTGTTCAGGAGGTGTCGATGCGCTCCACTCTGGACAGCCCGGAACAGCCTCCACGCCCGGAACAGGTTCTGACGTCGACGCCTGCATCGACCTCTTTGCCTTTCTCTGCAGCCGCTCTGAACGAGAGCCTCCGGGCCGTTCTCCCAGAGATTCTGGGAGAGCTGTTGCGCCCTACCCCTCCGGTACCGGCGGTGCTTGCGCCTCCGGTACCGTCGAGCGTGGCGCCGGCTGGCCCATCACCCGGGGTGAGGTCCCCGACGTCGGTACCGCGTGCGGTGCCGACTGCGGCCACCTCCCAGGAGGGCTCCCCGACTACGTCGGCGGAGGGAGCTTCGCCGATGCGGGCGAGGGAGTCTACCTCTCGACGCCCCCATCGTGGACGTGGCTCCACGGAGTCGAGCCGGGCGAGGTTGCAGACACAGGTTCGTGAACTTGTGTCTGACACCGAAGGTGAGGCCTCGTGGGAGGAAGAGGAAGACCCCAGATATTTCTCTGACGAGGAGTCTGAGGGTCTTCCTTCTGATCCCACTCCCTCCCCTGAAAGACAGCTTTCTCCTCCTGAGAGTCTGTCTTTCGCTTCCTTTGTCCGGGAGATGTCTACGGCCATCCCCTTCCCGGTGGTTGTGGAGGACGAGCCCAGGGCTGAAATGTTTGAGCTCCTGGACTATCCTTCTCCACCTAAGGAAGCGTCCACTGTTCCCTTGCACCATGTCCTAAAAAAGACATTGCTTGCGAACTGGACCAAGCCACTAAGTAATCCCCACATTCCCAAGAAGATCGAGTCCCAGTACCGGATCCATGGGGACCCAGAGCTGATGCGCACCCAGTTGCCTCATGACTCTGGAGTTGTGGATTTGGCCCTAAAGAAGGCTAAGAGTTCTAGGGAGCATGCTTCGGCGCACCCCGGGCAAAGACTCTAGAACCTTAGACTCCTTTGGGAGGAAGGCCTACCATTCTTCTATGCTCGTGGCCAAAATCCAGTCTTACCAGCTCTACACGAGCATACACTTGCGGAACAATGTGCGGCAGTTGGCGGGCTTGGTTGATGCGCTCCCCCCTGAGCAAGCCAAGCCTTTTCAGGAGGTGGTCAGGCAGCTGAAGGCGTGCAGAAAATTCCTGGCCAGAGGGGTGTATGACACCTTTGATGTTGCGTCCAGGGCCGCTGCTCAAGGTGTGGTGATGCGCAGGCTCTCATGGCTGCGTGCCTCCGACCTGGAGAATAGACTCCAGCAGCGGATTGCGGACTCGCCTTGCCGTGCGGACAATATTTTTGGAGAGAAGGTCGAACAGGTGGTAGAGAATCTCCACCAGCGGGATACCGCATTCGACAAGTTCTCCCGCCGGCAGCCTTCAGCATCTACCTCTACAGGTAGAAGATTTTTCGTGGGAAGGAAGACTGGTCCCTACTCTTCTGGCAAGCGTAGGTACAATCCTCCTTCTCGACAGCCTGTGGCCCAGGCTAAGCCCCAGCGCGCTCGCTCTCGTCAGCAGCGTGCGACTCAGCAAGGCCCCTCGGCTCCCCAGCAAAAGCAAGGGACGGGCTTTTGACTGGCTCCAGCAGAGCATAGCCGACATCCAAGTGTCAGTGCCGGGCGACCTGCCGGTCGGGGGGAGGTTGAAAGCTTTTCACCAAAGGTGGCCTCTCATAACCTCCGATCAGTGGGTTCTGCAAATAGTCCGGCAAGGATACACCCTCAATTTGGCCTCCAACCCTCCTAATTGTCCACCGGGAGCTCAGTCTTACAGCTTCCAGCACAAGCAGGTACTTGCAGAGGAACTCTCCGCCCTTCTCAGCGCCAATGCGGTCGAGCCCGTGCCATCCGGGCAAGAGGGGCTGGGATTCTATTCCAGGTACTTCCTTGTGGAAAAGAAAACAGGGGGGATGCGTCCCATCCTAGACCTAAGGGCCCTGAACAAATATCTCGTAAAAGAAAAGTTCAGGATGCTTTCCCTGGGCACCCTCCTTCCCATGATTCAGGAAAACGATTGGCTATGCTCTCTGGACAGTATCTGCGATTTCAGCTGGGCACACGTCACTTCCAGTACTGTGTGCTACCCTTTGGGCTCGCCTCTGCGCCCAGGGTGTTCACAAAGTGCTTGGCTGTAGTAGCAGCGGCACTTCGCAGGCTGGGGGTGCACGTGTTCCCATATCTCGACGATTGGCTGGTGAAGAACACATCCGAGGCAGGAGCCCTGCAGTTCATGCAGATGACTATTCGCCTCCTGGAGTTACTGGGGTTTGTGATAAATTACCCAAAGTCCCATCTCCTCCCAGTGCAGAAACTCGAGTTCATAGGAGCTCTGCTGGATTCTCAGACGGCTCGCGCCTACCTCCCAGAGGCGAGGGCCAGCAACTTGTTGTCCCTCGTCTCGCGGGTACGAGCGTCGCAGCAGATCACAGCTCGGCAGATGTTGAGATTGCTAGGCCACATGGCCTCCACAGTTCATGTGACTCCCATGGCCCGCCTTCACATGAGATCTGCTCAATGGACCCTAGCTTCCCAGTGGTTTCAAGCTGCTGGGGATCTAGAAGACGTGATCCACCTGTCCACGAGTTTTCTCAAATCCCTGTATTGGTGGACGATTTGGTCCAATTTGACTCTGGGACGTCCTTTCCAAATTCCTCAGCCACAAAAAGTGCTGACCAAGGATGCGTCTCTCCTGGGATGGGGAGCTCATGTCGATGGGCTTCACACCCAAGGAAGCTGGTCCCTCCAGGAACGCGATCTACAGATCAATCTTCTGGAGTTGCGAGCGATCTGGAACGCTCTGAAGGCTTTCAGAGATCGGCTGCCCCACCAAATTATCCAAATTCAGACAGACAACCAGGTTGCCATGTACTACGTCAACAAGCAGGGGGGCACCGGATCTCGCCCCCTGTGTCAGGAAGCCGTCAGCATGTGGCTCTGGGCTCGCCGTCACGGCATGGTGCTCCAAGCCACATATCTGGCAGGCGTAAACAGCAGTCTGGCCGACAGATTGAGCAGGATTATGCAACCTCACGAGTGGTCGCTCAACTCCCGAGTGGTGCGCCAGATCTTCCAGGCGTGGGGCACCCCCTTGGTGGATCTCTTCGCATCTCGAGCCAACCACAAAGTCCCTCAGTTCTGTTCCAGGCTTCAGGCCCACGGCAGACTGGCATCGGATGCCTTCCTCCTGAATTGGGGGGAGGGTCTGCTGTATGCTTATCCTCCCATTCCTCTGGTGGGGAAGACTTTGCTGAAACTCAAGCAAGACCGAGGCACCATGATTCTGATTGCTCCTTTTTGGCCGCGTCAGATCTGGTTCCCTCTTCTTCTGGAGTTATCCTCCAAAGAACCGTGGAGATTGGAGTGTTTTCCGACCCTCATCACGCAGGACGAAGGGGCTCTTCTGCATCCCAGCCTCCGGTCCCTGGCTCTCACGGCCTGGATGTTGAGAGCGTAGACTTTGCCTCTTTGGGTCTGTCAGAGGGTGTCTCCCGCATCTTGCTTGCTTCCAGGAAAGATTCCACTAAGAGGAGTTACTTCTTTCTATAGAGGAGGTTTGCCGTCTGGTGTGACAGCAAGGCCCTAGATCCTCGCTCTTGTCCTACACAGACCCTGCTTAAATACCTTCTGCACTTGTCTGAGTCTGGCCTCAAGACCAACTCTGTAAGGGTTCACCTTAGTGCAATCAGTGCATACCATTACCATGTGGAAGGTAAGCCGATCTCGGGACAGCCTTTAGTTGTTCGCTTCATGAGAGGTTTGCTTTTGTCAAAGCCCCCTGTCAAGCCTCCTACAGTGTCATGGGATCTCAATGTCGTTCTCACCCAGCTGATGAAACCTCCTTTTGAGCCACTGAATTCCTGCCATCTGAAGTACTTGACCTGGAAGGTCATTTTCTTGGTGGCAGTTACTTCAGCTCGTAGAGTCAGTGAGCTTCAGGCCCTGGTAGCCCAGGCCCCTTACACCAAATTTCATCATAACAGAGTAGTCCTCCGCACTCACCCTAAGTTCTTGCCAAAGGTCGTGTCGGAGTTCCATCTGAACCAGTCAATTGTCTTGCCAACATTCTTTCCCCGTCCTCATTCCTGCCCTGCTGAACGTCAGCTGCACACATTGGACTGCAAGAGAGCATTGGCCTTCTATTTGGAGCGGACACAGCCCAACAGACAGTCCGCCCAATTGTTTGTTTCTTTTGATCCCAACAGGAGGGGAGTGGCTGTGGGGAAACGCACCATATCCAATTGGCTAGCAGATTGCATTTCCTTCACTTAACGCCCAGGCGGGGCTGGCTCTTGAGGGTCATGTCACGGCTCATAATGTTAGAGCCATGGCTGCGTCGGTAGCCCACTTGAAGTCAGCCTCTATTGAAGAAATTTGCAAAGCTGCGACGTGGTCATCTGTCCACACATTCACATCTCATTACTGCCTGCAGCAGGATACCCGACGCGACAGTCGGTTCGGGCAGTCAGTTCTTCAGAACCTGTTTGGGCTTAGGATCCAACTCCACCCCCCGAGGGCCCTGTTTGTTCTGTTCCAGGCTGCACTCTTAGTTAGTTGGTAAATTTTTTAGGTCAATCTCAGTTATGTCCTCGCCGTTGCGAGGCCCAATTGACCATGGTTGTTGTTTTGAGTGAGCCTGGGGGCTAGGGATACCCCATCAGTGAGAACAAGCAGCCTGCTTGTCCTCGGAGAAAGCGAATGCTACATACCTGTAGAAGGTATTCTCCGAGGACAGCAGGCTGATTGTTCTCACAAACCCGCCCGCCTCCCCTTTGGAGTTGTGTCTTCCCTTCTCTTTGTATTGCTACATATGAGACTGGCCGGCTCGAGCCGGTTTCGGGCGGGAAGACGGCCACGCATGCGCGGTGCGCGCGGGCGCGCGAGGGCTAGCAAAGGACTTTGCTAGTGAAGATTCCGATTGGAGGGGCTGCCGTGGACGTCACCCATCAGTGAGAACAATCAGCCTGCTGTCCTCGGAGAATACCTTCTACAGGTATGTAGCATTCGCTTGGGGGTTAGTGCTAAATGCACCGCTTACTGCATCAATGCCTGGAAGAGTAACACTAGTCCCAGGCTAGGAAGGAGGCAAGGCAGTCTCCTAGCGTTTTTATTTCTTTTTAAACCCTCGATTGTGGGGAAAGTAACAGCCATTTATAGCAGAGGCAGAGATGTGCTCTTGGTTTGGAATAAGGAGAGAAACAGAAGGAATACTGACGTATCAGAAGCACCACCTACGCCTGAAACTCTGAAATGTGAGGCAGCAGGTGGCAATAGCAGGTTTGAAAATATGGTATTTATAAGCATAAAACCAGGAAGTGGTGATGGCCCTCCCCTTCATTTTTGGAAACAGAGGAATTAGTATGGCAACTGCATTAAAACAGATGATTTAGGAAGGCTGATAGCTCATTTTGTTAAAACAAATTTTAAACATTTTTGTGAACTTTGTTATGATAAATGATAGCTGGGTGCTGGAGTGACCATTTTATTTTTTTCAATTTATATATTTGTTGAATTTTCCTTTTTTGGATGCTGGATATAACATCATACCTTATACTATGAATTTATCTTTTTGGTCAGACTGCATGGACCGGCATCATCTATGTAAAATCTGTAAAACGTTTGTGAAAGAGAAAGAGAGCAAGGCCATAAAGTTATTTAATAAAGACAATAGAAAAAAAAAGAAATGTAAAGGTAGTCAGTGTGAATGTAAACATTAATCAAAGTCCTTTTTAAACAGTGATTGCTAATGTCTTGGCTTCAAAAGCATGATTGGTGCTTTAAATGTGACACTTAACATGTCTCTTTTTAGAGCTAACTTCTGGTGCATGACTTTTGTATTGAGACTGCCCCATGGCATGAGTAGTGAACTTTAAATAAGCACTGTGTGCTGCTGAGATCACACAGAGAAAATAAGCTGGTATTGGCACTGCCTGATCCTTCTTTTGCTGGGGCAGGATTCAAATGGATGTCAAGCTCTGCACCACTTTTAAAAAAAAGAAAAAAAAAGTACATCTATTATTAGTAATTTGTAACTTATCTTTAAAAATCAAGTGCGATACCTAAAGATTAGAGGGTGGTCAACATAATGCCAATTTTTAAAAAGGGCTCCAGAGTTGGCAAAATGGTAGAGACTATTGTAAAGAACAAAATTACTGAACGTGTACATAGGCATGGATTAATGGGGCAAAACCAACATGGATTTAGCCAAGGGAAATCTTGCCTCATCCGTCTGCTATTTTTCTTGACGGCCTGAATAAACGTGGATAGAAGTGAGCTGGTTGATATTGTGTGTCTGGATATTCAGAAAGCATTTAACAAAGTACCTTATGAAAGACTCCTGAGGAAATTAGTGTTATGGGATAGAAGGCAGGGTCCTATTGTGAATTAAGAACTGATTAAAAGATAGAAAACCGAGTAGGGTTAGATGATCAATATTTTCAATGGAGAAGGGTAAATAGAGTTTTCCAGGGGTCTGTACTGGGAAAAATGCTTTTCAACATATTTATAAATGATCTGTAAACACAATTGATGAGTGAGCTGCACCTGCCTGTCCATGCAGATTACCCTCCTCCATAATTAAACACTGGCATCAAAATTGACAGTCAGCAGTTTGCCTTCCACACATAGGCAGTTATATATGATGTAATCTTGGAAGTGTGTGTGTGTGGGGGGGGTTAAATTGTGACCCCAGCATAGTCACATTCATTGTCAATACATGATTAACAATCCAAAAAATGATGCTAGCTAACAACATTTTACTTGGTAATTTCAACCTTGATATGCCCCCCCCCCCTCCCCACCCACCCCAATTGACATACGTATCATCCGCACTCGTAGCATTTGATATGAGTGTGATATAAAATACACATACTTAATCCTGATTTGTCTTTGCCATTCCCGTGACACTGGAGAAGTCTGCCTAGTTCCTGAAAATCATCACCAGAGAATGTGGTAAAGCAGTGTAGCACAGTTTATATAAGAGGTTTGAACAAATTCTTGGAAGCAAAGTTCATCAACTATTATTAAGGTGGACTTTGAGGGGGAAAAAAAATCCATCTCTTATTCCTGTGGCAGGCAGCATGAAATTTATTTTACGTTTCAACATTTTTTATTGATGAGTCAGCCTTATATACGCAACCAGATAACTCCAAACACAGTGTTGCAAAGTTGCACCAAACAGTGGCGCGAATGAATTATGAATTGCCATCAACAAGTTTTTCAGACTTTTCTCCCCCCCTCCCCCAGGCTCTATTCCCCCCTCCCTCTTATGTTCCAATTGTGAATTGAACGCATTAGCATTATGGATCAGGAGTCAGGAAGTTTTTTCAGGCTATCCAACAGTTCTGCCGGCTCATATCTGGTCCTAGCCCACTCTTATGTACCACCTTTGACTCAGTGGGCAGCTGCTGTTCCGTGAAGGAGCCCTTACGCATGAAATTTATTTTAGTCTTTTGGGATCTTCACACAGAAAGAGAGGCGGGTGCTGTAGTTCCACGAAGGAAAAAACGAAAGAATAACGCCAACAAATGAAGAGCAAGAATTAGTCTCAAAGGATGTGTTCAACAAAGAGCACCCTGTTTCCTAGCTAAGGACATTCTTTGCTGAATAAATTTTTGATTGAAACTCACTCTGGCTTCTCTTTTGGGATCACGGGCGGGGGGAGGGAAAGAGTTTTGATTTCAGCTTAATCCAGATTTCGGGTCTGTTTCGGTGCCAAAACCGAAATTCGGTCAGCCTCTAACTTGGTTTTCTTGGGGCTTTTTATGTTTGTTTGTTTTTTTTAACTTAATTTTGGCATCTCCATTGACTGGGTTTTCAATTAGCACACTGGAATTTTCCTGGCTGCATCACCTGTTGTAATGATTATGACATTGGAATCTTCTAGTCTCTGCCTCTATCTGTTAATAAGAGGACATAACCCTTAGGTATTGTCTGCACTGGTCTAGCAGGACTCGAGGAAAGGGAATAGGTAGGAACAAATTCCAGCTTTCTTTTCCCTCTTTATTGAGGTGATTTTCATAAGAGATTTTGGCAACCTTGTCAAAACTGTTACCTCTGAAAATAACTCTTCCATTTCCTTTCTTAGTCAAACTGAAAGTCCACCCAGCCATTTATATCTGAACTTCTGAAGCAGTTTTTCTTGCCTCAGATTGAAAAGTTGAGAGGAGGGAAGGACAGAAAAACAAAGATTCCAGTGATGAATGGAGCTAATGAGTCTGAACTATACTTGTCTGCCATGAGTTGCTCATTGTTTACTCTTAACAAAAATACTAGGACTAGACTAGGGGGCATGCAATGAAACTATTAAGTAATAAATTTAAAAGAAATCGGAGAAAATATTTCTTCACTCAATTTGTAATTCAACTCTGGAATTCATTGCCAGAGAATATAGTAAAAGCAATTAGCTTAGCAGGGTTTTAAAAAGGTTTGGATAACTTCTAAAAGAACAGTTCTTAAGCCATTATTAAGATGGACTTGGGGAAAATCCACTGTTTATTTCTAGGATAAGCAACATAAAATCTATTTTACTGTTTTGGGATCTTGCCAGGTACTTGTGGCCTGGATTGGGCCACTGTTGGAAATAGGATATTGGGCTTGATGGACCTTCCGTCTGTCCCAGTATGGCAATGCTTATGTTCTTAAGCAGCAATATTTAGAAGAGTGTGCTTTCTTTAAGCTCTTAAAAGGCTTTAACTCTGAATCCTGACCAGATATATCTCAGATCATTTATACTTAGTTCCAAAATTACACAAACTTTTATATAGTTTTCAGCCTTGTAGTTGGAGAATATTTTCACGCTTAGCAAAAACTTCATTGAAGCAGTTTAAGGGAAAAGTCTTTTTTTTTCCTAATCTTATTTTTAAATAGGTGACACCCCCTGAAATCATTTCTGTATGACTTAGACTAAAATGGGTGTGTTTTAAGTAGTAATCAAATAAGCTCAGTGCAATAATTTTCTATGAAAAAGTATGCTTGAAAGTCAGTTTCTCCTCCAGCTGCTGTTTTTGCAGTATGTGTATGTTTGTGTGTGTGTTTCTGCATTGGCTCTGGTTTTCTGATGTTAGGATTTTCAGTGAAACAGGAACAATTTGGATTAACAACAAAGATATAGAGGCATCCCATATTCATGACATGATCAAGTACCTTGATCATATGTCCATTTTGGCATTATAGTAACATGCAACGGAGAGGAGCAAAGTACACAGCACAGGTAGTCCAGAAGAAAAGCACAAAGGGCTCTCAAGAATGGAACCAGTGCATATTCCGCCAGTGTCGTTATGCTCATATTAGCCCTCTCCTCAAGTCACATACAGAAATGATGACTGGCTTCCTATCCGTTTCCGCATACAGTTCAAACTCCTCTTATTGACCTATAAGTGCATTCACTCTGCAGCTCCTCAGTACCTCTCCAGTCTCATCTCTCCCTACATTCCTCCCCGGGAACTCCGTTCACTGGGTAAAACTCACTTATCTGCACCCTTCTCCTCCACTGCTAACTCCAGACTCCGTTCCTTTTATCTTGCTACACCATATGCCTGGAATAGACTTCCTGAGCCGGTACATCAAGCTCCATCTCTTGCTGTCTTCAAATCTAAGCTAAAAGCCCACCTTTTTGATGCTGCTTTTAACTCTTAACCCTTATTCACTTGTTCAGAACCCTTATTTTATCATCCTCACTTTAATATTCCCTTATCTCTTGTTTGTCCTGTTTGTCTGTCCTAATTAGATTGTAAGCTCTGTCAAGCAGGGACTGTCTCTTGTTCAAGTGTACAGTGCTAAATATGTCTAGTAGCGCTATAGAAATGATAAGTAGTAGTAGTTATTAATGACCTGATATGGGCCATGTTTCATGCAAAAATCTAACTTCTAGGCATCCTCCTCCGCACCAAGGACCCCTGAATCAGGCATTGATTTACGCCGAAACACGCCCCGTGTCTGGTCATTAATAAAGTGTATTGGTTTCATTCTTGAGAACCCTTTGTGCTTTTTTTTCTGGACATTTTGGCATTACCACCATGATGGCCCCATTAGTGTGCCGCTTAATTTGGTGGGGTTGAGTGTTCTATAAAATCATTTGTGTGTTCGGTCTTCACTAATTATGCAACTCCAAGAGCTTAGCTGTAAACATATACTGAGGTGACCATCCAGCGTTGTACATCCTAGGCACAAAATGAGTCATCTTGCAGCACGCTCGGTTCCTGCCTCAGGGTTCAAATCGCTTCACTAAGAATAAGCCTTGTGATGGGGAAAAAAAACCCACGGACACTGATGGACGCATGACCCATCTCATCCAATCAACAAAACTGATTGCCTTATCTCTCTTTGTTAATGCATCCTCTAACTCTAACCATCCTATAATATCTTAAAGAGGTTTGATGTCACTGAACAGATCCACCCATGTGTAGAATCACAGGAAAGATTGCAATAGAGGGACAGTAAATAGAATGCATTTTGTAATACCTGACTGGATAAGGTAGGTCATGTGTCGATTATAATGTGTCCATTCTTGTCCTTGTGTGTGTTTTTGTCCCCCAGAGGTAAAATCATCTAATTGAGAGTTCATCACGAGGCAGCCAGTGGCCTCTGAAGATGTTTGAACTCTAAAGGCAGGTACTGAGGATGTCTCCGATTTTGTGAATTGAATGCAGAATCCTGGACAGCCATCTCAGCATATGTTTACTGATATGTCCTGGGGTTATAGATATATTGGTGAAGAATGAAAAAAGTGCATATGTTCTTATGCTGCAGTAGGAAAATGGAGACAGATAAATGTCTTTCAGAGAACCTGTTTTTTTTTTTTTTTCAAAAGGAAAATAAATTGATATGCCATATTGTGTCATGTTGAGTGGATTCATCGGTTTTATTTTTTGGAAAGATAGTTAGTCTGGATTTTCACATGATAAAATGTTCCCAGCCTTATAGCAGAAGCTCCATATCTGTGATTTTAAAAGGCTTAATGAAATTACGTTTCTAAGGAAACAAGTCTTACTGAGCTCCATGTATCCATAATGTCTCTTTTATTACAGGGAGATGAATAAACGGTTAATAGAGGAGCAGGCCAAGAAGACCTTTGAAAGAGCTATGAAACTCGAGCAAGAATTCACAGAGCATTTCACAGGTTTGTGTTGAAAAAAAAAGACTACAGCTAGGAGTTCATTTGTTAAAGATGTATTACAGAGAAGAGAATTTGCTTGGAACTAACAGTACTGAACATAAACAAGGCAATGAGGCCAGGAAAGGGGGGATGAAACCTTCTAGGTATATTTAAGACTAGTAAAACATGCCCGTTTCTTGCGCCAATAAAACGGGTGCTAGCACGGTTTCCTTCCGAACCTCCCCCCCTCCCTACTCACCCCTTCGCCGTTCTGAAGGCACTGTCCGCCATTGTTGCGGTCCTTGGCAAGCCACTGACGCCATTGCTCCGCCCTCGACGTCATCACGTTTGACGCGGGGCCCCAACACAGTGTTTTCGGTGGCTTCGCTACCACGAAGGCTTCGAACCGGAAGGAAGTGCCCGGAGGACCTGACAGTGACGTCAGTGTCCTCAGAACGTTGAGGGTGAGTTTTATTATATAGGATGATTTGGAGAGGCTGTTTTCAATTCAGTCTCATGGAAACAAGAGAGGTTCCAGAGGACTGGTGATGGGCAGGTGTCATGCCTGTTCATATAAGTGGGTGAAGGGAGAAAGATGCTGCCTACAGTCCAGCCAGTTTGAATTCAGCTCCTAAAAAGGGATAGGAGAACATCTTGTATCCAATAAATTACAGAATCTGAGGCAGTTTTTCCAGAGGGAGCAGATCATGTCCAACAAATGTTATTAATTCTGTTTACCAATAAAACCATGAGCAGGCCCTGAAGATACTATACTCGAGTTTCAGTAAGGGTGAGCAGCCTAGGGAATGGAACCTAGGGTGATAAACTGAGTTGGGTGGGGAGTTATCAACATGAGCTACCATTAAGACAGTTGATCTTACTGTTATTACTAACTATGTCTCGTTGCATAAAATGGGACCTGTGGGATAAAGTACTGATGTAAAACAAACAGGAGAGAGATCTTGGGATAATCATGTCAAGACGATATCAGGGTGACAAAGCTGTGTCAAGATGCGGAGAAATGCTAGGTTCCGTACTCTGTGCAAATCATCAGTGATTGATCTGCAGTATAAGAACATAAGAATAGCCATACTGGGTCAGACCAATGGTCCATCTAGCCTAGTATTCTGCTTCCAGCAGTGCCCAATCCAAGTGCCTGGCAGAATCCGCAATAGTAGCAAGATTCCATGCTACCAATCCCGGGGACAGCAGTAGCTTCCCATTTCTGTGTCCATAGCAGATTATGGACCTTTTTTTTTTTAACCCGGATATGCTAACCGCCGTTACTACATTCTTCTGGTAATGAGTTCCAAAGGTTAACTATTTGTTGAGTGAAAACATATTTCCTCCTATTTGTTTTAAAAGTATTACCATATAACTTTATTGAGTGTCTTCTAGTCTTAGTACTTTTTGAAAGAATAAACAATCTATTCACGTTTACCCTTTGTACACCACACAGAATTTTGTAGACCTCTACAGGGCCGCCGAGAGACTGGGCTGGGCCCGGGGCAAGGCCCCCCCCCCCCCCGCTCCCCCACTCCACCCCCCTGAGGTTGTCACCCCCCCCCCCGAGATCGCCGCAGCCACTGCTCCCCCCCACCCCCGAGGTCGCTGCCGCCGCTCCCTCCCTCCGTCCGCCACGGGGCCGGGCCCCCTGCATTGAAATCGCAGTCTCACCTCCGTGAAAGCAGCACTGCAGGCAGCAGAACGCCTCCCTTCGGCCTCCTTCCCTCCTTGTGTCCCGCCCTCGCGGAAGTTACGTCAGACGAGAGCGGGACACAGGGAGGGAAGGAGGGCCGAAGGGAGGCGTTCTGCTGCCTGCAGTGCTGCTTTCACGGAGGTGAGACTGCGATTTCAATGCAGGGGGCTGTCGGTCGACGACGGAGGGTGGGTGGGACTGCGGCACCGGGCCCCCCTTGGAGGCCCGGGGAATTTTGTCCCCCCTGCCCCCCCCACCTCGGCGGCTATGGACCTCTATCATATTCCTATTCAGCCATCTCTTTTCCAAGCTTAAGAGCCGTAACCTCTTAAGCCTTTTCTCATATGAGTGGAGTTCCATCCTCTTAATCATTTTGTTCGCCCTCCTTTGAACCTAATTCTGCTATATGTTTTTTGAGTTATTTTGACCAGAATTGCACGTAATTCTCAAGGTGAGGTCGGAATCATTTTAGTATTCTTTGTCTTATTTTCTATCCCTTTCCTAATAATTCCTAGCATTGTTTGATTTTGTGGCTGCTGCCACACACTGGGTAAGAGATTTCAGGGTATTGTCCACGATGACACCTAGATCTTATTCTTGGGTACTGACTCCTTAGGTGGAACCTAGCATTAGATAACTATGACTTGGATTATTTTTCCCAATGTGCATCACTTTGCATTTGTCCACATTAAATTTCACCTGCCATTTGGATGTTCAGGTTTTCAATTTCCTAAGGTCTTTCTGCAATTTTTCACAGTCTCCATGCGTTTTAATAACTTTAAATTTGCTGATGAGACAAAACTGTTCAGTCACCTCACTCGTTCTCATTTCTAGATCTTTTATAAATGTTGAATATCAGAAGAACAAAAGAAGCACCCTGGGCCTTCAAAAAAAGGGGGGTAGAACCTTTTTTTTTTTTTTTTAATGCTTCAGGCGGACATTTTGTTTGTTTACGCGCAAGTTCTTTCATAAAGGTCTTTTTAAAGACCCACTCCATAGATTATCACATTAAGTGTTTCCCAACGCACGCATCAGCTGATTTACGATGTCTGAGACCCACTATACGGAACACGTCCAGTGAGACTCCTGATGCAGGCCTAACGGCCGAAACACAACGGTTGTGTCGAGTCTTTTTTTCATCAATAATGTGAAAGATCCTTCCCTCCGCCCGAGGGTCTTCGGGATCTTGCCTCCACCCTGGCCACTCAGCCTCCCGGCCCACTGCAGTCCACAGGGCAGAGCTCAAAGAAAATAAACTCCAAAAAGGTAAAAGTCACCAAGCTCCTTTATTGTCAGGGATTCACAGTCCAGTAACTTTCAAAAGGAATCCTGCAGCCCTTCAAAACAGTTGCTCCTGTTTTTCTGTCAGGGCCCAGGTACCGCAGAAACATAAACACGTCCCCTTCCAGCTGCTGCACAAATCAGTTGGAGCCAAATTAACAGTCTCCACAGATAGGTTCTTCTGTAGTCCAACTTCACACCCCAAAAAGAATCCCTGTATCTTGTCCACCCCCACGGGGCTTCTGCAACAGTTCAAAACCCACAGTGCTTAATGCCTTAGCACTCAGTTCAGACACTCAGTCTCTTCAAGGAACACAGCCTGAACTCTTTTGGGAAAGAGGAAAAGATCCCCCCCTTTCTGGGTCACTCTATTACTTCACTGACCCTCCTCCCGCGTGACCTTTCCCCTTTCCACTTTCAGCCGAGCTGTGACACCAAGAGCTCACCTGGCTTTTCAGTTTAGCTTTCAAGGCATGAGCCCAGGCAGAAAGGTCCATGGGTTCCTCAGAGCCTGCCTCCTGCTCCTTCTCTCCAGCAGCCTGCCAGTCCATGGGCTCATTCTCCTCCACCCTGGGCGGCTGTTCCTCTCTTACTTGATTATGTTCCAGGTGCCCCTCGCTTGCCTTGTCAGAGCCTTCTCCCGGGGAATGCTGGGGCCAATAATCCCTATAACAGGGTTTTCCCCGGGGATGCTGGGAAATGTAGTCCTTCTCCCACCTCCATTTTCTAGGGGGCACTACCTTTTCCCTTCTCTCTCTCTGAGGAATGATTAAAGGTAGGGCTCTGCTCTGTCTCCCTCGGCTCTTGAGCCTCCTTCCTTCTCCCCCCTCCACTTCCATCTGTTCAAAACCCTTATCCTTCCCTTCACAATAAACAAGTATTTTTAAGATCCATCTCTCCAGGTCTTGTATTTCCGTGGTCAGACATCCCACTTTCTTCCATACCTGATGAAACAAATCTAGAATGGGTCCATTTGTTTCATCGACATATATGATTATATGATTAAGGGTCCATTCTAGATTTGTTTCATCGACATATATGATTAAAGGTTCTACCCCCCCCCCCCCTTTTTTTTTTTTTGAAGGCCCTTGGTGCTTTTTTTGTTCTTCTGTTTTCGGTTTGTGCTTCGCTCCCTCTCTCTGCTATACCATAAATGTTGAATATCACCAGTTCCTGGCGCACTCCACTATTCACCCTCATCCACTGAGAAAAATGGCCCATCCAGTCTGCCCATCCTCAGTAACCACTAACTCTTCTTTTCTTAAGGGATCCCACATGCCTGCCTCACGCTTTCTTAAATTCTGACACAGTCCTCATCTCCACGACCTCCAGCGGGAGGGAGGCCATTCCACACATCCAGCACCCTTTCTGTGAAAGAGTATTTTCTTAGATTCCTCCTAAGCCTATTTCTTCTTAACTTCATCATGCCCCCCTCATACCTGAGGTTTCCTTCATTTGAAAATGAAGCTGTGGGGGGCTGCTATGGAGAAGCGACCAAGCATCTGTTGAGCGGGAGAGGAGGTTCGGGCTAGACCACTCGCTTATGCGTGGTATGTGGCATGACTAGCGAAGGAAATGGAGGAAAAGATGTAAAACTCCGCTTAACTCAAACTCTGCCTCTTGCCACGCTGCTCATGCCACCATCTTGCCACTGTCCAAAAAGCAAGCATTTTTTTCAGTGGGAAGAAAGTTTTTTAAACAAGGAATCATGATAGAAAGATCCTAGACAATAGACTGAAGGACAACATTAGGAAATATGCATTCTCAGAAAAGGTGATAGATATATGGATCAGTCTCCCAGGAAACAAGATGGCAAGCGATTCGCAAAATCCAACGTGGAGACAAACAAAGCAGATCAATCAGTGATATGGTTCAAAACTTTATTTTCAGAGATTCGGGCGAATCTCTGAAAATAAAGTTTTGAACCATATCACTGATTGATCTGCTTTGTCAGTCTCCCAGGAGACATAGAGACAAAAACTGTAACAAGATTAAATGTAGGATAAATATGGTGGATCCTTACCCACAAGAAAGTGAAGGCAAAGTCAGGGACAGAGTTTCTTCTACAGTACTGGATTTGGATGTAATTATTCGTCTTTCCACACTTGTGCTCAAGGCAAATTGCAGGTTAAGTACAGTAGATAGGTTTCCCCCCTCTCCCCTTCCCTCCAGAGGGAGCTTTGACTCAGTGCCTGTTGTACCAGGAAGGGAAAATGAGTGAATTAGATGAGCTATTTGGTTCTTACATGCTGGCATATGTAGGAGCCAACTTTTCAAAAATGATTGAAGGTGCTAAACCCAATGGAAATTACACATTCCTGAACACAAGGAGTTTTCTCAATATAAGGGGTGCTCAAGAACCCACAGCACCAACAGAGCTGGCAGTTGGGCTGACATATTTGGTTTCTCTGTTTCACTGAAATATGGGCAGTGACCTACAGGTGTTGGTTTGACTCGCTTCTTAATTTTTTATGCTGTTTGATGCAGGGGCGTAGCCAGACAACCAATTTTGGGTGGGCCTGGGCCCAAGATGGGTGGGCAGAAGAACCCCACCCCATCCCATAGGAGCAACTAATACACACTACTCATGTAGGCCCCACATCCTTCCCACTGATGCAGCTTCCTGTTTCCGCATAGGTGGGAATACGTCAGAGGGGAAGGCTTTGGGGCCGGTGTAAGCAGTATGTATCAGTCGCTGCTTCCTGCAGGCGAAGATCTGCTATTTATAAGGTATGCAGGAGGGACAGTTGTTGGGAGTTTTCAGCTTGGAAATCTCTGCCGGCCACATCATAGGTGTGCTGCTACAGGTGGGCCTGGGCCCACCCAAGCCCACCCTTGGCTACGCCACTGGTTTGATGTAGAGCTCTGTTTACTAATCTTTTTGATTTAAATAAAAGACTCTACAGCTATGACAGAATCATAGGACAAATCACAAAACCTTATCCCGTTGTCATGAGTTTTAGTGAGTTCTGAGCCTGGATAAATAGCAGGAATAATTTGTCAGATTGCAAGCACACATTTAAGTCAGAGATAAAAACAGCACATGTATAGACTTGATTTTCAAAAGTCCACCTGCAAATTCCCCAGCCACCCCCAAAAATAGCAAAGTACATGGAAGCTGTTAGTGTGCAGACTTTGAAAGTAAGCTATGGAATTCACACTTTAATGGTGGGTGTATACTTTGGAATTATACAGGCTACTCAGAATTATTTATTTATTTATTTATTAGGATTTATTTACCGCCTTTTTGAAGGAATTCACTCAAGGCGCGGTGTACAGTAAGAATAGATCAAACATGAGCAATAGGCAATTACAGCAGTAAAAATATTCAACTAACAATACAAAGTATGACATCATATACTACTTACAATGTCAACACAGTACATAGAGGGGCATAATTGAACGAAAACGCCTATCTCCATGGGCGTTTATCTCCAAGAACGGGTCCGTGAAGGGGCGGACCGAACCGTATTTTGGGAAAAAATAGACGCCCATGTTTTATTCAACAATGTGTGAGCTGGGCGTTTTTGTTTTTCAGCGATAATGGAAAATGAAAGCGCCCAGCTCAAAAACGAATAAATCCAAGACATTTATTCGTGGGAGGGGCCAGGATTCGTAGTGTACTGGTCCCCCTCACATGCCAGGACATCAACCGGGCACCCTAGGGGGCACTTTTACAAAACCAACAAAACAGGTAAAAGAGCTCCCAGGTGCATAGCACCCTTCCCTTGTGTGTTGAGCCCCCCAAATCCCCCTCAAAACCCACTGCCCACAAGTCTACACCATTACTATAGCCCTAAGGGGTGAAGGGGGGCACCTACATGTGGGTACAGTGGGTTTGGGGGGGTTGGACGACTAATAAGCATTAAGCAGCACAATTGTAACAGGTAGGGGGGATGGGCCTGGGTCCACCTGCCTGAAGTCCACTGCACCCCCTAACAACTCCTCCAGTGACCTGCATACTGCTGCCAGGGAGCTGGGTATGACATTTGAGGGTGAAAATAAAATTTGTGAAACATCATTTTTTTGTGGTGGGAGGGGGTTAGTGACCACTGGGGGAGTCAGGGGAGGTCATCCCCGATTCCCTCCAGTGGTCATCTGGTCATTTAGGGCACTTTTTGGGGCCTTATTCGTGAAAAAACAGGGTCCAGGAAAAGTGTCCTAAATTCTAGCTAAAAACGCATACTTTTTTCCCATTATCAGTGAAATGCGCCCATCTTTGTTCGGCAGATAACCACGCCCCAGTTCCGCCTTCGCCACACCTCTGACACGCCCCCATCAACTTTGTCCGCATCCACGACGGAGTGCAGTTGAAAACGTCCAAAAATCGGCTTTCGATTATACCGCTTTATTCGGTTTTGTGAGATAAACGTCCATCTCCCGATTTAGGTCGGAACTTGGGCGTTTTTCTCGTTCGATTATAAGCAGGTTCATAGAACATTATAATTGGTAGTGTGTGTGTGAGTGAGACTAACAAATTAGTTACTTCTTCCATTAAAGGCTTGGTTGAAGAGCCAAGCTTTCACCTGCTTCCTGAAGTAGAGCTAGTCTTGTGTTAAGCGGAGCCTTTCAGGCAGTGCATTCCAGAGTGTGGGGGCTACTCCGGAGAAGGCTCGCTTGTGGGTATCACATCGTGTAATGTCTTTTTGGAGAAGGTGTGGTTAGTGAAAGTCCTTGAGAGCACCTTAGTGTCCTTGGTGGTGTGTGGAGGATAATCCTATTCTTCAGATACTCAGGGCCATTTCCTTTCAGGGCCTTGAAGATCAGACATAAGAGTTTTAAGTTTAGCCCTGTATTGTACTGGTAGCCAATGAAGTTTTTGCAAAAATGGTGTGATGTGATCACGTCGCTTGCAACCTCCTGCTGCATTCTGAATCAATTGGAGCTGGTGCAGGCCCTTTGTAGTCAGACCATTGTATAGTACATTGCAGTAATCCAGTCTTCATGTTACCAAGGCATGCACAACTGGGATAAGATTTACCTTCTCAATGTAAGGAAAGAGGCAGCGTAGCTGTCGCAAGTAGTAGAAGCAGCTCTTGAAGGTTGCTTGGATTTGGGGAATCGGAGTAAGTGTTGAATCTAACTGTATTCCAAGGTTCCTGACTTGTGATTTGAGAGGGAGTTCATTAGCCCTTTATATGGTGGCTGCTAGAAAACTACAGTTCCTTAGATTATCAGATTTTTTTTTTTTTTTGTTACATTTGTACCCCGCACTTTCCCACTCATGGCAGGCTCAATGCGGCAGGCAATAGAGGGTTAAGTGGCTTGCCCAGAGTCACAAGGAGCTGCCTGTGCCAGGAATCGAACTCAGTTCCTCAGTTCCCCAGGACCAAAGTCCACCACCCTAACCACTAGGCCACTCCTCCACTGCTGCTACTATTTGACATTCTACATGGAATGTTGTTATTCCACCAATGTGGCCGCGCAGGCTTCTGCTTCTGTGAGTCTGACGTCCTGCACGTATGTGCAGGACGTCAGACTCACAGAAACAGAAGCCTGCGCAGCCTTCTACATGGAATGTTGCTAGTGGAATAGCAACATTCCATGTAGAATCTCCAACAGTAGCAACATTCCATGTAGAATCTCCAATAGTATCTATTTTATTTTTGTTACATTTGTACCCTGCGCTTTCCCACTCATGGCAGGCTCAATGCGGCTTACATGGGGCAATGGAGGGTTAAGTGACTTGCCCAGAGTCACAAGGAGCTGCCTGTGCCTGAAGTGGGAATTGAACTAGTTCCTCAGTTCCCCAGGACCAAAGTCCACCACCCTAACCACTAGGCCACTCCTCCACTGTTGCTACTATTTGAGATTCTACATGGAATGTTGCTATTCCACTAGCAACATTCCATGTAGAAGTCGGCCCTTGCAGATCACCAATGTGGCCGCGCAGGCTTCTGCTTCTCTGAGTCTGACGTCCTGCACGTACGTGCAGGATGTCAGACTCACAGAAACAGAAGCCTGCGCAGCCTTCTACATGGAATGTTGCTAGTGGAATAGCAACATTCCATGTAGAATCTCCAACAGTAGCAACATTCCATGTAGAATCTCCAATAGTATCTATTTTATTTTTGTTACATTTGTACCCTGCGCTTTCCCACTCATGGCAGGCTCAATGCGGCTTACATGGGGCAATGGAGGGTTAAGTGACTTGCCCAGAGTCACAAGGAGCTGCCTGTGCCTGAAGTGGGAATTGAACTAGTTCCTCAGTTCCCCAGGACCAAAGTCCACCACCCTAACCACTAGGCCACTCCTCCACTGTTGCTACTATTTGAGATTCTACATGGAATGTTGCTATTCCACTAGCAACATTCCATGTAGAAGTCGGCCCTTGCAGATCACCAATGTGGCCGCGCAGGCTTCTGCTTCTCTGAGTCTGACGTCCTGCACGTACGTGCAGGATGTCAGACTCACAGAAACAGAAGCCTGCGCAGCCTTCTACATGGAATGTTGCTAGTGGAATAGCAACATTCCATGTAGAATCTCCAACAGTAGCAACATTCCATGTAGAATCTCCAATAGTATCTATTTTATTTTTGTTACATTTGTACCCTGCGCTTTCCCACTCATGGCAGGCTCAATGCGGCTTACATGGGGCAATGGAGGGTTAAGTGACTTGCCCAGAGTCACAAGGAGCTGCCTGTGCCTGAAGTGGGAATCAAACTCAGTTCCTCAGGACCAAAGTCCACCACCCTAATCACTAGGCCACTCCTCCAAAAAAAAGCATCGGGATGTTCACTCTAAATATTGTACTGAATGAGGTGTGTTGACAAGCCTGCCATGAATCATGTCCAGGCCCTTTCTTATAGGGTGAGAACCACTGCTGTAGATAATCTATATTGATGGCTAATCCATGTGTAGTGCAGGAATATAATTTTAATAGAATTCAATATTTAGGTGTAAGAAGTAAAGGAAATTGTCTATTTGTACAGTATGTCTGTAACTTCTCTTTCTCTGCTTGCAGCTGTTGTTCAGGGAGACACACTGGAGGAGATCTATAACCAAGTGAAACAAATCATAGAAGAACAGTCTGGCCCTTATATCTGGGTACCAGCAAAAGAAAAGTTATGAAAACGAAAAAAGTTTCATTTTCTAACTGCGTTCATCAGCTGCAGTCAACAACTCTACCCCCTTCCACTGAAGCCTGCCTTCAGCTTATGGCAACTCGGGTCACGTCCTATCCACTAATGTTCTGCAGTTCCTGCTGCCACTGTTACTAGGGTGTCTCTTTTTAGTTCAACAGATAGTAGTATTGTGTATTACCATTGGTTTGTTGCCATTTTGCTTTTTCCAAAATCAAAAGTAGAATGGCCAGACCAGCTTAAAGGGGGAAAGGGGGGTAATATGTGGTAGAATTTCCTTAATGTTTAAGGGAAAGTGAATTTCAGAGATTTTCAGAAAAAGCTTTATATACATTCTTTAAAAAAAGATTTCATAACGAATAAAACAAAAGTGGTCTTAATGATTTAGTATATTGTCAGCATCTTTGCACGTTTAACTTTAATAGCATGGTGTGGTCAATAAGTTGGTTTTTTTAAAAATTTTCTTAAAGATACTTCTGTTCTTACGACAAAAGTTTTTTCTTTGCAGGCAGTTAATGAGAGCTTTTTAAATTTCAAATTCATATATGCATTAATTTTTCAAAATTACACAAGGAATATATTCATTATCATAAATTCATAAGGATATTAGTCTTTTTTTTTTTCTTTTTTTTTTTTTCCAGAATAATTGCTCAAAATGTTTTTAATCTTGCTCATTCAACACTATTTCCAGTGTCCTGCAAAAAATAAATGGGTTTCTTGACTGCTCCTCACTTTTCTGGTACTAAGATTATAGGTGCTTATGGGAGTTTCTATTTTTAATGAACGATCATTTCATTGACGTTATTGCTGCTGAATCCTTTGACATGAAATGATCAGCATTTTGGCAATAGGAAGAGCTTCAGAATTAGGGCCTAAAATTGTGAGTGTATTCCTAGGGTTCAGGTTTAAATATTTTATCCACGAGAACTGCCTGTTTTGTTGTTATAAAGTATGTGTATGTGTGTTTTATATATAGATATATACATCACACATAACACACACAATAACTTTCTTTAAACTCTGTAACTATGGGAATTATTTTCTTTACATAGTTGTGTACGTGCCCACACGTACATATAGGTAAATATATATATATAAATATAAAAATATAAAAGTATATTTTTCTTTTTACCAGCTACTCCTAACTTTATTTTTCTTTCTTTTTCTTTTTTTAAACTGAACAAGAGTTGGAATTTATCTTCCTTAATCATGTGAAATATGAACAGGGGTATGGTGACTGGAAATGTTAGGAAAAATGAGCCTCCATCAAAACAAAATATGGGCGTGTTCTCCTCTCTTCTGCAAACCGTTTAATTTTTTTTCTCTCTTCACTAGATGACTGTTTGATTAGTCAGAGAGACTTTGGAGGATGATCAGTTTCCTGTATGTTTTCATTTCACGCTGTTTTGTGTCCTGCCTTCCATTGCCGTTGCACAGGTCTTTATCATAAATATGATTAGCAAGCAAGAACTATCCTGAATGATTTTATTTTTTTCATTTCTCCTATCCTGCATACAATAAAACACTGTTTGATTCCCTGTCTATTGCTTTTTTTCCTTGGAGTTGATTGTTGATAAGAAATATATACATCTAACAACTGTTAGTTTCCAAAGCAAATCTGCATAAGTTTGTAAAGAACAAATTGTTTTCCATTCCATTTGTCAGAAGGAGGAGAACAGAAAATAAACTCAGTTGAACATCGCTTTTTGAATTTGTGTTTTGTTTAGATTTGATGTGGTGTCCGCCTGTATGTTGAAGTAGGTTTTCGAAAGATCAGTCTGAGTTTCGAGGGACCACTTCCAAACAAAACACTGTGGGTCCCTTTTACAAAGGTGTGTAGGCACCTACGCACATCCAATGCGCTTCAAGTTGGCACTACCACCCGGTTACCGCATGCACTGGGCGGTTATTCCATTTTTTGGCTCGCGGCCAAAACACGCGACAGAAAATATTTTTTACATTTCTACCTCAGGGCCCTCACCCGGTGGTAATCGGCAGTTGGCATGCGCTGCATGCTTTCCGCCCGGTTAGCAAGTGAGACCTTACCACAAAGTCAATGGGTGGCATTAAGGTCTGAGGCCGAAAATGGGCGCGCGCTGGTTTTCATTTTGCCGCACATCCATTTTCCGGCACATTAAAAAAAAAATCCCCTTTTTTTCCAGGCGCGCTCAGAAAATGGACCAGCGCAGGTCCAAAACATGCACCTATACCAGCGCAGGCCACTTTTGGGCATGCCTTAGTAAAAGGGCCCCTGTGTGTGTCTAAATATCGTGCTTCTGATTACTTTCACTAAAAAAGATTGCGAGGAGGAAAAGTCCTCAAAGAAACCTGTGGTGCTTAGAGCTTTCAGTTGAATGTTCACTAGTACTGAACAGGATCACCACTTCATCATTGGCCAAAAACTTCCCGAATTGTTAAACATTTTGTCTTCAACTTTCTGTGCTGTGCTTAATAATAATATGCAGTGCAAAACAAAATATCGGAATAAACATTTCCTTAATAAAGTCTTCAAGTGGCACTTAGCTTTTAAATCCCAACGGGGGACCCATTTCACCCACCGGCTTTCTCAAGGGAGACTAACGGGGATCCGTTTTGCCCACTGGCTTTCTCAAGGGAGACTGATGATCAGTGTGCCATTGCACATGCTAAATCGCCATCTGCAAAAATAGCATTGTGAATGGAAAAATACAAAAGCCACAAGATAAAATTAAATGGTCACAGTTCCTGAAAACTTACTTGCTTCCTGTGGTATTAGGACATGTTCACACCAACCCATTTTCAAAATGGTGCTTGAATAATAAGTAAAACGCCGACAGGAAGATATCAGAGAAGGGTAACCCAATCACAGAGGACAAACCTAAAAATGTTGCCAAGCTTTCATAGGAATGCAGCCCACTCAAAGGAGGCATTCAAAACCGTAGGTTCCGTGGTGTTCAGGCAATGAATCCAACGCTATATCAGCAAATGATCCCAATCACCTTCACAAGGTGAAACGTTTACTTGTTCAGTTGCAAAACTGTGCAGCTCAGATTTCTCAGTCAACAATTACTCTACAATGGCGCAGTAGTCCACCTTTAGCTGTGTGTTTGGGATTTGGACCAGAAACATGGTATCATTCAAGCTTTTTTTTTTTCTTGTGAAAAGGTCTAGACTTCTTCCACTTTCCAAGAATTCCAACATCCAGTATATTTCATGAGTGAAGACAGTGGTAGGTAGATAAAAGTTGGGGACCTGCCCTCTCACATACAGAAAACGTGAATATCGCGCATCTACCCATGATGAAATGCAGTGTTTTTTGCAAGGTGTTTTATTTCAAACTGTAGGATTAAAATGATGCTGTTGCTGATGGAACACAAGACAAATTAAAGAATGAGGAAGCAAGTTATTGCTAAATCAGTAATCAAGGACAGTGTTTGGCAAAGATTGATGTCAACTCATTAAAATGTTCTTTGAAATAAGATTCTAAATGAAAATGTACAACATTCATTCCAAAAGAACCCAATAACTACAATGTATAAGATTCCAGGCCAGTGGTTCCCAAACTGTAGCTTGCAACCTCAAATGAAGTAAGTTATACAAAAGTAAAAAAAAACTGATGGACCGTATTAGCCCATCAGGCTGAGTTGCAGCATTCTATTAATTTATGTATGCTCAGCTGCAGGTGGGAAGGGCAGCAGCTTCATTGTCAGCCTATGGAATCCAACAGGACACATGAAACCACCTGTTGGGCCCAACCAAACGAAGGGCTACTGTGGAGCAGAGGCTATGAACAGTACAACAGAAAGGAAGCCTGCCCTGCACCCTAGCAGCCAGCCAGGAGAATGGTGCAGCTGCCAAAAGGACCGGGAGGGAAAAAAGAGATAGAAGTTAAGGGGGTTACAGTGCAGATGAGCATGGAGAGAGAGAGAGAACATGCGAGGGGGGGGGGGGGGGGGGAGAGTACTGAAGACTGCAAAGGGTAGATAGAGGTGTACCCCAAACAACCTTCCATCTCTACCCTACTTTTTCACCAGCGATATGCACGACCAAAGCCTCTAACATCAGGGCTTGCAGATCATGAACTTTGTTGCTTGGACTGGGAGCATTTGTGACCATCGCTTTCCAGCTACATTTCCGTGAACGTCTCATCTTACTACTACTACTATTTAGCATTTCTATAGCGCTACAAAGCGTACGCAGCGCTGCACAAACATAGAAGAAAGACAGTCCCTGCTCAAAGAGCTTACAATCTAATAGACAAAAAATAAATAAAGTAAGCAAATCAAATCAATTAATGTGAACGGGAAGGAAGAGAGGAGGGTAGGTGGAGGCGAGTGGTTACAAGTGGTTACGAGTCAAAAGCAATGTTAAAGAGGTGGGCTTTCAGTCTAGATTTAAAGGTGGCCAAGGATGGGGCAAGACGTAGGGGCTCAGGAAGTTTATTCCAGGCGTAGGGTGCAGCGAGACAGAAGGCGCGAAGTCTGGAGTTGGCAGTAGTGGAGAAGAGAACAGATAAGAAGGATTTATCCATGGAGCGGAGTGCACGGGAAGGGGTGTAGGGAAGGACGAGTGTGGAGAGATACTGGGGAGCAGCAAAGTGAGTACATTTATAGGTTAGTAGAAGAAGTTTGAACAGGATGCGAAAACGGATAGGGAGCCAGTGAAGCGACTTGAGGAGAGGGGTAATATGAGTAAAGCGACCCTGGCGGAAGACGAGCCGGGCATCAGAGTTTTGAACCGATTGGTTCTTCTGTTTATTTTGTTTTTTGTTTAGTCTCCCAGCTGTGTTGGTAAGAAGTGATTTGCTAAGATTGTTGTTTTCATTGCTTTCTTTACTAATGTCCCTTCTTGTCTTTAGCTGGGGGTGACCACTGCAAGTGACCTGCCTCCATATGCCACCCCCGCCTTCTATTTTAAATGCCTAGAACATATTGTCTGAATTTCTCACCAAGGATATTTTTTTCCTGCCACAGTGAGATGCCTCCCATCATTACAAAATAGTCTTTTGTTTTTCCATGTATTGCCCCATCCTCCTATGTACATAAAACCTTCTTGACATCAGGCTTTGAGCCACTAATTTAAATTCTTGGTATTTTGTAAACTTGTCTTTCCCGTTCCAAATGTAGGTAGTACTTCAGAAAAAAGCTACTTTTTATACCAAAGGTTTTAACCCCTCCCCCAGCTTCTGAAAAGCTCTCTGTGCTGCAAGTGGGCTATTATAGGTGAGATCATTTGTTCCCAGGTGGATACTACTACTACTACTACTTAACATTTCTAAAGCGCTACTAGGGTTACGCAGCGCTGTACAATTTAACATAGAGGGACAGTCCCTGCTCAAAGAGCTTACAATCTAAACAACGTCGGTATTAGTCTCCTTAGTTTCTTCTTGGATTATAGTCAGTATTTCACTTTGCTGGGCCCCTTGATCTATGTTCTATCTTGTTCTATGTACGTGCAGGGCGTCAGACTCACAGAAACAAGCCTGCGCGGCCGTGTTGCTGATCTGCAAGGGCAGGTTTCTACATGGAATGTTGCTAGTGGAATAGCAACATTCCTTGTAGAATCTCAAATAGGGAAAGGGAATTGGGACTTGACGTACCGCCTTTCTGAGGTTTTTGCAACTACATTCAAAGCGGTTTACATAGTAAATACAGGTACTTATTTGTACTTGGGGCAATGGAGGGTTAGGTGACTTAACAAGGAGTTGCAGTGGGGATCGAACCCAGTTCCTCAGGATCAAAGTCCACTGCACTAACCACTAGGCTACTCCACTCCTTGGGGTGGGTGTGGGTTCCGCTAGACTACCAGAGATTTGGGGGGGGGGGGACTTAAGGGGGAAGGAGGGGCCAGTGGTTCACTAGACCACTAGGACTTTTTTTTTTAAATATTAAAGGGGGCCAGAAGGTGGGAGTTGAGCCAGGGGTCCACTAGACCACCAGGACATTTTTATAACATTTGGGAAAAAGGTCGGGTATGTGGGGTTTGGGTGGGTGTCACTAAACACCAGGGATATGTTTGGGCTGGGCAAGAAGAGGTGTCGAGTTGGGAGTAAGGGGCTAATGCATGCTACAGCATGATTATGTGGGGGAGTTTTTTTAATGTCAACTTTCCTGTCACTGCCAATCTAGTGCTGAGCTGAAAATTGCTGCCTTGATTTTAATGTGGCACTAATTTTCACGTTCATTACATTGAGCAAGCCACAGCAAATTTTGCTGTAGAGTGAAGACTGTATCACGAACCTTGGAGTATCCACCTCTTTGTGTTACTGTGCTGAGGTTTCTGCGCTGTTGAATGAAATTGGTAGGAAATATTGGCCAGGAGAATGGTGTCTCTTCATTGAAAGCTCATCAAGCTGTCTCAAAACAGTGCTGTTTCACAACAGCAATGTACGTCTATTGATATTTGTGGGTCACTTTTCAACTCAAAGAAGATTATTCAGAACATGAAGATGTTACAAAGGTTAAATATGATGAATACAGGTGGGATGTTTGTAGAGATTTCAAGATGTTAGGATTTCTACTGGGGTTACACTGTAGCTGTACCAAGCATCCTTCTTTCTGTGTCTCTGGGACAATAGATATTGCTCAGCACTACATTAGAAGAAATTGGCCATGGAGAGACAAATTGCAGCTTAATGTTGTCAATATCAAGCACAGTTCCTTAATCCTAGTGGATAAAATCGTGCTTCCACCATTGCTCGTCAAGTTGAGGCTAATCAAGCACTTTGTAAGAGTGTTGAGTCTTCAGGCAAAACAAAAAAAACAGCAACAAGGCACTTTCACTTTCTGTATCATCCGTTTGGATACAGAAAGTGAAAGTGCCTTTTTGCTTTGTAGCTTTTACTATATGAGACGTGGGGTAAGGAATAATATATTGTAGAGGAATATTTTCGAGTTATTCCCCAAGTTTTCCACATCATCACTGTGACCCCTGACGCAGGTGCTAGTCACCGAAACACGGCCCGTGTCGGGTCTTTTTGTCAAGGCTCATTCATTAAAGAACTGTGTTCCATTTTTAAAGGCCTGTGGTGCTGTTTTTTTGTTTGGACTTTAGTTTGTACTTCGTTCCTTCTCTTTTGTTATATCCGAATCTTTAGGCAAAACATTTCAGCAAATACATTCAATGGTGTTAAACTAAAGTCTCTAGAGGCATGTTGATGCTGGCACCTCAAGAGTGGGAAGATGTAATGATTACTGTAGACAGAAGAGCTTGGAATGCTTTCAGTACAATAATTAGTGATTTTCTAGGAAAACTACTAGGATCTGGTTGAAGAACTGAGAGCTACAGAGGTTTTGGGTACAGAATGCCACTCAAGCTACACTATTTCCTCTCCCATTTGGATTTCTTGAGACCAAACATGGATGCTGTTAGTGAAGAACGTCGGGAGCATTTCCATCAGGATATTCAAACAATGGAAAACAGATATCGGGGAAGATGGATCAAAGCAGTGATGGGAAGACTACATCTGAGGCTTGGTTAGAGATGATGGCTCTAGTCACAAGAGGAAAAACCATTCTAAAACTTGCTTTTAAACAGGGTAATTTGGTTTTATTGTATTGACTTTAACTAATTGTAGTAATATGTAGTAAAGGAAATTGTTATTTTCATGTTTGGGGGTCAAGGGGGGTGGGGTTTACTGCATATTTTGATGCTATGTTTAGAGACTACCAATATGGTGAATTCATATCCTGACAGAATTTGGTTTATTGTTTTGTGGTTTTGTTTTGTTTTTGTTTTGTAGCAGTACAATCAATGTGCTTTTGGAATCAGCATATCAAATGTTAAAAACATGCAACCAAACACAACTTTGCAAAATGTGTTATACAGTGTAGCAGACTATGGAGTTTTCCTCCAGGAGCTTGTCCAAACTTTTAAACCCATATACTAACTGCCATTACCACCACATCCTCTGGCAGTGAGTTCCAGAGCTTAACTATTCATTGAGTGAAAAAATATTTCCTCCATTTGTTCTTTACATTTTCTCATTATGAGTGAACAGTCTAAACTTGATTTTGATGTTGCACTGAGGCAAAATGCTAAGAGATCTAAGCCAATAGTTAAACTATTATTGAATTTGTGATTGTCAGATGCTCTCTAGCAGCATCGCCCTCTGTCTAGGCATTAGTGAATACATTTGCCTTCTTCGCAATGAAACAGCGTCTCCATTTGTGCTTTTTCACTTGATAGATGGACTGTTTCTTTTTTTTATTGTGGTTGATTAATAAATAGGAAAATCAAAGAGTCCACTGGATGTTAAAAAAAAAGGTCATTTCTTTTATGACCTCACCACCACTTCTTTGTTCTCTACCCTAAAAAATTATAGACTAATCTAATTAATAAACGTGGATTATAAGATTTATGTGAAAGTCTGGTGTTCTTCCTTGTTTGATTCGTACGGATCAGAATGGTTATATGTCTGGGTGTTCCGCAGCTGATAATAACCATTTGCTGTGTAACACTTTGATTGTCAGAGGATTTGGAGGTACCTTTTTTTTGCCCTGTCACTGGATACTGAAAAGGCTTTTCATAGTGTGGAATGTAGGTTTTTGTTTTGAGTATTGCAGTGGTTTGGATTTGGGCCTATGTTCATTAAAATGGTTCCGTTACTCTACACTAGTCCTCAGACTTGAACGCCGGTTAATGCTCTCTTGTCTATGGTTTTTTTTTTTTTAAGAGAGGAACTAGGTAGGGTTGTTCTTTCTCCTTTGTTGAATGTTTCTTTGGCGTCTTTGGCACTTGCTGTCAGACAGGAGCAAACTATTGCGGGATTGGTTACATCACAGTTTGTGTAAGATTTCTGAGTACACTGATGATATTTTGCCATGAGTGTAGAGGCTCCTTACCTTTTGCCTCTATTTTCCCCAACGAGTACTCAGTGGTGCCTGGCTATAGGGTTAATTGGGATAAAATGCAAATCTTGCTGTTAAATTGTTACGCTACTCAGGATTTGGTTAGTTTCCTTTTTCTTGGTCCCCAACAGGAATAACTTGTTTGGGGGTTCCACTTTAGAAGAAACGATGATGCAAAACAAGATGCACCTAATGAGGTTTGTTGACATGTATGCTTCTACATGGTCTTTCCTGTATCTACATAAGTGCATAAGTATTGCCATACTGGGAAAGACCAAAGGTCCATCGGGCCCAGCATCCTGTTTCCAACAGTGGCCAACCCCATCTATCATAGTAGGATTGGTTGGAAGCCATTAAAATGACTATTGTGTCAAAAGTAAATTATATTTTGGGTGCTGTTCCGCATTTATTTGAAGATGCATTGCATAAAGCCTTGGATTGTAAGTTGGTTGGGTTATTTTTACTGCCTTGCATAGCTTTGGAAAAATTGAAATGTTTGAAGGAAAAAGGAGGGGTTAAGTTTCCTGACTTTTCACAAGGTATCATTTGGCATATATATTGAGTATGGGAGCTTACTGGTTTCCTTCTAATGTAGAGGAAGATATGCTTGTTAGGCTCCATCCTGAAGCAGAGATTCTTCAGCCTATATGTAAAAAGAATTGAAGCGGTGCAAAGAAAAGCTACGAGAATGGTAAGGGATTTGCGTTACAAGACGTATGAGGAGAGACTTGATGACCTGAACATGTATACTCTGGAAGAAAGGAGAAACAGGGGTGATATGATACAGACGTTCAAATATTTGAAAAGTATTAATCCTCAAATGAACCTTTTCCGGAGGTGCGAAGGTGGTAGAATGAGAGGACATGAAATGAGATTGAAGGGGGGCAGACTCAAGAAAAATGTCAGGAAGTATTTTTTCACGGAGAGAGTAGTGGATGCTTGGAATGCCCTCCCGCGGGAGGTGGTGGAAATGAAAACGGTAACAGAATTCAAACACCCGTGGGATAAACATAAAGGAATCCTATTCAGAAGGAATGGATCCTCAGGAGCTTAGCCGAGATTGGGTGGCAGAGCTAGCCGGTGGTGGGAGGCGAGGATAGTGCTGGGCAGACTTATACGGTCTGTGCCAGAGCCAGTGGTGGGAGGCGGGGCTGGTGGTTGGGAGGCGGGGATAGTGCTGGACAGACTTATACGGTCTGTGCCCTGAAGAGGACAGGTACAAATCAAAGTAGGGTATACACAAAAAGTAGCACATATGAGTTTGTCTTGTTGGGCAGACTGGATGGACCATGCAGGTCTTTTTCTGCCGTCATTTACTATGTTACTATGTTACTATATTCCTCTGTCAGTTGCCCCTGGGATTACCTCTATTCGTAGTTTGCTTTTCATCCTGTGATATACTCCATGTTAGTAGCTTTTGGAGTTTTGCACAAGAGTTTGAGTTGTAGTGATCCTGTACCTCTTAAATCCCTCTTGTGGTAAATTGTTAATATTTGTGTGAATAGTCAGTTTCGTGGAAATCATGGCAGGATTGTGACATTTGGACTCTACAACAAATTATATTGCATAGACAATTTAAACCCTTTGCAAGGTTACATGAAGAATTCAGTTTGTCAGTTGAGTTATTTTGCCTACTTACAGCAGGTGCATTCACCCCATCAGTATTTGGGGAATTTGGGAAATCTTATAAGTGGCTTTTGAAAGGTTGTTGTGAAAAATTATCTTTAGGTTATTCTGTTTTGCGGTTTTGTTATTTACTGGAGTAAAGTAGCACCTCAGAAAAGTGAGATGATGGGAGGGTGATTTTTGGGATGCAGTTGTTCCCAGTGTAATGGGATAATTTGTGGGCTTGTATGATGCATGTTTGCTGAGCATCAGTCACCCAGTCAGTGGTTTTTGTTTGTTTTTTAGCTCATAAATCTCTCTGGATGCCAATTAAGATTTCATACAAATAAGTCAGTCAATCCTAATTGTTTGTCCTGAAAATTGAGAAAGAGAATTTCTCTCATATGTTGTTTTATCATGATAATCTGAAGGCCTATCGGGAAGGGGTTTGGCAGCGTATACAAAGCATCTTTCCATTGGATATACCAATAACATATGCTATTGTGATTGGTAGATCTCTGGTTATTCCCTCTCTGTGGAGTCAAAACCAAACTAAAATTGTAATTCCCTTATCCCGTATTTGTCTTGTTTGTCTTGATTAGATTGTAAGTTCTGTCGAACAGGGACTGTCTCTTACATGTTCAGTGTACAGCGCTGCGTACATCCAGGGCCACCGAGATAGGGGGCAGGGTGGACAAAATTCCTTGGGCCTGGCACCAGGGTCAGGCCGCCGGCACTGCAGTCCCCGGTCTCACCTGCCTGACTCCACGGCTCCGGGCCCCCTTCATTCAAAGCGGCAGTCGCAAATCGTGTCTCTTCTAGCCTTCCCTCCCTGCGTCCCGCCCTCGCGGAAACTGGAAGTTACATCAGACGAGGGCGGGACACAGGGAGGGAAGGCCAGAAGAGACGCGATATGCGACTGCCACTTTGAATGAAGGGGGCCTGGAGCCGTGGAGGCAGGCAGGTGAGACCGTGGACTGCAGCGGCAGGGGGAGAGACGGGGGGTGGCAGTGGCGGGGGGGGGCAGTGCTGTAGAAATGATAAGTAGTTCTTATAGCTTTGACAATACAGATGATTATAAGAATACTGCTAGATTAATAGTGCAGTTATGGTGGGGTTTAGTTTGCCAAGTTTGAATATGAGAAGGGTGATAGTTCAGAGAGGTGGTTCTCACATAAATTCATTAATGTTTGGTCACCTGTAATTTTTTTTTTGAGCCGCAATGTGTTCTTTGATGGTTGTATTCCATTTATTGTTGTGTTGCTATATATAAAGTCAATAAAGTTTTATTGAACTAAAATAAACAAAAAGATATTTTCAGCTTTTCTGTGTTCTCATTTAAGGAAGGTTGCCTTAGAAGATTTATCCAGGCCAAAAGAGGTGAGGGCTAGTTGAGATGATGTAGTTATGACTGTGTGAATGAATGTAATTGGCTATATGGAGGGGGGGAGTGGATGATTGGGAAACGTGGGCAGTGGTGGAATAGGGGTGGGAGACTGTTGCAGAAGAGAGGGATAAGAGAGAGAAACTGGGTGACAACAGGATAGGGGAATATGAAAGAGAGAGAGGCAGACTGATTTGGGGGTTGAAGAATATCAGAGATACAGAGTAATGAGAGGGTGGGGGAATAAGAGAGAAACTGGGTAATGGCAGGGTGCTGGCTCCTAAATTTATGGAAAGGTAACTTTAAAACCATACAAGAACGTAAGACCTTTGAAGTCAGAATGATTGAATATTTTAACACCCAACAGAAAGGACTTAACAAGGATCTGGGGTTCCTAGCCCATTATAAACCATAAAGCTGTATGTCTCTGTTGATCCCCCTCCCCTCACCTATCCACACCCACCCTGTTAGAATATCAATGATATGCTTTGATGTCCCCATACATACTTCCTACCCACCCCCCTCATCCCACCCTGTCAGACTGTCATAGTAATGCTTGAATGTTTTCACTTATATACACTGTCAGCTTATTTCCGATCTGACGAAGAAGGGCAACCTTCGAAAGCTAATCAAGAAATGTATTAAGTTATGTCCAATAAAAAAGGTATCATCTTATTTTCTTTTCCATGTTTTATTTGGTTTGATTTCTATAGATTCTACATGAAATGTTGCTATTCCACTAGCAACATTCCATGTAGAAGTCGGCCCTTGTAGATCACCAATGTGGCCGCGCAGGCTTCTGCTTCTGTGAGTCTGACGTCCTGCACGTACGTGCAGGACGTCAGACTCACAGAAACAGAAGCCTGCGCATCCTTCTACATGGAATGTTGCTAGTGGAATAGCAACATTCCATGTAGAATCTCCAACAGTAGCAACATTCCATGTAGAATCTCCAATAGTAGCAACATTCCATGTAGAATCTCCAATGGTATCTATTTTACTGTCATAGTAATGCTTGAATGTTTTCACTTATATACACTGTCAGCTAGCACATTTGCTTATTTCCGATCTGACGAAGAAGGGCAACCTTCGAAAGCTAATCAAGAAATGTATTAAGTTATGTCCAATAAAAAAGGTATCATCTTATTTTCTTTTCCATGTTTTATTTGGTTTGATTTCTATTGATAACCTTAAGAGTGGACTAACACGGCTACCACACCTCTCTACATGTAGAACCCCAAAGAATAGCAAGATTCTGGAACCCTAAAGAGTAACAAGATTCCAGGCAGAATCTCAAAGAGTAGCAACGTTCCACGCAGAACCCCAAAGAACAGCAAGATTCCGGAATGCTAAAGAGTGACAAGATTCCAGGCAGAATCTTAAAGAGTAGCAGCATTCCATGTAGAACCCGATCTGAGGAAGAAGGGCAACCTTCGAAAGCTAATCAAGAAATGTATTAAGTTATGTCCAATAAAAAAAGTATCGTCTTATTTTCTTTTCCATGTTTTATTTTGTTTGATTTCTATTGATAACCTTTAAGAGTGGACTAACACGGCTACCACACTCCTCTACTGGAATGCCTCCTAAATTCCAAGAAAAGTTGTTTAGGCCTACTGTACACTGTGATACAATTCACAAATTTAAATACATAAAACCCTCCTGTTGTTTTCAATATGATGTGTATTTGTTTGTCTCCCTTTTATGTGTTATTTTGGTGACACATGGACCAAGTGTGATGCCAATAGCGTTTCATATGTCCGAGTCTTGGCCCTTTGCCTCCAGCAGGGGGCAGGAAGAGACACTGAGAAGCTTAATTAAAGCCACCTCAAGGCAGTGTGAAACCTTTAGCACCGAGAGGCTGAGAGGATACACTGCCAGTTCTCACCATGAAGACCTTCGGCTGGCTGCTTCTTTTCCCGGTCTGCTTTCACACAGGTAGGTGCCTGATAACTGCAGCTGGTCTGTTTACGGGACCCCCCCCCCCCCTTCACTTGTTCAACAGGCAGAGACAGTGCTACAGGATTCCAGTTGTCTGTAAGTTTGTCACCTGGGAATAGCTTTATGCAGTGATACCTGAGGACATCAAGTACGGTACTTCTCTGAATGATTTTACAACCTTTAATGTTTTTCTACTGTATAGTTCTGGATCCGGATTTTATGTCCTTTTCCCAAATTGGTCCATTGCTGTCTGAATGAAGTGCTGATCTCTCGCAGTGGGTGGGGGGTGGGGTTCATGTTTGCAGAAAAAAAGATCACATGCGATGCTCAGTCCTATGTGACACGCACTGAAGTGTGAGAAACCCACAGTCCTGGACTTACAGACTTATTACCTGTGTAACACTCTGTAGTGTGAGAAACACTCAGTCCTGTGTTTAGAGACTTAGTCCCTGCATTACTGTGTCCTTTGCTTGGGGACTACATCTGTGCTGTACCAGAGAAATAACTCAATCGTGTGCTTTAGAGATCAAATCCCCATGTAGCGTACTCATATTTGACTTTGCACAGCACATCTTTGTACTCAAAGGCCGGAGACATGGGCATGGTTAACTGCCTTAATGCAGAAAGCCGCCTCTGTTCCAGGCAGGCCTGTGGCCAGGAGGCAGTTGAAGTGCTGTTTGTATAGGGTTTGGCCAGAGGCCCTTCTCTGTGCCTCCCAGCTCCTGAGTATCACTGAATGACTGGGCTCTAATTAGCCTGGAGCAGAAGGGCAGAACGTGATGTCACAGAGCAAAGGTTAGGTAATGACCATGAGATCAATCGACTCCTTATGCTAAAATGGACTGAAATAAAAACAAGTCAACAGGGTCACGAATTCCTTTTGAGCATCACATGGAGCCAGACTAACTTCCGAAGTGGGGAACACCTCTGTGATAATTTATTTATTTATTGCATTTGTATCCCACATTATCCCACCTCTTTGCAGGCTCAATGTGGCTTACAATTCATCATGGATACTGGGAATAGAAGAGAATATACATTTGGTTTTACAGAGGGTTTTGGGTTACATGGTGGTGAAATACATGATAGTGTTAAAGCAAAAGACAATATAAGACATTTCTGGATATATTCAAGATTATACAATTACACGTGCTGATCTTTGTGATATATCTTGTCGAAGAGATAGGTTTTCAATAGTTTACGGAAATTGGTCAATTCATAGACCGTCTTCAGGTTGCGTGGCAATGCGTTCCAGAGCTGCGTGCTCATATAGGAAAAGGTAGATGCGTGCATTAATTTGTATTTCAGACCTTTACACTTGGGAGGATGAAGATTAAGGAATGTGCGAGAAGATTTTTTTTTGTGTTCCTGGGTGGTAATTCGATTAGGTCTGACATGTAGGCTGGGGCGTCACCATGGATGATTTTATGGACTAGGGTACAAAGTTTGGAGAGAAAAACTGATGCTAGCTCTGGATCATCTGCATTTTGGAATTTTTCTTGCTTCCTTTTGCTAAGAACATCCAGGACTAACTAATTAGAAGGAGCCTTTTTGAACGGCTTCTATTTCTTGAAAACACCGGGATAACGTGACTTATCGTGCCTGGCTGGCATGTAACATAGTAGATGACGGCAGAAAAAGACCTGCACGGTCCATCCAGTCTGCCCAACAAGATAAACTCATATGTGCTACTTTTTGTGTATACCTGACCTTGATTAGTATCTGTCATTTTCAGGGCACAGACCGTAGAAGTCTGGCCAGCACCAGCCCCGCCTCCCACCGCTGGCTGTGCCACCCAATCTCGGCTAAGCTCCTGAGGATCCCTTCCTTCCAAACAGGATTCCTTTATGTTTATCCCACACATGTTTGAATTCCGTTACCGTTTTCATCTCCACCACCTCCCGCAGGAGGGCATTCCAAGCATCCACCACTCTCTCCATGAAAAAATACGTCCTGACCGTTCCTTGTCTGTACACCTAAGGAGTCGGTCCAGAGGGCGGCTACAAAATTGGTCAGTGGTCTCTCTTATAAAGCATTTGGAGACAGACTTATATGTATACTCTGGAAGAAAGGCAGGAGAGAAGGGGGATGTGATAGACAATGTTTAAATAACTCCGTGGCATTAATGTACATGAGGTGAGTCTAATTCAATTGAAATAAAACTCCGGAATGAGAGAGCATAGGATGAAGTTAAGAGATTATAAGCTCAGAAGTAATTTAAGGATATACTTTTTTTTACAGAAAGGGTGGTGGATGCATGGAGCAGCCTCCTTGTGGAGGTGGGGGAGAGAAAGATTGTGTCTGAATTCAAAAAAGCATAGGACAGGCATGTAAAATCTCTTAAGGAGAGGAGGGGGGATACGGGGTGGGCCGTTTGGCCTTCATCTGCCAATATTTTTCTATTCAGCAGCATTTCCACTGTGTAGAGGATCATATCAATATGGAGGACTTTAGTAAGAACCTTGCCATTGCAATGCTTTGAGGAAAGAGGCAGGGCAGCGTATTGTAAATGATGTTATTATCATCTAGCTGTAATTTAGTGCTAAGGGCAAATGGCTTGTCCGGAGCCCGAGTGTAACAGGGAAGAGGGGGGTTGAGCTTCACCCCAAGCCACCCAAGCCAGTGTCAGGTGAATCCTTCTAGGGTTACCATATTTGCTCCCCCAAAAAAGAGGACACATGCCCCACCCCACCCCTTTCACACACCCCTGCCCCCCATCACACCTCCCTAAGGGTGTCCTATCCTCCCCTCCCCTTACCTTAGTGTACTGCCCTTGTGGTCTAGTGACCTCTTCGGGGCAGGAAAAAGTCCCCTCTTTCCTGCCCAGAACGGCTGCAGAGACTGTCTTGCTACCTCATGGTGCCAATTCAAAATGGCCACCGAGAGTTGAAGCAGCCTCACGAGACTTCTGCAACTCTCAGTGGCCATTTTGAATCGGCGCTGGGACCGGAGTCAGCAAACAACAGTCTGCAGGTGCTCTGGGCAGGAAAGAGGGGGCTCTTTCCTGCCCTGAAGAGGTCACTAGACCACCAGGGCAGTACAGGGAGTAGTGGTGTACCTAGGGTATTTGACACCCGGAGCTGGTCATTTTTTAACACCCCCCCCCCTTCCCAAATCCAGTACTAGGCATACCGAGAATACGAAACACTCAGGATTTACAAAGCAATTCTCCCATACCATAAGCAGTAATTTCTTTGAGTCACACAAGGAAAAGGAAAGCATCTTAAAACGAAACCAATCAGAATAGTACAGATCGTCGATCCTGCACAGTCAATGCCAACTGAAAGCCATGTCTTTTTCACAAACACAGGTACACCCTAATCCTCTATAGAATGAGAAATCATAAACTTTCTATTTAGACAAAAATTAAACTGAACCCCCAAGATGCCAGACTCTGCATACAATGCAACACCACAGAAACAGAAAATGTCCCCTAGTACTGTGCAAAATATAAAGACAGCAGATACTAACAAGTACCAATCACCACTTTACAAATTAACAAATAGAAATAAAAAATAGAAAATAAAATAATACCATTTTATTGGACTAATACATTTAGCTTTCAGAGGCCAAAACCTCCTTCCTCAGGTCAATACAGTATAGTGCTGTTACAGTATCCTATCCTGACGGAATTCAAAAATGCGTGGGATAAACATAAAGGAATCCTGTTCAGAAGGAATGGATCCTCAGAAGCTTAGCGGAGATTGGGTGGCAGAGCTGGTGGGGGGAGACGGGGCTAGTGCTGGGCAGACTTCTATGGTCTGTGCCCTGAAAATGGAAGATACACATAAAGTAGCACATATGAGTTTGTCTTGTTGGCCAGACTGGATGGACCATGCAGGTCTTTCTCTGCCATCATCTACTGTGTATTTACAGTTTGTTGTCTAGGGTTTCTGCTTTCCTCATCCTTTCACTGTCTCCCTTCCATTCAGCATCTATCTTCGCTCTCTCCCTGCCATCCAGTGGGATGGAGCTGAGGGGGAGGTACTTAAGGCAGGGCCTCCTGGGAGCAGGATTCTTCCTGCTTCTCAAAGGTGTCCTGCTTGCCCTCCCACCCTCCCCTCATGGTAAGACAGTGATCAATGGCAAAACTCACTCTCTCTCTCTCCCCCAACCCCAGGGGAACACTTTCAACATCAGATTTAAACATTTCAGACTGTTTCGGGTTGACTTTAACTGGGTTAGAAACTTTAACTTTTGGGTAGTGTTATACAACATTGTTTGAAATAAATGTTACTTTGTGCACACATACTTTTAATTAATTCATTGCAGGTTTGCAGTTATTGTAAAATGGTTATGGGGCTTACTTTTTCACGGACATTTCAAATACAGTACTGATATGACTGTGTCATGGTTTCCAAAAAGATATTGGGGTAAGCTACATGGATCTGTGATTATAACCCTAAAAGAAGACATTTCAAAAGTCGGGGTAACCTGCATGAAGGGGCCATGGTTTTTTGAGACACCAGCCTTGTTCTCATAGGAGCCAAATCTGTGGGTGTTCGAGCACTCCTAATACTGAACAAATTCCTTGATTGTATCCGGGCAGGTAATTTCTGTTGGGTTTAGCACTCCCAAAAATGTTAAAAAGTTGGCTCTAAGCTTGTTCTTTATGATAGCTGTGGAAATTATTACAAAACAAGGATGGAAACTTGGATGTTGAAATAAGTATTGGTCTTGCACTAACAAAGAACAAAAACAAACATTTGAAATAGCTTCTAAGCATAGCTGGTGGATGTCAATATTCTTGAAGTTCCTGAATGTGGTGGATGAGGCACTGAGATGCTAGCTTAAAATGCAGGTGGGGGAAGGAGGAAGCTGGTGTTAGGCTACATATGGGAATGTGTATGCTTATCTACTCTGAGCAGAAGAACCTCAACTGGGCAGACTGGATGGATTAGTGTACCCCGTTTCACACTAGAATTCCAAATTCTTCTTGGATGCTTTCAACCATTTCTCTATTTTGTAACCTGGTATTTCTCTCCAGCTCAGTGGGAACCAGACTGAGATCTGGTGTTTAAACCCTTCGATCACACTTAGTGGTAGAACTTCAAATTTAGGGGCCTTGAAGTAAAACAGCTACTCAAGAGCAGAGATGCGCCTTAGGTGATAAAGAACAGAAGCAGCTTCCTTACAAGTGAGCCACATCCTTCTTTGAGTTCCCCTACACTACTGAGACTACTTGAGAGGAATTTATGCCACTGTTCTCACTACCCAGGGTTTTTGTTTCTCAATTATATTCCCCCCTCCCCCCCCCCCAAACATACTCAGTTGGGTCATTACAGTGACCATTCTATGCCTGAGGCAATTTAGTCTGCCTCTCTCTCTCTAGATCTTCACTACGAGGGGCCATGATTGACCCTCTAGGCATCATTCCTGTGCCATGACCAAGATTTGACTTTCCTATTCAGGGATTATGAATGCTGCCTTTGTAAAACCTCTCTTAAAAGGAGTAGGTGGTTTTCTATCCTCATAGGCTGAGACCAGTGACAGATTGGTGGCTTGAAAGAGATACCTTTTGGTTAGCTGCTATTCCAAGTGGATCATGTATTACTAGCTTTTGTAGATTTAACTTACTTTAAAATTTTATGTTCTGCTTTTTCACTCAATAGAGTGTACAAAGTGGATTACATCACAATAAAAATAACATCAGAATTCATCCTATATAATAATTCTCACCTCCAACGTTCTAAAAACCTGGCTGCCTGTGTCCGTAACTTTCTTGGTCTCCGAAGTCTCAGCTGACGTCACTGCACGTACACGCTCGAGACTACCTGACGGCACAGACGCGCTGAACAGCGGAACACTGGTGCCAGCAGTGAAGCGGTGAACACCCTCCCTCCTCAGATACCGCTCAGCTGGCCTTCCCACGGACGAGAAGAAAACAAAAGCGGAAAAAAGAAGCAGTCAGTGAAGCGCTGAAAACACCCTCCCCCCCCCCCCCCCGGGAACACCGATGCTGGCAGTGAAGCGATGAAAAGCCTCGCTGCAAAGAAACTGCTCAGCTGGCGTTCCCACGGACGAGAAGAAAAGAAAAAAACCGGCGCCATCAGTGAAGCGCTGAACAGACTCCTTCCTCATTTACAATTCAGCTGGCGTTTGCGAAAAAAATACAAAAAAAGAAACGAACGCGATGAACACCCTCCCTCCACAGTTAACGCTGTGCTGGCCAACGCACACAAACACGGAACAAAGGTAAGCGGGGAGGGCACCCTTCACTATTACTCCATCTCATTACAATACTTTCATATGAACTATTTGGTTAACAAAAAAACAACTAATCAATATAACCTTGCTAGCACCCGTTTCATTTCTAACAGAAACGGGCCTTTTTTACTAGTGTATAATAAAGTAGAACATTAGATCAGATTAAAAGGATTTTGTAATCTACAAATCCGACTAGGCATAATTTAGCACCTCAGATGCTCATATTAAGCACAATTCTGATCTATTTCAGTGGGTGAGCAGATTTAAATCGCTGCAGGTTGTGCGGTTGTCAGTTTCACTTGGTGTGAGCTTTTGTTAAATTTCCCTGTAAGTCTGTTGTTAGAAGTTTTTCATGTTTCTTGAACTCTCACAGCTGAAAGCGCTTTTTCAAAGCAAGTTGACGACAGTGAGAAGTTTGTCATTTAATTTCAGTATACTCTCTTGCTACTATTCGACCACCGTAGTAATTCCCCAACGACATATCCTATAGTTTCTACGCCCCAAAAGTGACCGATATAACTCTGGCTTCCTTAACTATTCACAATGTAACCATAATCGTAATGTAACAAACTGTATTTCCATTATTTACAATGTATTGTAAGCCACACTGAGCCCGCAAATAGGTGGGAAAATGTGGGATACAAATGCAACTAAATAAATAAATATACAGGATTTATAACTATCCATCATAAAGCTTCTGGGAAGTCTGGCCCTTGCAGTTCCTGGAGAGTGCTAGTAGTATTTAGGGACTATATATAATGTCTAACAGATGTTTGAGAATTGTTTCTCTGTGATTGTCCTTAATTGTTTCATTGCCATGTGTTTTTTTTATATATCACTTCTATCTGGGGGTAGTCTCTCCAGATGGTTAGTTTTGCACATACAATGACAGTAATGAATGTCATTGCTCAGTCAGGGTACCTGAGTATCATCACAGTCTCTCAGATTTACTGCTAATGTGCCATAGAGAGCTTCCTTCTGGTGTTCGTAGCAGGGGCGTAGCCAGACAACAGATTTTGGGAGGGCCTAAGCAAGAAGTGGGTGGGTACCAAGTGTTCTCCCCCCACCCCCCCATTACCACCAAAAAATATCTCAGCAGGTGGGAGAACGCTTCTTTCCACCTTTGCAGTCTTCAGCTGGCAGAGCTTGAGATCCCCACCAGCTACCGCTAAACGTGTGCTACTGTTGGGTGGGCCTGAGCCCGGCCCACCCAGGCCCACCTGTGGCTACGCCACTGGTTCGTAGGATATAATGTATAGGCAACCTGTGCATTTGCCATTGTCTTTCTACTTATTTAACAAAAGGCTTTGCATTTGGTCGAGTCTTTGGTAAAATGCACACCCTGACTGAGACGAAAAGATTTCATCTGATTGTAACCACTTCGGCGTCCCAAGCGAAAAGTGATTAATCAAGCAGATACACTGCCAGTATAAATTGCATGATAGCATGGTTTAGTATGAAGAAAAATTCTTTGAAGCAGTAAAGCTGTGTCTGCTTGAACAGGGGAAAAATCTCAAATACTGTTGCCTCCTGGTTGATTCTTGGGATGGCATACAGAAAAAGTCATCATCGAGACTGAAAAAAACCCTGAATAGGTACTGTTAATGTCCTTCTATTATTATTTTGTATTTTCTTTTTCTTTTTTTATTTATATATCATAGTAACATAGTAGATGACGGCAGAAAAAGATCTGCATGGTCCATCCAGTCTGCCCAACAAGATAAACTCATATGTGCTACTTTTTGTGTATACCTTACCTTGATTTGTACCTGTTCTCTTCAGGGTACAGACCGTACAAGTCTGCCCAGCACTATCCCCGCCTCCCAACCACCAGCCCCGCCTCCCACCACCGGCTCTGGCACAGACCGTATAAGTCTGCCCAGCACTATCCCCGCCTCCCAACCACCAGCCCCGCCTCCCACCACCAGCTCTACTGTTAACATCTACCTCTGTCACACGGAATGTGCTGAAAGGAAAGATCTTGCAGCTGTTGCAAAGCAAACATTGATTCTCAAAGACTTGCGGTGTGGTTCCCTGATGAAGATCACAAAACGGGACTGTTGGAGTCCATTATAAACAGATAAGATAAGTGAAGGGTTCTAATGAAATGTTTGACCCAGAAACTTTTGAATTTATGATATATAAATAAAAAAAGAAAAATAAAATACAAAATAATAATAGAGGGACATTAACAGTACCTATTCAGGGGTTTTTTCAGTCGATGATGACTTTTTCTGTATGCCATCCCGAGAATCAACCAGGAGGCAGCAGTATTTGAGACTTTTCCCCTGTTCAAGCACAGACACAGCTTTACTGCTTCAAAGAATTTTTTTGATTATACCAATCTTTTACAAGCAGTTCTTTGATCAGTGTGAGGTTTTGTATCTTAGTATGAAGAAACACAGACTTTGCCAGGGTTATTTTCAGTAGTTTGGCAATAATGTAGATGACGGCAGAAGAAGACCTGCACGGTCCATCCAGTCTGCCCAACAAGATAACTCATATGTGCTACTTTTTGTGTATACCCTACTTTGATTTGTACCTGTGCTCTTCAGGGCACAGACCGTATAAGTCTGCCCAGCACTATCCCCGCCTCCCAACCACCAGTCCCGCTTCCCACCACCGGCTCTGGCACAGACCGTATAAGTCTGCCCAGCACTATCCCCGCCTCCCAACCACCGGCTCTGGCACAGACCGTATAAGTCTGCCCAGCACTATCCTCACCTCCCAACCACCAGCCCCTCCTCCCAAATACTGGCTCTGGTACAGACCGTATAAGTCTGCCCAGCTCTATCCCTGCCTCCCAACCACCAGCCCCTCCTCCCAACCACCGGCTCTGGCACAGACCGTATAAGTCTGCCCGGCACTATCCCTGCCTCCCAACCACCAGCCCCTCCTCCCAAGCACCGGCTCTGGCACAGACCGTATAAGTCTGCCCAGCACTATCCCTGCCACCCACCACCGGCTCTGGCACAGACCGTATAAGTCTGCCCAGCACTATCCCCGCCTCCCAACCACCAGCTCTGGCACAGACCGTATAAGTCTGCCCAGCACTATCCCCTCCTCCCAACCACCAGCCCCGCCTCCCAACCACCGGCTCTGGCACAGACCGTATAAGTCTGCCCAGCACTATCCTTACCTCCCAACCACCAGCCCTGCCTCCCACCACCGGCTCTGGCACAGACCGTATAAGTCTGCCCAGCACTATCCCCGCCTCCCAACCACCAGCCCCACCTCCCAACCACCGGCTCTGGCACAGACTGTATAAGTCTGCCCAGCACTATCCCCGCCTCCCAACCACCAGCTCTGGCACAGACCGTATAAGTCTGCCCAGCACTATCCCTGCCACCCACCACCGGCTCTGGCACAGACCGTATAAGTCTGCCCAGCACTATCCCCGCCTCCCAACCACCGGCTCTGGCACAGACTGTATAAGTCTGCCCGGCACTATCCCTGCCTCCCAACCACCAGCCCCTCCTCCCAACCACCGGCTCTGGCACAGACCGTATAAGTCTGCCCAGCACTATCCCCGCCTCCCAACCACCAGCCCCGCTTCCCACCACCGGCTCTGATTATTGGACTGGTGGTCTGGCCTTTGAGGCTACTATCTGTCACAACTAGCCAAGGACATTCTAACTGGGTTTGATCATGTCTCTTATTGTGATAAACCTGCTTATATTTGCAGGGTGGGCATTGGAATGACCAGCACATTCTAATCATTTATTTTCTTCTTTTATCGGCTCTAGGGCTCGGTGAAGTAAGGTGGTGCACCATCTCGGAACAAGAGCTTAAAAAATGTGATGCAATGAAAACCGCCTTTGCAGGTGCCAACATCCTTCCGGCCTTGGCCTGCGTGCAGGGCAGCTCTGCCATTACTTGTGTCCAGATGATTTCTGTAAGTTGCAATGCCTAAGCATGAACGCAAGCTATAGAGTTGAAAATGAATGGTTTAAATAGAGGACTGAGCTTGCATGAAGTTTTTTTTTTTTTAAATATGTTTATTGAGGAACAGGACAATCACATGCGACACATTACCTTAAAAGTCATAACCTTTCCATACAGAGTTACATATGCACATCAATCTCTAGACAGCGTAGAACTATGCGTAGTCTGTGGTGCATATGAGCATCCGGAGAGAACCAATTAACAGTGCATGTGTCCTATCCACCTTAATTTATCTCCCTCCCCCCCCTCCTGCAGCAAATCAAGAGCGAGAATACAATACTGTGTATAACTTCCATAAAGAGCTATACGCCTGGACACTTCTATGTCCAGAGGATTGAGTTCTCTCTCTCTCCCAGCTAGCCATCGGTGTCATCTTTACCCTCCATGTTTATTTGAACAGAGGTCTTTAAATTAAATGATTTGAAGGCAAGCTCACTTGTTGTTGCTTCAATCAGGTTGAAATTGCATTCTACCGTCAGCTCTCATCCTTTTTGGCCTTTGGACCTGAACAGTCCTTAAAAAGTAGCAATTTTTCTACTAGTAAAACATATCCGTCTCCTTTAAGTATTGGATGGTATCACTGGGTGTTTAATACGCGGATTGCTTTATTACGTTTACTTGCAGGGAGCCTCTCAGTAGGCTCTGTTCTGTAATCAGGGATTTTTCAGAGAGCAGAATGTGTATCAGATGTTAGACTTTGGCCTGGGACACCTGACTCAACACCACTTCTCTTGGTTTATGGGCTTGGTTGAAGGACGAAGCCATCAGCATTGCTCAATGTCTTTCGAATAAGTCTAGATGCTAGTATGAAATTAAGTCCTTATTTTCCTGGCCCTGAGGACAGCTGTGAACAACACAGTAATTTCTCACACAATTCAAGAAAATCAGGTGACATAAGTTACAATGTTTTTCTTCCACAACTTATTTCTGTATTGCAGTTGACTTCCCAAAAACTTCTGTGAAACCATCAATGCCTAAGGACTTGCAAAAATGAGTGCCTATAAATATTCCAGGAGATAAGTTGGTGGAAGACCTTCTAGTACATCCATGTTAACAGGAATATAAGTACATAAGTAATGCCACACTGGGAAAAGACCAAGGGTCCATCGAGCCCAGCATCCTATCCACGACAGCGGCCAATCCAGGCCAAGGGCACCTGGCGAGCTTCCCAAACGTAAAAACATTCTATACATCACTATAACAACTTAAAATGTTTTGTTTCTATATATGACGTTTTGATAATCATCCGAGTCCTGCTTGAATAAGAGGAAGCTTACCTTTGTTGATGCCGAGGACTCATAGTGGCAAGCATCAGATGGAGACGTAGATATGCATACACTGCACCTCATGCTAGCACAGCTTTGAGAACACCGAAGCACCAAGGTAACCAGTGTCCTTGAAGCCCCCCTCCCCCCCCCCCCCCCCCCACATGAGGATTGCTTATCCTCCTAGGTATTGGAAGGGACATCTTCCGAAACCTGGCTTACAATACTCCCCAGATGACTCAGGAGGATGCGGCCAATCTTACTACTTTTTCTACTCCTTTGTGGGATGGCAGCAAGCCTTTGAGGAGCAGCTCATGAGGAGATTCGATGAGCAGATGGGAACGTTTCTTTGCTCAGCACAATGCCATGCTCAGCACAATGCCACAGCTTGAACACCATCAGTACTGATATAGAGGGACATTCAACTTGTCCTCAAGTCTCATGTGCTGCTTAAAGGAGAGTTATTGACACCAAGATCTTGAAGAGCTTCAGGGTTGATGTCTGCTGCACTGCTATCAACCTCCAGTGCTACGGGGAAGGAAGTTTCACCAAGGTATCGGAGATCCTGGGTATCTCAACCCCTATGCCCATGGTCTGACTCTGATATCAGTCGATCAAGACAGACGGAGACCCAGATTTCTCATCTGGAGCATTTTGTAGAGTTCAACTGAGCACATCTGGGACTCAGTTTAAGAGCCAGATGTTTTCACTGAAGAGCGATCAAATGGTTTCTACCATCATGTTTCTTTGCCCCTTATGAGAGAAGAAAATCCCCACCAGAGGAGCTCTCATTTATTGATTTTTTTGAAGGAAATAGCTTAGGTCATTTCATTTAAGTTAGAGATGGAGGAGGAACCTAGGGCAGAAACATTAGACATCTTCCAATTCCTCACACCCTACTCCCAAGGAGACTGTGATCGTGCCTATCATGGGCGTAGCTATGGGGGGCCACGGGGGCCTGGACCCCCGCAAATTATGTCCAGGCCCCTAGTTTGGCTGGCGGGGGTCCCCAACCCCCCGTCAACCGAAGTCATCTTCAGTGCCGTCTCCGGTGCAGCTGCGTTCCTGTCCTGCTCTTCTGGCTCCTCCTGTCCTGTGCACACTGACGCTCCTTCTCAGTTTCACGTGGACCACAAAGCCCTCCTGCTCCCTTTCCAGACCCCCAAGCATAAAAGCCCTGTGGACCCCGCATCCCCTCCTAGCCCCCCACAGGGTCCCAGCACCTATTACTCTATCTGCTGGTCACAATTCATAGCTCCCTGGTCACATCTGTAACCTTCCTATGTTGTATTTGCTCAAGCCACAGCTATGAAACTTCAGGAGGTGACAGTCACTGCTACCCTTTTAATGTCACAAGTGAGAGATGAGATTAGATTAGATTGGATTTATTAGTTTTAGCCTTGTCTTATACAGGATGGGTTACAATAGCACATTCATAAAAGAATACAATAAAAAAAAAATACAGAAAGCAGAAATGTCAAAGCATATCACAAATATATCATCAGTCAGAATTATAAAAGGCCTTTAAAAAAAAAGTATTTTAGATGTTTCTGAAATGCTGATTTACTGGTTTCACATTTAAGCTGCCGTGACAAACTGTTCCATTCAATGGGACCTCTGATGAAATAAGTACCCAAATCCTGCGGTTTGACAATGGTATGAGGTTACAACCAGATCAGTGAACATAGAAAGCAATAAACAAGAAAAAAAAATTCAAGCTATACTTATGAAATAGATAAGAAATAATGAACAATTTGGTATTAGATAAATCATATTCAAAAAGTAAATACAAATGGTTTATTCTTGCCAAGTCAGTGGGAAATCTGTGCCTGATGTGCACACGGTTTATCAATCCCAGGTCAAATGCTTGATTAGCAGATACACAACATTTGTTCTCTATCGATTTGTCTTTGGCCTGTTCTGTGATTTCATTGTCTTCAAAGTAGAAAATAGTCTCACAGAAGGGAATAAAATATGCTAGGCTTTCTTAGCAATTGCTGGGTGTGGGAGCAGGGCCACTTTTACCCAGGGGCAAAAGGGGCATTTGCCCTGGTCCCATAACTACAATTGACCCTGAGCAGAAGACTTACTCATGCTGTCCTTGGGCCACCCCTTAGCACAGAGACCAAAGCATTTTTTATAGCAAAAAAGGTGCCGGTACTCAAATGCCAGGCCACTCTTCAGGGGTGGGGTGATCACTGAGGGACTCACCCCACAATAGCCAGGCCCCCTGCAACCAGTCACAAAATCTATGACAAGGCAGAATTGGTGTGTAGAGCCTGAGCTCTTTCATTAAAACTAGGGGACCACGGGTCAATTTTAGCAGACAATGGAAAAGGTGCTGGTACTCAGTACCCCCAAGTACCCCCTCAAAAAAAGCCCTGACCAAGACTGAGTCAAACTTGCAGGCAGGGTAAATAGTGGCAACTGCCAGTCACTTTGACTCCGAGTCTAGAGGGATCTAGTCCCCCTTCCAGTCCAGTGGCTTGCTTTCATTCATTCTTCCTCCCCACCCCCACACCCCATATCCTGCTACCTGCTGGTGGAAAAGAAGCATCATAAAAGCATGGAGCCAATGTCTAATCTGCGCCCCTGATGGCTCTGCCAGTCCCGCCCCTCAGAAACCAGAAGTCCACATCAGAAGGGATGGGACTGGTGCAAACTAGTCAGTGGCTCCATGTTTTCATGGTGCCTCACACCATCCTCACACCACTGTTAAAGGGATCAGGGTTAGACTCGGTCTCTGCGGCAAATTATCACCCAGTGGTGAGTATACCACTCTTTACAAAAATGCTTGAATCATATGTAAGTAAACAATTCTCCAAATATCTGGACACATTCTCCACACTACACCAGTCCCAGATTGGATTCAGATCCGCACACAGCACTGAAACCCCTGCTCATAGTGCTGACAACGTATTTCAAACAACACCTATGCAAGGGGGGAATCAGGTGCTTCTACTTCAGTTCGACATCTTAGCGGCATTTGACGCAGTGGATGATGTAATGCTACTAGACCGTCTGAATCAACCATCTATACTATCCTGCCCAACACCTTCCTTCTCTCTTCCCTTTCTTAATATCTGTATATTATTAATTGTATCTGATATCCTGGAACGATTATGTCATAACAAAACTCTGTAAGCCACATTGAGCCTGCAAATAGGTGGGAAAATGTGGGATACAAATGCAATAAATAAATCAGATTGGAATTACCGGCCAAGTCCTCAAATAGTTCAACGAATTCCTCTCAAGCCATAGCTACTTGGTAAAACAAAACAAAAACCTTTTCAATTACTGGATTCCGAAATGCAGATTTCCCCAAGGGTCTCTGCTCTCTTCTATCCTGTTCGACTTCATGTCTTCCCTTAGCTCCATTCACCTGGGATCAGGAGAACGACTACTATCATACTTGGAGTCGCGGATGACGACATGCTCCTTCTACCTCTGACATCCTTACACCAAGATCCTACTTGATAGGCAGCAATCGGGATGAACTCTATCCAGACCTGGGCCCTGGCAAACAAACTGAAATTGAATATCCGGAAGACTAACATTCTCTGGTTCTGGAATCAAGGAACCGAGGTCCATCTTCAATAACACTACCCAACAGCATCACCTTCCCCGTTGAATCAGAAACAAGAGTGCTTGGAGTTATCCTTGATTCATCCCTATCATTCACATCCAGTGGCGTTCCGACCCTAGCTGACACCCGAGGCAGATCGCCGATGCTCACCCCCCCCCGGGTGTAGCGCGACACCCCCCCCCCCCCCCGGCGAAATGACACCTCTTCCCCCCCCCCCCCCCCGGGGGAAGTAACCTGTTCCGGGGCAGACTCAGAGGGAGTAGTGAACACATGCGAATTGCGAACTTTCTCGGACTGAGACAGGGCAACAGGCACCCCCCCCCAGCAGCATGCACCCGGGGCGGACCGCCCCCACCGCCCCCCCCCCCTTGGTACGCCACTGTTCACATCCCATATCAACCAACTATGAAAGAAAACTTTGTTTAAAATGAGACAACTTTGTCTAATCAGGTCATTCTTTGATCAAAAAGCCTTTGCGATTCTAGTACAAATGCTACCACACCTGGACTACTGCACTGCCCTATTTCTTGGCATTAGAAGCAAATATTAAAAAAAAAATTACAGATCATACAGAACACAGCGGCAAGTCTAATCTTCAAACTGAACAGATACACCAGTGTTTCACCTTACCTTACAAAACTACACTGGCTACCAATAGCCGAAAGAACTAAGTTCAAGGTTGCCTCATAAGTACATAAGTAGTGCCATACTGGGAAAGACCAAAGGTCCATCTAGCCCAGCATCCTGTCACCGACAGTGGCCAATCCAGGTCAAGGGCACCTGGCACGCTCCCCAAACGTAAAAACATTCCAGACAAGTTATACCTAAAAATGCGGAATTTTTCCAAGTCCATTTAATAGCGGTCTATGGACTTGTCCTTTAGGAATCTATCTAACCCCTTTTTAAACTCCGTCAAGCTAACCGCCCGTACCATGTTCTCCGGCAACGAATTCCAGAGTCTAATTACACGTTGGGTGAAGAAAAATTTTCTCCGATTCGTTTTAAATTTACCACACTGTAGCTTCAACTCATGCCCTCTAGTCCTAGTATTTTTGGATAGCGTGAACAGTCGCTTCACATCCACCCGATCCATTCCACTCATTATTTTATACACTTCTATCATATCTCCCCTCAGCCGTCTCTTCTCCAAGCTGAAAAGCCCTAGCCTTCTCAGCCTCTCTTCATAGGAAAGTCGTCCCATCCCCACTATCATTTTCGTCGCCCTTCGCTGTACCTTTTCCAATTCTACTATATCTTTTTTGAGATACGGAGACCAGTACTGAACACAATACTCCAGGTGCGGTCGCACCATGGAGCGATACAACGGCATTATAATATCCGCACACCTGGACTCCATACCCTTCCTAATAACACCCAACATTCTATTCGCTTTCCTAGCCGCAGCAGCACACTGAGCAGAAGGTTTCAGCGTATCATCGACGACGACACCCAGATCCCTTTCTTGATCCGTAACTCCTAACGCGGAACCTTGCAAGACGTAGCTATAATTCGGGTTCCTCTTACCCACATGCATCACTAGTCTTTCAGATTTTTCAAGGTGCTGCCTCTGCACTCCTGATCAACATCTCGTCTATTTGCATTGTTGACGCCAACAGACTAAAAAAAAACCCAACTGATCCTAGCCCCACCATTTTACAAGGGAATCCGATCTTAGAAGATCTTTAACTCGCTCTTTTCTACGGCAGGGATCACATTATGAAACTCACTCCCTCTGCCTATCAGAACAGAGAAAAACTACCTCAGCTTCCAAAGAAGCTAAAAACCTCCTTCCCGAAAACTGCTATATAATACTTATCGAGCACCGATCCCCAAGTGGCCTTTAGAAATATCAAATTTAATACAGACTATAATCACACCGTGTAATGCTCTATAACATCATAACTATCCAATAAGAATATATTCACCCATTAGCCTACTTATAAAACTGTAACTGTTGTTTCACTAATGTTGTAAACCACACTGAACATAGTAACATAGTAGATGATGGCTGAAAAAGACCTGCATGGTCCATCCAGTCTGCCCAACAAGACAAACTCATATGTGTATACCTTAACTTGATTTGTACCTGCCTTTTTCAGGGCACAGACCGTACAAGTCTGCCCAGCAGTATTTCCCGCCTCCCAACCACCAGTCCCGCCTCCCATCACCGGCTCTGGCACAGACCGTATAAGTCTGCCCTCCACTATCCTCGCCTCCCAACCACCAACCTCTCTTCCCCCACCTGCTCCGCCACCCAATTTTGGCTAAGCTTCTGAGGATCCATTCCTACTGCATAGGATTCCTTTATGCATATCCCACGCATGTTTGAATTCATCTCCGTTTTCATCTCCACCACCTCCCGCGGGAGGGCATTCCAAGCATCCACCACCCTCTCTGTGAAAAAATACTTCCTGAACCCTAAACAGGGGATATTAGCAGTATATAAGACCTAAATTGAATTGTATTTAATTTTCCCCTAGGTGTGGAGGGGGGTGGGAAGAATAAAGGAAGCAGCTGAATCAGGAGAGGGGTGGGGGGAGGGGGTGGGAACAAAACTGCTGGGTGGGTCAAGTGTTTACTGGAGAGGTTCAGTGTGGAAACTTATAAACAAGGGCCCATTCACAAAAGTTTGCCAATGGCCCCAAAAGGAATAAAAGGAAAATTGTAAAATTTTAATTGTTGTTGTTTGGAAAGTCCATTACTACTACTACTTATCATTTCTAAAGCGCTACTAGACGTACACAGCGCTGTACACTTGAACATGAAGAGACAGTTCCTGCTCGATAGAGCTTACAATCTAATTAGGACAGACAAACAGGACAAATAAGGGATAAGGACAAAGAGTAGCAAGATTCCGGAATCCCAAAGAGTAGCAACATTCCAGAATCCCAAAGACGACTACTACTACTACTACTTATCATTTCTATAGCGCTACTAGACGTACAAAGCGCTGTACTCTTGAACATGAAGAGACAGTCCCTGCTCGACAGAGCTTACAATCTAATTAGGACAGACAAACAGGACAAATAAGAGATAAGGGAATTACTAAGATGGGGATGATAAAATAAGGGTACTGAACAAGTGAACAATAATTCAACTCCCCTGCCTGAAATTCATAGCTCCCTGGTCACATCTGTAACCAAATGTGAAATAGAAGAAATGCACAGGACAGAACCCGAAGTCATGCTGATTTCTACAATCTCCCATCCTTTGAAATTTGGTACCACTTTCTACAGGAGTGGAGGAGTAGCCTAATGGTTATTGCACTGTGGCTTCATGTGACCCTGGACAAGTCATTTAACCCTCCGTTGCCACAGGTACAATACCCTAGATTGTGAGCCTAGTGGGGTCAGAGAAAGTAACTATATTTAATATGTAAACCGCATAAAGGCAGTATATCAATAATTTAATAAACGTACATCTCTCAACTTCCAGCTTCTGTTACTATCTTGACTTGCTGTCTGTTTCATTGCCATGTTATCACTATACCTTGTTGAAATTTTAAAAAAAAAAATGTTTTCCTTGGATACATTCTTGGTTGTGTGAATGCTCGATGCATCACTTTTTAGAAGCACCACGAGTTTTCATGTAATTCGGAATTTCCAGCAGATTGTGACTCCTGATGCAACCTGCTTTGATGAAACGTGGCCATGTCAGGTTATCTTATCAATTTTTATATGAATTTCTTTGGTGCTTTAGCATCAGGCTCTTTCTGTTTTTGGTGTTTTACAGCCCACATGGCATGCCACTAAGCAGTATATGAAATAAATATAGTGGAGGAGTGGCCTAGTGGTTAGAGCACTGGTCTTGCAATCCAGAGGCGGCTGGTTCAAATCCCACTGCTGTTCCTGTAAGCTCTTTGAGCAGGGACTGTCTTCTATATATGGTGTACAGCGCTGCATATGCCTTGTAGCGCTATAGAAATGATAAGTAGATAGAGATAGATAGATCTTGGGCAAGTCACTTAACCCTCCATTGCCTCAGGTACAAACTTAGATTGTGAGGCCTCCTGGGACAGAGAAATATCCAGAGTACCTGAATGTAACTCACCTTGAGCTACTACTGAAAAAGGTGTGAGCAAAATCTAAATAAATAAATATTTGAGATTCTAAATGGAATTAATGTTGCTATTCCATGTAGAAGCCTGCCCTTGCAGATCAGCAACACGCCTGCGCAGGCTTCTGTTTCTGTGAGTCTGACGTACGTACGTGCAGGACGTCAGACTCACAGAAACAGAAGCCTGCGCGGCAGCATTGCTGATCTGCAAGGGCAGGCTTCTACATGGAATGTTGCAAGTGGAGGAGTAGCCTAGAGGTTAGTGCAGTGGAACATGGAATGTTGCTACTATTGGAGATTCTACATGGAATGTTGCTACTATTGGAGATTCTACATGGAATGTTGCTGAGTGGAGGGAGTGGCCTAGTGGTTAGAGCACCGGTCTTGCAATCCAGAGGTGGCCAGTTCAAATCCCACTGCTGCTCCTTGTGATCTTGGGCAAGTCACTTAACCCTTCATTGCCTCAGGTACAAACTTAGATTGTGAGCCCTCCTGGGACAGAGAAATATCCAGTGTACCTGAATGTAATATACCTTGAGCTACTACTGAAAAAGGTGTGAGCAAAAGCTAAATAAATAAATATGGAACACAGGAAATTCCTCAAGGCTAGAATGTGGATATCATGCGAGCTGCTACTCTTAAGGCCTCTTGGTTGTGAAAGGGGGTTGTAGGGGGTTGAGTCAGGTTGTAATGTGTTCTCTGCTCTCCTCCAGGATCAAAAGGCAGATGCAGTCACTCTGGATGGTGGGATCATTTACCAAGCTGGGAAGGATTTCAACCTAAAGCCTGTAGTTGGAGAGTCCTATGGACAAGGTATATACACATAAAGAAAACCGTGTTCAGTGAAGGCCTCCTGTTGACATGGGGAAACAGGTGTAATCAGGAGGTTTCAGTTTAGATGTAATTATGGTCTGGGCCTTCATTGATCATTAACCTGAATCTGGTCTATGAAAAGCTGAGTGAATTGCCAGGGGATGTGCTAACAAAGCTTGCTTGTTTATCCTTTGCTGCCTCAGGGCATGCGATGAAGCTACAAAGTAGTAAATTTAAAACGAATCCGAGAAAATTTTTCTTCACTCAATGTGAAATTCAACTCTGGAATTCGTTGCCAGAACATGTGGTAAAGGTGGTTAGATTAGCAGAGTTTAAAAAAAGGTTTGGATGGCTTCCTAAAGGAAAAGTACATAGACCATTATTAACTCTATTTCTGGGATATGCAGCATAAAATGTTTTGTACTTTTTTTTTTTTTTGGGGGGGGGGGATCTTGCCAGGTATTTGTGACTTGGATTGGCCACTGTTGGAAACAGGATGCTGGGCTTGATGGACCTTTGGTCTTTCCCAGTATGGCAATACTTACGTACTTCTGTAGTGCTAAATGCAGGCAGAAGACATGGAAGACCTGCAATGATACAGGTAAATAAAAATCCTACAGAGACTAGCAAAGATGCAGGTGAAGCCCCACAATGGAAGTAACCCCCAGTGATCCAAGAGAACTACTATTACTACTACTTATCATTTCTATAGTGCTACTAGACGTACGTAGCGCTGTACACTTGAACATGAAGAGACAGTCCCTGCTCGACAGAGCTTACAATCTATTTAGGACAGACAAACAGGACAAACAAGAGATAAGGGAATATTAAAGTGAGGATGAGAAAATAAGGGTTCTGAACAAGTGAATAAGAGTAACAAAAGATTGCATTCACTGAAACACCCCCCCCCCCCCTCCAATATATTTTGTAAATTGTTTTAAACATCAGCAGAATCATAGGTATCCTAAAACCATGGGTGAAGTCGATCCCGACAGGTCCCAGACAATCTAAAGCAGAAAGACTGTCAGTTTCGGCTCAAAAGCAGGAGCTCAGGAATGGAGCAGTGCCGACATGATTGTTTCCTTGAATTTCCCAGACAATCTAAAAATATATGTTTTGGAATTATGTACTAGTCAGCAAATGTTTTAGGTCATAATTCTAAATATAATTTTATAGAGTAGCAATAAATAGCAAATTAGATTATTTATGCATGCAGAACCAGTGATGCTGAGATAGAAATCTCTGATTGGATGCATGTATAACCGGTGATACACAGTGGCAGTTTCGATTAGCCATTTATATAAGCATGGCATTCCAAAAGTACCCTGTGAGACACCAGCAGAAAAACCTCAGATGATAAACCCTGTATCCAGATACCATACCCTGTGCAGGGTACACCCAGAATGCAACAGAAGAAAACAGAATTACAAGTCCCCTACCCGCAATGGGGATAAACCCAGAACTGGATTAACCCTGGGGGTGAATCTGGATCCAGTTGGCAACCCTAGCCATGTTGAGTAAAATAAAAGGTCTAATCAGTCTCCAACAGTGCAAAATCCAGTTCACCAGGGTAGGAAGCTCTGAGATTCTAGTTAGGCTAATAGAATGCACTTATGGTGTCCATTTTGAGGCTAGAGATGTGATTGCCAGGGGCGAGTGAGCAACACTCCTGCTTTAGGACCCTCTACACCACCAAGGATATCCAAGATAAGTCTGGGGGGGGGGGGTGGAGGCCTGGTTGGGGGCTCTACTTGTCATGGGGAGAAGGGAGGGGCACCAGAAACCCCCTTATGCTGCTACCTGGAAGTTAACCAGTCACCAGATGAGATTCAGCCTTTTTGCTGTCCTGTCTTTATTTCCTTATGTTACAACCAGTTAGTGATCTCAACATTGCTGTTAACTGATTAAGTACTGGTTTATTTATTTTGTTGCATTTGTATCCCACATTTTCCCACCTATTTGCAGGCTCAATGTGGCTTACAATATGTTATAACGATAATCACATTAATGGAATAAGAATTTCAGAATATTGTTACAAATAAGGTGCATAAGGCTAGCCCAACACTAACCCGTGTGAATTTGCATTAGCAGCTCCCAGGCTCTCACGGTGGTATGGTGAGGACCCTCTCTGTATATAGTGCCACAGAAAATCATATCTAGACAGGGCTAGTGCAGAGTCTGGGCATTTCCAAAAACTATACGGAGAGCCATGATCCTTAGCTCACTCTCCAAATAGCCATCTTTAGCAAATTAAAAGCAGTACTGCCACTCTATATGCAAATTTAGTTACCCACTATCTGTGGTCTTGAATATACTGCACAATGTAAGTGTTGCGGCCGACCACAGTGTTTAAATATGGGGCTGAGTACATAAGCACATACATAAGCACCGCCATACTGGGAAAAGACCAAGGATCCATCAAGCCCAGCATCCTGTCTCCGACAGCGGCCAATCCAGGCTTCAAGAACCCTGCACCCCCCCCCCCCCAAAAAAAAATATTTAATAATCTAATATAATAATTTGCTAGGTGAACGTTCGAAAGTGTCTACCTGGGATCATAACCACCTGCTGACGTCACTGGCCAGCAGTAGAACCCTGTTTGCCTGACGTCAGCAGGTGGTTATGATCCTAGTGAGAGAACGGCAACGGAAAACAGCGGAAGCAGGCAGAGACGTCCCTACCTGTACGTCGCTAAACCCCCCTTTCTTAGTCTCACAGATGCCTCCACCTGCGGGCCGGCCCGCCCCCCTCCAAAATCAGCAACCCCCCTCTGCTACCCTCTTCTCCTCTTACCGGGGTCCCGGCGGCAGCAGTGAAGGGCGAGGTAGCTCGGTGATTCTGCTGCCTTCCCTTCTCTTCGCTCTCAGCTCTGACTCTCTGGTCTCTCCCTTGCAGAAACAGGAAATGAGGGTGGGACCAGAGAGTCAGAGCAGAGAGAGCTGAGAGCGAAGAGAAGGGAAGGCAGCAGAATCTCCGAGCTACCTTGCCCTTCACTGCTGCCGCCGGGACCCCGGTAAGAGGAGAGGAGGGTAGCAGAGGGGAGTTGCCGATTTTGGAGGGGGGGGGGGTGGGCCGGCCCACGGGTGGAGGCATCTGTGAGACTGAGAGTGGGAGTGGTGATTTTAGAGGGTGTGCGGGGGGGGGGGTCTGGAACTCAGAGGACTGAGAGAGGGAAGGAGACTGAGAGAGGGAGGGGGGCCTGGAACTTGGAGGAGAAGGGAAGAAGAGGGAAGGGGGCCTGGAACTCAGAGGGGGGGGAGAAGGGGGACCTGGAACTCAGGGGGGGAGGTGGGGGGAGGGGAATGTACCACGTTAAAAAAAAAACAGCAGCACCCCCCCAATCAGGCCACTAGAGAACACATGTAAACTTATGGACAAAGTGGTGAATTGAGGGGGGGAGGGAGGACTGGAACTTGGAGGACAGACAGAGAGAGGGAGAGAGGGAGGGGGGGCCTGGAACTCAGGGGAGTGGGAGAGGGGAGGGAGGACAGCCTGGAAATCGGAGGGGAGGAAAGAGGGCTGTGGGACATGGGGGGGACGGGGGGGGGGAACCTTGCTAGCGCCCGTTTCATTTCATACAGAAACGGGCCTTTTTTACTAGTGTTCAATATTAGACAGACCGTTCATCCTTGAATCCACAAAATAAAGGTGTTTACTGATATTACTATTACTACTACTAATAGCATTTATATAGCGCTACCAGACGCACGCAGCACTGTACATTGACATAGAGAGACAGTCCCTACTCAAAGAGCTTACAATCTAGGTAAAACAGACAGACAAGACATTACGGGCAAGGGAATTACAGGGTAAAGAGGAACAGGGGAGGAGGCGGGCAAATGAGTAGCGGCTAGGAGCCGAAGGCAGTAGTGAAAAGGTGAGCTTTCAGTATAGATTTGAAGACAGGTAGAGACGGAGCTAGATGTATGGGTTCGGGAAGGTGCCGCAAGATAAAAGGAACGAAGTCTGGAGTTAGCGGTGGAGGAGAAAGGGGACGACAAGAATGGACGACTCCTCATCCCTACCTCCCCCCCAGAAAGAATTAACAAAGGAAAGTTACTCACTGAGAGTAATTTAATGTCCTCTCGGTTTAGCCCCAGGAAGGTTGTTTTCATGGGGAAGGACTTGCTTCAGCTGTTACGTTATCACTGATGGATTTATCTCTGTGGACTTTTTGTTTTTTTTTGTCTTCAAGAACTTGGCAGTTCATATTATGCAGTGGCAGTTGTCAGAAAAGATTCCACTATTACCATCAACAGTCTAAAGGGGCTAAAGTCATGCCACACGGGAATGGACAGGACAGCTGGATGGAACGTCCCTGTCGGTTACCTCATTGACAGTGGCCGAGTGTCTGCCGTGGGCTGCAACATTTTCAAAGGTAAAACCACCACACTTTGGTCTTTCAATCAAGTTTCCTGGTGGATACGTGTGAACCACCCAAACTACCTTTTTTCTCATAGAAAGGGAAGGGGATGATGGCATTGATGCTGGATGCTTGATAGGGAACCAGAAATTTGTGACATTTTATTTATTTATAGCATTTATATCCCACACTTTCCCACCCATGGGCAGGCTCAATGTGGCTTACGTTAGTTCAAAAAGGCTAACGTCAGTGTAAAAAGGCTTACATCAATCTAGTAAACAAACAATCAGATACATTAAGGGTGAAGTAGTTGGTGAGGAAAGACAGAGGGGAAGAAAAGAGAAAGGTGCAGAAGAATTCAATACGGCCGCATAACAGTAACAGTTCAGGAGTCACTAATGCAACGCGGGACTGTAGCGTAAGCTTTTCTGTATAAGGTGGTCTTCAGTGATATTCTGAAAGCCTGTTGTTCGGAAGTAGTTTTAACTGATTTGGGTAAACCATTCCACAATCGTGCGCTGATGTGGGGAAAGGTAGATGCGTAGCTGGTTTTATACTTGAGGCCACTACACGAGGGGTAGTGGAGATGTAAGTAAGAATGAGAACATTTGTAAGAATTCCTGGGTGGTAAGATGATAAGATTATCCATATAAGCTGGAGCTTCGCCGTAGAGAATTTTATGCACCAGGGTGCAAATTCCTATCATGCAATATTTCCTCTGTTGCCCTCCATTCCCTGTTCTTAAAGTTTCCTCTCATTCCACAAGCCTCGGAGTCCGGACTAGCTCCTGAAGTGACGTAGAGGCAGATGCAGCAACCAAACGTAAAAAAATCTAAATCGTTAAAGTCCCTAACGATTTTAAAATAACGAAGAATGCACCAAAAAAAAAAAGTCACACATGCTGAGATCGGTATTGAAACGTACAATGTATCAAAGAATCACAATACACATCGTTAATCGGCCCCCAAATCATGCGCAGAGCAGCCAAGAGTTATGTTAGCTGCTCTGCGCATGCCACAAACAGCCAAAACACAGTCAAAACACAAGCACATGGCTCCCAAATCAAAACAAAAATTAAAAAAAAGGGTCGGGAGGGGGCAAAGGCGCTCGTCAGGAGCGTCCTGTATGGCCGTCCTTGCCCCCACCCCCCCACCCGTGGTCGCCGTTCCCCCCTGCCCCACTTCCCCCTGCATTCTAAATTAAAAAGCAAGAAGAAAAGCAAACGTACCTTTAGCAGCCCCGGCCCCCCTCCCTTCCTCACTACTCTGTCTCCCCTCAGCTCCGCCTCCCGACATCCTCCGCCCTGTGCCCTGCCCCCTCTTGGGGTCGTCGCCGCCATTCCCCTCCTCCATCGGGCCCCCCTCCCTCTTACCGGGCCCGTGCAGCGCCTCTCTCCTCTGTCCAGGCGCTGCACGGGCAAGAAGAAAGCTGATGCCTGCGTTCACCCAGCTTCGGTCGCGCTTCTCTCTCCTCCTGGGCCCGCCCCTGTCTGACGTCGGTAACCTACGTAGGTTACTGACATCAGACAGTCTAGCTACAGATAGATTTCATTCCACCTTCACCCTCTTTAGTCTTCAGTCTCCCTCGTCTTACTTTTCACTACTTATCGACTTTCCATTTCCTACTCTTTCTTCCTTAGTCCTCTCAGTCCCCACCTCTGTCTCATTCCTTCCCCAGAGTCCAATACCCAAGTCTTTGACCCAATTTCTAATCCTTCGTTTCCACCCTCATCCCCTCCCCAGCCTCATTTACTTTAATCTGCCTCGTATTCCCTCACCAGCCACAACTTCTTCTCTGTTACTCATTGCTTCTAGTCCCTTTTTTATGATTTCACCCTATCCAGACACCAATTACCCCTTTAATCTTCTTTGAATATTCATTCTCCCTTACCGCCTTCAAAGGTCTGTCCCCACTGCCATCCAACCTCTCCATGTCCTTCAAGCTGTCTTCCTCCCCGTTTATCTGCACAGTCTCACAGCTCTCACCCAAACACCTAGTCCTCATTGACCTCCTAATCCCAGCTCAATTTCTTAGTCCTTACTAGGCCTTCCACCTAATTCCCACATCCCCACTTTTCCATCTTACCCAATCCATGAGTTCCCCACTTACAATCTTGCTCAAGCCCTGAGTCCCCACTTGCACTCCCAATACAAAGCCAGTCTTCTGTCTTCTGGTCTCCACATAATCCTAGTCTCCATTTAAGACTGAGTTCCTGCTCTTCTGCACCCCCATGTTCTCAGCATCTGCACTCCTGCCTCTTTTTCCCCTTGCCTAAGCATCCATTGCCCTTGCCTCCCCCCCCCCCCCCCCCAGCCTACTGGCATTTTCTAGCATTTTCTCCTGAATATGCCCTTGCTTCTTCCCCTTATAGTATCAGTCCTCTTCTTCCCTTTTCCCATCATCAACAACCCTTAGCCTCTTCCTCCTAGGCCCAACACCAGCCCCAGCCTCAGCATCAATCCCCTTATTCCATTTCTAGTAATTCCCTTCAGTCCCTTGTACCATCTCCCTTCTACCTGTCTTCAGCATCTGGAGCCTTCAATAGTGGTGGGTCTTTCCTCTTTTGCTCTTGCTGCTCCCTTCTACCGCAGGAGAATTTAAAATATGTGAGAACAGGCACTTCCTGATTCTCTTGAGAATACAGTATGTATTTGTTCTCTCATGTTTTATACTCTTCTATGGTGCTGGCAGCAGGAGGAGAACACAGTGGGGACAAAAGAAGGTAACCCGGCTGCTAGAAGGGTGGGTCAGTGAGGCAGGCTCTCGGCACCTTTCACCTGTACCTCACTGGCTCACTGCCACTTGCCAGACTGAACATCCTCATACAGTTGGCAGAATTTAGGGGATGGCACAGCTCTGCCATGTGCTGCAGCCTTCTCCTTACCAGCCACCACTGCCCCACATCCCCATTTCCTCTCCTGACAGCTCAAGCTTAAATGACGTTTGAGCCCAGCATGAGCCCTGTAAGCAGAGGTCAATCCTCAAGCCCTGTCTTGTCCAGACCCTCCGAGGTAGACTTCCTGTCATAGGTGGGCAGGACACGGCAGCATTACAGGGCCTGTGCTGCCCTCAGTGTTCTTTTAAGCTTGGGAAGAGATTTATTTTTTTATTATTTTACTTTTGTTACATTTGTACCCCGCGCTTTCCCACTCACGGCAGGCTCAATGCGGCTTACATGGGGCAATGGAGGGTTAAGTGACTTGCCCAGAGTCACAAGGAGCTGCCTGTGCCTGCAGTGGGAATTGAACTCAGTTCCTCAGGACCAAAGTCCACCACCCTAACCACTAGGCCACTCCTCCACTGTTGCTACTATTTGAGATTCTACATGGAATGTTGCTATTCCACTAGCAACATTCCATGTAGAAGTCGGCCCTTGCAGATCACCAATGTGGCTGCGCAGGCTTCTGCTTCTGTGAGTCTGACGTCCTGCACGTACGTACAGGACGTCAGACTCACAGAAACAGAAGCCTGCGCAGCCTTCTACATGGAATGTTGCTAGTGGAATAGCAGCATTCCATGTAGAATCTCCAATAGTAGCAACATTCCATGTAGAAGTCGGCCCTTGCAGATCACCAATGTGGCCGCGCAGGCTTCTGCTTCTGTGAGTCTGACGTCCTGCACGTACGTGCAGGACGTCAGACACAGAAACAGAAGCCTGCGCAGCCTTCTACATGTGGAATAGCAACATTCCATGTAGAATCTCCAACAGTAGCAACATTCCATGTAGAATCTCCAATAGTATCTATTTTATTTTTGTTACATTTGTACCCCGCGCTTTCCCACTCATGGCAGGCTCAATGCGGCTTACATGGGGCAATGGGGGGTTAAGTGACTTGCCCAGAGTCACAAGGAGCTGCCTGTGCCTGAAGTGGGAATCGAACTCAGTTCCTCAGTTCCCCAGGACCAAAGTCCACCACCCTAACCACTAGGCCACTCCTCCACAGAAGTAGCAGTGGCTCAGAAGGGAGGGGTAAATGCTGGCCACGAGTGGGGGTAGGTAGAGAAGGGAAGGGGAGATGCTGGCCGTGGGAAGGGTAGAGCGCGGGTTGCCATATGGCTCCAGAAAAAGCAGGACAGATTGAGCTAGTCTGGATCAATCCGTCCTTCTGTTTCTGGAGCCATATGGTAACCCTAGGGATGCACAACTGAAGGTTTGCCTAGGGCAACAAATTCCCTTGGGCTGCCCACCCTTCCCCTCCAAAGCGTCTGTAGGGGTGATGCTCTCAAACCTGAAAAGGAGAAGAGAAGTAACGGGCTGTCCTGCAACTGCCCCCTACCGGCCATAGAGTGGGGCTGAGGCTGAATCTTTAAAGGGAAAAAGATACAACCCTTCCACCAGGCAAATGTATGCTGTTTTGAGTGAAAGATAAATAAAAATGGAAAAAGAGAGAAAGGGAAAAAAAATCTGTGATACAGTAACTGGTTTCTGATACCATACCACTGATGGGATTCTAAAAATCCAAGTACGTTATGTATAGTTTTTATTGCATGCTTAAATCTAGCAAAGACTCGGGTCGGGTGACACAGTCCCTTTACATGGCCCCAAGCAAATTCCTCCGTTTTTCGGGAAGAAATTGGAGGATTTGTGAAAGTGGCAGAATAAGTCTCTTGTCTCCACTGAGCTGTGCAGTCCACCTTCAGCTATAAAACATCAGATTGAATCTAATGCCATGTCCCAGATGCCTTCTTCCTGAAACGAGAAAGGACAGAAACCAATTCTGTGGTCACTCCATGGGGGCTATGGTGTTTTAGGCTCAGGGCTCTGATTAACCTTTAGCCAGAGTCTGGGATGCCATTAAAATAATCTCTTTTCACCCAGGATTTTTTTTTTTTTGTTCCTTGTTTTTCTAGAAATATACAAATTCTAAAGTGAGTTTTTTCTGGGATTATGTTTCAGCTGTTGGCGAGTTTTTCTCTCAGAGCTGTGTGCCTGGCGCTGGAAGCACAAATGTAACATCACTCTGTGAACTCTGTGTAGGAGATGGGCATGGACAAAGCAAATGTGAGCTGAGCCCTCGGGAGCTGTACTTTGACTACAGTGGGGCATTCAGGTACAGTCTGTGCACCTCTTCTCCATATCAAGACAGGATTTGATCCTGGCAACCTGGGTTCAATTCCCACTGCTGCTCCTTGTGACCTTGGGCAAGTCACTTAACCCTCCATTGCCCCAGGTACAAATAACCACTTTGAATGTAGTTGCAAAAGCAACAGAAAGGCAGCATATCCGTATTTGAGATTCTACATGGAATGTTGCTACTCTTAGTGATTCTACATGGAATGTTGTTATTATTTGAGATTCTGTTGCTAGTAGTTGAGATTCTACATGGAATGTTGCTACTCTTAGCGATTCTACATGGAATGTTGCTATTATTTGAGATTCTGTTGCTACTAGTTGAGATTCTACATGGAATGTTGCTACTCTTAGTGATTCTACATGGAATGTTGCTATTATTTGAGATTCTGTTGCTACTAGTTGAGATTCTACTTGGAATGTTGCTATTATTTGAGATTCTACATGGAATGTTGCTACTCTTAGCGATTCTACATGGAATGTTGCTATTATTTGAGATTCTGTTGCTACTAGTTGAGATTCTACTTGGAATGTTGCTATTATTTGAGATTCTGTTGCTACTAGTTGAGATTCTACTTGGAATGTTGCTAGTGGAGGCGTAGCCTAGTGGTTAGTGCAGCAGACTTTGATCCTGGGGAACTGGGTTCAAGTCCCACTGCAGCTCCTTAAGACTCTGGGAAAGTCACTTAACCCTCCATTGCCCCAGGTACAAAACTTAGATTATGGGCCCTCTAGGGACAGAGAAAGTACCTGCATATGACGTGTACAGCACTGCGTACATCTAATAGTGCTATAGAAATGATTAGTCGTAGTAAAGCTCTGCTTTCATCAGTCCTGCAGTGCCCTAGCTTTGCATATTCATTGTGGGTATTCTGAAAACCAGACTCGTTAGAGGTGCCCCACAGCTGTGAAAAAGACACACTATAAATAAACAATTAGAGAAAAACCTCATCTCATGTAAACACAAGAGAAGAGAAATACGGATGGTCTCATCTGACCACAAGAGCAATAAAAAGCTGGGGCTGCATGTTAAGAAACTATGATTGTAGAGGTGTCATCTTCAGGAGCTGGGGGGGGGGGGGGGGGGGGGGGGGAGGGGAAGAGAAGCAATGAATCTCAGCCCTGTTTCAAGGAGGACTTGATCTCGTTTTATGTTTATTTTTCCAGGGTGTTTCCGTCTTCATTAGCCAACATTGGCCCATACGAAAGTGTAAAAACTTCTTCTAGATGTGTGTCCTGCTCTTACAGCATTGGTCAAGGGTGCTTATAAAGAATGAATCAAAAATGCTGGCAGGCTTCCACCATCATGTGTTTCAGTATAAATTATTAGCCCTTGCCAGATGTGCTCAGGGCCAGAGCTGCAGTGAGGGCCTCGGGGGCAGCATAATCATGAGATTAAAGTCGCTATGCTCACATTAGCCCTCTCCTCAAATCACTTCACTGGCGCCCTATCCGTTTCTGCATTCAATTCAAACTTCTCTTACTGACCTATAAGTGCATTCACTCTACCGCTCCCCAGTACCTCTCCACTCTTGTCTCTCCCGACACCCCTTCTCGAGCACTCCGTTCTGTTGACAAATCGCTCTTATCTGTCCCCCTTCTCCTCTACTGCTAATTCCAGACTCTGTTCCTTCTATCTCGCTGCACCACACATCTGGAATAGACTTCCCGAGCACGTACGTCTAGCCCCGTCTTTGGCCGTTTTTAAGTCCAAGCTAAAAGTTCACTTCTTTGACGCTGCTTTTGAGTCCCAACCACTGCTCACGTGCCTGTACCTTTATCCCCTCCTTTGTAATTCCCCTTGCCTCTCAGTTGTTCTGTCTGTTACCTGTCTTATTTAGATTGTAAGCTCTTTGAGCAGGGACTGTCTTTGTGTGTATGGTGAACAGCGCTGCGTATGCCTTATAGCGCTATAGAAGTGACAAGTAGTAGTAGTAGAGAGAAGAAGGATAAGCTTAGTGGTGAAACCAAGGTCAACTCCCCCATGCCCCACTGAAATTTCTTATGCCCTGGAACAGGCCCTTTAATCTCCCGTTGACTCAGGTACCCTTGTAGATGGTAAGCTCTTGTTGTACCTGAATTCTAATCATGTCATAAATGTTAGGTACTATTAGGAAAGGAATGGAAAACAAAAATGAAGACGTTATAATGCCTTTGTATCACTCCATGGTGCGACCGCACCTTGAATATTGTGTTCAATTCTGGTCACCGCATCTCAAAAAAGATATAGTGGAATTAGAAAAGGTGCAGAGAAGGGCGACGAAAATGATAAAGGGGATGGGACGATTTCCCTATGAGGAAAGGCTAAAGCGGCTAGGGCTCTTCAGCTTGGAGAAAAGGCGGCTGAGGGGAGACATGATAGAGGTCTATAAAATAATGAGTGGAGTTGAACAGGTGGATGTGAAGCATCTGTTCACGCTTTCCAAAAATACTGGGACTAGGGGGCATGCGATTAAACTAGTGTAGTAAATTTAAAACGAACTGGAGAAAATCTTTCTTCACTCAACGTGTAATTAAACTCTGGAATTCGTTGCCAGAGAATGTGGTAAAGGCAGGAGCGTAGCTAGGTGGGGCCACGGGCCCCCACAGATTAAGCCCTGGCCCCCTCTACTTTGACCCCCCCCCGCCGCCAACCCTCCCCCGCCACTTTGGACCCCCCTGACTGCCACCAACCGCCAACCCTCCCCCACCAGGTACCTTTGCTGGTGGGGGTCCCCAACCCCCGCCAGCTGAAGTCTTCTTCAGCGTCTGTCGATTCTGGCGCCTTCGCTGATGATCTGTTTCTGACTCCTGACGTCCTGCATGGGGCTACATACAGGACGTGCATGCAGGACGCCAGGAGTCAGAAACAGATCATCAACGAAGGCGCTGAAGAAGACCGGCTGGCGGGGGTTGGGGACCCCCGACAGCAAAGGTACCTGGCAGCGGCAGCAAGAGGGTCGGCGGCTGGGGGAGGCAGGCTAAACTGTGCCCCCCCACCTTGGGCTCTGGACCCCCCTCCCGCCGAGATCTGGCTACGCCCCTGGGTAAAGGCGGTTAGCTTAGTGGGGTTTAAAAAAGGTTTGGACGGCTTAGGAGTGGCCTAGTGGTTAGGGTGGTGGACTTTGGTCCTGAAGAACTGAGTTCGATTCCCACTTCAGGCACAGGCAGCTCCTTGTGACTCTGTGCAAGTCACTTAACCCTCCATTGCCCCATGTAAGCCGCATTGAGCCTGCCATGGGTGGGAAAGCGCGGGGTACAAATGTAGCAAAAAGAAAAAGTCCATAGACCATTATTAAATTGACTTGGGGAAAATCCACAGCTTGTTTCTGGGATAAGCAACATAAAATGTATTGAACTTTTCTGACCTGGATTGGCCACTGTTGGAAACAGGATGCTGGGCTTGATGGACCTTTGGTCTGTCCCAGTATGGCAGTACTTATGTTCTTATGCTTTGAGCATCATTTGGAAAAGTGGACCAAATGTTTGTATTACTGAGAACCACAGATCACAAGGTCGGAAGGGGGATGAATAGGGCCCAGGCCTGCTGTGGTACTGGGAGCAGCCTGGCAGTCTACAGTGGTTCACAAGGCAAATTTGAAATGTGTATGTTTCTTGACTTGAGTAAGTCATAACCATAATCATGTCTTTTACTGCAGGTGTCTGGCTGAGGGAGCAGGAGATGTTGCCTTTGTAAAGCACAGTACAGTGTTTGAAAACACAGATGGTAAGTGATCTACAAGAATCTGTCAGTTCCATACACTGAGACTGAGAGAAGTTGTTTTGAAGGGACTCAAAAATGTTTTGGTCTTTCTCAGTAGTGTACCAAGGGCGGAGAAGTGGGCAGTCTGCCCAGGGTGCAGGCAGCAAGGGGGTGTGTGAAGCAGGCATGTGGCTGTCGGCTTTGCCGGTCCCTTGCCCCCTCTGACGTTACTTCCTCTTCTGGGGCAGGGGATCGCAGAAGCCGACAGACGCATGTCTGCTCTGCCCACCCCCTTGCTAGGAGGAACCGTGGTGGGTGATGCACTTTGGGGAGGGTATGGTGCACCGTAAGGGGTGACGCACCCGGGGGGGGGGGGGGGGTGATGCGCTGGAGTGGCGCAGTGGCGACCCGTCCCAGGTGGCAAACTACTACTACTACTTAACATTTATAAAGCGCTACCAGGGTTATGCAGTGCTGTACAATTTAACACAAAGGACAGTCCCTGCTCGAAGGAGCTTACAATCTAAAGGACAAAAAAGTGCAGTCAATCAAATTGGGGCAGTCTAGATTTCTTGAATAGCTAGGAACGCCACTTCCTTTTTTCCAGTTTTGATTGTTGCACTGGCCTCAGCAGCACTTAGGTGCAGGGAAATGAGTCAATTTTTTGTTAATTTATTTATATATTGGGATTTATTATTTGCCTTTATGAAGAGATTCACCCAAGGGCAGTGTACAGCAAATACATGAAAGTAACAAAATATACAGCTAATGTAACCCGAGTCTGCTATCTTGGGTTGGAGCTGGGCTAGAGAGACTTTTATAAACATGAATCCTGTGCAGAAGGAATGGATCCTCAGAAGCTTAGCCAAGATTGGGTGGTGGGGGGCTAGTTCTGGGCAAGACTTCTACGGTCTGTGTCCTGAAAATGGCAGATACAAATCAAGGTAAGGTAGCACATATGAGTTTATCTTGTTGGGCAGACTAGATGGATCGTGCAGGTCTTTTTCTGCCGTCATCTACTATGTTACTTAATTCCGGGTTCCCATAAGCTCTACAGTTCAGGGACCACACAGACACTGAAGGATTAGAAAGAACTGTAATGTTTATTGAACTTGGTAATTGTTAACTATTTCTGTAAAGGTTTTACACAGTCAAGTATTGTAATTCTACATTTACTTCTTAAGATGATCATGGAAGTAATTCTGCCCTGGGCTCTACACATACGCTGTACCTGTCACGTAGCCTGATGTAGCTCCAGAGCGGATTCTTACTCCTGATGTACCTCATTACCATCAGGGCTGGACTTCGTATAACTGTCTTTCCCTTCAGGGTAGTACCCCGAAGGCACTGTTTCAGCTATGGGCGAATTGCATCCTACCCAAGTCCAGTGGTGTGCTGGAGCCGGCTCGTGAGAGCCATTTCTTAGTTTTTTAAAGAATTTTGGGAGCCCATTGTTAAAGTAGCTACTTTAACAACTGGCTCCCAAAATTTGGGCTCGTTGTGTCTCCTCTTGGCATCTTCCTTCCCTGTGTTACGAAAGAAGAGCGGGACTTGGGGGTGATTGTGTCTGATGACATTAAGGTGGCCAAACAGGTAGAAAAGGCAATGCTCAAAGCCAGAAGGATGGTTGGGTGCATAAGGAGAGGGATGACCTGCAGGAAAAAAAGAGGTGATAGTGCCCTTGCACAAGTCTGTGGTGAGGCCCCGTTTCTGGAGACCGCACTTACAGAAAGATATAAGCAGGGTGGGGTCGGTCCAGAGGGTGGCTACAAAATTGGTCGGCGGTCTCAGTCATAAAACATATAGGAACAGGATCATGAACCTCAATATGTATAAGCGGGAGAGAGGGGATATGGTAGAGACGTTTGAATACCTCAGTGGCGTTAATGTACAGGAGGTGAACCTCTTTCAAATGAAGGAAAACTCTGGAATGAGGGGGCATAGGATGAAGTTAAGAGGAAATAGGTTTAGGATGATTGTGAGGAAAGGGTGGAGGTTGTGGAGATGAGGACTGTGTCGGAATTTAAGAAAGTGTGGGACATGCACATGGGATCCCTTAGGAAAAGGAGTTAGTGGTAACTGAGAATGGGCAGACTGGATGACCCATACAGCCCTTATCTGCTGTTATGTTTCTGTGTTTCTATGTTTGTGATACTTAATTGTGCTTTTGGAGGGAAATTTTCCCAGCCGTCTGCACTGGTGCAAAACCAGTGGGTGCTTGTTAGCTGTAGTCCTTAAAATAGTTTTCAAATGGAAAATACTTTGAAGATTGCCCAAAGAAGCAGTACTGAATATCAGGGGCTTAGCCAGACCTCATGGTGGGAGGGGGCCAGAGCCCGAGGTTGGGGGCACATTTTGAGTGCCGCCCCGCCACCCTCCCCAGCACCACTCCTCGCCTCCTCACCACCCCCCACCGCCACACCTCGCCTTGCCCCCCCACCTCACCCCCCCACAGCCACGCCTCGCCTCCTCGCCCACCCAACCGCCATGCATCGCCTCACCGCATTGCCCCCTACTGCCTCACCTCCTCGCCCCCCACCACCATACCTCACCTCGCCTCCTTGCCCTCCCATCCCTCGCCTCCTCACCCCCCCACCGCCACACCACACCTCACTCGCCACCTTGCCCCCCCCCACCGCCATGCCTCCTCGCCACGCCTTGCCTTGCCACCTCGCCCCCCCACCGCCTCGCCTCCTTGCCTCCCCCCACCACCCCGCATCCTCGCCTCCCCCCCTCCGCCCCGCCTCGTCTCACAAACAAATAACTTTGCTGGCAGGTGTCCCTAACCCCTGCCAGCCAAAGCCTTCTTCAGCGCAGGTCTCTGGCGCAGCCGCGTTCGCTGCCTGCCCCCTGCTTTTCTTTCTTTTTGCTCCTCCTGCACACGCTGACGCTGCAGGGGGCAGGCAGTGAACACAGCTGCGCCGGAGACCGGCGCTGAAGAAGGCTTCGGCTGGCGGGGGTTGGGGACCCCCGCCAGCCAAACCAGGGGCCCGGATGAAATTTGCAGGGGCCCAGGCCCCCGTGGCCCCCCCCTAGCTACGCCCCTGATGAATATTCACGAGGTCCCGGCATGCTGCTCAGAGCCAGAAACAAACAGTGGGGAGTGGCAGTAGTCCGTTTATTTAGCTGATGGGGTTTGGCATCCCTGACAGCAAAGCTATACCTAGCATACCCGCATTCAATTAAGGACAATCCTTTCCCCGTGAACTTCCCTTTTATTACCCCTGAGCTCCTCCTGGGTCCTCCCGTCACTCCTCTAATGACTTGCTGCCCAGGGCTCACTCTATCATAGTTCCCAAACTAATGTTTTACTTTGCATATTTGGCAAAGTCCAATAACCATCTCTGAAGAGGAGGAGCCAGATTAGTGATTGCAGCATTGAATATGTCAGAAGAAAACCCTGGATATGAGTGCCAAATCCTGCTGTTTTGTCATCGACTCTTCCTTGAGCAACCATCTGTATACAATAATAGAAATAGTAAGATTACCATTCCACCCCCCCCCCCCCCCCCCCATCTACTCTGGAAGCTTCTGTGCAGTATAAACATTTGAAATGTGGAATTAGAAAGGGGATGGGACGACTTCCCTATGAGGAAAGGCTGAAGTGGCTAGGGCTCTTCAGCTTGGAGAGAAGGCAGCTGAGGGGAGATATGATAGAGGTCTATAAAATAATGATTGGAGTTGAATGGGTAGATGTGAAGCGTTTGTTCACGCTTTCCAAAAATACTAGGACCTAGGGGGCATACGATGAAGCTACAATGTAGTAAATTTAAAACGAATCGGAGAAATGTTTTCTTCACTCAACGTGTAATTAAACTCTGGAATTTGTTGCCAGAGAATGTGGTAAAGGCGGTTAGCTTAGCGGAGTTTAAACAATGTTTGGAGGGCTTCCTAAAGGAAAAGTCCATAGACCGTTATTAAATGGACTTGGGGAAAATCCACTATTTCTGGGATAAGCAGTATAAAATGTTTTGTACATTTTGGGATCTTGCCGGGTATTTGTGACCTGGATTGGCCACTGTTGGAAACAGGATGCTGGGCTCGATGGACCTTTGGTCTGTCCCAGTATGGCAACACTTATGTACTTATGCTACTATTTGAGATTCTGAATGGAATCTTGCTACTCTTTGGGGTTCTACATGGAATGTTGCTACTATTCGAGAATCTGAATGGAATGTTGCTACTCTTTGGGGTTCTACATGGAATGTTGCTATTGTTTAGGTTTCTGCCAGGTATTTGCGACCTGGATTGGCCACTGTTGGATACAGGATGCTGGGCTTGATGGACCTTTGGTCTGTCCCAGTATGGCAACACTTATGTACTTATGCTACTATTTGAGATTCTGAATGGAATCTTGCTAATCTTTGGGGTTCTACATGGAATGTTGCTACTATTCGAGAATCTGAATGGAATGTTGCTACTCTTTGGGGTTCTACATGGAATGTTGCTATTGTTTAGGTTTCTGCCAGGTATTTGCGACCTGGATTGGCCACTGTTGGAAACAGGATGCTGGGCTTGATGGACCTTTGGTCTGTCCCAGTATGGCAATACTTATGTACTTATGTAACAGGCCTTCTACCTCAGAAATGGTTGCATGTGTATCAAAGTATGGACTCCATAAGGCATGTTGGAATCCCATTTGATTGAAATTTAGCACTATGATTGTGTTTATTAATTCTCCCTACAGAAAGCAACCCTGACGTATGGGCCCAGGGTCTTCGATCTCAAGATTTCCAGCTCCTGTGCCGGGATGGCAGCCGAGCTGATGTTACCGAATGGAGAAAGTGCAATCTGGCTCGTGTACCGGCCCATGCTGTTGTAGCTAGACCCGATGCCAATGCATTGACAATCTTCCAGTTGCTCGACGAGGGTCAGGTTGGTGGGGTTCTTTGTATTTTGTGCTGTATGGCTGTCATTTGAAGGCGTCCGTTCCTTCTAGTACAGCAATACTGGAAGCCATACTGGTCCTGTAAAAAAAAAAAAAAAAAGCTGGACTGTCTGTAGGCCGTAATGACTTTTAATGGCCCGACAAAAAAAAAAAACTGTTAAGAACTGATCTTGTGCACAAACGTCTGATCAAAAAGGATTCCAGATAGTTTTTCGAACTCCAATGGCTTGACCTCTTTTTCAAACCCTCTTTGGGCTATGCACATGTTGACCCATAAAAAGATGTCAGCCTGAGAACCAACGAGTTTTACAGTGGTAGAAAAAGGATTTGAATACAGGCTAATGTTTGAGAAAGAAGTGTATCAGCATACAGAGAAATAACATGTGTCTGATCATACATAGGAAATCCAGCTTCTGACCTTATGCTAAAAATTCGAAGACTAAAAGTAATAGAGATAATGGGCAGCCTTAACAACTAACTCTATGCAGCACGAATGAGTCGGACAACCATCCATTAACAATTACATGAGCAGATAGAGCAGAATAGATAGCTTTAATCCAATTAAGAAAATATTGACTATGTCTTGTGGTTCCCCAGTCCATTAGTCTAACTGCTAGAGTGGAGGAGTGGCCTAGTGGTTATGGTGGTGGATTCTGGTCCTGGGGAACTGAGGAACTGAATTCGATTCCCACCTCAGGCACAGGCAGCTCCTTGTGACTCTGGGCAAGTCACTTAACCCTCCATTGCCCCATGTAAGCCGCATTGAGCCTGCCATGAGTGGGAAAGCGCAGGGTACAAATGTAACAAAAATAAAATAGATACTATTGGACATTCTACATGGAATGTTGCTACTATTGGAGATTCTACATGGAATGTTGCTATTCCACTAGCAACATTCCATGTAGAAGGCTGCGCAGGCTTCTGTTTCTGTGAGTCTGACGTCCTGCACGTACGTGCAGGACGTCAGACTCACAGAAGCAGAAGCCTGCGCGGCCATGAGGAACTGAGTTTGATTCCCACTTCAGGCACAGGCAGCTCCTTGTGACTCTGGGCAAGACACTTAACCCTCCATTGCCCCATGTAAGCAGCATTGAGCCTGGCATGAGTGGGAAAGCGCAGGATACAAATGTAACAAAAATAAAATAGATACTATTGGAGATTCTACATGGAATGTTGCTACTCCACTAGCAACATTCCATGTAGAAGGCTGCGCAGGCTTCTGTTTCTGTGAGTCTACGTGCAGGACGTCAGACTCACAGAAGCAGAAGCCTGCGCGGCCACATTGGTGATCTGCAAGGGCCGACTTCTACATGGAATGTTGCTAGTGGAATAGCAACATTCCATGTAGAATCTCCAATAGTAGCAACAGTGGAGGAGTGGCCTAGTGGTTAGGGTGGTGGACTTTGGTCCTGAGGAACTGAGTTTGATTCCCACTGCAGGCACAGGCAGTTCCTTGTGACTCTGGGCAAGTCACTTAACCCTCCATTGCCCCATGTAAGCCGCATTGAGCCTGCCATGAGTGGGAAAGTGCAGGGTACAAATGTAACAAAAATAAAATAGATACTATTGGAGATTCTACATGGAATGTTGCTACTCCACTAGCAACATTCCATGTAGAAGGCTGCGCAGGCTTCTGTTTCTGTGAGTCTACGTGCAGGACGTCAGACTCACAGAAGCAGAAGCCTGCGCGGCCACATTGGTGATCTGCAAGGGCCGACTTCTACATGGAAGAATAGCAACATTCCATGTAGAATCTCCAATAGTAGCAACAGTGGAGGAGTGGCCTAGTGGTTAGGGTGGTGGATGTTGGTCCTGGGGAACTGAGGAACTGAGTTCGATTCCCACTACAGCTCCTTGTGACTCTGGGCAAGTCACTTAACCCTCCATTGCCTGCCGCATTGAGCCTGCCATGAGTGGGAAAACGTGGGGTACAAATGTAACAAAAATAAAAAAAATCACCCTCTCTTAAACTTGCAGAAACGATTTGGTACCGGAAGCCCGTCCTTTACGATGTTTGACTCAACGGCATACGGCGGAAAAAACCTTCTGTTCAAAGACTCCACCACAGAGCTAATCCCGATTCCAGACCAGACGTACGAGACGTGGTTGGGTCAAGATTACCTGCAGGCAGTGAGGGCCTTGAGCTGTGACCCCAGAAGTAAGTCAGACTGTTGTGTCCCCTATGCTTAACATATCAATGCTAGAGCTAGCCCCTATGAAGAGAATTGACTGAGACTGCATTGAGAGAGAGACTCTGCTTGAGAGGACTAAGCTTGTGACATAACAGAGCTGACTACAGACTTTTTGGTGTACATAAGGCTCTTTTTACTTTTACCTGCAACCTGTGTGTGTGTGCCACATTTCTACGAGGTCCTGTAGCCAGCTGTGAGCCACACTGCCACACTCACATATATAACAGTGGCGTAGCTACGTGGGGCCACGGGGGACTGGCCCCCCCAAAATATTTCCTCTTGGCCCCTAGTTTTGCTGGCCGGGGTCCCCAACCCCCGCCAGCTGAAGCCTTGTCCAGCGCTGGTCTCTGGCGCCGCCGTGTTGCCTGCCCTGCTCTGTCTTCCCCTCACATCCTGCACGCTCCTTTTAGTGAAACTGAGCATGCTCAATTTCACTAAAAGGAGCGTGCAGGATGTGAGGGGAAGACAGAGCAGGGCAGGCAATGTGGCGGCGCCGGAGACCGGTGCTGGATAACACTTCAGTTGGGTGGGGGTTGGGGATCCCCGACAGCCAAGGTATTTGCTGTGGCAGTGGATAGGGAGCGACAGGGCAGCGGGGGGGGGGGGGGGGGGGGAGGCCAAAATGGTGCCCCCCCTCCTCAGGCTCTGGTCCTCTCCCACCTCGAGGTCTGGCTACGCCCCCACTTAAAATCTAAGTAGTACAGAGAATGATGGCATACAAGCAATAAAATTAGATTAAAGAATTGCAGTCAAGCCTTTGAGTAGAGCTCATGACCCCTTGACAAGGTTACTAACTATCTGAAGTTGTTAATCTTTTGGGATTAATAAGGTTCATTGCCTCAGGAGGAGGTCTGAAAAGTCCTAAAAGTCTGAATTTGATAGAACAGAGTTAAAAGATTCATTTTGAATTGGTTTATTTGCTGAGCAGACTTCTACGGTCTGCGCCCTGATTTGTGGCTTGACAGGTTTGAATGGGCTGGAACGGAGCTTCAATGACAACTTCAGTAGGTGGAGAACAAGGCCAGTGCCGGGCAGACTTCTACGGTCTGTTCCCTGAAAATGGCGAAGACAAATGAAGATCAAGTATACATATGCCTTATGCCATGAGTTATCTGGTTGGGCAGACTGGATGGATCATACAGGTCTTTATCTGCCATCATCTACTATGTTACTATGAATATCCCGCATGTCTTTACAGATTTCTTATATTGCCTTTGCTCAGCAACTTTGCTGCCTTTTCTATTTTTTTGGTTACTGAAAGCTTACCTTAATTTGACTTTGCAGGTCAGCAAATGTAAAGATCCGTATTGGAATAAATTTGTGAGGATGAGATAAACCTGGGTAGCGTGCCCATCAGCCCATCCTTGTTTGTGGCTGTAATTCAAAGCATGCCTCTCTTTAAAACCTAAGATATGGTTAGGTTGATTATATTTTGAGTTAATCAAAGCCCACAAAGGCAGACACTAAAACCAAAGACTTAGCAGAACAAACTCAATTATATAAACGGTAACATTTTATTGACAATCGGACATGTGCCTTCCCCATGGCTTATATGCATACAGAACAGGGAAGGAGTAGTGTAACCAGCAAGGCTTTTACGTAACAGCAGGACAATTAATTAGGAAAAAATAAAGCTTTTATTCTTCAAAAGACCCGACACAGCACTGTGTTTCAGCAAACAAGCCTGCCTCAGGGGTCTGTCTGAAAAATGTCACTGAAGATGTAACCAAAGATAATCACTTGGAAAACTGTCTTGAAAAAGACGCAACGCCAAAGGAAATGGGGAGTCAGTGTGAGACCCATAAATACAGCAGTACAAAGTACAGACAGACCCCTGAAGTAGGCTTGGCTTTGTACTGCTGTATTTATGGGTCTCGCACTGACTCCCATTTCCTTTGGTGATGCGTCTTTTTCAAGACAGTTTTCCAAGTGACTATCGTTGGTTACAACTTCAGTGATACACTGATACTTCCAGTATCTTAGGGAAATTAATTAAATGAAGATTTCTCTTGTGTACCTGGTTTTCCAAACACATTTCAGCTCCAAATTTGCTTGACCTTAAAGACTGTCAGCTTGCTGAATTGCAGTTGATAAAGAGTTAAAAGAATTTTGTAATACAGTCAGTCGTGACTCACGAGAATCCACTTTCTGCTCCGAAGATTCCATTGCAACTGCCTGGTTAGATATCTGAGACGTAATAGTCTGACCCAGAGAGACAACTGTCTTCCAAATTTCCTCCAGTGTAAAGGATGCAGGCCTTACAAAACTCAGCCTGAAGAGTCCTGGGCAGGTCCCCTACCTTGTGAGAACCAGCTGCCACTGCTTGATCACCCTCACAGATAGTATCCACGGCTTCCACTCCTCCAGACACCATTGCAGGTCCCGCGTCATGCTGTTCAGATGCCATGAAAATCAGTTGCTTCCGTCCCTGGGGCAACCCCAGGGAACTCTTGCCTTCTGACTGTTCACTCACCCCGGAGTGGTCCATTCTCTGCAAGGCTGAATTCAATGGAGGAACTCTTTACTTCAGGGGAGAGTGAAACACTACTGCCCAAGGGAGAGGAGGGCTGATCTACGTCCTGCCTCACACCAAGCGGGCTACCCCCGGTAGATGGAACATGCACAGCAAACTCATCAGTTCTACATTGAATTGAGACAAGGGTACTGGTAGCAACCCCAGGGATCGCGGGTGCTTCTTTCCTTGGTCTCCGCTTAGGCATTATCTCCAGAGGTAAGGAGAGCTCTGCCCACATGTCTGCTCTCTAGGGATACCAAAAAAAACAAAACAAGAATCCCCAAATTGCTGGTAACTCTTTAAAACAATACAGGAACGTGAGACCTTTGAAATAAGAATGATTGAATATTTTGACACCCAACAGACAGGACTTAATAAGGATCTGGGTTTTCTAGCCCATTATAAACCATAAAGTTGTATTTACTACTACTACTACTACTATTTAGCATTTCTATAGCGCTACAAGGCGTACGCAGCGCTGCACAAACATAGAAGAAAGACAGTCCCTGCTCAAAGAGCTTACAATCTAATAGACAAAAAATAAAGTAAGCAAATCAAATCAATTAATGTATACGGGAAGAAAGAGAGGAGGGTAGGTGGAGGCAAGTGGTTACAAATGGTTACGAGTCAAAAGCAATGTTAAAGAGGTGGGCTTTCAGTCTAGATTTAAAGGTGGCCAAGGATGGGGCAAGACGTAGGGGCTCAGGAAGTTTATTCCAGGCATAGGGTGCAGCGAGACAGAAGGCGCGAAGTCTGGAGTTGGCAGTAGTGGAGAAGGGAACAGAAAAGAAGAATTTATCCATGGAGCGGAGTGCACGGGAAGGGGTGTAGGGAAGGACGAGTGTGGAGAGATACTGGGGAGCAGCAGAGTGAGTACATTTATAGGTTAGTAGAAGAAGTTTGAACAGGATGCGAAAACGGATAGGGAGCCAGTGAAGCGACTTGAGGAGAGGGGTAGTATGAGTAAAGCGACCCTGGCGGAAGACGAGACGGGCAGCAGAGTTTTGAACCGACTGGAGAGGGGAGAGGTGACTAAGTGGGAGGCCAGCAAGAAGCAGATTGCAGTAGTCTAAACGAGAGGTGACAAGGGTGTGGATGAGGGTTTTGGTAGAGTGCTCGGAAAGAAAGGGGCGGATTTTACGGATGTTGTAAAGAAAGAAACGACAGGTCTTGGCAATCTGCTGGATATGAGCAGAGAAGGAGAGAGAAGAGTCAAAGATGACCCCAGGGTTTCGAGCTGAGGAGACAGGGAGAATGAGAGAGCCATCAACAGAAATAGAAATTGGGGGGAGCGGGGAGGTGGGTTTGGGGGGGAAAATGAGAAGCTCGGTTTTGGTCATATTTAATTTCAGGTGGCGTTGAGACATCCAGACACCCTCCTCTCACCTACCAACACCCATCCTGTTAGACTGTCACTGAAATGCTTTGATGTTTCACTTATATATATTGTCATCTACCAACATTTGCTTATTTCCGATCTGACGAAGAAGGGCAACCTTCAGAAGCTAATCAAGAAATGTATTAAGTTATGTCCAATAAAAAAGGTATCATCTTATTTTCTTTTCCATGTTTTATTTTGTTTGATTTCTACTGATAACTAATACGGCTACCACACCTCTCTGGTAACTCTCAAAATAGTGCTCTCTAAAAGCAGGACATTATAGTGCTGCTACTTCATTATTTTTCAAATATAAATGTGAAAAAGAGTTGCCCTCAGAAATATCCACACCCACTTAGCAGTTTGTAATGACCTCTGATGGGTGGTATAGCACTTCATTCGTCGGGCTGCTCTTTGTTTAAAGCCGTGCTGTGTGCTAGTCATGTGCTCTAAATATGAACTTGAACTTAAACCAATGATGGCCAACTCTACTCTTCTCATGCAAAATGCAAAAAAAGACTTAACTTAGGAGCCCCATGTCCTCGGTAACCGGACGCCCAGGGCTCATGAGGTGTTCTCGCTGAAATGATAGACCAAGGACTACTCTCCCCTGGAATCGCCATCTTGTCTGTCACCTGTGCTGCCGTTTCCTTTACTGTTAGAGGTTCTTGAGTTTAACGGTTGCTGTTGAGTGATCAAATCTTTTGCTTTTCATATGCAGAACTGCCAGAAAGCCTGGGCTGGTGCACCCTGTCCACTGCAGAGATATGGAAGTGTAGTGACATGGCTGTAGCTTTTAACAGCAAGACTTTGAATCCACCCATCCGGTGTATTTCTGGAGACAGCACGGAAGAGTGTATGAAAATGATCCAGGTACAATTTACTCTGATTACTTTGCTAGATAAACAGTCGTTTCAAAGCTGGTTCTAAGTTTTCACCAGATTTTTCAAGGAAAATTGCATGAAATTCAGGAAAGAGACAGGCAGATATAGAGTGGCTGATCGATTCTCCAGTCTATGACTAGGATGTACTGAGACCCCCCCTCTAAGGCAGTCCTGGGAGTGAAGCAATTTTCACACTGGTAAAATGGCCTGACTGAGGGCCAGATGCACTAAACTTAATGAGCCATTAACGAGCAAGTAGTAAACCCTGGCATGCACTAAAGACTTCTCCGAGCCATTTTCCGAGGACGGTAGCAGCTAACGAAAACGGAATGCAGATGAGCAAATTGTGTAGAAACCCTATTGTAATGAGATGCATTAACCTTTTCCCGATTGCCTTAACGCTGGAAAATCTAATGAGAGGTCTGTACCTGTCGTTGGGGCTATGTGGGATTGAAAACATCTATAAATGTTACAAAAAAAAAAAAATTGGGAAAAAAAGTGCTCGTCAGGGACGTCCTTTATGGATGTGCTTCACTCAGCTGAGAGACCTGGAAGTCTTTCATAGCACGTTTAGCTCAGCCCCCTCCCCCCCCCCCAAGGTCGTCCTTCACTATATAAAAAAAAAAGATGAGCTGTGCCTATGGACGTCCTTCGCCCCCCCCCCCCCTGAGATCGCCACCGCTCCCCCTCCTCCCCCTGCATTGAAATGACAGCTTCCCGCAGCCCCGGCCTCCCCGCCATCCTCTACACCCCTGAGGCACCGCCCCCGCTGCCCCCCTTGAGGTTGTCACTTTTAACCATGCCTGCTTCAAAGTGCACATGGTTTCCTTAGCACTGTGATGTGAAGTGGGGTAAGGCAGTGAAATATAATTCCAAATTGAGGGGATGGAAAGGGTGAAGAGAAGAAACTGGGGAGGGAGAGAGGGAGATTATTGCTTCTGTCACCACCTACATTTTATCCCACTAACCACCACTTCTAGGAAATCAGCCAGGAAGCTTGTTGCTATCCTCCGCCTCTCTGATTCTGCCTTGGAATGTACCAAAACCTTGCTGCTATTTCCTGTTGGTAGACCTCGCCTTCTTCACTTAGCAGTCTGAGGCAGCTGTACCATCGCTCTCCATGTTGGCTTTCTCTTCTCCCCTTTTTGGCTCTCTAATGCCCCATGTGATTAAATGTGTAAGTTTTCATAAGTTGTTGTACATGCAGCTAGAGAGACTCCTGAGAAAATTAAAGGGTCATAGGATAGAAGGCAATGTTCTGTTGTGGATTAGGAATTGGTTATTGGACAGAAAGCCGAGGGTAGGGTTAAATGGCTATTTCTCTCAATGGAGGAGGGTGAATAGTGGAGTGCCACAAGGATCTATACTGGAACCAGTGCTATTTAACATATTTATAAATGATCTGGAAATTGGAATGGCGAGTGGGGTGATTAAAATTGCAGATGACACAAAACTATTCAAGGTTGTTAAAACACATGTAGACTGTGAAAAATTGCAGGAAGACCATAGGAAATTGGAAGACTGGGCATCCAAATGGCAGATGAAATTTAAGTGGACAAACGCAAAGTGATGCACATTGGGAAGAATAATCCAAATTATAGTCACCTGATGCTAGAGTCTACCTTGGGGGTCAACACTCAAGGAAAAGATTGAAGTGGTGTTGTGGACAATACATTGAAATCTTCTGCCCAGTGTGCAGTGGCCAAAAAAACAAACAAGACGCTAGGAATTATTAGGAAAGGGGTGGTAAATAAGACTGAGAATACTATAATGCCTCATAGCTCCACGGTGCGACCTCACCTTGAGTATTGCGTTCAGTTCTGGTCGCTGTATCTCAAAAAAAGATATAGTGGAATTAGAAAAGATTCAAAGAAGAGCGACCAAAATGATAAAGGGGATGGAACTCCTCTCGTATGAGGAAAGGCTAAAGAGGTTAAGGCTCTTCAGCTTGGAAAAAAAGACGACTGAGGGGAAATGTGATTGAGGTCTACAAAATCCTGAGAGGTGTAGAACAAGTAGATGTGAATAAATGTTTTAGCCTTTCAAAAAGTTCAAAGACCAGGGGACACTCAATGGAAACCCTTTTAAAACAAATAGGAGGAAACTCTGGAACTCTTTGCTGGAGGATTTTAATAACAGTGGTTAGCGTATCTGGGCTTAAAAAAGGGTTTGGACAAATTTCTGGAGGAAAAGTCCATAGTCTGCTATTGAGATAGACATGGGGAAGCCACTGCTCGCCCTGGGATTGGTAGCATGGAATGTCGCTACTATTTGGGTTTCTGCCCAGGATACTGTGCTACATGGACCACTGGTCTGACCTAGTATGGCCACTCTTATGTTCTTAAACCTCTGCCCCCTCCCCCTGCCCAATTCCTTGTAGCTGGTAATAGCACTGTCCTCAAGAAATATTTCTTCCCGTTTCCTCGAATCCTGTCGCCTTCTCCAGTATATAATGTTGTCTTGTCCTTAAAAGTATTTTTTATGGAAATCCCTCTTACTTTGATGAAGCCTGCTACAGAAATGAATGTTCTTCAATCATACTCTGCCTTGCTGTTCTGTGTCACAGAGTGTACAGTTTGTCTCTTGCTGTAGGGTTTGTGGTGCAGGCCTTCCTTTCTTCCGGCAAGTCTTCTCCATTCATAAAAGTCATGGGATAATCTGATAGTAGGACTAAATGGTCAGTTTTCCTAATAGTAGAGTGTTCCAGGGGTCTGTACTGGGATAGGTGCTGTATAAAATTGACATATGTTATCGGAAAAAGGGATCAATGTATGAGATGATCAACTTTGCGGATGACACAAAATTATTCACAATTGTTAAAACACAAGTAGAGTGTGAGGAACTGCAGAATGTGGGCACAGTGGGGAATAGGGCATCGTGCCCAGTGGTGTGCTGGAGCAGGCTCTCACAGGCTCGCAAGAGCCGGTTGTTAAGTTTTTAAGAATTTTGGGAGCCGGATGTTAAAGTAGGGCCCTCCATGGCTACTTTAACAACTGGCTCCCAAAATGTGGGCTTGGCCCCCTGCTGAATTCTCTTTTACTTTGCTGGTGGGGATGCTGAGCCCTGCAAGCCAAGTAAATAGACTGCTGCTGCTCCCCGCTCCTTGTTTCCAGCTCTGAGCAGCAGGCTGGGACTTCTCCAACATGTGTGAGAAGTTCCAGCATGCTGCTCAGAGCAAGACGTTGGGAGTGGTGGCAGTCCATTTATTGGTTGCCAGCAAAGGTATGCCTAGTGTGCCCACACGAAGGGAGGGAGGAGAGAGAGGCAAGTGTTGCTCCCCCCCCCCCCCCCCGGCCCTTCCAACTGCAGAGCTGGCTACGTCCGTCCGGAGAAAGAGCCTGTTGTTAAAAATTTACCAGCACACCCCTGATCGTGTCCAAGAGCTGGTAGAAATGTCTGTGCCTGCCACTTACACTAGTATTTTATGTTTGGATAAAGGTGGGTAACAAACCAACGTACATAATCTAAAATACATAATACAAACTCACCAAAACACAATAAAAAAACTAGTACAGCATAAGAAAAGAGCAGTCCAGATTTCATAGCGCATTACAAGTCAACAAAAAATGCTGATTATTGCCCGGTTAGCGCCGTGCGCCAGAAATGTTCTGGGGCACATAGTGAGCACGCGTAGAAAATGAAATTACCGACCGGGCCACGCAGCTTAGTAAAAGGGCCCCTGAATCTAAAAAAAAAATGTTTTACACCCTTAACTCTAGGATCATAATCCTGCTCCAAAGGTAGATTTAAATCCCCCAGAATAACCAACCTAGTACACTGTGAGGGACATAATTGAATGCGAACGCCCATCTCCATGGGCCTCTATGTCCGAGAACGGGTACGTGAAGGGGCGGAACAGACCGTATTTTCGAAATAAGGCTGTGTGTAACATAATAAGAAAAAAGGCTTAACAATAGTATCCTAGACAGAAGCCCATGAACCAGGTGGACGATATAACAATAATAATCCTATTGAACCCAAAGAGGAGTGTAGGCCTTCCTGAAATCTACAAAACATTTATTTATTATTTTTTTTTGTTACATTTGTACCCTGCGCTTTCCCACTCATGGCAAGCTCAATGCAGCTTACATGGGGCAATGGAGGGTTAAGTGACTTGCCCAGAGTCACAAGGAGCTGCCTGTGCCTGAGGTGGGAATCCAACTCAGTTCCTCAGGACCAAAGTCCACCACCCTAACCACTAGGCCACTCCTCCACTGTTGCTACTATTTGAGATTCTACATGGAATGTTGCTATTCCACTAGCAACATTCCATGTAGAAGTCGGCCCTTGCAGATCACCAATGTGGCCGCGCAGGCTTCTGCTTCTGTGAGTCTGACGTCCTGCACGTACGTCACACTCACAGAAACAGAAGCCTGCGCAGCCTTCTACATGGAATGTTGCTAGTGGAATAGCAACATTCCATGTAGAATCTCCAATAGTAGCAACATTCCATGTAGAATCTCCACTAGTAACAACATTCCATGTAGAATCTCCAATAGTATCTATTTTATTTTTGTTACATTTGTACCCTGCGCTTTCCCACTCATGGCAGGCTCAATGCGGCTTACATGGGGCAATGGAGGGTTAAGTGACTTGCCCAGAGTCCCAAGGAGCTGCCTGTGCCTGAAGTGGGAATCAAACTCAGTTCCTCAGTTCCCCAGGACCAGAGTCCACCACCCTAACCACTAGGCCACTCCTCCACTGTTGCTACTATTTGAGATTCTACATGGAATGTTGCTATTCCACTAGCAATATTCCATGTAGAAGTCGGCCCTTGCAGATCACCAATGTGGCCGCGCAGGCTTCTGTGAGTCTGACGTCCTGCACGTACGTGCAGGACGTCAGACTCACAGAAACAGAAGCCTGCGCAGCCTTCTCCATGGAATGTTGCTAGTGGAATAGCAACATTCCATGTAGAATCTCCAATAGTAGCAAAATTCCATGTAGAATCTCCAATAATAGCAACATTCCATGTAGAATCTCCAATAGTATCTATTTTATTTTTGTTACATTTGTACCCTGCACTTTCCCACTCATGGCAGGCTCAATGCAGCTTACATGGGGCAATGGAGGGTTAAGTGACTTGGCCAGAGTCACAAGGAGCTGCCTGTGCCTCAAGTGGGAATCGAACTCAGTTCCTCAGGACCAAAGTCCACCACCCTAACCACTAGGCCTGGTAAAAACATCAGAATCTGATAAACTAATATGAATTAAAAAAAAAAATAATAGACAACCCACCACCCTGTTTATGTAACCTAGGGGAATGTAGTACACTATAACCAAGAGGACACTAAAGAGATAATTCAGGGCAATTAATATCAGATAACCATGTTTCTGACAAGAAAGAAAAATCCCAGGTTAGAAGCCTCAGTTAAATCACCAAGTAACAGAAGCTTATCTATTACAGATGTAGCATTAACATAGTGACACTGGTACCATAGAACAGTCAGAACATACTTAAGCGTAAGTTCAAAGGGTTCCTTTGAGAACGTGTACAACCGTTTTTACAGGAAAGCCCATTCCAAGGGCGTAGCCAGACCTCAATGGGGGGGGGGGGGGGGGGGGGGGGGGGCAGAGCCCAAAGTGTTGGGGTCACATTTTAGTCCGCCTCCCCTCCACCACCGCTGCTGGACAATGGTACCTTGGCTGGCGGGGGTCCCCAACCCCCACCGGCTGAAGCATTTGTCCCGCATTGGTCTCGCATTTCCTGCTCTGCTCTGTTCTCGGTCACGCCGGGCACGCTCGTTTTAATGAAACTGAGCATGGGCAGTCCTAAGACTAAGATGAAGTAAAGTAAAAATATTTTTTTAAAAACTCTAAAAGCACATGAGAGGATTTTTTAATGCCAATGATTGTACTGTAGCCAATTTGCGACTGTCGGAAGATTATAGCTGGTCTGGCTTATTGAGGCTTTTTCCTCTGTATGTGGTTTTTTACATGAAAGAACTTTTAATGACCTTTTGGGTTCTATATATTTAGGTGAGAGGATTATCTGATGATTATGTGGATTGATTGAACTCTACCTCCTTTGTGTTTCGAGTAACTTATTCCATGCCAAAGGTCCGGCCACAGAAAAACTACCAGTACTGCAAAGGACTGAAATACAAAACAACCTACGCAGCCGGCTTCTCCTACGCAGGGGCGTAGCCACGGGTGGGCCTGGGTGGGCCCAGGCCCACCCACTTTCTGTCCAGGCCCGCCCGCCCACGTCGCTCGCGGAAATTCGTTCTCCTCCCCGCCAGCGCTGCATTCTTTCCTTCGATCGTCGCCAGCAGTGCTGCCATTCACACAGGCAGCTCCGCCCCCCTTTGCTGCGTCCATCTGGCCCTACGTACACAGGAAGTGCATCAGAATGGGCCGGATGGACGCAGCAGAAGGGAGCGAAGCTGCCTGTGTGAATGGCAGCGCTGCCGGCGACGATCGAAGAAAAAAAATGCAGGGACCGAAGCTGCCTTCCTTCTTCTGCTGCGCCGGTTCAAAGGGTTGCTGGCAGCGTGTAAGAATCACTGCTGCTGGCTGTCTGACCTGAAATCCGCGCAACAGAGGGAAGGCTTCTGGGTCATCAGTAGCACTGCAGCAATTCTCTCTTACATGCTGCCAGCAACCCTTTGAAACATGCTGCGGTGCCGTGATGCTCCTGTTGCTGCATGGGGGGGGGGGGTTGGCGAGGATAAAATTGTTGGGCTGCCTGGGCGTTGGAGTGGAGGGGAGGGAAAGAAAAGAGATGCTACACAGGGGGTGTAGGAGTGAGGGAAATTGTTAGGGAGGGGAGGGAGAGATGCAGGGGGGGTGTAGGAGAGGGAGACATGCATGGGAGAGTAGAAGAAATGGGATCATTATTGGGGAGAGAGAGGGATAATTGCTGGATGTAGGGTAGGGTGGGGAGGGAGGGAAGGAGGGATGAATGACAAAAGAAGGAGAAATGTTGGACCTGGGAGGGAGGGGAGGAAAAGGTACTGCACAGGGGAGAGAGGGATGAAGGAGAAATGTTTCATGGTGGTGGAAGAGATGCTGCAAGGGGGGAAACAGATGTTAGACTTGGGATGCAAGGGTGAGAGAGAAGAGGAAAAGAGGGAACAATGTTGACCATGAGAGCAGAGGAGGGGGAAGAAGGAGGGAGATGTAGGATCCAGGGATAGAAGACAGTGAGGGAGAAATGCTGGAATGTGGGTGGGATGGAAGAGGGGGAGAAATGCTGGCCCCTGGGGGAAGGGGCAAGAGGAAAGACAGAAAGGACAGGAAGATGCTAGGAGGGGATAGAGGGTGGAGAGAGGAGAAAGAGGGAGCAGATGCTGGACTAGAAGGGTTGGAAGGAGGCAGACACTGGGATGGTGGAACCATGTGGAAGGCCAAGGGGGTGGTAAGGAAATGAACGAGAGGATGATAGTGATTACGGGGAGTAGATTGAAGATGAAGGCTGGAGAAGGAGTGAGATGGGGAATAGGAGAGCTAGTGGGTGAAAGAAGGAGATGGAAATCAGGTATCTGAAAAGTGAAAAGGATTAGAAGATGAAATTTGAGTGGACAGAGAGCAGGAAGATAGGAATGAGCTAAAATGAAACAAACATCAATATGTCAGTGTAGTGAGGGAATGGAATGAGAGTGGAGAAAAGACAAATGAAGAGCAGCTGCTTGAAGGAGAATTAACAGAAAGACAGGAAAGTGGAAAAGAGAAACTTGAACCAACATAATGGAAAAATAAAATGACCAGACAACAAAGGTAGGAAAGACATTTTATTTTGAATTTATTAACTGAAATTTGTTAGCTTGAGAAATGTGCACAGCGGATATCATTTTATTGTGTTCAGTAGAAAAAAAGAAATATATTTCAGATTTTATTTCTCCACTGTAACATGCCGAGGTTCCGAGTTCAATTTTTGTCTACATATTTTTATTTCTAATTTGTGATCCCTTGTTCTGTATTTGGTGAGAGTCTGGGCCCTAGCATGTCTAACACTAGTCCCGACCTTTGCTGTAGCTGGTGGGGATCCCTAACCTACATCAGCTGAGGACCTCCTCTAAAAGCAGCCAAAACTCCCTTCTACTAAGCTTGGCAGATGGCGGCAACATCCTTGAGCCACCGATAACTAAGCATGCATGGGGTGCCAGCATCGGTGACTCAAGGCATTGTTGCTATTGCTGCCTGCCAAGTTTGGTAAAAGGGATTTGTGGCTGTCTTCGAAGGAAGTTTTCAGCTGACAGAACTTGGGGATCTTTATGAGCTAAATTATATTTTGAATTGGGAGGTGCCAGGGGAGATGAGGAGAGTGCAGGGAGGAAGGGGGCTGAGACAGAGAGAAAATTTTGTGCCCACCCACTTTGGGCTCAGGCCCACCCAAAATTGGCCGTCTGGCTATGCCACTGCTCCTACGTAAACGCACAACTATGGAATGGCCTCCGAAAAGCTGTGAAAACAATCCATGACCACCTGAACTTCAGGAAATCACTAAAAACCAACCTCTTCAAAAAGGCCTATCCCAACAATCCTACGTAAACCTTTTCACCGAAAACATAGCATGCCTTATGACCGTACTGACAAAAAAAAAAGCAGAATTAGGTCAAAAGGTTTATTAGAACAATGCCCGACGTGGCCAGGTTTTGCCCTCAGGCTGCGTCAGGGGTAAAACTATCAAGAGTGCATATAAATATATTATACACGCTTGTAGTAAGATCAAAAAATGTACAGAAATTAAGTTCCAATTGTTTCCTTCCTCGTACTCCAGCAAGACTGATATACTCGTACTGGACAACACACAATCTTCATCCCTTCCGACCCTCCACACATACCTCATTTGATCACTATATAATCTTGTATTTGTTAACAACCGACTGGGCAAACGCCTTGACGGTACTATGTAAGCCACATTGAGCCTGCAAATAGGTGGGAAAATGTGGGATACAAATGCGACAAATAAATACATTTTTAGACGCAGGTGTCTCAAGTCTGGCACTTACTTTTCTTTATAAAATAGCTCCTAAGTAGGTTCCTTTGTACCCTCTTAGAATTACCCTCTTATCCTAGATGGCCTGTTATAGAATTACCCTCTCTCTGTCTTTTTCAGGCTAAGCAGGCTGATGCCATAACCCTGGATGGAGGAGATATATACAAAGCTGGAAAGATATACGGCTTAGTGCCAGCCGCTGGAGAAAGGTACTTTGGTAAGTGTGAGGAATCGATCTTCCCTTTTCTTAGCGATTTGAAAACAGTATGGGAGTAAACGCAAATCAGCTGATTACTTTTTCAAAAATAGCAAAGACTAAGGGACTTGCCCTGAAATTGCTAAGGTGCCATTTTACTAAGCCGCGGTAGGCTCTACGCAGTGCAGCGCACGCCAAAATGAGACTACCACCAGGCCAGCATGTCCTCCTGGTGGTAATTTCAGATTTGGCGCTCGCCCGTAATGGCTGGATGAATTATTTATTTCCTTCTACGTGCACCGGTTCTGGCGGTAACCGGCAGTTGGCACGCGCCAACCGGTTACCACGCGTGTAGTGCGTGAGCCTTTACCGCTAGATGAATGGGTGGTGTTAAGGGCTCGGGCCATTTTTGGGCACGCGCTGGTTTTGTTTTTACCGCAGGCCCTATTCCCGTCCCATTAAAAAAATAAATTTAAAAAATGTTTGTAGTTGCGATGAAAACTGACCTGGGGCATGCCCAATACACGCACCTACACTACCGCAGGCCACATTTTACTGCAGTTTAGTAAAAGGTCCCCTAAGTATCACAATTAATTGACCAAAATATGGTTCAAGGCAGGGGCAAACCCAATGCCCAAATGAAACTTAGTTGTTTTAAATATTAGAAACTAAGCAGGCTCATGTAAATTTCATAAGACCTCAGCGGCGACATGTTTCACAAGGGTCACTCTACCTTTGTCTCGCCTGCCTCTTCACAGGTCTACAACATTTAGAACTTCTTTCAGTTTAGTCATTTATATCCAAACGTGATCTTTTTTCAAAAACATTTTATCATTTTATGTAAAATATAGAATCAATATAGAACATTATCTTCAGCATGCAGATTCACTTGGTGCAGGACTGCTAGCTGACATGCCGCATGTTTCACTTTAGCTGCATCAGGGTTCAGTCCGCCTCCAAACACATGCACACCATATCTATCTCAGTGAGATAGATAACTTTGTAAGTTTAAGTGCTTTGAAAATACGCCTCATAGGAACCTATGTATTATTATTATTATTAATTACATTTGTACCCTGCGCTTTCCCACACATAGCAGATTCAATGCGGCTTACATAGTAAATATAATTACAAAGTCTTGAAGGAGAATGTTACAAGTTGTAGTAAACATAGTAGTAGTGGGGTTTTGAGGATATGTAAATTGAGCATGGAGAAGTAAACAAAGATAGGATGAACAAAAGGAGAAGAGATTGGGAGGGGTAAGAAGTAGGAAGGATGGAGAGGAAGAGATTGAGGAATGAGCATAAGGAGATTGTGAGATGTGGCCAAAGGTATAATAATCATTGGGGCAGGAATCATGTGGGTGGGATTAAAAAGTTAAGTTGGGTCATTAGGGTAAGCTTTCTTGAAGAGATGGGTCTTCAAAATTTTTCTGAATGGTAGATGGTCGTTGATTGTTCAGATGGATCTTGGCAGAGTGTTCCAAAACTGGCTGCCCAAAAAGGAGAAACTGGATGCATAGGAGGTCTTGTATTTAATACCTTTGCAGTTGGGAAGGTGTAAATTGAGGTAAGTACGAGAAGACGATGATCTATTTCTGGTTGGGCGGTCGATGAGGTTATTCATGTAGTTAGGGGATTCTCTATATATGATCTTATGAATCAGAGTGTGGACTTTAAAATTTATTCTTTCTCTGATGGGGAGCCAATTAAGCTTCTCTCGAAAGAGGTGTTGCGCTATTGAATCTTGACTTGCCAAAGATAAGTCTGGCTGCCGTGTTTTGTGTAGTCTGAAGTTTCTTCAGGATTAGGGTCTTACATCCTAAGAAAACACTGTTGCAGTAATCTGCGTGCATGAGTACTGTGGATTGTACTAGGTTCCAAAAGGTGTCCAGGGGAAGGTATGATTTCACTCATTTCAAAATCCACATCATATTAAACATTTTTTTTGTGATGAATGGTTTTCGAATGATAAATGGTTATCAATCGTTACTCCAAGTATTTTTAGGTTGTCAGATATGGAGAGTTTAACGTCTGGGGTGCTAAGAGTAGTCTGGAGAAGTGGAGAGTATTGAGATGAAAGGACTAGACACTGTTTTCTCTTTAATTTCATCTTGAAAGCGTTAGCCCAAGAGGTTAGGGTGGTCATGCCTATATTTATTTTATCGGAGATTTCAGATAGATTGGATTTAAAGTGGATAAATATAGTGACGTCATCAGCATAGATGAAGGGATTAAGGCAATGTTTGGCTAGTAACTTGGCTAGGGGAATCATCATGAGGTTGAAGAGTATCGGGGAAAGCGGAGATCCCTGCAGTGCCCCGCATTCAGATGACCATGGGGAAGATATGTTTGTAGTTCCTTTGACTTGGTAAGATCTTGTTGGTTCTCATCCAATCTGTGGTAGCTTACAGACTCATGTGAACCTGTTTTTTTTTTTTGCTCAGTGAATAACATCAATGTTTGTTTATTTACCTAAAGGTAGAAAAACACCCCAAATGATCTAAGTATTTATTTATTTCAGATTTATCGCAAGATGAATTATATTCAGACACTGTCCCCTTGAGGTTTCTCAATCTAAGGTTGTACTTGAGGCAATGGAAGGGTTAAATGACTTGCCCAAGACCACAAGAAGTATCAGTGGAATTTGAACTGAGCTGCTCTGGTTCTCAGTCTGGTGCTCTAATCGCTAGGCTACTCCTTCACATTTAGTTTAATCGCACAAAGGCAACATATACAGTGGGGGAAATAAGTATTTGATCCCTTGCTGATTTTGTAAGTTTGCCCACTGACAAAGACATGAGCAGCCCATAATTGAAGGGTAGGTTATTGGTAACAGTGAGAGATAGCACATCACAAATTAAATCCGGAAAATCACATTGTGGAAAGTATATGAATTTATTTGCATTCTGCAGAGGGAAATAAGTATTTAATCCCTCTGGCAAACAAGACCTAATACTTGGTGGCAAAACCCTTGTTGGCAAGCACAGCGGTCAGACGTCTTCTGTAGTTGATGATGAGGTTTGCACACATGTCAGGAGGAATTTTGGTCCACTCCTCTTTGCAGATCATCTCTAAATCATTAAGAGTTCTGGGCTGTCGCTTGGCAACTCGCAGCTTCAGCTCCCTCCATAAGTTTTCAATGGGATTAAGGTCTGGTGACTGGCTAGGCCACTCCATGACCCTAATGTGCTTCTTCCTGAGCCACTCCTTTGTTGCCTTGGCTGTATGTTTTGGGTCATTGTCATGCTGGAAGACCCAGCCACGACCCATTTTTAAGGCCCTGGCGGAGGGAAGGAGGTTGTCACTCAGAATTGTACGGTACATGGCCCCATCCATTCTCCCATTGATGCGGTGAAGTAGTCCTGTGCCCTTAGCAGAGAAACACCCCCAAAACATAACATTTCCACCTCCATGCTTGACAGTGGGGACGGTGTTCTTTGGGTCATAGGCAGCATTTCTCTTCCTCCAAACACGGCGAGTTGAGTTCATGCCAAAGAGCTCAATTTTTGTCTCATCTGACCACAGCACCTTCTCCCAATCACTCTCGGCATCATCCAGGTGTTGACTGGCAAACTTCAGACGGGCCGTCACATGTGCCTTCCGGAGCAGGGGGACCTTGCGGGCACTGCAGGATTGCAATCCGTTATGTCGTAATGTGTTACCAATGGTTTTCGTGGTGACAGTGGTCCCAGCTGCCTTGAGATCATTGACAAGTTCCCCCCTTGTAGTTGTAGGCTGATTTCTAACCTTCCTCATGATCAAGGATACCCCACGAGGTGAGATTTTGCGTGGAGCCCCAGATCTTTGTCGATTGACAGTCATTTTGTACTTCTTCCATTTTCTTACTATGGCACCAACAGTTGTCTCCTTCTCGCCCAGCGTCTTACTGATGGTTTTGTAGCCCATTCCAGCCTTGTGCAGGTGTATGATCTTGTCCCTGACATCCTTAGACAGCTCCTTGCTCTTGGCCATTTTGTAGAGGTTAGAGTCTGACTGATTCACTGAGTCTGTGGACAGGTGTCTTTCATACAGGTGACCATTGCCGACAGCTGTCTGTCATGCAGGTAACGAGTTGATTTGGAGCATCTACCTGGTCTGTAGGGGCCAGATCTCTTACTGGTTGGTGGGGGATCAAATACTTATTTCCCTCTGCAGAATGCAAATAAATTCATATACTTTCCACAATGTGATTTTCCGGATTTAATTTGTGATGTGCTATCTCTCACTGTTACCAATAACCTACCCTTCAATTATGGGCTGCTCATGTCTTTGTCAGTGGGCAAACTTACAAAATCAGCAAGGGATCAAATACTTATTTCCCCCACTGTAGATGTTTAAGAAGCGTCAGCCAGAGGGAAGAGCTTTGGGGAACCTCGAATCTTGCTGTATTTAACACAAACACCTATGTGTTACCTTTTGTTCATCTTCTAACAACTGTCCCCAGTTTGAACCACACATACCTATGTGCCAGCCTGGATTTACCCATTGGCAATGTAGGTAGTCGCCTTCAGGACCAAATTTTGAAGATGTCATCTGATCCCAGCACCAGTGCTGGCCCCTGCCCAGACCTTGAAGCCCACCGTTAGTGATCCAGATGGCACTCTGCCCCCTCCTGTCTTCTGGCCTGGTCTGAGGTAGCGATAGAAAAGCTCACAGACACTCAGTCCCTGCAGGACCATGTGAGAGATAGGAGTGGCAGCTCCTTGGTCCTTGCTAACGTCTTTCCATCAATTCTGTGGACTGGGCTAGAAGAGATGAAATGAGGGGGAGGGGGAGGGAAGAAGCAAAGAAGACCAGAGAACAGAGAAGTTTGGAATCTAAGAAGAGGCACCCTGGGGACCCACATACTCCATTCTCCAGTGTCTATGAAACCCCACTCTTCACCCACCAAGGCGTACATGGGTACCGAACTCCTAAATCATTGCCCCGCCTCTTTGTCAACCACCGAACTGAAGGCTGGTTTTCACTGTCCCATTAATCTTACTGACTTAGGGGAAAGGCAAGTAAGTTTGATTATAAACCTTTGCTAGAAGGTAACAGTTAAGAATGTTTCTCCCTAAGCACTTGTGGTGATATTACTGCTACTTACTTAGTCTATTTATTGGTTCTTCTAATGAATAGTATTTTTATTTAAATCTACTAGGTGAGCAAAATGCTAACTACTATGCTGTGGCAGTGGTGAAAAAATCCAGCTCCGATGCCTTTACCATCAATGACTTGAAAGGGAAGAAATCCTGCCACACAGGCTATGAACGGACAGCTGGGTGGAACGTTCCGGTCAATGTCCTCATCGATAAGGGCTTCATCACGCCCAAGGGCTGTGACATAGTTACAGGTGAGATGATCAGGGAAGGTTCTCCTGGGAGCAAAAAAAAAAAAAAAAAAGTGTGTACTCAAAAATTGACCAAAAGCAAAAAAGGTCCAGGCAAATATTTTATTTCGTAATCAATATTCATAGAACCCAACACGGCCACGGTTCACCAAGAATAGCTGCATCAGGGGTATATAACACACATACAAATAACATGTCTCATGTTGCATGGTCCTTGCTTTCTTGCTGTTCTATATTATTTTTTAAATATTGGCCTAAGGTGAGAAGTTAATGTGCTGTGAAATTCGGTAATATGATGCTAGATTATTGTTATGTATTTTTCTACCTTCTCTATTCATGAGGTCCATGATGTGTCATCTTCACTTGTTCTACGTAGCTTTCCATTTTGTAGAAAGCTATGGCCTTAAACGAGTGCATTTTTCTGAAGCAAAACAAGTTGTGTACTGTATTTGATTAAAAACCGAGCGTTAGACCTGGTTGATAGCTTAGTAGTGCTATGCCATGCAGGGACTGTTAGGCCCAGCGGAGATTGAGGACACTGAAGAAAGAGTATTTATAACCCCTGGGGCTAGGGACCCCAGCTATAGTTCATAAGTAGACATCCGTGGGCTGACTACAAGCCACTTTTTGGCACACCTTTGTAAAAGGACCCCATCGTTTCCCATCTTCGTTACTGCAATGGCCAGTTCTGTTGACAAATCTCTTTTGTCTGTCCCCTTCTCCTCTACTGCTAATTCCAGACTCCGTTCCTTCTATCTCGCTGCACCACATGCCTGGAATAGACTTCCCGAGCAGGTACGTCTAGCCCCGTCTTTGGCCATTTTCAAGTCCAAGCTAAAAGCCCACCTCTTTGACGCTGCTTTTGAGTTCTAACCACTGCTCACTTGCCTGTACCTTTTACCCCCTCCTTTCTTTAATTCCCCTTATCCCTTAGTTGTTCTGTCTGTTACCTGTCTTACTTAGATTGTAAGCTCTTTGAGCAGGGACTGTCTTTTTGTGTATAGTGTACAGCGCTGCGTATGCCTTGTAGCGCTATAGAAGTGATAAGTAGTAGTAGTAGTAGTAATGTAGAAGCCTGCTCTTGCAGATCAGCAACACGTATGTGCAGGACGTCAGACTCATAGAAACAGAAGCCTGCGCGGCCGCATTGCTGATCTGCAAGGGCAGGCTTCCACATGGAATGTTGCTAGTGGAGGAGTAGCCTAGTGGTTAGTGCAGTGGAACATGGGATGTTACTATTTGAGATTCTGGAATGTTGCTATTCCTTGAGATTCTACATGGAATGTTGCTACTATTGGAAATTCTGTTGCTACTATTTGAGATTCTACATGGAATGTTGCTATTCCACTAGCAACATTCCATTTTTAGATTGTGAGCTCTTTCAGCAAGGACTGTCTTTTTGTGTATGGTGTACAGCACTGCGTATGCCTTGTAGCGCTATAGAAGTGTTAAGTAGTAGTAGTAGTTCGTTGACCTACCTGCTGCACAAATTTTAGTTGTTTCAAAGCTTGGTGGCCTTGTATAGTCCTGGGTAAATTGCAGTGGGTGAGGGCCACCCCGTTTTTGACAGAACTGCACTGGTGGCCAGCTGTGGCCCCTTATATTTAAGAAACAGATTAGCTTGGTATGAGCCTAATAGTGTTTTGCACTGCAGGTAAAATACCCCTTTGCAGATACTTTCAGTGAAAAAAATGTTACAGCTTGCACAATTTAGATCTTGTGGTTTGCTTTGAAGGAAGAGAAGAATCGTTTGAGCTTCTCTGAGATCTTAAAAATGTGGTGTGTTTTTTTTTAGCCCAGTTGGGGGAGTAGTGATCTTCGGGTTCACTTTTTTGTTTACATTCTCCCTTGGGCAGTTGAGGTTTCCTTTTGTTTAATTGTAATTTAACAGTCATAGTAACATAGTAGATGATGGCAGAAAAAGACCTGCACGGTCCATCCAGTCTGCCCAAGAAGATAAATTCATATGTGCTACTTTTTTATTTGTACTGTCCTCTTCAGGGCACAGACTGTATAAGTCTGTCCAGCCCTATCCCCGCCTCCCAACCACCAACCCCGCCTCCCACCACCAGCTCTGGCACAGACCGTATAAGTCTGCCCAGCACTATCCTCGCCTCCCAACTACCAGTCCCGCCTCCCACCACCAGCTCTGGCACAGACTGTATAAGTCTGCCCAGCACTATCCCCGCCTCCCAACCACCAGCTCTGGCACAGACCGTATAAGTCTGCCCAGCACTAGCCCCGCCTCCCAACCACCAGCTCTGCCACCCATTCTAGGCTAAGCTCCTGAGGATCCCTTCCTTCTGCACAGGATTCCTTTATGTTTATCCCACGCATGTTTGAATTCCGTTGCGTGGGATAAACATAAAGGAATCCTGTGCAGAAGGAAGGGATCCTCAGGAGCCTAGCCTAGAATGGGTGGCAGAGCTGGTGGTTGGGAGCCGGGGATAGGGCTGGACAGACTTCTGGAATTCCCTCCCGTTGACTGCTAGCGGCAAAATTATAGTAGTATTTGATCACTTTCTACACTGCTGTTGCTGCTGGATTCTAGTTGTGTGTTTTTCTTCTCTTGGATGCCAGTCAAGATGTGATGGTGGTTAATATTTTAATCTGCTCAATGTTATTTTTATTGTTTTCTTATTCACCACCTGAATGTGACTTTACTCAGGACTTACAGCATATGACCTTTTAAAATTAAATGAATTAGTTAATATGAGTGGATTGTGGACTTTTATCGTGAATTCTGTATATTTTTAATGTTTATAGCACACAGATGAATTGCAGATGGTGTTGGAATAGATTTGGTGACAGAGCGCCTCCCCCTCCACAGGATGCCAAAGTGGCCTTTCCTCTTCTTATAGCAACAGCCCTGAAGGCTGGACAGATGATTCATTTGACGGTTTATTTTAGATTTTGACTTTTTTTTTGAAGAAGGGAATACACATTTTTAAAATTTCTGCTTTAGCTGTAGGAGAGTTCTTCTCTAAAAGTTGCGTTCCTGGAGCCAATCAGAATGGTTTCCCAGCTACCCTGTGTGCGCTCTGTAAGGGTGATGAAAAAGAGAAGAAGAAGTGCGTGAGTGGGAACGAGGAGCCGTACTTCAGCTACAGTGGCGCCTTCAGGTAACACAGCCGTTTGTCCACGCTTGGCCAGGGACAGGCTCATGCTGAGACGTTCATTGCACTTACACAGGATTATCAGTCAGCATTATTGTCTGTCCTTGTGTCTCTTGCTCGGAGTTGATGGTATCTTTGTCATGAAAATCAAATGTACTGTTGAACCACAAGCTGATGATTAGATTGATGCTTCCTTCAATAATTAATGATCAAACTAGAAACTTTCCAAAAATTAACCTCAGTTGAGCACAGTTAAATGGAAGCGTTAGGCTGTGGAGTGGTATCGAGTTTCTCGCCACTGGCCATGAATTGCGTCTGTGAATATTGATTGCTGTGCTTCCCACCTCTTAATGCCAACCAAATCCTTTAAGATAGACATCTGCAAGCAAAGTCTTTAAAGCTTTCAAGGGAATGTAAAAATGATCATAGCAATTTACCCTTCAAGTCAACCTTCACAAGAAAAAAATTGGTTAACTCTTCAGTTTTCCTCTAAATGGCAAAATAGAACTACTTGAGCAGTGACTGCTGGGAAATGATTTTGCCATGTGATTGGCTAGCATTCGGAGTGGAGGAGTGGCCTAATGGTCAGCAGTGGGTTGAGATCCTGCAGAACCGGGTTCAATTCCCCCTGCAGCTCCATGTGATCCTGGGCAATTCACTTACATAAGTACATAAGTATTGCCATACTGGGAAAGACAAAAGGTCCATCAAGCCCAGTATCCTGTTTCCATATCCAGGTCACATATACCTGGCAAGATTCCAAAAAAGTACAAAAACATTTTATACTGCTTATCCCAGAAATAGTGGATTTTCCCCTAGTTCATTTAATAATGGTCTATGGACTTCTCCTTTAGGAAGCTAACCGCATTTACCACATTTTCTGGCAACGAATTCCAGAGTTTAATTACACGTTGAGTGAAGAAAATTTTTCTCCGATTCGTTGAAAATTTACTACATTGTAGCTTCATCGTATGCCCCCTAGTCTTAGTATTTTTGGAAAGCATGAACAGACGCTTCACATCTACCCATTCAACTCCACTCATTATTTTATAGACCTCTATCATATCTCCCCTCAGCCGCCTTTTCTCCAAGCTGAAGAGCCCTAGCTGCTTTAGCCTTTCCTCATAGGGAAGTCGTCCCATCTCCTTTATCATTTTCGTCGCCCTTCTCTGTACCTTAACCCTCCATTGCCCCAGGTACAACAGTAGTACAATGTACTACTTAGATTGTGAGCCCACTAGGGACAGACCCAGTGCCTGTAAAATGAAACTGTAAATTCAGGAGGAACAAGTAAAATCCTTACAAAAAAGAGGCACACACATAGTACTCCAAATTTAACTCCTGCGCGAGTAACATGTAACCTCAACCTCATTCAATACCAACTTTTGGCTGCTTACCGGAGGGATAATATCTAAGCTAAAATACAAATCCACATACGCGACCAGTTTCTCATACATCTGCACGCAGCTATGGAACGCACTACCGAAGGCCATAAAAACAACGCAAGACCTAACCATCTTCCGAAGGCTACTGAAAACAGATCTTTTCAAGAAGGCATACCATAAACATCCATCTTAAATACTACATAATAACATTATACACGATCTATACAAAACCGAACTTTTATCACATGACTGCTTAACCTCTTTGCTATTAATGATCAAGCACTACCACTGTAAACCTTATGTCGAATAGGGTCTCTCTATAGTCGATGACCTAATGTATGCTACAATCCAATTTATTACTCAGGAACCTTCTTGCAATACCATAATGTATTCTTCTTTACCATATATGTATGTATGCACATGGTATATATATATACCATGATCTGTTCCATATATATTAGGTTCCATGTATGTATGCACCTTAACGCAATACCATTTGTAATCCTGTTAACCGGAAATGGCAACCGCCATTACGGCAAATGTAAGCCTCATTGAGCCTGCAAATTGGTGGGAAAATGTGGGATACAAATGCTATAAATAAGCCTCGCCCGCTGCAAACGCCGACCACAAACAGGAAAACTCTTGCAATCTACTTCCGGGTTTATAAAGGAAGCAAATGAACCCCAGCATATGAAAGTCATTAGGGTCCCAATAGTTCAATCACCATTCTACTTCCAAGTTTAACCCCCCAGGGACCACTGTATGCCAATAAAAAAAATAAACTTTTGTTCCTGAGCCTTCAATACCTCGCTAATATCACCACCTTAAGTTAACTTGCAATAATGCCGTAAAACGTAAATCATCAAACTGAATGACCTGCATCAACCCAGTGAGCCACCAGGGGAGCTTCCATTCTCATATTCCTGATGTTACTAAGGTGCTCTGCTACACACTGTTTCCATTTCCTTTTCGTTTGCCCAATGTAATACAGCTGGCACGGGCACACTATGGCAATACACAACCTGATGGCTGTCACAGGTAGTCTTGCTTTTAAAATAAAACTTTTTAGTCATCCCTGGGATAGGCAAACTATTGGTAGAAAGGGAAAATTTACAATACATGCATTTCCCACATGGGGAATGCTCTCCATTCAACTGTTTAGTGCACAATGCTTTCAACATTTCCTCAACGTTAGCCTTGCATTTATAAGCCACCTTTGGGTGTTCCTGAAGCCCCGAGCGATTAGGGATAGCCACTGTTTGCAGCCCTTGAGTTTGGACAAGCATGCATGAAACTCAACAAAAGTGGAAAAATTACCCCTGGAGTAGACATAATTTTCAAAGGTGTGCTTTACAGTGAGCAAAAAATTCCAAAATGTGTTTTGTGAGAGTGACCTGGGGAGTCTTTGTTTCTATGTGTGAGAATGAAACTTTTTATGCATGTGTGGTCACTGCAGCAAAGGTCCATGGCTGGGGGTGTCATGCACCAGGAATCCTTCTCTGGAGCCATGCACCAGGGGCCCTAAACCTATCCCATAAGGGGTCAATGGTAAGCAACAATTGTGACTCCCCATCCTAGAAGTTGCTGTGAATCAGTGGCGTTCCTAGGGGGGGGGGGGGCGGTGGGTGCAGTCCGCCCTGGGTGCACGCCGCTGGGGGGTGCCACGCGCCTGTTGGCACCGCTCGTTCCATGCTCCCTCTGCCCCGGAACAGGTTACTTCCTGTTCTGGGGCAGAGGGAGCACGGAACGAGCGGCGCAGACAGGCGCGTGGCACCCCCCCAGCAGGTAAAAATGCACCCGGAGAGGGGGGTGTCATTTCGCCGGGGGGGGGGGGGGGGGCGAAACGCCACTGCTGTGAATGTTGTCTTTGCAACACCCCTATTGCCAGCTGACCTGGAGTAGAAGACCTGACTTAGGAATGGAACTAAAGATCCTTCCACATGGCATTGCAGAGCCACTGGGCCAGTCTGTAATGCTGACCCGGGGGTTGCATGGTATGAAGTAATTATTTGATGAAACATAATGGTAGATGCTGGGACCTCATTTTATTTCCTCTTTGTTCCCAGGTGTCTGGTAGAGGATGCTGGAGATGTGGCTTTTGTCAAACACTCCACAGTCTTGGAAAACACGGATGGTACTGTATATACCAGTCACTGATAGATATTATAAGTGATGATGGTTTGAAAACACAAAATCTACCTTTCTGATCACAAACGCTTGTCCTTTTCAGGCATGAATCCTGCTTCCTGGGCTGCCAACTTGAAATCCAGTGATTTCCAGCTGTTGTGTCCAAACGGAGCTCGAGCTGAAGTAAACCAGTATGCAGGCTGTAACTGGGCTCCAGTACCTGCACATGCAGTCATGGTCCGCCCTGACACCAATACTTATGCTGTGTTTGGCCTGCTGAATAAAGCTCAGGTGCAGATCAATTCTGAAAGTAAAACTTAATCTGCAGAGTGTTTTGGGGAATTGAGTCATGGCCAATGAATGGGTCACCCTTCAGTCCTTGAGAAAGGACAGACAGTATGGCAGTGAGCACTGAACAACTCAGAATAGTCAGCAAATTGCAGCCGGCTCTGCTTTCCAAACAGAAGAGAGTCATTTCAACTAGACACTGAAAATACTTCAGACCACAGGAGCCAGCTCTGTGGGTGCCAGTGAGTGCCGAGCACCCCTAATGTTGAGCAAGCTGCCTTCATTGTGCCCAAGGAAGGGTAATTTGTGTTCAGCTCCCCGATCATGTTGAAACATTGCCACCTTTTCTTGACAGTGTTTTAGGAGAAATATAGGGGTCTGATTCTCAGCACCAGCCATGCTAGTGACCCATTCTAAATCTCTCTTGATACCTTATCTGTTGAGCGGATAAGTGTAAACTGCACCTTTGCTTCTCCTCATAACCTTTCAGTTGGGTTGTGTGTGTTGTAGAATGGAAAATGATATTCATTCCCTAATTCATAGAGATCAGGCTGGTTTCACCTGGGCCAACTCCTTCAAATTAAAGCTTAACACCAAAAAAACTCATTGCCTTATTCTTACCTCTCCCTTTAACAAATTCAGGCCCGCTACCTTAAACGTACCAGGCTTTACTTTGCCCATCTCTGAGAGTCTACGTATACTAGGTGAAAATGATTTGGGGGTGCCAAACACAACACACATTACCCCTCCCTGGACATAATGCCAGAGATTGCTCAGTATTGAGGGTGCTCAACACCCATTGGCTCCTATGGAAACTGGCATTTATTTACCCTGCCATAGTAGGAGGGATATTGGGTAGATGTGACGAGTGTCATTTGCCACCAAACCTTTGTTTCTATGGATATTGCAGAGGAGTGTGGTAGCCGTGTTAGTCCACTCTTAAGGTTATCAATAGAAATCAAACATGGAAAAGAAAATAAGATGATACCTTTTTTATTGGACATAACTTAGTACATTTCTTGATTAGCTTTCGAAGGTTGCCCTTCTTCGTCAGATCAGAAAATTGCAAAAAGACATGTTTAATTACTCACAAATCCTTGTTACAGGATTTCTTTGGATACGGCAGTAACGCCTCATTTAAAATGTTTAACTCGTTGGACTATGAAGGGAAAGATCTGCTGTTTAAAGACTCTACAATTAAAATTGTGCCTGTCGAAGAAAAAACAACTTATTTGGAGTGGCTTGGAAAAGAATACATCAAAACCCTGGAAGGAGTGCGCTGCCCTTCAGCTGCAGGTAAGAAACACTGGGAGGTGTGTACTGTCCCCCCCCCCCCCCTTCTGAGGCAGGTGAGAAATACTGGAAGGAATGTGTCCCCCCTCCCTTCGGAGTAGTTAGAAAAGTGGTAATCAATATATATAAATGGCGAGTGTCGTACTCACTCGCAAATGCGCAGTAGAGACCCTCTCTGCCCCGCCCCCGCGTCAATACGTGATGACGAGGGCGGAACAGAGAGGGTCTCTACTGCGCATTTGCGAGGGACACCGCCATCGCTAACGCTCCCCCCACCCGGAGTCGCCGCCACCTACCTTCCACCCGGTCGGGCCCTCGCTCCGCTATTGAAACAGCGAGGGCACGCAGCACACAGCTCTGCTGAGCTGCCGTCGGCCTTCCTTCTTCTTCTCTGCCTGTGTCCCGCCCTCGACGACGTTACATCACACGAGGGCGGGACACAGGCAGAGAAGAAGGAAGGCCATGGCAGCTCAGCAGTAGAGCTGTGTGCTGCGTGCCCTCGCTGTTTCAATAGCGGAGTGAGGGCCCGACCGGGTGGAAGGTTGGTGGCGACGGCTCCGGGGGGGGGGGACGAACTCGGAGGGGGAGCGGCAGCGGCGAACTCGGCGACGGGGTGGGGGGCCTTTCAACCCCCCCTCCCTCCTATACTAGCACGTTTTTACGGGCTGAACAGCTAGTACAATTATAGACAACAGTGGGAAAACAACCATACACAGGAAATATATATCCACCAAGGAACACAATTTTTGTATAAGGGATGGATCTTCAGATGGTGACCAAATTGGTATATTTTTAAACCACAGAGAAGCCCAAATCTTCACTGGTCCATTAATTTCCAATTTATACTGAATTTTCCAATGTACTTTTCCCATTATCTTCATCCCTTAAATCAACTTTTTCATAGTTTCAACAGCTTCTTTCAATGTTTTCAAATATTTATTACAACAAATCACTTATCTGCTCTAGGAGGTGTCCTCTAGAGCAGACAAGTGATTTCTTCTAATATTTGAAAACATTGAAAGAAGCTGTTGAAACTATGAAAAAGTTGATTTAAGGGATGAAGATAATGGGAAAAGTACATTGGAAAATTCAGTATAAATTGGAAATTAATGGACCAGTGAAGATTTGGGCTTCCGTATGCGTTAAAATAAGACCAAGAATATTATAATGCCTGTACTGCTCCACGGTGTGGCCTCACCTTGAGTATTGCGTTCAGTTCTGGTCACTGTATCTCAAAAAAGATATAGTGGAATTAGAAAAGATTCAAAGAAGAGTGACCAAAATGATAAAGGGGATGCAATGCCTCCCAATATGAGGAAAGGCTAAAGAGGTTAGGGCTCTTCGGCTTGGAAAAGAGACGGCAGAGGGAGGATATGGTTGAGGTCTATAAAATCCTGAGTGCTGTAGAATGAGTAGAAGTGAATTGATTTTTCACTCTTTCAAAAAGTATAAAGACCAGGGGACACTCAATGAAAGTACATGGAAATACTTTTAAAACCAATAGGAGCAAATATTTTTCACTCAAAGAATAGTTATCACATCCTCCACCAAGGAGTTCCAGAGTGAACAGTGTATGCATAGTCCGCTATTGAGACAGACATGGGGAAGCTACTGCTTGCCCTAGGATTGGTAGCATGGAACATTGCTACTATTTGGGTTTCTGCCAGGTACTTGTGACCTGGATTGGCCACTGTTGGAAGCAGGACACTGGGCTAGTTGGACCATTGGTCTGACCCACTATGGCTATTCTTATGTTCAATTGGTTGCCATCTGAGGATCCATTCCTTATACAAAAATTTTGTTCAATGGTGGCTATATATTCCCGTCCAATGCTGGGAGTATTGCCCCCCCCCCCTTTTGTGGAAAGTAAGAAATGCTGGAAGGGGTGTGCTCTCTCCCCTTTCAGAGACATGTAACAAATACTGGGAGGTGTCCACCCCCCTTTTGGGACAGGTGAGAAATGTGGGGGTGCCCCCCCCCTTTGAGGCAGGTGATAAATGCTGGGAGTGTGCCCCCCCTTTTGTGATAAATGCTGGGAGTGTGCCCCCCCCTTTTGTGATAAATGCTGAGTGTGCCCCCCCCTTTGATGCAGGTGATAAATGCTGGGAGTGTGCCCCCCCCTTTTGTGATAAATGCTGGGAGTGTGCCCCCCCCTTTGAGGCAGGTGATAAATGCTGGGAGTGCGCCCCCCCCTTTTGTGATAAATGCTGGGAGTGTGCCCCCCCCTTTTGAGGCAGGTGATAAATGCTGGGAGTGCGCCCCCCCCCCCTTTGAGGCAGGTGATAAATGCTGGGAATATTGCCCCCCCCCCTTTTGTGGAAAGTAAGAAATGCTGGAAGGGGTGTGCTCTCTCCCCTTTCAGAGACATGTAACAAATACTGGGAGGTGTCCACCCCCCTTTTGGGACAGGTGAGAAATGTGGGGGTGCCCCCCCCTTGAGGCAGGTGAGAAATGCTGGGAGTGTGCCCCCCCCCCTTTGAGGCAGGTGAGAAATGCTGGGAGTGTGCCCCCCCTTTTGTGATAAATGCTGGGAGTGTGCCCCCCCCCCTTTGAGGCAGGTGATAAATGCTGGGAGTGTGCCCCCCCCTTTTGTGATAAATGCTGGGAGTGCGCCCCCCCCCCCTTTTGAGGCAGGTGATAAATGCTGGGAGTGCGCCCCCCCCCCTTTGAGGCAGGTGAGAAATGCTGGGAGGTGTGCCCCCCCCTTTGAGGCAGGTGAGAAATGCTGGGCGTGTGCCCCCTGCCCCTCCAAACCAGGTAAAAAATGCTGTAACAGAATACTGACCACCTGATGCAGGTAAACCTAATTTTTCAATTGTTGTTCTGCATTGCTATGTTTTCATAAATGTTCACGGCTACTCCTGCTATCTCTCATCCTTGCACAGTCTATGGCATCAAATCCTGTAGTGTATATTAGGATGGGCACTAGAAATTTTCTGCCAAAGCTGAGCACAACTCTGGTGGCCATCGTTGAGTGAGTCGTGATAACACAGTGTTATAGGTGGACTGATGTCAGATGTACCACAATGTGATTGTTTAAATATGTAACTGCTGTACTGGTATTTTCTAACAAAGCTATTATGGAATTGATGCAATGAGCCTACGTCCACCCCTCCCCCCATGCTGTACTTAAGTCTTTTTTTTTTTTCATCCTCTCCACACAGTAGCTGCAAATTCAGTGAACGTCGCTCTACTGCTGCTCTCTAGCTTCCTTCTCCTTAATTTCCATCTGTGAACTTCTACCACAAGGATCATCAGAATTAGTCCAGAATATCCAGTGACTCGGATATTCCTCACAGACCTGAAAATCACTGGAATGGAAGAATTCCTGGGATCCCTCAGATTTGTAACAGCACTGGCCACTGACTGAAGACACCATTCATAAGCCAGTGTTTCCCAAGTCCAGTCCTGGAGTACCCTCTTGCCAATAAGGCTTTCAGGATATCCACAATGAATATGCATGACAGTGATTTGCATACACTGCCTCCATTGGGTCAAAGGAATTCTAACAAAAGAGGAAGCTAGAGCTAGCCAATCATAAAACTTTAATAAAAATCAAATAAAAAAACAAACAAACAAACAAAAGTCCAACAATGATGCTTAGGAAGTCAATATCAATGTCTACCAGAGTATATGACAGCTGTATCCAAAAGATCCAACACAAATCTGTGTTTTGACATAAAAGTCTACCTCAGGATCACAGGGTCCAACTGAAACATATATGGTGGCAACAGTGGACAGATAAAAAGGATCTAATTAAAATATAACAAATATCGGTAATCCAACACTAACAAGTATCACCAGCAAAACGTGCTTTTTGATGGTGTGGTGATACTCGTTAAGTGTTATCTACAATATTTTAATCAGACCCTTTTTATCTGTCCACTGTTTTTGGATACACCTGGACATTGTGATATTTATTTCCTCTAAGCATCATTGTTGGTCTTTCTTTTATAAACTAAGTTTATAGTTTATTAAATTTAATAGACCACTTTATATAATTCTATATCAAAGCAGTTTACAATAAAATATATATAAAAGAAAAAACTACAATAAAAATAGGAAAGCACATAGCACTCAGAACACTCATTTTAAAAAGCAATAACAATCAACAAATATTCCCCCAAGCTAATAGAAAAAGCCAATGAAAACAACTAAGCCTTTAACGTTATGATTGGCTACCTCTAGCTCCCTCTTGTTGGAATTTCTTTGGTCCACCCCTGTTCTGCAGTTTGCCCTTCCTTTGGCAAAACCATGTTGCTTTGGATCTTGCAACCTGTTGGATTCTAGAACGTTCACTATCCTTTTCTTCAGCAGTGTCTCCTTTACTTTTCCAACCACCAAAGTAAGGTTTATTGGCCTGTGGTTTCCCACGTCTTGTCACTATTTTTGTGGACAGAAACAACCACTGTTCTCCAATCCTGCAGATCCTCTCCCATCTCTAAGGGTGTATTAAATCTTTAAGACCTGCCAGAACTCCTGTAAGCACCCACGATATCCTGAGATGTATCTCGTTCCCAGCCGCACAGCTTTGTCCATTTTTAGTTTTCAAATTGTTCATAAACACTTTCTTCTGTGAATGATGTGATATCTACTCCATTCCCATACATATGCCAGGCTTTTCTTCCGTTAACACTGAGATGCATGTTTAGCATGTCTGTTTTTATCTCATCACTCTCCACACAGCGGTTCTGATCATCTTTCAGCCTTACAATTCAATTTCTAACCTTTTTTCCTTACTCTTTCACAGCAGGAAATTCTCAGAAATGTCATCTAAACGCTTGTTTTCTGAAATTAATTTAAATCCTGAAGTTTGACTTAAGAACAATTACTCTGTGTTTCAAGAAAAATGATATGGAATATTAATTTACGTGAAGAAAAAACTCTGGGCTGATGCAATATTCTTGCTGATTTATTCACCAATGCTCAAACATTTTTCCATATTCTTCTGGTTAGTCATATGAAGCCTCCTACCATCGCTTCTGTCTCCACCAACTGTTCATGCAGCAGATCTTGGCTTTCTTCCTGTTATTTGCCCTCACGTGTTTATACTATTTCTGCTTTCCATAGAATGCACAGATGGAACCCTGTTTGCAAGTTGCTGCCATTGTTAATAACTTTACAGCTTTAATCACAGTATTTAAATATTTCATTTGCCTTTCTAGAAAAGACCCCAATTTCCTACCACATAATGATTGCTCCTTATAAAATTCCCTCCCCAGTAAGGAAATCTAACATGATCTTTATTACAAAAGTCAAATTTCATTAATCCTACTGGCATAAATCTATTATGAAAAGGAGCTATCAGAAGGGGGGGGGGGGGGGGGTAAATACACCAGCATCAGAAGTCAACATAGATGACAGCAGATAAAGACCTGTACAGTCCATCCAGTCTGCCCAACAAGATAAGCTCGTATGTTCTACTTTATACGTATACCTGACCTTGCTTTGTCCTTGCCATTTTCAGGGCACAGACCATGGAAGTCTGCCCAGCACTAGCTTTGTTTCCCAATTACCGCTGTTGCTACCCAATCTCCTTCTGAACAGGATTCCCTTTGTGTTTATCCCACACATTTTTGAATTCCGTTACCATTTTCATCTCCACAACCTCCTGCAGGAGGAAATTCCAAGTGTCCACCTCTCTCTCTGAAAAAATACTTCCTAACATTTTTCCTGAGTCTGCCCCTGCATAAAGGTGGTGTTTACTGCATGTCCTAATGGCCAGTGAGCATAATGAGGCAGAGTCAAGTACTTTGACAGAACTGTAACTTTTCTTTGCAGTAGTGTTCAAGAAACAGTTTGTTCCTTGCCATAAAAATGGTGACAGGGAAACATGGGAAATTACAGGCTATTTCTTTGCTGTACTGTTATGTTTGCAGAAAAGTACTAATTCTTTTACTACAATGGCAGCCTAGTCAATGTATTTGATTTATCAAATGTCAGAGGTGCAACAAAAATACTTGCACTCAAAAAAATATATAAAAAGATGTCCACACATCCTCTTCTGTTTTTCTTGCACTTGAAAACATGTCTATACCCATCTTCTGTTTATTTTCTCTGCTCTTGTATTAGATAGATACAGGACCCCTCTAGAGGAAAGATGCCAGGGCTTTTTTTTTCCTTCAAGCAGGGAGGGGAAGGGGGCACAATTATGATCTTTAGAAAATTAGACTAATCAGCAGGCACAAGAATTTAGGAAGGGGGTGAAAGTAGCTGGATATTTTATAAACAGGGCTACAGCATCTAAGTTGTGGCGTTGGTAAAATGTACCAACTCCTGCTTCAAAATAAAAACAACAGATGGTAAGTTTATCATTTTATACTTATATTTACCAGTACTTTACATCCAGGACAAATATATAAATTATATCCTAGATGTTACCCTGGTGGTTACTGCTTTGCCACGACCCAAGTTAGTGTTGAGCGGTTGTTCTCTGCTCTGAAAATAATTAGATCTGATTTAAGAGCCTCCGTGGAGGATCTAACTGAGGTGTGTTTTTTTCTGAGGCCAAGGTCTATATAAAGTGCATAATATTGTGTTGCATATTTTCAGTGGACAGCATTTTTTGTTCAAACTTCAAATATATTAAGTCCTAATTTTGTACATAAATAAATAGCCTATGTTTCTATAACTGATTGAATATGTCTCTGATTTACTATACATAGTAGGAGTTGGGGTCAGACAGCAGAAAAAATAGAGGTGTCAAAGGGAGGGTTGTAAAGACTTCAGAACACAAACATTAAGCTCTAGTCTACTTCCATACACAAGACTAACACCTGATTTATAAGAAAGAGAACAATGTTCTGGCAGGATATGAAAATATAATACATAAGCACTTAAACTTGATGATCCACCAGCTGGACAAAAGAAGAAATAATATACTGCTTAACAAGACCTTGAAAATACCAAAGTGAAAGTTGTTGCTACTCTTATAGATTTAGGAGTTGAAAAACAGAAGGGTCTAGCACTCATTAAACATGTATGATTGTTTCTCTGTTGCCTGGTCTTTTCCTTTCCTATCTATCTTTGGCTTTCTTTTCACAATTCACTTGTAATGTTTTTGTTAGCTGCCACGGCCTCTATTCAGAAATGGTGGGGTATCGAGCATTTTAGGGGCCCTATTACTAAGCCACGGTAAGAAGTGTGGCCTGCTGTTGTGTAGGCACGTGTCGAGCCAGTTTTTATCACATGTACAAAAATGGCTTTTTTTTAAAAATAGGATGGGAAAAAAGCATGCAGTAAAAATGAAACCAGCGTGCGCCCAAAACTGGCCTGTGCCCTTAACACCACCCCTTGATCTAGCATTAAAGGCTCACACACTATACATGCAGTGACTGGTTGGCAAGTGCCAAGTGCCCATTACTGCTGGAACTGGCATGTGTACGAGAAAATAAATAATTTGTCCACACATTATGGGTATGCACCAAATCTGAACTTGCCACCAGGAGGGTGTGCTGGCCTGGTGGTAGTCTCATTTGGGCGTGCACTGCACACTTAGAGCCTACTGTGGTTTAGTAAAAGGTCCTCTTAATAAACGAACAACACCTATGCTCTGTTTTCTCTAGATAAAATGCAACTTTTTTAAAGACCATTAATACCTAGGTCTAAAACCACCCTTCAACAAGTGACTGTCGCGTTCTAGTAGCAAGTGAATAAGGCCTTTAATAATTCACTTAAACTGACCAAAAGACAGAACAGGTTACTGCAACTTTAATCAAGTTACTTGACCAGATCATCATTGTTATCCCTTCTGCACGTGACCAAATGGTTTGATAAACTGAAACCTTTGAACATTATACAGAAAAGTGTACTACAGGTCTTCAAACAAACGTTCAGGTTTTTGTTTACCACTGAAAGAACAGGTCAAGATATTTAAGTTGTGCCTAGTCTCTGCATAAAAGGGCAAGGGGGTGGGATTTGATAAGGCCGCCTTGCTGTGGCTACAATCAAAGCCATTTTACACATTATATGCAAGTACTTGTTTTGTACTTGTAAGTGACTGCCTGTACCAATTCCTTGTTTATTGACCTTTGTCCCCTAATAAAAGCTCAGCTGATTTCCAGCAATACATTTATACTGTGTGTTTTTCTAGCAAAAAAGGTGCGGGTACTCAAATGCTAGTAGGCCACCTTTCAGGTGTGGGGTGATCACTGAGGAACCCATCCCACAATAGCCAGGCCCCCTGCAACCAGTCACAGAATCTATGACAAGGCAGAATTGGTGGGTCGAGCCTGAGCTCTTTCATTAAAACTTGGGGACCATGGGTCGATTTTAGCAGACGATGGAAAAGGTGCCAGTACTCAAATGCTAGGCTACCCTTCAGGGGTGGGGTGATCACTGAGGGACCCACCCCACAATAGCCAGGCCCCCTGCAACCAGTCACAGAATCTATGACAAGCCAGAATTGGTGTGTAGAGCCTGAGCTCTTTCATTAAAACTTGGGTTCCACGGGTCAACTTTTGCAGACAAAGGAAAAGGTGCCGGTACTCAGTACCTCCAAGTACCCCCTCAAAAAAACACCCTACATTGATTTACATAGGGTGTCTTTGTCTTCATTTTTTTTCATTCCCAGGCGGTAGAGTATTATTAAGTAGTCTTGGAAGTCCATATATTTGCATTTTTAGTAGGTATCATTCCTATGCAGACAAGTTGAGCGCAGAGGTCACCGCTGGTAAATGCATTTTATTCACTGAAACCCTTCTGGTTAAGGCAAAATGAAGTTGTGTCGTGAGATTAAAACACGGAGCTTTTCTTGCCAAAAGGCCTCACTTGTCCCCTCGGTTCTGCTGCTGCTTCATGGCCTCCAGGCCCTCCCGCACCTCCTTGACGAAGGTCCGGCCCACCCTGTTCATCCTGCGGCCTAGTTCGGCCGCTTCGATGTGGCGCAGGGTGTCGGAGCCCGGGGTTCGGTTGGCCACTTCCTGCTTGAGCTGACGCAGCGCGTCGGAGGCCAGGAGTCGTCGCGCCGCGTCGGTCCCCGTGATCTGGGCCTTGGTCAGGGCGAAGGCGGTGATCTGCGCCGCCCGCCGGATAGGCCGCGACTCGGCCAATTTCTCGATCAGCTGCCGGTTATTCAGCAGCGAGAAGAGCAGCCGCCGGAGCACCATCTTCCCCGTCCCTGCGCTGGGCGCGTCATAAGACCTTCTGACCGAGTCCGTTACGTAACGCAACGGCCGCGGTCACGCACACATCGGCTTGCCACAGGGCGGGGCGATGATTCGGCAATCGACTGTAAAAACTCAAGGCTAGGTAGCGGAAGTAGCGTCTCAGCCAATAAAACGCCTCTCCACCTTTTAGATCACCGCCCCCTTTTCTCGCTCTCTAACCTTTCCCCAGCCCCCCCTCCCCAAGGATATCTTGGTATAGGCCAAGGAGGTTGAAGAACGCAGGAGGCGGGGCGACGTCAAAAAGTTGAAGCCGATTTGGTTAGTCGCTGTTTCCTATTCCCCGCGCAGTCGTCATCTAGTTCACGCAAAACAAAGCAATCGAACCTGTGAGCTGCTGCATCCTCGTTGTCGTTTATTGTTGGAAGCATTTTCGTTTAATCTCACTTATATTTTCAAGCATGCGAACCTAATCCACACCACTAGCACCACCCATACACCACGTCTCTCCTACTGTCCAACTCTATATAACTGGGTTAGCTCTGTGATACTACAGAGTAACATAGTAGATGACGGCAGAAAAAGACCTGCACGGTCCATCCAGTCTGCCCAACAAGATAAACTCATACGTGCTAGTTTTTGTGTATACCTTACCTTGATTTGTACCTGTCTTTTTCAGGGCGCGGACCGTATAAGTCCGCCCAGTACTATTCCCACCTCCCAACCACCAGCCCTGCCTCCTACCACCGGCTCTGGCACAGACCATATAAATCTGCCCAGCACTATCCCCGCCTCCCACCCACCAGCCCCAGCACAGTCCGTATAAGTCTGCCCAGCACTAGCCCCGCCTCCCAACCACCGGCTCTGCCACCCAATCTAGGCTAAGCTCCTGAGGATCCCTTCCTTCTGAACCGGATTCCTTTATGTTTATCCCACACATTTGAATTCCGTTACCGTTTTCATCTCCACCACCTCCCGCAGGAGGGCATTCCAAGCATCCACCACCCTCTCCGTGAAAAAATACTTCCTGACATTTTTCTTGAGACTGCCCCCCCTTCAATCTCATTTCATGTCCTCTCGTTCTACCACCTTCCCATCTCCGGAAAAGGTTCGTTTGCGGATTAATACCTTTCAAATATTTGAACGTCTGTATCATATCACCCGTTTCTCCTTTCCTCCAGGGTATACATGTTCAGGTCAGCAAGTCTCTCCTCATACGTCTTGTAACACAAATCCCATACCATCCTTGTAGCTTTTCTTTGCACCGCTTCAATTCTTTTTACATCCTTAACAAGATATGGCCTCCAAAACTGAACACAATACTCCAGGTGGGGCCTCACCATTGACTTGTACAGGGGCATCAACACCTCTTTTCTTCTGCTGGTCACACCTCTCTCTATACAGCCTAGCAACTTTCTAGCTACGGCCACCGCCTTGTCACAGTGTTTCATCGCCTTCAGATCCTCAGATACTATCACCCCAAGAACCCTCTCCCCGTCCGTACCTAGCAGACTCTCACCGCCTAACACATACGCCTCTCGTGGGTTTCTACTCCCTAAGTGCATCACTTTGCATTTCTTCGCATTGAATTTTAATTGACAAACATAGTGTGAAAGATACTGGAGTACTGTGTACCATACCTTGTAAGCCGCACTGAACCTGCTATCGAGCGGGGGTATAAATTTATTTTATTTACACTTGTAACCCGCACTTTCCCACTTATGGCAGGCTCAACACAGCTTACATATACAGGTACTTATTTGTACCTGGGGCAATGGAGGGTTAAGTGACTTGCCCAGAGTCACAAGGAGCTGTGCCTGAAGTGGGAATCAAACTCAGTTCCTCAGGACCAGAGTTCACCACCCTAACCACTAGGCCACTCCTCCTCTACAAATAAATAAATAATACGGATGTACACAGACGAAGTGGTGGTGGAGCAGGTGGGGGAAGAGAGGTTGGTGGTTGGGAGGCGAGGATAGTGGAGGGCAGACTTATACGGTCTGTGCCAGAGCCGGTGATGGGAGGCGGGATTGGTGGTTGGGAGGCGGGAAATACTGCTGGGCAGACTTGTACGATCTGTGCCCTGAAAAAGGCAGGTACAAATCAAGGTAAGGTATACACATATGAGTTTATCTTGTTGGGCAGACTGGATGGACTGTGCAGGTCTTTTTCTGCCGTCATCTACTATTTTACTATGTTTCATCAGTTACAGTACTAATTTGTTCTAGGTTTTAAATCATTGTGTCATTGGACTAAAGAAAAAGAAATTTGTTCAATATATCTGATGACTTCTCCAAATAAAGAACCAATGAGGAGAGTGGAGTATCTGCAATTGATGCACCACAATTTTAATACAAGCATCCCTCCTTGATAAGCTTTTCTGCCTACTGAGTCAACCATCTTTGATTTCTGCTAGGTGGGAAGAACTGGGAACATGATGGTCTTGATCTCTTGATGACTGGTGAGGCAATTGGGGCTAATCATGACCTGGGCACACTAGGAACCTTGTACCTGAATTCCAGTTTGCTGGAGATAGCTAATATGGAGAGTTGCATCTGCCAGATACGCAGTTGATGATCCTGCAGGATCATCTGATGCACCTTGAGGTCTATGACCTTGTTAGACGTGGAGCTGGTCTGGAGAATAGATTAGGGTTAGAATTTTCAAGCCTATCTAAAAAGAATATATTTCTATACCTCAAACACCTTTTAAGGTTCTATGGGGTTTATATAAGAAAGCAGGCATACTTGGAGAATGCAATTAAGAACCTCTAGTAACGCAATTCAAACAAGAAGCTTAATTCATCATAATCCTTACAATAAAAACTTCACAAAGAGCCATGGTTTCAATAATTTCCAAATAAGGCTATTAGAATACATAATCATAGAAGGAAGCTCATTGCATAATTTGGTACCTGCTTGTCATCTGGAATTTGTGTGGTCAGTTCTAAGGCCTTCAAGATATGCTGTAGAAAGCTTGGATAGGAAAAGTCCCCTGGTTTTGGAGGAATCAGATCTGATCAAGGGAAAGCAGCGTCCTTGTCAGTTAACGCGTTTCACATGACTTTGTCTGGATTAGCTAGAGATGACAGTAAGGAATTAGGATAGGGAAATATGGACTGTGTTTTGCCTTCTAGGGCCAGTGGAATCCCAGCTGAACCTGTCAAGTTCTTCTACCCAGGAAGGCATGGGGAAGACTAGAGGTGGAGGAAGGTGTGTTGCTGTACCTTGTAGCAGGGCAGCAGAAATTGTAGAAGGCACTACTAGCGTCAGCAAGGTGGACACTGTTTCTGGGGGGAAGCAGGGGCACAGTCCAGGTCCTACTTATCTTTGCTGTCGGAACATCCAAAGAGTGTTCCAGGGTCAGGGGGTGCTTGAAGCCCTCCAAGATAAGGGCCTCTGAGGCTGCTTTTGCTTAGTTATTTTTTTGTTTTGTTTATCAGCTTCATCCCCCTGCTGCTGTATGGCTCCCAATCTGCCTTAAGGTGGGTAGAAATTAAGGGGTTGGGCTGAAGAGCTAGGTTTATCTTCATATGTCCTCTGTGAATCTGGTTGTGGGATGCTAGTAAATGCAGCTGTGAAGGTCAGCAGAGCAGGGTGGGGCGGCACACATCTCCAGCTATGACCATTTTCATTTCTTTTTTGTTTGCTATGGAGTATTTACAGCAGCTTCACTCACTGCTGATAGAAGTTAAGTGGCATTCCCGGGCAGTAGTAGAGGTAGGCCTATGAGTGAAGTCAATACTGCTGCAGCACACATGGTAGCCATGCCGCTGGAGTGAGGGGGTTCTGAAACTGGAATCCAGCTCTTTCTAATGACGTAAACCTTCCTCACCTCTTATTTCTCACGTGACAGGCTAGGTATGTGGATGAAAAAAAGACAGAGGAGCGGTGGCACTTTCCATACAATGTAAGAATCCTTGCACCTGCCCAAACAAGTCAAAAGACCCATCATTAATGTTTATGTGGATTTGGACTCAAGATACTGCCTTTCAAACCTGAGCAGAGCTCCAGCACACAGGCAATGGTGGATGATGGTACACAAGTGTATCTGCACTGCCCGTTTGTCTGTAGAAAAACATTGGCTTCCTATTCAATTCCTCTAAAGCTCTTACCGCTACAGTCTCAGTGATCACAAAATTATAAAGAATGAGTGACCATGTCAGTGATGAGAGCACAAGTGGTCTTGATTTATCCAGTAACATGCACTCTTTCATGCGTGACACTGCTCCAGGTACAATAACTTCAACTGTGAGAAGGAACTACAGCACAGAACATTAAAGAAACATAATTCATTCTGTATGCACACTAGCCAAAAGGATAGATGATTAAAATGACCATTTATGAAAAGGTAATAGTAAAGGAAAATGTCACTTGAAGAAGTGGAACCTGTACAGAGCGACAGATACAATGTTGGACTCCTTTTGGACAGACTGGATGGACAGTACAGGTCTTTATCTGCCAACATTTACTATGTTGCTAAACATCTTGACAGATTTTATTTAAATGAAGCCAAATCCAAAACTGGGTCATTTTGTTTTTTCATTGGATAGGTGTTCTGTCTTTTGACAGCCTTGCATAAGTTACAGTGGAACCCTGGAATTGGTTAATGTAATTATTTCACTGCTAGGTCATGTGTAGTTTATGGTAATGCAAGCACCCTCCCCCCCCCCCCCCCTCCTCATTGACAAGCTCTGCTTCTATTGGTCTTTACCTTCTCCTCTGGGCTTGTGTGTGCCCTACTTTCTGGCCCTCTCTCTTTCTCCCTTTCTATGATTCTGTCTTCATTTTACTTTGTCAACTCATGCCCTGTTAAATGCTCTGACAAGAACATTTTTCTTTTAACCTTGGACATAGCTTTATGTTAATATAACATTTCCAGCAGACCAGCTCTGATCCTCTCATATAAACCCAGCTGTTTTTTTTTTTCACCTGTTCAGCAAAGCTGGGTTTCTCAGATTTCTGTCTCCATCCACTGAAGCAACCGTCAGAATCACAAAGTCTCTGTGCCATGAGGCAATCTTTCTGAACACTGACTGTGAGTACATTGTTGTTATTCAATAAAGAAAATATCAGAAAAGAAAGAGACTTCAGGTGTGCTGATATGTCAAGGTTAACTGCCAAGATACTGAGACTTTCAGGTAACAGGTCTTAGGAGACTTGTACAATAGGGACTAACAGTAGTGCTTTTCAAATACTGCAGACCCTGTAATAGCCACTTTTTATTATTTGTAAATAAAAAAGATATTTATGTAAGAAATGGAAAGGGACATTTTCCTTTTAATATCACCTCTTGCATGACTGACAACTGATCCAGCTTTGCAAACAGCTTCCAATTTCAAATATGTGCTAATCCTACTCTTTTCTATATTTTCAATGCACACATAGTGGATATGAAATCATGAGAAACCACTTATCTTCCCTCTTCTGCTTTAAAAGAAAAGGCAGTTGAATTGATGGAGCCCTGTAAAAGGAACCTATTCCTTTTTTTTTTTTAACTCCAGAAATGGCTTGTCTGTGGCAATAGCTTCTTTTTCTATGTAACAAAAGGAAACAATGATCGAGATAGAAGGCAGGGTACATATTGGAATGAACAGGTTCTGCAAAGGAAAAATCACCTTCAAATGCACTAGGGGTCAATCACTTTCCTTGCTTGACTAAACACAGAACCCAAGGTATTGTAAGACCTCAACAAAAGAATTGCCCTAAATCTCAAACAAATGGGGCCCTTCCTCCATTAATGTGCTGCTCAGAGTAACATGTTAGTATTACTAAATTTCCCCCCCCCCAACCTATAACTAGTTAGGAGTAAAATTAAAAAGGAATTACTAAAAACTAAATCCAATTCATGGCAATAGTCTCTACAAAGTTTTAGCTACAACGGTCTTGTACCGAGATCACAGAAGGAACATTTTTATATCTTTGCTCTTGAGGCTAGTCTCTCCTTCCTCTAAGTGACTGCCTCCTGCTTCTTGGACTTCAGAGGTAGGGAAAAGTCTTTTAATTCATGTAGATACAAGGTTTTTCTCCTCATCTCTACTCTTTCCTTTAGTCCAACCATTGCAGCAGTAGTTTTCTGGCTGAAACGCAGCAGCAACTGGAACCTACTACCAGTGTATCCTTAAGGGAGGAGTAGAGAGAGAGAACAGCACTTCTCAACCCAGTCAGTAAGGTTTTCAAGATTTCCATACTATGAGCTCTCAAATTGGGAAAGGACAGCCTACAACAATCGCCTGGCTCAGTTTGTTTTCAGACTTTAGAAAGGAGGCGGGATGGAAGCAGAGAACCCCCTCCTTTTTATTTAAGCATGGAGGCATTAGAAGAGTTATCTGCCCCTCCTATCAGTAACTGCACTTGTAATTCAGATTAGGGGCAGAAATCAGAAGGACACTATGGTGCATTTAAGTTTTCCTTGTAGGGGGAGGGGGGAGGGCAATGGGAGACTGAACATTCACTGTAAGCAGGAGCGAACTGAAATCCTATCAATGTGTCATAAAATTAGGGTAGAAGTATCTGGCCAGCCCGATTTCGACTTGCTATAGGTGTGCCTAAATTGAGCCAGTCAAGTTAGGAAGCTAGTGCTGAATGATCGTGCAAGCTGCCTGTCCATGTTTTAGGTACCTAGATTTAAGCTAACAGCCCTATCCAATTTTCAAAGGTGCCAATTTACATGCATTAACTCCCACAGTCTGGCACCTGACTCAGTTGAAAACTGACCCTTAGTTAGCTCATCAGAAAAATAAATACTTATTTTACGAGTCATTATAATGTTATTACCAGCAGTGAGGTTGGCCATGTTGTACAATTCAAATTCTGAACACCCATCCATAAGTCATCACAGTAGAGTGTATAGTTTACTTTGTTTTTAGAGAAAAAAAAGAAAACAAAAAAAGCATTTAAACAGGAAAGTCATGCTATAAACAAGGTCTCCACTGTGTATGATTTTAGGAAGTTTTGGAGCATCACTCAGGGCTCCCAGGCCTCCAATCTGATAGCAGTTCACAGACTGCCAATATGAAGAAAAAGCAGAACAAAACATGAAACCTACTCTTCATTAAGGGGCCCTCTGACAAAGGTGCGGTAGGTACCATGCGGGTAAGCGTGCTGCAAAACAGCACTGGCAGATGGCGCCCTGCAGTAGTTCTGTGTTTGCTGCGCAGCGTTTCACGCAGCAGAAAATATTTTTCTCTTTTCAAGTACAGAAGGTGGGGAGCAGGTGTACCTGGAGTAATCTGCCATCAGCACACGCTGTCCAATTACCGCCGCGTTAGCCTGAAACGCCTTCTAAATAGGAGGTGATAAGGGCTCAGGCAGTAAAATCACCACACACCTATATAGATATTTTTATTTTATTTATTTTTAGTAGCGCACAGTCATTTATGATTTCCATTTATAAAAGAATGGAAACTCTTGCTGCAGTAAAAGTGGCCTTGGCGTGCAGCAATTTTCACACAAATCACAGGCCACTTTTTACAGCAGCTTTGTAAAAGGATCCCTAAATCCAAACATGTTTCCCTTAGTCCTAATCCAAAATTTACAGCAGCTTTTTAAAAGGATCCCTAAATCCAAACATGTTTCCCTTAGTCCTAAATCCAAAGCCTCTGCATGAACTTCCACAGCTGAAGCGTTAATACATCAGAGAAAAAAAAAAAAGGGCTGGCACGTCTTATAGTTACACAAAATTTACACCTGCCGTTCATTATTTCTATCTACATGTCAAAAGGTGAACTAGTTTAATGTAAATTTCCCCCTTTACTGCATGCTTTTTGCTTATATGCATGCTTATGTAATGTAATAAATATTAAATACCAGGAAAACACAAGAGTAAGCAAAGGTAAGCAGACATGGGGCACAGGGTGGGGGTTCCAGCTGCCCAAAACAGCTTGGCTCTTAAAAAATAAGGAAGGTGAGGTAATCAGAGATGCTGCACCTAACCATCTGAAAGTGAAAGCAATGGAAGCATTCAGAAATTCAAGTATGAGACGATGAGCTTGAATTCTTTCACAAGTCCGGGAGGATTAGTCTATTAGTCGGCATTCACACAACTCCTTGTAAATCCTCTTCCTCACTCGGGGCATATCATCTTGCGAGAACTGAAAGGGCTGGTCTAAGGCGAGGCACTTGCAGTACTAAAACAAGAAAGGGATAGAAGGAACCCAATTATAAAAGACGACCCACCTATAATCACACATTACCAAAGAAAAGATTAGTTCTGTACTGTCTTACCTGGAGCATAAATACTCCACAGTCGCTGTCATTTTTCTGTTGTGGAATGCACTTCAAAAGAAAAATAAAAAAAAAAGAATGTGCTCAGTATAAATCCCTAGTGCTTTGCAATTTTTAGAAACTTACTGAAGAAAACCAATAATGAACTCAATTAGAACTGAGAGGATGCTATTCATAGCATAGATGGGCTAAAGGAGGTAATTTTGAGATACATATACTGTCAAGTAATGACTTAGTATAAATAGAAAATTAAAAATACATTTATAATAAATGTATTTAAAATATATTTGGCTCACGGATACCCTTCCTTAAGCCATCGCTGCTTTGCTTTCCAATAGTCACAGAACAGCTGTTTAGAGGAGACACCAGCAAAATGCTGCTGCAGAAAAGTAGGGTGGGGGGGGGGGGGGGGGGAAGACAGAATCAAAGAGCCAGATTTAGGCCCTTAGGCCTTACAAACAATAAGACTGGTATAAGGACAGTGGCATAGCAGGGGGGGCTGCCACCCGGGGGGGGCGGTTCGCCGTTGCACCCCCCCCCCCCCGGGTACAGTACGATGACACCCCCTCCCCCCCCCCCGCACTCTACCTTTAAAAAGAATATCGGGAGGCGAGGCGCAGTGCCTCGCGCCTGCCCTGCACGTAAAGGGAATGTGGACCGGCGGGCCTTCTCTCGCTCTGTCTGTCCCGCCCTTGCGGAAATAGGAAGTTGCGTCAGCGGAGGGCGGGACAGATAGAGCGAGGGAAGGCCCGACGGTCCACATTCCCTTTACGTGCAGGGCAGGCGCTGCGCCTCGCCTCCGGATATTCTTTTTAAAGGTAGGGTGCGGAAGCTGGTCGGGGGGGGGGGGGGGGGGTGTCGATTCGCCGAGGGGGGGGGAGCTGGCAGGGAGCACCACCCCCTGGGCTTACACCCGGGGCGGACCGCCCCTCCCGCCCCCCCTTGCTACGCCACTGTATAAGGAAACCTTCACCAGTGAAAAAGCACATGCGGAATGTATAAAAACCACAATAAAATTCATTTATAAGAGAGACTTGATTTTCATTTGAGGGCAGAAAGCAGAATTTGATTAGTTACGCTGCCCACCTCGTTTGTATTTTATGTAATCTATTCTAAAGTTTGTGCATTATTTATGTCATAGGTTACAGTGGAGATAAAGCTTTGAGCAGTGGCAGTGTTGTATATTAACTAAGGGGCCCTTTTACTAAGCTGCGTAAGCATCTATGCACGGCAAAATGGCTTGTGGTAATTTCATTTTTGGCATATGTCCGATATGTGTGTCCGAAAATAACTTATTTTTGGACACGTGTATTGGGCACGCGTCAAGAGGCACTTGACACGCGTAGGTCATTACCGGTTAATGCGTGAGACTGCTACGTCAATGGCTGGCGGTTAAAGTCTCAGACCCAAAATGGACGCGCGGCAATTTTCATTTTGCCGCACGTTCATTTTCAGCAAAATTTTTAAAAAAGGTATTTTTTACAGGTGCGCTGAAAAACGATTCTGCACGCGCCCAAAATATGCGTCTACACTACCGCAAGGCCATTTTTCAGCGCGCCTTTGTAAAAGGGCCCTTAAGTAAATGTAACTAGTTACTTTTACTTGTAAAGAAGTACAGGATTACTTTTACTGAAGTAATAATTTCACCAATTTTTACTTTTACTCAGTTACAGATGCTTGCAGTTAAAAGTAAAAAGTAAAAGTGGAAGCGAGCTATAAATTACAACTTCATCGTAAAGAAAATTAAACAGCAAAACCAGGAAGAGGATCACCTCATCTTAAATTTTGCTGTTCAGTGAATATTGCCTATGAGAGCAGTGGAGTTGCCTGTGTTTATTGAATTGGTTACTAGACTCAAGCCAAACAGAATAGTGATGAGTTGGGTCACTAAAGCGGAGATGAAGCTGAAGCTTTTTAGCAATTCTTGGAGAACAGATTGCTGGTCATCCCATGGAAAAAATTCACATTGAGGTGACTATCTTTAGAGAAGTAGTCTGCTTTTCTGGCCTTGACATTCTTGCATCAGTTCTCAAAGATATTAAGAGTAGGCCATCACACAAAAAATTATCAGAAGAGAATGATTCCAACTTTGTGAAAACCACCTTTGTAATTGGACAGAATGACAATAACGACAAAGATGAAAGCAAAGATGCAAGTGATGAATCAGACAGCACTACTTCTAGTGCTGATAATGACAATGATGATGGAGTATTCTTTGCTATATAAAAGCCAAGTTTTCGAGAGATTCTCTTGATTAAAAACTGTAGACCCAGAAGACAAATCAGTAATACTGCAACCTGGCCCGAGTTAAAGGAACTTTTTATCAAGCTAATCCACTTCCAGTAAGTGCAACCTTTTAAATTGCCCTGGATTAATGACTCACGAGCACACTCGCATAAGTGACAGTCATTTTCACAAATGTAGTTTTACTAAAAGCAAAGTGGATTGAATTGTAGGGCAATAAAGTTGTTGGGATAAAAGCATTAAACAATAGATACATTCATTGTAGTTGTGTACTTTTACTTAAAAAGTATTATATTAGGCAATAAACTTTTTACTTTCACTTAGTCAATTTTTAATGTGTTCTTCATTATACTTTCACTTAACTATTAAGTAAAAGTAAATGTATATTTTAAGTACTTTGAACACTGGCTTTGAGAGCATTCCAGCAGAACCTGAATCTGCAGTTCAAAACCTGTGTGTTACCTACTCCATTAGTTATTTCTAAACAGTGGCTGTACCAGCGCCACACTCAAGCCCTTCAACATTTAGCTCCTGCATAGCAGAGGGTTACGTTATTTAGAAAGCAAACCCTTATTTCTTTTGTCAAACGGCAGAAAATCGTGTGTAGAGGGAACAAGGGTAGTAACTGCAGAGCATTTCTGATACCTTTGTAACAGCTGTTTGCCAAACCTGAAGGAAGTCTGGGTGGTTCTTCTCTCTCGCTTCTGTTAGTAAATACTTTCGGATGTTCTAAAAGAAGAAAATACACTTCATGAGCTTTTTCTGTCCATGTGTTTTAATATACAAACATCTTCCTGAAGAAGTGGCGATTGCCCTGTTAGGCTGCCTTTCATTGCTTCCCCATGACAGAAGCGCTCACACCTGGAATACCAGTTTAACTGATGTGGCGGGGGCATTTTCGATTTGCTCAAAACATCCAGAATCCAAGTGGCAAATATAGTGATTTTTGAAATGGCAAAAAAAAATTTTTTTAATGGCCTTTTGCTAGATGTTTTTGTACTCCGTGGGTTTATCTTTTTGGTCCATTTTTGGAAAAAAAAAAAAAAAAAATGAAAAACCTATAAAATCAAGCCACTGGGATGTAGGAGGAGCCAACATTCTTAGTAGACTGGCCACAGAGACATCCCAGCAGAGCAGTGGGGTACCCTAGGGGGTACTGCAGGACTTCACCTAAAAGCTCCCAGGTACAAACTCTCACTGTTACTCCCTTATATTGTAGTGAGTCCTCCAAAACCCACCCAAAATCTACTGTACACCACTACAATAGCCCTTATGGCTGCAGGGTCACCTATTGTGGGTACACTAGGTTTTGGGAGGGCTCACACGTTCCACCACAAGTGTAACAGAGTGGATTATAGGCCTGGGTCCCCCTTCTCAACACTGCACCAACCACTAGGTTACTCCAGGGAACTGCTTGCTGTTCTAATAGGATTAGCCATAACACCTTAGGCTGGTATGTACTTTCACATTTTTTTTTTGGGGGGGGGGGGGGGGGGGGGGGTCATTCCTTTATTCCTCCAGTGGTCATTTAGGGCACTTTCTTGTGGCTTAATCGTTAACAACATGTCTAGCTCTAAACATTTTAGTTTTAGTACTGGACGTTTTTGTTTTGTTCCATTATGCCTGAAAAACGTTCAAGTCTCAGGAATGCTCAAATCCCACCCTCAACATGCCCCCTTGGGATTTGGCCACTCTGAAGATGAACCACATAGAAAACCATCTGGAAAATGGGTTTCGAAAATATCGATTTGGACATTTTGATGAGAAAACGCATCTGCTGGTTTAGGCCACTTTTTAAACGCCTTTTTCTCTTTTGAAAATGAGCCCCACATTCTGTCAACATTACAAATGCAAGATACAAAATATTGTATATTTGGGTATACATTCCATTACAGGACACAGAGCAAGGAGTCAAGTTACACTTCTTAAAGCTTTGAGTTCAGCACAATGATGGAAAGAGGCAGCCATTTATCCACACAAAGGCCCTGTGAACAGAATCTCCTCCATAATAGCCCTGTTCTTTATCCCACAGGACTGCACTGCATTTATACTTTAGTACCTGCTCTATGGCTGCTTATTCAACAGTTGAACCAAGGTCTTCTCTTTATTATTTATAGATTTACAGTTTGTTAGAATAAAAGGTAGTTGTCTAGTGGTCATTTAGCCACCTGCTGATAAAACTGCAGACCCGTTCAGTGCTATGGCTACCAGTGGATTTCACACTTTCAGCAACGCTGCTTCAGAATCAAACGCCCAGTTTCACACAGGGAAAACAGGCCACGCTGCATAGTGAGACAGTAGTAGCCATTAAAAAAAAATCATTTTGGCACCAGTTGTCATCAGTAGGTGGCCAATGGATGCCAAGGCCAAGTGATACCTGCCCATTTGAACCTGCAGAATGTACTTCAGAAACATGGCTTTTACCGAAAGGAATTAACTTGAAAAAGGAAGAAAGACATAGCACCCACTAATGGGCATTTCTGCATGTCTCCACCTCATGAAAGGAAAACTGAACACCTGGGTATCAGTTTGAGCAATGGGCTGAGAAGCAAGAAACCCAGTACTCAGATCCCATTCTCCAAACAGTTCTTGTGACCTTGGGCAATCACTTTTATTCTCATTGCCTCAACTACCCATTTAGATTGTAAACTAAGGGGAAGGGGCTTATTACACTTGAATTATCACCACCACTATATTGTGCTATATACATCCTGTTGCACTACAAAAATAGAAAAAGCTAGAGGGACATTTCATGACACTAGCCACTTTGAGTCTGCATACATGTGGAAAAAAGCGGGGTATAAATGCGCATAAATAAACACACATTTATAACCAAATTAAGCTGTGGAATTTACTGATGATGTGGTCAACACAGTTAGCATGTCTGATTTAAAAATAAGGTTTGGCTAAATTCATGGAGGGAAAGTCCATAAAGCATCATTAGCTGTGTCCTTGGGAGTAATGGATCTTTTTTTTTTGGATCTTAGTTATTTGGCAACTATTAGACAGGATGCTAGGCTCAATGGACTCTGGTCTGACCCAGGATGGCAAGTCTTACGATCTTATAAAAGGTTTTCTACGGGTGAAACTTGCATAATGACAACTTCTCTCCTTGTCCCTCTTAAACTTCAAAAATAAAACAGAAAATAACCAGAAAATAACAGACAGCAGATAAAGACCATTCTCAATTCTAGATTAAAACAATGAACGTGATATTATATACTTGATCATGGTCTTTCTTTGTTGTTTCTGGGACAGACCGGCTCTGTCCTTATGTTCCAACTACTGGATGTAAAAGCCTACCCAAACCTGTCTTGTCATTTGCGGGACACAGACCGTAAAAGTCTGCCTGGCCCTGTCCTTACATTCCAAACTACTGGAGTTTCTGTCGAAGCTCTCTCCAGCCCATCCTAAACAGACTGCTATATGCGGCACTCAGACCGTACAAGCCAGTCCAGCTCCGGTCTTAGTTGATGCAGCAGAGTTGCCATCTAACCACTTGACGTGCCAACACATATGCGACTCTAAGTTTTGTTTTTTATACCATTCATTTTCAAATTAGAGATCCTCTAGGTTCATCCCACACCTTTTGAATTCTGCCACAGTTTTCTTTCTCCACCACCTTCTTCGGGAGGGCATTCCAGACATCAACCACCCTCCTGTCCGTGAAAAAGAAATTTTCTGACATTGCTACTAAGGGCCTACCACCCCCCCAACCTCAATTCATGTCCTCTAGTTTTACCATTTTCCTTTCTCTGGAAAATATCAGATTAGAAACTTCAGCTTTCAGAAGAATGTCAGGTAAAACACAAAGTTATTTCATTAGGCAAATCCGTGCCACACACAAGCTTTGCAAAGCAACCATTCAACCAGCTGTCTTTTTTTTTCTTTTTAATTCTGTCTTCTTATGAACAAGAGGTGTGAAATTCCAAAGGCTTGAAATGCAGTCGCTTACCTCCACACAAAATTTAAAATGGATGCCTTGGGAATCATAAAATGAAATAAGCCGATTGGGGATGTTCACAGTAATGAGGGACCAGTGGACTTCCAGATGAATGGGAATTAATAGGAGGGTCTTTTTAAACAAATCCACCTGAAACAACACGTTACACAAGAAATGTTCTTAACACTTGCGACAGTAAGCTGCCACACATCTAACTCCGTACAAATCCATCAACAGCTACTGAAATGCACATCTTTTGCCCTCTTTTTACCCTAAAATTGATAAGACACTACACAGGAATCTTTCCTACCCAGGAGAAGGTTGGCAGTTTGCTACGTTACAGTTCTAGCATAGAGGGTTGAATTATAATTAGCAATTCTGTGTGGAATACCCAAAAATACACATTATGTTTATATAAACTGTTCTTGTAGGTTGGTGAGTTGTTTTTTTTTTTAAAGGAGGCACATAAGCTTATATAGTGTCCTGAATTTATATGCTATATAGTGTCCTGAATTTATATGCTATTATTGCTCTCTGATTTGCCTCTGTTCAATAGCATTTATATGTGGCAAATCTGAACTACTAAACAGCTTACAACATCGCATTTTTATTAGACACAAATAAATAGTCATCATAGCTGATAACCAAAACAAATGTTCTCGGAATATCACAAATTTCTGAATAACTTATTTGGACCTACTAATTTCAATAGTACATTTGCTGAAAACACTTATATATCTTTATGGTTCTCGTCTTTCCTATTTTTTGCTTGTACTGTTTTCCCACATTAAACACAAATAAAGAATGTTTTACATATACTGTTTTTAAGAAATATTTGAAAGGACTGGGCAGGCGGCTCAGAGGAAGTGCTACAGGCCACCATGTAAAAGAAACTGGGATGGATTCCTGCCTCTTCCAGGCCTGACCAGTCTTTTCACAAGCTTCAGAGGGATGGATTCATCCACTGGTGACATCTAGTGGCAGAACTAAGTTCCCTGCTGAGGCCTCCTCTTAACCTGGTCAAGTTGTCATGAGAGAAAAAAACGGGGCAAAAGGAAAAATTCCTAGCTAATGCTAAAGAAGCCCCACGGCACTGAATTCCAGGTATGACTGCCTGAGCTAGAAGCCCAAAAGAGCTTTATCAAATGATCCATTTTAACATTTAAAAATTCACATGACCCTAAATAATATAAACAAAATAGCAGACCTCCAATCCCCTTCCCCTCTCTAATAAACTTTTCTCCTCCCCAAACCTATCCACAGCAAACACCTCTGTTCTGTAACCCCATTTGGGAGTCTTGCCTCAGTTTGGGAACCATCAGGCTCCCCCCCCCCCCCCCCAAAAAAAAAAAGAATAAAAAAAAAATACCTTTTTAGTCCATCTTTTTACACCGTTGTATCCTTTGGTTACCAGCTGTCTGTGAAAAAAGCTGTTAAAGAAGTGAACCTAAAGTCAAAAATGCAAAAACAGAGTACAGATATTAACACAGCAGTACAGCCAAAAACTGCTACACAGCTAAGACTGAAACACTAGTTCTCAAGATCTGAGGAAAAACTAGTTCTCTATTAAATATTTAATACAAGTGCATCCACTCCGCAGCTCCTCAGTACCTCTCCGCTCTCATCTCTCCCTACACTCCTCCCCGTGAACTCCGTTCGCTGGGTAAATATCTCCTGTCGTCCCCCTTCTCCCCCACTGCTAACTCCCGGCTCCGTTCTTCTATCTCGCTGCTCCCTATGCCTGGAATAGACTCCCTGAGCCGGTACGTCAGGCTCAGTCTCTGACTGTTTTCAAATCTAGGCTTAAAGCCCACCTCTTGGCTACTGCTTTCGACTCCTAACCATGACTCTCTTACTTAACACCCTCATTTATCACCCCTACCACTGCAATTTCCCCACCCCTAGCTGTCTGTTCGTCTGTCCAATTTAGATTTTAAGCTCTGTTGAGCAGGGACTGTCTTTTCATGTTAATTTGTACAGCGCTGCGTAAGTCTAGTAGCGCTATAGAAATGTTTAATAGTAGTAGTAGTAAATATGGCTTAAATAAGCTCGAGGAAGTCTAAGATTGTCCACATAATCTCACATAGTGATAAAATCAAATTGTTCAGAATTTCAGGGACAAGAAAAGAGATCAGATTATTCAGGCATGCTTAAACTATTCTGCAGTAAGTCATTCAAACATTGTTACTGATGCAGCATGGAACAGGAATGCAAAAACTTGGTTTGTTTCATCTAGGAATGAAATAAAAATATTTGATCCCTTTCTATTCTACTTATTCTAAGCGATGACCAAGAAAACATTAATTTTTAATATAAAACCACAGCAGATGCATTTTAGCACAGCAGCAACCAGTTGCAGAACATTGAGTGCAAAAACAAAGAGGTTTTGACCTTTTGCAAGGAACGGAAGCTCTCATCCAGCCACGAGCTAGCTGGTGAGGTATTCCACAGCCTAGGCTCGTCTACAGAAAAGGAACATTTGCACAGGAAATTTTTTTTTTTTTTTTTTTTTTAAAAGGAACAGACTGCAAAGTGCAAGCTAAGGTAGCACAGTAACAGATTTGTGCTGGCAACAGATCGTGTAAGATTTTACACAGTAATAAGCATATTAAAACTGAATACAGAAAGATACAGAAATAATACAACAAGGAAAAACAAGCCATGATATCTATATACATAATTCTCACCTCCAATGTTCAGAACCTCACTGTGTGGCAGGGAAACACTGAAGCCCTGTAGTCTTCTAGGCTGTCAGCACCACTCACTCTCACTCATAGATCCGCCCTCAGCCACGCCCCATCCACACATAATTCAGAACCCCAACGTTCTAAATGCAAATTTGTAGTTGCAAGATCCCATGAGTGTATGCCCCGAATCGCGTCACAATGTGATGACGTGGAGGGCGGGGCTATGACACAGCCAATCGCCAGTTCCACCGCCCTCCGACGCTACCCCCCCCCCCCGACCCACTGCGAGAAACAGCGGACTACACAGGGCCTCCACCCCCACCCCCACCCGACGCACAGTGACAAACACCGAGCTACACAGGGGGAGGAGTGCCGTCCAAACACCTGATCCGCCAGGACCCCGAAGCTGCCGCCCGCCAAAACAAAACTACCCGCCTGCACCCTCCCCACGCTGCTGTCCTGCGCCCTCCCGATGCTAGCGCCCGTTTCATTGCTCACAGAAACGGGCCTTTCTTACTAGTCACAAAATAATGCCATTATTTCAAAAGCTGAAGTGTGACAGAAGCAGGTCAGCTCCATCATAAAGAGAAAGGATGGATCAACATTACTGCCCGACATCAGTAGGAGGCTACTGGAGAACAAAGCCCAAGAGATACAAAAATATAGGTTACAGACATCCATCGTCAGCTAGATGCACAATACTGCATTTATTAAAAGAGGATGCATGAACCCTACCACGTGGAATGATGTGGTGAATTTCATGCATGTGTTTCTCTTTTCAGGATTATTAACCACTAAGTATTTGCCCTCACAAAAGTAGCCACGACAGACTAGGCTTTTATTTAAAGGTGAGCCAAGTTGCCTGATAGACCTAAAACTCAATGGCAGCTGTGGTCCCAAGTTAGTTACTCAGTAAGCAGTTCTTTCACATTTGGAAACGATGCTGAACACTGGCATAAGCAGGGGTTGCGCTAGCCATGGGTACACAGGGCTTGTGCCTCTGAATTTACTGGCCAGTGCCCTGAATGACAGGGCCAGAAACAGCTGCTCTGTTCACCGTTCATGCCCTTTCCTGCCACACAGTGTGTGTGGGGGGGGGAAAGGAAGAGGCTACAGAAGGGAGCACAGCAATTCATTTCTTCTCTGTAATGTCTGCTACAACCTCCTGCCAACTCCAGCTGGCCACGTTTGGGAAAAAAAATTAGGGGCGCCACCGAAGCAGACATAATCATAGCCTGTTATCTCATGATTCAGTTTGAGAGTAGAGTGGTGAGGAGAGAGGTGACATACTGGAGCATGAATCGTATGTAATAAATGCTGAAAGGGAGAGCGACGTGAATATGAGTGGTGGTGAGGGGATGAATGTTAGACAAGGTAAGGAAGGTAAGGAGAGAAGATGAATACTTAAGTGGGAATGGTGCAAGAGGGAGTATGTTGGGAGGGGGGAAGAAAGGATGGATGGCACAAGAGAAGTTAAATGCTGGTGAGCAAAAGGGGTGTGTGTGAATGCACTATTTCCCCTAGTTCCATAAAACCAGCAATGCAAACCTGGGTTGTCCGAGGTCACAAGAACATGCCAGGTTAAGGTACAGGATATGCCCGAGAGAACACTGTGGTAGAAAGGGGATGACTTGGGGCAAGTGTGATCACAGAGGTGTCGAGGAGAAAGTCACATGGTAAAGCTGAGCACACAGGTTTTACTGTAAAATTAAAATGGATCTAGAGTAAATTAATGAGATCCTAATTTCGATTGCACAGATCTTGCGTGCTAACTGGGGGAAGCCTGCCAGACAGAAAAGCACACAAAGGTTCTGCAGGGAGGGCGGCTCACTATGCACATGTTCGAAAAAAGCTAAGTGCCAGAACACACCTGTGCCTGTTCAGCACAAATATTATAAGTTTTTGAAAGGCTATTTATGTGCAGAACTGCAGTTACAGATGTGTTCTGGCACATTGGACATGTGCATACGAGCTGTTACCATCTGTCAAAGTTGCAGAAAACATATTTAAATCCCCAAAATTGGCACAAAAGTCTCTTGACCAACCCTTCTATGCAACCCTGGACCTGGCAATTTCTCACGTTAAAAGCCATTTCCTTCTGTGCAATGCAGAGTAATACTTAATGCCATATTAAAATGTATGGTAATGAGGTCATTAACTCATGTGCTCAGCCCCTTTCTGCATTGTGTAGCTAGTAATGCACACATACACTCTGCGGTACTTGATTGGGGGAGGGGGGGAGGGTTTGAGTCCAAAGTGGGCTGGGCTCCCTAAGCCCCACTAGCAGAAGACTTCTTGTGGTGATACTCAGCGCCGTGCTATTTGCCCTATTTTCCCGCCCTGGCACGCATGCTCGGTTTTAGTGAAATTGAGTATGCACGAAGTTCGCACATAATCAACTTTATTAAAATCAAACATGTGTGCGAGGGAGGGGAGAAGCAGCATGGCGGTGAATATTGCCGCAGGAAAATTTCTGCTTGTGGGGCTTGGGGACCCCCACCAACCAAACCAACAGACTTTGGGAGCCTGAACCCAACTGGAGGAGGCCACTGCTGCATGTGTCAGTTCATGTTATCTTTGTATATCAGAAAGGGGGGGGGGGGGGGAAGTAATAGGAAAAGTTTAAGGAATAAAAGGAGAGAGAAAGGATGGAAGAATGAGCGGAGGAAAGTAAAAGGGAAACAGTTGAGAAATGTATATTTTTAAATTAATGCATGAACTACTCCTATCATGAAGTCAGAAAAATAGAATATTTAACAACTCAACATAGGCCAGTCTTGTGTGTGTGATCCCAAGTTTTCCTTTTTCTTGTGACCTGCTTATTTTATTTCTTGATGGTTGGTTTAACAAATAAGGTGAAAGTGAAAGGTGAGAAAGTCAGTGTGGGGATGAGAGGCAGGAGATCACAGGAAGAGATACGAGATAGAAGCAACCCTTGGAGAGAGATGACCTGAAGTGCTGGAACAGGAAAAACTGGAGGGTCAGATATGAAAGGAGGAAGGGGGAATGAGATCCAGATCCGAGTGATATGATGTAAGAGTTTTACGGATAAAAAAGAAATGAAGAAAATGAAAGGATAAAAGGAGGTAGAAGTTAAGGATACAGAACAAAAATATGCAAAACCTGAAAAAGAAGTTCGGACATGAGAAATGAAGAGGAAATTAGAGACACCGATACACCACCTCCCCACACTATCTACCCTTCTCCATTGAGAATACTGACCATTTAACCCTACTCTCCGTTTTTAATCCACAATAGAACACTACCGCTTATCTCATGACTTTCCAATTTCCTCTGGAGTCTTTCATGAGGTTCTTTGTCGAACGCCTTTTGAAAATCCAGATATAAAATCCAAATATAGCCCTGCTCATTACAACCAACCATTTAAAACAAACACTCAAGTAAAAACAGCCCTAATAAATGTCAACTGCTGTATACAGTCCTTTGTCCCACCTCCCACCCCCTTTCCTCCTCTGCCACATAAATTCTACAAATTAGTGAGCGCAGTTGTTTCCTCAGCACCCACTAAAACCTAATGTTCATTTCTAACCCCTGCCCAGCAGCCAAAATATCAGCAGGTGAATCCATTCTTCATGCATTGGACCATAATGACTCTGATGTCTATCAGCCATCACCCCCCCCCCCCAAAAAAAAAACAACATTTATAACAAAGGTAGAAAAAGCATTTTATTTTACGTTCTTATCATTAGAATATGCAAACGTAGCGATCTAGTTGCTGCACAGCTACAGTACTAAACGGAATTCTCTGCATTCTAGGATTTTTTATTTACAGGATATAGTACCTGCACTATTAGGATGATCAGGGTCCCTCCTTTATATCAGGGCCGCCGAGGGGGGGGCAGGGGGGACAATAGTCCCTGGGCCTGGTCCTCCAAGGGGGGCCCGGCGCCGCAGTCCCCTCCATCACCGGGCCGGGCCCCCCTGAATTCAAATCATAGCGCCTCACCTCGATCTCGCCCCGTGTGAAAGAAGCGCAGCAGCGGCAGTCTGCAGATCGTCTCCCTTCGGGCATTCCCTTCCCTCGGCGGGACACAGGGAGGGAAGGCCCGAAGGGAGGCAATCTGCAGACTGCCGCTGCTGCGCTTCTTTCACACGGAGCAAGACTGAGGTGAGGCGCTATGATTTGAATTCAGGGGGGCCTGGCCTGGTGGTGGATGGCAACGACCTTGGGGGGGGGGGGGGGGGGCAGCCTTGCCCCAGGCCCGGCCCAGTCTCTCGGCGGCCCTGCTTTACATCCAACAGCTGAAGAGGCGAATATTTCTCATGCTCGTGAAGAATTATTTTTTAGATACTTTCTATGCTAAGCCAGTAAAAGGTTTCAGTTATCTGACAAAAATCCCATAACTAGAATATAATTTTCTGTGTTGCTATATAAGTACTAATACTACTACTACTACTTATCACTTCTATAGCGCTACAAGGCATACGCAGCGCTGTACACCATACACAAAAGACAGTTCATGCTCAAAGAGCTCACAATCTAAGTAAGACAGGTAAACAGACAGAACAATAAGAGGTAGGGTACAGGGCAAGTAAGTAGTGGTTAGGAGTCAAAAGCAGTGTCAAAGAGGTGGGCTTTTAGGCAGGACTTGAAAAAGTACATAAGCATCGCCATGTATACTTTTTGGATTACATACAATTTATTTTTCTTATAGGGAAAGAGCTGCTGGAAGGATCTTCATTTTTGTGAAAACAAGAAGTGCTTCTCTGAATGCAACAGAACTGGTGAACACCCTCGAAAAAAAGAAATTAGCAACAGCACATCACTGTGTACGAATCCACCAATATGGTGTGTCCCCTTGGCCCTTCCAGTGTGGTGCAAGGACAGTTTTTTTTTTAAATTGGAAGGATCTCGGTTGACACTAGTGTCCTGTTTCTACAGTACTGTTTTCTGAGGTTGGGAGGAAAAGACGAAGATTGTAATTGTTGACTTATTAAAGTCTCAAGACAAGACCATACAGGCCCAAGTCCCCAGTAATGCCTCCAGTCCAGCAGTGAAAAACACACCTCCTCTCATTAAAATAGACGTTAAGAAAACCCAGCTTACTAAAATAAAAATATTCAAACACACTTGTTACCAGTGTAAGAAATACTACTAGAAAAAAAAAACTGAACAGCAAGACAGTCAGTTGTCGGGTAGTGGCAACATTAACGACCATGCTATGAGTAACTTTAAAGTTGCACTACAGTGTTAACATCGGCATACTAACACCATCGGTCTGCTGTTTAACGAAAAGTGGTGCTCAGTGTCAAACCTAACAGTGTCCACACAAATTCCCAACTAATTTTTTTTTTTTTTTTTTTTACAAACAATAAATCCTGCTGAGACACCAACACTTTTCTGTAAGATCACACACCAGCTTGTTTTTGGCTGGGTTAATAACCCCCCCCCCCCCCCACCTTTTTAGAAAGCCGTGCAGTGCAGACACTCTTTGAATGGGCTGCGTCTGCATTACCACACTGGCAGCTGCTAGCGCAGCTTTGTAAAAGAGGACGAGGGGAGGTATGTATTTGTGTAATTGGATTATGCATGCTTATTGTACTACACAAATATTTTGATATACAGATAAATATGTTAAATAACGTAGTAAGCAGTTACTAACGTCATTGTGAAACATTAACAGTTACTCTCAAGCTCGCGTAATGGTGGATCAGTTGTGACAACATTCTAAGCAGTAACAACTGTAGCTAAGTGTATTCGAATACATTTATTTTAGTCTAGCAAGCTTGTTTTTGCTTTCCTCTACTTCCCCTCTTAGGAATTTTGTTATATTAAAAGTTTTTCTGGTTTAGGCCCTACCTCACTTGAACAGCGCATCATAACAAGTGTTCAGTGCTTTCCTCTCACCTTCTGCCTTTGGTGGAAAAGGGAGGAGAGGGAGAGAGAGACGCTTGATAAAATTAGATCTGTTCTCTCAGCCCTTTTTTTTGGGGGGGGGGGGAGGGGTAGGAATCACCTAGTTACTCTCAATATTGTATTTCAATGTTTTAAAAGAAACAGAAAAAGTCATTTAATCACACAATAAAAATGCACACAAAATTAACCCCCCCCCCAAAAAAAAAAAAAAAAAACTTACTTTGCCAGGGTCTGCATCCATTATGAGTTCACCATACATGTTAATAACCTGCAAAGAATCATGAAACACTCAAATATTACACTGAATTTCTGAAATTCTAGGCAGCTAATATGAAACTTATATTAGCAGAACATAGCCAAGAACATAATAGCCATACTGGGTCAGACCAATGGTCCATCTAGCACAGTATCCTGTTTCCAACAGTGGCTAATCCAGGTCACAAGTACCTGGCACAAACTCAAATAGTAGCAATATTCCATACTGCCGATCCCAGGGCAAGTAGTGGCTTCCCCATGTCTGTCTGAGTAACAGACTTGGACTTTCCTCCAGGAACTTGTTCAAACATTTTTTTTAAACCTAGATACGCTAACCGCTATTACCGCATCCTCTGGCAACAAGTTCCAGAGCTTAACTACTTGTTGAATGAAAAAACTTCCTCCTATTTGTTTTTAAAGTATTTCCATGTAACTTCACTGAGTGTCCCCTGGTCTTTGTACTTTTTGAAAGAGTGGGGGAAAAAAAAAAAAGCAATTCACTTCTACACCGTGACACAGTAACCTAGCAGATGACAGCAGATACAAACCAACTGTACATCCACAGTCTGCCCAATTGACCAGGAAAGGAATACCTTCCTAGTATTATTCAGATATGCAAAAGCATATGCTCCTCCTTTATTCAAACACTGGAGAAAAGATAAAATACATAAGATACAAAATATGTTCAAACCCAGATAACTCCTGGGTCCACCAGAATATTCTGACTGTTATAATTATTAAAAGAAATGGTATAATCCAATTTGAACATCCATACATTACGTGTGTCTGTGTTCCCTTTTATGTTATTTTATACATATATCATACATACAGATACACACAACATAAAAAGGAACCTTATCTTTATACACTTGGAGAAGAGACGGCTGAGGGGAGACATGATAGAGGTGTATAAAATAATGAGTGGAGTGGATGTGAAGTGTCTGTTCACGCTTTCCAAAAATACTAGGACTAGGGGGCATGCGATGAAACTACAGTGTACTAAATTTTAAAAAAATCGGAGAAAATTTTTATTCACCCAACGTATAATTAAACTCTGGAATTTGTTGCTGGAGAAAGTGGTGAAGGCGGTTAGCTTAGCAGAGTTTAAAAAGGGGTTGAACGGTTTCCTAAAGGACAAGTCCATAAACCGCTACTAAATGGACTTGGGAAAAATCCACAATTCCAGGAATAACATGTATAGAATGTTTGTACGTTTGGGAAGCTTGCTAGGTGCCCTTGGCCTGGATTGGCCGCTGTCGTGGACAGGATGCTGGGCTCGATGGACCCTTGGTCTTTTCCCAGTATGGCATTACTTATGTACACTCAACTCTGCCTTTCTTCAAACTGAAGCATGGCTTAATGAGACAAGTGGATTTAGCAAAGGGAAATCTTGCCTCACCAATCTACTACATTTCTTTAAAGGGGTGAACAAACATGTGGATAAAGGTGAGCCGGTCGATATTGTATATCTGGATTTTTCAAAAGGCATTTGACAAAGAACCTCATGAAAGACTCCAGAGGAAATTGGAAAGTCATGAGATAAGCGATAGTGTTCTATTGTGGATTAAAAACAGAGAGTAGGGTTAAATGGTCAGTATTTTGAATGGCGAAGGGTAGATAGTGGGGTTCCGTTGGGGTCTGTGTTGGGAATCCTGCTTTTTAACATATTTATAAATGACCTACATATGGGAATAACTAGTGAGGTAATTAAATTTGATGACACAAAAGTTATTGAAAGTTGTTAAATCGCAAGAGGATTGTGAAAAATTGCAAGACAACCTTAGGAGACTAGGGAATCCAAATGGCAGATGATGTTTAATGTGAGCAAATGCAAAGTGATGCATGTGGGAAAGAGGAACCCGAAGTACAGCTACGTGATGCAAGGTTCCACATTAGAAGTCACCGACCAGGAAAAGGATCTAGGAGTCATCGCTGACGATACTATGAAACCCTTTGCTCAGTGTGCTGCGGCAGCAAAGAAAGCATATAGAATGTTAGGTATTATTAGGAAAGGAATGGAAAATAAAAACAAGGATGTTATAATGCCTTTGTATCGCACCTTGAATACTGTGTGCAATTCCGGCCACCTCATCTCAAAAAAGATATAGTGGAATTAGAAAAGGTACAGAGAAGGGAAACGAAAATGATAAAGGGGATGGGACGACTTCCCTATGAGGAAGGGCTGAAACAAGCCTGGGCTCTTCAGGATGGAAAAAAGATGGCCGAGGGTAAGATATGATACAGGTATATAAAAGTAGAGTGGAATGGGTAGATGTTTACCCTTTCCAAAAATACTAGGACTAGAGGGCACACAATGAAGCTACAAAGTAGTAAATTTAAAACGAATCAGAGAAAATATTTCTTCACTCAATGTGTAATTAAGCTCTGGAATTCATTGCCAGAGAATGAGGTTAAAGCAGTTAGCTTAGCGGGGTTTAAAAAAAAAAAAGGTTTGGCTAGCTTCCTAAAAGAAAAGTCCATAAGTCATTATTAAAATGGACTTTGGAAAATCCACTACTTATTTCGGGGATAAGCAGCCTAAAATGTATTGTACTGTTTTGGGATCTTGCCAAGTACTTGTGACCTGGATTAGCCACTGTTGGAAACAGGATACTGGGCTTGATGGAGCTTCGGTCTGTCCCAGTACGGCAACATTTATGTACTTAAGTGTTTTTATTGTGTTGCATCTACAAGCAAGTGCTACTATATATGTTTCATATAGGGCTTATTCATTTTGTGTTGAATAAAGAATTTGACCACTCATCCTGGCTCATCACACTTGTCATTCCCACTCCTTTTTTGTGTGGCACTAAAAAAAACATTGAACAATTTCTCATCAGTTGCCTGTTATAATAGATTTTTCTCTGTTGCAAATGATTAAGAAATAGCCTTTTAGAGGCTTTGTAAAATTAAGTGAAACTTCATTGACTTTAACACCTAAACTTTTCAATCTGGTTAGCAAATTTGGACTTTTCTGATCAGTGGATCTTGGTGAATGGTTCTGCTGAAAGTTTTAATTTACTACATAATGAATGAAGTCCTTCGGATTTCTGCTTTTCAGCTCTGAATTTATACAACAAATGCGAAACTTGTCTTCTATGACTAGTCCCCTGTTTCCTACCTGATCGTTTAGCCAGTTCTGACCATCCAGAGTAGCCAGATCATCCATATCAAGCATATGCTTATTATATAAGACCTGGAAATTGCACACAGGTGGTTTTGGATGTTTTGCTCGATATCTTGTTATTTCCTTGGTAATAAATGATTTTCTGAAATGTATTAAAGGTTAAAAGTAAATACAAGCTTCAGTCTTATTCCTTAAGCTACGTTAAAACTTCATTTATAATACTGGAAAACGTTTCACCATCTCCAATATGCAGGTTGCTCAGAACATAAAATATTCCTGGTGCAGAGGCTTGTTCAAACAAGAGGAAATGAAAGAATCAAAGAAAAAGCACCTCAAAAACAAAATTTCTATTGAATGTCAGTTGCTGATGTTATGTTACATTTACAGATCACTTTCCTCAAGCTTCTATTAGTAATTACGTCTCACTGTATAAAATAGGATCTGTGCTAAAATAGCATGAAATAGTGGTAAACCCAACATGGATTAACAGTAGCCCGCGCTGCTATGACCCTAAATGCCTCATCTTAGAGAGGTTAACCTTTTTGTACAGAATAGTAGATAAGAAAATGAATATTCATGTAATCAGAAGTGTCATGAAACACCTGCTGCTTGTGATCTATAGTAGCACCCTCCTCCAACCAACTGGGTCCCAACCGCCTCTGGGTGAGTCTCCCACTCTCAAATTATCCCCAGTGATTTCTAGGTTACTGGGGACACACTCCCAGTGGTCCCACAGTTCCCAGAAAGCACTCACAGACCCAACACACAAGCCACCGGAATTCTCTATCAGTCCAGACAGCAGAGGCAAGAAACTGAATAGCGTTTATCGTCTTTAAAAAAATATTGAACAAAATATAAGTGTAATCAGCAAATAACAGGTAACTGAAATATAGATCAACTATAACATTTGTTTACTTTCTACAAAGTACCTGGGAAGATCAGGACATATATTGTTCACAGAGCCTCAGCAAAGAGATCCTACACTCTTTTCTTCCCGGCTAAGGCTCGGGGAAAAAGCCAGTAAAATCCAAATGAAAATGAGCTCTTGGGACAACCAGAGCCCAGAACAACAAGGTTTTAAAATAGCTGGTTACATCACTGCAGGCATTTCCTTTACCTGTGTTAACTAAAGAAGGAAAGGTCAGTTCTTTTTAACACCTTAAAAGCTAACATGCACTACCTGCTGGCCAAACTAGAGAAATGCACTTCAAAAATTAAAGCAGTTTTACAGGCTTAACACACACAAGTAGCTGCTCCAATCACAAAATAACTGACATGACCTCCAGTAGTAATCTTGAAAGGTTGCTGCTGAAGTCACAGCAGCCATTTCAATGAGGAAGACAGCAGAGGCGCACGAGAACAGCTCCTGCCTTGACTCTCCACTAACTACACCACTAGGAGAAACAGTAGCCCTTGGGGGGGGGGGGGGGGGGGCATCTGTTCAGGAGAACAAGGTGGTGGAGGAGGGATGACAATAATACTGGACACCAGAGGAGGGAACTGGAGGAATGCCAGCAGGCCCTCTTTTTAGCCCCCTCCCCCAACTTTTATATTTGAGTATATACGGTAAACATTAGTTTAGAATTTACAAACCTGCCAGAAAAATCTTCATCAAAGACCTCTCTTAATCTTGCAAGCACATCTTTTTCGCAAAGTGGAATTAAACTCCCATATTTCTTCATAACCTCTGAGAGGAATCCTTTAAAAAACAGTGAACAAGAGATATAAAAAAATCATGCATTAAGAAAAGCTAAGTTGCTTCACTGTAACAGATGTTCTCTGCAGACTGCAGAATTAGAACCCACACACACAAGTGGGTGACATCACCTGATGGTTTAAGGTTTGTTAATTTGACTGCCTTTTGCCAAGGAAATCAAACCAGTTTACAGAGAAAATCTAGCAATTGCATACTAGGACATAATGAAAAGACATGGGGAAAGGGGAAGCGCATTAGGATATTACATCACAGCTATAGATTATATAATAAAGCATATACCTCAAAATAGGAAGCACAGACGACTTAAAACTATCAGTAAAGTAGTGTAAAGTTAAGTATGCCTGGCTCATGCTTTACTCACTTAAATTCATCAATCTACAAAATATACAGAATTGAAGATTGAAGGACTCCCCACACTATAAGCTAAAGGTCTATCTAATTGGATGGCTCATGCTTTATGCATGCAGCAGTCCCCCCAGTTTAAAGCTCACTATGAACTCTCAAGGAGACAGATAGGACTGTGTACCTGATTAACCCTGCTATCTATGGAGAACACATATTACAGGTAAGCAACTCTATTTTTCCTGTTGATAAGCAGGATTGAATCAGGTATGCAAGCTGGCGACTGCCGAGCTCAGGGTCACTCCAGTTTGCATTACAGTTCTAAAATTTCTTAAACATACTTTAAAGGAATCCTGTGCAGAAGGAATGGATCCTCAGGAGCTTAGTCAAGATCGGGAGGTGGGGCTGGTGGTTGGGAGGCGGGGATAGTGCTGGGCAGACTTATACGGTCTGTGCCAGAGCCGGTGGTGGGAAGCGGGACTGGTGGTTGGGAGGCGAGGATAGTGCTGGGCAGACTTATACGGTCTGTGCCAGAGCCGGTGGTGGGAGGCGGGGCAGACTTATACGGTCTGTGCCCGGAAGAGCACAGGTACAAATCAAAGTAGGGTATACACAAAAAGTAGCACATATGAGTTGTCTTGTTGGGCAGACTGGAAGGACCGTGCAGGTCTTTTTCTGCCGTCATCTACTATGTTACTATGTTTATAATACTTTAAATAAACATGTTTTAAAATGAGTCATAAGTACATAAGTCTTGCCATACTGGGAAAGATCAAAGGTCCATCAAGCCCAGCGTCCTGTTTCCAACAGTGGCCAATCCAGATCACAAATACCTGGCAAGATCCCAAAAAGTACAAAACATTTTATACTGCTTAACCCAGAAATAGTGGATTTTTCCCAAGTCCATTTAATAACGGTCTATGGACTTTTCCTTTAGGAAGCTGTCCAAACCTTTTTTAAACTCCACTAAGCTAACTGCCTTTACCACATTCACTGGCAACGAATTCCAGAGTTTAATTACACGTTGAGTGAAGAAAACTTTTCTCCGATTCGATTTAAATTTACTACATTGTAGCTTCATCGCATGCCCCCTAGTCTTAGTATTTTTGGAAAGCATGAACAGACGCTTCACATCTACCCGTTCAACTCCACTCATTATTTTATAGACCTCTATCATATCTCCCCTCAGCCGCTTTTTCTCCAAGCTGAAGAGCCCTAGCTGCTTTAGCCTTTCCTCATAGGGAAGTCGTCCCATCTCCTTTATCATTTTCATCGCCCTTCTCTGCACCTTTTCTAATTCCACTATATCTTTTTTGAGATACGGCGATCAGAATTGAACACAATATTCGAGGTGTGGTCGCACCATGGAGCAATACAAAGGCATTATAACATCCTCATTTTTGTTTTCCATTCCTTTCCTAATAATACCTAACATTCCATTTGCTTTCTTAGCCGCACCAGCACACTGAGCAGAAGGTTTCAACGTATCATCGACGACGACACCTAGATCCCTTTCTTGGTCCGTGACTCCTAACGTGGAACCTTGCATGACGTAACTATAATTCGGGTTCCTCTTTCCCACATGCATCACTTTGCACTTCCTCACATTAAACGTCATCTGCCATTTAGACACCCAGTCTCCCAAGGTCCTCTTGTAATTTTTCACAATCCTCCCGCGATTTAACGACTTTGAATAACTTTGTGTCATCAGCAAACTTAATTACCTCACTAGTTACTCCCATTAAGTCATTTATAAATATGTTAAAAAGCAGCTGTCCCAGCACAGACCCCTGGGGAACCCCACTAACTACCCTTCTCCATTGAGAATAATAACCATTTAAGCCTATTCTCTGTTTTATATCTTTTAACCAGTTTTTAATCCACAATAGAACACTACCTCCTATCCCATGACTCTTCAATTTCTTCTGGAGTCTTTCATAAGGTACTTTGTCAAACGCCTTCTGAAAATCCAGATACACAATATCAACAGGCTCACCTCTATCCACATGTTTGTTCACAACCTTCAAAGAAATGAAGTAGATTGGTGAGGCAAGATTTCCCTTCACTAAATCCAGGTTGACTTTATCTCATTAATCCATGCTTTTGAATACGCTCTGTAATTTTGTTAATAATAGTCTCTACCATTTTGCCCGGCACCAATGTCAGACTCACCAGTCTATAATTTCCCGGATCTCCTCTGGAACCTTTTTTTTTTTAAATCGGCGTTACATTGGCCACCCTCTAGTCTTCCGGTACCACACTCGATTTTAAGGATAAATTACATATTTCTAACAATAGCTCTGCAAGCTCATTTTGCAGTTCTATCAGTACTCTGGAATGAATAACATCCCGTCCAGGAGATTCGCTACTCTTCAGTTTGTAGAACTGCCCCATTACATCCTCCAGGCTTACAGAGAATTCATCAAGTTTCTCCGACTCGTCAGCTTCGAATACCATTTCCGGCACCGGTATCACTCCTAAATCTTCCTCGGTGAAGACCGAAGCAAAGAATTCATTTAATCTCTCCGCTACGGCTTCCCCTTCCCTGATTGCCCCTTTTACTCCAACGCAATCTTTTAGTCCCTATTAGCCTTCCTTATCAGCGCTTTGCATTTGACTTGACATTCCTTATGCCGTTTCTTATTATTTTCAGTCGGTTCCTTCTTCCATTTTCTGAAGGATTTTCTTTTAGCTCTAATAGCTTCCTTCACCTCACTATTTAACCACGCCGGCTGTCATTTGGTCTTCCGTCCTCCTTTTTTAATACGTGGAATATATTTGGCCTGGGTTTCCAGGATGGTGTTTTTGAACAGCATCTACGCCTGATGTAAATTTTTGACCCTCGCAGTCTAGTCTCAACTGGTAACCAATGTAACCAAATATAAAAAGGGAGGTATGCTATCATATAGAAAGACCAAATATCTCAAATGCCAAAGAGAAACTCATCCACAATGATGCTGCATTAGTTAAACAGATCACAAAAACAGGTCAGTACCACTTGACCAATGCACTGTTTCTGAAGACTAATCTAGGCAGTGGTGTGTGATAGTGATTGTACTGGTTTAAGAGGACACTAGTTTGAATAGAACAGAACACTAGCCATTTAGCTAGTGTATGCTTTGCCACTGAAAGGCCCCCAAGTCTGTTGCACTGAAGGAGAAGAAAAGCTGTGCAGACTTTGAACACTGTCCTTTTCATATAGTAAGAAAGAGCCCGTTTAAAGTACAAAGGTCTTCTCACACTGTTGCTTATGAGATTTCAGCAAAGAAGGCAGGCAATGCTACTTCCTCATTAATGAGGAAAGGAACTTAGGATGAGTCTGTAGGACTACCTTAATATAAGACAGTATCAGGCTTGAAGTTTACCAATTCTTTTAGCCAAAGTTACTGCCACTAGGAAAGTCCATGCTCGGTTCTTCAAGATTTGCATTTCACTGGTTCAAATGGAAGTCTCTTGCAAGCAAAGGACATTCAGATCCCACAAGAACTGGAGCCTTCTGGACTGAATACAGAGAGGCAATGGGAAGCCAGAGTCTGATATCGGGACATAACAGGCTGACAGAGCACTAAGATGTGATCTGACAGAGGACACCCGAAGTTCTAGCTCTTAAAGATGGTACATGTATTGGAGTACGGTTATTTGGTTGGTATGTAGGCAGTTATTAGGCAAGCATCAGATGGTCATGTGGGTTCAAACGGGAAGAGCCTAGTGGTTAGTGCAGTAGACTTCAATCCTAGGGAACCAGGTTAAATTCCCACTGCAGCTGCTTGTGACTCTGGGAAAGTCACTTAACCCTCTATTGTATTTAATACGTAAACTGCTTTGATTGTAACCACAGAAAGGCGGGATATCAAGTCCCATCCCTCCTTTCTCTAAATAAGTAGCTTAGCGTCTGTGGTCCATCACTGCAACATGGCTTGAAGAAAAAGAGGCAGATGGGTATATCTTGGAAAATAAAGTCTGTGACTTGGTTCCACTGAGGTCCACAAAAGGCCTAGCATGTCTAAGATTCTGGCTGCAACGTAAGGAAAGCACTAAACTGAACATATTGAATAGGCTTCTGAAACCTGTGCTGCGGAAAGTAAGTTTTCACTTTGAAAGAACTCAAACATGAAATTGCTTATATCTGTAACCTGTCATTAAAATTATCCATAGTACCTAATGATTGGGTGGCCAATGCAACGCCAATTATTAAAATTGTTTCTAGGGGTGATCCAGGAAATTAAAAGACCATTAAGCCAGACATCAGTGCTGGGTAAAATAGTGGAAACTATTATAAAGAATAAAAATAAAATAAATAAATAAAATTACGGAACACACAGATAAACACGGTTTAATGGGACAGAGTCAGCATGGTTTCAGTCAAGGGAAGTCTTGCCTCAATTTTCCTTCATTTCCTTGAAGGTGTGAATAAACATGTTGATAAAGGTTGATGTAGGGTACCTAGATTTTCAGAAAGCTTTTGACAAAGTTCCTCATGAGAGACTCCTGAGAAAATTAAAAAGTCATAGGATAGGAGGCAATGTTCTGTTGTGGATTACGAATTAGTTATTGCACAGAAAACAGAGGGTAGGGTTAAATGGCCATTTCTCTCAATGCAGGAAGGTGGATAATGGAGTGATGCAGGGATCTCGACTATGACCAGTGCTATATAACATTTATAAATGATCTGAAAATTGGAACAAGTGCGGTGATTAAGCCTGCAGATTACAAGACTACACAAGGTTGTTAAAACACATGCGAACTGCGAAAAATTTCAGTAAGACCTTAGGAAACTGGAAAATTGGGCATCCCAATGGCAGATGAAATTTAATGTGGACAAATGCAAAGTGATGGGCATTGGGAAGAACAATCCAAATCATAGTTACCTGATGCTAGGATCCACCTTGGGTGTCAGCACCAAAGAAAAAGCCCTTAAGTGACATTGTAGACAATACACAGACATCTTTTGCCCAGTGCAACATAGTAACATAGTAGATGACGGCAGAAAAAGACCTGCACGGTCCATCCAATCTGCCCAACAAGATAACTTATATGTGCTACTTTTTGTGTATACCCTACTTTGATTTGTACCTGTGCTCTTCAGGGCACAGACCGTATAAGTCTGCCCAGCACTATCCCCTCCTCCCAACCACCAGCCCCGCCTCCCAACCACCGGCTCTGGCACAGACCGTATAAGTCTGCCCAGCACTATCCCTGCCTCCCACCACCGGCTCTGGCACAGACCGTATAAGTCTGCCCCGCCTCCCGATCTTGACTAAGCTCCTGAGGATCCATTCCTTCTGCTCAGGCTTCCTTTATGCTTATCCCACGCATGTTTGAATTCCATTACCGTTTTCATTTCCACCACCTCCCGCGGTGCAGTGGTAGCCAAAAATGCAAACAGTATGCTAGGAATTATTAGGAAATGGATGGTAAATAAAACTAAGAATACTATAATGCCTCTGTATCACTCCATGGTGTGACCTCAGCTAGAGTCCTCCATTAAATTCTGGTTGCAGTATTTAAAAAAAAGATATAGCAGAATTAGGAAAGGTTCAAAGAAGAGCAACCAAAATGATAAAGGGTATAAACTCCTTGAATATGAGGGAAGGCTAAAGAGGTAAGGACTCTTCAGCTTGGAAAAGAGATGGCTGACGGGGGATATGACTGAAGTCTACAAAACCCCGAGTGAATCGATTTTTTTACTCTTTCAAAAAAAAAAAAAAAAATACAAAGACTAGGGGACGCTCAATGAAGTTACATGGAAACTTAAAAAGAAATAGGAGGAAATATTTTTTCACTCAGTGCATAGTTACGCTCCATGCTCTTCTCTACCTCTTCTTTATTGCTCCACTTCCTTACCTATCCCTATCTTTTCTCTCATACCTCTTTTATCCCATTTACCCCTTTGTTCATTTGTCCTACCATATACCTCCTTTGTTGATTTTGATATTACAGATTGTATTCTCTTGTTACTATGTAAGCTGCATTGAGCGGGAAAGCGCGGGGTACAAACTTTTAGCTAGTCTTATGTTTCAATCACGGACCAGTGCTGCAAAATGGCTATATAGGTAGATCACATGACTCTTTCTTTTTGTTAGGCTTTCTCCTATTCATTTATTTTAATTGTTTGGCGCGACTAAACGGTTAAACATATATTTCCTCGTGAATGTTAACCACACATGTGATCATACGGACTATTCTCTTGTGTTTGTTATCCATGCACATTATGCTTTCAACTACATATGTGCTTATATGTAATTTTTTTTCTCTGCCTTCCACAGACCATTTTTAAGGTCTTGTCTGCAGACCTTTTATCCTTGGAATCTTTTATTCGTGATTTGAGATTCCTTTGATGTGTTAAATTCATTGTTCACCTTGATTAAAAGGTTAGTTCTTTTCATTCATTTTTTCACACGTCCTTTATCCCCATGTATGTATATTTTAATTTGCTCTTTGGTTTCAATTTTTTTGCTCCTTTTCTTATTTATTGTTCCTTTTTTTTGTATATTCGTTTAGCATATTATTTGGCATATATATATATATAGTTTTTAATTGGTTTCATGTTAATAGAATTTTACTATTTGCATTTATATGGCGATTATTTTGATCTTTTTGATAGTCTATATATGTTCCTCTTTCAGTATATCATTTGCTGTATATTATTTTTATGCATAATTTGTTTATTTTTATGCATAATTTGTTTACTTATTGTTTGTTTATGTTTATAGACTCCTGATGTAGGCCTATCCGGCTGAAACACAACATTGTGTCAAGTCATTTTTAATGTGCGATTGTTATATTATCATTTGTTTGAAAATTATTAAATTCTGCTTATTTTAAAGATAATTTGGTTCCATTCTTTGGATAGCCTGGCTTATATTCCCACCTTTTTTATTTTTCACTTCACGCCTCGTGGGATCTATTGAGTTCTCCACTTTTGTGGATTCTCTCTAGACTATAAATAAATAATAGTCTGCTGTTGAGACAGACATGGGAAAGCCACTGCTTGCCCTGGAACCTTGCTATCTGGGTTTCTGCCAGGTGCTTGTGACCTGGATTAGCCACTGTTGGAAACAAGACTAGCTATATCGGGTAAGACCAATGGTCCATCTAGCCAGTATCTATGTTTTTAAGATTCAAAATGCAGAAAACGTACCACAAGGTACAGCAGCAGCTGGCAAGGGAATGGCTGATTATTGGTGGTAGAGACAACTGGGATAATTTCTATTCATCCGGGATATACCAAACTACTACTGTGAAAGTTTATTTCTTACCTAGATATAGACTATAAAATGGAAAGCCAGTTACTGAACTGCTATCTGTATATATGGCTAGGTAGTTATTATTGGCCCAGAGATGTCAATAGTATTTTTTTCAAACCTTGCTCATTCAAACAACAACAAAAACAAACAAACAAAACAAAACTTATAGCCAATTTCTATGGGAGGTAAAAAGTGGCCTGCACTAGTTTGGACACTTGAAATTAGCGCACGCTGGGCAATTTTTTTTACCATGGCAGGTAAAAAAAAAAAGCCTTGTTTTAAAGGGGCAGTAAATGGCCATGTGCTAATATTAAAAGTAGCACGTGGCAATTTACTGCCCGAGTCCTTAAATGCCACCTATTTACTTGGCAGTAAAGGCTCAAGTGCTATTCTTGCAGTAATCAGACAGAATGCATTAATGTCAATTACAGCCGGGACCCCCCCCCCCAACAGTAGAAAATGATTTTGTAGTACAGGAAACAGTGCAAATTAACTTCAAAGCTACCGCAGGGCACCTGAGCTATCCTGGTGGTAGCGTCGATTTAGCACACGCTACGTGCATGTTAGCCCTACCATGGCTTAGTAAAAGGGCCCCGTAACCAACTAAATTACATCCTTCACACAGCAAAATAAAATTCTGGCTTGGTACAGTGGATTACAAAGTCTGGCAACAAAAATGTATTTTGTTGGAGCAACAAGATTTAAGGTAACGGGGTTGCATAGACTTCTGGTTTGAATTGCTATACTTCAGCCAGCTTCACATTTATTCTGCTTAAACTTGCTGTTTGGTAAGTGGTAATAGTGCATACTTTTATTCCTGGAGAGTATTCAGCTTTCACAGTTTTACCACCCTCTTTCCTGGGCTTAGATGTTATATTTGGGTTATCTGCCATTTTAATTTATGAAAATCCACAAGTATAAGAAAACACAACCAATGTTACTGAAAATCGCTCGACTTCTACAAGACTTCCTAACAATAAGAAAACAGCAAGTTTTGTAATACCTATAGCACTGTAAATACTAACATTAATCATCTCTTACGCACAAAGTTATGCTGGCATGGGAAAGAGTCAATTACTTTCACACTTCAAAGAAACACAAAGGAATAACCTGCTGAGCAGCAGTTACAACCCTAACCACCTTCCTGGGCAGAATAGATGGACCATGCTGGTCTTTCTGTTCCATCATAGTAACATACATTGGGGGGGGGGGGGGGGGGGGGGGGGGGGCATTTTTGATATGATGTCTAAGTTGGCCTTTAGACTTTTTGCGCTAGATGTCCCAAATGCGAACAGCAAACGTAACCATTTTCAGAAAAATGTCTTTTTTTTTTTCCCAAAAATACCATTTCAAACAAGGTTTTGTGCTTTCTGCGTTTATCTTTTTAGGCCATTAAAAAAAAAAAAAGCCCACAAGTTAAAAACGCACAAAGTCAAGCCATTGGGATGTAGGAGAGGGCAGCATTTTTAGCAGACTGATCCTCCGGACATCAAGAGCAAGGGGGAACTGTTGTGGACTTCATATAAATGCTCCCTTATCTTATTTGCTGAGCCTTCCAATACCCATTACCCCCAATCGTACACCACTACAATAGCCCTTATGCATGAAGGGGGCACCTATATGTGGCTACAGTAGGTTTTTAGTGAGTTTTGGAGGGCTCACAGTTTCCACCATAAGTATAACTGGTAAAGGGAGGTATAGGCCTCGGTCCAACTGTCTACAGTGCACTGCACCCACCACTACATTACCCCAGAGACCTGTATGCTACTCCAACTGACTTGGCTATAACATCAGAAGCTGTCAGAAGCTTTTGAATACTATTTTTATTCATATTTTTGAGGGGGTCATCCCTGAATCCCTTTAGTGGTTATCCAGTCATTTAGGGCATCTTTTTGAGTCTTATTCATTTGTAAAAGCAGGTCTACATCAAAACGTTGAAGTTTTTGCCCTACATGTTTTGGCTTTGTTCCATTATGGCTGTAAAACAGCCAAGTGCTAGGCACACCCTAACCCACCCTAATCCCTCCTTCAAAACGCCCAACACACTCCTTGTGATTTGCACGAACTGCAGACAAATTGCATAGATAAAACTTCTGCAAAATAGGTTTTGAGAATACAGATTTGGATGCTTTGAGAAGAAATTCCTCCAAATAGTGCTTTATGACACTTTTGGGACATTTTTCTCTTTCAAAAATGAGCCCTATAGTAATACAGTGAATGATGGAAGACGAACTGTGTGGTCCATCCAGTCTGCCCAAGGCAGCCAGAGCTGTACCTGTTCCCCTCTGTGCCCTGTTAGTGTGGAAGTCATTTAAATTTGCTTTTATTCCATCCTTTTTCCATATCGGGATCCTCCGTTTCTCTCATGTGTTTTGACTTGGGTGTTTTTGGTCCAACCACCTACTGCTATTCACAATGGGCCAGATTTTATATATCGCACCTAATAAATCTGCGAAAAAAAGGAGTTCCGCTTAAGCATGTTCTATAAGTGACACCTAGATAGAGGCGCGGTATATAGAATACGCTTAGGTGGAAATCCTAGCGCCTAAAACTATGTGCGCCCATGTAGGCCAATGAAAACATGGCCTAAATCCCCGCATGTAGATTTACATGCACTGAGCCATATTCTATAAATGCGTGTGTAAATTTTGGAATGCCCACGAAACACCCATTCCCCACCCATAACCATGTCACTTTTCGACTGCGCGTGCATTAGAATTTAGGTGCAATTCATTACAGAATACACTTCGCAAACTGTGCGCAGAAAATTCTAATTATTGCCAATTAGTGCTCATTTTTGCTTGTTAAGTGCTGTTAACAACACTGATTAGCTTAAGCTAATTAAGTTACACACATTGTTACAGAATACGCCTAGATTTTGGCACGGATTTCTAGGCGCAATATATAGAATCCGGGGGAATGTTTCTATGTAACTTGTGTTAATGAATGGAAGATAGGCCAGATGCTCTAGTTGTATAAGAATACTTTTTTAAAAAAGGATTTTTAACAGGCCCCTACATTACTTCACAATCCCATTAATAGGCCCGCTTACTTGAAATATACCAAACTGTTTACTAGTTACACATGTAATCAATAGAAATAAAATAAAACATAGAAAAGAAAATGATACCTTTTTTTTAATTAGACTAACGATATATTTTAGCTTTCGAAAGTAACCCTTCTTCAGATCAGAAAGAAGGGTTACCTTCGAAAGCTGATCAAAACATGTATTAAGTTAGCCCAATGAAAAAGGTATCATCTTATTTTCTTTTCCATGTTTTATTTCTATTGATTACCTTTAAAAGTGGACTAACACGGCTACCACATCACTCTAGTACTCGTGTGAAATTATGTAAAAGCCACTCTCTTCTTTAAAAGCTGGCGTTTTGTGGCTCAAAGACATTTTAGGAGCGTTCACAGTTCTTAAGCTCATGACAACTCAGTAATGATATACAGTTCCTACATAGATGTGGCTGAATACTTTACGATTCTACTTGGGGATAACAGTTAGCAGTAACACAAGATTTAATACTTAAGGAGCTTTATAACAAGCACAAAAATATACCAGCTATACAAGATGCCAACTGCTCATCTGGGACTTGAGAGATTATTTTCTGTCCATTTTTCACTCTTCCCTTTTGCTTATCCAATCTGACTTCTGGGCCTTCTGACACAGGCGCATTAAAGGGACTTTTACAGTAAGGATGATCCAACAATTCTGTACTAAAAATGTCCGAATTTGTGGATCCAGCTACATCCATTTGACATGAGGTGTTGCCTAGAGGTACAGGCTCTATAGCAATAGGTCCACCGCCAGAAACATGATCATTCGTAAGGGCTACTTTACTGGACGCCAACAGCATTATTTCATCACTGCCTGTAATCTGATTCGGTTCAGCGTCCTCTTTACTAGTAGCCACAATCTCTTTTCCAGTGACTGCAGTGCAAAGCTCAGGGCAATTATTTACAGTAGGAGCTTGGTCCACTTCCTCCCCGGTCAGTGCTGCTGCTCCCTTCCATCGAGAAGCTGTTTTTCCCAGGGGCTGACACTTCTTTACATTCTGATTGCTGGGTATGCTCTCTTCAAGTTGCCCTTCATTCTTTTGTAATTTAACAGGTGCATGCATTTTATTTCCACTTACAGGCCCCGACACTGCAGATGTATTATTCATATTTGATGAGAGAGACAGATTCCCAGCAAGATTGTTAACTTTAGATTCCAGACAAGTCAGATTGCAGACTTTCCTTTCAGAATTTCCTCTGCAGTTTCCCTGATGGTTGCTGGTCACTTTCTGGATCCAAGTTAGAGTAACTTTCTTTGATTTAAGTTTTCTGCTTCTTGATTTAAAATTTTGTAATTTTAACACCCAGTGCCAAAACCTAATTAAAGACAGCTTTTTATGCATCATAAATGAAAATACTCTTTTTCTGGAATGCCAGTTAAACTTCTTTTCAATATGCGAAGGGACACGGGTGCTGTATCGCTTTAAAGCATGGTGGTGGTTCTTTTTTTGATTATGCAAAGTTGCCAAGAGATCGTTTACTTCATCTTCCGAAACTGGTGTGTAACAGTTTCTCTTTACTGATAATGTAGCAATGCACTGCTCGCCATCCTCTGGAGGTCCCTCAGCACCTTTTGTCTGTAACTGAGTTACTTCGTCCAAACATTCTTTCCCAGCACACAAAAAGGCTGCAGGATCCGATTCTTTTGCTGCTATTCTTTTGTCCTTCAGAAAAACTCTTTTGAATGCAAATGGCAAAAATGTTCTCTCTTTTTGTGTTTTCTTATGAAAAGCACCCTTTCTTACGATCAACTGTTGCTGCTTTCTTGCGTGTAAATGCACTCTGGTATTTTTCCTTTTTCTTCGGAGTAAACACACCTTCCATCTGCACTGGGAACACCTGTGAGACTTGCTCTGTTTCCAGATCACTGCAGACTTCGAACTATGCCTCTTTTTCTTAGTCAGTAAAAAACAAAATCTTTGCTGAAAGCAATATTTTGCAGCACCCCATCTCCAATCATCCATTTTTTAGAGAGGAACAGCAGCGCACTTCTTTTCTGTTGAAAAGTTCTTTTATGTTCTTTCATTTTTGTGCCACATTCTGATCTAGAAAGATGGCTACAAAAGCCCAAAAAAAGGAAAAAAAAAAAAGAAAAAAGTTCAGACACTACTAAATACACATTATAAAATTACAGCAACTAGGTGAACTCATACTAAAGTGGCAGATGTTCATGCAAATAATTCTGCCTAAACACAGCTGGGACTCTGAACAAGACATTAAGGGGAGAACTGATCAGTGTGGGATATTTTTAAGATGAGTTATTTAACCACTAGCACAGGGTCCCATTTTATTCAACAAGTCACAGTGTTAAATAGTACAACATGGGCTACTTTTAAGATGGGTTATTTTACCCAATGTTGCCTTCCCTCCTAGTGACTATGCCACTCGGAATTCAGTCACATCACCTTAAAATCTATTCCTGCCAGATTGGTGGCTTAGATGGCAAGTGCTGTCTACTCAAAAAAACAAAAAACAGCACCACGGGCCTTTAAAAATGGAACACAGTTCTTTAACGAATGAGCCTTGACAAAAAGACCCGACACGGGCCCGTGGCGCTGGTTTTTTTTTTTTGTTTGAACTTTAGTTTGTACTTCGTTCCCTCTCTTTTGTTATATCCAAGTGCTGTCTACTGCCATATGGAAGGTCCCCAGCTTGATCCCAAGCTGAGTCTTCCGCTCCCCGGCATTGTTGAGGATTCTGCGAAGGGGGGCAATCAATCCCAACCTTGACTATAACTTCTTCCCACTGAGGAATTCAGTGGCTGGATTCAAGGCCTATGACTGAAGGGTTTCAGAAGGAGTCCTAACCCAGGATGATCGCTGCAATGATTAAACCAGGTAAGTGGGAGAATATAAAATAAGGTAAAAATCTCTGGGTAGCTGCAAATGGAGGCCGATTGTACCGGATCTCAATCCTGGTTCTGAATGACCCGACGTACACAGCAATGGGAAGAAACTGGCTGATAAAAAAAAAGAAAAGCTCAGCTGTTCCTACACATATCCTTCTTGGGAGAACGTTTAGTTCAAGCCCATAAAATGCAGCAAAACAAGAATTCAAAATCAAAAACATCTCAGAACTACAGTAGCATGGTTACGTATAATAACATGCAACCTGTTTTTCTGTTTTCAAATGGGTGACAAGTGGAGTACCTTTATTTGAGATGTGCATTTGTTAGGGACATCTTAAAGTTTTACCCGTTTACAAAGCTGAGTGGAGGAGTGGCCTAGTGGTTAGGGTGGTGGACTTTGGTCCTGGGAAACTGAGGAACTGAGTTTGATTCCCACTTCAGGCACAGGCAGCTCCTTGTGACTCTGGGCAAGTCACTTAACCCTCCATTGCCCCAGGTACAAATATAAGTACCTGTATATGTAAGCCGCATTGAGCCTGCCATGAGTGGGAAAGCGCGGGGTACAAATGTAACTAAAATAAAAATAAAATAAATTGCCAACACAGCCCACTCAAAATGAATGGGTTATGTCGGCAGTACTGCGCCGCTAGCGCGGCTTTGTAAACAGAGCCCTTAGTGTATACAAAATCAATTTAATTATGTTAATATACAAATTAATAGGTGTTAAGTTGAATTGCATGTGTTAAGTTAATGTGTATTAAAATTAAACTGAATGTGTCAAAAGAACCAAAACATACCCAAAAATCAAGAATTTCAGAAAATTCCAAAGTAGAGCGGTGTGGTAGCCGTGTTAGTCCACTCTTAAAGGTTATCAATAGGTTGGCAATGCTTTGATGTCCCCATGCATACCCCCACCCTCCCACTCTGTCAGACTGTCAAAGTAATGCTTTAATGTTTCTCTCATATATACTATCTGCTAACACATTTGCTTATTTCCGATCTGAGGAAGAAGGGCAACCTTCGAAAGCTAATCAAGAAATGTATTAAGTTATGTCCAATAAAAAAGGTATCATCTTATTTTCTTTTCCATGTTTTATTTTGTTTGATTTCTATTGATAACTGTTAAGGGGGAAATTAATCTAAAAATTGAGATTACTGCTATATGTAATAAAAGTGAGGTAAGTAAGCCATTGTGACATCACTGATGAGGTTGGCTCTTAGGCATTGGTGGAATGAGCCATTATGACATCACAATATCAGCTCTGGTTACCTGAGACTGCAACTCTTTACAGTAAGGGGGTCGTTATCAACATGGACTACCATTAAGAGATGTGTTATTTTACTGTTAAGGGGAGAGGTGTGGTAGCCGTGTTAGTCCACTCTTAAAGGTTATCAATAGATAATTGATGTCCTCATGCATACCCCCACCCTCCCACTCTGTCAGACTGTCAAAGCAATGCTTTGATGTTTCTCTTATATATACTATCTGCTAACACATTTGCTTATTTCCGATCTGACGAAGAAGGGCAACCTTCGAAAGCTAATCAAGAAATGTATTAAGTTATGTCCAATAAAAAAGGTATCGTCTTATTTTCTTTTCCATAGAAAATTCAAAAAATGAAACATCAAGTTATAGCTTGTGCACACACTTTCACCTTATTTCTGAACTGAGGTAATGCATTTGTGACAGATCATTCCACAAAGATCTGGTGAAGGAAGCTTAACTCTCAAATTAGTCAGAAACTTACTCAACTAGCCCTGGTTTGGTGATCTTTATTTCTATTAAATGTTAATAGCAAATAAGATGATCTAGAATGAGGGGAATAAATTCAAGAGTAAAGTAAAAATAAAAACCACAAAAAAAGGATACCTTTTTATTGAATTAACAATACATTTTTGAGTGGCTTTTGGAAGCCAAAAATTCCTTCCTCAGGTGAGGTCAGTAAAGTGGACTAACAAGGCTACTGTACTACTTTATCAAGAGTAAAGTAAGAAAGCATTTGCTTGAAAAGTATGAACAATCTCCGAGTGGAGATGGTGGGCTGCAGAACTAACAGGATTTTAAAAAGCCACGATTCAAACAGTAAAGGAGATGAGGAAGACTACACAAGCTTTGCAGTTTTCCTCTTCCATCATGTGTTTCTCCGCTGTACTCCACTTTCTTCTGTAGGGGAAGAAGATGATCATTCTTTTTCTAAGGTGTACAGTCAAAAAATAAAAGCGCCAGGGCCCCTTTTACCAGATTGGATAAAAAGACCAAGAAAACAAATGGGGGGGGGGGGGGGGGAGGTGGGGGGAAGGAGCACTTCCCACCATCCACCGAGGTAAAATATTTCTGCTAGCACCGGAAATGTCGCACGCTGCAGGGTGGAACTACCATGCGGCAATCCTTTAGCAGAAGGACCCCTGAGCACCTGGAGGGCACACAATAGGAGTCTATTTTATAAATGAACCTAGGTGTCTAGGTTCCATTACACAACTAATATTCCCAGCAATCAACACCCCTAAAATTTAGGAGCTTACCCTTACGCCAGTCACAGAAATGGTACAAGTGCAGCAGGGATGCACGTAAAACAGTCTTCTGTAAGTTATGCACTTAAGTGCAACCCCACCCATTCTCTATCCCTATATATGCCCTCTGGCAAATAAGCACCATGTAAGTTAAGCAGATATTTGTAAAATAGCACTTAGGCACCATACTAGCAATTGCATGCATTAAGTGTGCACCTATGCACATAAATTTATGTTATTTAAGTATTTACATACCACCTACACCTAAGTGGTTTACAATTTCTTTGCAGGTACACTGTCCCTAATGGGCTCATAATCTAAGCAGTATATTGCACCTGGGGCAATGGAGAGCTAAGTGACTTGCCCAGAGTCACAAGGCGCTGCAAAGGGAATTGAACCTAATCCCCCAGCATCTCAACCCTGGTCCACAACCTGCTGCACTGACCATTAGACCAATCCTCCAAATGAATGTGAGCAACTAGCTTATGGAATTACCATTTAGGCTCTGGTTTACTAAATGTAAGATTGAGTAGAATAAGGCCCTTTGCTGAAAACTTGAGTGAAAAATAAGACATTTATGTTAGAATTCCTCAGTGTGTACTGATTATGTCTGCAGTCTCAGAATAGATACATCTATAATCTTAGAACAGATGAACACTTAGCAAAAAGAATTTAAAAAAACAACGAAAAAACAAACATGGTGGCAGTGGAGTAAACTAGTGGTTGGAGCAGGAGGCTGACAACCAGGAAATCCCAATTCCAAATACCATTCTTGCACCTTGTAATCTTGTGCAAGTCACTTTACCTTCCATTGTCTTCAGGGATGTGGAAATACCTGAATGTAACTCATTCTGCTGTTTGTATACTCCCTTTCCTATTTTTACTGTAGTTCTTTTCTTGAAGTATATTTTTTAGCTATCCTAAACTACTTTGACAGATTCTCTCTCTCAAGCGGAATTTCAAATCTTTGAATAAACTTGGAAACCTTGAATTATTACTGAAAAAGTTGCTAGTTAAATCGCTTTTAAAAAGCTTATAAAACTTGAGTTGCAGAAAGAAAAGCCTTGAAAAGTGGAAGCCAGAGATAATTTGATACCTACCAAGTTAGTATTTCGAGGTGAAAGGAGGAATGAATATGATGCCACACAGTACCTTTATGGTGGTGGTAGGGGAAGTAGGGTTTGCTGCAGATTTTGATTTCTAGGGAGACCACATGTCTGTATATTTTGGATTCTAGTGGTAAGGGGATATTTCACTAGGTTCTTTTTGACTGTCTTTTTTGGGGTTTTTTTGGGGGGGGGGGAGGTAGGAAGGAAGAGAGTTGGAGAGTGGGGAAGGGAAATAGTTACAGATCCCTTGTTTTTGGTGTTCAAACAGATGTTTACATGTTGTAGATTTCAAATGTAAAGACAGATATATTAGGGCTTTTTTTGAGGGGGTACTTGGGGGGGTACTGAGTACCGGCAGCTTTTCCATTGTCTGCTAAAATCGACCCACGGACCCCAAGCTTTAAATGAAAGAGCTCAGGCTCTACCCACCAATTCTGCCTTGTCATAGATTCTGTGACTGGTTGCGGGGGGCCTCAGTGATCACCCCACCCCTGAAGGGTGACCTCGCATTTGAGTACCGGCACCTTTTCCATTGTCTGCTAAAATCGACCCATGGTCCCCAAGTTTTAATGAAAGAGCTCAGGCTCTACACACCAATTCTGCCTTGTCATAGATTCTGTGACTGGTTGCAGGGGGCCTGGCTATTCTAGGGTGGGTCCCTCAGTGATCACCCCACCCCTGAAGGGTGGCCTGGCATTTGAGTACCGGCACCTTTTCCATTGTCTGCTAAAATCGACCCATGGTCCCCAAGTTTTAATGAAAGAGCTCAGGCTCTACACACCAATTCTGCCTTGTCATAGATTCTGTGACTGGTTGCGGGGGGCCTCAGTGATCACCCCACCCCTGAAGGGTGACCTCGCATTTGAGTACCGGCACCTTTTCCGTTGTCTGCTAAAATCGACCCATGGTCCCCAAGTTTTAATGAAAGAGCTCAGGCTCTACACACCAATTCTGCCTTGTCATAGATTGTGTGACTGGTTGCAGGGGGCCTGGCTATTGTGGGGTGGGTCCCTCAGTGATCACCCCACCCCTGAAGGGTGGCCTCGCATTTGAGTACCGGCACCTTTTCCGTTGTCTGCTAAAATCGACCCATGGTCCCCAAGTTTTAATGAAAGAGCTCAGGCTCTACACACCAATTCTGCCTTGTCATAGATTCTGTGACTGGTTGCAGGGGGCCTGGCTGTTGTATGGTGGGTCCCTCGGTGATCACCCCACCCCTGAAGGGTGGCCTCGCATTTGAGTACCGGCACCTTTTCCATTGTCTGCTAAAATCGACCCATGGTCCCGAAGTTTTAATGAAAGAGCTCAGGCTCTACACACCAATTCTGCCTAGTCATAGATTCTGTGACTGGTTGTGGGGGGCCTCAGTGATCACCCCACCCCTGAAGGGTGACCTTGCATTTGAGTACCGGCACCTTTTCCGTCGTCTGCTAAAATCGACCCATGGTCCCCAAGTTTTCATGAAAGAGCTCAGGCTCTACACACCAATTCTGCCTAGTCATAGATTCTGTGACTGGTTGTGGGGGGCCTCAGTGATCACCCCACCCCTGAAGGGTGACCTCGCATTTGAGTACCGGCACCTTTTCCGTCGTCTGCTAAAATCGACCCATGGTCCCCAAGTTTTAATGAAAGAGCTCAGGCTTTACACACCAATTCTGCCTTGTCATAGATTGGGTGACTGGTTGCGGGGGGGCCTGGCTATTCTAGGGTGGGTCCCTCAGTGATCAGCCCACCCCTGAAGGGTGGCCTTAGCATTTGAGTACCGGCACCTTTTTTTTGCTATTAAAAACATTTGATGTATAGAAACTGCAGTGTTTGAAGGCGTTGGGGTGGGCTAACTGCTGATTCCTGCTCTTGAAAGGGGGGGGGGGGGGGAGGACGGTGGCTATATATAATTCTCTTTATTTTGTCTTCCTGGTGAAGGGAGGAATCAATGGCGGTGGCCGCTTCTAGTACTCAAACAGCCCCCTTTTAAACCCCTCCCCCTCCCGCTTTACCTTCAAACTTGAGCGCGAGGTTGGTGGGAGGCCTGAGGCCGCGCGGAGAGAGGACTAAACACGTCACGCAGCGCCCGCCAAGCACCATTCAAAGCCGGAGCCCGGCTCGGCCCCCGTGCTGCCCCTCCTCGGCGGTGCCCGCTTCTGCAGCCTCGTCCGACGGACCCCACCGGCATGGTACGATACCTCTCCTTCTCCCGGAAAAGGTGGGACGACGACGACCCGCCAGCGCACCGGCTCCGCTTCTCTCTCACACGCAAACTACGGCGCCTTCCGTGGCCCAAACTAGCCCGGCGGCGTTCGTGTGGCCCGAAAAAGCGACAGCCGCAAATTTACCTCAGCAGCGCTTTGCGGTCGGAGTTGAACTCGATCCAGACTCGGTTGGGATTGGCTGGAGTCGGCCACGTGTCTGCGCGAGGGGGAAGCGCGTGCTGGAGGGAAGAGAGGGGTGCAGAGGGCTGCGTCGCCTGCGTGGGGGGCGGAGTTTTCTGTGCGCGTGCTGGAGGGAAGAGGGGGGGAGGGGTGCAGAGGGCTGCGTCGCCTGCGTGGGGGGCGGAGTTTTCTGTGCGCGTGCGGGACTTAAGAGAGGTTGATGTGTTCATCTGCTGGTTGGTTTCTTTTCTTCGTGTCTTTGCTGCTGTGGGAATGAGAATGATGGTCAATGTAGCTAATGCAGTTGAGAGTTGAAATACGAAGACTTAATGACTTTTTTTTTTTTTTTTTTTAATCTGTTTCGCTTTCTTCCACCCGATAGAAGTTATAAAGATGATGCCTAATGTCAGTTGCTGATTTCTGTAGGGTGCTATGATTAGTGCACAAGTGTAATCAATGTCTTTAGGGGAAATGGGAAAGGGAAATGATATACCACCTTTCGGAGGTTTTTGCAACTACATTCAAAGCGGTTTACATACATTCAGGTACTTATTTTGTACCAGGGGCAATGGAGGTTTATGTGACTTGCCCAGAGTCACAAGGAGCTGCAGTGGGAATTGAACTCAGTTCCCCAGGATCAAAGTCCACTGCACTAACCACTAGGCTACTCCTCCACTAGCAACATTCCATGTAGAATCTTCAAATAGGGAAATGGGACTTGATATGCTGCCTTTCTGAGATTTTTGCAGCTACATTCAAAGTGGTTTACATATATCAGGTACTTGTTGGGCAGACTGGATGGACCGTGCAGGTCTTTTTCTGCCGTCATCTACTATGTTACTATGTTATTTGGTACCAGGGGCAATGGAGGGTTAAGTGACTTGCCCAGAGTGTCACAAGGAGCTGCAGTGGGAATTGAACTCAGTTCCCCAGGATCAAAGTCCACTGCACTAACCACTAGGCTACTCCTCCACTCCAGAGAGTGTGTTTGCTTGCTCTGTGGTGCTTCTGGTGATATTTTGCGATCTTGGTGTGTTATCTGGCCCTATGTCGTATCCATTTCATTTAAATTCTGGCCCTGCTGCTCCCTTCTCACCTTTATGTCCTCCACTTCTGTTCCTCCCTTCCCTCCCAATATCTGCTGTCCCTATTCCCCTCTTGTTCTTCCCACCACCATGTATGCATGTTGGTGTGTTTGTGTCTCATTCTTAGTGTGCTAGTGTGTATGGTGCTGCATCTACTTGTGACTATCTTTGATGTGTTTGTGTGAATGTTGCTGTCCCATTATTTGTGTGTTTATGATTGCAGCTGAGAATAATGGCTGAGCTCTTCATTGGCTGCTTAATGGAACTCAAGGGAAGGAGGAGACTGAGGAAGAGGGAGAGGCTGAGAGAAGGTGCAGAGGGTGTACAGACCCAGTCCCAGGTTCCTGGACTTGACTAATGAAGGATGTGTAGCTAGCTACTGCTTTACTAAAGAGACCGTACTGCACCTCAGTGAACAGCTGCAAGAGGTCCTGGAACCTACTGCTTGGAGGGGGTATGCCTTGCCTATCCATGTGAGAGTGACCACAGCCCTAGCCTTTCTGGCAACTGGCATATTCCAAACACCTCTTAGGAGCTGCAGCAGGAATCCGCAACATCCCCACTTTCTTAAGGCCTTTTTGAAAAGGGGGCATCTTTTACACCTGGTTCCCCATACGTGAGGCAGAACTGCAAGAAACCTTGACTGTATTTTATGAGTTGGCCCAATCCCCCTCAGTGCTGGGTGCCATAGATTGAATGCATGTGACCCTCAGGCCATCTGCAGCCTCTGAGGCAGAATACAGAAATGGAAGATCCCATCACTCCCTTAACATATAGGTTGTCTGTAATGCAGCACTGGTGGTAACAACTGTGTGTGCCAACTTTCCCAGATCCTGCCATGATCCCTATATCCTTTTACGCTCTGCCATCCACGATGCCTTTTAGAGTGGAGAAATCAGAGGGGGATGGCTACCAGGTGAGGTGTAAACTACAACCATGGAATGGGCTCCCAAAAGCTGTGAAAACAATCCACGACCACTTGAACTTCAGGAAACCACTGAAAACCTACCTCTTCAAAAAGGCCTACCCTACGTAATCCTCTTCACCTACCAACACAGCATGACTATGATCGAACAGGACATCACGCAATCTTCATCCATTCCGACCCTCCACTTATACCTCATACGATCACTGTACAACTTTGTATTTGTTATCCAGGGACTGGGCAAACGCCTTTGACGGTACTATGTAAGCCACATTGAGCCTGCAAATAGGTGGGAAAATGTGGGGTACAAATGCAACAAATAAATAAACCTGTACACCCTTCTAATCATCAACCACAGCTGTCTCTTTACTCCATGGGTGTGTGGCTAGTGTGGGTCCAGTGGTCTGGAAGATAGCACAGAACGCACTTGTAGGAACTGTCAACACACAACAAGAGATGGGTGTACATTCTCTAATATCTTCTCTCTTCTCAATATAGGTGACCATAGCTGTCCCCTCAGGAGCTGACTGATAACCCCTATTGCGAACCCCCAGAGGAAGTCAAATACAACAGGGCCCACATTGCTACCCGGGCTTATCATTGCTCCCTGGTGGGGGCAGGAGTGAAGCCCCCTCGCTCCTGCCTCTTGCGGCTGGCTTGAGAAAATGGCTGCTGCGATATTCAGCTGAATATTGTCCAGGACCCACATAAGCTCCGGCAGGCACTGGGGCACAATTTAGCCTTGGATGTTCAGTGCTGGTGCCTGCACATCGCCTGGCACTGAATTTCCACAGCTAAATTAGCTGGTGATGGGCAGTGTTTAAAAAAACTGTTGACCGCTGTCGGCTGAATGGTTAGAAAATTTTTAAAAAAATATGTCTCTAAAAGGAAGATTGTACCCTAATACTTAAAGGCAGACTATTCCAAATACAGGTGGTCTGATATGAAAAAAGAGCCATCTGTTTTTTTATTTATTACGATTTATTTACCGCCTTTTTGAAGGAATTCGCGGTGTACAGTAAGAATAGATCAAACATGAGCAGTAGGCAATTAGAGCAGTAAAAATATTTGAACAACAATACAAAGTATGGCATTGAGGGGCATAATTGAACGAAAACGCCTATCTCCATGGGCGTTTATCTCCGAGAACGGGTCCGTGAAGGGGCGGACCGAACCGTATTTTGGGAAAAAATAGACGCCCATGTTTTATTCAGCAATGTGTGAGCTGGGCGTTTTTGTTTTTCAGCGATAATGGAAAATGAAAGCGCCCAGCTCAAAAACGAATAAATCCAAGACAGTTATTCGTGGGAGGGGCCAGGATTCGTAGTGCACTGGTCCCCCTCACATGCCAGGACATCAACCGGGCACCCTAGGGGGCACTTTTACAAAACCAAAAAACAGGTAAAAGAGCTCCCAGGTGCATAGCACCCTTCCCTTGTGTGTTGAGCCCCCCAAATCCCCCTCAAAACCCCTGCCCACAAGTCTACACCATTACTATAGCCCTAAGGGGTGAAGGGGGGGCACCTACATGTGGGTACAGTGGGTTTGGGGGGGTTGGACGACTAATAAGCATTAAGCAGCACAATTGTAACAGGTAGGGGGGATGGGCCTGGTCCACCTGCCTGAAGTCCACTGCACCCCCTAACAACTCCTCCAGTGACCTGCATACTGCTGCCAGGGAGCTGGGTATGACATTTGAGGGTGAAAATAAAAAGTTGTGAAACATCATTTTTTGTGGTGGGAGGGGGTTAGTGACCACTGGGGGAGTCAGGGGAGGTCATCCCCGATTCCCTCCAGTGGTCATCTGGTCATTTAGGGCACTTTTTGGGGCCTTATTCGTGAAAAAACAGGGTCCAGGAAAAGTGTCCTAAATTCTAGCTAAAAACGCATACTTTTTTCCCATTATCGGTGAAATGCGCCCATCTTTGTTCGGCAGATAACCACGCCCCAGTTCCGCCTCGCCACACCTCTGACACGCCCCCATCAACTTTGTCCACATCCGCGACGGAGTGCAGTTGAAAACGTCCAAAAATCGGCTTTCGATTATACCGCTTTATTCGTTTTTGTGAGATAAACGTCCATCTCCCGATTTAGGTCGGAACTTGGGCGTTTTTCTCGTTCGATTATAAGCAGGATAGTCTACTACTTACAATGTCAACACAGTATGTACTGGAACATTATAATTGGTAGTGAAGGGTAAGGCAAAGTTGTAACATATAGATGAGTAAGAAAGTAGGAAGAATTAGAAAGTAAGGCGATTGATTTGAAGAAAGTTGCACGTGAGGTCAGCTGGGGTTGGAGTGGATAAACATGTCCCGCTGCAGTATGTGCAGCCCGATTCAATCCTTGTGTGTGTGAGTGAGACTAACAAGTTAGTTACTTCTTCCGTTAAAGGCTTGGTTGAAGAGCCAAGCTTTCACCTGCTTCCTGAAGTACAGATAGTCTTGTGTTAAGCGGAGCCTTTCAGGCAATGCATTCCAGAGAGTGGGGGCTACTCCGGAGAAGGCTCGCTTGCGGGTATCACACCCTGTAATGTCTTTTGGAGAGGGTGTAGTTAGTGAAAGTCCTTGGGAGGAAATGCATTCGGGAGGGAACATAAATAATCAGAGAAACCAGAGCTCAAACCCCACATTCTTCACTGGCACAGCTTGTGGCCTTGACAAGTAACTTATCTCCCATTGTTTCAAGCACTTTGATGCAGAGAGCATTTCTAGCTGATCGCCATTGCGCAGTACCATGTATAGCAAGAGGTGTTCCCTCTAAGCCTTGCAAGTATGTGTCAGAAAGGGAGTGCCCCCCGCTAGATGACACCTCCCCTGGGTGCACGCTGCTGGGGTGGGTGCCGCGGCGCGCGCCTGCTCCTCCGAGTTTGCTAAACTTTATTGTGAACATAGGCTGTACTCTACACATTTGAATCGAGGCTGAAAACGTGTACACATGAGCTGGTAAAATTAGCGAGAATATTGATATCCAGTAGCACTGTACATAGGCAGCGTTATCATTAGGGCTGTCTTCTGGCTGATTGCTCTGGGCCTTGCAACTGCCACTAATCAGCCTTGAGAGTACCAACAACTGGCATTTAAAAGCAGTATTGAAAAGTGAAGATTTTATTTTTTTTGTTTACAAGAATTGACATGATATGGTAGTGCAGCGGGAAGGAATGAAATGAAATAGTAGGAGAAATCATGAACTATTCTCAAACAGCCAGGTTTAAAGGAAGACAACGATTAGGTCTCAAAAGAACCCCTGGCTAAATAATTTCCCAAATGCAATTTTATTTCCACAGAGTTTTTCCTTATGCCAGACTAGCCGTTAAGCCCATAACAACGGGCTAGTTTTTTGTTTTCCTATGGCCTCCCCCCCCCAACCCTGCTGTCTCCCCCAGTGGCGTTCCTAGGGGGGCTGACACCCGGGGTGGATCGCCGATGCGCCCCGCCCCTGGGTGCAGCGCCCCCCCGGAACAGCGTGACGCCCCCCCTGGCGAAAGAACCCCCGATCCCCCGGCGAAAGAACCCCCCCGGGTGCACGCCGCTGGGGGGGGTGCCGCGCGCCTGCCGGCTCTTCGTTTTCATGCTCCCTCTGCCCCGGAACAGGAAGTAAAACCACCAAGGAATGTGGGAATAATGAATAGTTTCTGTGCCACCATGCACACGCTAAATACTAACACATATGGAAAGGTTAAAATCATGTAAACGAATTCCTGCCTGCTAGGAAAGGAAATAGCTTGCAAAGAGAAAGACTATGATGTGCATTGACAGTTCCTCGAATATTGTGTTCAATTACTGGTCGCCGCATCTCAAAAAAGATATAGTGGAATTAGAGAAGGGCGACGAAAATGATAAAGGGGATGGGACGACTTCCCTATGAGGAAAGGCCAAGGCGGCTGGGTCTCTTCGGCTTGGCGAAAAGACGACTGAGGGAAGATACGATAGAGGTCTATAAAATAATGAGTGGAGTGGAGCGGGTAGACGTGAATCGTTTGTTTACTCTTTCCAGAAATACTAGGACTAGGGGTCATGTAATGAAGCTACAAAGTAGTAAATTTAATACGAATCGGAGAAAAGGTTTCTTCACTCAACGTGTAATTAAACTGTGGAATTTGTTGCCAGAGAATGTGGTAAAGGTGGTTAGCTTAGCGGGGTTTTAAAAGGGTCTGGACGGCTTCCTAAAGACCATTATTAAAATGACATGGGGAAAATCCACTGCTTATTTCTGGGATAAGCAGAATAAAATGTATTGAACTTTTGAGGATGTTGCCAGGTATTTGTGACCTAGATTGGCCACTGTTGGAAACAGGATACTGGGCTTGATGGACCTTTGGCCTGTCCCAGTACTTATATGTACTTATGGTTGACTGGCTGACAGGAAACAGGATTCTTCTGCCATTTTGATGGTTCCATGGAGAATCTGCTAGTCCCTAGTAAATAACCATTCCTTTTGTACTAACAGGGAGTAGAGTTAAAACAAATGGAAGAAGCATTTTTTTTTCCATTTTTACTTGGTGTGAACAATGTAGCTGTGGAATGGGTCCTAGCTCTTACATAGCTGGGTTTAAAAGGGATTTAGACACATTCCCAGAGAAAAATGTCTGTAACTAGTTATTATCTAGGTAGACTTGTAAAAGTCACTGCTTATCCCTGGTTGTAACATAGTAACATAGTAGATGATGGCAGAAAAAGACCTGCACGATCCATCCAGTCTGCCCAACAAGATAACTCATATTTGCTGCTTTTTGTGTATACCCTACTTTGATTTGTACCTGTGCTCTTCAGGGCACAGACCGAATAAGTCTGCCCAGCACTATCCCCACCTCCCAACCACCAGCCCCTCCTCCCAACCACCAGCTCTGGCACAGACCGTATAAGTCTGCCTTGGAATAACGCACCTAGCTCTATTCTATAAACCACGTCTATGTTAAGACATGGGTTATAGAATACCGCATCGGCTGGGGGAACCTGTATACATTTAGGTGCAGCCAGTTACACCACTGAAAACCTGGTGTAAATACCCACGCCTAAATGTATGCGCATTCCCCAGAATAATATAACAACATGCATAAATGCAATTGACACCCCTGACACGCCCACACTCCTCCCATAGCTGTGCCCCCTTTTCAGCTATGTGCGTTGGAATTTACGCATGCCTTTTTTTAGAATACGCCTAAAAAGCACGCATGCATTCCAATTATTGCCAGTTAGTGATAATTGGTTGTTATCGGCCAATTATCACTAATTGGCTTGTTCCCTAATTATGTAAATTGGTGGCGCGCGCACAATTTAATGTGCGCTATTTGCGCCTTATATAGAATCCGGGGGGGGTGGTGCTTAGCTGTTTATAGAGTTGCCGTTTGTGTGGGTGACACACTGAAAAACTCTGTTTGCATTGACAAAAGGGAGGAGGTAACTTTTTAAAAGTAATTTACCTGGGTAAATTGCACTTAGTGTGGCTTCCGTAACAAATACTTCTAATCAAAAGGACTCAACCACACTATCAGGTTGTTTGTGAAGCAACTTTCCATAACAAATAAACAAATCAGGGGCGTAGCCAGACAGCAGATTTTGGGTGGGCCTAGGCAAGAAGCGGGTGGACACCAAATGTTTTGTGGAGGAGTGGCCTAGTGGTTAGGGTGGCAGACTTTGGTCCTGGGGAACTGAGGAACTGAGTTTGATTCCCACTGCAGGCACAGGCAGCTCCTTGTGACTCTGGGCAAGTCACTTAACCCTCCATTGCCTGCTGCATTGAGCCTGCCGTGAGTGGGAAAGCGCGGGGTAGAAATGTAACAAAAAAAAAAAAGCTTCTCTCTACCTTGGCAGTCTTCAGCAGGCATGCGCTGAAAACAGAGCATTCGCAGGTGCCAGTACCGTGGAGCACACCATTTTCATTACCATCTGGGGGAAGTCTTCAGCTGGCGGAGCTTGGAATCCCCACTAGCTACTGCTAAACATGTGCTACTGTTGGGTGGGCCTGAGCCCTAAGTGGGTGGGCCCCGGCCCACCCAGGCCCACCTGTGGCTACGCCACTGAAACAAATAAATGGGCTTAGTAGGTATGTTCTCTTTCCCCAAATTAGGCTCCCTTTCTGGCATATATCTTGGCCAATAGGGCAATCGGTGCTTGATCTCACTTTTCAATCTTTGCCAAAGAAAGGTAGAGCAGCATCTGCTCAGAGATTTCACATTTCATTTACTCTCCATGCAGTGCAAATGTGTTGACCTTGTAATCTCTGTAATATTGCACTTGAGTTGTCATAAAGATTACAGCGGGTGTGCTGTGAGTGCAAGCAATCAAGCACCCTGTGATAATGAAGTGGGAGCCCTGTGGGGCAAGGAAAATCCGACTTTGCACTGGGCTTCATTCTCTCTTTTGCACTTTAACTAACAGCATCATAAAAATGCTGCAGATTTACAATAACATTTCATTGAATATTCACACTATCTATAAGATAAGAGGTTGATGTAGTAAAAGCCACGAACCACTTTGTAGACTAGCAGCCATTCTGCACAAAGTTTAGCTACAGATGGAAATAAAAGCTCCATTCATTGCCAACATAGCTAAATAGCCTGAGAAATTTGCCCACATAATATTGCCACAGCGTGTGTGTGTTAAAATAATAATAATACATTTTTTTTAATACTGTCCCTTTTGTGCAGTGGCAGATTTAACTTAAAGGGGGCTGTGCAGCTCCTCCATTAGGAAAAGAAATGTCTAGTGGGCCAGTGGCCCCCACCCAAGCTCCATGCCAAGTGACAATAATAATTAAAAAAAGCACACATTCCCCCAGCCAGCAACATCACCGTTGTAAGCTTCCCCATTATAAAATAAACATTTTGGAAGCACCTGGTGGGACCCCCCTCTCCCCCCAACTCCAATTGCAAATCTGCACTAGAGATGAGCTGGCACCTTTTCCAAGATGGCATCGGCAGGGTTAGGAACTGGTAGATATCGCTCCTGCCTCTTTACTGGAAGCTTGCCAGCATTGGGTATTGGTGGCGTGCTGGGGATAAATGTATTATGGAGTGGGGATTATATTGGGGATATGGTTTAGTGGAGGTGCTTTTGTCATTTTCATGTAAGACTGGGGAAAGAACTTGGGGGACCAGCCTACCAGGGATTTGTTGCCTTGTGTGTGTGTGTTGGTGGGGGGGGGGGGGGGGGGGCTGGCACAGTGACCTTGTAGCTCTTTTTTAAGTTTTATCATCTGGTGGTCAAAGAGAAAAGATAACCACACCTCATTGAAACTGCAAGCCTTTTCAGGTGCCAGTATTTGCAAATGTTCACATTAATGAGCTAACTTTGCATGATTTTGCTTCTCAACAGTTCACTAATATAAGATTTTCATAAACCTTATGCCTGGAACAGACTTCCTGAGCCCATACGCCATGCGCCCTCCCTGCCCATTTTCAAGTCCTTACTCAAGGCCCATCTCTTCTCCCTTGCTTTTGGTGCCTAACCACCTTCCCATTCCTGATACCTACACTGACTACATAGTTTTTACCTTTAGATTGTAAGCTCTCTTGAGCAGGGACTGTCCTTCCCCATGTTTAAACTTGTACAGCGCTGCGTAACCCTGGCAGCGCTATAGAAATGCTAAGTAGTAGTAGTAGTAGTAGTCACCTACATGTGAATGTTTACTACTGACTATACTGATTTTTTAGAATATTTTTGCAAAAAGGACTTTGTATGTTAAGACACAAAATTGCGGAAATATTTGAATTTTATTTTTTTGCATTCACTGGCATTTTTTGCATATTTTAATGTATGAAACACCTTTTGTGAAAAGATGCCCTCTGAAGCATGGAGTACCCTAAGGAAGGGGGATCTGGTCATTGAGGAGACTTGATCCTGATCTGCAAATTTTACTGTGGTTTAGTAAAAAGGTCTTCCCAAAACTTGTTTTAGATCCATTGTTTAAGTGCGATCATTGTTTTGTAGGATTATCTTAAGTTATTGAAAAGTACCCTTTCTCCTTCTTCATTTAGGTGTGTAGTTATCAATACAGGCAACATTTCATTTTACTACTAACTCGCGATATTTTTTCGCAGGTCCCATTTTATGCAATGAAAACTAGTTACTATTGTACGCCCCCTGGTGGCGGAACAAGGTATTACACTATAAATAGAATGATGTTAATTTTTGTCTTGGTGTTTCCCCAAATATACTCTATGCCAATCAGGGAGTTTAACAATAAAGATAAGTTTTATTTTATAACATTAATGCATGCTTACAACCATATTTACTCACTTTGTTTTCCACAGTGTTCTCAGCCAGCATCATATCTTTCAAACAATTTCAACATTTCAGGAGCATATGTTTCCCTTCTCTATAAAACTACACATAGTAACATAGTAGATGACGGCAGAAAACGACCTGCACGGTCCATCCAGTCTGCCCAACAAGATAAACTCATATGTGCTACTTCTTGTGTATACCTTACCTTGATTTGTATCTGCCATTTTCAGGACACAGACCGTAGAAGTCTTGCCCAGAACTCCCTGCCCATCTTCAAATTACTGCTTAAAGCCCACCTCTTCAATGTCACCTTCGGCACCTAACCACTACACCTCTACTCAGGAAATCTAGACTGCCCCAACTTGACATTTTGTTCTTTAGATTGTAAGCTCCTTTGAGCAGGGACCGTCCTTCTTTGTTTAATTTGTACAGCGCTGCGTAACCCTAGTAGCGCTCTAGAAATGTTAAGTAGTAGTAGTAGTATTACATATAGCAGTGATTTAACCAGAGCTGAGATTGTGATGTCATAATGCCTCATTCCACCAATGCCTAAGAGCCAACCTCATCAGTGATGTCACAATGGCTTGATTGTCCTATATTTGTCTCACTCTTATCTATTAGATTGTAAGCTCTTTGAGCACGGACTGTCTCTCTTTGTTAAATTGTACAGCGCTGCGTAACCCTAGTAGCGCTCTAGAAATGTTAAGTAGTAGTAGTAGTAACTAGCCCCACCACCCAAAGTGAGTAAACCTCTAGACTACTTTTCTTTTTAGGAATTGATACTTTGTGCTAAAATTATATTTTTTCAAGGTTCATCGAATTCCAGAGGAGGATAACCCTGAAACCAGGTAAGTACAAGTTCTAAACTACCTATTTCTCTGTTCCAGCATCTTTTTTCTGTACTTATCCCTCTGTTTCAGTCTTTATTGTTGTCACTTAGCTTTCTTCCAGCTCTTATTAATCTTCTCTCGTCTTCTTTCTTTGTGTTGGGTACCAGTGCTCTTCTTTGCCACATCACAGAGTTCTTGAGTATCTTCTTGAGTATCTACTCAGGAGCTTAGCCGAGATTGGGTGGCAAGAGCCGGTAGTGGGAGGCGGGGATAGTGCTGGGCAGACTTATACGGTCTGTGCCAGAGCCGGTGGTGGGAGGCGGGGCTGGTGGTTGGGGGGCGGGGATAGTGCTGGGCAGACTTATACGGTCTGTGCCAGAGCCGGTGGTGGGAGGCGAGGCTGGTGGTTGGGGGGTGGGGAATAATGCTGCGCAGACTTGTACAGTCTGTGCCCTGAAAAAGACAGGTACAAATCAAGGTAAGGTATACACAAAAAAGTGGCACAGTGGGAGGCGGGGATAGTGCTGGGCAGACTTACACGGTCTGTGCCCTGAAAGGTACAAATCAAGGTAAGGTATACACAAAATGTGGCACATATGAGTTATCTTGTTGGGTAGACTGGATGGACCGTGCAGGTCTTTTTCTGCCATCATCTACTATGTTACTATGTTACTGACCTGACTTAACATAAATTAATGAGAGAAACCTACATTCCTAGCTAAGGTGTTTAGAGATAGCCTGACTAGCTACCCAAAAAGAAAAGCTAATTTGATATCCCTAAGCTTCCCTCCCGCTTAATTCCAAAGGATATAGGGATCATGGCAGGATCTGGGAAAGTTGGCACACACAGTTGTTACCACCAGTGCTGCATTACAGACAACCTATATGTTAAGGGAGTGATGGGATCTTCCATTTCTGTATTCTGCCTCAGAGGCTGCAGATGGCCTGAGGGTCACATGCATTCAATCTATGGCACCCAGCACTGAGGGGAATTGGGCCAACTCATAAAATACAGTCAAGGTTTCTTGCAGTTCTGCCTCACGTATGGGGAACCAGGTATAAAAGATGCCCCCTTTTCAAAAAGGCCTTAAGAAAGTGGGGATGATGCAGATTCCTGCTGCAGCTCGTAGAGGTGTTTGGAATATGCCAGTTGCCAGAAAGGCTAGGGCTGTGGTCACTCTCACATGGATAGGCAGGGCATACCCCCTCCAAGCAGTAGGTTCCAGGACCGTTTTGCAGCTGTTGATTTCCTGAAGTTCAGGTGGTCATGGATTGTTTTCACAGCTTTTGGGAGGCCATTCCGTAGTTGTGCGTTTATGTAGGAGAAGCCGGATGCGTAGGTTGTTTTGTATTTCAGTCCTTTGCAATTTGGGTAGAGTAGGTTTTGGTATGATCTTGACGACCTGACTCTGTTTCTTATTGGTAGATCTATGAGGTCTATCATGTATCCTGGGACTACGCCATATTTATTTTTGTGGACTAAAGTGCAGATTTTGAATATGATCCGTTCTTTGATTTAAATTGAAATACATTGTCATCCTTTCACCCACATACCTTTTCTTTCACAGAGTTGAATTGAACCTCTTTTATTTTAATCAGCACACGACCACTGCAGGGCTCTGCCACAAGCTAGAATGGCAGGTGCGTGCCGACTTCCTCACACTGCCCCTTCTGCCTCTGTCCCCACTGGGTGAGCATGCACGCCCGGTCGACCCAATCTGCACCAAACTCTGCCCCCGAAAACTTCAGGAAGGCTCTCCAGAGTGCTCCCCAGCACTACCCTCATCTGTGGCTGTCCGTCTCCTTTCACCAACCCTGCTCTGCAAATCGGACCGATGCTACTCAGGCCCGAAATCTCGGCACTTCTGCACATACACAGTCACGCAGGGCAGGCCCAGCGCCACCTGCCTCTACTGCCCCTATGCCAGACTATGCATGCATACATATGGCCCAGTCTCTCCACCGCAGGAAGCATCGGCTGCTTGCCGGCTCAGCACTGCTGTTTTCAACTTGCCAGCTCCTGCTCCCCAGTGTGACTTGCGGAAACCCTCCCTTCAGCTCTGAGCTGCTGAGCCAGGTAAATGAAAATTTTTTTTAACCTATAGGGTTACATTAATAACTGGAGTTAACAGTAAAATAACACGTCCTAACAGTAGCACAAATTGATAACTTCCCTCAATTACAGAAAAAGGATGTTTCGAGAAATCAAAATCACTGCTATAAGTAATAAAAATAATCCAAGTCTAGGGCAATCAAGCCACTGTGACATCACTGATGAGGACGGCTGTTAGGCATTGGTGAAATGAGGCATTATGACATCACAATATCAGAAGTGAGCCAAGTAAAGGACAATCGAGCCATTGTGACATCACTGATGAGGACAGCTCTTAGGCATTGGTGGAATGAGGCATTATGACATCACAATATCACCTCTGGTTACCTGAGACTCAAACTCTTCACACTAAGGGGGGAAGTTATCAATGTGGGCTATCATTAGGAAATGTTGTTTTACAACTAACTTGTGCTATTTCAGCACAGTTCCTATTGTATGCAATGACACCTAGTTACTAATAACTTGGGTTAACAGTAAAATAACATATCTTAATAGTAGCCGCATTGTGTGCATTTGTCCTGCCGACTTCCCCCAATTAGCATGCAAGTTTCGTACACTTGAAATGATCATCTTACTTCTTCATGTGGTTTAAATTTGCAGTGGACACCACATGCTCAGCCCATCTGCATAGGGCTCTGCCATCTGGCTTCCTGCATGGATGCCTTAAGAGTGTTATACTTCTCTCCCATTTAGATTTGAATGTCACCTTTCTGGAGCAGGGGTCTAGAAGGTTCTTACTGCAACTGCAATGAAAGGCACATTTTGGCAGTCTGTTACATTTGTAATTACTTGAAAAACAGATTTGGAGAAAATATATCATAACCACTTAAAAAATACTCTCTGATATTCTATACCGCCTATGGGATGTGTAAGGTCAAACACTGTAATGTTAATCTCACATGAAAAATATTTTTGTTAAATGCGGAATCACTCAGTGTGTCTCCACTCTTGCGTACGATATGTACCTTATATAGCAAAATAGAGCTGAAGGCTGCTTTTGCTTAAAGTGGCAACTGTGTTCACATATCCCTGTAATTCCACTTGTAAACATATATCTCCAAATATGCAGTGTTTGTGTCCACAAAGCAAATACTATGTTTCAAAATGTGCCCCAAAATAAGCATCCAAAAAAGTAAAATCACATATCAATTTGTGAAATATATGTAACTAGCCGTTAAGCCCATTAAAACGGGTGCTCCCTCCCCCCTCCGTGCCGGGCCCCCTGCACTGACCTGACAGCGCCTCAGCGCTTCCACACAGAGGTGAGAGGCACTGTCAGGTCAGTGCAGGGGGCCCGATATGGAGGGGGGCGGGAGCAGCGGCGGGGATGGGGGAGGGTGGAAGTTGATGCGCGCGATGTTCATTTCCAGGCTCCAGCGGCAGTGTCTGACAGTCCGATTCCGTTTTCCTCTCTGTTCCGCCCTCTGACATCATCACGTCTTGACGCGAGGGCGAGACAGAGAGGGAAGTCTGTATTGCGCATTTGCAGGTGAGTCGGTCACTTGCCATTTATATGTTTGATAATCAGTCATTTAGCTGTGGCAAATAACATTGTTTGCAGCTCTGTGAGGTGCCCCGTTGCCTGTCACTTCTTCAGAATCTATAAATGCAGCCAAAAAACTTCAGTTCAATTCACTCAACGCCATCTATGATGCCAAAGACGCATATGTAATTACTTCTAAGTGCAAACAGATAGAATGTGATAGATTAGGGATTGATTGAAAAATATCTCTTGTATTCTGTGTTTATGAAAACTTTCTCTTGACAATACGACTGCTCAAACCTGGAGGCCAGGGCTGTCATAGTCCCAGGGTGACTCCAACTGGATCTCAGTAACTAAAAGTAATGATATGTTTTGTATGGCTATTAAATAACTATCATTTAACTAGGATAGTAGAAAATGAAAACTTTTGCAACATGCAGTATTGCATTAGCGCCCTCTTCTGTTGAACACTTGGTATTGCAGGCAGGATGACAACTCACGTTTTGGGGTTTTATTCTTTCCAACTTAACAAACGTTGGAAAGAATTTATACATAAGGGGAAGGGATTTAGGCTTGAGTTTACACCTTTTTCAGTTTCATACAGGTACAGTAGGTATTTTCCTGTTCCTGGAGGGCTTACAATCTGCGCTTAGCATGTCTTAATGCAGGATTTTCCCATGCACTAAGCCCAGATTCAACGTGGAACAATTAATAGCAATTGTGAATAATTTTTTTTTCAGGTTGTGTGCCTTTGCATTAGCACAGATTACCTGTAAAAAAAATTATCATGGGAGCACTTGCCGCCTCCAATTTAGGAAGCACTAGTGCGAATGTTCTAGGTGCTTAACACTTTTATGCTCAATCTCCGCCCTCCAAAAATATGTGTAAAAAATAGACAAGATCTGACTGAAATGGTAACAAAAACAGCCCAAGATGCACCAGCAATTGTGAGTAAAGTTGATTTCTTAACTCAATCTTTGGAAAATACTAAGCAAGAATCTAAGAACCAGATTATGCAAATTCAACAAGATATAAAAGAAATTAAAAACACAGAGGAAGTACTGATAAAAGATAAAATTATCATTAACAGAAAAATTGAACAATTGGAGAGCTTTAATAGACGTTTAAACTTAAGAATTCTCAATTTTCCTGTGGTGGAAGGTATAAATCAAATGGAACTATTTAGAAAATACCTAACAGATGTGTTAGCTTATCCAAACTCAGCTATTCCTCCGGTGAATAAAATATATTATTTGCCATTGCGGCCACTAACTGGAACAGAATCTTCAAAAATGGAAAATATACCAACTGAACCATTGAATATATCAGCTTTATTAGAAGACTCTCTTTCTGATGTTACTCAGTGAAGACCTTTAATTGTGTCTTTAGTATTTGAGCAAGATGTGAATTCAATTATAAAATTATACTTCAAAAACTCTTTAAAAAATTTTTGTGGGAAGCATTTGGGGGGGGCGTGTCCAAGATGGCGACTCACACTCGAGGCTGAACGCTCCGATGTTGCTGGATGTTATTCTCTTTCTTTGAAATACTAAATCGGAGAGAAATCTAATGCCTCATACTAAGAGAAAAGGCGTGGTGAGGAACACGCCGTCGGTGCTCCTTACCTCTACGCCTCTCCAGACAACGTTGGATCGTTTCGTAGCGAGCTGCCCTAGAGGAACCGGCGTGCAAGCCGCTGTGAATGATGCCGAAGGAGCGACGCCATTCCAGGCTGTTGAAACATCTCTTTCACCGCCGGAGTTTAACACCCCGCCATGCCCTGCTCGCGAGAGAGGGGGGATGTTGGACCTGATCTCATCGGAAGGTGACAGAGACAGGCCCGAAAATGACGGCGCCACCCCAGAACGAGCAGAGGAATTATCTTTGGAGTTATCAACCCCACCGGTGGTAACGTTGGATTCGATTTGGAAGGCTATTCAGGCCTTGACAAAAATAGTGACGAATACTGCCCAGGAGACCAGACTTCTAGTGAGTAAAGTAAATACCTTGACAGAAACAGTGGAGAAAGTAAAAATTGACTATACCACAAAGTTTGAGTCAATTGAAACAGATTTAACAACGCTGAAAGCAGTTAATATGAATATAATAAAAGATAAAACGTTGATGATGAGAAAATAGAGCAAATTGAAAATTATAATAAACGTTTGAATCTAAGGATTTTGAATTTTCCAGTGGTAGATGGTATTGCTCCAACGGAACTATTTCGAAAATATTTAATTGAGATTCTGCAATATTCCCCTTCACTTATTCCTCCATTGAACAAAATTTTTTACATTTCCTTGCAAAAGAAAAGTCAGGGGGAATTGAGGGAAGAAACTCAAGGTGAAGCTGGAAATAGTTTACAAGATTTAACAGCATTCTTGGAACAATCTTTGTCAGTAATATCTCAGCGTCAAACACTTTTAATTTCTTTTGTCTTCGAGCAAGATAAGAATTCATTATTAAAATTATACTTTAAGAATTCTAAGAAGAGTTTCTGTGGCTCAAGGCTTTGGATATTTCCGGATGTCACAAAGACTACACAGGATAAGAGAAAATTATTTCTATCACTGAGGGAAGAAACCAGGGCATTAGGAGCCACTTTTTTGCTGGCGTACCCATGTAAATGTTTAACCAAATATTTGAATGTAAAATATGTTTTTTTTGAACCAGATCACTTAAAGTTTTTTCTTGAACAGAAAAAGCTTTCCAATGTGAATCCACCTTAGTTTGAACATACTGTTAACATGGGATAAGAGGGTAGAATATGAGTCAGGCCATTTTTCTTTATTATATAAATCTTATGTTCTCCTGGTTTAAAAGACTAACCCCCCACATGTAGTGGTCTAAGGAAGAGTAGAAATTATGACGTATAATTGATTGCCAATTTACTAAATAGCTACTTTTGTTCGGTTTTCACTGAAGAAAATCCTGGAGAAGGACCACGAGGGACTGGCAAAAGTACACCTGAGAATGGAATGGATATAGCACCGTTCACGGAAGAGAGTGTGTATCAACAACTTGGAAAGCTAAAGGTGGACAAAGCCATGGGACCGGACGGGATCCACCCCAGAATATTGAGGGAGCTCAGAGAGGTCCTGGCAAGTCCTCTTAAAGATTTGTTTAATAAATCCTTGGAGACGGGAGAGGTTCCGAGGGATTGGAGAACGGCGGAGGTGGTCCCTCTTCACAAAAGTGGGGATAGGGAAGAAGCTGGAAACTACAGGCCGGTAAGCCTCACTTCGGTTATTGGAAAAGTAATGGAAACCATGCTGAAGGAAAGGATAGTGAATTTCCTGGAAGCCAATAAGTTGCAAGATCCGAGACAACATGGTTTCACCAAAGGGAAATCGTGCCAAACGAATCTCATTGAATTCTTTGACTGGGTGACGGGAGAATTAAATCAAGGACGTGCTATGGACGTCATCTACTTAGATTTCAGCAAGGCTTTTGACACGGTTCCCCACAGGAGGCTCTTAAATAAACTAGACGGCCTGAAGATAGGACCCGAAGTGGTGAACTGGATTAGGAACTGGTTGACAGACAGACGCCAGAGGGTGGTGGTCAATGGAGTTCGCTCAGAGGAGGGAAAGGTGAGTAGTGGAGTGCCTCAGGGATCGGTGCTGGGGCCGATTCTGTTCAATATATTTGTGAGTGACATTGCCGAAGGGTTACAAGGTAAAGTTTGCCTTTTTGCGGATGACACCAAGATTTCCAACAGAGTGGACACCCCGGAGGGTGTGGAAAACATGAAAAAAGATCTGAAGAAGCTAGAAGAATGGTCTAACGTTTGGCAATTAAAATTCAATGCGAAGAAATGCAAAGTGATGCACTTAGGGAGTAGAAATCCAAGGGAGACGTATGTGTTAGGCGGAGAGAGTCTGATAGGCACGGACGGGGAGAGGGATCTTGGGGTGATAGTATCTGAGGACCTGAAGGCGATGAAACAGTGCGACAAGGCGGTGGCGGTAGCTAGAAGATTGCTAGGCTGTATAGAGAGAGGAGTGATCAGCAGAAGAAAGGAGGTTTTAATGCCCCTGTATAAGACGTTGGTGAGGCCCCACCTGGAGTATTGTGTTCAGTTTTGGAGGCCGTATCTTGCGAAGGATGTTAAAAAAATGGAAGCGGTGCAAAGGAAAGCTACGAGGATGGTATGGGATTTACGTTCCAAGACTTATGAAGAGAGGCTTGCCGACCTGAACATGTACACCCTGGAGGAAAGGAGGAACAGGGGTGATATGATACAGACATTCAAATATTTGAAAGGTATTAATCCGCAAACGAATCTTTTCCGGAGATGGGAAGGCGGTAGAACGAGAGGACATGAAATGAGATTGAAGGGGGGCAGACTCAGGAAAGATGTCAGGAAGTATTTTTTCACGGAGAGGGTGGTGGACGCTTGGAATGCCCTCCCACGGGAGGTGGTGGAGATGAAAACGGTAACGGAGTTCAAACATGCGTGGGATATGCATAGAGGAATCCTGTGCAGAAGGAATGGATCCTCAGAAGCTTAGCTGAAATTGGGTGGTGGAGCAGTTGGGGGGAAGAGGGGGGTGGTTGGGAGGCGAGGATAGGGGAGGGCAGACTTATACAGTCTGTACCAGAGCCGGTGATGGGAGGCGGGACTGGTGGTTGGGAGGCGGGTAATACTGCTGGGCAGACTTATATGGTCTGTGCCCTGAAAAGGACAGGTAGAAATTCAAGGTAATGTATACACATATGAGTTTGTCTTGGGCAGACTGGATGGACCATGCAGGTCTTTTTCTGCCGTCATCTACTATGTTACTATGTTACTATGATTGGTTTATGGAAGAGAATTCTTTATTTGAATTTTACTACCTCTGTTTTTCCTGTAAAATATGCATATTCTTGTAAATTGTTAAACTAAATAAATAAATAATAAAAAAAAAAAGAGAGAAAAAAAAATAATTTTTGTGGACAGAGGATTTGGCTCTTCCATGACGTCACGAAATCAACACAGGATAGAAGAAAGAGATTTTTGGCTCTGAGAGAAGAAACAAAAAAATCTGGGGGCAACATTTTCTTTAGTATATCCATGTAAATGTCCGATAAAGTTCTTGGGGATAAAATACGTCTTTTTTTGAACCGGATCAGCTTCAAGTTTTCTTAGATAGTAAAAAAGATTCCAGATAATCAAGAGGTTTAGAGAATAAGATCTCTGATTAAGATTAAAAGTATGTGAACTTACCAGGCCATTTTCCTTAAATTGGTATTACTATATAAATATCTCCTCATTTATAAAGCGTCCCCCCTCTGCTTTTCTTCTTATTGTGGTCTTTTATTTTTTTTTCTTTTTATGTATTTTACTAGACTACAGTCATCTCTGTATTACTGTTTGCAAGTGACCCTTGTAAATTGAAATATTATAAATAAATAAATAAATAGACAACATGCACATTAGAACACACTAACAGGCAAAATACCACAAAATGCTTTCATGTGTTTTGTGTAGAGGAGTGTGGTAGCCGTGTTAGTCCACTCTTAAGGTTATCAATAGAAATCAAACAAAATAAAACATGGAAAAGAAAATAAGATGATACCTTTTTTTATTGGACATAACTTAATACATTTCTTGATTAGCTTTCGAAGGTTGCCCTTCTTCCTCAGATCGGAAATAAGCAAATGTGCTAGCTGACAGTGTATATAAGTGAAAACATTCAAGCATTACTATGACAGTAAAATAGATACCATTGGAGATTCTACATGGAATGTTGCTACTCTTTGAGATTCTACATGGAATGTTGCTACTATTGGAGATTCTACATGGAATGTTGCTATTCCACTAGCAACATTCCATGTGGAAGGCTGCGCAGGCTTCTGTTTCTGTGAGTCTGACGTCCTGCACGTACATGCAGGACGTCAGACTCACAGAAGCAGAAGCCTGCGCAGCCACATTGGTGATCTACAAGGGCCGACTTCTACATGGAATGTTGCTAGTGGAATAGCAACATTCCATGTAGAATCTATAGAAATCAAACAAAATAAAACATGGAAAAGAAAATAAGATGATACCTTTTTTATTGGACATAACTTAATACATTTCTTGATTTAGCTTTCGAAGGTTGCCCTTCTTCCTCAGATCGGAAATAAGCAAATGTGCTAGCTGACAGTGTATATAAGTGAAAACATTCAAGCATTACTATGAAAGTAAAATAGATACCATTGGAGATTCTACCTGGAATGTTGCTACTATTGGAGATTCTACATGGAATGTTGCTATTCCACTAGCAACATTCCATGTAGAAGGCTGCGCAGGCTTCTGTTTCTGTGAGTCTGACGTCCTGCACGTACGTGTCAGGCTCACAGAAGCAGAAGCCTGCGCGGCCACATTGGTGATCTACAAGGGCCGACTTCTACATGGAATGTTGCTAGTGGAATAGCAACATTCCATGTAGAATCTATAGAAATCAAACAAAATAAAACATGGAAAAGAAAATAAGATGATACCTTTTTTATTGGACATAACTTAATACATTTCTTGATTAGCTTTCGATTGGAGTACCTAGAAAACCAGACTAGAAGATTAAACCTCAGGTTTCTTAATTTTCCCAAATCGCCTTTAATTTCCCCTTTGGACATGGTTAAAAAATATATGATTGATATTCTTGGAATGGATAAGGACTCACTGCCTCCCCTTACTCGGGCTTATTACATCAGGAGTGGTGGAAGAAAATCCCCCGATAGCAGGGGAAGGAATGGATCTTACTTCTTTCCTTGAAAGTTCATTGGAGATAATTACTCAGAGGTTGACTCTGCTTGTTACTTTTGTGCTGGAGCCTTCGAAAGCTAATCAAGAAATGTATTAAGTTATGTCTAATAAAAAAGGTATCATCTTATTTTCTTTTCGATGTGTTTTGTGGTAACCTGTTTTTCATGCGGTAAGGGCTGGATTTCGTTTATGGTGTCATAAAATGTAGGCGTGTCGGAATAATGCACATCGCGCTATTCTATAAACCGTGTCCACAGTAAGACATGGTTTATAGAATAGTGCATAGGCCAGGGGAACGTGCATACATGTAAGCTCAGGTATTTACGCCACTGAAACATGGTATAAATACCCTCACCTAAATGTACACATGTTCCCCTGAATTCTATAACAACGCGTGTAAATTTGATCGATGCCCCTGACATGTCTACACTCCTCTCAGGGCTGCACCCCCTTTACAGCTATGCATATTGGAATTTACGTGTGCCTCTTTTCAGAATGTGTCTAAAAAAATCACATGTAAATTCCAATTATTGCCAATTAGTGATGATAATTGGTTATCAGCCAATTTATTTATTTATTTATTTGTTACATTTGTATCCCACGTTTCCCCACCTTTTTGCAGGCTCAATGTGGCTTACGTAGTACCGTAAACGGCGTTAGCCGATTCCAGTTTGAACAAATACAGGTATGAACAATACATCGTGAAATTGTGGTAGAATGGGTTACATGTATGGTAAATACAATTGGAGGAACTTAGAGAGGGACAGGAAGAGTTGGGGTATGTCCATTACGGTCTTTGGTTACGTTGTGTCGCAGGTATCCAGGTTTGTTATGTTGGGTCGGTGGGGTATGCTTTTCTGAACAGGTCTGTCTTTAGTACTTTCCGGAAATTTAGGTGGTCGAGCATAGTTTTTACTGCTTTTGGCAGTGCGTTCCATAGTTGTGCGCTTAAGTAGGAAAAGCTGGACGCATAAGTGGATTTGTATTTGAGTCCTTGGATGCTTGGGTAGTGGAGGTTTAGGTGTGATCGTGCTGATTTAATGGTGTTTCTGGTTGGCAGGTCGATGAGGTCTGTCATGTACCCCGGTGCTTCGCCATAAATAATTCTGTGAACTGTCGTGCAGATTTTGAAAGCGATACGTTCCTTAATTGGAAGCTAGCGCAGTTTTTCTCGGAGTGGTTTGGCGCTGTCAAAACGCGTTTTTCCAAATATAAGCCTAGCTGCTGTGTTTTGGGCGGTCTGAAGTTTCTTTATAATTTGTTCTTTGCATCCCGCATAGATTCCATTGCAGTAGTCTGCGTGGCTTAGTACCATTGACTGTATCACTAATTGGCTTGTCATTCAATTGAGTAGCGTGTAGTGTGTATAAATTGGCTGCACTCACAATTTAATGCACGCTACTCGCTGCACCTTATATAGAATCAGGCCCATGCTTAACACCCTTTAGTAAAAGGGCTCCTAAGTTTGTACCTCAGGCAATGGAGGGTTACACGACTTGGTCCAAGATCACAACAAGCAGCAACAGGATTTGAGCTGGCTTCCTCCCCCCCCCCCCCCCCCCCCCCCGGTTCTCAGTCCAGTGCACTAACCATTAAACTAGAGAATGACATGGGGGGGGGGGCAAGGTCACAGCCTGAGGGGATGGGGTGGGGACAGGGGACAGATCTGATGAGGACAGAACCCATGGGGACTGGGACAAACTTTGTCCCCGTGTCATTTTCTACTTTGAAGCCTGTTAATGAACTGGACTGTTATTTATGTTTGAGTGATGCAGATCATGATATTTAGATTTTTTTGGAAAAACATGCTGGTCACAACTAGCAAAATTTGCATGGGGGGGGGGGGGGGAATCCTTGTACGTTCCTGTTAGCAGCACATCTTCTAAGAAAACATCTATTGCAGGAAGGAATGTGAAAGACAGGAGAGCTAGACTGAATCCTGAGATGGTTGATGACTTCTTATTCATCCACAGTGCTTTATAGGGCACATTTCTCCCCTGCTAGGGCATACAGTATGGGTTGTATTTTGTACCCCTGGACATTTTAACAGGGTGGATTATTTAGATGGTAAGAATATTTTGCATCCGGTTTATTCTGGCTTTGGAAAAAAAATTATAGTACTGAAACAGTGATTACGTCTATCATTTCCCAGAGTAAGATGTTGCTTAGTCATGGCGGTAGAGGAGTAGCCTAATGGTTAGTGCAGCAGGCCTTCATCCTGGCAACCTGGGTTCGATTCCCACTGCAGCTCCTTGTGACCTCAGGCAAGTCACTTAACCCTCCTTTCCCCAGGTACAAAAACGTGCCCTCTAGGGACAGGAAAAGTACCTGCATGTAATGTGTACATCTAGTATTGCTATAGAAATGATTAGTAGTAGCAGTATTCTAGTTCAATTTGACTTCTTGGCTGCGTTTGATCTGGTCGACCATGATATTCTGCTGTCCAGGTTGAGCGACATAGGGATAGGTGAGAAGGTTTTGAGTTGGTTCAGAGGGTTTTTAACAACTCGTTGTTATAAAGTGTAAAAAGCTGGCATTCTTTCTAGGGATTGGATCCCCGATTGTGGGGTCCCTGCTCCAACCCCTAGGTTTACAGTTAGAAAAGTTAAATATTCCATTCTTTAATTATGCCAATGAAATCACTTTGTTGTTAACGGTAGATGGTGATAAGAGTGGCAACTGTGTTCACATATCCCTGTAATTCCACTTGTAAACATAACTCTCCAAATATGCAGTGTTTGTGTCCACAAAGGAAATACTATGTTTCAAAATGTGCCCCAAAATAAGCATCCAAAAAAGTAAAATCACATATCAATTTGTGAAATATCTGTAATAATCAGTCATTTAGCTGTGGCAAATAACATCGTTTCCAGCTCTGTGAGGTGCCTCGTTGCCTGTCACTTCTTCAGAAGCTATAAATGCAGCCAAAAAACTTCAGTTCAATTCACTCAACGCCATCTATGATGCCAAAGACGCATATGTAATTACTTCTAAGTGCAAACAGATAGAATGTGATAGATTAGGGATTGATTGAAAAATATCTCTTGTATTCTGTGTTTATGAAAACTTTCTCTTGACAATACGACTGCTCAAACCTGGAGGCCAGGGTTGTCATAACCCCAGGGTGACTCCAACTGGATCTCAGAAACTAAAAGTAATGATATGTTTTGTATGGCTATTAAATAACTATCATTTAACTAGGATAGTAGAAAATGAAAACTTTTGCAACATGCAGTATTGCATTAACGCCCTCTTCTGTTGAACACTTGGTATTGCAGGCAGGATGAAGATTCACGTTTTGGGGTTTTATGCTTTCCAATTTAACAAATGTTGGAAAGAAATTATACATAAGGGGAAGGGATTTTGGCTTGAGTTTACACCTTTTTCAGTTACATACAGGTATTTCCCTGTTCCTGGAGGGCTTACAATCTGGGCTTAGCATGTCTTAATGCAGGATTTTCCCATGCACTAAGCCCAGATTCAACGCGGAACAATTAATAGCAATTGTGAATAATTTTTTTTTTCAGGTTGTGTGCCTTTGCATTAGCACAGATTACCTGTAAAAAAAATTATCATGGGAGCACTTGCCGCCTCCAATTTAGGAAGCACTAGTGCGAATGTTCTAGGTGCTTAATACTTTCATGCTCAATCTCCACCCTCCAAAAATATGTATAAAAAATAGACAACATGCACGTTAGCGCACACAGGCAAAATACCACAAAATGCTTTCATGTGTTTTGTGGTAACCTGTTTTTCATGCGCTAAGGGCTGGATTTCGTTTATGGTGTCATAAAATGTAGGCGTGTCGGAATAATGCACATTGCGCTATTCTATAAACCGTGTCCACAGTAAGACATGGTTTATAGAATAGTGCATAGGCCAGGGGAACGTGCATACATGTAAGCTCAGCTATTTACGCCACTGAAACCTGGTATAAATACCCTCACCTAAATGTACACATGTTCCCCTGAATTCTATAACAACGCGTGTAAATTTGATCGATGCCCCTGACATGTCTACACTCCTCTTAGAGCTGCACCCCCTTTTCAGCTATGCATATTGGAATTTACGTGTGCCTCTTTTCAGAATACGTCTAAAAAAAAGCACATGTAAATTCCAATTATTGCCAATTAGTGATGATAATTGGTTATCAGCCAATTTATTTATTTATTTGTTACATTTGTATCCCACGTTTTCCCACCTATTTGCAGGCTCAATGTGGCTTACATAGTACCGTAAATAGCGTTAGCCGATTCCGGTTTGAACAAATACAGGTATGAACAATACAAGGTGAAATTGTGGTAGAAAGAGGTACATGTGTGGTAAATACAATTGGGGGAACGTTAGAGAGGGAGAGGAAGAGTTAGGATATGTCCATTACGGTCTTTGGTTACGTTGTGTCGCAGGTAGCCAGGTTTTTTATGTTGGGTCGGTGGGGTATGCTTTTCTGAACAGGTCTGTCTTTAGTACTTTCCGGAAATTTGGGTGGTCGAGCGTAGTTTTTACTAGTTTTGGCAGAGCGTTCCATAGTTGTGTGCTTAAGTAGGAAAAGCTGGACGCATAGGTGGATTTGTATTTGGGTCCTTTGCTGCTTGGGTAGTGGAGGTTTAGGTATGATCGTGCTGATTTTATGGTGTTTCTGGGAGGTAGGTCAATGAGGTCTGTAATGTACCCCAGTGCTTCGCTATAAATAATTCTGTGAACTGTCGTGCAGATTTTGAAAGCGATACGTTCCTTAATTGGAAGCTAGCGCAGTTTTTCTCGGAGTGGTTTGGCGCTGTCAAAACGCGTTTTTCCAAATATAAGCCTAGCTGCTGTGTTTTGGGCGGTCTGAAGTTTCTTTATAATTTGTTCTTTGCATCCCGCATAGATTCCATTGCAGTAGTCTGCGTGGCTTAGTACCATTGACTGTATCACTAATTGGCTTGTCACTCAATTGAGTAGCGTGTAGTGTGTATAAATTGGCTGCACTCACAATTTAATGCACGCTACTCGCTGCACCTTATATAGAATCAGGCCCATGCTTAACACCCTTTAGTAAAAGGGCTCCTAAGTTTGTACCTCAGGCAATGGAGGGTTACACGACTTGGTCCAAGATCACAACAAGCAGCAACAGGATTTGAGCTGGCTTCCTCCCCCCCACCCCCCCCCCCCCGGTTCTCAGTCCAGTGCACTAACCATTAAACTAGAGAATGACACGGGGGGGGGGGGCAAGGTCACAGCCAGAGGGGATGGGGTGGGGACAGGGGACAGATCTGATGAGGACAGAACCCATGGGGACTGGGACAGACTTTGTCCCCGTGTCATTTTCTACTTTGAAGCCTGTTAATGAACTGGACTGTTATTTATGTTTGAGTGATGCAGACCATGATATTTAGATTTTTTGGAAAAACATGCTGGTCACAACTAGCAAAATTTGCATGGGGGGGGGGGGGGGGGAATCCTTGTACGTTCCTGCTAGCAGCACATCTTCTAAGAAAACATCTATTGCAGGAAGGAATGTGAAAGACAGGAGAGCTAGACTGAATCCTGAGATTGTTGATGACTTCTTAATCATCCACAGATTTAAAAAATCATAACAGTGCTTCATAGGGCATATTTCTCCCCTGCTAGGGCATACAGAATGGGTTGTATTTTGTACCCCTGGACATTTTAACAGGGTGGGTTATTTAGATGATAAGAATATTTTGCATCCGGTTTATTCTGGCTTTGGAAAAAATTATAGTACTGAAACAGTGATTACGTCTATCATTTCCCAGAGTAAGATGTTGCTTAGTCATGGTGGTGGAGGAGTAGCCTAATGGTTAGTGCAGCAGGCCTTCATCCTGGCAACCTGGGTTCGATTCCCACTGCAGCTCCTTGTGACCTCAGGCAAGTCACTTAACCCTCCTTTCCCCAGGTACAAAAACTTGCCCTCTAGGGACAGAAAAAGTACCTGCATGTAATGTGTTCATCTAGTATTGCTATAGAAATGATTAGTAGTAGCAGTATTCTAGTTCAATTTGACTTCTTGGCTGCGTTTGATCTGGTCGACCATGATATTCTGCTGTCCAGGTTGAGCGACATAGGGATAGGTGAGAAGGTTTTGAGTTGGTTCAGAGGGTTTTTAACAACTCGTTGTTATAAAGTGTAAAAAGCTGGCATTCTTTCTAGGGATTGGATCCCCGATTGTGGGGTCCCTGCTCCAACCCCTAGGTTTACAGTTAGAAAAGTTAAAACGGTAACGGAATTCAAACATGCGTGGGACAGGCATAAAGGAATCCTGTGCAGAAGGAATGGATCCACAGAAGCTTAGCTGAAATTGGGTGGCGGGGGGAAGAGGGGTTGGTGGTTGAGAGGCTAGGTTGGGGGAGGGGCAGACTTATACGGGGTCTGTGCCGGAGCCGGTGATGGGAGGCGGGACTGGTGGTTGGGAGGCGGGAAATACTGCTGGACAGACTTATACGGTCTGTGCCCTGAAAAAGACAGGTACAAATCAAGGTAAGGTATACACATATGAGTTTATCATGGGCAGACTAGATGGACCGTGCAGGTCTTTTTCTGCCGTCATCTACTATGTTACTATGTTAAATATTCCATTCTTTAATTATGCCAATGAAATCACTTTGTTGTTAACGGTAGATGGTGAAAAGAGTGGCACACTGAAAAAATTGGAAATTTGTGTACAGGTTATAGAGGATTGGATTTCCAATCATAGTTTGAACTGAACCCAGAAAAAAATCTAAATTTCTTTGGTTGGGTTTGTTTAACTCTACTCAGTTTCCCATGCAATTTTCTATTGGAACAAATGTATTTTCTTTTGATTTTTGTTCTAGTGCATTAGGAGTTGAGATAGTTTATTAACATTTTCTCAACATGTGAACCATGTGAACCATGCTCCCTCTGCCCTGTTCCGGGGCAGAGGGAGCACGGAACAAGCAGAGCAGACAGGCGCGCGGCACCCCCCCTTAGCGGCGTGCACCCGGGGCGGACCGTCCCCACCGCCCCCCCCTTGGTACGTCACTGCTTGTATCCCACATTTTCCAAGCTTGTGCGGGCTCAATGTGGCTAACAAAGTTACAAGAAATTACATAGTACAGCAGGAGAAAATAATTATATAAAAATTAACAAAGACAATAGCGTAAGCAGCTTAATAAAAGAATACGGATGGGAATACAAGAGCAACAAGAAGGAAACAGACATAAGGCCAAATGCGGGTAATTAAACAAAATGGAAAATAGGGGATTAAAGAGTATTGTGGTCTTTGGGATACGCCTTACTAAACAGATAAGTTTTTAGTAATTTCTTAAATTTTGGTGATCCGATGTCTCTTTCAGTAGTCTTGGCAAAGCATTCTAGGATTGCGGGCTGATGAACGAAAAGGAAGAAGCGTAGATTGACTTATATTTTAGATTCCTGCAGGAAGGATAGTGCAGAATAAGATAAGTACGAGAGGACACCAATGAATTTCTGGGAGGTAAATCAATCAAATCGCACATGTAGACCGGCGCTTCTCCGTAAATGATCTTATGTGTTAAAGCACAGATTTTGAATTCAATGCGGTCTTTAATGGGAAGCGAGATTTTCCAAAGATTAGTCTGGCCGCGGTGTTTTGGACCGTCTGGAGCTTCTTCAGAATATAGCCTGTACAGCCAGCTAATATTCCACTGCAGTAATCGATGTGGCTGAGGACCATTGAATGTATCAGGGTTCGAAAGATGTCTCTTGGCAGGAGTTGTTTGATACGTTTAAGCTTCCACAAAGATAAGAACATTTTTTACAATGAATTATATACTGGTATTTGCGGACAATAAGCTCGTAAAACATAACATAGCAGTAATACCTAGCAACTTCATTGTGTGCCCCCTAGTTATTTTATTTTTGGAGAGAGTAATCAAGCAATTCATGTCTACCTGTTCCATCTTGCATGCCATTGATTTACTGCATTGGGAATTACAATTTGTAAACATGTATGCTAAACAGTGAATGTTTCAATGCAGTTTTATCTAGATTGTGAGCAGTGACTGTCTTTTCATGTATGGTGTACAGCGCTGCGTATGCCATGTAGCGCTATAGAAGTGATAAGTAGTAGTAGTAGAAGTAATGTAGAAGCCTGCCCTTGCAGATGAGCAACGCGGCCGCGCAGGCTTCTGTTTCTGTGAGTCTGCAGGACGTCAGACTCACAGAAACAGAAGCCTGCACGGCCGCGTTGCTCATCTGCTAGGGCAGGCTTCTACATGGAATGTTGCTAGTGGAGGAGTAGCCTAGTGGTTAGTGCAGTGGAACATGGGATGTTGTCACTATTTGAGATTCTGGAATGTTGCTATTGTTACAAGAAATTATTTATTTTGGGGAAAGAGATCTAGAGCACTCGCTACTGTTTATAATTTAAGAGCAGGTGCTGTATTTATAAGTTTTAGGATATTAATTTCTCCACCAATCACCAAAGGTGATAATTGCAATAAATTAAATAAATTAAGTATATATATTAGATACCATATACTCAGAACACAAAGAGACCGTATTTTTAGCTTCAAAAAGGTTGATTTAATATACAATTGCACACGAGAGGTAGGTTTTAAGAGATCTTTACAGATAATCTGTGCTTAAGTAAGGCAAAGTAGAGTAGCAGGTCTAGATCAAAAGTTATAACTTACAAAGCAGTCTGTTGCAAAGCATTTTGTGGTCCATTGAAGAGCCATGAGGCAGGTGGACTGCAGATCAGGAGCAAGGCATCTGGATTGGTGCTGAAGATAGAATCTCCTGGAGGGAGAGTCTTGAAGAGAGAAGAGAGAGTCTGCTTCTTGGGGGAACAGCTTGCCCTTTTATACTCTTATTTTGCAGGGAAGCAGGCCATGTGCATCTGGTTGCTGGCTTCCTGGTTTTTTGCACATGACCCCTGAGTCCTGGTCTCATGTTTGCACACGACCCCTGAGTCTTGGTCTCATGTCTTATGACATCACGAGACTTGCTGTCTGGATTTTGCTGGCAAATGGTCTTTTGATGTACAGGGCTTCCTGCTTGATTCTCTGTGTTAGATAAGATTTGTCTGGGGCAGCCAGCAGGTGCCCTTTGTCTTTAAGTTGGATTTCACACCTTTCCCTGCCTGTCTCCTTGCCTCCTCTGGTTAGGTCCAATCTTTGTTGTGTTGATCAGAGGAATAGAGTCAATTTAAAACTTTAAAGCAGTCTTAAGTCTTTTGTTTAAGGAATGAGAAAAGGCAAGGTGAGGTCAGTAGTACCTTTGTCTTTTAAATGTCTTTTAAATATTCCCCAAAGGGAGAGGGAAGAGGGCTTTTGGAATGAAAGCCAGTTCTGCTGCAGTGTCAAATATATAAAAGCTGCACAAATATATTGGTGTATATATAATCCAGCAAAATATCATGCTACATATTTCAGTAATAAACTGATACCATTACACTATTACTCGAGATTCTAGATGGAATGTTGCTACTATTGGAGATTCTGTTGCTACTATTTGAGATTCTACATGGAATGTTGCTATTCCACTAGCAACATTCCATATTTAGATTGTGAGCTCTTTGAGCAGGGATCGTCATTTCATGTATGGTGTACAGCGCTGCGTATGCCTTGTAGCGCTATAGAAATGTTAAATAGTAGTAGTAGTAGTAGTTTTAATGTAGAACTTGTTACATCGGCCCCTCTGTAACGTTATAGTTTTAAAAATCGCAATTCTCTTTTGAACATTGTGAATGCATTTGCAATTATCTTGTCCAATATTTAAAGCTTCTGTTTCTGTTTGCGCTAGGTTCCTTCAGGTTCTTTTTCTGCTGTAATAACCAAAGTCCGCATTTATACTGGGTTTTCTGTTCAACTGCACTTTCTCATTAAATAAATCAAGAGTTAATGAATAATTGCCTTCTCTTTTCATCAGAATACCCCGACCATGAACTTGTATCTGTCAGCAAGCAACTCTACCCACACACTGTTGATTTTGGACATTTTCCCATAAGAGGAATCATTTACTTGGTGATACCTGTGTACTCCAATTCTTTCCATGATCCTCTTTTTTGACTGCTCAGCTCATCTAAGATACTAGATCTCTGAAAACCCATCTTTCTAGGTTATATAACTAGATGTACAGCCCCTGGTCCCCTGTGGCAGATTATTCAAGGTTCTGCAGCAAGAGTTTGCAAGTTCTGTTGCAACTTTGTGGTGTTAACTTGCATCAATGAATGTATTAACTACTGCTACTTTGTATTTTGCTTTATAAAAGTAAAACTCCTCTTTTAGTAAAAGTGCTTTTAAGCAGTTAATGGACACCTGCACTAACATTTAATGAAGCAGCTTAGAATGTGCTAATTCATGTCTGGGCATTCACTAATTAACGGGCATTCACTTAACATGTGGTGTGCCGTTAACTCTTAGGTCTCCTTTTACTAAGCGGCAGTAAGCCCAACACAGGTTTACCGCTTGCTATACAGGAAGTACCGCTGGGCTACCGCAGCAGCCCGGTGGTACTTCCCACCCCTAGTGTGCCGTCATTCCCAGCGCTATGAAAATTTAGGGCATCTTTTGCTGAAGGTGTGCAAGCATTTTTGGCTCATTAATATTTAGGGTGCGCTAAATGTTAGACGCCCATAGGAATATATGGATGTCTCTAACATTTAGCGCGTCCTAAATATTAGTGTTCGCTAAAAACGATAGCGCGCCTTAGTAAAAGACCGCCTTATTTATTTTTGTAGCACTGGAGTGTACCCGGCAGTAATCACTGCCCAGTTACTGCTGGGTTAACGCAGGAGGTCCCCCCCCCCCCCCACAAATGGCCTCACGGCCATTTCCTGTAGGAAAATGAGACTTCTCTTTTACCAACTGCGGTAAAAGGGGGCCTCGGCGCACATGTAAAACACACTGCCAGCGCCGGCCCCCTTTACCGCAGCTTGGTAAAAGGGGCCCTTAACGCGGTAGGTGTGTTAAGTGCACCCATGTTATCTGCAAAGCAGGCGAGGGGTGATTCTACAATGCTTCGCCTCTGTATGGGTGACCAGAGGGTACCTGATTGGCACATATTCCATAAGGAAAAGTAGATGCCCGCTTAGCTTAATGGGGAATATATGCAGGTGTGCACTTGCACATAGAAGTGAGCATGTATGGCGGGCATAAAACTAGTGCAAATGGTCACACTCAAGTTCCAGTGATACAGTGGAACCCCGTTATAAGATGCCCCACAACAACACAAATCCATTTATTATTATTTTTCCATATTTTTATTAAAGGTTTTTTCAAAACATATAACATAAAAGTAAACACAAAGTCAAACAGTATCAACAATCCACAGGAAATAAGCGCAAATAAAAGTTCAGAACAACATTATCATCGTTCCATGACAATACCTTTAAACAAATAGCATGGATGTATAAGGTCAATTAATGCTATGAGGTTCCTGACAGAATAAGTCTAAGCGAGCCCAAGTCTTTAAGACAGGCTTAACTCTACGCTGTTTATGGGCCAGAATTTATCCATTTATAATAGAGGAGTGTGGTAGCCGTGTTAGTCCACTCTTAAAGGTTATCAATAGAAATCAAACAAAATAAAACATGGAAAAGAAAATAAGATGATACCTTTCTTATTGGACATAATACATTTCTTGATTAGCTTTGGAAGGTTGCCCTTCTTCCTCAGATCGGGTTCTACATGGAACATTGCTACTCTTTGAGATTCTGCTGTGGAATCTTGTCACTCTTTAGCATTCCGGAATCTTGCTATTCTTTGGGGTTCTACATGTAGAGAGGTGTGGTAGCCGTGTTAGTCCACTCTTAAAGGTTATCAATAGAAATCAAACAAAATAAAACATGGAAAAGAAAATAAGATGATACCTTTTTCATTGGACATAACTTAATACATTTCTTGATTAGCTTTTGAATGTTGTCCTTCTTCGTCAGATTGGAAATAAGCAAATGTGGTGGCAGGTAGTATATATAAGAGAAACATTAAAGCATTACTTTGACAGTCTGACAGAGCGGGAGGGTGGGGGAATGCATGGGGACATCAAAGCATTTCATTGATATTCTAACAGGATGGGTGTTGGTAGGTGAGAAAATAACCGGTGCCAGTCAAGCCCCCAACCCTGTGGGCCAACACTTTACAAGACCAGAACACTGCACCAGTGAGTTCACAGTAAGAATACTGAAAGGTAATTTTAAAACAATTCAGGAACGTAAGACCTTTGAAATAAGAATGATTGAATATTTTGACACCCAACAAACAGGACTTAATAAGGATCTGGGTTTTCTAACTCATTATAAACCATAAAGCTGTATTTCTCTGTTTATTTCTCTGTTTATTACCCTCCTCTCACCTACCAACACCCATCCTGTTAGAATATCAATGAAATGCTTTGATGTCCCCATGCATACCCCCACCCTCCCACTCTGTCAGACTGTCAAAGCAATGCTTTGATGTTTCTCTCATATATACTATCTGCTACCACATTTGCTTATTTCCGATCTGAGGAAGAAGGGCAACCTTCGAAAGCTAATCAAGAAATGTATTAAGTTATGTCCAATAAAAAAGGTATCATCTTATTTTCTTTTCCATGTTTAATTTTGTTTGATTTCTATAGATTCTACATGGAATGTCACTATTCCACTAGCAACATTCCATGTAGAAGTCGGCCCTTGTAGATCACCAATGTGGCCGCGCAGGCTTCTGCTTCTGTGAGTCTGACGTCCTGCACGTACGTGCAGGACGTCAGACAAACAGAAGCCTGCGCAGCCTTCTACATGGAATGTTGGACACTAGCAACATTCCATGTAGAATCTCCAATAGTATCTATTTTACTGTCATAGTAATGCTTGAATGTTTTCACTTATATACACTGTCAGCTTATTTCCGATCTGACGAAGAAGGGCAACCTTCGAAAGCTAATCAAGAAATGTATTAAGTTATGTCCAATAAAAAAGGTATCATCTTATTTTCTTTTCCATGTTTTATTTTGTTTGATTTCCATTTATAATGCAATCATGTCTTGGCTCCTTTTTTTTTTTTTTTTTTTTACTTGCATTTTCTCTGTCAGTGATGCTCTGTCTTATTAATTGGTGCTGGAAATAGATGAGGAGCTGTTAAAGAAGGAAGATGAAAAGATTTCAAAGAGGAGGATCAGAGGAATAGGAGACGGAGGAGCTGAAGGGGATGGGGAAGATACGTAAAAGAAGAAGGCGGGGGGGGGGGCGGTGTTATAAAATCCAGGATCGGGCAAAGGAAGATGGAGCCTCTTTTTCAAATCCATCCTACTAACGCCAATCCTTTCACTTAATACACACATCCCAACCTCCACAGCCTCCACCCACTCCCCTAGCACCCTCATCAATTCCTTCTTACTTCCCTGCCTCCTCATGATCTCCTCATACTTCCCCAAATCCTCTCAATTCAATTCTATTCTACTGGAGTCTTATGTACCGTCTATTTTCCAAAAAGGATTCACGGCAGTTTACACATCAAAAAAACTCTACAATAGAGAGAAGTAGCAATGTAATTTAAAGTAGAAGACTAACGGACAAAAACCAGCAAATTCCAATTTACTGATCAAATGGGTAAGTCTTCAAAAACTTTCCTAAAAGTCAAGTAAGAGGGTATATTTCTCCTTCTGATCTCCTCATGCTCCCCCCAAATCCTCTCAATCACACATATCCACCTCATCTCCAATCCTCTCATTCACGCACACGTACAAATATAACTCCCTTGTTTCTTCAGCTTCATTGGCTACCGGTGCAATATACAACACAGTTTAATGTTCTCCTTTGTTGGCAATCTATTTCGCACATCCCTGTTCGAATTCTCTGTTTACTTGATGACTTCTCTTTGGTTCTTCCAGCTTCTTCTCATGCCAGATTGGAATTTACTAGGCAGATTGCCTTCTTCCTTGTGGTCCTGCAGTCTTTGGTCCGAGCTGTCATACAGGGCATTTTGGGCCCAGTTGAAGAGACATTTGTTCGCCCTGGCCTTTCCTGTGTTGGTAGTTGGTGTGTAAGCTGCGGTGGAGGTGGCTAGGGGGTCACATTGGGCATGCTATGCATGGTTATTTTTACTACTATTGAGATTTTATGAGTTTTTATTAAGTTTATTATGTATTTTTTAAAAAATGTTTATTGTTTTATTTCTCATTGAACTCTTTTCTGTTTCCTGTATTTTATTTTACTTATTTAGTTAAACAATTTATATCCTGCAATATCTCAAACTTCTAAGCAGCGTACAACAAAACATACATAATGGAAGCCCTTTCTATGAAGAGTTTTTTGATTGTAAACTGTTTTGGTGTATTTTGGAAAGGGGGAAAAAAACCCCATAAACCACATTCCATATCCCGAATATAACTTACTCAAGGCTATATATACCTAACACATATCTCATTCGCATTTCCTCCAATCTCCTCACTAACACCCCTCCAATTCCCTCACTCATATATAATCTCCACATCTTCTGCAGTTCCTTTAATCATACCCCCTCCCCAGCCCTGATCCCCCCTATTCACATTCAGACTCCAAATAAAATACTTCCTGGCTGGTGATTTGCCTCCCATATTGCCTGTCTATTCCTGCTGCAGCTCCTTTCCTCCCCTTTCAATCTTCAGTCAGTTCTGTGGCCAGTGCACCTCTCCCCCTCCCCACCAACCGCCGTTCACAGTGTGGTAACTTAAAATAGCAGCATCTTCTCTGTCCCTTGCAGCTGAAATTTCAAAGCACATGATTTCAAGCCCAGGTTGCAGGGGAAGTGGCCCAAAGTGCCTTTGCTGCTATATTTAAATCCTGTCTGCTTCCCTCGTTCCCTGCTCCCTCTGCCCCGGAGCGGGAAGTAACCTGTTCCGGGGCGGGGGGAGCGCGGGGCGGGTGGAGCGGACGGGCGCGCGGCACCCGGGGTGGACCACCCCCCCTTGGTACGCCACTGTATCCGTCTAAATATCTGGCATTTCACAGTCAAATGGCTAGTGGCCAATGACTAACAAATGACAACTTTGTGAAATTTGGTTTTGTGGGCCATGTGGATCAAGTTAGCTTGAAAGTGTACCCTGAAATAAAAAGCTTGAGAAGCAAAGCTCAAGACCTCTGCCTGTGACTAGATATTCTTCTCAGTTTTATTAGAAACAATTCCTAAAGCTGCAACTGAGTTATCCAAAGAGACTAGAAGTGTCCAGATGTAATTGAGGGCAATAGGAGAGTGATATCCACAGAGAGTTCTACCACTGTACAAGTACCAATTGAGTTGCCACCATGGATCAAGGTTCAAAAAGGCAGTAAATAAATCCTAATAAATAAAGGTTCTGCTTTTCCCTAATAGCTGCATTCCCCTGACACAGCTCCCCAGGGCTGTCCAACCTGCTGCTCTACAGACTCTTTGTTGAAACTTCCTGTTTTGCTATGATCAGCAGTCCTGTCCAACAGTTTGCTGACATGCTTCCGCATTCAGTTTAAACTTCTCGTACTGACCTTTAAATGCATCCACTCTGCAGCTCCCCATTACCTCTCCGCTCTCATCTCTTCCTACATTCCTCCCTGTGAACTCCGCTCGCTTGACAAATCTCTCTTGTCGTCCTCCTCCTCCTCCACTGCTAACTCCAGGCTTCGCTCCTTTTCTTTCGCAGCACCTTATGCTTGGAATAGACTTCCTGGACCTATACGTCTAGCTCCATCTCTACCTGTTTTCAAATCCATGCTGAAAACCCACCTTTTCACTGCTGCTTTTAGCTCCTAGCCACAATTGCCCTCCCCTTGTCCCTTCCTCCCTTCTCACCCATTACTTCCCTCACCCGTAACTGTCTTGTTTGTCTGTATTACTTAGATTGTAAGCTCTTTTGAGCAGGGACTGTCTCTTTGTGTCAGGTGTTCAGCGCTGCGTGTGTCTGGTAGCGCTATACAAATGCTAATAATAATGCACTCGCCTGGTCAACCGGCTTTTCAATTGGTTGGCTCATGCGTCAGAAGCAGCGAGATGATCTCTCACCCAGACTTGGAGTGCACTCCGCTCCATGGATAAATCCTTCTTATCTGTTCCCTTCTCCACTACTGCCGTCTCCAGACTTTGCGCCTTCTGTCTCGCTGCACCCTACGCCTGGAATAAACTTCCTGAGCCCCTACGTCTTGCCCCATCCTTGGCCACCTTTAAATCTAGACTGAAAGCCCACCTCTTTAACATTGCTTTTGACTCGTAACCACTCGCCTCCACCTACCCTCCTCTCTTCCTTCCCGTTCACATTAATTGATTTGATTTGCTTACTTTATTTATTTTTTTGTCTATTAGATTGTAAGCTCTTTGAGCAGGGACTGTCTTTCTTCTATGTTTGTGCAGCGCTGCGTATGCCTTGTAGCGCTATAGAAATGCTAAATAGTAGTAGTAGTAGTAGTAATTAACAGATCCAGATCGGCAGCCAGTGCAGATAAAGATGCTTAACTCAGCCTTCTGTGGAAGAATAGCCTAATGATGAGAGCGGTAGACTATGAACTTGGGAAGCCAGGGTTCAAATCCCCCTGTGATTCCTTGTGATCATGGGCAAATCACTTAAATCTCCATTGCCTCATAGTAACATAGTAAATGACGGCAGAAAAAGACCTGCATGGTCCATCCAGTCTGCCCAACAAGATAAACTCATATGTGCTACTTTTTGTGTATACCTTACCTTGATTTGTACCTGTCCTTTTCAGCCCCGCCTCCCACCACCGGCTCTGGCACTGACCGTATAAGTCTGCCCAGCACTGTCCCTGCCTCCTGCCACTGGCTCTGCCACCCAATCTCGGCTAAGCTCCTTAGGATCCATTCCTTCTGAACAGGATTCCTTTATGTTTATCCCACGCGTGTTTGAATTCTGTTACCGTTTTCATTTCCACCACCTCCCGCGGGAGGGCATTCCAAGCATCCACTACTCTCTCCGTGAAAAAAATACTTCCTGACATTTTTCTTGAGTCTGCCCCCCTTCAATCTCATTTCAGGCACAGATTTATAGATTCTGAGCCCTCTGGGAATCAGAAAATATCAATTGTACCTGACGGTAATGCCTTTGACGACAACTAAAAAAAAAAGGTGTGAGAAAAACCCATTCCATTCCCCTAAGTGTGGGGTGAAGGTGAATTTTGGGCCCTTCCTGTAATTGTGGGAGGCTCTAGCCAGGGCTTTTTTTTGAGGGGGTACTGAGCACCGGCACCTTTTCCATTGTCTGCTAAAATTGACCCATGGACGGACCCCAAGTTTTAATGAAAGAGCTCAGGCTTTACACATCGATTTAATCTTGTCATAGATTTTGGGACTAGTTGCAGGGGACCTGGCTATTATGGGGTGGGTCCCTCGGTTATCACCCCACTCCTGAAGGCTGGCCTAGCATTTGAGTACCGGCACCTTTTTTGCTAGGAAATATGCACTGGCTCTAGCAGGCATGCATTTGAAATGAGTTGAACGTTTTTTTCTGTCCTGCAGTCTTTTCCTTCCCTACGGTCAACATGGGCATTTCCCCCCACTGCTTAAATTGAGTAAGACCTAGAAGGAACCAAGGTCCCTAGCTCATTTCTTAGGGGTGTTTTACTTGGAGGAGTAGCCTAGTGGTTAGAACAGCAGGCTGATATACCAGAAATCCAGGCTTCAATTTTCTTGTGATTTTTGGCAAGTCTGTTTGTATCCCACATTTTCCCACCTTTTTGCGGGTTCAGTGTGGCTTACAATATGAGTTAAATATTGGAAATACAATTTGTTACAGATTGGTTATGGATTACATTTTGCATAATTACGCGAAACAATTGGAGTGTCGGGAGTGTAACAGTGGAGCACAAACATTGAAACATTGGGAGGAAACAATGGGAGCTTAGAGGGCGATAAGAAGGCATATAGACATATGATATATATCTTTCTGTGATTGAAGGTATGAATGATGTGATATTACGGGAATGAGAGTTCCGAGGTGAATGTGTGATGCATTCATGAATAGTAGGTGTGGACTTTATGTTTTCCATTGTCTGAGGTAGACAAGTAGGTTGTAAGTACTCAGGGGACAAGATGATCTGTACTATATACAGATATAATTCATCTTTATCTACCAGTTCAAAGAGATGAGTTAAATGCAAATAAATGAACTTTTACTCTGGAAGGCATCTTTTTATCATCCCGCTAACACAATGGTACATTTTCCCATTTACATCACACTGTAAATGGGAAAATGATGGTACGGGGAGGGGGGGGGGGGGGAAGTTCTGAGATACCTGCTTATAGCAGTGATTTTCACTCCCAGTCCTCGGGAGGGAGGGGGGGGGGGGTGGTGGTGAGAGGGCAGGTTTTCAGGATATCTCAAATTCAGAGGTTTTTAACCTAGTCCTCAGAACATACCCAGACGGTCAGGGGTTTCAGGGTGCTCCAATGGGGCATATCCTGAAAACCTCTGCCCTAATTAATATGCATGAGAAAGATTTGCATACAAGGGCAATATTATGCATGCAAATCATTAATTAGGAATAACCTGAAAACCTGACCCATTGGTGACCCTCAAGGACTGGGAGTGAAGTAGAGAGCTGCACAGGAATGGAGTTAGTGGGAATCCCAAGGTTCCTGGAGATGGAAGCAGGTCCTGCAGGGGATCCTGTGGGGATGGGTGCAGGTCCTGCAGGGTTCCCACAGTAGCATAGGGCCAGGGCCGTGCCAACTCGGTAAGGGAGGTAAGCATGGCAGGAGGGCGCCATCCTCTGGGGGGCACCCCGCTGCACCATGCTTACCTCGCCCTCTTCTCCCCAGATCCTTTTCCTTTTTTTTTTTTTTTGTTTAAATTTACCTCTGTCCAGCAGCAGCGTAGCGTTAGTGAGGAGGCGGCGCTCCCCCGCCCCGATGTGTCAGTCTTCCCTTCGCTCAGCTCCGCCTTCTTCTGACATCAGAAATGACATCAGAAGAAGGCGGGACACTGAGTGACGGGAAGACTGACACGTCGGGGCGGGGGAGCACCGCCTCCTTCTCACTAACGCTACGCTGCCGCCGGACAGAGGTAAATTTAAACAAAAAAAAAAAAGGAAAAGGATCTGGGGAGAAGAGGGCGGGTAGTGTAGCGATCGTTTTCGGGGGGGGGGGGGGGGGGGAGACCCTAGGCACAGCCCTGTGTAGGGCCAGGCCAGCCTACCTATCTTTTTCTTGTGCCACGGCAATTATAATAGCACTTAAAAGAAATTAATAGATATGGTTGATAGAATTGAAATCCCTATAAGCACTGAGAGGGGAAGTTATCAACTTGTGATAAAATAACTCAACAGTTGCCCAAGTTAGCTTATTTTAGCACAGGGGGTGGAGGAGATTCCAGCGGGGAAGGGCGAAATTTCTGTCCCTGTGCAACCCTGTAGAGTGAAGACAAACACTGAACTAGAAGTCTGAAGAACTTCAGAAATGTAAACTTGAAACCTGCTCTTTCCATAGACCTTGGCTTCTTAAATGGATTTAAATTATAATAAGAATAACATGGTTCCTCTCTCCCCCCCCACCTTAAAAGGCTTTTTTTTGCACAGAAAATCGGCTACAAGATGATATGACTGTAAACCTTCTGTTTATGTATTACATTGGAAAGTTCTTTAGAAAGCGTGGAGGGGCATAATCAAATGTAGCCGGCCAAATAGATGGCCGGCCATCTTCAGGGATACCGAATTTTTGAAATACGGTTGGAGCCGGCTAAATCGATCGCCGGGGTTAGAGGAGATGGCCGGCTTAGTTTTTCAGCCATAATGGAAACCGGGCCCAGCCATCTCAAACCCGGCGAAATGGAAGGCATCTGGTCGTGGGAGGAGCCAGCATTTGTAGTGCACTGGCCCCCCTCACATGCCAGGACACCAACCAGGCATCCTAGGGGGCACTTCTAAAAATTAAAAAAAAAAAATAGCTCCCAGGTGCATAGCTCCCTTGCCTTGGGTACTGAGCCCCCCAAATCCCCCCCAAAACCCACTCCCCACAACTCTACACCATTACCATAGCCCTAAGGGGTGAAGGGGGCACCTACATGTGAGTACAGTGGGTTTTGGGGTTTTTGGAGGGCTCAACATTAACCACTACAAGTGGAAAAGGTGGGGGGGGGGGGTGGGCCTGGGTCCATCTGCCTGAAGTGCACTGCACCCACTAAATACTGCTCCAGGGACCTGCATACTGCTGTCAGGGAGCTGGGTATGACATTTCAGGCTGGCATAGAGGCTGGCAAAAAATTAAAAAAAAATTTTTTTTGGGGTGGGAGGGGGTTGGTGACCACTGAGGGAGTAAGGGGAGGTCATCCACGTTTCCGTCTGGTGGTCATCTGGTCAATTGGGGCACTTTTTTGTGACTTGGACCTAAAAATAAATGGACCAAGTGCAGCCGGCGAAATGCTCGTCTGAGCCGGCCATCTTTTTTCCATTATGGGGTGAAGCCGGCTATCTTGTAACCACGCCCCCGTCCCACCCCGCCTTCTGTACCCTCCCTTGAAGGTTGGCCGGCTCCGTGACGAAAAGCAGTTGGGGCTGGCCAAAATCAGCTTTCGATTATACCGATTTGGCCAGGATCAGGAGATCGCAGGCCATCTCCCGATTTGTGTCGGAAGATGGCCGGCAATCTCTTTCGAAAATAAGCTAGTTAGGGTCACATAATTCCAAATTAAGGTATCTATTGTGATGCCTCCTGAGACCAATATCTGCTTCTATCAGATGTGTCCTTTTGATAATGCAGAAATGATAGTCATTTTAGTTTTTATGTGTATATAAAATTTGAACTCCTACGTCAGGATTTTCCTGGCCACAAACTTGCATAAAGTGAATTTAATCATTCACTTTCTATTTGCCTTGAGTAGAAAAGTTAAGTTTATTTTAACCTAGGAACTGTGGCAGATGTGACACTCACCCTGGTTTCACAAAAATTTCAGAGTCCTTCCTGCCTTTTTTGCCGCTCATAAAAATAATATACTTCCTAATGATGATGCTGATAGTAACGCTGCTGAGCGTGCTGCTGGGAAGCTCTTGGGCTCAGGCACCAGCCCTGTATTCAGCTCCCTGCGATGCACAGAGCATAGATAAGGCAGCTCGTCTTGCTATCACTGCCGTTAATGAAGACCGAAGGGAAGGCTACAAGCTCAGCCTAAACCGAATCAATAAAGCAGTGGTCCATGATCAGGTTGGTTTTACTGTTTATTCCCGGGCGTTGCGAGCATCACAGGCGTGAGAAGCAACGATATTAGAATAAGAGGTTTCTTATACAACTGCTACTATTACTACTACTACTACTTAACATTTCTAAAGTGCTACTAGAGTTACGCAGCGCTGTACAGTTTAACATAGAGGGACGGTCCCTGCTCAAAGAGCTTACAATCTAAGAGCTGAGAGGTCCTTTGGTAATATGGGAATATTTAGAGCTCTGTTGGTTCTTTGAGGATACAGGAACAAATGTAGCAAAGAAGCTCCGAGCTTTACTTGTCTACCTTTGAATGAAACTTTTTTTGCCCAGGCTTGAAAAAAATTCAAATTACACTAACTGGGACAATTGTAGTAGGCTGGGGAAAAGCATATCTGGTCCTCAAGAGCTGCAAATGGGGTCTGATTTCCAGAATATCCAAAATGTACAACAGTCCTTAAACTAAACGTATGGAAGTAAATCTGAAGGGTTTCCTGGAAATCAGGTCTGCCAGGGGTTCTCGGGCCTGGAGCTGTTTATATACCGGGATTGTGTTTTCCCAAGGAATGCAAAAGTAGAAGAACCCTCTTCATGTAGCCAGTCATCAATCCTAATTAGTCAAATGATGATGACACATGAGAAGACAAATCAGAGTATAGAGCAGTTTCGGTTATTGTTGTACTGGAAAAGATGGAAAATGAGAAGGTGTGCATGTGTGTGTGTGGTGGGGTGGGGGAAGGGGGGTTCTTGGCGAACGGTACATTAGTACTTGGAAAAGATGTTCTTGTATTTTGGAAGCCTGGCAGTCTTCAGCTCCTCAATTGGGTAGTGTGTAAATGTAGCTAGCTTCAGATGAGGCTATGGTGCCTTCAATTGCCACTACCTGCGTCCCCCCCCCTCCCCCATTATTAGCTGTTTTCCTACTGATTAACCAAGCTCTACATGCGCATCCTGATTCTGGCCACTAGTTGGCACTATTGTACAATGATGGGAATGGCTCCTCATGATCCCTGATTCACAGCTCTGCAATATCCCCACTACTGGCCCACTTGAGCAATGGCAGCTGGGCCTGGGAACCAAGCTCATATCTACCACAGGGCAGCACGTGGCACAGCTAACTTGGAAAAGATATTCTGAAAAGAAATGTTTCTCTGGCGGAAGTTTTGTTGCTGAAGTCTGATGCATTTATAGGTTCTGTTCAAAGCATACAGGAAGTGCCTGTTTCTTGCTTTTAAAATCTGCACATGGTGCCATCAGCAAGATCCAAGGGGCAGGCCAAGGAAAAATACAGCGGTGGGAGAGAAGGGGGGAATTCCTGCCACTGGGAAGGGCAGAGCCAGTGAGGCAGGCTTTTGCTGGCATTAGGCCCAGCTCTTGCTTCACTGACTGTCCTCTTAAGCCGGCCTTGATAAAGCCCTACCTGATGCAGCCCTTTTTTTAAAAATATGTTCTTTTCTGGAAAAAATAAAAGGCTTCCCTACTGTGCAGGACACCAACTATATATGTGCTTCTGTAGCACTGCTAATCCACATTTGAGAAAAGTCACCAACCCTAGTCTAAAATACTAGAGTTTTTATGCAATGCATCAACCTGAGCATCTAGTTTCTGACCTAGATGACCAGGGGGCTCATTTTCAAAGCACTTAGACTGACAAAGTTCCACAGAGGGGCATAATCGAACGGGGGCACCCATCTATAAGGGCACCCATCTCTAGGGATGGCCCCGTAAAGAAGCGTACCCAACCGTATTATCCAAACAAGATGGGCGGCCATCTTTCGTTTTGATAATACGGTCGGGGACGGCCAAATCTCAACATTTGGGCCGCCATTAAAGATCGCCGCCCTTAGAGATGGCCGACATTGGTTTTTGCCAATAATGGAGAGTGGCCACCTCAAAACCGGTCAAATCCAAGCCATTTGGTCATGGGAGGAGCCAGCATTTGTAGTGCACTGGTCCCCCTCACGTGCCAGGACACCAACTGGGCACCCTAGGGGGCACTGCAGTGGACTTCATTAATTGCTCCCAGGTATATAGCTCCCTTCCCTTGGGTGCTAAGCCCCCCAAATCCCCCTCCCCAAAACCCACTCCCCACAACTCTACACCACTACCATAGCCCTTATGGGTGAAGGGGGGCACCTACATGTGGGTACAGTGGGTTTTGGGTGGGTTTTGGAGGGCTCCCATTTACCACCACAAGTGTAACAGGTAGGGGGGGATTGGCCTGGGCCCGCCTGCCTGAAGTGCACTGCACCCACTAAAACTGCTCCAGGGACCTGCATAGCGCTGTGATGGAGCTGGGTATGACATTTGAGGCTGGCATAGAGGCTGGCAAAAAAATGTTTTATAATTTTTTTTTTTTTGGGTGGGAGTGGGTTGGTGACCACTGGAGGAGTAAGGGAAGGTGATCCCCGATTCCCTCCGGTGGTCATCTGGTCAGTTCAGGCACCTTTTCAAGGCTTGGTCGTGAACAAAAAGGGACCAAGTAAAGTTGGCCAAATGCTCGTCAGGGCCGCCCTTCTTGTTTCCATTATCGGCTGAGGATGGCCATCTCTTAACCACGCCCCCGGTACACTACCAACATGCCCCCTTGAACTTTGGCCGTCCCCGTGATGGAAAGCAGTTGAAGCCGGCCAAAATCGGCTTTCGATTATACCAATTTGGCTGCCCATCTCCCGATTTGTGTCGGAAGATGGCCGCCCTTCTCCTTCGAAAATAAGCTGGATAGTAACCTATGGAACTTTGTAAGTCTAAATTCTTTGAAAATACACCTCCAGATGTGCACATGCTGCTGACATGGTAAATGTGCTCTATCTTTCTTGAAACGTGCAAGTGTCGCTGTGTAATTTGTAGCCATCTCATGATAACCTGACATTCAATATACAGTATATACATGTGTATCTTTACAAGTAGGAATACCATTGAAAATGTATCCAATAACCCAGCTTCTTACCACAGTGTATCTGCCTTAATCAGTGTCTGTATTACACAGGCAGCTGCAGGGATTTATAGTTTTAGAAAGAACAATTTTCAAAATGATTATGTGAGTGAAAAACATTTTATCCATTAACTGTCTGAAAATTGCCCATCCTTCATGTAGATAAAATTATGCACATTGTACAACATGTATTTGTAGCCATATTGGCAGGAGGCTTTCCCAGGGGGCGTGTTTAGGTCTGGGGAAGAAATGTACACGTGTAGCTGTCATTTTTCAAGTTTTTGCACATATTTTGCCTGCAAAATGTGTTCTCGGACAAGGGAGATTCACATGTACTTCATACAGTCTTTTGCCTGGAAATTTGGTACAAAGCTTGCAGGTAAAAGGTACTTATGAAATTAGCCCTGAAAAGAATATAAGAAAAACCATACTGAGTCTCCAAAAGTGATCAGTCCTGGTTACAAGTGCCCAGCAGATGCCAAAAAGTAGATCTATTTCTCATAGCTCATATCCAGGGATGAGCAGTGTGGCTTTCCTGAGTCTATCTGGCCAATAATTGTGTATGGACCAGGGGCATAGCCAGACTTCGGCGGGAGGGGGGTCTAGAGCCTGAGGTGAGGGGGCACATTTTAGCCCCCCCCGCCATTGCCGACCCTGCCGCCGCCACTACCAACTTTGCCCCCCCCTTGCCAACGACACTCTCAACCCCCCCTCCTGCCACCAACCCGCCGTCGCCTACCTTTGCTGGCGGGGGACCCCAAGCCCCGCCAGCCGAGGTCCTCTTCTTCTCGCAAAAGGCTTCCTTCTGTTTCTGACGTCCTGCACGTTGTAAGTGCAGGACGTCAGACTCACAGAACGAAGCCTTGCAGATCAGCTGAAACAGAAGGAATCCTTTTGCAGGAAGAAGAGGACCTCGGCTGGCGGGGGTTGGGGTCCCCTGCCAGCAAAGGCAGGCGACGGCAGGAGGGGGGTCAAGAGGGTCATCGGCAGGGGGGTCCAGGGCCAAATCTACGGGGGCCCAAGCCCCTCTGGCCCCACGTAGCTACGCCACTGATGTGCACATGACGTAATTAGGGCTTCTTTTACAAAGCCATGCTAGCGATTCTCAGTGCGGCAAATGAGAGGAAGCCCATAGGAATTGAATGGGCTTCCTCTCATTTGCCACACCGAGAATCGGTAGTGCGGCTTTGTAAAAGAAGCCCTAATTACATCATATGCGCATTAGTGGCGTAACTACGTGGGGCCTGGGCCCCCGTAGATTTGGCCCTGGACCCCCCTGCCAATGACCCTCTTGACCCCCCCTCCCGCCGTTGCTTGCCGTTACTGGCAAGGGACCCCAACCCCCGCCAGCCAAGGTTAACAAGCCAATTACAGTCAATAAATAGATGATAACAATCAATTACTGACATTAATTGGCACTAATTTGGATTTGTGCACGCATCTGCCAGTATGCAATTCTATAACCCTGGAATAATAAATCCCCCAAACCTCAAGGAGACAAACAATATACATGTACAGTATAAACCCACCCTATGAAATAAAGTGGGGAGAAATACAGGTTAGCCACCCCTATGTGTAAGTAAGGAAGGATTTTCAGTAAGGGCCCACCAAGGTCCAGGAGCAATTGATACGAAACACCACATAAATGCTCGTTTTTCTTCACGTATCCTTCCTTATAATGTCCAAACAAATTATACTGTGCAAATTTTAGTCGCATATACTACCTCACTTTAGTCTAGCAACAAATAGTAGATGATGACAGCAGAGAAAGACCTGCATGGTCCATCCAGTCTGCCCAACAAGATAAACTCATATGTGCTACTTTTTGTGTATACCTGACCTTGATTAGTATCTGCCATTTTCATGGCACAGACCGCAGAAGTCTGCCCAGCACTAGCCCCACCCCTTACCACCGGCTCTGCCACCCAATCTCCGCTAAGCTTCTGAGGATCCATTCCTTCTCAACAGGATTCCTTTATGTTTATCCCACACATTTTTGAATTTTTCAAAGATGCCTGTAAATGATAAAACATTCAAAATCCATCAAAAGGGCTGGTTATGTGATGTGAAAACAGCATTTATATATAGCCCTTTTATTCGGTGCTGTTTCATATCAATTGCTCCTGGACCTTGGTGGGTCTTCACTGAAAATCGTTCCTCGCACATTATTTATAAGGGTGGCTGACCTGTATTTGCCCCCACTTTATTTCATAGGTTGGATTCTATAACCCTGGGGCACCTAAATCCCATAGCGTGCAACCCAAAAAAAGGATGTGGCCACCGGAGAGGCGGGTGATCAGGGGCATTCTAAAAATTTGGGGACAGAGTTACAGAATAGCGCCATTCACACATCCAAGTGCCCATGAGTTGGGGCGCCAACATGTACACCAGGTTTCAGCTGGCATAAATGCTAGCACCCAAAGTTTTGGGGCAGGGATTGGTGCTATATAATATTCAATAAAAATCCTTTATAGAATAGAGTTTGGTGCTGATTTTCCAGCATCATTTGCTCAATGGGTAATTACTCTGGGAATGATAATCGTAGACTTTGGCTTGGATTATTAGTACAAACCCTACGGATATTGGTTCGTGCATGGCTGCCCCAACATGGGCAGTTTTGCTCATCATGCCCTATAGACATAGATTTTTAATGTGTTGCAAGTTGACGGTTGATTGAATTCTAGAAACACCTGTACGTATTGTTTGTTTTCATTCTCTTGTGCAAATACTTGAGTTCGGAATAAGGCCACAGTTTAACTTGGCTTGGATTCCAGAGCTTTTTAGGCCAAGCGCTAAGGATCACTGTCCTTTCAGGGCCCTGCAGGCACAGTAACCTACATGGATCTGGACGTGCTAGAGACGAAATGTTATGCCAGAAGTGTTATGCCGTGGGAAGACTGTGAAATCAGACCTTTTGTTGAAACGGTAAGATGTGCTATGGTCACACTGCTCAGGGACTTCCTTCAGCCACTGATTTAGTGCCTTAGGTAGAGAATTCAATGTCCTGTGAGGAAACGGTGGAAAGCACAGTGCACCTGACACCCTCAACTTTTGATCTGGTGGAAGACAATAACAGTTCAGCCACCCTATCCCGTCTGACAGCTTAATCACAGCCCATTTTAAAGTCCTGCCCAGTGCTCTAATCTTATTCATACACCGCTGTTAATTTTTATGCCTTGAATGGTGCATAAAATATCAGGCTGAGAAGGACACAGATGATGCCAGCTCCAATAACCTGCTTCAGCTCATGTGAATTAGATATTGAATAGACTTGTCCCTGAACTGCACTCCTGTAAACAGTGCAGTGACCCTGACAGGTGCCTCATTCTCTGCCATGATATCAATACTTAGAAGTCTGTATAAACCCACAAAAATGATAGCCTGCCATGGCAGTGGTCCTTTCTGAGACCAAATTCAAGGCCAGCCAAAATTGCATTAAAGGGCATTTCTATCAATGGCTCGGTCACCTCATCTTGACCCACGTAGAACTGAGGATAGTCTTTATTTTGACCTCCATGTGATATATACGTGGGAAATTCGGAAGTACTTTCATCAGGTCAAGCTGAGTGATTGTGCAAGGATTATTGCTGTCCAAGTTGGACCACTGCAATGTTGACTGTTTGGGTTGCTCTAAACAATTATTAAGAAAGTTACAGACCACACAGAAAATAAGATGATACCTTTTTTATTGGACATAATACATTTCTTGATTAGCTTTCGAAGGTTGCCCTTCTTCGTCAGATCGGAAAATCCGATCTGATGAAGAAGGGCAACCTTCGAAAGCTAATCAAGAAATGTATTAAGTTATGTCCAATAAAAAAGGTATCATCTTATTTTCTTTTCCATGTTTTATTTTGTTTGATTTCTATTGATAACCTTTAAGAGTGGACTAACACGGCTACCACACCTCTCTACTTAAGACCACACAGAATACTGCTGTTTGGTCGATTTGTTCATTACACAGATTTGAAAGGGTAAATTCATTTCCACTGGTTACCTGTGGAAGCTAGAATTTATTTTAAAATTATACTGCTTGATATTTTAAAGAATCCAAGGTATTGCTCCACCCTACATGTTTAATTTAATAACGTTTTTATTCTCAAGATATGGGACTTGGAATAAATTAAAATTGGCATTCCCAACATGTAAGGGTGTGAAATGCAAGATAAAACAAACAGGAGGTAAAAAACCTTCACAAAAACGTGAGATATGGAAAAAAAGTGAGGAAATTGTATGAGGATACCAAATATGTTTATTCACATAAAAATGACGAAATTTTCATAAAAAATGACCCGACACGGCCGTGTTTCGGCCTAAAAGGCCTGCCTCAGGGGTCTTTAAAACCTGATTAAAACAATGAGACAAATAGAACAATTTGTTACAAATATATCCTGGACGCTTTGGATAATACATCTAGTAACAAACAGTAGCATAATGTACATAATTAATAAACAAACAAGGAAAAATTAGCGACAACGAAATCTGAAAACATGGATGTTGAATTATATGTGAGAAATGTTTAAGAAACATTTTTTTTGAATATTTTATCAAATGTAAATTATTGTAACGCATGGATTATGAATTAAGTAAATTTTAATTCATGTATTACTTAATTCATAATCCATGCGTTCAGATTTCATTGTCGCTAATTTTTCCTTGTTTGTTTATTAATTATGTACATTATGCTACTGTTTGTTACTAGATGTATTATCCAAAGCGTCCAGGATATATTTGTAACAAATTGTTCTATTTGTCTCATTGTTTTAATCAGGTTTTAAAGACCCCTGAGGCAGGCCTTTTAGGCCGAAACACGGCCGTGTCGGGTCATTTTTTATGAAAATTTCGTCATTTTTATGTGAATAAACATATTTGGTATCCTCATACAATTTCCTCACTTTTTTTCCATATATCAGGGTGTGAAATGCTTTTTCTATGCAATTTTATTATCAAGCAGCAAAACTATGCAATGCTTTAGCATCAAAAGTTGTCAACTCGAGTAGTGTTAATGTTTCCGATCAAGACCACTTTATTTAAGAAATAGGTTCTTTTTAGAACAATTGAATAGTTTTATTGTATTTGATGGATTAAGTTAGTTTTAATAGACTTTGGATATTCTGCATTTTGGGGGGAAGATTATACAATCATATAATGTAGATTGATTACAAATGTATTATTGTGTACAGTGTATTTTGTATTTCCTGGAAGACTGTTTCTGGCATCAGTGACGTAGCCACAGGTGGGCCGGGCCCACCCACTTAGGGCTCAGCCCCCCCCCCCCAACAGTAGCACACGTTTAGTGGTAGCTGGTGGGGATCCCAAGCTCCACCAGCTGAAGACTTTCCCCCGATGGTAACGAAAATGGTGTGCTCCATGATACTGCAGACTGCCAAGGTGGAAAGCATTTTCCTGCCAGCTGGGATATTTTTTTGGTGGTGGTGTTGGGGGGATGGGGGGAGGGAGAACACTTCGTGCCCACCTACTTCTTGCCTAGGCCCACCCAAAATCTGTTGTCTGGCTACGCCTTCTGTATCTTGAGTGGGAGGGGCCTCTATAGAGAAGCCTCATGAGGACATAGAGGAACAAAGAGGCTTTAGTTCCAAGACCCCTTTTTTTCAGTTTGAATCATGGCAGCCAGTGGCGTTCCTAGGGGGGCGGACACCCGGGACGGCGCCCCACCCCCCCGGGTGCAGCGCCCCCCCCCCGAGGCAGCGCGGACTTCCCCCGGCAAAAGACCCCCCCCGCGAAAGAGCCCCCCCGGGTGCATGCCGCTGGGGGGAGGGGTGCCGCAGTGCGCGCCTGCTGTGAGTTTACTAACTTTGCTCGTGTGCTGCAGCTCCCTCTGCCCCGGAACAGGAAGTAACCTGTTCCGGGGCAGAGGGAGCTGCAGTGAACGAGAGAAGTTAGCGAACTCTCGCAGCAGGCGCGCGCCGCGGCACCCCCCAGCGGCGTGCACCCGGGGCGGACCGCCCCCACCGCCCCCCCCTTGGTACGCCACTGATGGCAGCTGTTCTGATCTAAATTTTTGATACCTGAAATGCTGCCAATGGGGTCTTGCTGGCTTAGCATTACTATTTGTACCTGTTCTGATAGAAAGTCCTTTTTCAAGGTCATCCTGTCCCACTGACCCCATAAATTATGCTGAAGAAATGCATGTTTTAGGTAAACATTTTCTTTGATTGTCTAACAGGTGCAAAATCCACTGCCTGAGTAGACTAGAACAATTTTTCACTCTTGTAAACCGATGAAATAATGATGTGCCCTTACAAACACAGGGCAAAGCTTTTCTTGACCAACATAGTAGATAATGTAGGAATAAGACCAGCTAGCCCAACCAGTCTTCCCAGTTTTCCTTCCCAGCAAAGGTCTGCAGATTTTATTAGGACACTGCTATAGTGTTAGCACATTCTTAGTACAATGTTTCTTAGTGGAGGAATAGCCTAGTGGGTAGTGCCGTGGACTTTGATCCTGGGGAACTGCTTTCGATTCCCACTGCAGCTCCTTGTGACTCTGGGCAAGTCACTTAACCCTCCATTGCCCCTGGTACAAAATAAGTACCTGAATATATGTAAACTGCTTTGAATGTAGTTGCAAAATACCACAGAAAGGCGGTATATCAAGTCCCATTTCCCTTTCCCTATTTCAGATTCTGCATGGAATGTTGAAACTATTTGTAGATTCTACATGGAATGTTGCTACTATTTGAGATTCTACATGGAATGTTGCTATTCCACTAGCAATATTCCATGTAGAAACCTGCCCTTGCAGATCAGCAATGCCGCCGCGCAGGCTTCTGTTTCTGTGAGTCTGACGTCCTGCACGTATGTGCAGGACGTCAGACTCACAGAAACAGAAGCCTGCACGGCGGCATTGCTGATCTGCAAGGGCAGGCTACTAGGTGGAATGTTGCTAGCGGAGGAGTAGCCTAGTGGTTAGTGCAGTGGACTTTGATCCTGGGGAACCGAGTTCAATTCCCACTGCAGCTCCTTGTGACGCTGGGCAAGTCACTTAACCCTCCACTGCCCCTGGTACAAAATAAGTACCTGAATACTTTACATTCATAGGCACACAAATGTGGAATGCTCTACCCAAATCAGTTAAATCTACCCAGCACTACTTAAATTTCAGAAAATTATTGAAGTCCGTCCTGTTCAAGAAGGCTTATTCTCCAGGTTCAACGTAATTCTGATTAACTCCCAGTTCAACAAGATTCATGGACACTAATTATCTTCTACATATTGTTGTTTAAATGATGTTTCCTATCTTACTTTTACACTGTTTAATTGTACTTTTCTGTTCTGTAGCCTTTCCTACAGATTTGTGTAAGCCACATTGAGCCTGCAACTAGCGGGGAAAATGTGGGGTATGAATGTATTAAATAAATAAATAAATCTTACCGCATTATAAATTAAATGAGAATCATGGTTCTAGAATGATTAGCACACTCTAGTATAAAGGTTCTCAGCTTATAATAATTTACTACAGCACTCAGTGAGAACCTGAGATGAAGCCAAGAACGTCTATCCCATCTTGGATAGTAGAAGAAAATGCCGTAATTTGAAATTACTGTCTTAATTTTATTCTATAGTGAGACTGGAAAGCAGTGGTGTAGCCAGGACTGGGTTTTTTGGGGGTGGGACCAGAGGTTAGCTTGAGTGGGCAGTAGGCAGTGCAGATGTTGACACCTGTTCCAGTTCTGACCTCATTGGCCAATGTCAGAGCCACCGACTGGGTGGGCCTCGACTCCAAAGTGCTGGGGCCACAGCCCATCCAGGCCCACCCATGGCTATACGTCTGAATTAAACGATCACAGTGGATCCTCTTTTCAAAAGCATTTTCCTTCTGGTACAAAGTAGGAGACAAGTATCTTAAATCAGATCCTGAATATGTGACCTCTTTCAACAACAAAACCTTAACATTCTCAGCACCCTTTGCCATCTATTCCAATAGGCAGTAAGGAACTACACCTCCCTTAAATTTATATCATAGAATGGAATATGTGCTATACAAAATGTGTTATATTTCTTGTTAGAAAGTTTCAGGGACTTGCAGTGTTGCACTATACGAGAAGCCATGGGCTCCCGCTGCACAGCTATACCTGCACAGCTATACCTGCCTCTTAATTCCAGGTAAGTAATAACTTCCCTTACTTTTTATGCGTTATTACATAAGAATTATGGGGCCCTTTTCCTAAGCTGCGTAGGTGCCTACGTGCACCCAACATGCGTTAAATTTTCGAGTTACCGCCCAGCTACCGCGTGGCCCTTGCAGTAATTTCATTTTTGACAAGCGTCCGCTACGTGCGCCAGAAAATATTTTATTTCCTGGTGTGTGGGTGGTAATCGGCATTTTATGCGCCTAGATCAGTACCGCCCAGTTACCACGTGAGACCTTACCGCTAGGTCAATGGCTGGTGGTAAGGTCTCAGACCCAAAATGGACGCACGGCAATTTTCATGTTGCCGCATGTCCATTTTCGGCAAAAATTTTAAAAAGGCGCTTTTCACAGGTGCACTGAAAAATGATTTTGCGCGCACCCAAAACATGCGTCTACACTACCGCAGGCCATTTTTCAGTGTGCCTTTGTAAAAGGGCCCCTCTGTTATTTAATGATAACCAATTAGTATTCTCAAGGTAAGAGAGAGAAATTATGGATCAACTTTAATTGGGGTTTTATTGATAATAAAAGAATAACTTGATACTGTGATCAAATGAAGAATATTGGTTGTGGATCTATAATTGATGAACACACATTTCTATATAGGCCTATGATAAAAACCATGCTTAGTACTGAAAGCCCACATATCACACAACCCCCAGGGGCGTAGCCAGACAGCAGATTTTGGGTGGGCCTAGGCAAGAAGCAGGTGGGCACCAAATGTTCTCCCCCCCCACACCAAAAAAATATCTCAGCTGGTAGGAAAATGCTTCTCTCCACCTTGGTAGTCTGCAGCAGGCATGCGCTGAAAACTGAGCATGTGCAGGTGCCAGTATCGTGGAGAGCAGTATTTTCATTACCATCAGGGGGGAGTCTTCAGCTGGCAGAGCTTGGGATCCCCACAGCTACTGCTAAACATGTGTTACTGTTGGGTGGGCTTGAGCCCTAAGTAGACCCACTTGTGGCTATGCCACTGCCCCATATGTTTGATATTACTATTAGCTGAAAAAGGGTTGAAGAAGCCCCCTTGAACATGCTCTCACTATGAGACCAGCCAAAAATGTTTTGCCTGCTTTGTTTACCAAGCTACCTTATTTAAATGTATTCAAAAAAATTCTTAAGTACCCCAACACCATAGGAAGCGGAAAAACAAAACATAAAAGCCACTATCATTAGCAGAGAGAAGTTGGAGAGTGCTCTTGAAGATTTAGGGCTCCTTTTTCTGCAGCAGGTAAAACCCGGGTCTTTCTTTTTTAAAGAAATGGCCGTGTGGCGAGTGAAGCGCTTGAAATGCGCCCATTTTTGGGGAGGAGCACTTACCGCCACTCATCGAGGTGGCGGTAAGAGCGCCTGCGCTAACCTGGCGGTAACCGGGCAGCGTGCTTTTTCATTCCATTCGGTATACCACGTTTGACATGGAGTTTTGTGCAGTGGGAAATCGCATGCGATATCTCTGTTAATAGACAATTGACTGTGAGTCATCTGTTTTGCCTGTTTCTTTGCATCAAAAATCAATAGACCACTGAAGCAGGCCTTTACGGCCGAAACACGAATCATGTCGGGTTGTCTTTATTGATTTGAATAAAGACCTTGTTTAGGAAACACCATTTGAGAGAGGATTTTTGCATCCGCTGTTCGTGCATTTCGCTTTCGTTTCTCCTGTGGAGAGATCATCTTCTGTAGGTGTCAGCATGCGGCCAGTGGCGTAGCAGGGGGGGGCTGCCACCCGGGGCGGGGTGGTTCGCCGTTGCACCCCCCCCGGGTGTAGCACGATGACCCCCCCCCCGACGACCAGCTCCTGCACCCTACCTTTAAAAAGAATACCGGGAGTCGCGCCTGCCCTGCACGTACAAGAAATGTGGACCGTCGGCTCTTCTCTCGCTCTGTCCCACCCTTGCGGAAATAGGAAGTTGCGTCAGTGGAGGGCGGGACAGAGCGAGGGAAGAGCCGACGGTCCACATTTCTTGTACGTGCAGGGCAGGCGCGACTCCCGGTATTCTTTTTAAAGGTGAGGGGGGGGGGTCGATTCGCTGAGGGGGGAGGAGCTGGCAGGGAGCACCCCCTCCCGAGCTGACACCGGGGCCGGACCGCCCCTCCCGCCCCCTCCCTTGCTACGCCACTGCATGCGGCCCTGCCCAGTTACCAGCAGCACTACAAAAATAAACAATTTTTGGTAGCGCCAGAAATGGTGTGAACTGGGGATGGGAAGTACTGCTGGGCTTCTGCGTTAGCCCGGCGGTACTTCCGTTGTAGTAAGCGGTAAGCCCATGTTGGGCTTTGTAAAAGACCTCCTCGGGAAAGACTTGCGTACATCTAACCCCCCCCCCCCCACACACACACGCAAACAATAAGAATAACTGAATCTTCTAAACACACTTGCGCCTTGCTCTCGTTATTTTATCAGCAGCAATACACAGTGAGGAGGAACCAGAGGCGTATCTGGACTCGGGCGGTAGGGGGGGGGGCAGAGCCAGAGGGAGGGGGCACATTTTAGCCCCCCCCCCGCCACCACCACCGATCCCCCCCGCCATTGCCAGACCCCCCCCCCGCCACCAACGACTCTCTCCACCTCCCTCCCGCCGCCAACCCTCCTCCGCTGCCGTCGCTTACCTTTGCTGGTGGGGGACCCCAACCCCCCCGCCAGCCGAGGTCCTCTGTTCCGTTGCAGGCTGCAAGTTGCAAAGCTTCCTGTTCTTCTGAGTCTGACGTCCTGCACGGGTCTCCCGCCAGCAAAGATCGGCGACGGGTTGGCGGCGGGAGGGGGGGGTGGAGAGGGTCATCGGTAGGGGGGTCCAGGCCAAAATGTGCGGGGGCCCAGGCCTCTGTGGCCCCTCGCAGATACGCTCCTGGGAGGAACAATCCATTCACAAAAAGCATAGGCCTACTTTTTTGAATGTTTAGGTGCCATTTTATTCCTCCTAGAAGAGGAGGCCCTGACAGCTCAGAATTATCCTCTACAGAGCAGTCTATCATACAGAGGGTGATTTCATAGGTTACCTAGGTTTGGAGGTGGGGAAGGTACCTTTTTTATAAATACACATAGGCGCCAGTGGCAGGGCCGTGCCTAGGGTCATTGGCGCCTCCCTGCAGATTATCAGTTGGTGCCCCCCCCCCCCCCCCGTGTGGCATCTTCTTTCTCTCAACGCGCCCCTAACCCCACCGCTCGCTGAGCAGCTGAAGAGATAGATTCCCTGCTTCACTTACCCGGGTGTAGAGCTCGCAGGCGGACATGTCTAGGCGCTGATGGGGAGGGAGGGAGGGAGGAGAGCCGAGCCCGAGCGCTGCGCACAGGAAGGCAGCAGCGCATGCGCATAGGCGCCGACGTGCTAACGCGGTACGGTATGGTTTATTTTTTAAATTTTGAAATAGAACTCGACCGGCAGCGGCGCCCTTGAAGGCAGGCGCCCCCCTGCAGTGCTTACCCCGCTTACTGGGTTGGCACGGCCCTGGCCAGTGGTACTATTCATGTTTTAGATGTTTATAAACTGGCACTTAGACATCCATGTTGCATAGACGTCCAAATCCTGATTTTACAAAACCAGGTTATGAATGTCTAAAACTGATGAACATGCATTTGACTGAATCCTTTTGCATCTCATAGACAACAGACAAGTATAACTAGTTGCTTCTGCTTAATAGCTCTAAGCATAAAGGGGCTATTGCATAAAATGTTTGCTCATTCATTGGTGCTAAAAATCTTGAGGGTTTTATTTTCAGGAGATTTTAGCCATTGAGTTCCTAAATAAAAATGTTGGGCTTCTTTTACTAAAGCTATGCTAGAGATTCCTGCATGGCAAATGAGAGGAAGCCATAGGAATTGAATGGGCTTCCTCTCATTTGCCGTGCTGGGAATCGCTAGCATGGCTTAGTAGAAGAGGCCCCTAGTGCATTCTTCAGATGGACTGTAGCAGCTTATTATTACCAAACTAGCAGCAGGAAAATCGAAAGTCTAACATATTGATTAGCAGCTGAGCATTGTACCATTTTAATGACCTGGCAGTTTCTTCCTGTTCCTTTGGGCCTCTGGTTTAGTGAGAACCAGGGCTGGGATCCAGGTGCCAGGAGCCTTCACTTGCAATTACTCAGGGATTCCCCTCCCCCCCCCCGCCCTATTTTCTATGACTTCCCCATCCATGGAGTTAGTGTTGTCCTTGCAATGATGGTCATGTACCAGGTTTCCTTCTAGAATCTTGCAGCCATAGGCCCTTTACTTGGCCGACAGGTGTCACTCTTATGTGATAAGCACAACCCCCTCCCTCCTCAGGGTTCCGAATGCTGCCTGCAATGCATTCCTCTGCCCCAACAACCAGGGAAAGAAGACTCAACTTGGGATCTGAATTGGAAGTGCCCTACATGGCAACGCATAACACTGAACCACAGATAGGATAAAAAAAAATCCTGTTTATTTGAATGTTATGTTTTGCTGCTCCAGGTCAAATAACATGCTGTATTGATGATAGTTACCCAGTGTTTCTTGGATATGTGCTTTTTTTTTTTTTGTTTCAGATACAAAGGAAGACGTCACTAGCATATGTCCAGATTGCCTGGTACTTATTGATGTGAACAGTTCAGATGCAACGCATGCTCTTGGATTGTCCATGTTGGAATTCAATGCGATGAGCAATAAATCCAATTACTTTGCCCCAGCACAAGTCCTCAGAGCTGCGAGCCTGGTATATGATGACCATTTCTTTAAAACCAGTAGGGAAATAGAAAAACCAGTAAGGCAAGAAGCAAAGATTTATGACCCTGCACTGCACAGCATGATTGCCCTACAAGGCTTAAGGGATCGATTTTATACATTATGCATGTATGCCATTTACAAGTGTAACTGTCACTGTTTACATGTGTGGCTGTTATACAATGACCTTATACATTTTGGCAAATGAATTACAAGTCAAAATTAAGAAATCTAGTTATTAGGTTCCTACAGTATGGAGGATTTTCAGCTGAAAACATAGGATCCTATATTCAGTTGAAAATCTGCCTAAATTTTGGTGCTCAACGTTGAAATAATGTAGGTACTGAGAAGTTTTTGGAAATTGACCCCTTCACCCTTGTCTTATTAACTCCTTTGATGTAATTAATATTTACTTGATCATCCTCACAATCCATATTAACCTTATAAGCCCACCCACACAACTTCTGCTCTGAAGATGATTATACCTTAAACCATGTCTCCCAAACTCCTTATACTCATCTCCCAGTCTTCTCTTCTCCATCTTCCCTATACCATACCCCTCCATCTCTTTCCTTTTGCCTATCATACCTTGTTTACTTTTCCATGTTCAATTCACATATTCTTAAAACCTTATTATTACTATGTTTATTACAGTTTGTAATATTCTCCTTACAATGCTTTGTAATTCTATTTACTATGTAAGCTACATTGAACCTGCTGTATGTGGGAAAGCGCGGAGTACAAATGTAATAAATAATAATAATAATATTGCCTCAGGGGTCCTTTTATTTTATTTTTATTTTTGTTACATTTGTACCCCGCGCTTTCCCACTCATGGCAGGCTCAATGCGGCTTACATATACAGGTACTTATTTCAACCTGGGGCAATGGAGGGTTAAGTGACGTGAAACCTTGATGACATAGCTATAATTCGGGTTCCTCTTTCCCACATGCATCACTTTGCATTTGCTCACATTAAATGTCATCTGCCATTTAGACGCACAGTCTCCCAGTCTCGTAATTTTTCACAATGCTCCTGTGATTTAACGACTTTGAATAACTTTGTGTCATCAGCAAATTTAATTACCTAACTAGTTACTCCCATCTCTAGCAGGCTCATTTTCAAAAGAGAAAGACGCCCATCTTTTGACACAAATCGGAAGTTGGGTGTCCTTCTCCCAGGGTCGTCAAAATCGGTATAATCAAAAGCCAATTTTGGACGTCCCCAACAAAGCCAAAGTGGCCTGCGGTAGTGTTGGGTGCGTCTTTTGGGCGCGTGCTGGGCCACTTTTTACTGCGGCTGGGAAAAAGGTCATTTTTTTAAATGGGCCGGGAAATGAGTGCGCGCAAAAATTAAAACTAGTGTGCACCTATTTACGGCCTGAACCCTTACCGCCAGCCATTGACTTAGCAGTAAGGGCTCACGCGCTACCCGGGCAGTAACCATGCAGCGAGTGCCAATGTGGCTGCACTGCCGGTTACCGCCAAGAACACCCGCCCCCCTCCCCCGTGGTAGAAAATAGAAAAATATTTTCTACCGTGGGATTCAGCCTGCGCCAAACTTGGAATTACCACCAGGTACACGCTCTACCCCGATGGTAGTGCTGATTTGGCTGACGCTACCCATGCGTTAGTCCTCCTGCGCCTTTATAAAAAGGACCTTCAGTAACCATTTCTAACTTTTTATATAGTGTAAGTAGAGCAATGTTTTAATTTCGAGTGTTAGCAATGGTGGAGAAACCGCCATACTATTAAAATTTGTCTTAGGAATAATGCTACTACATTTTCACTGCTTTTAATGCTACACACCAATGTGACACTTTCTAAAGGTATCCTTATTAGTCCAAACTTAATAGAGGGGGTATTTATTAATATTCACAAAATATAACCCAGCTCTCAAATTACTTCAATATAGTTCAACCACACTTATATAAGAGGATATAATTCCACTTATTCCCATCATGAAAGTGCCTGGCTCACGTTATTAGCCTGTATGATGGTGATAGGAAGTCTGAAGGATCCTAAATAAGTGGAATTATATCCTCTTATATAAGTGTGGTTGAACTATATTGAAGTAATTTGAGAGCTGGGTTATATTTTGTGAATACACCAATGTGAAACATTTCAGTGCCCAGTTCTGAGTCAAGTATTTGAAGAGTCTCTTTAACGTAAAGGTCTTTGGGACACTCTTCTCTTACTTTTAATTGAGATATCTATGTTTTAAAGACTATGGTGGGCTTTTTAATCGGAAACATTTTCTACCTTTTATCGATGTTGTCGGGTATGGAGATGCATCGCATGAATAACACAGAATCTATACTATATTGTGTATCTGGATTTTCAAAAGGCGTTTGACAAGGTACCTCATGAAAGGTTACAGAGGAAATTGGAGGGTCATGGGATAGGAGGAAATGTCCTATTGTGGATTAAAAACTGGTTGAAGGATGGGAAACAGAGAGTGGGGTTAAATGGTCAGTATTCACAATGGAGAAGGGTAGCTAGTGGGGTTCCTCAGGGGTCCGTGCTAGGACCGCTGCTTTTTAATATATTTATAAATGATTTAGAGATGGGAGTAACTAGCGAGGTAATTAAATTTGCTGATGACACAAAGTTATTCAAAGTCGTTAACTCGCGACAGGATTGTGAAAAATTACAAGAGGACCTTACGAGACTGGGAGACTGGGCGGCTAAATGGCAGAAGACGTTTAATGTGAGCAAGTGCAAGGTGATGCATGTGGGAAAAAAGAACCTGAATTATAGCTACGTCATGCAAGGTTCCACGTTAGGAGTTACGGACCAAGAAAGGGATCTGGGCGTCGGCGTCGATAATACACTGAAACCTTCTGCTCAGTGTGCTGCTGTGGCTAGGAAAGCGAATAGAATGTTGGGCATTATTAGGAAAGGTATGGAAAACAGGTGTGAGGATGTTATAATGCCGTTGTATCGCTCCATGGTGCGACCGCACCTTGAGAATTGTGTTCAATTCTGGTCGCCGCATCTCAAGAAAGATATAGTAGAATTGGAAAAGGTGCAGTGAAGGGCGACTAAAATGATAGCGGGGATGGGACGACTTCCCTATGAAGAAAGACTAAGGAGGCTAGGGCTTTTCAGCTTGGAGAAGAGACGGCTGAGGGGAGACATGATAGAGGTATATAAAATAACGAGTGGAGTGGAACAGGTGGATGTGAAGCGTCTGTTCGCGCTTTCCAAAAATACTAGGACTAGGGGGCACGCGATGAAACTACAGTGTAGTAAATTTAAAACAAAATCGGAGAAAAGTTTTCTTCACCCAACGCATAATTAAACTCTGGAATTCGTTGCCAGAGAACATGGTGAAGGCGGTTAGCTTAGCAGAGTTTAAAAAGGGGTTAGACGGTTTCCTAAAGGACAAGTCCATAAACCGCTACTAAATGGACTTGGGAAAAATCCACAATTCCAGGAATAACATGTATAGAATGTTTGTGTGTTTGGGAAGCTTGCCAGGTGCCCTTGGCCTGGATTGGCCGCTGTCGTGGACAGGATGCTGGGCTCGATGGACACCCTTGGTCTTTTCCCAGTATGGCATTACTTATGTACTTATGTCCTCTACTTGGCTCACTTTTATTACATAGAGCAGTGATTTAACCTATTGTGATGTCATAGTGGCTCATTCCACCAATAAGAGCCAACCTCATTAGTGATGTCACAATGGCTTGATTGTATAGAATGTTTGTACGTTTGGGAAGCTTGCCAGGTGCCCTTGGCCTGGATTGGCCGCTGTCGTGGACAAGATGCTGGGCTCTATGGACCCTTGGTCTTTTCTCAGTGTGGCATTACTTATGTACTTATGTCCTCTACTTGGCTCACTTTTATTACATAGAGCAGTGATTTAACCTATTGTGATGTCATAGTGGCTCATTCTACCAATAAGAGCCAACCTCATTAGTGATGTCACAATGGCTTGATTGTATAGAATGTTTGTGTGTTTGGGAAGCTTGCCAGGTGCCCTTGGCCTGGATTGGCCGCTGTCATGGACAGGATGCTGGGCTCGATGGACCCTTGGTCTTTTCCCAGTGTGGCATTACTTATGTACTTATGTACTAACATAGCTGGAATGAAACTGATTTATCCTCCCCTCGAGTTTTGAGCATTATTCCATTACCCGAAATGGTATTAATCCTAAGAACAATAATACATCATTTACAATGGTGAATAAAAGCATGTGTAACACAGCCCTATCTCTTTTATGAGGGAAGTGGCAAGTTACATATCACACAGCAGACGAGAAGGACACGCCCACCCAAATTGTATTGCATAGCATATAAAATACAGAGAAGACTATCAAACAAAATGTATGGTAATGCAACATAATAAAACACATCAAAATATCATTAACTATCACCTTGCCTTGCTATTAATACACGTGTATACCAGAAGAAGTGGCAGTAGGGAGTTACTACTGTCCCAGTCAGAGCAATATTGGATCTTTCAAATTAATTCTGTGCCACATTCTGGCCTGAATTTGAATTCGGAATGGTCTTTCTCTAATTTTGGCTTTTTATGATCTGCTGATCCTTATTTTTTTAGCACTAGGAAAGACTGAAGAACATAACCAGAGGGCTTCAGGGGTATATTTATGGCAATTTGTCATCCCAGGCAGCAACAATATCTGTACAAGGCTTATGGCATATTTCTTTTTCATCCAGTGCACTGGCGGGCCGCAGGGAGCCAAGAAAGTCTGCACTGATAATCCTGAGATACTGGAGACCATCGTTGACGTAGAGAATACTGTAGAGGTCTCAGGTGCGCTCTCGCCCATGGCACCACTTCCAAGGTGGCCGTCATCAATCCCAACAGCTGGACAATGTCCCAAGCTCGCGGGCGGGGCATCCTCAGGAGCAGACGGACCTGATTCTGAAGCTTGCACCGTCTTTGCTCGGGAAGAAACACGTAGCCCGAGGCTGTGTCTCATCCTCCTATACGTAATGGCTTCATCTGCTTGATGACAAGGAATATTGTATTTAGTAAACATAATTCTATTTCCGTCCAAACCCACCTTACATTCTGTTGATCCATTGAAGCCAGCAGGACAATAAAGGCCATTTCATTGACATTAATTTCTTGGATTTCAGGATTCAAATCAAAAGGGACAAGAATATCACATAGAGTTTGTCATCAAAGAGACTGACTGTGTCAAAAGAAATGATACGATGGCTTTGAACTGCACATTCAAGTCTCCAGCAGTGAGTATGTCAAGCCACGATCACAAGTGTAAGGAAGTTCTGAATATTAAAAATGGTTCTTTTGCTGAGAATAACTATGCCGTGTAGGCACCTAAGCACGCCAATTTGGAGTTACCACCCAGCTACCGTGTGGCCCCGTGTGGTAATTTCATTTTTGACGCACATCCACTACGCGTGTCCACAAAATTATTTTTAGTTTCTGACGTGTGTCAGCCATGCGTGTCAAGTGGCATTTTACATGCGTAGGTCATTACCGCCCGGTTAATACGTGAGAACTTACTGCTAAGTCAATGGCTGGTGGTAAGGTCTCAGACCCAAAAGGGACGCGCACCAATTTTTATTTAGCTGCGCGCCCATTTCTGGCAAAAATTTTTGAAAAAGGCATTTTTTTACAGGCGCGCTGAAAAATGGATCTGCGCGCATCCAAGACCTGCACCTACACTCCCGCAGGCCATTTTTCAGCGCACCTTAGTAAAAGGACCCCTGAACCTTGCATTTTTCTAAATATTAAGACACCCTGGCACCAGTGGCGTAGCAAGGGGGGGGGCGGGAGGGGTGGTCCGCCCCGGGTGTCAGCTCGGTTGGGGGGTGCTCCCTGCCAGCTCCCCCCCTCGGCGCATCGACACCCCCCCCCCCAGTGCCCACCCTCCTCCGTCCAACCAGCTCCCCCTACCTTTAAAAAAATATCGGAATCCGAAACAAGGCGCAGCGCCTCGTGCCTGCACGTAAAAGAAATGTGCAGCGTCTCATCGGGCCTTCTCTCACTCTGTCTGTCCCGCCCTTGCGGAAATAGGAAGTTGCGTCAGTGGAGGCCGGGACAGACAGAGTGAGGGAAGGCCCGATGAGATGGTGCACATTTCTTTTACATGCAGGCGCGAGGCACTGCGCCTCGCTTCGGATTCCGATATTTTTTTAAAGGTAGAGAGATGGTTGGACGGAAGAGGGTGGGCACTGGGTAGGGGGGGTGTCGATGCGCCGAGGAGGGGTATGTCATCGTGCTGCACCCGAGGGGTGCAACAGCGAACCGCCCCACCCCGGGTGGCAGCCCCCCTCGCTACGCCACTGCCTGGCACTGCCACATTTTGATTATTTTCATTTGAGCTTTTTGTACAGTGCTTAGAAATTATTCCACGATTACAGCATGTCTAGTTTATTGCAATGTTATGATCAGAAGCGTAGCCAGACCTCAATTGTGTGTGTATGAGGGGGGGGGGGTCCATTTTGCCCTGCCGCTCCGCTGCTTTCCGCCTCTGCCGCCACCCGACATACCTGGGCAGACAGGGGTCCACAAGCCACGCCAGCAGAAGACTTCCTGTGGTGATATTTGTACAAACAATTTTAAGCACCATTTATAGAATTTCAGAGTTACTGTATAACAACATGAACTGTTTAGATTTTTGTAAGTTTTTAAATAAAGAGAACTTTATTTATACTTGCTCTACTGCTTCTGATAATGAGCAATTCAAAGCGATGTACAATACACATAAAAACACAGTAATCAAAGTAAGGAAAGGAACTACAATGATGGACAGGAAAGAGCAAGAGAGACCACACACACATTACTAATAGGAACCAGCATTACAATGACAGTAGGTGGAGGGGGAGGGAAAAAAGAAAGGGGTAGGGCTAATCAAACTGCGAAGAATGATACCACACCTGGGGTCCTGTTTACTAAGCAGCGTTATAGGCGCGTTAACATTTTTAACACTCATTAACCATGTACGCGCATTAACCATGTATGTGCCTACAATATCCCTATAGGCGCCTACTTGGTTACAACACATGCTAAGTGTAGGCGAACACTAACGCACCTTAGTAAACAGGGCCCCTAATCTGATGGAGAAGGAAAGAATTGTTGGAAGAACCATGCTTTAACCAAAGTCTTGAATTTTTTGAGGGATAGTTCAGAATGAATAGAGAGGGGCGAAGAGTTCCACAGAACTGGGGCTGCAAAAGAGTACTACTACTACTTATCATTTCTATAGCACTACTAGACATGCACAGTGCTTTACACTGAACATGAAGAGACAGTCCCTACTTGACAGAGCTTACAATCTAATTAGGACAGACAAACAGGACAAATAATAGATGAGGGATTTACTAAGGTGGGGATGATAAAATAAGGGTACGGAACAAATGAGTAAGGGTTAGGAGTTAAAAGCAGCATCAAAAAGGTGGGCTTTTAGCCTAGATTTGAAGACGGCCAGAGATGGAGCTTGATGTACTGGCTCAGGAAGTCTATTCCAGGCATCGATGTCTGGTAGATTCTAGAGTGGTGTGTTTAGGGCCCGGAAGGACAAGTCAATGGTTGTTCAGTAAATTAAGGTTTCAACAAGGGGAGTACGGAATGGTGAGGGAGGAGAGATAAAGTGGCAGGCCAGTCCTAAAAGCCTTGAATATGATCATGATTATTATGTATCAATTGTAATCAAAGAAGGTGCTTAAAGGGAAGAAGGCTGCTTTTAACGTCATAATTTTCCTTTGTAGCAAACTGGTTTCTGTGTCTCCGGCATTTACGTAGGGATAAGCATTACTATTGAAATGTACTGCGACTTCTATGATCCACAGGTAACAGATTCATAACAATCACTAATATTTTTATTGTAGCTGATTATTGGACTAATTTTTGAAAGAGACGTCCATCTTTCGACATAAATCGGAAGATGGACGTCCAAATTGGTATAATCAAAACCTGATTTAGGACGTCTCCAACTGCACTCCGTCATAAGGACGGCCAAAGTTCAAGGGGGCGTGTCGGAGGCATAGCGAAGGCAGGACTTGGGCATGCCTAACACTTGGACGTCTTTGACCCATAATCGAAAAAAACAAGGATGTCCCTGACGAACACTTGGACGTTTTCACCCGGACCTGTTTTTCTTACGACTAAGGCACAAAAAGGTGCCCGAAATGACCAGATGACCACCGGAGGGAATCGGGGATGACCTCCCATTACTCCCCCAGTGGTCACTAACCCCCTCCCACCCTCAAAAAACATCTTTCAAAATATGTCGTGCCAGCCTCAGATGTCATACTCAGGTCAATGACAGTGCATGCAGGTCCCTGGAGCAGTTTTAGTGGGTACTGCAGTGCACTTCAGATAGGCGGACCCAGGCCCATAGCCCCCCCCCCCCCCACCTGTTACATTTGTGGAGGGAACAGCAAGCTTTCCAAAACCCACCACAAACCCACTGTACCCATATATAGGGGCCCCCCTTCACCCGTAAGGGCTATGGTAGTGGTGTACAGTTGTGGGTAGTGGGTTTGGGGGGGATTGGGGGGGCTCAGCACACAAGGTAAGGGAGCTATGTTCCTGGGAGCAATTCATGAAGTCCACTACAGTGCCCCTAGGGTGCTCGGTTGCTGTCCTGGCATGTCAGGGGGACCAGTGCACTACAAATGCTGGCTCCTCCCACGACCACATGGCTTGCATTTGGCTGTTTTTGACATGGACGTCTTTGGTTTCGAAAATCGCCAAAAGTCAGAAACATCCAAATTTAAGGATTTGGACGTCTCTGACGGTATTTTCGAAATGAAAGATGGACGTCCATCTTGTTTCGAAAATACGGGTTTCCTCGCCCCTGGATTTCACTGTTTTGCAAGGACGTCCAAATTGCAACTTGGACGTCCCTTTCGAAAATGCCCCTCATTTTGGCCACACCTCTGGGTTTGGTGGGTTCCACTTAATAAACCCAGCTGGCATTTTACTTTCATGCAGTGGGTACGTCTTCCAACCATCACTCATTAAATAGCTTGGCTGAGCTATGTTCGGGGGCCCTTTTACTAAGTTGAGGTCAAAAGTGGCCTGTGCTAGTGTGGGCATGTAAAATTGACATGCGTTGGGCCATTTTTTACCATGGTGGGTCTTTTTTAAATTGGGGCAGTAAATGGCCATGCGCTAATATTAAAAGTTGCACGTGGCTTTTTACTGCTTGAGCCCTTACTGCCACCTATTTACTTAGCGGTAAGGGCTCATGCGCTACTCGTGTGGTAATCAGGCAGCAAGCGCCAATGTGGCTGTGCTGCCAATTGCCACTGGAAATGCCCCCTATGGTAGAAAATTATTTTCTACTGTGGGAAACAGGGCACAACAACTTCAGAATTACCTCCAGGTGCCTGCAATAGTGTCGATTTGGTGCATGCAATCCACGCTCCCTACCGAAGCTTAGTAAATGTTTTGTATAATGAATCAATGTAGTATTTATGTGGAACATTCCTGCCAGTGTTATTTGGATAATAAGTACCTTGGGCTGTAACAGATTTGTAAAGTGCATATTTTACATATTACACTGCATGTGGTAGTGATGACGTCCAAGCTGATATCTCCATAAAATGAAAACAATTAAGCTGAAGTAATCCTAAGCCATACAAACAGGATGTTCATTTCAGAAAGTTAAACTAAACAGCAAAATACCTTTACAGGAGGCAAAAGAACCTCAGAAACATGAGTTGGGTCTTGACGTTCATGATGGAACTCCAAAACATTCAAAGGCTCTCATTAGAGGGAAAAGAATGAGTAAAAAGAGATCTGGTGACCATAATGTGAAGAAATTTCTTCGACCCAGGTACAGAAAAAAGGACGATTCCTCTGAATCAAACTCTTCAGAGGAAAGAGGGAGAGCTGTTACCAGCACCAAGAAGCATTCAACAGTGTTCTCAACTTTATCTTCTATACCACCTACTATGCAGTCTTCAAGGGACCTTCCCCCAACAATGGACTTACCCCCATCAAAGGAGTTGCCCCTACCAGAGGACCTTTCTCCAGGAACAGACATACTCCCATCAGAGAAACCGCCCCAATCCAAGGACGTTCCACCAGCAGAAGGACTGACTCCTGTCTTTTTTGAGACCTTTCCTGATCTGCCTCCTCATGTTCAAACCTGCCCAGGTGAAGCCATTCATTTAATTTTATAAGGGATAAAATAGAATCAAGAGATGAGGGGAATGGGTAAACATGTTGACTCTTTCAAAAAGTACAAAGTAGGGGATATGCCATGAAGTTACTACAGTAAGTAGAGCACTTGAAAGAAACTGTAGAAAATATTTTTTTTCACTCAATGCATAGTTAAGCTTGGAATTCGTTAGCATAAGATGTGGTAAAAGGAAATAGTACAGTTGGGTTTAAAAAAAAATTGGGTAAGTTCCTGGAGAAAATGTTCATAAACTACTATTACAGTATTCTTGGAGAAAGTCACAACTGATTAGGTATTGCAGTTCTATGTTGTACAAAAATAGCACCTGTATATAATATGTAAACCACTTTGATTGAACCACAGAAAGGGGGTACATAAGTACATAAGTAATGCCACACTGGGAAAAGACCAAAGGTCCATCGAGCCCAGCATCCTGTCCACGACAGCAGCCAATCCAGGCCAAGGGCACCTGGCAAGCTTCCCAAACGTACAAACATTCTATACACGTTATTCCTAGAATTGTGGATTTTTCCCAAGTCCATTTAGTAGTGGTTTATGGACTTGTCCTTTAGGAAACCGTCTAACCCCTTTTTAAACTCTGCTAAGCTAACCGCCTTCACCACGTTCTCCGGCAACGAATTCCAGAGTTTAATTACGCATTGAGTGAAGAAACATTTTCTCCGATTTGTTTTAAATGTACTACACTGTAGTTTCATCGCATGTCCCCTAGTCCTAGTATTTTTGGAAAGTGTGAACAGACGCTTCACATCCACCTGTTCCACTCCACTCATTATTTTATATACCTCTATCATGTCTCCCCTCAGCCGTCTCTTCTCCAAGCTGAAAAGCCCTGGCCTCCTTAGCCTCAAATCCCACTCCTTTCCCTTTTCCTCTTTCATATGGGACAGTGTCTTATGCTTACACATCATTCAAAATGCACTTCCAAGATGTGCAAACCTCATTCAGGTCTTCCCATCTAGCATGCTTCTTATTTTGATTCCCCAAACCAAACCACGAGTCCAGATTTCTACCTCCTGCGAGGACATGTACTGTTTTACATTTATGAATAACTGTAGCATTAGCGGGAGGAAAGACAAACCAGTCTCATCCAGCATTGGTCGTTGGCAACAGAATATTGAGTACTTGCTTATAGAGGTAATCACTCAAGTTACTGATTATAACTTTTGATATTGCATAGTAATTGTTAAACAAGTTTCGAAATGTAAGAAAAATGTGTAGGTTGTGCGCAGTAAATAACTTACCAATGCATTGGTATAGAAAATGACCTTATGCTACGTCAACTTGATTTTGTTTTATAATGCACAATTAATTTAAAAAAAAAAAAAGATATATGTTAAGTTGATTAATTTTGATAGAAAGCAGTCATTTACTGATTCAGAAAATAAATCCTTTCAAAGCAGTTTTGATTCCTATAAATTCTACTAGAGATTGTCAACAAAATCTCTCAAGAGTCAATATAATACATTCTCTTCCTCCCCCTCAACTATTTAGGAAGAAACCCTTGATAATTAGTCATCTTTGCTTACGAGTGTTACTTTGATGTGTTGGAAAAATATATTTATTGTTAAAAGGAAAAATAATAAAGAAATAAAATGTATTTTATGGATGCTGATTTATTATTTATAGTAACATAGTAGATGACGGCAGAAAAAGACCTGCACGGTCCATCCAGTCTGCCCAAGAAGACAACTCATGTGTGCTACTTTTTGTGTATACCTTACTTTGATTTGTACCTATGCTCTTCAGGGCACAGACCGTATAAGTCTGCCCAGCACTATCCCCGCCTCCCAACCACCAGCCCCGCCTCCCAACCACCGGCTCTGGCACAGACCGTATAAGTCTGCCCAGCACTATCCCTGCCTCCCAACCTCCAGTCCCGCCTCCCACCACTGGCTCTGGCACAGACCGTATAAGTCTGCCCCGCACTATCCCCGCCTCCCACCACCGGCTCTGGCAAAGACTGTATAAGTCTGCCCCGCACTATCCCCGCCTCCCAACCTCCAGCCCCGCCTCCCACTACCGGCTCTGCTATCCAATCACGGTTAAGCTCCTGAGGATCCATTCCTTCTGATGACCTCTTTGCTTTTCTTCTTTCTATTGAACTGACCTATTTTTGAAAAATGCCCCTGCTTCTGTGTGGCAAATCTCCTTTGGAAATATGGTTCTTAGTTTTGTGTGTTCCATTTAAGTCCCACTGTCACTTGAACCACTTCTAGCTCTTAGTGGTTCCTTCCCATTCTTCCTACAGATCAGGCTTGGCCACCACATGGCCTGATGACAGAAAATTGCTATTAGTAGAAGACATCTGGAGGTGGCACCTGAAATGGACCCTTCACACCATCATTAAAAAGCCCAGAGAGTGGCTGTACAATAGAAGTCCTTCACAACCATGTTCAGTGAACGCAGCCCAAAACTACCGAGTTTTCTAAATGTTCTCAGCTCTTGGTGGTCCAGTGGAGAAGGGCTGGACTTGTTAAATAAGTCCCCTTGGGTATGGTACTCAATCATTTCCCTAATCTCCAAGTCTCTGTTCTCCACCAGCTCCCAATCCCTAAACCCTGAGTTCCATTCTTTCCCTTCTCTCCTTCTTCTCCTCCTTCACTTCCACCAACCTGAGCCTTTGCTCTTCAGGATTTCCACCTTCCTTAACACCTCCAAGTCCTCTCTCTCTCTCTCTCTCTCTCTCTCTACCCCACCCCTCTCAATTTCTCCACTTCCTCTTCCTTCCTTGGGCTTTGACATGACATCTAAATGACCTAACTGTTGCTTCTGCTGCTTCCTCCCTCTCTTCCCTTCTGTGGCTTGTGAAATGGAAACATCCAGCACCTTACAAAATGGCTGTTCAAGTGGTGCTTTCACATAGGGCTCAGTTATTACTCCCAGCCCAACGTCTGCTTTCATTGACAGCCTTGCATGGGTCGGGCATCAGCTGTTGGAGTCTGCACTCTGCACAATGCAATGCAACAGCTGAGGTTTGAACCTTGCAGGGCTCCATGTATACAAAATGCCTGTCATTCAAACAGTGGATGTTACTACTGCCCCAGCCAGAACTCTGGGACTGGGGATCACTGATAACTTGGGGACGTGGGGGAGGGGGGCAGAGCAGGGACTCGGGGAAGGGGGACCATGGGGATATGGAAGCTGAGCAGGGATTTGGGACGACAACTGGGACTTGGCAATTGGGTGGGTATGAGAAGGAGTGTGTTAGGTGGGATGAGGCTAAGAACAAGATTATGCCATGGTAAGAGAAGAGGGCAAAAAGGTGAGAAGGACTTGAGAGGTGGTATGAATCACCTGGAGAGCCGGAGAGAAGGTGAGAGGCAGTGGAAAAGGATGAGGGTGCTGTGGAGAGAAGGGATGAAGAGGTGAGAAGGTGGGAGTTGGCAGCGGGGTGCCTAACTTACTTAGCGCATAAACGCAAGGGGCACATACAGGGGTAGGGCTCCCACTTCCACACATACCTTACAGAATAATGTAAGTTATGTACATCCATGTCACACTGACATGCCCACAGTAATACCAGGTCTATGGTGGTGTAAATATTAGGCACGCTGATACCAGGATATGCTAATGTTCTATAAAGGAACCTGAATGCCCAGATTCCATTATAGAATAAGCTTCCACTGCGCATCCTCAGGGCCTCTAAATGGAGGCACCCGCTGCAGAATTGCCCTCTGAGAGTGTAATTTAGAACAGGTTGCTTAGGTGGTGAAGCCAAGTAGATGCCTATTTGTGGCTATTTTATAAACCTATGCTATGCATTTATGCATCTTTATAACATAAAACTTGGCAAAATCTGCATTGCCATATATATTTACACCAGCTTGAGAGCAGCCGAAATATACATATAGGTGCACGTGACTACTTCCTGATTCTGCCTGCACTCGGCCCAGACTCCTTTCCCAGAACACGCCTACATCTGGGTTGTGTACAAGTACACACCTACTAGACATATCACATGCTTGTTACACATGGGGTAATTTTATAAGAAATCCAAAATTAGGTCAAGAAATATAGCACCAACGGCACATTGGTGGTTATATGGTTGGAAGAAAAGCCCTCAGTGGCCTTAAAACACAACAGAAACATTGCCTGGTCAATATCCAGCCGGCTGCACTCTTTTACTAAGGCACGCTGAAAAATGGCCTGCGCTGGTGTAGGTGCGTGTATATGGACGTGCGCAGGTCCATTTTTCATCGCGCCTGCAAAAAAGGCCTCTTTTTTTTTGTCTGAAAATGGACAATGTGGCAAAATAAAAATTGGCGCGCATCCATTTTGGGCCTGAGACCTTACCGCCACCCATGGACTAAGCGGTAAGGTCTCACACGTTAACCGGGTGGTAATCGTCAGCACGCATACACTGCTGATTACTGCCCAGTTAGCGCCACGCAGTTGAAAGTAGAAACTTATTTTCTGCCGTGCGTTTTGGATCATGTCAAAATTAGAATTAGAATTACTGCACCAGCCCGGTGGTAGTTTTAATTTGACGCACATTGTATGCGCCAAGGCGCCTACGTCCCTCAGTAAAAGGGTCCCTCGGTGGGTTTTTTAAAACACTGACCACTGGGGGCAGAATTAGACCCATATTTCCAATGCTGGGCCACATCCGGGCATTGGTACTGAATATCCAGAGCTAATTCTACATGTCATGGTCACCGGAGCTTATGCGGGTCCCGGCCGACATTCAGCAGTGATCCACATAAGACACTTGTGCAGCCCTGGTTGAACATTGGCCGGGACCCGCATAAGTAGATGCCAGTGTTCGAATTCCCCCCTCCCTCCCCTGATCCCGATCACCTCCCTTCCACCCCCTGAAAAAGCTGAAGTCCCTGTTGAACTGCTATGAATTTACAACCTGTCTCACTGACACAGACTACTCAATAATTTCTGTGGATTCTTTTGGATTCGTATTGAGTAAATGAGACCTTTATTAGAGGAGATAAATTCTACAATGATTAAGGTATATACAATGGTCACCACATATACAATGATTAGCTCTATACACACAATGATTAGCTAAACAATCATTACATCACTGGTCTCAACATCTAAGCAATGCCAAGAGTTCTTAGACCAGGAAAGGAAGCAATAATACATACATCACTGGTCCTTACATCATCCAGGCTTTTAACATCAGCTGGGGGGGCCCGGTTCACAGTGAGAGCCAGGAGCTTCTTGGACCAGGAACAGATCCTCTGCGCAATACGTCTACTCCCAGATGAGCCCCCACTCTGCTGTGACAAGCCCTCCCTTTTTATTAGGCTCTGAGCTCATGTTCAGAGCTATGGAAAGTTACAGAATGCTTCTAAGGAAAATTACAGAATGCTTCTCTGTTTAGGACTGTGGGAATGTGATCACATGCTTTCCAAGCTCAGGTGGCCAAGCTGAACTTCCAAAAACAAGCCATTCTCCCCTTCACATACCAAATTAATTAGAGCTGTGTCTTATCTTCTGCATTCCAACTTGTTTTCACACAATTAAGGTTAAACAACCATTTTTAAACAGAATTACTTCTAATCAACAATACAGATCCCGAGTGCACTGGTCGGTCCAGACAGGGTTGAAAAACAATCTTTAAAATTCACTTCCATTACACCTGTCCAACCCTGAAAAAGCTGAAGTCCCTGTCTAAGCTCCTACCCCCAGTCATGATCTCCCCTCCCTCCTACCCCCAAAGAAAGCTGAAGCCCTGGTCTGAGATTCCACTCCTGGACCCAATACCCCCCTCCCTCTCACCCCCTAAAGAAAGCTGAAGCACCAGCCTGAACCCCCCCCCTCAACTCTGTAAAGCTCCCACACCTACCTCAAATGTCCCTGGTGGTCTAGCGGAGGTCGTATAGTCCAGAGCGATGCCCACTTGCTTCTGCCCATTACGGGTCCGGCCTCAAAATGACCATCATGCCTCCTAACAGCAATCTCATGGTACTCTTCCAATATCTAACCCTTTGAAGCCTACACTTATGAATTTAACCCTGACACTTATGAGCCTAGTGCTGAGAATCAGTGCTAAGCTCGTAACCTTCTTTTCTCTGTCCCATATACCACTGTTGCTAGCCACCTTTTATGGTCTTAAATTTAATAATAATAATAATAAAATATATTTATAATCTGAATTATTATAAAATTCTTTAAAAAACCTTTTTATTTATAAATTTTGCATATTACATAATACAATGTAAGTTTTATAACATATCTCAAGTAATATAATTGTAAGCAAGGAACAAAATTAAATATATATTGAAATAATACATTACAAGCAATACACCATGAAACATGTCATCAAAACAAACAGCAGTGTAAACAAATAACAAAATAAACTGAAAAAAATTCTTAAGACATAACAAAAGCATCCTCATTGTTCCAGTAATCCATATACCAAAGTAAAGAAATGAGGATTCGGTTCTTTCTTAAATTGAGTAATGTTCTGTATGGAGAGAAGCCCGGCAGGTAGAGCATTCCAAAATTTGGGACCAATTATGTAAAAAATAGAGGATCTGTATTCTTCCATATACACTTGCCAAAAGGATGAAACATCAAGCACATTCTTTTGAGAAAATCGCAGGGAACGTGATGGCTGGTAAAGTCTCAAAACAGAGCATAACAATGGAGAAACACAATTATTTAAAACTTAAAAAACTAGTAACTAAATTGTAAATTCAGGGCCCCTTTTTACCAAGCTGTGGCCCAGGCCCCCTTTTACTGCAGCACTTGCCGCGTGGCCATTTCGGAGGGGGGGAGCCCTTACCGCCACCCATTGAGGTACCGGTAAGGGCTCCCACGCTAACCCCCTGGTAACTGGGCAGTTCACAGCACTGCCCGATTACCACCGGGTACACTCCAGTGCTACAAAAATAAATATATTTTTGTAGTGCCAGATATGATGGTGCACTCGGAGTGGAAAGTACCGCTGACCTGCTGCGGTAGCCCAACAATATTTCCTGTTTAGCGAGCAGTAAGCCCATGTTTACCACTGCTTAGTAAAAGGGGCCCTCAACGCGATATTTCATGGAAGGACAATTCAAGGATTTTAAGAAGAGGAGAGATGTGATCAAAGCGTGATGTACCTGTAATTACCCTAGCTATAGAATTTTGAGTCACTTGAAGTGTCTTCAATGAACTTTTTGTGATGCCAATAAGAAGACCGTTACAATAGTCCATTAATGGACAGACTACAGTTTGAATTATCTTTCAAAAGTTTAACCTGTAACACACTGCTTCATATGTCTAATTATTCTAAGCGTGTAAAAAAACTTTATGTATCACGTTCTGAACCTGCTTCTTCATTGTAAGCACAGAATCAAATTTCCCAATCCCTAATCTCTTTTAAAACTGGGATTTCTACTGAATCAATTTTAACTGCATTAGGAACCTCCACATCAATAGAACCTGAAAGTAAAAGAATTTGAGTTTTTGAAAGGTTTAGCTTTAAATGATTCTCCTCAATCCACTGAGTAATACTTGCAAGATATAATTGTAACTTTGCAAAACTGTAATTAAAGGAGAACTCAACTGGAATCAGAAATTGTATGTCATCAGCAAAAAGTTTATACTGCACCCCAAGCAGTGAGCAGAGTGTTATAAGAAAGAGATTAAAAAGGACTGTAGAGAGGCATGATCTTTGAGGGACTCCGTTTTACTAGATACTACACTAGATTTATCAGGATCACCAAATACACAGAAGCTCCTTTCAGTTAAGAAAGAGAAGAACCATCATAACACAGTATCAGTCAATCCAATCGCTTGTAGCTGATTTATCAAGATCTCTTGGTTGATTGTGTCAAAAGCCGCAGAAATGTCTAAAGTAACCAACAGAATGTTTTTTCCCTTGGTCAAAACTGGCTTTGACATCGTCAAGAAGAGAGATTAGGAATAATTCTGTGTCATGCTCCTTTCGAAAGCCAAATTGATGTTGATCCAGTAGTTCGTATTTGTGAAGTTGGTCATCTAGTTATCCTAGCACAACTCATTCAATCATTTTTGCGAAAAAAGGCAACAAAGAAATCGGACGGTAATTATCGACTACCGTATGACCTAATTTAACATTCTTTATCAAGGGTCTAACTGACAGTTGCTTTTTTAGGCTATGGGGCATAACCCCTTCCTTGAGTGATTCATTTACCAGCTAAACATAAAATGGCAAAACAACTGAAAATTCGGACCAGTGATCTAGTTCACTCAAAGGTTTATGTAGTTTCCATGGGTAAAGGTTTAGTATCAAATAATGAAGCTAAATTATGTACTGTAAGACAAAAAACATTTTCAAATTCCTCTGCAGATGTTATGACCTGGTGAATGTGAGCCCTTGTGCCCCGACTGAGCACGGCGAAGATGAAGTGGCACCGCACTCGATCAGGCAGCCAGACAACCCCTAGCTTCACCTGGGGAGCGACCACCGTTCCCTGGGAGTTGAGCCCCCAGGTGCAGGCGGCCACCAGGACTTCTGGAACCGGTGGGGTTGCACAACCGCTGACCAGGCTGGCAGGCAGGCAGACACAGTCCAGGAGCAAAGAGTCAGTGAAGCAGCAAAACAACAATCCGAAAGTCTGGGCAGGCAGCAACACAACGAATGGTCAGTAAACAATCCAAGGTCAGGAACACAGGAAAACACTGGAACAGATGAAGACCACAACCTCTAAGCGAATAGAAGCCGAAGCATGGAAGGACTGGAAACAGGGCTTTAAATATAGCAGGAATTAGGCTCAACCATGAGCTGCTGTTCCAAGATGGCTGCCCCCATCAGCAGAGGTGCCTACATCCAAATATGGGCTTCCTTCCTGACCTCGTTACTCCAAGATGGCTGCCCCCTCCTGAGCTAGCCAAGATGGCTGCTGTCCATGATCCAACCCGGATGACGGCTGCTAGGTTAGGAAACAGAAACCAACCCATCCTGGAGAAGTGTAGCAGAGCGTAACAGCAGATATGTCATGCTTCTGCGTGTTATTCCTTACCACAAGTTTCCAAACTATGCAGCAAACAGTTCCTTTACTGAAGGAGCTTCTTCTATTCTTTTATTAAAATAAGATTTTTGCGCCTCAACTCTTGCAGTTTGATAAAGTTGCAATTGCAAATTATAATGTTCTAAAGTGGGTCTACAGGGACAACTCCTCCATGCCCTCTCAGCCTGTTTGTGCTAATTTTTAGTTCATTTGTAAACCAAGGCACATATTTTAAACGCGAGATTTTTCGAGACTGTACTGGAGCTATTTAATCCAATGATGCAACTAAACTAACATTCCAATTTTCTATTAGGGTGACCAGATCTACGACAGTTTCATCGGTAGTAGGTAATTTAGCTCTAAGAACCTTACTGAAATCAGATAATCATAGGCGGTCGGTGGCTCAACTGTTTGGGGAGGCTAAAGGGGGTGGGGTTAGGGGTGGGGCCAGATTGGAGCTTAAATCCATAATTGTCTGATAACACACAGAAAAAATAAAGAAATAAAAATAAAAGTCACAATTAATACCTTTATTAAATTTAGATATTAGATATGTATCATATGTCAAAGAATAAAGTGGTTGCTCAAAGCATATTCTAAGCACAATCGCTCAACTGCAAAACACTATGCACAACTTTGTGCAAAAACACACTCAGAACCTTACTGTACCATAAATATTACACTGGACAGACCTAATACACCAATATACCACCCATACGGAAAATGCAGACCGTCAACAATATGAAACAAGGGATCATAATATCACAATTCTCATGTAGAGCCACAAAACACCCTAATTCATGTTTAATGTGCGATAAAATGCCACAAATCTATATATATAAAACTCACCCTCAACGTTCTATTGTCTGCTGACGTCACTGAAGACAAGGTTCGTATGTTCGAAGCTCTGAAGTCATGAAAATCACAGTCTCTGGGCCCTGCCCTCGCGTCAAACGTTATGACGTTGAGGGCGGAGCAGATTCTCACCTCCAACGATCTACTCAGGCCACAAACTCCGGATTTCCACACTGTAGCGCTGCTCCGCCCTCATGTCAAAACACGATGACGTCGAGGGCGGGGCACAAAAACCGCCACCCATACAGAGCTACAATGGAAACAACAGCGGTGCACGCCACGAACCAGGTAAAACCGCAACAAGCCATGCAGCCATGCCCATTTCATTGCTCTCAAAAACGGGCCTTTGGTTTACTAGTAAGTAATAAATATAAACTTTTAATGTTGAGCACCTGATTCTCAAAGTGGACATATTCCAACACTATAATGAAAATAAAATGATCTTTCAAATATTTTTAAAACGTACTTTTAGCACTTTTAAAATTTCAGGGGTCAGTGCAACTCTCTTTGGTATGAAGTGCTCATGTGCAGGAATTCAGCCTAGTTAAATATCTCCATGGCAACCCAGGACAAGTCCAGCCAACCCCCCCTGCTCTGCTCTCCCAGCAGGTAATCAAATTACAACTGGTTACAAAAGGCTACAGACGACTTTCACTGCAGCCGCTGCTATTTAAGATTGGACTCACAGGAGAACTACTACTACTACTATTTAGCATTTCTATAGAAACAGCTGATCCATCCTGCCTCCCCAAGCCTCTTATACCGGGCGCCTATGCAGATAATTCATATGAACTGATATCATCCTTCTCTGCTCTCTGTGTCGGGAAGGCTGTTTGAAGTTTGCACAAACATAAAGGCATGATCCGACTATGGAAAAAAACCCCTCATATCATCATTTATAATAAAAGAGTCAGGAGAATAACATTTTGTCCAGAAAAATAAGGTCCGATAAATGACCACCAATATGAGTTTGCCCCTTCTATATATTGAGACCAACCTAAAGAATATAGAATACTGACAAAATTAAATGCAACGTCATCATGAGAAATGTTGTCAACCTGTAAATTAAAATCACCGAAAATAATAGTATTAGTAACAGATATATTGAAATCTAATAATTCAATAAACGGAGAGTTATACGACTTCAAATGTCCAGGCGCACAGTAACACAGTTAAATGCTAATTGTACAATACATAAGCAGTTAACAAATCAAGTCCATCAATCACTGGCAAAGATGTTTTTACAAAAGTAAAATTATATGTAAACAAAATAATAACCCTACCACCCGCTTTGCATAACCTAGATTGAGAGACAACTGAATATGATGGAGGGTGTAGTTAATTCAATATAGCCACATCTTCCTGCATCAGCCAAGTTTCAGTAATACAAACCATACCTGAGGAACATCTACTAACAAACAGGGCCGCCAAGAGATAGAGCCAGGCCCGACGCAGGGCCGCTGCCCCCCTCACTCAGACTGCTGCCCCCCTCAATCTACCTCCCCATTCGGGCCACCCCCCACCCCCACACTCGGGCAGCCGCCGCCTCCTTACCTTCCTGTGTTTGCTCCTCCCTCAGTCTGTCACTCTCCTGCTCCTATGTGCCAGGACCTGGGTTATTACATTAACGCAATCACCCGGGTCCCGACACACAGGAGCAGGAAAGAGACAGACCCTGCGCCGGGCCCTCATTGGAGGCCGGGCCCGGGGAATTTTACCCTCCCTTTTGGTGACCCTTCTAGCAAATCATGAATTAACATAATTTTGTTCCTCACAGACCTAGCTAGCATTGATTAACATCATGTTCAAGGTGGAACTAGTTACTCTTAACAACATTAGGCTGCAACACAATTTCTTTCACTAACCTAGAATAATGACGGTTCCATTTAGAAGGCACCAGTTCTCCATACCTTCCACACCCTAAAATTACAGGAGGCAGAGCCAGAGATAGCCTGAGGTTAGGTAAGGCTGGAAACAGGCGCCGGAGAAGTCCAGATAGGTGGTAATGGATGCTGGCACAGCAGATGGGAAACAGCACTGGAGCACAGAAGTTCCCTCCAGCATTTGCCTGCCCTTCTTCAACTCTCGACCTCGAGTGACATCGCCCGAGGGGCGGAGCCAGCAATAGTCCAGGGTCAGGTAAGGCTGGAAACTGGCATCAGAGTGGTCCAGATAGATGATAATAGACGCGGGCACAGCAGATGGAAAACAGCACAGAAGCTTAGTGACATTTTGAGTACAATTTAGGCCCTCGGCCTTAGTAAATTTTCATAGAGGTCAATTTAGGAGCATATCTCTCAAAGTTAGGAGCACAAATCCTTTGAATATTGGGCCTCTAATTACCCAACTGGAGTAATTTGAAAGAGATAAACTGGGTGGAGTGATGTCTTCAAGTGAAATCAGCTTTCCTTGTGTACTTAAACCTTCAGCTGGTTGTCCCAGCTAGAAATTGAGATACTTAGAGGGGCATAATCGGCCCATCTCCATGGGCGACTATCTCCGAGGACGGGTACGCGAAGGGGCGGGACAGACCATATTTTCAAAAAAGATGGGCGTCCATCTTTTGTTTCGATAATATGGTTTGTGCCGGGCAAATGCATTGCATTTGGGTGGATTTGAGCTGGGCGGTATCGGTTTTCAGTGATAATGGAAATCGAAGGCGCCCAGCTCAAAAATGAACAAATCCAAGGCATTTGGTCGTGGGAGGGGCCAGGATGCGTAGTGCACTGGTCCCCCTCACATGCCAGGACACCAATCGGGCACCATAGGGGGCACTTGTAACAAAAAAAAAAATTAAAATATCTCCCAAGTCCATAGCTCCCTTCCCTTGGGTGCTGAGCCCCCCAAATCCCCCCCAAACCCACTGCCCACAACTCTACACCATTACCATAGCACTTATGGCTGAAGGGGGGCACCTAGATGTGGGTACAGTGGTTTTGGGGGCGGTTTGTAGTGCTCCCATTTAGCAGCACAAGTGTAACAGGTTGGGGGGGATGGGCCTAGGTCCACCTTGCCGAAGTGCACTGCACCTACTAACAACTGCTCCAGGGACCTGCATACTGCTGTGATGGAGCTGGGTATGACATTTGAGGCTGGCATACAGGCTGGAAAAAAAAAGTTTTTTAAAGTTCTTTTTTTCTGGTGTGGGGGGGGGAGGGGGGTGTTAGTAACCACTGGGGGAGTCAGGGGAGGTCATCCCCGATTCCCTCCAGTGGTCATCTGGACAGTTGGGGCACTTTTTGGGGACTTGTTTGTGAAAAAAAAGGGTCCAAAAAAAGTGATCCAAATTCTTGCTTCTGCCGCCCTTCTTCTTTCCATTATCGTCCGAGCGCGCCCATCTCTCCTCGGCCGATAAACACGCCCCAGTCCCGCCTTCACCACGCCTCTGACACCCCCCCGTCAACTTAGTTGGTTCCCGCGACAGACTGCAGTTGGAGGCGCCCAAAATCGGCTTTCGATTATACCGATTTGGGCGCCCACAGGAGAAAGGCGCCCATCTCCCGATTTGGGTCGAAATATGGGCGTCTTTCTCTTTCGAAAATAAGCCGGTTAGCTTTCTTGTGGAATTTCTCTGTCTGGTTTATTGCTGGTTTCTTCCTATGTGAGTAGAAATTGCAATGTCCAGCATAATCAAATTTACCTTGGCAGAAAGAAAAATGCACATCGATTTCTTAACTATTTACTTTTGTGGTTCACTGTTCGCAGATACATGGGGGCAGAACAAATAGTCTTTTTCTGCCTTTTTGCAGAATTCTGTGTATAAAAAACACTGCTTCTTGTAGATTTTTGCAGCCTGCCTTTCTACAGCTGACCCTCAGACGCTTCTGGAGGTGATTACTGAACCTGGGGTGCCATGAAGTCTTTTATTGTTCCAATTTGGCTGCTTTTTGTACAACTCTTAAGCTGCAAAGCTTTGCCAACTAGCCAGAAGACACTCTACCAGCCACTGGACTGCAGTGCTCCAGAAGTTGAAGAAGCAGCTAACCAAGCCCTGAACTATATCAACGGAAAGCATAGCCACGGATACAAATTTGCCTTAAATCAAATTGAAGATGCCAAAACCACCCAGGTAAGTCCTACTTAATATCATGTCATGAACATTGAGAGTACAAGCTTAGGGGAGAAGTTATCAATGTGGGCTACCATTAAGACAAGGTTATTTTACCACTAACCGGTGCAATTTTAGCACAGGGTCTCATTGCATATGATGGTACCCTGTACTAAAATAGCACGACGTGGTAAAATAGTCCATCTTAACGGTAGACCAATTTGATAACTCCCCCTTCCTTAGGGGGGTCTTTGACTAAGGTGCACTAGCGTTTTTAGCTTGCATTAAAAATCAAGATGGCACTAAATGCTGAGATGCCCATCCTATATAATAATTCTCACCTCCAACGTTCTGACTTGCTGCCTGGGACCGTGGCTCATTCCGAGTTGGTCTGCTAGGCTCCATAGATCAGGCTGACATCACCGTAGCCATTATGAGGTCAACTTCAGAACCCGGGGGAAAAAAAACATGCCTCACAGCTGATCCATCTCCAGAGGAGGGACATGGGTGGCTGGATGGGGGGCAGGGGAGAGAGGAGGGTCGCTGGACATGGGTGGCTGCAGGGGGGGCAGGGGGCCGCTGGACATGGGTGGCAGGAGAGGGAGCAGGGGAGAGAGAAGGTTCGCTGGACATGGGTGGCTGCAGTGGACGCAGGGGGAGAGGAAGGTCGCTGGCCAAGGGTGGCTGCAGGAGAGCCGAGGAAAACCTTGCTAGCACCCGTTTCATTTCTGTCAGAAACGGGCCTTTTTTACTAGTAGGAATATAATGGGTGTCTCAGCGTTTAGCGCCAGCTAAAAACGTTTTTGCACTTTAGTAAAATACCCCGTTAGTCTGGTTCTTATAAAGTATCCTTTTATGATTAACTGTACGCACCTAGGAGTATACTCATAAGTGTGTCATACTTCTTTAATTAATTTATTGATTTATTAGGATTTATTTACCGCCTTTTTGAAGGAATTCAGTCAAGGTGATGTACAGTAACAATAAATCAAACATGAGCAATAGACAATTACAGCAGTAAAAATATTTAAATAACAATACAAAGTATGGCACAGTAGACTAATTACAATGTCAACACAATACGTAATAGAACATTTTAATTGACAGTGTAAGGTATAAGCAAAGATGGAATATATAGATAGGTAAGAGAGTAAGAGAATAAGGGAACTAATTTCAAGAAAGTTGTACATGAAGTCAGGGAGATGGTTAACATATAGATAAGAGTAATGAAAAACATTTCTTAATTTTGGGTGATAATTTATGAGAAAGACACTTCACAGAATGCATTATGCAAACTGGATTCTTGGTATTCAATGAAGATTTTATATGGATTTCCCTGAAATAAAAAGTAGTCTAAAATCATTTACCTTGCAAAGAAAACCACAATGTATTTTTTTGCGTGGCATTAATGAGCAGGATAGTTACACTACTACTACTACTACTATTTAGCATTTCTATAGCGCTACAAGGCATACGCAGCGCTGCACAAACATAGAAGAAAGACAGTCCCTGCTCAAAGAGCTTACAATCTAATAGACAAAAAATAAATAAAGTAAGCAAATCAAATCAATTAATGTGAACGGGAAGGAAGAGAGGAGGGTAGGTGGAGGCGAGTGGTTACAAGTGGTTAAGAGTCAAAAGCAATGTTAAAGAGGTGGGCTTTCAGTCTAGATTTAAAGGTGGCCAAGGATGGGGCAAGACCAGGGCCGTGCCTAGGGTCTCTGGCGCCCCCCTGCAGCCTATCAGTTGGCGCCCCCCCCCCTGCAGACTATCAAAACAAAATGAATGCCGATGCGGCAGACTTGCGGAGCGCTGCAGGAGCAGGCAGCAGCTAATCATCCAGTAATCCAGCAGTGGCGCCGGCTCTCCTCTCTCAGCAGTCAGTGCACTCAACGCGTCGTCGTCGTCGTCGTCCTTCGGAGTCGGACTGCCTGCGAGGCTCCAGGCGCGATGACGTCACGCCGTGCGTCACGCTGGGGCGGTGCTAACAGCCTAAACAGATGAACGACGCAGCGCACGGGAAGGCAGAAGCCAGAGCGAGCCAGCAGCGCATGCGCATATAGGCGCCAACGCGAGAGAGGTTTGTAATGTGTTTTTTAATTTTATTAAACACAGCACTGACTCGGCAGGCGGTGGCGGCGGCGGCGGCGCCCTTGAACATGCGGCGCCCCCCTGCCGTGCTTACCCCGCTTACCGGGTTAGCACGGCCCTGGGCAAGACGTAGGGGCTCAGGAAGTTTATTCCAGGCGTAGGGTGCAGCAAGACAGAATGGCTTCAAGGTGAATAGAATTTGTAGGCAAAAACGTTCTACCAAAATAAGGAATCCTTTTACTAAGGTGCAGGAACAAATTTAGCAAGGGCTAACGATTAGTCCGAGCTAAATGCTAAGAAGCCCATAGGGATAAAATGGGGTTTGTTGCATTTAACGCATTCTAAGTGTTAGCATGTGTTAAATCGGTTAGTGCACCTTAGTCAAAGGACCCCTAAGTAAGTTATGCACTGTTTTAATTTTTTTTAAATGTAACATAGTAAAACATAGTAACATAGTAAATGACGGCAGATAAAGACCTGAACGGTCCATCCAGTCTGCCCAACAAGATAAATTCATTTTACATGGTATGTGATACTTTATACCCGAGTTTGATTTGTCCTTGACTTTCTCAGGGCACAGACCGTAGAAGTCTGCCCAGCACTCTTCTTGTACTAAAAGTTCTGAAGATTCTGGAATCCTAAAGAGTTACAAGATTCCGGAATCCCAATTAGTAGCAACATTCCATGTAGAACCCCAAAGAGAAACATAGTAAATGACAGCAGATAAAGACCTGAACGGTCCATCCAGTCTGCCCAACAAGATAAATTCATTTTACATGGTATGTGATACTTTATACCCGAGTTTGATTTGTCCTTGCCTTTCTCAGGGCACAGACCGTAGAAGTCTGCCCAGCACTGTTCTTGTACTAAAAGTTCTGAAGATTCTGGAATTCTAAAGAGTTACAAGATTCCGGAATCCCAATTAGTAGCAACATTCCATGTAGAACCCCAAAGAGTAACATAGTAATATAGTAAATGACGGCAGATAAAGACCTGTACGGTCCATCCAGTCTGCCCAACAAGATACTTTATATGTATACCCAAGTTTGGCTTGCCCTTGCCTTTCTCAGGGCACAGACCATAGAAGTCTACCCAGCACTGTTCTGAAGCTAACATCGAAGCCCCTTAAAATTTACACTCCAGCCCATCCCTATCAATTCAGTCACGATCAGGGCACATGTTGTACTAATATAATGTAACAGGTAACATGATGTAATTCAAACTTTTTCTAAAATGCTTTGATGTCTATTATATATGAGGAGAGACTTGTTGACCTGAACATGTATACTCTGGAAGAAAGGAGAAACAGGGGTGATATGATACAGACGTTCAAATATTTGAAAGGTATTAATCCGCAAACGAACCTTTTCCGGAGATGCGAAGGCAGTAGAACGAGAGGACGTGAAATGAGATTGAAGGGGGGCAGACTCAAGAAAAATGTCAGGAAGTATTTTTTCACGGAAAGAGTAGAGGATGCTTGGAATACCCTCCCGCGGGAGGTGGTGGAAACGAAAACAGTAACGGAATTCAAACATGCGTGGGATAAACATAAAGGAATCCTGTTCAGAAGGAATGGATCCTCAGGAGCTTAGCCGAGATTGAGTAGCAGAGCCGGTAATGGGAGGCGGAGATAGTGCTGGGCAGACTTATATGGTCTGTGCCAGAGCCGGTGGTGGGAGGCATGGCTGGTGGTTGGGGGGCGGGGATAGTGCTAGGCAGACTTATACAGTCTGTGCCCTGAAAAAGACAGGTACAAATCAAGGTAAGGTATACACAAAAAGTGGCACATGAGTTTATCTTGTTGGGCAGACTGGATGGACCATGCAGGTCTTTTTCTGCCGTCATCTACTATGTTACTATGTTACTAATATATATATATATGAATTTTTGAAAAGGTCATATTAGGACCCATGTGTGTCAGTGGTTGTTTTTTTTTTTTAACACTGACTATTGCCAGCTAAATTGGACTCAGATACTCATTGCTGGACCCTATGTGGGCATCAACACTGAATGTCCGTCTTTGACGGTGCCCAGAAGTTATGCAGGTATTGCCAATATTCAGTGCTGTATATGGATAGCTAACCAGGCGACGTTAGGACTTCCGTTTAGGTGGTCCTACTTGTCTGGTTAGTTATGTGGGCCACTGGCATAGCTAGGAGGACTGAATGGGCCCTGGGTGGAAAAATTAAGATAGGCCCCCTATAACACAGACAGTGGGGACGGGGGGGAGGGGGGGGGAGGGTGAAGCAAACACATTCCAGACCTATATAGAAAACCTGTCATAGTACAAGAAATAGAAAATGAAATGTAAAATATGTCAGTTTTGGGAAGTGTGTACCTCTGATTTGAAAAAAAAAAATCTTTATTCTACCTTTGTTGTCTGAGCATTGTTTTGATCTCAGTGTCTTTTTTCTGCTTGTCTCTGTTTTTTTTCTTAATTCTCTTTCCAGAGTTTCCTGTCCTTTTTACATTTCTTCTCTTTCTATGTCCACTATTCATCTTTTCTCTGAGACTTATCCATCCTGTCCAGCATCTCCCCTCTGTGTCCCTGTCTCTATGTTCCCCCCATGTTCAGCACCTGTTCTTTCAGGGCCCCTTTTACTAAGTGGCGGTAAGCCCAATGTCGGCTTATTGCTCGCTAAACAGGAAGTACTGCCGGGCTACCGCTGCAGACCCCTAGCACGCCATCATATCCAGCGCTACAAAGATTAATTTTTATAGCATCAGAGTCTGCCTGGCTAGGTTAGCATGGGAGCCCATATCGGCACCTCAATGGGTGGCGGAAAGGGCTCCCTTCCGAAATGGCCATGCGGCAAGTGCTTTACTTGCCGCACGGCTATTTCCTGCAGGAAAGAGAGACTTCCCTTTTACCCACTGTATTAAAAGGGAGCCTCGGTGCACGTGAAAAACATGCACCGACGCCAGCACAGGCCCCCTTTTGCCACAGATTGGTAAAAAGGGCCCCTCAGTGTCTCTATCCTCCATCCATATTCAGCATCTCCCCTCTGTGTCCCTATCCCTCCCCTTGTGTCCAGCATTGTCCTTCTGTGTCTCTGTCCCTATGCTTCCTCCATGCCCAGCATCTGTCCTCTGTCTCCCTGTCCCTCCACATGCCCAGCTTCTCTTCTCTTCCCTTCCTCCTCCTGCATCTCCCTGACCCCCACTACTTCATTGGTCCAGTCTCTCTCTCTCTGCCTTCTCTCCACTAGCGTCTCTCCAGCTCCCCCCCAGCTCCTGTACTCCAAACGTGCAGCAGATTACCAGCAGAAGCAGCACTGAAAATAAGCTGTCTCCAGCTGGCCCTGTCAGGGCCTTTCCTGTGCCATGTCCTTCCCAAAGAAAATTACCTCAGAGAGGCCGGGCACAGCAGAAAAGTCCCGGTGGGACTGGCCGGAGGCAGCCTGTTTTCAGTGCTGCCTCTACCAGTGACCCACTGTGTGTTTGGAGTACAGATACAGAGGGGGCTGGAGAGATGCTGGACTCATGCGAGGGGGGGGGGCAGAGGAAGGGAGGGATGCCAGATCTGCAGGGTGGAGGGTTCAACTTCAGCTGGCCTATACTACTGGGCAGCCCTGAGCAATTTACCAGGCCAGCTCAAAGATAGCTATACCCCAGCATGCCGGCATGACTTTGGACTGCATCCCAAATCTGCCACCAGACCACCTGGTACTGACCAGAGAGTGCCATGGCATTCAGAGGGAATGTTCAGTGGCACCGTGTAGTTAAGTTCTTCTGAATATCTCCTCCTGACCTGCTCAGTGAAATTTATTTATTTATTTATTATATTTGTATCCCGCACTTTCCCACTAAAAGCAGGCTCAATGCGGCTTACATAGTAATAGGTAACACAGAATTTTGTTATGTAAAGTAGGAAATTAAGTATAACATAATAGAAGGATGGATGGGTAGTAAATGGATGGGTAGGTAGGTAGAGACAGGTGATAGAGAGAGGAGGGTAAGGTGGGTAGAGACAGGTGATAGAGAGAGGAGGGTAAGGTGGGAGATAGAGTCTGGGTCAATGTCATTTTCTCTTGTATATGTAAGGTAGATGGGTTCAAGAGATTAATCTGGGTCTTTTGGGTAGGCTTGCTTGAATAGATAGGTTTTTAGTGCTTTTCTGAATGGTAGGTGGTCATGGATTGCTTGGATGGGTCTAGGGAGAGCGTTCCATAGACGGCTGCCCAGGAAGGAGAAATTGGATCCATAATAAGTTTTGTACTTGAGACCTTTACAGCTGGGGGTAGTGCAGATTGAGGCACTTTCGTGAGGATACAGATATGTTTCTTGCTGGAAGGTCGACCAGATTTATCATATAGTTCGGAGATTCTCCGTGTATTATCTTGTATTATGTTGTATTATCTTGTGGATTGAACCAGGCAGGAGACCCTCCTGTCCGGTTACATCAGTTTGAACATCAGGCCATTTCTTTGTACAGATCGCAAACAGAAGGTTAGTATCGTATTTTGAAAAGTTAATTTTTTGTGGTTTTGCTTTTCAGAGCCCATTAGGAGAGGTGTATAAGTTAGAACTTGAGCTGCTGGAAACCAAATGCCATGTAACCAGTCCTGCAGCCGTTGAAACCTGCCCAGTGAGATCAAAGATTGATCATGTAAGTTTTTGAAATCCTATCTGTTCTTCTTCAAAAGTAGCAGACGGACACACAGTACTCGCATGAAGTCTGGAAAATGGACAGCCGATAAAATGTAGCTGTCGGGGAGCGTACATGGGAGCGGAGCGTGGGCATGTCACCAATGTGGTTTCGCACTAGCATCCTATAAAGGCTTAGGCCTTCCCCGAAGCCATTCAAGAACTGGCACTAAGCATGTCCCTTGAGGCACCAGTTTATAGAATTGCTGTAGTGTTTTCTTGAAACAATTGCTATATTTTTCTTTAAAAAAAAAATATACTCAGAGCTATGAAGTTATCCAATTCCAGGAGTCAGATGTTTTGGTCAGATTTAGTTTTGACCTTGCGTCCTAAAGCCATGTGATTTTACCCATTGAAATCAGTGCTGCAGATAGCAGAATGCGTCAGGACAGAATTGGTCTAAAGTCTTCCTCCATGTACTATCGCTTGGTAAGCCAGTGGAATTAGAAAAGGTGCAGAGAAGGGCGACGAAAATGATAAAGGGGATGGGACGACTTCCCTATGAGGAAAAAGCTAAAGCGGCTAGGGCTCTTCAGCTTGGAGAAAAGGCGGCTGAGGGGAGATGTGATAGAGGTCTATAAAATAATGAGTGGAGTTGAACGGGTAGATGTGAAGCGTCTGTTCACACTTTCCAAAAATACTAGGACTAGGGGGCATGCGATGAAGCTACAATGTAGTAAATTTAAAACGAATGGGAGAAAATGTTTCTTCACTCAACGTGTAATTAAACTCTGGAATTCGTTGCCAGAGAATGTGGTAAAAGCGGTTAGCTTAGCGGAGTTTAAAAAAGGTTTGGAAGGCTTCCTAAAGGAAAAGTCCATAGACCGTTATTGAATGGACTTGGGGAAAATCCACTATTTCTGGGATAAGCAGTATAGAATCTTTTGTACATTTTGGGGATCTTGCTGGGTATTTGTGACCTAGCTTGGCCACTGTTGGAAACAGGATGCTGGTCTCGATGGACCTTTGGTCTTTCCCAGTATGGCAATACTTATGTACTTATGTAAAGCCATGTGAGGGACCACCTGAGTTCAGTTCCTGAAACTGGATTCAGCTTCCTGGGCTGTTCAAATCTAGGGACACCATGATAGCAGCATTCATTATCCTTGGGGGGGAAGGGGAGCCTTGCTATTGCACAGCGGGTCATAGTTATCAACATGGGCTATCATTAAAACATGTTATTATTGTACTTTTAACCCCAATTATTAGTAGCCAGGTCTCTTTGCATAAAATGGACCTGTGCGAAAATAGCATAAGTTGGTAGTAAAATAATGCATCACACGGCTAGTCAACATCGATAACTAGGCCCCTTAATTAGAAAGTTATCAAGCTGCGTTAGGGCTTTAAGTCACCCACACCACCAGTGGTGAAAAGGTAACCCACTGAGGGGGTTGAGGGCTATCTGGGAAGTGGAGGGTGGGGGAAAGGGAGTGTGTGTGTGTAGGGGGGGGGGGCTTGGACCGTTTGAGGGGTGAAGAATGGAGGGTGGGCATGGGCTTCAGGTGGGGGGCCTATAAGCCAGGGGGGACCCTGCTTTCCTGGCCCGGTTGCATCAGGCTGCTGGAAGATTGCTGCTTGTGAGCTGGCTCGCAAACAACGCTATTCTTATAAAATGAGATTCAGCAACCTGTGGACTGAGATACTAGAAGATGCTGAATCCTGCAAGAAATTAAAGTGCGGTAAAAGATCGCTTTTTACCACACTTTGATAAATTCCCCCCTTAATGGCTCCATCAGGGATGAACTTGTACCGGAATCCAAAGTACACAATATTCCTCTCAGAAGCTGCCGATATAAGACATCTGGGGAGGGGGGGGGGGAGGGGGGGGAAGAAAGCCAAGAATAACTGCAGAAGAAGACTCATGGTGCCGTAACCCTAGTAGGCCAGTTACGATAGAATTGGAAGTTGAAAACCAGAACATTAAAATGATAATCCCAGATTCTGTTTTCTACACTTTTGTCACATGCCTCTAGAGCCCAAATGTCATAAACCCTCACTGCTACTTTGTATAAATACGAATCCTCTGCAGCCCAATTTCTGAATATTAAATTGCTCTCTACTATTCTGTTTTAGGGGGGAAAGGAGGGCAGAGGGAGACCTCTCTGCATAGAGAGGCACAGCCAGTTAACAAACTGGAAGTGATGTTGCTTAAGGAAGTCTTATAAAAGATTTCAGAGGAAAAGACACTTGTTTGAGGGATGAACTAGAGCAAATAGCCCCACAATAGCCAGGTCCCCTGCAGCCAGTCACAGAATCTATGACAAGGCAGAATTGGTGTGTAGAGCCTGAGCTCTTTCATTAAAACTTGGGGACTGTGGGTCGATTTTAGCAGATGATGGAAAAGGTGCCGGTACTCAAATGCGAGGCCAACCTTCAGGGGTGGGGTGATCACTGAGGGACCCACCCCACAATAGCCAGGCCCCCTGCAACCAGTCACAGAATCTATGACAAGGCAGAATTGGTGTGTAGAGCCTGAGCTCTTTCATTAAAACTTGGGGACCATGGGTCGATTTTAGCAGACAATGGAAAAGGTGCTGGTACTCAAATGCGAGGCCACCCTTCAAGGGTGGGGTGATCATGGAGGGACCCACCCCACAATAGCCAGGCCCCCTGCAACCAGTCACAGAATCTATGACAAGGCAGAATTGGTGTGTAGAGCCTGAGCTCTTTCATTAAAACTTGGGGACCGTGGGTCGATTTTAGCAGACGATGGAAAAGGTGCCAGTACTCAAATGCTAGGCCACCCTTCAGGGGTGGGGTGATCACTGAGGGACCCGCCCCATAATAGCCAGGCCCCCTACAACCAGTCACAGAATCTATGACAAGGCAGAATTGGTGTGTAGAGCCTGAGCTCTTTCATTAAAACTTGGGGACCGTGGGTCGATTTTAGCAGACGATGGAAAAGGTGCCGGTACTCAAATGCAAGGCCACCCTTCAGGGGTGGGGTGATCACGGAGGGACCCACCCCACAATAGCCAGGCCCCCTGCAACCAGTCACAGAATCTATGACAAGGCAGAATTGGTGTGTAGAGCTTGAGCTCTTTCATTAAAACTTGTTGACCATGGGTCAATGGAAAAGGTGCTGGTACTCAGTACCCCCAAGTACCCCTTCAAAAAAAGCCCTGCACTTAGGTGAACGCACTTAGACCAGCTCCATGACTGGCATTAGGTGCAAGTATTCTATAAGAAATGTTGGTATCCATGTTCCTTTATAGAATAGGCTCCTAACATGCCCCTGCCAAATGCCCAATTTTAGAAGCTCTGTTAGCCCCTTATCTGTATACAGAGGTGATAAAAACAAGGCTAATTTTCATAGCTTGAGTACCCTGAAAATCAGACCTGTTTGTGGTCCTTGAGTTGAGAACTCCCAGAATACAACACAAGAATGAAACACGCTGTTACACCACCACATCACTCAAAGATCTGCTCTTTCATGATCATTCTGTTATGACACTCACTGTTTCTTACCTTAACAAACCATAAAATCCACTTTGTGGTTTTGCTTGCAGGCTGTCGAAGGTGACTGCGATGTAAAACTGCTAAAGACTAATGGTAACTTCAGTGTTCTGAATGTGAATTGCAAATCAAAGCCAGGTAATGCTAACTGTTCTCTTGAATAAAGGTGATTAGCATGTTATGCTAATCAGCTGGGGTGTCCTGAATCCAACACTATTCTCAAATAATACCCAGTGAAGCAAAGGCACTCTCATATTTGGGAGATCTGCTTGGTCTGTCCCCGGCAGCCTTCTACTGGTCTTTATAGTATTGCTCTAAAATGTGATTAGTTGTGTTTTACTTACCCCTCTCTAGACCCCCGCTGGACCCTTGTCCACGGGGGTGAAGAGAGGGTTCCAGAAGGCTCAAAATAAGTCTCTTTAATATGACCTCTGCCTTCTGACTCCTGACATCTAAGAGCATCTGCTCTCCCACATAACGTGTTAATGAGTAGGAGTTTACTTGCTTATGTGGATATTATAGAGGATAATTTATCTGTGTAGGTGTATTAGGAGAAATAAGTATGTAGCCAAGAAATAGATACAGACAAGGGAGATAGGTGTTAATATTGATTTTATTCTTACCCAATTGCAACTTCAATCAATCTGACACGCTCATCAATCAACGTCTCAGGTTAACCGACCGTAGTTCTGCCCTCTGGGTAGAGTTGGGGAATTCTCCAAACTCCTCCCAGATCCACACTTCTTAAATACCCTTTTCACTCATTAATACTGTATATTTTAGTATGCAAATCTTATTTTTCTTCACTTACTGACCACAAGCTAGATCGGAAGCCCAAATCTCCCCCTTCTACCTATTTCCCAACTCTTGCTACATCCTTTGTAATAAACAACTTTACTTTTTCTATCCTCAAATGCTAAGACATGAATCCATCTTGTGAAAAGGACTCCATTCTAATTCGGTTACTTGACCTAACTTTTAGCTATTCAAGTCATGTAATCCTTCATCTAAACTTTAAAACTGTATTTGGAAATTACACCAGATCCTGATTAGGCTTGTCAGCTAGGCCCTGCTTCAGCAAGTACCTAGTTGCAAGTCATTATCAGATTTTCTGGCCTGGTCAGTGCTTCTTAGCAGCCTAGGCTCTATGGCTCTGCCCACCACTATTCCAGTGGAGGGGTCTAGCTGTAACACATATTAACAGTTGTTAAATGCTTTAATGCTATTCTCACTTTTTAAGATGTTTAGTGCTTTAGTTTTTAGTGCTGCCATGGTATGTGAGCAATGCATTGTGTATAAAGCAGTGGGCGTTCCGAGGGGCGCTGACACCCGGGGCGGATCGCTGATGCGCCCTGCCCCCTCCCGTGCAGCGTGACCCCCTCCCATGCAGCGTGACCCCCCCCCCCCGGCGAAGGGACACCCCCCACCCCGGCGAAAGAACCCCCCCCAGGTGCACGCCGCTGGGGGGGTGCCGCGCACCAGTCAGCGTCATTGGTTTCCATGCTCCCTCTGCCCCGGAACAGGTTACTGCCCCCACCGCCCCCCCCCCCCCTTGGTATGCCACTGGTGTAAAGTAGTCTCGTACATACTGCAGTCACTCCTGCTTATCTGTACAAACTTTACTACTAGTGGTCTTTTCTCCTGCAAAGTTCTCCTCTTTCTCTCAACTGAGCTTGAGTCCTTTGTCTACCTGCCACTATTTTTTTTTCATTTTTTATTTTATTGCATTTCCACATTCCCCCACCTATTTGCAGGCTCAATGTGGCTTACATAGTTTTGTTAACATTGTCATTATAGGATATCAGATACAGTTAGTAATGTGTAGCGATTAAGGAAGGGAAGAGGGAAAAAGGAGGAGAGTTGTTAGGGTAGTTATAGAAGGTGGGCGTTCATAATTGAGTGGGTTGGTGAGGTGACTTAGTGAGGCTGTAGGTTCTCATTGTAGGCCTTGTTGAAGAAGTGGTTAGAGTAGTTATAGAAGGTGGGCGTTCATGATTGAGTGGATTGGTGAGGTGACTTAGTGAAGCTATAGGTTCTCATTGTAGGCCTTGTTGAAGAAGTGGTTAGGGTAGTTATAGAAGGTGGGCGTTCATAATTGAGTGGGTTGGTGAGGTGACTTAGTGAGGCTGTAGGTTCTCATTGTAGGCCTTGTTGAAGAAGAATGTCTTCAGAGATTTTCGAAAGATAGTTGTTTCGTTGATTGCTTTCAAGTCTGTAGGTAATGCATTCCATAACTGCGTGCTCGTGTAAGAGAAGGTAGTGGCGTGCATCAGATTATCTCTACTATCTTTGCTCTGATGGGTCAGCAAGGGTATGATCTATCTCTCCAATCAACGACTACCCTCTATGACCTCCTCTGTCAGGGTCTCAGGCTATGTCCCTATTGGTCCCTTTACCTCGCCCTCTGGCCTTGTGGATGTTCTTCTTGGTCCGTCTGTCTCTGCGAGCTCAGACGCTTCCATCTTGCCTCAGAATCACATGCTTCTCTGCTCCCCTGGAGTAAACTTGCCTTCTTACCAATACTGCACAACTCAGCACCTCACACCTCTGAAACTACCTTCATCTACCTGGCAAGTCTACCATTTCCAGGTGTCATTTTCTCTTCAAAATTACACCTCCACCTACTGCTGCAGCATTCAGAACTACAAAGTCTCTTGCCTTAAGTGCAACAAGCTTCTGAGAATCTACAAACTGTAAGTAAATTAGCCATATTTAGTCAATAAAGTAAATTTCAGAAAAGAGCACAGACTTCCTGTGTGTGTGCTGATGTGCTAAGCTTATACTGCCTGGATATTATAGCATGTGTATGCTTTAAGAGGTTCTCAACCCCCCCCCCCCCAAAAAAAAAAAAAAAGAATCAAAATACCATTTAAAAATAGAGTTATCTAAACCAAACAATGGTATATATGTAATAACATACAGTGTGGAAATACAGGACCATGAATGATTTTTCAGGACCATAAATGATTATTCAAAAATGAGGTTTCAAAAATTGGGAGGAAAAGACCTCATAACCACCAGAATTGACAATATTTAGGCTCTTTTTGGATAATAGCCAGTTTTGAATGTGATTGGTCAAAAAGTAATCATGGGTCAAGAAAAACCTCCCAGGAAAAATCATGCAGTGTAGATCCAAAAAATAAACAAAACTTTAATAATCACTGTATCATCTACTGAACAATCAAACGTATGTATAAAAAATTCTTTTAACTGTTCAGCTGTTCATCAATATATGTGTAGGAAAACCAAATATTTAGCTTTAGAAGCATAGCAGTAGCTCTAATGGAGCCAAGGTATAAATGTCCAATCTTCAATTAATGGAATTACATTTCATTTGCTGTGTAGCACGAAAGTCATTACTTCCCGTTAGCTATATAGCATGAAACTCTTAGTCTTGAGACGTATGAGGTCCCGACGGGGACCCGTTTGGCAACGGCTTCTTCTGGAGACTCAGCCAAACATTACCCGATACAATGCTTAACTGCTCATGCTCGCTACTGCTTTAAGAGGGTCAGAACGCAGCCTTTTAATGCAAGCGGTCTAAATTAAATGAAAGCACGTTTTATTGTTGGTCCAAAGGTGCTACTACACCCAAGAAACACCTTACAATGGATCCAAGACACCTGAATGCATGTTTAATTGATCACACTACTGATTAAATATCATGCATTCTGGGTAATCAGCATGTATCCCTGCCAGTGAGTAACAAGGAATGGATCTACTGTTTGAGATACCCTATAACAAAGTTTCCTTTGGGTTTTAGATTCAGCTGAAGATGCTTGCGTAGGCTGTCCAAAATTGGCACCTCTGAATAATACTCAAGTGTTACAGGCTGTTGAAGTTTCGCTCTCGCAGTTTAACAGCCCCGAGAACCAAAAATATTATCAGCTTCTTGAGGTTGGCCGTGCTCAGACTCAAGTAAGTACCAAACGGATGCCTTCCTTCAAGGGTAGGAAAATGGTAGGATGCCACCATTCTAGCCAGGAAAGAAAACAAAGGTCACTGTACAGTTTTTAAGCCAAACAAAATCTCAGCACACCAGCCAGGTACATTTAAGTGTCCTGTCAACAGATTTGATAGTTTTTAATAAATCTGTTGCTGCAGTACAACACTGTTAGTTGAATGAATACACTGAAATTGTGATTGTACAGAAGGGTCATGGGTCAGGGACATGATATTTAAGATTTTATAAATAAGATGGAGAAAACTAGTTAGGAGAAAGCAAGTCAATTCCTTGATTGTATGCTTCATCTTCCATTGTTAATATGCTACATAGCAGAAAAAAAGACTGTAAAAATTTCTCATGTTTTGCCCTCCTTTCAACTATGGTTCAGTGGAGGAGTAGCCTAGTGGTTAGTGCAGTGGACTTTGATCCTGGGGGACTGGGTTTGATTCCCACTGCAGCTCCTTGTGACTCTGGGCAAGTCACTTAACCCTCCATTGCCCCTGGTACAAAATAAGTACCTGAATATATGTAAACCGCTTTGAATGTAGTTGCAAAAACCTCAGAAAGGCGGTATATCAAGTCCCTTTTCCCTTTCCCTTTAAAATCATTTGGTGAAAATAAAAAGTTGATTTTGATGAATGGATTGGTATTTCTGAAACTATTCATGTCAATGATAAAACCAGTGTCAATCATGTCATTTCTTTTTCAAATCTGACTGTCCTTAGGAAGACCTCATGAGTGTGACATCTTCACCCTCACCATCAGCCTTTTTTAATTTGCCTCTTTGCCATATCCACCTTTGCTTTACCCGAAGATCATCAAGTATAGAATTTTTAAAAAGTCTTTCCCTGTTACCCTACGTTAACCTTGCTCAAATTAATAATCTGCACGTGCCTGTTTTTGCCCTTTTAAAACATACAAATGACAGAGCCCTGTCTTTTCCAGGTGGTTCGAGGTACAGCTGTGCATATCGAATATGCAATTGCAGCCACCAATTGCTCTACACAGGAAGCTAAGACTGCATTGGACAGCTGTGTTCTTTTGATGGACGATGCAGCTGTAAGTATACGGCATAGGAATGTAGCTGTGATCTTCATTGAAATTTAGAAACGTTTTGGACCTGTTTCATCTGAAGCAAATGCCCTTAAAGTTATACAGTTGGAGACGTCCAACGCCGAGCTTTTCTTGGCACCGAACAGGTATTACAAAGAGCAGTCGCAGTAAATTTGAGAGCCTGGGGGTCATACCAGTCCTCCCCTGGCTAGAAGTGAGGTTCATTTCTGTCATGGTGCGTACAAAGCGAACCTATTCGGAGACATTGACCCGTTGGCGATGTCATCCACATACTTTGCTGAAAGAGGCAGACTTGGAAAATTCTGTTTTCTGACTCATCAGACCCATGACATTGCATTTAACACCTGCATCCTGGGTTCACCGGATGCAGGTCTAAAACTCAGCTGTGGGCTTTTACAGGAACATTCCCTGTTCTCTGAAACCCTTTCCTGGTACAGCTAGGCTCCACTTTCGTTTCAGGAAGAAGGTGAAAGTCTGGCTTTTCTGAAGCAGGTAAAAGTCCTGCTCTTCTTTCAGGTTTTGCAGACTGAATATGCCATCAATTCCTTGCCTCAGCAATCTTTTCCACTACCAGTCACTGGTTTCCTTGTGCTTTGATTGTACTACAGAAAGGCAGTATATCAATCCTGTCATGTCCCCTACCTCAACACAAGTGGCGTCCTCGGGCTGCACAGGGTCCCGTCGACACGCACACTTGACTGGCACAGACCTGGGCCATGTGTGTGTGTTTCTTCTCTGGCTGCAGGCTCCTTGATTGCTTTGCTTCCATGTACCTGGCTCTGCTCTCTCTCTCTCTCTCTCTCTCTCTCTCTGCCTGGCTTCCAGGCTCCTTGATTGCTTTGCTTCCACTCACCTGGGTTTGCTCTTCCTCTGCCTGGCTTCTCTTGCTTCTCTTCTATTGGTCTTCTGGTTCCTCCTTCCCCTGTCCAATGGCTGTGCCCCTTCTCCCTGCTGTTGTCAGACGCCAGCACTTTATCAGCTGAGCTCTCCTTAGACTCCTTGCTTTGGCTTCTGGCTTCTACTTTGGTAGGTGTTACTTGCTCAGTAGTGTGCTTCTCCTCTACTTTGTTCTTCATTACTGACTCTGCCTGTACCTGGATTGCTCTTGTGTCTGCTGCCTGCCAACTGACCTTGCATGTACCTGGATTACTCTCGGGTCTGCTGCCTGCCTCCTGACTCTGCCTGTACCTGGATTACTCTCGTGTCTGCTGCCTGCCTCCTGACCTTGCCTGTACCTGGATTACTCTTATGTCTGCTGCCTGCCTACTGACTCTGCCTGTACCTGGATTACTCTCTTGACCTGCTGCCTGCCTACTGACTCTGCCTGTACCTGGATCACTCTCTTGCCTGCTGCCTGTCTGGCTGTCATGTTCATCACCCCTATTGTTAGTAATATGTAATTTATCTTTAAAATCAAGCATGGTACCGGAAGATTGGAGGGTGGTCAATGTAATGTCGATTTAAAAAAAAAAAAGTTTCCAGAGAAGATCCGGGAAATTATAGACCGGTGAGCCTGACGTCAGTGTCGAGCAAAATGGTAGAGACTATTATAAAGAACAAAATTACAGAGCATATTCAAAAGCATGGATTAATGAGACAAAGCTGACATGGATTTAGTGAAGGGAAATCTTGCCTCACCAATCTATTACATTTCTTTGAATGGGTGAACAAACATGTAGATAAAGATGAGTCAGCCAATATTTTGTATAAAAGGCATTTGACAAAGTACCTCATGAAAGACTCCAGAAGAAACTTGAAAGTCACGGGATAGCAGGTATTGTCCTACTGTAGATTAAAAACTGGTTAAAAGAGAGAAAACAGAGAGTAGGGTTAAATGGTCAGTATTCTCAATGGAGAAGGGTACATAGTGAGGTTCCCCAGCGGTCTGTGCTGGGACCACTGCTTTTTCACATATTTATAAATGATCTAGAGATGGGAGTAACTAGTGAGGCAATTAAATTTGCTGCCGACACAAAGTTATTCAAAGTTGTTAAATCACAAGTGGATTGTGAAAAATTACAAGTGGGCCTTATAAGACTAGGAGACTGGACATCTAAAAAGCAGATGATGTTTAATGTGAGCAAGTACAAAGTGATGCATGTGGGAAAGAGGAATCCAAATTATAGCTACGTGATGCAAGGTTCCACATTAGGAGTCATCAACCGGGAAAGAGTTCTAGGCATCGTCGTTGATGATACGTTGAAACCCTCTGCTCAGTGTGCAGTGTTGGCTACGAAAGCAAATAGAAAGTTAGGTATTTTTAGGAAAAGAATGGAAGACAAAAATGAAAATGTTATAATGCCTTTGTATCGCTCCACGATGTGACTGTACCTCGAATATTGTGTTCAATTCTGATCACTGCATCTCAAAAAAGATATAGTGGAATTAGAAAAGGTACAGAGAAGGGCGACGAAAATGATAAAGGGGATGGGACGGCTTCCCTATGAGGAAAGGCTAAAGTGACCAGGGCTCTTCAGCTTGGAGAAAAGACGGCTGAGGGGAGATATGATAGAGGTCTATAAAATAATGAGTGGAGTTGAACGGGTAGATGTGACTCACTTGTTTTACTCTATCCAAAAATACTAGGATTAGGGGGTACGCAATGAATCTACAAAGTAGTAAATTTAAAACGAATCGGAGAAAAGATTTCTTCGCTCAACGTGTAATTAAACTCTGGAATTCATTGCCAGAGAGTGTACTATAAACAGTAAACTTAGCAAGCTATAAAAAAAGGTTTGGATGGCTTCCTACAAAAACAAGTACCTGAATATATGTAAACCGCTTTAAATGTAGTATGTCTCTGTTGATCACCCCACCCCTCACCTATCCACATCCATCCTGTTAGAATATCAATGATATGCTTTGATGTCTCCATGCATACCTCCTACCCACCCCCATCCTCCCACCCTGTCAGACTGTCATAGTAATGCTTGAATGTTTTCACTTATATACACTGTCAGCTAGCACGTTTGCTTATTTCCGATCTGACGAAGAAGGGCAACCTTCGAAAGCTAATCAAGAAATGTATTAAGTTATGTCCAATAAAAAAGGTATCATCTTTTCCATGTTTTATTTTGTTTGATTTCTATTGATAATGTAGTTGCAAAAACCTCAGAAAGGTGGTATATCAAGTCCCATTTCCCTGCCCTTTCCCTAAAGGAAAAGTTCATAGACCATTATTAAAATGGACTTGGGGAGAATCCACTGCTTATTTCTAGAATAAGCAGCATAAAATCTATTGTACTGTTTTGGGATCTTGCCAGGTACTTGTAACTTGGATTGGCCACTGTTGGAAACAGAATGCTGGGCTTGATGGACCTTCGGTCTGTCCCAGTACGGCAACACTTATGTACTTATATAATAATGGTTAGTGTCTGCCAAATGCATCAGGGCTAAGCTGCAGACGTTAAAAGCAATGAAGAGCTATGAATATCGCAAGTGGAGCAATTTAATACACTGTATTCACAATCAACATGAAATGAAACCAACATTCAGTCTGTTTATAATATACTTGTGCATTCAGGAGCTGCACTAAACTCTTTGACAAAGACTGACTACCTTGGATTTCAATAGATGGTATTACTACTACTACTATTTAACATTTCTAAAGCGCTACCAGGGTTGCGCAGCGCTGTACAATTAACAAAGAAGGACAGTCCCTGCTCAAAGGAGCTTACAATCTAAAGGACAAAAAGTGCAGTCAATCAAGATTGAGGCAGTCTAGATTTCCTGGATAGAGGTACCATGGTTAGGTGCCGAAAGCGACATTGATGAGGTGGGCTTTGAGCAGTGGTGTGCTGGTAAATTTTTAACAACAGGCTCTCTCCCCCATCCACCTCTGCGCCCCCCATCCTGCGCCCCCCCAAATTGCAGAGTTGGCTATTCCCAGGGAGAGAGTTAGCTGGTAAAGTATTAACAACAGGCTCTCTCTGCGGGCATAGCCTGCCCTGCAATTTGGATGGTGGGGGAGACCCAGGGGTGGATTTCTTGAAAGGATTATATAAACTTAGGATGCATCATGACTAGGGACACACACACACACACACACACATATACTTAAGGGACACACACACACACACACACATGCTTATTTATTCAATATCACAATTCTTCATAGAAGCCACAAAACAATCTTTTAGGGTATGAGCTCCTTTTATTACCAACCAGACAGAGATAAGAGTTTTCAGTTTTGGCACAGTATAAGTTATCACAAGAACAAAATATAAGAAAACCAATATGGGCTGCATTAGGGGCTTATATAGCCCATTTATATAAACAAAAGAAATCTGCAAACAAAATATTTATTTTGACTAGTAAAACCACTTCCCCCTGAAACATGTTCAAAACAGAATAATCCATTTGCATATCTAAAAGGTAAATGTCTACAAAACAGATGAAGATCTGATTCCATGTGTGCCCCAATGAAAGGAGAGTTTAATTCTACTTCCATTTAATTTCAATATATTCCATCAAACTTTATAACACCAGGCTTCCCATGGTAGATTACAACAACAACAACAGTTAAGACATGAACCCATCAGGAAACTGGATATCCTCACGCACTAGCAGCAGCAGAAAATGCAATGAAAAATGTCAATTTAATAAATAAATATTAGATTGCGCCGTGGGGCCTACCTGGCTGGAATGGAGTGGTGATCCAATCCAAGATTCTTCTACTGACGAGGAGGACGACGATGGACTGGTGGCCGGCGGCAGGGGTGTGTGGAAGTGCAGCAGAAGGCGCTACTACCTCGTGGCCAATGAAGAGTGCGGTCAGATGCGAGCTGCCTGGGACAGACAGGAACCAAACTAACACCTACTACCACTACTACTACTATTTAACATTTCTATAGTGCTACAAGGCAGGAGCTGAAGCAGGAAGGGCGCGCACTCACTGGCGGGCAGGGTGCTGCAGGGGCATCATGACGTTGACAGGGCGGGACTCAGAGAGGCGGAGAGAGAGCGCGAGGAGCCGCTGGGAGGAGGACGGCGTCCTGACGTCGACAGATGGGCTGCTGGGCAGGACTGGGAGACACAGGAGAGGCGGAGAGAGAGCGAGAGGAGCCACTGGGAGGAGGTAGGTGTCGTGACGTTGACTCGGAGACTGGAGAGATGGGGAGAGAGCTGACAGCTGAACAACCGGCTTGCTAAATTCTTGAAAAAGTAACAACCGGCTCTGCAGAGCCGGTGCGAGCCGGCTCCAGCACACCACTGGCTTTGAGCAAAGATTTGAAGATGGGTAGGTAGGGGGCTTGGCGTATGGGCTCAGGGAGTTTATTCCAAGCATAGGGTGAGGCGAGGCAGAAAGGGCGGAGTCTGGAGTTGGCGGTGGTGGAGAAGGGTACTGAGAGGAGGGATTTGTCCTGTGAGCAGAGGTTACGGGTAGGAGCATAAGGGGAAATGAGGGTAGAGAGGTACTGAGGGGCTGCAGATTGAGTGCATTTGTAGGTTAGTAGGAGAAGCTTGAACTGTATGCGGTACCTGATCGGAAGTAACAGAATTCAGTTGTTTCAAATGTGAATTAAAATTGTACATCATTATCCAGGGTATAAAATGTAAAAACATATTAATTTTGTATCTTTGATTTTTTTTTTAATATGTTTTTTTTTTCATTTTCACAGGAGTACGGTTTCTGTGCAGGAACAGTTATAAATGATGCCGTAGATCAACAAGTGCACGTGGATGTGAACTGTACAGTCTATGACACTCAGGTATTATCTGCTTGGTTTTTAGATGTATTAACATGTTACTGTGCAGAATTTATTATCAATCCAATTCCACTCTTCCCAAGGCCAAAGCACTCATTGGCCAGCAGATGTAAATGTGAGTGACATCAACATTATAGCTGTATGGGGTGAACTCAATGGTAAGTGCTGTGCACCATTGTGTGAGGAACTTGGGTTCTATGCCCTGGCCAAGTATAGAGGAGGCTCACCAAGGCAGTGTTCATTGTCACTGTTTTAGAGGGAGGCATCACTCAAGGGTGACACCTAATGGCCAAAATGAGCATCAAATTAAGCTCCACAGCATGAACTATGATGGGAGGACATATCAATAGGGGAGGAGGGGAACAATCCCAACTGATTGTGAGTGAGGGCTTACTACACTGTAGCCAAACAGAGGCTGTTTCCAGTTGAAGTGACAGCTCAAATGAACAGGGGGAAACTGCCAGGCAATACATTTAAAAAAATGTAAATGTGTATAAACTTGGTTAAAGTAAAATCAAAGTAGGTACATTTCAACCTGGTTCATTTTCACAAAAAACTTGGATTGTCTATGAGCCATACAAATGAAATCTTTTTGTTGACTATGGATCTGCAGAAATCAATAGCTTTTGAGTGAACCTGCATATTAATATTTCCAGTAACTGCTCCGTATTTTAAACTTGAAATAAACTGTGAGACCGAATTGCAAGTTTGTCAAAGTAGGTTGACGAACCTCTTTTGTACATCCTTCTAATCAATGTCACACTTGCACACAGTGGCGTAGCCAGGGGGGGGGGGGGGGTGCCAGGGGAGCGGCCGCTCTCCCAAACAGAGTTCTGCCAGCTCCGGCGCCTATTTTTCTCTCAATGTGTTGCATTGAAAATGTGCGCCGGGGGGGACCAAGATGGCGGCCTGAAGGGAGCGCGGCGAAGTAGCTCGTGGAGTTTTCCCGCAATAGCGTTTTACCTGGAGAATGCCGAAGCGGAAGGGTAAGCGGGTGCCTGGTCCTGGGGCGCCCGCGGGACCCGCTTCAGGCACGATGGATCGCTTCGTGGTGGTGGGAGGCAGCCAGCTGAACTCGGGCGTCTTGCTGCCGGGAGGGGCGGAGAGAGGCGAAGCGTCCCTGCTGCCTGAGACGGAGCTCAGCCAGGAGGTGAGGGAACCGCCTCCCATGCCGGCGACGATGAGAGCCGAGAGCGGACGGGGCTTCCTGGCCTCCGAGGAGGGGGCGGATGGCTCAGAGTCAGGACCTGCTCTCGGCAGGAGAGCACAGAAGGCCCCGGAAGGGGAGATTTCCAGCGTGCAGGGAGGCGGCGCTCCAGGGGGGCAACAGACGGAGGAGGAGGCCGGCTTCTCTATGGGATCCCAGAGGAGCGCTGAAGTTTTGAGTAAGTCTTCACTTTTGCCAAAACCTCCAAACTTTACACTGGAAACTATTTGGGATGCATTGCTTACTTTGGAAACTTCATTGTCCCAGAAAATGTTATTATTGTCACAGGCCTCTCAGCTTCCAACCGAGACTGTTACTCAATTGGGCTTGCAAATAAAGACTGTGGGAGAAAGAGCGGAGGCCCATGATTTGGCTATTAAATCGGTTCAGGCTGTACAGACTACTATGATTACTGATAATAAATGGTTGCACAGGAAGATTGAGGCGCTTGAAAATCGGCAGAGGGCTAATACTCTGCGAGTGATCAATTTTCCCAAACAACAGTTGATTGCACCGATAATGACTTTTAAAAAATACCTCTTTGAGGTGTTGAAGGTGTCTGAGACGGCATGCCCGCCTATCTCGCAGATTTATTACTTACAGCCTTTTAAGAGAGGGGTTCAAGGAGAGCGGGCTGCTAGCGAGGAGTCTGCTGGGCGGTTTGACACCTTGGACTTTATTCGGGAGTTGGAGGGGGAAGAGGGGCAAGGGGAGCGAGCTACCCTTATAGTGACTTTTGTTACACAGATTGAGAGAGATAGGATTTTGAAGTTATTCTTTAAATATCGGAAAGAAAAGTTTTTGAATGTACAAGTACGGATGTATCCTGATGTGACCAAGGTAACGCAGAGGAGGCGACAGGCTTTTCTTAAGTTGCGCCCCACTGTGTTTCAGTTGGGGGGCCTTTTTTGGCTCAATTATCCCTGTAAATGTGTGGTGAAGCTGAATGCTGTAAAATATGTGTTTTTTGAACCGGTTCAATTAAAGGCATTCCTGGATTCCCGGGGGGGCAGGGGGACTCCTTCTCCGGCACCTGGGGCGGTGGTAACATCTCCACCTCAGCTATAATGGCCTTCCATGACTCCCTACAGTGCCTTTTTCTTTTGAGTGGATTAATTTTGGTTTTACTTTTCCCAGAATAGTGGCTTGGTCCCTGGCCTCAGTTGTGGACTAACAGGGGAGGCGGGAGAGTATGTTGATGGAGATTTTTTTTTTTTTAGTGTAAAAATGTTCTTACAGTTCTCCTTGATTGTACAAGAGGTATTCTTGGTACTGTATATGTGAAATGTATAAATAAAGTTATAAAAAAAAAGAAAATGTGCGCCAACGCCGGTGGAAGTCTGCTCTTGCGCCGCTCTCGCTCCCCCCGCGCTGTCAACCTGGCTCCGCTTCTGATTGCACAGCATTAGCAATAAGAAAGTGAAGCCAAGTGGACACTACACACTGGCCAGATAGGGCACAGAACATGGGTTTCTGCCAAGGAACTCCACTTCAGGCTCTATGACCCATGGTTCAGCGGAAGCCTAGATTGATTTCCAATCTTCATGGAAATAAAGGTTAAGAAGCAAATAATAGTAATAACAAGAATTGGACAAGTACAACACATTTACCCCTTAATTCTATAAACTTCTTAGGGGGGTAATTCTCTATAAATCACCTAATGTTAGGTACTGGGATGCTGTGTGCTACGCATGAATTCTATATCGACAATTGCGCATTCAGTAGCTGTTCTGCCCTCTCATTGGCTGTGATTGGCGTGCAGCTAAACCAGGGTACAGAACATCACTATGATAAGACTCAGAACTCTTGAACCAAAACCTTCTTTAATGCAGAAACCAAACAAAGAAAGGGAACTTACAATTCAGATGTGCTGGACAAGAGTCTTGCCTTGCAGACTGCAGTCTGTTTTCAACCAGCTCCCTCTCTCCATGCAAGAGAGAAGCTGGGAATAATTCAACCACAAGATGAGAGAGATGTTGTACAGTGGGGGAAATAAGTATTTGATCCCTTGCTGATTTTGTAAGTTTGCCCACTGACAAAGACATGAGCAGCCCATAATTGAAGGGTAGGTTATTGGTAACAGTGAGAGATAGCACATCACAAATTAAATCCGGAAAATCACATTGTGGAAAGTATATGAATTTATTTGCATTCTGCAGAGGGAAATAAGTATTTAATCCCTCTGGCAAACAAGACCTAATACTTGGTGGCAAAACCCTTGTTGGCAAGCACAGCGGTCAGACGTCTTCTGTAGTTGATGATGAGGTTTGCACACATGTCAGGAGGAATTTTGGTCCACTCCTCTTTGCAGATCATCTCTAAATCATTAAGAGTTCTGGGCTGTCGCTTGGCAACTCGCAGCTTCAGCTCCCTCCATAAGTTTTCAATGGGATTAAGGTCTGGTGACTGGCTAGGCCACTCCATGACCCTAATGTGCTTCTTCCTGAGCCACTCCTTTGTTGCCTTGGCTGTATGTTTTGGGTCATTGTCGTGCTGGAAGACCCAGCCACGACCCATTTTTAAGGCCCTGGCGGAGGGAAGGAGGTTGTCACTCAGAATTGTACGGTACATGGCCCCATCCATTCTCCCATTGATGCGGTGAAGTAGTCCTGTGCCCTTAGCAGAGAAACACCCCCAAAACATAACATTTCCACCTCCATGCTTGACAGTGGGGACGGTGTTCTTTGGGTCATAGGCAGCATTTCTCTTCCTCCAAACACGGCGAGTTGAGTTCATGCCAAAGAGCTCAATTTTTGTCTCATCTGACCACAGCACCTTCTCCCAATCACTCTCGGCATCATCCAGGTGTTCACTGGCAAACTTCAGACGGGCCGTCACATGTGCCTTCCGGAGCAGGGGGACCTTGCGGGCACTGCAGGATTGCAATCCGTTATGTCGTAATGTGTTACCAATGGTTTTCGTGGTGACAGTGGTCCCAGCTGCCTTGAGATCATTGACAAGTTCCCCCCTTGTAGTTGTAGGCTGATTTCTAACCTTCCTCATGATCAAGGATACCCCACGAGGTGAGATTTTGCGTGGAGCCCCAGATCTTTGTCGATTGACAGTCATTTTGTACTTCTTCCATTTTCTTACTATGGCACCAACAGTTGTCTCCTTCTCGCCCAGCGTCTTACTGATGGTTTTGTAGCCCATTCCAGCCTTGTGCAGGTGTATGATCTTGTCCCTGACATCCTTAGACAGCTCCTTGCTCTTGGCCATTTTGTAGAGGTTAGAGTCTGACTGATTCACTGAGTCTGTGGACAGGTGTCTTTCATACAGGTGACCATTGCCGACAGCTGTCTGTCATGCAGGTAACGAGTTGATTTGGAGCATCTACCTGGTCTGTAGGGGCCAGATCTCTTACTGGTTGGTGGGGGATCAAATACTTATTTCCCTCTGCAGAATGCAAATAAATTCATATACTTTCCACAATGTGATTTTCCGGATTTAATTTGTGATGTGCTATCTCTCACTGTTACCAATAACCTACCCTTCAATTATGGGCTGCTCATGTCTTTGTCAGTGGGCAAACTTACAAAATCAGCAAGGGATCAAATACTTATTTCCCCCACTGTATATACTTTTTACACTGCGGTGAAAAACTTAAACGAGTTACGAAGGCTTGTAGGCAGAAGCGTAGCCAGGTTGTGACCCCAGGGGGAGTGGAGAGGCATGCACATGCACTGCGTAGGCATGCACATGCACTGCGTAGGCATGCACGCACAGCATAAATGTGATGGACCGGCTGTAAAATAGGCACCGGCGCCGACCAAACTTAGTTTGGGGGAGCGGTCGCTCCTCTGGCGCCACCACCTAGCTACGCCACTGCTTGTAGGGCTCAAGCAACAGAACAGACACAAATTAACAGATCATAGAAAGGGGCATACCATTCACGTGTCTATTAGATTGTAAGCTCTTTGAGCAGGGACTGTCTCTCTTTGTGAAATTGTACAGCGCTGCGTAACCCTGGTAGCGCTTTAGAAATGTTAAGTAGTAGTAGTAGTAGTATACTGCAGACAGATTAACAGATCTGCTGGAGATGGAAGAAGGGAGCTACTAGCCCAGCATGCTTAGAGAATCAGGCAAGCCAATAGAAAGAGTCTACTAAGACACAGGAATCTGGGACATGTGCTCTGAAAGAGCCTATCACAGGGAACTACCCGATTTCAAAAGTGAGTGACAGGCAAGCTCTGCAGGAGTCCAGGGAACCTGCCTGTCTCTAGCCATTGAAAACACAATATTGAAGCAGCGCCTCCCACTGGCAGCAATGCAGTTGGACGTCTCCAGTTCAGCTTAGAGGGACCAGTGTTTTATAGTTTTATTCATTTTAAAGATACAGGCACTGTAATCTGTTACAGACAATGCTTAATAGATACAAAACCACAAACAACCTCCTCCATGTAAACGGGGTCAGAATAGTAGCATAAGCCTGCATTTACACGCCTAACTTTAGGCGTTAGCACGTTCGCTAGCTCAATGGCTGGTGACGGTGTAAATGCTCACACCTAATTGTAGGTGCATGTAAGTGCTAGGAATGGCCCCTGACCCCCTCCCAGGTCCATACCCCTTTCATTTGCTTGTCATGGAATTTGCATGCATGTTTTATAGGATACTGGCAAATGGCAGTTTAACTGCTAATTAGTGCTAATTAGCACCAGCTAATACTAATTAAAGGCAATTATTGGTTGCTAACATAAATAACTGATAATATTCTGTATCTTGCATGCTCAACGTTCTGCACTAAGTGTAAATTTCTGTGCACAAGTTTACAGAATCCGGGGGCTTAATGACTCACTTTTGAAAGTTAACAATTCTTTCTTCGGAGCCAAACAGAACTGTGACTATAGAATATAGAATCACTAGCAAACATTGTGGCCCTCATAATATGAAGAGAGAGAGGGAGAGATTTATGAGATGACTTGGGATAAGCAGCATAAAATGTATTGAACTTTTTTCGGGATCTTGCCAGGTATTTGTGACCTGGATTGGCCACTGTTGGAAACAGGATGCTGGGCTCGATGGACCTTTGGTCTGTCCCAGTGTGGCAATACTTATGTACTAACTTGATGAAACCCCGGGCTGTGAGTTTCTTTGGCCCTGAATAAATACCCCACAAGCGCTGCAGGAACGTGGTGAAGGCGGTTAGCTTGGCAGAGTTTAAAAGGGGGTTAGACGGTTTCCTAAAGGACAAGTCCATAAACCGCTACTAAATGGACTTGGGAAAAATCCACAATTCCTGGAATAACATGTATAGAATGTTTGTACGTTTGGGAAGCTCGCCAGGTGCCCTTGGCCTGGATTGGCCGCTGTCGTGGACAGGATGCTGGGCTCAGTGGACCCTTGGTCTTTTCCCAGTGTGGCATTACTTATATACTTATGTAGATTGTTACTGTAGGTAAGGAACCAGAACGAAGGATGCATTGCCTATGTTTATCATCTATCCTCAGTGAGAGCAGAGATCAGGGAGCCTGCACTGCCCTCTACTGGTTACCTTCAAACAATAATACTAGTCCAAAAGGGTTCTGAGGTATTCCAGTTGTGCAGCAAAATGAAGCACATAGGTATTCTGATCCTTCGTTTTCTCTAGTTTGCATCAGCTCCTTAGTAAAGATCACTGCTTGAAGCTTTTAAGTTTCTGCCCTTCTGAATCCATATATATCAGGGCACATCTGTGCTCACCCTCTGAATCATAGTTACCTGATGCTAGGGTCCACCTTGGGGGTCAACGCTCAAGAAAAAGATCTGGGTGTCGTAGATAATAAAAAAAGCAAACAGGATGCTAGGAATTATTAGGAAAGGGATGGCGAATAAGACCGAAAATACTATAATGCCTTTGTATCGCTCCATGGTGCATCCACACCTTGAGTATTGCATTCCGTTCTGGTCGCCATATCTCAAAAAAAGATATAGCGGAATTAGAAAAGGTTCAAAGAAGAGCGACCAAAATGGTAAAGGGGATGGAGCTCCTCTCGTATGAGGAAAAGCTAAAGAGGTTAGGGCTCTTCAGCTTGGAAAAGAGACGGCCGAGGGGAGATATGATTGAGGTCTACAAAATCCTGAGTGGTGTAGAACGAGTAGAAGTAAATCGATTTTTTACTTGTTCCAAAAGTACAAAGACTAGGGGACACTTGAGGAAGTTACATGGAAATACTTTTAAAAGAAACAGGAGGAAATAGTTTTCACTCAACGAATAGTTAAGTTCTGGAACTCTTTGCCAGAGGATGTGGTAACAGCGGTTAGCATATCTGGGTTTAAAAAAGGTTTGGACAAATTCCTGGAGGAAAAGTCCATAGTCTGCTATTGAGACAGACATGGGAAGCAACTGCTTGCCCTGGGATTTGTAGTATTGCATGTTGCTACTCTGAGATTCTGAATGGAATCTTGATATTCTTTGGGGTTCTACATGGAATGTTGCTACTTTATGAGATTCTGCATGGAATCTTGTCACTCTTTAAGATTCCAGAATCTTGCTATTCTTTGGGGTTCTAAATGGAATGTTGCCACGATTTGGGTTTCTACCAGGTACTTGTGACCTGGTTTGGCCACTGTTTGGAAAACAGGATACTGGCTAGATGGACCATTGGTCTGACCCAGTATGGCTACTCTTATGATCTTGTCATTGCCACCCAGAGAAATGTTCAGCAGAGAGCAGTGGGGAAGGAGTCAAGAATGCGCAATAAACCATGTTCATTCCTTATTCCAAAACAGTATAAAAATATAATACAGGAAGTATGATTGGGTACAAACTAGAAGGGAGACATGGGAATAAGGTCAAAACAGGATGTAGGAGGGCTTGTAAAGAGGGAAGATGCTGTTTTAAGAAACAGTTCTTAGCAGCTTAATCTTACTGATTTTCTTGTTTAGACTGTGGAGAGAGAGCCTTGGATGTTTACATTTGTAAACTCAGGGGCACCTTTACTAAGCTGTAGTAAAAAGCATCAGCTCGTGTTTTTGATGCGCACTGAGGCCCCCTTTCACCGCAGCGGGTAAAAGTCTGTCTCTTTTTCTTGAAAAGAAATGGCCGCGTGATGAGTGAACCACTTACCGCGCGGCCATTTCAGGGGGGGCACTTACTGCCACCCATCGAGGTGGCAGTAAGGGCTTCTGCGCTGACCCAGCGGTAACCAGGCAGCGAGCAGCACTGCTTGATTACCGTTGGGTAAGCACTAGCACTACAAAAATAGAAATTTTTTTCTAGCGTCGGAAATGGTACATACTAGGGGGGGGGGGGAGAATTTTGGTAGTTCCTGTTTGGCTTGCAGTAAACCCACGGTGGGCTTACTGCCACTTAATAAAAGAGGCCCCTCACAGAAATGGCTGTGGAGTGGAGGAGTGGCCTATTGGTTAGAGCACCGGTCTCGCAATCCAGAGGTGGCCAGTTCAAATCCCACTGCTGCTCCTTGTGATCTTGACTAAGTCACTTAACCCTCCATTGCCTCAGGTACAACTTTAGATTGTGAGCCCTCCTGGGACAGAGAAATATCCAGAGTACCTGAATGTAACTCACCCTCAGCTACTACTGAAAAAGGTGTGAGCAAAATCTAAACAAATAAATTATGTCCCAGAAAAAAATCCTACTTGGGGGAAGGTGGATGGGAGGTTTGCCTTTGCAGTTCACACAGAACCAACCTTGTTCCTGTCATTTCATTTGATTTGCAGGGGTGATGAGGTGGAATCCTCTCTGTTCCCCCTTCTGCTATTCATTCCTCCTGCCTTCATCATGCCCACAGTATCAGTGTTTTCAAAGCTTGCTGGCCAGCTGTGCAATCCTGAGTATCAAAAGAGCCCTGAAGCCAGTTCATCATACAGTTTAAAAATACTCAGAGCACCAGCACCAGCACTGTCCTAAGGTTAATTTATCCAGCCCAGTCTAGTGACAATGCTGCATGCTGCCAATTCAGTTACCAGATCAGACCTTCCATGACCAAGGCTGGCTGAGGATGTGGTGGAGCCAACATTGCCAGTCCTGAGGGAGGAGGTCTTGCTCATTAACTTGATAGCCAGGTTCAAGGGGTGATTCTGTAACTGGGCACCTGCATTTACACTCCACTTGACACGTAAATGCAACTTGCTTCTCACAGATCTCCCACTTAGCCATCTCTCTCCTCTTCAATCTGTTCAAAATTCTGCTGCACGACTAATATTCCGCCAGTGTCGTTATGCTCATATTAGAACCTCTCCTCAAGTCACCTCACTGGCTTACTATCCGTTTGACCTATAAGTGCATTCACTCTGCAGCTCCTCAGTACCTCTCCACTCTCATCTCTCCCTACATTCCTCCCCGGGAACTCCGTTCACTGGGTAAATCTCTCTTATCTGCACCCTTCTCCTCCACCACTAACTCCAGACTCCGTTCCTTTTATCTTGCTGCACCATATGCCTGGAATAGACTTCCTGAGCCGGTATGTCAAGCTCCATCTCTGGCCGTCTTCAAATCTAAGCTAAAAGCCCGCCTTTTTGATGCTGCTTTTAACTCCTAACCCTTATTCACTTGATCAGAACCCTTATTTTATCATCCTCACTTTAATATTCCCTTATCTCTTGTTTGTCCTGTTTGTCTGTCCTAATTAGATTGTAAGATCTGTTGAGCAGGGACTGTCTCTTTAAGTCCAGTGCACAGCGCTGTGTACGTCTAGTAGCGCTATAGAAATGATAAGTAGTAGTAGTAGTAGTCTTTGGGATTCCAGAATCTTTGCTACTCTTTGGGATTCCAGAATCTTGCTACTCTTTGGGATTCCGGAATCTTGCTACTTTTTGTCCGTATACCTTATTTGTCCTGTTTGTCTGTCCTAATTAGATTGTAAGCTCTGTCGAGCAGGGACTGTCTTTTCATGTTCAAGTGTACAGCGCTGCGTACGTCTAGTAGCGCTATAGAAATGATAAGCAGTAGTAGTAAATGTACAGAAAACTACCACTTTCGTGAGTGAGCGTACACTTACTGCCAGTAGCGAGACTAAGTGTTATTCTTTAACACAGTATCTAAGTGGCAAAGCGTATCCGTGCAAGGGGGCATTCACACAGGCGGAGATTTATGCACGTCCCTGACACATTAATGCGGCCACAGTTACAGCAGTTGTAATTGCAACTGTATACATGTAGGCGCACTGATGCCAGGCTACGACTGTATTCTATAACAGAATCCAGGTGCTCAGACACCATTATAGACCAGACTTAAACCATGCAGCATCAGGGCGTCTTAACAGAGCTGTCCACTCATAGAATTTCCCCCTCAGACCCCTACGATAAAGGGTTCAGGAAGGGCCGCAAGACTATTGCTCCAATGAACAGACTTGAAACAGTGAAGGCGGTTGGAGAGGATCTTTAAAATGGGAGGGGGGGGGGGGAATCCCTGGATAGGTATGAATGAAGGCTTATGCCACCAGGATCCGAGCCCTAGAAGAGAAAGGAGAAAACTACCAGATCAATAAAATAAAAATATGTACTGGAGTCCACTGACTCAAGGCCTGATCGTAACTGTACTAAGAAGACTTACTTAAGGGGTCATTCTTGAATAATGTGTTCAGTATGGCGTTACAAATGTTGGAATAATGTATTGTGTTTTACATGCATTGTCTGTCAGCAATGTTTTTTTTTTCTCTGTGATTACTCTGTGACCTCTGATGTGAATTACCTAGAGAGGTCACACCCATGCAACTTCCTGTGGGGGTTAAGCACAGCACATGGAGCTCTAATGGTTTCTCCTAAGCTGAGGATCTATGGTGTGAGCATCCATTACCATCTAAGCACATGGAAAGAGCTGATAATCCAAATGTATTATATTATGTTATATAAGACTGCTGAATATCAATCTAACTAAAACTGTGAGTAAACAGATGTTTTGTTACTTCAACTTTAAAGTGACTCAGCAGTGAATTATTCTGGGGTGTATGTGAGAGAGATGAAGAAAAGAAATTAACATTTCTAAAGCTGAAGCTGTGTGTATAACAATCTGCTAATTATTTACTACAAATAATCCAACAACAAAAACAAATCGTCCCCACCAAAAAAAAACAATGACATCTTGTTTGTTTGTTTTTTTTCTCCAGCCTGGATCCAGCTTTGCCCACACCGCACATAAGGATCCATCAGGAGCACCGATACCCCACAACCAGCTGGGTGGTCCTCACCACAATCTTCGGCATTCGGACCTCGGTGTGGGCCCACTGTCATCAGAATCTGCCTCGGCTGAAATTCCCGTCGTTCTTCCAGCTGGACCAATTGCAATCAATCCCATTGCCAAAAGATCTGTGGCTGTTGCTGTTGACCCTGCTCTCCCTCATATACTCCCTCTGTGTCCCGGGAAAAAGTATTTCTTTTAGATGATGCTTCTGGGATTCTTTGCAGGAGATGGTGTACCCTAGGTAATCGGCGGCATCCTGCAAACAATGAAACACTGTAACACTAATCAATCAATGACTTATTAAGTACAAGGCTGTGACAAAAAAAAAAAAACCCTTATAAATTCTAAAATCAGCAGGCGCAATACAGTGTCACTGCAAATTAAAATGATCAGTTCACCCAAATGCCTCTATAGTTACAGTTTGTAGTTTAATAAAATTTACCATACCGCTTATACTGGATTTGCAGAACTGAGCGGTGTACAATCTAATAAAAGCATCGAAAGGGAATTACATGCAAATGATGTCCTATCCAGGGGATTTCTTATTAATTTTGAAGGACAGTTCAAGGTCACACTGACACATACTGGACTAATGTCTATAAACGGTGCCTAAAAAATCAGCGCCAATAAAATAGCAATAAGTGGTATTCTATAAAGGGTGCTAAAAGTTAGGCACGGTTTATAGAATAGCGTTTCGCGCTGGGAGCCATGACTACATTTAGGAGGGACCATTTACACCAATGAAACCTTGGTGGAAACCACTGCAACTAAATTAGCCGCAGATCGCCTTTAATCTATAACAATGCGTACAAATTAAAGGGATGCCATGACCCTTCCCATGGCCGTGCACCCTTTTCGGACCCGCGCGTAAAATTTACAGGTGTTTATTTTAATTAATTCTAATTAGCACCAATAATTGCTTGTTAAGTTCTCAATTATTGGTGCTAATTGGCTAGATAGTCAGGGTTTTCTTTTTCAAAGCTGCGCTACCGATTCCCAGTGCGGCAAATGAGAAGAAGCCCATTCAATTCCTATGAGCTTCCTCTCCTTTGCCACGCGGGAATCGCTAGTGCGGCTTTTGTAAAAGAAGCACTCGGTTAAATTGCACGCGTAAATTGAGCACCTGCCCAAATATGGATGTGTGATTTTTTAGCAATTTTTATAGAATTTGAGGGATTTTGTGTGTAAACCTGCAGTTGACTCCAGCATCATTGATTCTGCCTTCACACCTTCCAAGTGGAGAAGGTGAGTGTTGAGCACATGAATCATTGTGTAACCTCTTTGATGTGGTGATGCTATATAAATACAGGTGGGTATAACTTTTTTTTCGGATTAATCCGACACTCTTCGAACCTCAGGAAATCAGATTAATGGAATCTGGATTTGATCCTGATTTGAAATACCACAGAAACTATAGTGACCTAATCGGTAGCTTTAAGCTGTTATATGAACCAGTTTCTGGATGAGATTTCTGGCCAATGTGACTTCTTTTTGGTCAACCAGCCCTCCAACATTTTGATGCCTGTAGTGCTGATCTCAGACACAAGAGGCAAGATTACAAATAGCAGAACCTGTTAGGAGAGGGCCTGGTTCATAAACTGGTCAAAAGTCTCTCTCTCCTGGAACTGAATTTCATGGCAGCTCTCTTTAGTCTGGTGGGCTGATGTTTCGTACAATGAGAGCAGTCCCTGATCATCTTCCCTCTGGGTGTAAGCAGAGAGAAGGATTACCATAGGCTCATACACAGCCCTCTCCGTGTGCATAGGATGGGAAGGGTCAAGCAATTCATGCCGTATATTGTATTATAAAATTCATACTTTCAGCGAGCTCCAGATTGACTCATAGATTGTGTTTGAGTGTGCTTTAAGAAAATTCAAACTTAGAGATAGGGAAAGAATCATTGCACAAGCAGTTTATTCACTGACATATCAGGAAAAAGGTTGACTTTGCCAATCTCTTTTCAAAAGGATTTCTTCCATTCCCTCTGAAAAGCATCTCTGGACAGTGGTTGAATGGTTGACCCATTGAGGTCTTACATCTATGATCAAGATTGTGGGATAGAATTAACAAAGCTTTGCTCTTGTTTTACCCCTCCCTCTGAATTCTTCCCATTGCAAATCCTAAGAAGATCTCATTGATAAATCTCAGTTTTTGCATACCTTGCACCAGAGCGGGATATAAATAAATAAATTAATTAATTAAATGCATTTGCCTGCTCCTGAATACTATATCTGATCAGCCCCAATATTGCAAAAGACAACATTGGGGCTGACATTGAAAAGTGGCTTATGTTAACCATGTTTACTTTTATTCAAAAATTCAATTTGATATTCAGCCAATATGACCAATTTCCGAAAACTACTGAAAACCTATCTCTTCAACAAGATATATCACAAAGATCAACATGTGTAACTGTACTATCTTTAAAACTTCCAGAATTGTCTTTCAATGTCTGCTGCTTTAACAGTATTATGTATTTCACCACCATGTAACACTTAACCCTCTGTGAACCAAATGTATATTCTCTTCTACTGCCAGTATCCATGATGAATTGTAAGCCACATTGAGCCTGCAAAGAGGTGGGATAATGTGGGATACAAATGCAATAAATAAATAAAATAAATAAAAATGATAAAATGAGAGGTCGGGGGTCAAATGTTATCTGGATACTTCTATCCGTCTTCTAGTTCCACACAAAGAGCTTCCAAACCTATACAGATATGGCCACTAGATAAATCATCTGCTTATCTTTATGTGGCAGAAATTGATCTATCACTATGATTATTTAAATGCTGTGGTCATGAAATGCTAAGTCCTTCCTCTTGTACTTAATAAAATGGATGTTAAATTTAAACGTGTGCGTGTGTCTCTCTCTCTCTCTTTTTTTTTTTACTATGAAGTTAGAAGAAACAAATAAACAGTAGTTTCCATATAGTAGATTATCAATAGAAATCAAACAAAATAAAACATGGGAAAGAAAATAAGATGATACCTTTTTTATTGGACATAACTTAATACATTTCTTGATTAGCTTTCGAAGGTTGCCCTTCTTCCTCAGATCGGAAATAAGCAAATGTGGTAGCAGATAGTATATATGAGAGAAACATCAAAGCATTACTTTGACAGTCCAATGTGGTATATATCATTCAGTGTAAAAAATGTAACGAAGGATGCTATATTGGAGAAACAGGCCAGATGCTTAAGACAAGGTTCAATCTGCAGAGACATCACATGAAAATAGCCGGTTCCAGTCAGGCCCCCACCCCTGTGGGCCAACCCTTCACAAGACCAGAACACTGCACCAGTGATTTCACAGTAAGAATACTGAAAGGTAATTTTAAAACAATACAGGAACGTAAGACCTTTGAAATAAGAATGATTGAATATTTTGACACCCAACAAACAGGACTTAATAAGGATCTGGGTTTTCTAACCCATTATAAGCCATAAAGCTGTATTTCTCTGTTTATTTCTCTGTTTATTACCCTCCTCTCACCTACCAACACCCATTCTGTTAGAATATCAATGAAATGCTTTGATGTCCCCATGCATACCCCCACCCTCCCACTCTGTCAGACTGTCAAAGTAATGCTTTGATGTTTCTCTCATATATACTATCTGCTACCACATTTGCTTATTTCCGATCTGAGGAAGAAGGGCAACCTTTGAAAGCTAATCAAGAAATGTATTAAGTTATGTCCAATAAAAAAGGTATCATCTTATTTTCTTTTCCATGTTTTATTTTGTTTGATTTCTACTGATAACCTTTAAGAGTGGACTAACATGGCTACCACACCTCTCTACATTTAGTAGATGAAATACATTTCTGATAAAACATGGAGCCAGTTCACACTGATTGTATGCAGCTACATCTTGACAACACACATCTTTGTGGTATCCATTGCTCATCAAACCAGGGTGTTGCCATCTCTGCTTCTGATACTGGGAAAGTCATTTAGGGCATTTGCCTTCTCCATCCCGTATTTGTCTCTGGTATATGTTTTTGGTAATGATGTCTTCCTATTCATCTTCCTCCCTGTTATATTCCCTCCCCAAGTTATGCTTGCCTAGTTTTGTGAAATGTTATCTTCTTGCATGACAATATTGTAAACCAGGGGCGTAGCCAGACAACAGATTTTGGGTGGGCCTGGGCAAGAATTGGGTCGGCACCAAGTGTTCCCCCCCCCCCTCCAAAAATTTTTTATCTCAGCTGGTGGGAAAACGCTTCTTTCCACCTTGGCAGCAAGAATGCACTGAAAACTGAGCATGCACAGGTACCGGTGTTGTGGAGAGTAGCATGTTCGTTACCATCAGGAGGAAATCTTCAGCTGGCAGAGCTTGGGATTCCCACCAGTTACCACTAAACATGTGCTACTGTTGGGTGGGCCTGAGCCATAAATGGGTGGGCCCTGGCCCACCCAAGCCCACCTGTGGCTACGCCACTGTTGTAAACCGACATGATCTCGATTGTATTGATTTGAATTGCAATACATCATAATACAGATAAACTTACACACAGTAACATAACAATTGACAGTAGAAAAAAAATCAACTGGCCAGTCCAGTATGCTGTCCAGCTGTCCAGGCTGTTAAGATATCAAGGGGTTCATTATTGGCTAAATTGTTTCTTCCCACTATTTTCATCGGTAAAGGCCTATTGCATATTGCGTGGATTTTGTCTGATGTGGCTAGATAGGACTTGGTAGACTGGATCCCATAACATGCCCTAGAATCTAACTCTTACCACCCCCCCCCCCCCATCTAGGAATGGCCCCAGGGAGGATAGAGTGCATTACAGCTCCAGGAGCTGTACAAGATAAGGATCAGCGAACTCACTATTGGAAGAGCAGAATTACAACACAGTAAACTATTCTCAATCTTCTGCTCTAAAAATTAAGGGGTCCTTTTACCAGGCTGCGGTAAAAGGGGGCCTGCAGTGGTATCAGCACTTGTTTTTGATGCCCGCTGAGGCCCCCTTTTACCACAGCGGGTAAAAGGCTGTCTTTTTTTGATGAAGAAATGGCCGTGCGACAAGTGAACCGCTTGCTGTGCGGCTATTTCGGGGGGAACACTTACCGTCACCCATTGAAATGGTGGTAAGGGCTCCCACGCTAACCCGGCAGCACACGAGCATATGGTGCTGCCTAATTACCGCCGGGTTAACGCCGGCGCTACAAAAATAAAAATAGAAGTGTCACGTGCTGGGGGGTGGGAACTACTGCTGGCGGCCATCTCAAACCCGGCCAAATCCAAGCAATTTGGTCATGGGAGGAGCCAGCATTTGTAGTGCACTGGTCCCCCTCATATGCCAGGACACCAACCGGGCACCCTAGGGGCACTGCAGTGGACTTCACAAATTGATCCCAGGTGCATGGCTCCCTTACCTTGGGTGCTGAGCCCCCCCAAAACCCACTACCCACAACTGTACAACAGTATCATAGCCCTTAAAGGGTAACGGGGGGCACCTAGATGTGGGTACAGTGGGTTTCGGGTGCGTTTTGGAGGGCTCCCATTTACCACTACAAGTGTAACAGGTAGGGGGGGATGGGCCTGGGTCTGCCTGCCTGAAGTGCAGTACCCACTGGAGTGGAGGAGTGGCCTAGTGGTTAGGGTGGTGGACTTTGGTCCTGTGGAACTGAGGAACTGAGTTCAATTCCCACTTCAGGCACAGGCAGCTCCTTGTGACTCTGGGCAAGTCACTTAACCCTCCATTGCCCCATGTAAGCCGCATTGAGCCTGCCATGAGTGGGAAAGTGCAGGGTACAAATGTAACAAAAATAAAATAGATACTACTGGAGGTTCTACATGGAATGTTGCTACTATTGGAGATTCTACATGGAATGTTGCTATTCCACTAGCAACATTCCATGTAGAAGGCTGCGCAGGCTTCTGTTTCTGTGAGTCTGACGTCCTGCCATGAGTGGGAAAGCGCGGGGTACAAATGTAACAAAAACAAACTAAAAACTGCTCCAGGGACCTGCATAGTGCTGTGATGGAGCTGGGTATGACATTTGAGGCTGGGATAGAGGCAGGCAAAGAAATGTGTTTTAATATTTTTTTTTGGGTGGGAGGGGGTTGGTGACCACTGGGGGAGTAAGGGGAGGTGATCCCCGATTCCCTCCAGTGGTCATCTGGTCAGTTCGGGCACCTTTTCGACGCTTGGTCATGAACAAAAAGGGACCAAGTAAAGTCGGCCAAATGCTCGTCAGGGCCAGCCTTCTTTTTTCCATTATCAGCCGAGGCCAGCCATCTCTTAACCACACCCCCGTCCCGCCTTTGGTACACTGCTGACATGCCCCCTTGAACTTTGGCCGGCTCTGTGATGGAAAGCAGTTGAAGCCGGCTAAAATCAGCTTTTGATTATACCGATTTGGCCGGCCTTAGGAAAAGGCCGGCCATCTCCCGATTTGTGTCGGAAGATGGCCGCCCTTCTCCTTCGAAAATAAGCAGGATATAGTGAACTGCAAAAACAGAAGTGGGAAACAACTCCTTTAAAAAAACAGGAGAAAAAGGGTCATCTAGTCTCCCTCGTGTTTTTAGAAGCTCCACCTTTTCACTCTACTCTTTGGTTTTCTCGTGATAACCACAACATTACGGAATTCTATCCCTTTTGATAGAAGAGAAGTTGAACCTATCTTCAGATTTAAGAACTGTTTAATAAACATGGTTCTATCAGGAGGTTTTTCATTAATAGATGAAATAATTATACTGGTTAATTGGAAAGTTGGGAGATTGGGTTATTATGTACGTAGATTATTTTATTGTAATTCACTTTGAACTGTCCGGTGAAGCAAGACATCAAATTTCATACAATGAAGTAAAGTACATTTTAAAGAATTCAACTGTTGTTTATGAACTAAGCAAAGGGTTAGTGAGGAGCTGACCTTCATTGAGGGGCCATTTTACTACGCTGCCTAGGTGCCAGAATGGAGTACGTTTTCTTGTCTCTGGCAGTCAGTGGGCAGCGTAATGAACTTCCTTTCCTAAAGTTTTATGATCCTGCTAGTGTGCTCCCCTCCCACACCAGGGGTGTAGCCACAGGTGGGCCTGGACGGGCCCAGGCCCAGCCACTTTTGCTCCAGACCCGCCCAGCCTCTTCTGCCCGCTCTCCCCGTCCACGTGGTCTGCTCACTTTTACTGCCCTGAAGCGCCGTTCTCCCTCCAGCACCGGCGATTCCCCTAGCCAGCCTTCTGCCAGCGTGCGTTGTCGGGGCCTCTTCTCAGGCACGTCCCGCCTACTCTGTAACTTCCTGCGTCCCACCTTTGCGGAAAACAGGAAGTTGCAGAGTAGGCTGGATGCGCCTGAGAAGAGGTTCCGACGACGCACGCTGGCAGAAGGCTGGCTATGGGAATCGCCGGTGCTGGAGGGAGAACGGCACTTCAGGTCAGTAAAAATGACCAGAACTGATCATGTACAGGGGGCTGTCGCGGGAGGGGGGTAGCGGGTGGAGAGGAAATGCAAGGCCTGTGCCCACCCAGTCCACCTCCAGGCCCATCTAAAAATTAAACTCTGGCTACGCTACTGTCCCACACCTCTTAAAGGGCAAGACTCCTTTTGGGTTTCCAGAACTCCCAGAGTTGCCCGGACAATCCCTGTTTACATGGACAAAGGCAGTGCCAACTTCTGGATCAAACAAGGGAGCACTGCCTCTTGCCGATGTAGGGGTCCTCTGCCTTGTGACACCTCCTCCTTCCCAGAGTAAACAGGAATATAGTTCCCCTCTGTTTCTTACATGTCTAGTGGGGATTTCCTCTCTTACCCGCAAAATGCATTTCCTTAATCTCCCCTCCCCCTCCAAACTTTGCTTTCTGGAAGGGAAGAAACACTGCTTTGCAATGTGGGGGTTTTATTCCTGGCTTCTTGAAGGGCTGTTCCCTCAACTGCCCTCATGCTCCAACACCACATTATCACATGTGCCCATAGCAGAAAGAAGACTGAAAATGCTTCCGTATTTTGCCCACCTTTCAACCATGGTTCAGTATCTCTTAAAAAAAAATGTTTTTAATCATCTGGTGAAGCTAAAAATATTGATTTTGATGAATGGATTGGTATTTCTAAAACTATTCATGTCCCATCTAGCACCAATTATTAATATAGGGCATTTCCTCTCTCATCTACTTTTTGAGTTATATTTCTCCCACTCATTTTAATGATAAAACCATTGTCAGCCATGTATTTTCTTTTTTTAATCTGACAGTCCTTCGGAATTTAGGGAGACCTCATGAGTGTGCCATCTTCTCCTTCACCATTGGTTGAATATTTTCCCCACCGTAACATAATCGAGGATGTCAGAAAACAAATCAACTGCACATACTACTACTACTTAACATTTCTAAAGCGCTACTAGGGTAACGCAGCGCTGTACAATTTAACATGGAAGGACAGTCCCTGCTCAAGGAGTTTACAATCTAAAAGACAGGTGTACAATCTAAAAGACAGGTGTACAATCTAAAGACAAGTGTACAATCTAAAAGACAAGTGTAGAGTCGATCTGATAGGGCATACTATATTTCTCGGAAGGTTAGGTGCCGAAAGCAGCATTGAAGAGGTGAGTTTTAAGCAGAGATTTGAAGATGGGTAGGGAGGGGGCTTGGCGTACGGGTTGAGGAAGATTGTTCCAGGCATAGGGTGAGGCAAGGCAGAATGAGTGGAGCCTGGAGTTGGCAGTGGTGGAGAAGGGTACTGAAAGGAGGGATTTGTCCTGAGAGCATAGGGTTACCATAGGGTAAACATAGGGTTACCATCAAGCTCATTTTCAAAGCACTTAGCCTCCCAAAGTGCTTTGAAAATATGCCTCCATATGTCCAGATTTACCCGGACATGTCCTCTTTTGATGAGAGAGAGCAGGAGGGTCTGATTGGATCAGGGAGAGGATTAGAGAGTGAAAATAGAATTTGGGTGTTTGAGAAAGTTTAGTGGCTTTAGGCATAAGAGTCAGCTCTGTGGGTGCCAGTGCATCATAAGTGCCCCTAATATTGAGCAAGTTCCTTCACTGAGTCCAGGGAGGGGTAATTTGTTTTGTGTTTGGCACTCCAATCTCTCTGTAATGTTGGTGCCTATGAAGGTGGATTTGAGAGATAGAGAGATACTGGTGGGGCAGGATGTCACTGGCCTGTGTTGGTTAGCAGCGTCATTGGCTCAGGGACCCGTGTGGGCTGAGCTCCAGCCCCATTGGATCCAGAGTGGTCCCTGCTTGAAAACTAGGTACAGACCAGAGCTCTATTCGCTAGTAACATATGACATTGCCTCCTAATGATTTACTTTGTATTTGCTGATCTGTTTGAAGGTCAAAAGGTGATGGACAACCGTGCAGGGTGTGTCAGGTGAAATTTCACAAGTGCTGCTCTATATATACAGAGGCAGAAGCTGAAATCCTTGCAGATCAGGCTGGACTCATTGGTTTGTCATAACAACGCCAGCTGACATTGTCATCTTTCCTTCCCCAAAGGATGAAGCTGCTTCTACTTCTTGCCTGTATACAGCTGTGCCGCTCTGTTCCTCCTTCCACAGAACTGCCTGAGCCCGTCCTGCAGGACGCCTCCTGTAATGATACTTTGGTAAAGGTGGCTGCAGGTCTCGCTCTTGATGAGATCAATTCCAAGCGAACAGAGGGCTATGTGTTCAACCTTAACCGCATCGCTGATGCACATACACAACGTGTGGTAAATATAACTTTTGACAGCTTTTATGGGCATCTTTTAAAGCTGTATTACAGGATATGCTAGCACTCCAAAGTTTGCAGTTGTAAAAGTTGCCAGTGTAGGCTTCTTAGCATAGGACATGAGACCGAATATATCCACTCAGCCATGACTCGTTCGTCATTTAAGCCCTCTATAAGTAGGCTGTGTGTGAGTGCAGGAGGATGGAGGGGTGTGGGGTGTGAGAGTGGGGGTAGGTCTGTGTGAGTGCACGGGGGTTTCAGGTGTGAGTACTGTGAGGTGTGGGGTGTGAATCAGCTACTTCCTCACTCCGTTTTCCTTCTCTTTCCTCTCAAATTACTCCTCTCCCCTTCCCTTCTGCCCCTTCCTTCTCTCACCTCCCTTCCATTCTGTCTCTTCTCCTCCCTCCTCCTTTTCTTCCTGCTCCTCTCAGTCTGGGACACTTCTTTGCACGCACACACAGTTAACTTATACCCCCCCCCCCCATTCTTTCCCAACACACACCACACTCCCCCAGCACTAACATCCCCACCCAGTAAGTATTCATGCAGACTCATACTCACACACCCAGTCAGTCATGCAGACCCACACACCCCACACACCCATTTATTATCCACGCAGACCCACACTCACTCAGTCAGTATTCATGGAAATTGCTTAAAATAGTCAAACAATTCTTTTACTTTCAAATCACCTCTCTCCTAAAAACTGCCCTGTTCTCGTCTCTTTGGAAGGAGAACCTCTTATCGTCAAACTTACTTATCTCCTAATGGGAGAAATTTTCCACTGAGATAATACCATAGGTCACAGCGGAGAATGATCTCTGCCCGGTTGCATCGGGATAGGCATTGTAACACACACAGTAGATCTACGCATCAGTTTAAAGGTCAATTTTAATAGATAGGAACTTTACAAAATTTGGTATTTCGTTTTCTTAGTAGGTCTGGCCATCTGTGTGGTAGACTGTTTTGATGAGCCTCACACCTACACCAGCTTGGCTTCTGATAAGTGCAACACTATTTCATTGGTGTCGAACTCTAAGCTTAAGAATATGAGAATCACGATAGGATCGTTTGTCTCGTCCCTCACCAAAGTCATCTGTCACTCTCTGAAATTCCTTTAGCAGATCAGCACATTCTGATGCATGTATAGGAAATCATTCTAGGTTTGTGAATGATGTTCTGGTTACTCAACCTTTCAGTTGTTCTCTCCCAGAGCACAAAGGAGCTGAAGGTTTCAAAGCGTTGAACGTGACATGGAGCAGCAGATCGGCATGCATCTCTTGAAATAGTATTGTATCTGAAACATAAAACCTGGTAATTGTCTGGATGCACCTAGGGCTACCTTGTGGAGACAAAAAAGAGGACACAAAAAGTAAAATGCTGCCCTGCCCCACCCTGGCCGCACAGTTTTTTATTTTATTTTTGTTACATTTGTACCCCGCACTTTCCCACTCATGGCAGGCTCAATGCAGCGGGCAATGGAGGGTTAAGTGACTTGCCCAGAGTCACAAGGAGCTGCCTGTGCCGGGAATCAAACTCAGTTCCTCAGTTCCCCAGGACCAAAGTCCACCACCCTAACCACTAGGCCACTCCTCCACTGTTGCTACTATTGGAGGTTCTACATGGAATGTTGCTATTCCACTAGCAACATTCCATGTAGAAGTCGGCCCTTGCAGATCACCAATGTGGCCGCGCAGGCTTCTGCTTCTGTGAGTCGTACGTGCAGGACGTCAGACTCACAGAAACAGAAGCCTGCGCAGCCTTCTACATGGAATGTTGCTAGTGTAATAGCAACATTCCATGTAGAACCTCCAATAGTAGCAACATTCCATGTAGAATCTCCAATAGTATCTATTTTATTTTTGTTACATTTGTACCCTGCGCTTTCCCACTCATGGCAGGCTCATTGCAGCTTACATGGGGCAATGGAGGGTTAAGTGACTTGCCCAGAGTCACAAGGAGCTGCCTGTGCCTGGAATTGAACTCAGTTCCTCAGGACCAAAGTCCATCACCCTAACCACTAGGCCACTCCTCCACGATCCCCCAAGAAAGCCAGAGTCTATAAGTAAAGAAAATACTGGTTAAAGTAATAGAAATGCGTTTTCTTCTGTAGTCTTTTAAATACAAAATTAGAAAAGATGTACTTTTCCAAACAAGTAATAATCCACGAGCAGCTTGTCCCCATTTCCTTTCCCTGCCATCCATGAGCAGCATGTCCCCCTCTGCTCTCCATCCCCTTCTATCCGTGCTGCATTTTCCCCTTTTCCCCTTTTCCCTTCCCTTCTCTCCATGTACAGCATGACCCTCCTCTCCTCTCCCTTCCCTCCCATCCATGAGCAGCTTGCCCACTTCTCTCCCTCCCCTTCCTTCCCCTCCTGGCCTACCTTGCAGCCCTGGTGGTCTAGCGGCCTGTTTGGGGAAGGAAATAATCCCACTCTTTCCTGCCCGCTGCCGCTGATCTCCCCGCTGCTGCCACTTCGTGAAACTGTTTTCCGAGACTTCAAGCGATGACCTCGCAAGACTTCCGCAAAGTCTCACAAGGCCTCCGCTTCAAGTCTCGGCAGCCATTTTCAAGAAGCAGCGGTAGTGGGGAGGTCAGCATCAGCGGGCGGGAAAGAGTGGGGTTATTTCCTTCCCCAAAGAGGCCACTAGACCACCAGGATGTGATAAGGTAAGCTGGGGGGGGAGGGGCAGAAGGCAAGACTGTCCGTCTGCCCACCCACCAACCCAGAAACCCGGACAAGTGGGCTGGCTGGGGGAAAAAACTGTCCAGGCCCCTGATAGTCCCCTGAAAAGGAGGAAATGCACAGGGAAATCTGGACGTATATCCAGGCCCTCCACTTCACAGTTCCTTGCCAGAGTGACGGCACTGTCAAGACATACTTGACTGAACAGAACTCTGGTGGCAGATAGTCATTGACCAACTCCTCTGCTGGGTAAGAGAGATTGTAAATCTGCCAGAACTTTCCCTTGCCCCTTCTTAAGAACTACAGCTAAGTGGGACACCCGGGCATTCTGCAAATGAGACTGCAATGTGGCCCAGTCCCAGCTCAGCCTGAAGCTTATTCTTCACTAGCTCCTCACAATGCCGAACTGAAGGCATATTTTATGCTAAGGTGGGTCGGGAGGAGCCCTGGTGTGAGATTCCTAATCCAAACATAAACTCCTCACACAGTGGCATCTCATCAGTCATTATGCCATACTGCAAAGTTTACTGAGGTGGTCCTGAGCAGGGGCACCTACTTGGACCTGCTGCATGAGCCTTTCTGCAGTTTCCCTGCTACATTCAATGATGGCATGGCCTGCTCCACAATGCCAACCAGTTGGCGTAAAACTACAAACTTCACCCAACGCTGATTACGGACCCAGGAGAGACACATCTGTAATCAGCGTTGGTGACGTTTGTACTTTTCTCATTGCCTCTGACACAGCCCGTACGTCTGCCGACACATGACCATGTCAGGCACTTGTTTCTGAGTCCTGGGAGCTTTGAACAACCAATAAAAGACAATTTTTCTTCAAAAGGTCTGCTTCCTTTTCTGTTTCGTGTAAATCTAGAAGTAGGGTAGGCTGGATCCTCTGAAGAGAACAAGGGAGAAACTAGTTCAATGTTTGAAAATTTATTGGAAAACACCAAGCAACACAAAACAGCTGCCATGTTTTGGCGCCAGTGCACCTGCGTCAGGACTGTTATGATTTGATAGTAAAGTGAGTGATGTCTTCATATACAAATCATTTTGGAAACAAAACTCAGTCTCCAAAAGTTAAAAGGTTGTTGGATGAATCTCCTTTTGAGACTGAATTTTGTCTTCATATACAAATCATTTTGGAAACATCACTCACTTTACTATCAAATCATAAGACTCCTTATGCAGATGCACTTGCGCCGAATCACGGCAGCTGTGTCGAGTTGTTTGGTGTTTCCCAATAAAATTTCAAACACTGAACTAGCGCCTCCCTTGTTGTTTTTGGAAGAGCCAGCCTACCCTGCTCCTAGATTTACATGATCGACGAGGGATGGAGTGTTCCTCCACACCTTGTGGTCGTTCCCTCTTTCCTTTTCTGTTTTCACATAGGATGTAATAGACTGGTTGCCTTCTTGTTTTCTTACTCTATCAAACTTACTATAATTTTCCATTTTAAGAGAAGGCATCCTGAAATAAGAATGTCTTCAATCCAAATTTAAACTTTTGTAATCAGCGTTTTCAGAATAAGTGAGATGCGAGGGAGTGATGGGCTTCACGTATGGAACTCGTTGATTACCAATCTGCTTTGTGCTCCATGACCCTGTGACCTGAGTCTCTGCATCTGCTTTTTAGGGGACCACAGGCACAGTCTTCTACCTCCAGCTGGATCTGGTAGAAACTAAATGCCATGTGCTGAGCAAGCGACGTGCTAAGGACTGTGAAAACAGACCTTTGCATCAATCGGTAAGTATAGAAGAAATGACAGCTACATAAGTACATAAGCCACACTGGGAAAAGACCAAGGGTCCATCGAGCCTAGCATCCTGTTCACGACAGCAGCCAATCCAGGCCAAGGGCACCTGGCAAGCTTCCCAAATGTACAAACATTCTATACATGTTATTCCTGGAATTGTGGATTTTTCCAAGACCGTTTAGTAGTGGTTTATGGACTTGTCCTTTAGGAAACCGTCCAACCCCTTTTTAAACTCTGCTAAGCTAACCGCCTTCACCACTTTCTCCGGCAACGAATTCCAGAGTTTAATTACACATTGGGTGAAGAAAAATTTTCTCCAATTTGTTTCAAATTTACTACACTGTAGTTTCACCGCATGCCCCCTAGTCCTAGTATTTTTGGAAAGCGTGAACAGACGCTTCACATCCACCTGTTCCAACCCACTCATTATTTTATATACCTCTATCTAATTTCAACATCTTGTGGAGAATAGGGATGGGCTGTCGTTTGAAATGAAAGTAATTTGCCGATAATAGTGTACTATCCTCAAGATTTTATATATGGCACGCTCCTGAGATGTGCGAGCAACTTACTTGGCTAATGAGCTTTTAACCATCAATAACTGGATTCTAACAACCAATTATTGATGTTAATTGACACCAGTTGAGATTTGCACACAGCATCTGGCTGCACACTGTTCGATACATCTGGGTGCCTACATCCCATAGAACATACCATGAAAGAGGTTGCAGCCATGAGAGGAGTATGGGCGTTCCAAAAAGTTGCACGCAGTTACTGAAGAATGAATCAGCATGCCCAACTTGGGTTTCAGCAGGCGTAAGTGTGGTACCCAAAGCTAGGGCACAGGAATTGTGGGTAAGCACGGACCCTTTATAGAATCGCGCTTAAGGCCAATCTTTTCTGGCATCCATTTTTGAGCACCATTTCTAGAAGGGCTAGATTCAGTAAGTGACACTCAAAAATCGGCGCTGCACAAGAAATGATGAACACCCGTTATAGAATAGCATTGGGTGCTGATTTCAGCGCCCAAATTTGGATTTACACCTGCTGATCTTCAGCACTGAACCGGTCAAGATCACCGTATAAATAAGACTGCATTAAAGTCAGTCCTATCTTAAGGGGAGTAGAGACAACCATTAAGTTTTGTTGTGAGGATCGAAGCGTCTGGATAGGAGAATAAGGAATAAGAGATCTGTAAAGGAATAGCGGGTAAACCACAGTAAAATGTCAAAGTTTTAAACACTAGTCCAATTGATACTGGAAGCCAAGTCCTTAATCTCTATTTTAAAGACACGTGAAGTCACGACACCTACTAAAGGGTGACATTTCTTTCCTAGGCCTCATGATTCTTATAACTTAGTTAAATGGTGTCAATGGATTTCTATACACTGATGAAATTTTTTTTTTGTTACATTTGTACCCTGTGCTTTCCCACTCATGGCAGGCTCAATGCGGTGGGCAATGGAGGGTTAAGTGACTTACCCAGAGTCACAAGGAGCTGCCTGTGCCTGAAGTGGGAATTGAATTCAGTTCCTCAGTTCCCCAGGACAAAAGTCCACCACCCTAACCACTAGGTCACTCCTCCACTGTTGCTACTATTTGAGATTCTACATGGAATGTTGCTATTCCACCAGCAACATTCCATGTAGAAGTCTGCCCTTGCAGATCACCAATGTGGCCGCGCAGGCTTCTGCTTCTGTGAGTCTGACGTCCTGCACGTGCAGGACATCAGACTCACAGAAGCAGAAGCCTGCGCGGCCACATTGGTGATCTGCAAGGGCAGACTTCTACATGGAATGTTGCTGGTGGAATAGCAACATTCCATGTAGAATCTCCAAATAGTAGCAACATTCCATGTAGAATCTCCAATAGTATCTATTTTATTTTTGTTACATTTGTACCCTGCGCTTTCCCACTCACGGCAGGCTCAATGCAGCTTACATGGGGCAATGGAGGGTTAAGTGACTTGCCCAGAGTCACAAGGAGCTGCCTGTGCCTGAAGTGGGAATCGAACTCAGTTCCTCAATTCCCCAGGACCAAAGTCCACCACCCTAACCACTAGGCCACTCCTCCCCCATAGTAAGTAGAGTGATGTGGTAGTCAGGTTAGTTCACTTTTAAAGGTAATAAAATAGAAATAAAACAAAACATAGAAAAGAAAATACCTTTCTTATTGGACTAACAATACATTTTTTGATTAGTTTTCGAAGGTAACCCTTCTGATCATTTCTGATCTGCAGAAGAAGAGTTACCTTAGAAAAGTAATAAAATATATATATACCAATAAAAGAGGCCCGTTTCAGAGCAAATGAAACGGGCACTAGCAAGGTTTTCGTCGCCAACACCCCTCCCTCCCTGGCCAACCCCTTCGTTGTTCTACCATTGCTCCGCCCCCAACGTCATGACGTTTGACGCGAGGGCGGGGCACAGAGCGATTTCCCCCCCCCCCCCCGCCTCCCTGCCTCCCTCCCTGCCAACCCCTTCGTTGTTCTGCCATTGATCCGCCCTCGAGGGCGGGGCCCGGAGCGATTTTGGTGGCTTCACCACCACGAACCTTCGAACCTTTTTGAAGGAAGTCAGGGCTTGGCTTCACTGACGTCAGTGTCCTCAGAACGTTGAGGGTGAGTTTTATTATAGTAGATATATATATATTAAGTTAGTCCAATAAAAAAGGTATCATCTTATTTCTCTGTTTTGTTTTATTTTTATTTATTCCATGGTAACAGCGACTATGGATGTTTCCTAATGAGAAGGGATGGCTACCACACAAGATGTGCGGCTTTAGAGATATGTAGATGACGGTTCATGAATTCATTATTGTGTTCACACTGCTACAGGTCTATGGGCATTGCAACGCAACCTATTATCTCAACAGACCGGGAAGAATTGCTCGTCTGTATAGCTATGATTGTGCTTTCCATCCAGGTAGGAAATCCTTTAAACTGACTGATCTGAATGGAGAAGTAGCCTAATGGTTAGTGCAGTGGACTGAGATCATGGCAGTGGCGTTCCTAGGGGGGGGCGGTGGGTGCGGTCCGCCCCGGGTGCACGCCGCTGGGGGGGGGTGCCGCGTGCCTGTCTGCTCCGTTGGTTCCATGCTCCCTCTGCCCCGGAACAAGTTGTTCCGGGGCAGAGGGAGCATAGAATGAACGAAGCAGACAGGCGCACGGCACCCCCCCCAGCAGGTAAAAATGCACCCGGGGGGTGTCCTTTCGCCGTGGGGGGGGGGTGTGTCCTTTCCGCGGGGGGGGGGGGGGGGGGGGGGGGGGCCTTTCACCGGGGGTGGGGGTTACTGCACCCGGGGGGGGGGGGGGCGGGGGCGCATCGGCTATCCGCCCCGGGTGTCAGCCACCCTAGGAACGCCACTGGATCATGGGTTCAATTCCCACTACAGCTCCTTGTGACCCTGGGCAAATTGCGTAGCCCTCCATTGCCTCAGGTACAAAACTTAGACTGTGAGTCCATTAGGCAAAGAGAAAAGTACCTACAGATAATGTGTTCAGCACTGCAGAAATGATAAATAGTAGGGTACTGTTCACGGAGGCTGTTTTGAGTAAAAGACTGTTTTCATATCTGCTCAATGTATTGGTTAAAATCCCTTTATCACCTGGTAATGACGGTGAGGATGTAATTTCTTTCTAGCAGTCATTAGGTAAATTGATGACATCACTAGACAGTAACTAACCCAGCATTTCACGAGATTGCTGCCAGAAAGAACACATCCTGAACATCAGGTGGCATTCTCTCTGTGCAGTGACAGAAATATTAAACTACTCATAAGTTGTATAGACATGAGCTGAACTTCAAACTGGCTATTTGCAAGCAACCTGAACATCACACTTTTCAATGGTGAGTTTCATTTTTAAGAAGGCGATTGTCAAAGCATAAGTACATATCTATATAAATAATTCTCACCTCCAACGTTCAGAACCTCACTGTGTGGCAGGGAAACACTGAAGCCCTGTAGTCTTCTAGGCTGTCAGCACCACTCATTCTCACTCTCACTCATAGACCCGCCCTCAGCCACGCCCCATCCACACATAATTCACAACCCCAACATTCTAAATGTAAATTTGTAGTTGCAAGATCCCATGAGTGTCTGCCCCGCCCTCGCGTCACAACGTGATAACGTGGAGGGCGGGGCTATGACACTCAGCCAATCGCCAGTTCCACCGCCCTCCGACGCTCCCCCCCCGACACACACAGAGAAACAGCGCCCTATGCAGCGCCTCTATCCCCCCCCCACGCACAGCGACAAACACCGAGCTACGCAGGGGGAGGAGTGCCGTCCGAACACCTGATCCGCCAGCACCCCGAAGCTGCCGCCCTCCAAAAAAAAACTACCCACCTGCACCCTCCCCACGCTGCCATCCTGCACCCTCCCCACGCTGCCGCAGGTAAACCTTGCTAGCGCCCATTTCATTGCTCACAGAAACGGGCCTTTTTTTTACTAGTAAGTACATAAGTATTGCCATACTGGGAAAGACCAAAGGTCCATCGAGCCCAGCATCCTGTTTCCAACAGTGGCCAATCCAGGTCACAAATACCTGGCAAGATCTCAAAAAAGTACAAAACATTCCATACTGCTTATCCCAGAAATAGTGGATTTTCCCCCAGTCCATTTAATAACGGTCTATGGACTTTTCCTTTAGGAAGCCGTCCAAACCTTTTTAAAACTCCGCTAAGCTAACCGCCTTTACCACATTCTTTGGCAACGAATTCCAGAGTTTAATTACACGTTGAGTGAAGAAACATTTTCTCCGATTCGTTTTAAATTTACTACATTGTAGCTTCATCGCATGCCCCCTAGTCCTAGTATTTTCTGGAAAGAGTAGACAAGCGATTCACATCTATTCATTCCACTCCACTCATTATTTTATAGACCTCTATCGATATGATATCTCCCCTCGGTCGCCTTTTCTCCAAACTGAAGAGCCCTAGCCGCTTTAGCCTTTCCTCAAAGCAAATTCACTTGAGATAAATGGGTGTTTATCTACAGAGAAAGCTCTTTCCAAATCTTTCCCTCCCTCTTCTCCCCAGTATCACTCAGCAAGGGAAAAAAAGTGCATACAGTGTCTGCAATGTGCAAACATTTCCCTGCAGGGCAAAGGAGTGGTGCAGGGACCAAGCCTGGTGCCAGGGCCACCTTGTGTGGGAAGTTTATTTCTAACCCCTGTGTACATCCTGGCAGGGAGTTCTTGCTTGCTGGCACCAGAGATGCCAAGTTACCCAGTTCCAGGCTGGAGATTTTGAGCAGTCCTAGATTTTTGACCACCCTGTCCAGATGCCATATGGGACTTGCAACACTGGTTTCACTGGGCAGGATCAGGCACTTCAAATCCCACACTGCTTTGGGATGTAAGTTCAAAACCAGGACTGGCCAAAAGTTTTCCAGCCTGGAACTGGGCAACTTGGCACCTCTGTAAAATTTTGAAATTCTGCCCCAAAATTAGCTAATTGCTTGAGCATTTCTTTAACTCCCTTTTGCAAACAAAACCCAAACACATATACATAGTAGATGACGGCAGAAAAAGACCTGCATGGTCCATCCAGTCTGCCCAACAAGATAAACTCATATGTGCTACTTTTTGTGTATACCTTACCTTGATTTGTATCTGTCATTTTCAGGGCACAGACCATAGAAGTCTGCCCAGCACTGTCCCCGCCTCCCAACCACCAGTCCCGCCTCCCACCACCGGCTCTGGCACAGACCGTATAAGTCTGCCCAGCACTGTCCCCGCCTCCCAACCACCAGACCCGCCTCCCACCACCGGCTCTGGCACAGACCGTATAAGTCTGCCCAGCACTATCCCCGCCTCCCAACCACCAGCCCCGCCTCCCACCACCAGCTCTGGCACAGACCGTATAAGTCTGCCCAGCACTGTCCCCGCCTCCCAACCACCAGTCCCGCCTCCCACCACCGGCTCTGGCACAGACCGTATAAGTCTGCCCAGCACTCTCCCCGCCTCCCAACCACCAGTCCTGCCTCCCACCACCGGCTCTGGCACAGACCGTATAAGTCTGCCCAGCACTGTCCCCGCCTCCCAACCACCAGACCCGCCTCCCACCACCGGCTCTGGCACAGACCGTATAAGTCTGCCCAGCACTATCCCCGCCTCCCAACCACCAGCCCCGCCTCCCACCACCAGCTCTGGCACAGACCGTATAAGTCTGCCCAGCACTGTCCCCGCCTCCCAACCACCAGTCCCGCCTCCCACCACCGGCTCTGGCACAGACTGTATAAGTCTGCCCAGCGCCGTCCCCGCCTCCCAACCACCAGTCCCGCCTCCCACCACCGGCTCTGGCACAGACCGTATAAGTCTGCCCAGCACTATCCCCGCCTCCCAACCACCAGCCCCTCCTCCCAACCACCGGCTCTGGCACAGACCGTATAAGTCTGCCCAGCACTGTCCCCGCCTCCCAACCACCAGTCCCGCCTCCCACCACCGGCTCTGGCACAGACTGTATAAGTCTGCCCAGCACTATCCCCGCCTCCAAACCACCAGTCCTGCCTCCCACCACCGGCTCTGGCATCATGCACAAGAGAAATTGTAATAATCATTTAGGAGTCAAATGCTGAAAATCTTTGACCAGATTTTTGTTTATTTATATCTTTGCTATCCAGTTTCAAGAGAGAAGATCAACATGATGTGCCCTGACTGTCCAATCGCGTCCTCCCCCGATACACCTATATTTTTGGAGACTGCTGAAAAGACTTTACAAAAATTTAACCAGGAAAGCAACGAGACACATTATTTTACCATCCTGAACGTCACAAAAGCCTCAATGCAGGTATGGCTGAAAACAGATCGATGGGGGGGGGGGGGGGGGGGGGGGTGTAGAAAGTGAGAAGATAGTTCAGACGTTTAAGAATTGTGTGGCTGTGCTGATCTCCAACAAATCTGGGGGGTATTGTCGGTCTCAAAGCAGCGAACCTCTGCTCTGTTCCAGAGTAGGGAGGGTATGATCTGACGGATTACCAGCTTCTGGCTGCTTCTTGCAACTAGTTACGCACCATGGGACCCTTTTACACGGCGGCGGTAAGCCCAGCACGGGCTTACCACACGCTAATCTGGAACTGTTGCCAGCACAAGGCCTGATGCCGGCGGTAGTTCCAGCCCTGGTGTGCGCCATGCGCCACACTAGGGGAAAAAGCTAGCTATTTTCCAGCGTAGCTCTAGCCCGGTGGTAATCGGGTAGCGCCGCATGCTATCCGGTTACCACCAGGTTAGCATGGGAGCCCTTAATACCATGGTGACGTTAAGTGCTCCCCCCCCCCCCCACATGGCCCCACGGTAAGTGAGATCTTATTATTATTATTACATTTGTACCCCGCACTTTCCCACACATAGCAGGGTTCAATGCGGCTTAGATAGAAAATAGAAATACAAAGTATTGTTTGGAGAATATTATAAATTGCGATAAGGTTTAAGAATGTGAATTGAACATGGAAAGGTAAATAAGGAGTGGAGGAGTGGCCTAGTGGTTAGGGTGGTGGACTTTGGTCCTGGGGAACTGAGTTCGATTCCCACTTCAGGCACAGGCAGCTCCTTGTGACTCTGGGCAAGTCACTTAACCCTCCATTGCCCCATGTAAGCCGCATTGAGCCTGCCATGAGTGGGAAAGCGCAGGGTACAAATGTAACCAAAAAAAAGGTATAATAGGCAAAAGGAAAGAGAATGGGAGGGGTATGGTGTGGGGCAGATGGAGAAGGGAAGACAGGGGTATAAGGATATTGGGAGACATGGGTAAGGTATGACCCTTTTATTTGATTGCATGGCCATGCCGTTTTTTTTGGCCTTTTCACCTGCTGAAGTGAAAAGGGCCGTAGCGCACAGCAAAACCGACCCCCCCCCCCCCCCCCACCGCTAGCGCAGGGCTCTTTTGGCTGCAGCTTGGTAAAAGGACCCCCATATGCTCTTTGTCCAATCATCATTCAGATTATAAGCCTTAGCCAGTAGTAGGGCGTACTTTGGAATATTAACTAAATCGTACACTGTGCTGACATTTCCTGTAGGATTTAACATTATCACCTAACGTTCTTTCTTTTTCTTCTCTCTGAATCAAAATGGCAGTGGGTCGTTGGCCCGTCACACTTTGTAGAATACACAATTTACGAAACTATATGCATCAGGGTCCACCTGGTGGTAAAAATGTATTTGTGTGAACGCGTGGAAAGACAATTTGCAGTAAGTAATTGTTTAAAGGTAAAGACTGGTTTTGAAAGGATTGCTCCTATTTCATGCCTATGACAAAAATCTTGGTAGCAGAGTTGCATTTAAGGTCATTGTTAAATAGGATGGTGGCGTTGGGTGTGATCCTTGAATTCTCAGGGAAGCTGGAGGTGGGCATCCCTGACCCTGTGCTCTCTTTGATAGCCAGTGAATATCACTAAGTTAGCAACATGCCACCCTATCATGGCGAAAGTCTTCTATCGATCCTGTCTGCAGGAAAACCATTAGAATAGCAGCAGCAAATGAATTAAGAAAGCCAAGTGAACAAATCAGTTAATGAATTTTCCTACCTTCATACAATATCCTATATAATAAAACTCACCCTCAACGTTCTGAGGACACTGACGTCACTGTCAGGTCCTCCGGGCACTTCCTTCCGGTTCGAAGCCTTCATGGTGGTGAAGCCACTGAAAACACAGTGTTGGGGCCCCGCCCTCGCGTCAAACGTGATGACGTAGAGGGCGGAGCAATGGCGTCAGTGGCTTCACAACCAACGACGCAGCAGATTGAAGGTGGCGTGCCGAGGTCCGCAACAATGGCGGCCAGTGCCATCAGAACGCTGAAAGGGGTGAGTAGGGAGGGGGGGGAGGTTCGGAAGGAAACCATGCTAGCGCCCGTTTCATTTGCGCAAGAAACGGGCATGTTTCACTAGTATTGTATAAATTGTTAAATGAAGATACTGGAAACAGATACGTTATGGTAATATTATTAATTATACTTGGTGTACACTAGAACTATAATATTCTATAAAGATGAAATATATGTATTTATCACATTTACAGATCATCTTTCCCAAGTAGGCTACATGGCAAAAACAACAACATTATGCCATAAAAATCTATGAATATAAAACACTAAAAACATTACTAAAAATCAATCAAAGCCATTAATTATAAGATGAGTTAATGTATAGTGAAACAGGTATAATCATTAATAAAGAATAAATAGTCTATGGTAGATGTTTTCTGATAACAGAAGGCGACATACACTTGAGTCCGTCATCTTCATATTCCTTTGTCTGGGAGTTGCCTGCAGGAACATCCTGGCCTCAATCAGGCAGGGCAGGCAAGTTACTTGGGAGTCCTGCAGAGCCTGCCTGCCCTGGGCAACTGAAATCACCATATTCCTGTGCTACCCCCAATGGGAAGAACATGGACAGTGGGCAGCGGACTCCCATAGAGGGAATGTTAGGTGGAAAATTAGGATTCTCAGAACTAGTTAGAATTTGATTTGATTGATTTGATTTATTCATTTTATAGCATTGCATGGTTTACCTTAAAATATTAACCAGCTTATAATTGAAAAAGAAAAACGCCTATATTACGACCCAAATCGGGAGATAGACGTTTATCTCACAAAAACGAATAAAGCGGTATAATCGAAAGCCAAATTTGGACGTTTTCAACTGCACTCCGTCGCGGATGCGGACAAAGTTGATGGGGGCATGTCGAAGGCGTGGTGAAGGCGGAACTGGGGCGTGGTTATCGGCCGATCAGAGATAGGCGCCTTTCGCCGATAATGGAAAAAAAATATGTGTTTTTAGCGAGAATTTAGGGCACTTTTCCTGGACCCTGTTTTTCCACAAATAGGGCCCCAAAAAGTCCCCTAAATGAAAAGATGACCACTGGAGGGAGTCAGGGATGACCTCCCCTGACTCCCCCAGTGGTCACAAACCCCCTCCCACCACAAACATATGCCGTTTCACAACTTTTTATGTTCACCCTCAAATGTCATACCCACCTCCCTGGCAGCAGTAAGCAGGTCACTGGAGCAGTTATTAGGGGGTGCAGTGGACGTCAGGCAGGTAGACCCAGGCCCATCCCCCCCCCCCACCTGTTACACTTGTGCTGGTAAATGGGAGCCCTCCACACCGCCCCCCAAACCCACTGTACCCACATGTAGGTGCCCCCCTTCACCCCTTAGGGCTATAGTAATGGTGTAGACTTGTGGGCAATGGGTTTTGAGGGGGATTTTGGGGGCTCAACACACAAGGGAAGGGTGCTATGCACCTGGGAGCTCTTTTACCTTTTTTTTTTTTTTTTTGTAAAAGTGCCCCCTAGGGTGCCCGGTTGGTGTCCTGGCATGTGAGGGGGACCAGTGCACTACGAATCCTGGCCCCTCCCACGAACAAATGCCTTGGATTTATTCGTTTTTGAGCTGGGCGCTTTTTTTTCCATTATCACTGAAAAACAAAAACGCCCAGCTCACAAATTGTCGAATAAAACATGGACGTCTATTTTTTCCGAAACTACGGTTCAGTCCGCCCCTTCACGGACCCGTTCTCGGAGATAAACGCCCATGGAGATAGACATTGTCGTTCGATTATGCCCCTCTAAGTCATTTAAATTAAAAATAACAAAAATACATCAAATAAAACTATACAAACAATAAAACCCATCAATCTAACAGCATCCAATTTACACTAAAACACAGATTTAAAACAGTCAATTGACCACCTGGGGATAATTCTTTAAAATGTCACCAGCATTTATGTGCCAAATATGCTTGTAAATGATTAAAATACTTATGATACTTGTGTGTGTGTGCAGACACATACACACACATGTAAATGAATACAGTACTGGCGTACGTGTCTGAGCACATATGCATGTCAATGATTAGAATTCTGATGATACATGTCTGTGAACACATACATATGTAAATGATTGGAATACTGGTGATAGGTGTGCGTGCATATGCACATGTAAATGATTAGAATGCTTGTAATACATATTTGTGTTCACATACACATGTAAATGCCAAAAAAGTGCTTCCCTGTAAATATGCACATCTTGCATAGCGTGCACTTGATAGGTGGACATTCACATGGGCAAAGGCTGGGCGGAGTATGAGCTGGACTCCCACTTGTGCAAGTAACTTACAGAATACATATTTCCGGCTTTTAGCTGTATGGCTGGCACAAGTGCGTGCACTTACCCGCACATTGTTAGAGGCTTTCCTGGCCTCTGGCCCCTCCGGACCCGTAAGCGTTGGTCCAGAATTTCAGCCCGCTTCCAGTAAGGCCACCAGCCCCCTCTTCGGGGAGCATATACCCCATTTGACCTCCTCCCCCTGGAGTGAGAAAAAGGACCACACAAAGAGAAGCAAAAGAAAACAGACATATGGTAATTCTCTGTGTAAGCCAAGGTTTTTTTTTTTTACTTTCATGCAGTTCCCCTCCCATTTCGGAAGGTTGCCAGAACAAAGCAGTTAATAACAGCAACAGTTCTCACTTCTTAGCTCCCCAAACAATGAGCCTGGAAAGAAAAAAAACAAACAAACCCACAGCTCAACCCCAACCCCCCTTTCTCTCACAAGACAGCAGTTCAAAAGCACTGCCGTTTCACCAGCGCCAAAAACAGTTCAAATGAAATTTAGGAAGTCAAACCTCCCGCTCAAATAGTGCAACGCAAAACCTTGCAGTTCAAACACTTGCAGTTTAAATCACTGTAGCTCAAACATTGCAGTTCAAGACAAGGCCTCCACCACCTTACTTCTCCCATCCAGCTCCTCCAAGAGGCAGGGGGAAGTAGCAGGGTCCCCTCCCCTATCAGCCATAGCTCCTGACAACCGCCCGCTTCGACCCTGTGGTAGCCAGCCCTTACTCTCCCTCCCCCACCTCCTTCTTTGGAGCAGCCACCTCCTCCCCCTCCGAGCCCAGCCCTCACACCATGCTATTACTTGGTGGCCCATTTCCTTTCTCTTGGCTTTAGCCAGCCCCACGATATCCATGGGCTCGCCACCTCTTTCTCCTCCTCCCTCCTCTGCCCCTTTCCATTCCATGGGCTCTTCACCCCACCCTTTACCCACCTGTACTTCATCCTCCTGATTAGAGTTACTCCCACTCTCCTTCCATTCCCCGACCTTCCGTGCCGGGTATTTCAAACTACCCTCCCTGAACTTCTCCTTAACCTCCTCTGGGGGCTGTTGGGTATGTGAGTCCTGGACTCTGTGATAGAACTTCTGCAGTGGCTGCTGGGAATCGTAGTCCCGGCTTTTAGTGTGTCTTTCCCCAAAGGGCCGCTGGGACTGGTAATTTCTACCTTTCCCCCTGTTCCCAGGGATAAATGCTTTCTCATTACTTGCCTCCTCCTGACAACATATATACCTGGTTACGTTAAACATAGAAAATATAGTAGATGACGGCTGAAAAAGACCTGCACGGTCCATCCAGTCTGCCCAAGAAGATAAATTCATATGTGCTACTTTTTTATTTGTACTGTCCTCTTCAGGGCACAGACCGTATAAGTCTGGCCAGCCTACCCCCGCCTCCCAACCACCAGCTCTGGCACAGACCGTATATGTCTGCCCAGCACTATCCCTGCCTCCCACCACCGGCTCTGGCACAGACCGTATAAGTCTGCCCAGCACTATCCCTGCCTCCCACCACCGGCTCTGGCACAGACCGTATAAGTCTGCCCGGCACTATCCCCGCCGCCCAAACACCAGCCCCGGCACAGACCGTATAAGTCTGCCCAGCACTATCCCTGCCTCCCACCACTGGCTCTGGCACAGACCCTATAAGTCTGCCCAGCACTATCCCCGCCTCCCAACTACCAGTCCCGCCTCCCACCACCAGCTCTGGCACAGACCGTATAAGTCTGCCCAGCACTATCCCCGCCGCCCAACCACCAGCCCCGGCACAGACCGTATAAGTCTGCCCAGCACTATCCCTGCCGCCCAACCACCAGCCCCGGCACAGACCGTATAAGTCTGCCCAGCACTAGCCCCGCCTCCCAACCACCAGCTCTGCCACCCATTAGTATTCTATAAAGGAAAGCAGACACCTTTCATTTATAGAATAGGCTTCTAGGTGCCCCTTTATAGAATTGCCCTCATAACTTGGACTAAATAGGCCAAATTATCTTCACATGCCTTAGCTATCACTAAACAGCTGTGTTTTTAAAGGTTTTATGAGCAAAGTTATCAATGCTATGCAGCTCACAACATAACCTGTTCCACAACCAAGGACCCGTGGAGGGGCATAATCGAACGTGAACGCCTATTTCCATGGGCGCCTATTTCCGTGGGCGGGACAAACCACATTTTCGAAAAAAGATGGGCGCCCATCTTTTTTTCGATAATACAGGTTGTGCGGGGCAAATGCCTAGGATTTGGGCATTTTTCCGCTGGGCGCTATCAGTTTTCAGTGATAATGGAAACCGAAGGCGCCCAGCTCAAAAACGAATAAATTCAAGGCATTGGGTCATGGGAGGGGCCAGGATTCGTAGTGCACTGGTTCCCCTCACATGCCAGGACACCAACTGGGCACCCTAGGGGGCACTTTTACAAATTAAAAAAAACCTTAAAAGAGCTCCCAGGTGCATAGCACCCTTCCCTTGTGTGCTGAGCCCCCCAAAACCCACTGCCCACAAGTCTACACCATTACCATAGCCCTAAGGGGTGAAGGGGGGCACCTACTTGTGGGTACAGTGGGTTTTGGGGGATTTTGGAGGGCTCAGCATTAAGCACCACAAGTGTAACAGGTGGGGGGGGGGATGGGCCTTGGTCCACCTGCCCCCACTAAATACTGCTCCAGGGACCTGCATACTGCTGTCAGGGAGCTGGGTCTGACATTTGAGGCTGGCATAGAGGCTGGAAAACAAACATTTTGAAAGTTCTTTTTTTATGGTGGGAGGGGGTTAGTGACCACTGGGGAAGTCAGGGGAGGTCATCCCCGATTCCCTCCGGTGGTCATCTGTTCATTTAGGGCACTTTTTTGGGACTTGTTCGTGAAAAAAAAGGGTCCAAAAAAGTGCCCTAAATTCTCGCTAAAAATGCCTATTTTTTTTTTTTTTGATTAACGGTGAAAGCCGCCCATTTCTGTTCGGCTGATAACCACGCCCCAGTCCCGCCTTCACCATGCCTCTGACACGCCCCCGTCAACTTTGGCCGTTTCCGCGACAGAGTGCAGTTGAAGGCGCCCAAAATCGGCTTTCGATTATACTGATTTGGGCGCTTTTGCGAGATGGGCGCCCATCTCCCGATTTGGGTCGAAATATGGGCGCCCATCACTTTCGATTGTCAGGCGGATAATGAACTGTGGGCTGGAATTTTGCCAGTGTAGATGCCCCAGAGGTCCAAACAGAGATTTGCTTAGTACCTTACATTTAGGCGAAGGTTAGAATAGCTGTAGCTTTTGAAAGCCTTGCGTCTAGACCAGGGGCGTATCTGGATTCAACCAATCAGCACTGCAGCGTTACTTCCTTGAAGCACATGGCCACGGAGGAACTTCGGAAGACGAAATATGGAGATTGCGGGTCGGACCTCGGCTGGCGGGGGTTGGGGCCCCCCGCCAGCAAAAGTAAGCAGCGGGGGAGGGTTGACGGCGGGGAGGGGGGCCAGGGCGAAATCTGCGGGGGCCCAGGCCCCTGTGGCCCCACGCAGATACGCCCCTGGTCTAGACAGCTGTACAGCCCTGATCCTTCTGAGTACTCATAAAAGTGAACGTTAGAGGTCAAATTAAGACATGCCTATTTCAGAAATATGTTTTAAATTTTAGAGAGGAATAATATTTATGAGATTAATATGACTGTATTATTTGTTTTTATTCTTTTTTTATTTATTTATTTATTTCTCATTTTCACATTATTACAAGCATTACTACTTGAATAAGAAAAACAGTTAGAAAATCTTCAAATTAACAAAAATCCAGGAAACCATTACAAAACTTGCATTAGACCACCAACTGGGGGCTAAGAGCCGTTAACTTAGGAGAAAGTATATTCAGTAAAACACATTTCAAGATGCAATAAAGCGTTAGCAGATTATTATAACCCCCCCAAATCATATCATGTTGCCCTTTATTTAAATCTTGAAGCCAAACAAGACGGTTTAAAGTCAACAAGTACTATAATAATTTTAAATGTTCAGGATTAAAGAAAACATAGTTCGTCCCCAAATATTTTATGTTGCATTTACACGGATAATTCAAGTGGAATGAGGCTCCTAAAGACCAAAATTTCTGGTCGAAGTGCTAAGAAATCCTTCCTCCTAGTTTGAATTAGTTTAGTAACGTCTGGGAATACCCAGATTTTCCCTCCATAAAATGGCATTTGTATATTCTTCAAGAATTTGTTTTTATTCCGATTCTGTATTTTCCTGGTAATGTCCAATTTCTGTTGATGTAATAATCTGCATATATCTAAAGAAGTCTCAAATAGATGCTGGTCTTGTAACAACCATGTAGGTACTTTAGACCACTTAATTTACCATTGTCGTATACTGGATGAGTATTGGTCTCGTATAGAGGACACTATTTCCCATATTCTAGATTTTAAGATCTCTCTAACATACAAAATCATAATCACGGGAGAATTTGGTTTAGAAACGGTAATACAACCTCAAATAGCCAAATTATTACGTATATTGATTCAAGTTGCTTTAAAACTGATATGTCAAAATTGGAAGGACTTTACCAAGTTATCTTATGATATGTGGTGGAATACAGTATGTCTTTACGCTAAATATGAAAAAGCTGCCGCTGAGAAATGCGGCTCCCTTTTAGCATTCAATAAAACCTGGTCTTCTATACTCGATTACTCATCCAGTTAATATTAATTATTATAATCTATGCAAATATAAATGGGTACTAATTACATATGTATATATAATTTCTTATCTCCACCGCTAACATTTAGTAATATGCTTATTCCTATAGATATACAATACCTGTAATGAAACAGAATCAGGGATCCTAGAGTTGATGTAAACACTGTCTATAATTCTTCTACAAGTCAGTGTACATAATCAAACTTGTTAAACTATTATTAAGTCTCTGGTACTTAATTTCCTTTCTTTTTGTTATTTAAAAATTAATAAAAATGATTAAACAAATAATCTGCATAGAACTGTGAGGTTAACTATAAGATATTGTCATGTTATGTTACTTTACAGAAAAGGTTGTAATCTGAGGCTTTTTTAAAATCTTGCAGCGTTTGGGTTTGTGCCAAGGGTCTGTTATGAAGTCAGACATCATGGAACACACCTCTGTATCCTGTGAAATCTATGAACCAGAGGTATTATTCTCATTCATTTGCACGTAGACAATGAGCAAAATCTCTACTGAGACCATCTTATATAGCCTCACGCAGGGGGGAGGGAGTCGGATGCCAGTGGAAAGTTAAAACAGATTTGGAATGAAGAGCCGTGGGGAAGGTAGTCTATTTTCTTTAACGGACGACTTATATAAAAGTGTTTTGAGTAATTGTTTTTAACTAACTCAGTCAGAAAAATGTTAATGGGTAACAGAACTTGCCGTAGTCTGAAAATGACTCTCAGTTGTTTAATAGTGGAGTGGAGGAGTGGCCTAGTGGTTAGAGTGGTGGACTTTGGTCCTGGGGAACTGGGTTCGATTCCCACTGCAGGCACAGGCAGCTCCTTGTGACTCTGGGCAAGTCACTTAACCCTCCATTGCCCCATGTAAGCCGCATTGAGCCTGCCATGAGTGGGAAAGCACGGGGTACAAATGTAACAACAATATGGAATGTTGCCACTATTGGAGATTCTAGATGGAATGTTGCTACTATTGAGATTCTGTTGCTACTATTTGAGATTCTACATGGAGTGTTAATGTTGCTATTCCACTAGCAACATTCCATGTAGATGCCTGCCCTTGCAGATCAGCAACGCGGCCGCGCAGGCTTCTGTTTCTGTGAGTCTGACGTCCTGCACATACGTGCAGGACGTCAGACTCACAGAAACAGAAGCCTGCGCGGCCACATTGAGTAGCCTAGTGGTTAGAGTGGTGGACTTTGGTCCTGGGGAACTGAGTTCGATTCCCACTTTAGGCACAGGCAGCTCCTTGTGACTCTGGGCAAGTCACTTAACCCTCCATTGCCCCAGGTACAAATAAGTACCTGTATATAATATGTAAGCCGCATTGAACCTGCTATGACTACTACTACTAGTACTACTATTTAACATTTCTAAAGCGCTACCAGGGTTACGCAGCGCTGTACAATCTAAAAAAGAAGGACAGTCCCTGCTCTAAGGAGCTTACAATCTAAACAAAAAAGTGCAGTCAAGCAAATTGGGGGCAGTCTAGATTTCCTGGATAGAGGTACAATGGTTAGGTGCCGAAAGCGACATTGAAGAGGTGGGCTTTGAGCAAGGATTTGAAGATGGGTAGGGAGGGGGCTTGGCGTATGGGCTCAGAGAGTTTATTCCCCGCATAGGGTGAGGCGAGGCAGAAAGGGCGGAGCCTGGAGTTGGCGGTGATGGAGAAGGGTACTGAAAGGAGCGATTTGTCTTGAGAGCGGAGGTTACGGGTAGGAACGTAAGGGGAGATGAGGGTAGAGAGGTAAGGAGGGGCTGCAGTTTGAGTGCATTTGTAGGTTAGCAGGAGAAGCTTGAACTGTATGCGGTACCTGATCGGAAGCCAGTGAAGTGACTTGAGGAGAGGGGTGATATGAGCATATCGGTCTAGTCGGAATATAAGACGTGCAGCAGAGCTCTGAGTAGGAAAGCGCAGGGTACAAATGTAAGAAAGATAAAAAATAAAATAGTTAGCAGTCCATGAGGTCAGTCTCTGCTATGGAGTAATGAGCACAGGAGAATGGAACTGACAAATTTCTCATCTTGTTTCTTTTCTCGGTGAAATGGGATGACAGAAGCATCAGGAGCCTGGAGACAACCAACAACAGAAAGAGGACGACGATGACCACAAGCATCATCATGACAAGAAGGGAGATAAAAGACATGGACACCACCACCATCATCATCATGGAAAACACCAAGGCCGTAGCCATAACCATAAACACCCTAACCCTACTAATGACCCCCATGCACAACTGGTAGATCCAACTGGGAGCTCCAAGATAGACATATTTATCAGTAGCCCCCCTTCAGAATCCGTTTCCCCTGGAACAGCAGATGTAGTGAAGCCTATGCCTTTACCTTTTTTCCCCCCCTTCCTTGTAGAGCCAACAATTCTCCCTTTCCCAGAAAAGCATTCTGAAGCTGACCAATGCCCAGGAGAATACGTAGTTCGTGAGCCCTTACTTTGACAGAGAATAAGCCATCACTGAACAGTTTATAATTATGCAGAAAACTCTGTAAATGAAAATGCAATAAAATCATTTAAAAGTATTTGTCTGGAATACTAATATGCCATTAAAAAAACATCCATTATACACAGCCAAGCCACACAATACCATCTCATCTGCTCTGATCAAAGGGACAGAGATAAACACCTCAAAGTCCTGACTGAATCCTTCAACCAGAAAGGCTACAACCAAATATTGCTTCTTCCCTTAAAATACCTAGAGAAACCCTATAGCAGTACAAAGAGAAGAGAGCCACAGAGAGAATCCCCCGTGTAGTGACATACAATCCAGAGCTAGAAAAATTGAGAAGAATCATAAAAGATCTACAGCCACAACTCTAGGAGGATGACTTACTGAAAGAGATATTCCCAGCCCCACCAGTGCTGGCCTTCCAACAGCCACCCAACTTAAAACACAGACTAGTGAGAAGCAAGCTTTCGATAGAAACTCAAAAAGAAAAGAGTGGCACACATCCCTGCAACATACCTAGCTGCAAACTGTGCCAACACATCTCACAGGATCCCACAGTCACTCACGTGGGAAAAACATTCAGACTAAGGAGCGAGTCCTTCACCTGCTCATCTTCAAATGTGGTATAGATCATTCAATGCAAAAAGTGAGAAGAAGGGTGCTATATTGGAGAAACAAGCAAAAAATGAGACTCAATTTGCATAGACATCTTATTAAACATTCCAGTGCCAACCAGGATGTCCAACCTCTGTGGGACTGCACTTCACAAAACCAGAACACTGCATCAATGATTTTATGGTGAGAATACTAAAAGGAAATTTTAACACAAATGTAAGACCTTTGAAGCAGGGGCATATCTCCTATGGGGCCACGGGGGCCAGGGCCCCCGTAGATTTAGCCCTGGACCCCCCTACCGATGACCCTCGCAAACCCCCCTCCCGCCGTCGCCTACCTTTGCTGGCGGGGGACCCCAACCCCCGCCAGCCGAAGCCGTCTTATGGTTGGCGGGGGTTGGGGTCCCCCGCCAGCAAAGGTAGGCAACAGTGGGCAGAGGGTCGGCGGCAGCGATCGAGACGGTCATCGGGCGGGCCACGGAGGTGGTTCTGGCGGCGGGTGGCGGCAATGGCAGCGGGGGATGGCGGGGCGACGCCGGGGGGAGGTCACCGGGGGGGGGGCTAAAATGTGCCCCCTCACCTCGGCTCTGGACCCCCCTACCGGCGAAGTCCAGATACGCCCCTGCTTTGAAGTCAAAATGATGAAATATTTTGACATCCACCAGGCCGGACTTAACAAAGATCTGGGCTTTCTATCCCACTATAAACCATAAAATTCTACTGCTTTGTCACTCTATTATCAGACATCCCTCTCTCCCTGGCTCTCACCCACCCAGCTCTCCTTGTTTCTCATCTAACCCACCCAACTCTCTTCCTGTGAGACTGCCATTGGACTGCCTTTTTTTTTTGTGTTACATTTGTACCCTGTGCTTTCCCACTCATGGCAGGCTCAATGCGGTTTACATATTATATACAGGTACTTATTTGTACCTGGGGCAATGGAGGGTTAAGTGACTTGCCAAGAGTCACAAGGAGCTGCCTGTGCCTGAAGTGGGAATCAAACTCAGTTCCTCAGTTCCCCAGGACCAAAGTCCACCACCCTAACCACTAGGCCACTCCTCCACTGTTGCTACTATTTGAGATTCTACATGGAATGTTGCTATTCCACTAGCAACATTCCATGTAGAAGTCGGCCCTTGCAGATCACCAATGTGGCCTCGCAGGACGTCAGACTCACAGAAACTGAAGCCTGCGCAGCCTTCTACATGGAATGTTGCTAGTGGAATAGCAACATTCCATGTAGAATCTCCAATAGTATCTATTTTATTTTTGTTACATTTGTACCCTTCGCTTTCCCACTCATGGCAGGCTCAATGCGGCTTACATGGGGCAATGGAGGGTTAAGTGACTTGCCCAGAGTCACAAGGAGCTGCCTGTGCCTGAAGTGGGAATAGAACTCAGTTCCCCAGGACCAAGGTCCACCACTCTAACCACTAGGCCACTCAATGTGGCCGCGCAGGCTTCTGTTTCTGTGAGTCTGACGTCCTGCACATCTTATTTTCTTTTCTATATTTTAATTTATTTCTGTTTATTACCTTTAAAATTAATAAACCCCCAAATGGTATCCTTATTATGTACTTTGTAAAAAAAGAAAACCCTCCAAAAGAAAAAACCTCTATGAAAAATTTAAACAGTTCTTTATTAATCCAACAATATCCGTTGTAACATAGTAACATAGTAGATGACGGCAGAAAAAGACCTGTATGGTCCATCTAGTCTGCCCAAGATAAACTCATATCTTGAATTTGTACCTGTCTTTTTCAGGGCACAGACCGTATAAGTCTGCCCAGCAGTATTTCCCGCCTCCCAACCACCAGTCCCGTCTCCCATCACCGGCTCTGGTACAGACCGTATAAGTCTGCCCTCCCCTATCCTAGCCTCCCAACCACCAACCCCTCTTCCCCCCACCTGCTCCGCCACCCAATTTCAGCTAAGCTTCTGAGGATCCATTCCTGCTGCACAGGATTCCTTTATGCGTATCCCACGCATGTTTGAATTCCGTTACCATTTTCATCTCCACCACCTCCCGTGGGAGAGCATTCCAAGCATCCACCACCCTCTCCGTGAAAAAATACTTCCTGACATCTTCTTGTCTTGACTTTCTTTCTTCTCAACCTATTCTTGACCCACTCCAATCTGGTTTCCGCCCTCTTCACTCTACTGAAACTGCACTTACCAAAGTGCACTTACCATCTGCTTCTGGCTAAATCCAGAGGTCTCTATTCTATCCTTATCCTTCTTGACCTATCTGCTGCTTTCGACACTGTTGACCACACCATACTCCTAGATACGCTATCCTCGATTGGATTCTAGGGTCCTGTTCTTTCTTGGTTCATTCTGGCGGTTCCTCTTCAACTTCCATCCCGCTTTCAGTTGGTGTGCCTCAGAGTTCTGTCCTTGGAACCCTCCTCTTCTCCATCTATACCTCTTCCCTTGGTACCCTGATTTCATCCCACGGCTTTCAATACCATCTTTATGGAGACGATTCTCAGATCTACATCTCCACCCCTGAAATCGTTGTCTCTCCAGCAGATGTGATGAAGCCCATTTGACTGCTCAATGAAAGTGCCGTGTGCTACTGGCATGGCTTGGGATTACACAGCAGCTATTGTGGGTGAAGGTGACTCAATCAGGGTTGCCAGGTGGAAAATTTTTTTCCCACCCAAACGAGCCCAAATCCAGCCCAAAACCCGCCCAAACTCAAACCCCGCCCCTGACACCCCACCCCCGTGTCATCAACCCCGCCCCCCGCTGTCATCGGCCCCGCCTCCCCCATCATCGGCCCCGCCCAGAACATCACTAACCCCGCCCAAAATGTCACTAACCCCGCCCCCGCGGCCAAAAAAACCGCCTAAAAAACCGCCCAAAAGACACAAAACAAGGCCAAAAAACCGCAACCCGCCGCGGGCAAAAATTTCCCGCGGTGGGTCGCAGAAAACCGCCCAATTGGGCGGTAAAACCGCCCACCTGGCAACACTGGACTCAATAATCATGGAACAGCAACCCCCACCCCCACCACCACATACACACACACTCTGATTTGCTGTGTGATGTCTTCTCAAGTGCAGGCTTCCACAGACTGTGACTCAGCAACAGACCCATTTCTGTGTTAGGTAACCAACATGAGAGGAAGAAAAAGGGTGGTCAAGGAGGGAATGTGAGCTCTTGACACCATAGCCCAAATATACTGAAAAGTCAAAGGGGTATATAAGTGAGGTATGGAAATAAAAAACTGAAATACTATAAAAAAAAACAAGCAGAAAATATGCAAAACTGAACTGCAGTAACATTGAAACGCAGAAAAATGTAGGCAGATGAAGACCATGAGGGGCATAATCGAAAGGGGCACCCAGGTTTTCCTGAGGACGTCCTCGCGTCCCCGTGAAGGGGCGGGGAAACCTGTATTATCGAAACAAGATGGGCGTCCATGTTTCGTTTTGATAATACAGTCGGGGACGTCCAAATCATGAAATTTAGGTCGACATTAGAGATGGGCGTCCTTAGAGATGGTTGTCCCCGATTTTCACTGATAATGGAAACCGAGGACGCCCATCTCAGAAATGACCAAATGCAAGCCATTTGGTCGTGGGAGGAGCCAGCATTCGTAGTGCACTGATCCCCCTCACATGCCAGGACACCAACCGAGCACCCTGGGGGGCACTGCAGTGGACTTCACAAATTGCTCCCAGGTGCATAGCTCCCTTATCTTGGGTGCTGAGCCCCCCCAAAAACCCACTCTCCACAACAGTACACCATTACCATAGCCCTAAGGAGTGAAGGGGGGCACCTACATGTGGGTACAGTGGGTTTTGGGTGGTTTTAGAGGGCTCTCATTTACCACCACAAGTGGAGCAAGTGGGGGGGGGGGGGGGCCTGGGTCCTCCTGCCTGAAGTGCACTGCACCAACTAAAACTGCTCCAAGGACCTGCATAGTGCTGTCAGGGAGCTGGGTATGACATTTGAGGCTGGCAAAAAATATTTAAAAAGTTTTTTTTAGGGTGGGAGGGGGTTAGTGACCACTGGGGAGTAAGGGGAGGTCATCCCCGATTCCCTTCTGTGGTCACCTGGTCAGTTCAGGCACCTTTTTGAGGCTTGGTCGTAAGAAAAAATGGACCAAGTGAAGTCGCCCAAGTACTCATCAGGGACGCTCTTCTTTTGCCATTATCGACCGAGGACGCCCATCTCTTAATCATGCCCCAGTCCCACCATCGGTACAGTGCCGACACGCCCCCATGAACTTTGGTCATCCCCGCGATGGAAAGCAGTTGAGGACGCCCAAAATCGGCTTTTGATTATGCCGATTTGGCCTATCCTGAGAGAAGGACGCCCATCTCCCGATTTGTGTCGGAAGATGGCGCCCTTCTCTTTCGAACATTCACCTGCATATGGCCTATCCAGTCTGCCCATCCATGCCATCTACTCTCCTTTTCCATCCCTTAGAGATCTAGATACTTGTCATATACAGTTTTCATCTCCAGCTCCTCCACTGGGAGGCCGTTCCACAATTTCACCAACCCTTTCCTTGAAGAAATATTTCCTCAGGTTACTACTTTCATATTCCTCCTATGCCCTCTCAATCAGAAGCTAAGCGGGTTTTGATGTCAGGGGATCAGTGTGAAGCTGAAGGATTGATCTGCATAGGCGCTGTTTTATTCAAAATCTTTTTGTGGGAGCGGTTATGAGGAACCTACCTGGTCTGCCCAGGGGTAATAGTTCCAAAAACTGTACCCAGTGTTACATTGTTCATTATTCTACTACTACTACTACTACTATTATTTAACATTTCTAAAGCGCTACCAGGGTTACGCAGCGCTGTACAATCTAACAAAGAAGGACAGTCCCTGCTCAAAGGAGCTTACAATCTAAAGGACAAAAAAGTGCAGTCAATCAAATTAGGGGCAGTCTAGATTTCCCGGATAGAGGTACAATGGTTAGGTGCCGAAAGCGACATTGAAGAAGTGGGCTTTGAGCAAGGATTTGAAGATGGGCAGGGAGGGGGTTTGGCATATGGGCTCAGGGAGTTTATTCCAATCATAGGGTGAGGCGAGGCAGAAAGGGCGGAGCCTGGAGTTGGCGGTGGTGGAGAAGGGTACTGAGAGGAGGGATTTGTCCTGTGAGCGGAGGTTACGGATAGGAGCGTAAAGGGAGATGAGGGTAGAGAGGTAATGAGGGGCTGCAGATTGAGTGCATTTGTAGGTTAGTAGGAGAAGCTTGAACTGTATGCGGTGCCTGATCGGAAGCCAGTGAAGTGACTTGAGGAGAGGGGTGATATGAGCATATCGGTCTTGGCGGAAGATAAGACGGGCAGCAGAGTTCTGAACGGATTGAAGGGGGGATAGATGGTTAAGTGGGAGGCCAGTGGTTGCAGTAGTCAAGGTGAGAGGTGATGAGAGAGTGGATGAGAGTTCGAGTGGTGTGCTCGGAGAGGAAGGGGCGAATTTTGCTGATGTTATAGAGAAAGAAGCGACAGGTCTTGGCTGTCTGCTGGATATGCGCAGAGAAGGAGAGGGAGGAGTCGAAGATGACTCCGAGGTTGCGGGCAGATGAGACTGGGAGGATGAGGGTGTTGTCGACTGAAATAGAGAGTGGAGGGAGAGGAGAAGTGGGTTTGGGTGGAAAGACAATAAGCTCGGTCTTGTCATGTTCAGTTTCAGGTGGCGGTTGGACATCCAGGCAGCAATGTCGGATAACTACTACTACTACTACTACTACTTGACATTTCTAAAGCGCTACTAGGGTTACGCAGCGCTGTACAATTTAACATAGAAGGACAGTCCCTGCTCAAAGGAGCTTACAATCTAAAGGACAAAAGTATAGTCAGTCAAATAGTCAATGTCGGATAAGCAGGCTGATACTTTGGCCTGGGTTTCCGCAGTGATGTCTGGTGTGGAGAGGTAAAGCTGGGTGTCGTCAGCATAAAGATGGTATTGGAAACCATGAGATGAGATCAGTGAGCCCAGGGAAGAGGTGTAGATTGAAAAAAGAAGGGGTCCAAGGACAGATCCCTGAGGAACTGCAACAGAGAGGGGGATGGGGGTGGAAGAAGATCCATGAGAATGTACTCTGAAGGTACGGTGGGAGAGATAAGAGGAGAACCAGGAGAGGACAGAGCCCTGGAACCCAAATGAGGATAGTGCAGCAGGAAGTAACTTATGATTAACAGTGTCAAAAGCGGTGGATAGGTCGAGGAGGATGAGGATAGAGTAGTGACCTTTGGATCTGGCAAGGAACAGGTCATTACAGACTTTAGTGAGTGCCGTTTCTGTCGAGTATAGAGGGCGAAAACCGGATTGAAGCGGATCAAGGATGGCATGAGAGGAGAGAAAATCAAGGCAGCGGCTGTGAACGGCGTGTTCAAGTATCTTGGAGAGGAAGGGTAGGAGGGAGATGGGGCGGTAGTTGGAAGGACAGGTAGGGTCTAGTGATGGTTTTTTGAGAAGTGGTGTGACTACAGCATGCTTGAAGGTGTCAGGGACAGTTGCAGTGGAAAGAGAGAGGTTGAGGATATGACAGATGGGGGGGGGGGGTGACAGTAGGAGAGATGGTGTTTAGTAAGTTGGTGGGGAACAGAGGAACAGGTGGTGCATTTCGAGGAGGAAAGAAGGTGGGCGGTTTCCTCTTCGGTGATATCAGGAAAAGAGGAGAAGGAGGCCTGGGTTGGTTGGTTGAGGGAGTGGGTTAAAGGGTGAAGAGGAGGAGGTGGCTTGGTAGTGAATTCGAGGTTGATCTTCTGCACCTTGTCATGGAAGTAGTCAGCTAGTGATTGAGGAGAGAGTGATGGGGAGGCACTTTGAGGAGGGAGTTAAGGGTGGCGAAGAGACAACGAGGGTTGGAGCTGAGAGAATTAGTCAATTGGGTGTAATAGTCCTGTTTGGCAAGGAATAGGGAGGACTGGAAGGAGGATAGCATGAATTTGTAATGAATGAAGTCGGTATGGGTGTGAGATTTCCTCAAGAGGCGTTCGGCAGATTGGGCGCAGGAGCGAAGGTATCGGATGCAAGGGGTCAGCCAGGGCTAGGGATTAGTACGCCTTGTGGGACGGGAGATGGATGGTGCAAGTGTGTCCAGAGCAGTGGAGAGAGTGGCATTGTAAGCAGAGACAGCCTTGTCGACAGACTCGGAGGACACGATGGAAGGGAGGAGATTAGAGATACAAGAGGATAAGGTGGGAGGGTCAACAGCCTGGAGATTCCTGAAAGTAGTGGTTAGTGTTGGGCGGGACTGAGGGGGAGGGTGATGAAGTGTGAAGGTGATCAGGTGATGATCTGAGAGAGGAAGAGCAGAGGCGCAGAAATTGGAGGGTGAGCAGGTAGAGGAGAGGATGAGGTCAAGACAATAGCCAGTTTGGTGAGTAGGGGTGGTGGAGCTCAGCTGGAGGTTGAAGGAAGATGTCAGAGTGTGGAACTGAGAAGCTTAGGAGTCGGATGGGTCATCAGCGTGTATGTTAAAGTCTCCAAGATTGCCAATCTGTTTGAGGTTAGGGGTTTCCTCAGTACTGGAAAAAAATTCTTCCCTTCTTACTGAACGCAGAGCTATTTCCTTCTTTCTGGGATCCCCTTCCACAGGGACTCTTTCCACATGGGAATCTTCTCCCCACAATACCTTCTCCTGATGTTAAGCTCCTGGTGGTGTTTCTTCCTCTGTCTTTGAGGTTTGTGACTCCAGTTCCCCAGTTCAGTTCATCAGTCAGAAAAAGGGGTGGGAAAACCTCTGACTTTCACAAGCACTTCACACTAATCCATTAACTTAAAATGCAAGGGAGGCTTCACATTGGATACCTGTCATGGTATTCACAAAGCTAACCCATTTGAGGAAACTGTCCCCAACACTGCAGAACAGTATACACCTCCTCTCTACACTAAGATGGTATGATCCTGAAACAAGGCGCTTGCTGGACCATTGAGGTTCTGAAAGGATCCTTACCTTTAATTCTGTTTACAGATGAAGCAGCTGCTAAATTCTTGGAGTAGGATCAGAAACTGGGTAAACTGGAAAGATCAGTAAACACTATTGGAAGCCAGGTTTCTGGGTTACAACATCCAGTTTGACCTTGATTAAGTGTAATTTGGCCCCAAACAATAAAAAGGAAGATTCTGGAGAATCAATCCAGAGTAAGAAATCTCTGTTCTATTAACTTTCTTAAATAAAGGTTTTCAGCTCCTCAGAAAACATTTCAGGAAATATTGAAGCAGGTGTTGAAAACTTCTAAGTAGCCAACATCTGGGTTATCAAATAATTTTTATGTGCCATCTGGCATTTGGATTTGATTACCCACTTTTCCAAATCTATCCTGTCTAAAGGAAAGACACTCCAAAGGAAGGGAGCGTGTGATGGGCTTTCGTGGAGAGGTCAAGGCAAGCTATGTTCCTCTGATCCCATTCCCACCCACCTTCTTAATGCCATCTCTCCTGCTCTTATTCCTTTTATCTGTCACATTCTCAACCTCTCACTTTCCACTGCGACTGTCCCTGCTGCCTTTAAACATGCTGTGGTCACACCTCTCCTTAAGAAGCCTTCACTCGACCCTACTTGTCCCTCTAATTACCGATCCATCTCCCTCCTTCCTTTTCTCTCCAAATTACTTGAGCGTGCTGTTCACCGCCGCTGCCTTGATTTTCTTTCCTCACATGCTATTCTTGACCCACTACAATCTGGTTTTCGCCCTCTCCACTCAATCGAAACTGCGCTTACTAAAGTCTCCAATGACCTATTACTGGCTAAATCCAGAGGTCAATATTCCATCCTCATTCTTCTTGATCTTTCCGCTGCTTTTGACACTGTCGATCACAGCATACTTCTCGATACCCTGTCCTCACTTGGATTCCAGGGCTCTGTCCTTTCCTGGTTCTCTTCCTACCTCTCCCTCCGCACCTTTAGTGTTCACTCTGGTGGATCCTCTTCTACTTCTATCCCTCTGCCTGTCGGCGTACCTCAGGGTTCTGTTCTTGGTCCCCTCCTCTTTTCTATCTACACTTCTTCCCTTGGTTCATTAATCTCATCCCATGGCTTTTCCTACCATCTCTATGCTGATGACCCCTGATATCTCACCTTGCATCCAAACCAAAGTTTCAGCGTGCTTGTCTGACATTGCTGTCTGGATGTCTCAACGCCACCTGAAATTAAATATGACCAAAACCGAGCTTCTCATTTTCCCCCCCAAACCCATCTCCCCGCTCCCCCCGTTTTCTATTTCTGTTGATCGCTCTCTCATTCTCCCTGTCTCCTCAGCTCGAAACCTTGGGGTCATCTTTGACTCTTCTCTCTCCTTCTCTGCTCATATCCAGCAGATTGCCAAGACCTGTCGTTTCTTTCTTTACAACATCTGTAAAATCCGCCCCTTTCTTTCCGAGCACTCTACCAAAACCCTCATCCACACCCTTGTCACCTCTCGTTTAGACTACTGCAATCTGCTTCTTGCTGGCCTTCCACTTAGTCACCTCTCCCCTCTCCAGTCGGTTCAAAACTCTGCTGCCCGTCTCATCTTCCACCAGGGTCGCTTTACTCATACTACCCCTCTCCTCAAGAACCTTCACTGGCTCCCTATCCGTTTTCGCATCCTGTTCAAACTTCTTCTACTAACCTATAAATGTACTCACTCTGCTGCTCCCCAGTATCTCTCCACACTCGTCCATCCCTACACCCCTTCCCGTGCACTCCGCTCCATGGATAAATCCTTCTTATCTGTTCCCTTCTCCACTACTGCCAACTCCAGACTTCGCGCCTTTTATCTCGCTGCACCCTACGCCTGGAATAAACTTCCTGAGCCCCTACGTCTTGCCCCATCCTTGGCCACCTTTAAATCTAGACTGAAAGCCCACCTCTTTAACATTGCTTTTGACTCGTAACCACTCGCCTCCACCTACCCTCCTCTCTTCCTTCCCGTTCACATTAATTGATTGATTTGCTTACTTTATTTATTTTTTGTCTATTAGATTGTAAGCTCTTTGAGCAGGGACTGTCTTTCTTCTATGTTTGTGCAGCGCTGCGTATGCTTTGTAGCGCTATAGAAATGCTAAATAGTAGTAGTAGTAGATACGGTAGATAGTTCCCTGCTTAAGAGGACTTACAATCTAAATTTTGTATCACATACAAAGGAGAGCGAAATGGCTTGCCCAAGGTCACAAAGAATGTTGTTGGGAGAAATAGGATTTCAGCCCTGGCTTTCAGGTTCTCTGTCTGCCGCTCGAACCACTAGACATCTCCTCTAACTAGACATTAATATTGATGAGGGGGTGACTGGATACCACCACATCTCCTGATAACCCAGGCTTGTCAGCATTACTACTACTACTACTATTTAGCATTTATGTAGCGCTACAAAGCATACGCAGGGCTGCACAAACATAGAAGAAAGACAGTCCCTGCTCAAAGAGCTTACAATCTAATAGACAAAAATAATAAATCAAATCAATTAATGTGTAGAGGAAAGAGGAGAGGAGGGTAGGTAGAAGCGAGACGTTACAAGTGGTTACGAGTCAAAAGCAATGTTGAAGAGGTGGGCTTTCAATCTAGATTTAAAGATGGTCAAGGATGGGGCAAGACGTAGGGGCTCAGGAAGTTTATTCCAGGCGTAGGAAAGTTCTCAAGATGAGATCTACATGGGCCATTCCATTGGTCACCTTTGAACTGCAATCTGAAAAGAACCTAGTGCTTAGAGGGTACTTTAAAAATATTAAATTTCCCTTCGTGCTCAGCCAATACACATCTTCTTTGATGTGGTGTGGTCTACTCAATTAAAAAGGAAAGCTTTCCTCTAATTAATTACATTTCCTTGTAAACTTTAAAGAGGGTAAGTTTGGAGGTGGTTCTTCATGATAAATCGGTGGTAATTTGAAAATTGTCCTAAATTCTAATACTAGTGGATCCCTTTTGAAATTGAGGATAATTTAGAAGTCTTACTAACATATATGATTGGTACTGCAGGGCTATGAAAGGTTAATCATGGCCTTCTTTCTCCCCCCCCCCCCCCCCCCTTTTCTGTATTTTTTTACTCAAAGCTCCCATGTCCTTATATGGTGTAACATATTATAGTCCTTTCAGATTTTTGGAATACAAAATCATTTTTTGAAGATGGTGGAATCCAAAATTGCATTTTAAAAAATCTCTACCATGAACCAGCATGCTGCTGGCCGCTGCAGCTATCAACGGATCCATTTTATTAAAGCCTGATTTCTGAGGTGACCATTTTTAAACAAACTGACAGGGCAGACGATGACCCTGTTGCCCGATACCGCTGTCTAATTATTTACCTTTTGTTCGGTCAGATGCAACTTGACTGCCAAATGATACAAGAGCAGTATAAACTTCCAGGGACATGTGGTGAATAGTTGAGCCGGGGGACTAGTTCTTAAGCAGCATTGGTTCAGCTACCAAAACATTAATCAAAAATGAAGCTGTTCACGGCACTGCTGACTTCCATGTTCTTCTCCTTGTCCAGTGCTCTGACCCCGGAATCCGTATTGCCCGCAAACTGCAGTGCTGTATTTCCTGCAGCAGTGAAGGCGCTGGACTGGATCAATAAAGTCCAAGAAGAAGGCTACATTTTAAGTCTCTTCCGCATTGCCGATGCGCATGAGCAACAGGTGGTAAGTAAACGTGGTTTCTGATTGATGTACGTTAGCGGCATTAGTTTTACATAGAGAAAAACCCCATGACAACCACGAGCAGAACATTGTAAGGCTGGAGTTTTCATGCCTCAGATCAGGGGCGTAGCCAGAACTTGAGGAGGGAGGGGGCCAGAGCCCAAGGTTTGGGGGGGCACATTTTGGTCGCCGGCATGCCGCTGCCCCCTCTGCACTTCGCCGCCGCCCACTGCCGCCGCTGTAACATCTTGGCTGGCGGGGGTCCCCAAACCCACCAGCTGAAGCACTGCCGCCGCAAATTCCTTGGCTGGCGGGGGTCCCCAACCCCCGCCAACTGAAGACGCCATCCAGCGCTGGTCTCTGGTGCTACCGCATTGCCTGCCCTGCTCTCTCTTCCCCTCATGTCCAGCACGCTCCTGTTAGTGAAACTGAGCATGCTCAGTTTCACTAAAAGGAGCGTGCCTGACATGAGGGGCAGGGCAGGCAGTGCGGCAGTGCCGCCACAGACCAGCGCAGGACGAAGTCTTCAGCTGGTGGGGTTTGGGGACCGTGAAGATGAAACAAAAAAGTGAGGAGAATGGATGAGGATACCAACTGTTTTATATTTATTCACTTAAAAAATTCACTTAAAAAATTACATGTGCATAAACAGCGACCCGACACGGCCGTCTTCAGGGGTCTTTATAACCTTGAATGATGTAGTTTAGAATGTTTGTTCCAAGGGAAATAACAGGAAACAAATCTCTCTGGTCTCCTCTCTTCAAAAATAATATATATGAGATATATATATTTTTTTAAAAACCAGCATCTAAATACTCCTCTCCTAAGAGTTATCGGCAAATTGTGAAAAAGCTCAGTTTCACTAAAAGGAGCGTGCCTGACATGAGGGGCAGGGCAGGCAGTGCGGCAGTGCCGCCACAGACCAGCGCAGGACGAAGTCTTCAGCTGGTGGGGTTTGGGGACCCCCACCAGCTAACCAGGGGCCCAGAGCAAATTTTGGGGGGCCCAGGCCCCCATGGCCCCGTCTAGCTACGCCACTGCAATTAAATATCGACAGGGTGTACTGCTCTCCAGGTGGAGGGCAATTTTTATAACGGGCCGGCAAGGTTGTTTCTTTATAAAATAACCTGACAAAAGCTGCCGTAATTACAGCTAAAGTGCAGCTCTGCACATTTAATCCTGATCAGAAGCAGGCGCTTCGCAACTCTGCCTGCACCCTACCTGAACTGTGCTTCCAAACACACCTTCGAGCAGGTCGCATCAAAGTTATGCATCTTTTGGTCACCTCATACACTTTGATGCATATACCCTGTGGAGTAATTTGATAAGAGACACTCCCCCCTCCCTAATTCTATATCCTTTAGTGCCATTTGAGTGCTAAGATATTAGAATATTAGCACTAATGCATCCTCAGCGGTATTTAATAATGTGAGGGCACAAGTCGCATGGGGGAATTCTACATACAGCACTGAAAAGATCAGTGCTGAGCCCCTAAGCTATAAAGAGCATCTGACCTTTATGGAATACCGGCATAGCGCGCAGGTTGCGTCCAACTTTTGGTGCCGGACTTATGCCTGATAGAAACAGATGCAAGTCTAGTGACCAAAGTTAGATGTGGAATGGCAGTTTTCTATAACTTGATGCCTAACTTTTGTGAATGCCCATGACCTGCCTTTGCCCCTTCCATGGCCACGTCCTTTTTTGGGTTGTGCATGGGAAAAGTTAGGTACTAAGAGCCCCTTTTACAAAGCGGCGCTAAAAAGGAAGTAGCGCTGGGTTACCACAGTAGCCCAGCGGGTAGTTCCCACCCCCAGCGTGCGTCATATTCGGCGCTACAAAAATATTTTAAATTTTTGTAGCACCGTTGTGTACCTGACGGTAATTGGGCAGTGCCGTGCGCTGCCCGGTTACCACGGGTTAGTGTGGGAGCCCTTACCGCCACCTCAATAGAGTGGCAGAAGGGCTCCCCCCGAAATGGCCATGCAGCAAGTGCTTCATTTGCCGCACGGCCATTTCCTCAAAAAAAGAAAGACCTACCTTTTACCCACTGCGGTAAAAGGGGTCCTCGGCGCCCATCAAAAACATGGGCCGACGCCAGCGCAGACCCCCTTTTGCCGCAGGCTAAGCGCAGTGTATAAAATAGTTCTTAGCGCTATTTTCTTTGAGCCGATTTTATAGGCGCCATTTATAAAATCTAGTCGTAAATGTGCAAGAAATTCTTTACAAAATTACTCCCATGATGTACATAAGTATTGCCATACTGGGAAAGACCAAAGGTCCATCGAGCCCAGCATCCTGTTTCCAACAGTGGCCAATCCAGGTCACAAATACCTGGCAAGATCCCAAAAAAGTACAAAACGTTTTCTACTGCTTATCCCAGAAATTGTGGATTTTCCCCAAGTCCATTTAATAACGGTCTATGGACTTTTCCTTTAGGAAGCTGTCCAAACCTTTTTAAAACTCCGCTAAGCTAACCGCCTTTACCACATTCTCTGGCAACGAATTCCAGAGTTTAATTACACGTTGAGTAAAGAAAAAGTTTCTCCGATTTGTTTTAAATTTACTACATCGCATGCCCCCTAGTCCTAGTATTTTTAGAAAGCTTCACATCTACCCGTTCAACTCCACTCATTATTTTATACACCTCTATCATATCTCCCCTCAGCCGCCTTTTCTCCAAGCTGAAGAGCCCTAGCCGCTTTAGCCTTTCCTCATAGGGAAGTCGTCCCATCCCCTTTATCATTTTGTCGCCCTTCTCTGCACCTTTTCTAATTCCACTATATCTTTTTTGAGATGTCCCAAATATTCTGTACATACAGTGAAATCTCTGGCTATCACTCTGAACCTTTTCCTTTGCCTCCCTCCTCTTCCTCCCCAGTCTCTGTCTTGTTTACACTGGTTGTCACACACACATTACGCAACCTTTAACGCTTGCACCAGGTCAGGGATAGTGAAGTCCAGTCCTTGGATATCACAAAAAAGGGAAGGGGTCACGGATGTGTTGTATCACTTTCCTGTAGTACAACCAAAGCACTTTATATTTACAATACACAGGTACTTTATCTCTAGTGGACTCTCAACCTGAGCTTTGTACCTGAGGGCAACAGGGGCTTAGGTGATTTGCCTGGAGTCACAGGGTACTGCAGTGGGATTTGAACTCAGCTCCCCAGGTTCTCAGCCCACTGCACAGTGAAGGCGCTGGACTGGATCAATAAAGTTCAAGAAGAAGGCTACATTTTAAGTCTCTTCCGCATTGCCGATGCGCATGAGCAACAAGTGGTAAGTAAACGTGTTTTTTGACTGATGTACGTTAGCGGCATTAGTTTTACATGGAGAAAAACCCCATGACAACCATGAGCAGAACATTGTAAGACTGGAGTTTTCATGCCTCAATCAGGGGCGTAGCCAGAACTTGAGGAGGGAGGGGCCAGAGCCCAAGGTTTGGGGGGGCACATTTTGGTCGCCGGCATGCCGCCGCCCCCTCTGCCACTTCGCCGCCGCCCACTGCCGCCGCTGTAACATCTTGGCAGGCGGGGGTCCCCAAACCCACCAGCTGAAGCACCGCCGCCGCAAATACCTTGGCTGGCGGGGGTCCCCAACCCCCGCCAACTGAAGACGCCATCCAGCGCTGGTCTCTGGCGCTACCGCATTGCCTTCCCTGCTCTCTCTTCCCCTCACATCCAGCACGCTCCTTTTAGTGAAACTGAGCATGGCAGGCAGTGCGGCAGTGCCGCCACAGACCAGCGCTGGACGAAGTTACATTAGGCTACTCCAGATTTGGCTTTGAGGACTGCTAAATATCCTGGTTCTCGGATCAGACCAATGCCATCATGCCTCATGAATATTAATAGTAGAAATCTGAACTTCTCTGTGGCATTGGAAGCCCAGATTTCATTAGCCCCTGCTCCTTCTGTACTACAATGAGATGTACGCATTGCGCATACATTTAAGGAAGAGTGTGTGTTACTGTACATCTTTTGATGTACATCTTTTGATGTACAGTACAGTATTTGATGTACAGTATTCTTTCCTGTTTTGAACGTAAGGAAAGAGGAGTTGACTAGGATGTGTATTTTGTCACAATGCTCTCTTTGAAGGTCATGGGCGTAGTTTGACCCCCCCTCCCCTCCCCTCCACCCTAGTCCCATCCATCTTCTGCTCCCTCTCCCTCCCCCTACACCCCCTCGTCCCATCCATCTTGTGCTCCTCCATCTCTCTCTCTCTCTCTCTCTCTCTCTCTCTTAATCCCCACCCCTGGTCTCTTTTTTTTTTACCCTTCCTGCCCAGGCCTCCCCTGTCCCCCTTGAACAGGTCAGACTTGTCAAATAGCTTGAATCAACACTGTAATGTCATCACGTAACTATGGCCGCAAAGCCCTTGATGCTCCAGCTCTACACCCAATTAATTTATTTATTTGCAGCATTTCTATCCCATGTTTCTCATGTTTCAATGTGGCTTATGTGGAACTAAGAAATACAATAAGATAGGGGATCTGAATTACATAGAATTGAAGTGGCTTGAAGAGGGATAGGGGGAGAAGTGAGGCAGGAGGACATATGAAGGACAGGGGAAGGGCGGCAGGGAGGGAAGGTGGATCTATTAATGGAAGCTAATGCAGGGTTGTGACCAGCCAAATGATGGTGGGGACTTTGCTGAATAAGAGTGATGACTATTCATAGCTGATTCACAGTGGAGCTTTGTGGAGCGACCGCACCTTGAGTATTGTGTTCAATTCTGGTCGCCGCATCTCAAGAAAGATATAGTGGAACTGGAAAAGGTGCAGCGAAGGGCGACTAAAATGATAGTGGGGATGGGACGACTTCCCCATGAAGAAAGACTAAGGAGGCTAGGGCTTTTCAGCTTGGAGAAGAGACGGCTGAGGGGAGACATGATAGAGATATAAAATATTGAGTGGAGTGGAACAGGTGGATGTGAAGCGTCTGTTCACGTTTTCCAAAAATACTAGGACTAGGGGGCATGCGATGAAACTACAGTGTAGTAAATTTAAAACAAATCGGAGAAAGTTTTTCTTCACCCAACGCATAATTAAACTCTGGAATTCGTTGCCAGAGAACGTGGTGAAGGCGGTTAGCTTGGCAGAGTTTAAAAAGGGGTTAGACGGTTTCCTAAAGGACAAGTCCATAAACCACTACTAAATGGACTTGGGAAAAATCCACAATTCCAGGAATAACATGTATAGAATGTTTGTACGTTTGGGAAGCTTGCCAGGTGCCCTTGGCCTGGATTGGCCGCTGTCGTGGACAGGATGCTGGGCTCGATGGACCCTTGGTCTTTCCCCAGTGTGGCATTACTTATGTACTTATGATGTTTTGAAGAAGTGGGCCTTGAGTCGTTTATGAAAGATCAGATAAGTATCTCCTCAGCTGTTAGTGCATAGGTAGGTGAAGCCTGATGAGTAAACTGTCTTGTATTGTACAACCTGGAAGTTGGAGAGGTGAAGTGTGAGATAGCTTTGTGCTTCCGTGTGTATGTTGCATAGCGGTAGGTTTATTAGGTTCGACATGTATTCCGGAGCCAGACCAAATGCAAGAAGATATTAAAAAATGGAGGCAAAGGAGACCCCTGTGGAATGCCACATGAATTTTGCCATTTATCTGAGAAACTATCTTTCAGATTGACTCTATAAGACCCGGTGGATAAAAACGTGTTATCTGGTGATGACATCGCACGGTGTCATAAGTACATAAGTAATGCCATACTGGGAAAAGACCAAAGGTCCATCGAGCCCAGCATCCTGTCCCCTACAGCAGCCAATCCAGGTCAAGGGCACCTGGCGAGCTACCCAAACGTACAAACATTTTATACATGTTATTCCCGAAATTGTGAATTTTTCCCCAAGTCCATTTAGTAGCGGTCTATGGACTTGTCCTTTAGGAAACCGTTCAACCCCTTTTTAAACTCTGCCAAGCTAACCGCCTTCACTACGTTCTCCGGCAACGAATGCCAGAGTTTAATTATGCGTTGGGTGAAGAAACATTTTCTCCTATTTGTTTTAAATTTACTACACTGTAGTTTCATCGCATGCCCCCTAGTCCTAGTATTTTTGGAAAGTATGAACAGACGCTTCACATCCACCTGTTCCACTCCACTCATTATTTTATACACCTCTATCATGTCGGGAAAGAAGCACAGCACCTGCTAAAAAAAAAAAAGACTACAAGTCCCAGCATGCACTTGTTCTGCATTGTGTGCGGATTATGGAGTTATTTTTGTGCGTTTGCTGGAGCTGCTCAGGCAGGTATGGCAGTGGAAGCCTGGCTGCCTCGATGCAGCTGGTTTGTATGGTGTCATAGACTGATAACATGCTTTCCAAATTTCCCCGATCAGTTTTCTGCGTGCGGCGAAACACGTCAAAGTATCAGCATTGGCAACAAATTACTGGTATGTAAAATTTGTGCGTAAGTCGCTCCTTTGCATAAATAGCACCCACAAGTTCTTATGTAAAAAACCGCAACTTATAACCCGGAAGTTAAAGTAAATAATTTCTGGGTGTTGCCAAAGACCTGGATTTTCAGTGCCAGTGCCCAGATGGGGCCCGGCACTGAAGGTTCGATCTAAGTTAGCTGGCAGTGGTCAATATTTAAAGAAATGCAGAACACCACCTGCTGAATATTGACCAAGTAGCTTTTAAGTGTGCCATATTGATGTTCATACGATGCCCCTGATGCCTCTTGCTTTAATTCTACATTCTGGCGTGTTTTTCATTCTTTTTCAGATAAATGGGGCTGTCTATTACCTGACGATGGATGTAGTAGAAACAAAATGCCCAGTGGTGATCAAGAAGCACTGGCTGGACTGTCAGATCGCACCCTACTTTCTAACGGCAAGTCCAGGATTAGTTAAGCGAGATGTCAGGGCTGAGACATCAGATCTTATTGCTACTGTGGGTGGTCAGGGAGCAAAACGTGGAGGTCACTCTTCAGTAATATGGCCATGATATCTGCAGGAGGAACAGCGGCAATCTGTGAGAGAGTGTGAGGGACAGAATGCTGGTCCAGGAGGCAGGGCCTGGTGCAAGGGTTTTGGCCACGTTAGGCAAACTGTAGCCTTTGCCCTCCCCCATTCCATTAACCTTGAGGGCCCTAATCGGCCCCCCCCCTCAACAAGATATATTCTGGTTGATATTCAGCCAGTGACGGACAGGGTTTTTTTTTATCCGCCACCAGTGCAAAGCCAGCCAGTGCATGACTAGCTAAGTTAACATTCAGACGTAACCAGCCAAGGGTTAGCGCACAAAGGGGCCCTTTTGCAAAGCAGCGGTAAGCCCAACACGGGCTTACCGCTCGCTAAAAGGGAAGTGCCGTCGGGCTACCGCAGCAGCCCAGCAGTAATTCTCTCCCCCAGCATGCGCCACTTCCGGTGCTGCAAAAATATTGCAATTTTTGTAGCGGCGGCGTGTACCCAGCGGTAATCCGGTTACCATCAGGTTAGTGCAGGAACCCTTACCGCCACCTCAATGGGTGGCGGTAAGGGTCTCCCCACGAACTGGCCACGCGGCAAGTGCTTCACTTGCCACACAGCCATTTCTTGAAAAAAAAAACAAAAGACCTGCCCTTTACCCTCTGCGGTAAAAGGGGGCTTTTGGTGGGCATCAAAAACACACGTCAATGCCATCGCAGGCCCCCTTTTGCCTCAGGTTCATAAAAGGACCTCAAAGACAGGACAGGTATTTATGCACTAAACCTGGCTCAGGGTTTAACTGAAAAATATATATTGATCCTCACGCATATAGAATCATAAAAATCAATGCCAGACTGCCGTGCACAATGGCTTACATTTGAATTCAAGTAACATAGTAACATAGTAAATGACGGCAGAAAAAGACCTGCACGGTCCATCCAGTCTGCCCAACAAGATAACTCATATGTGCTACTTTTTGTGTATACCCTACTTTGATTTGTACCTGTGTTCTTCAGGGCACAGACCGTATAAGTCTGACCAGCACTATCCCCGCCTCCAAACCACCAGTCCCGCCTCCCACCACCGGCTCTGGCACAGACCGTATAAGTCTGCCCAGCACTATCCCCGCCTCCAAACCACCAGTCCCGCCTCCCACCACCGGCTCTGGCACAGACCGTATAAGTCTGCCCAGCACTATCCCCGCCTCCCAACCACCAGCCCCGCCTCCCACCACCGGCTCTGGCACAGACCGTATAAGTCTGCCCAGCACTATCCCCGCCTCCCAACCACCAGCCCCGCCTCCCACCACCGGCTCTGGCACAGACCATATAAGTCTGCCCAGCACTATCCCCGCCTCCCAACCACCAGCCCCTCCTCCCAACCACCGGCTCTGGCACAGACCGTATAAGTCTGCCCAGCACTATCCCCGCCTCCCAACCACCAGCCCCTCCTCCCAACCACCGGCTCTGGCACAGACCGTATAAGTCTGCCCAGCACTATCCTCACCTCCCACCACCGGCTGGCTCTGCCACCCAATCTCGGCTAATCTAATTGTCGCAGCAACTTTGATAGTGTTCATACCCATTAAATATGGGTTTTAAGGAAGTGAAAATTTGAAATTAAAACACGTATCTTGTTACATGAAACAAATGTTGGAATCTGAACAGAAGCCCATGAGTTGGGTGAAACGGGTCCCGTTGGGAGTATAAAACAGATAAGTGATTCCTTTCTTCCTTTTGGATTAATTTTTTGCTGTCATTGAATTTAGTTTATGAATATTGAAATAGTTTTTGTAATGAAGTAAAATTATCAGTGGAGGTTTTTTTTTTTAATGACTGATGATGAACATGGAACTGTTGATTTGCTGCTCTCCGGTTACTGAGGTCTTTTTTCCTTTTAGAAAACTGTCAGGTGGCATTCATAAATGCCAGCATTTGAGCATGAGCATAAGTGGTCACGCCTAAAGTTACGTGTGGCACTGCAGCCTTACATGGCAGTTGCATGTGGAATTATCATTAAAGAATGCGCGATTAGCGCTCCAGCTCTAGGCACTTAACTGTGGGCGACCTTTCTAGAATCGTATCAGATTCAGATCCCTCATTCTGTACAGGGAATGATATTGAATTGTGTGAAATGTGAATTGTTTTGTTTTTTTTTCAGAGGTTTGGACAATGCAAACTAATCATTTATATAAACAATGATCAGTCAACAGTTCAGCTGTACCACTATAACTGCACAATAAGTCCAGGTATGATGTGTTACGGTATTGTATTCCCTTTTTATCAGAAATTGACGTATTTGATGCTAATATCGTTGTGCCATCCGCATCCAAAAGTTATTTGTACCTTTGCAGTTGCGTTCCACTTACAAGCTGTATTCTGTTATTGAATCTTATACTTTTATGTGACCGTCCCTGGGAGACGATGACTTAAAGTTTCAGATCTAAAATATTGAGGGGCTGTTTAACTAAGCCCAACCCGCACCAAATTGGAGTTACCGCCCGGTTACCGTGTGGCCCTTGCGGTAATTTCAATTTTGGCGCGTGTCCGCTATGAGCGTCTGAAAAATATTTTTTTATTTTCTGGTGCGCGGCAGCTACGTGTGTCAAGTGGCATTTGACGCGCATAGGTCATTACCGCGCCGGTTACCGCATGAGACCTTACCGCTAGGTCAATGGCTTGCGGTGAGGTCTCAGACCCGAAATGGATGCGCGGCAATTTTCATTCTGCCGCATGTCCGTTTTCGGCAAACAAAAAAAAGGCACTTTTTGTAGGTGCGCTAAAAAAAATAATTCTGTGCGCGCCCAAAACACGTGTCTACACTACCGCAGACCATCTTTCAGCGCACCTTAGTAAAACAACCCCTGAGAATGGCCAGTTTTTCATGTCAGAGGTCCATCAGTAGTCTAAAAAAGTAACATTTTTGATCTTTTGCAATTTGTTTTATTTTTCCAAGTAATCCAGAATGCGGCTGCTCGAGTCCTAGTAGGAATATCCCAGTTTTCTCGGATATCTCCAGTGCTTAAGCAATTGCACTGGTTACCAGTGCTACAAACAATGCAATTTAAGGTATTGGTGATTGTACACCAGACATTGTATGGTGATACCCCGTATTATCTGAAGCGAGTTTTACCAATCTATCAGCCAAGACGGGTGTTAAGATCAGAGGCTGCCAAGCGACTCAACAGATGAGGTAGAGCGTTTACATGAAGCTGACACACCAGCTACTGCTTTGGCCTCAGCAGGAATTTCATTATGGAAGTCTCTTCCTGGACAGCTTCGTCTTTGTGATGGTGCGGTGTAGTTCAAAAAATGATGGAAGACTAGGCTGTTTGTGGCTGCGTTTTTCTGGACACTTTGTTGATGTTCTGAAGAATTTGTGATAGTGTGTTCTGATATATATTGTTTTTGTGTTATGATGTGTATTGGATTGTGAATGTATTCTTGGAAATCACCTAGTTTTAGGTGGCCTATAAATAAATAAATAAAATATACCAGGTTTTAGTTAGTGTAAATGGTCGCGCCTAAACTTTAGTCGCGGGGACAGGTGCTACGCGTGTTCTTTAAACTTTAGGTGAGGTTTATAGACTAGCACTAAGTGTGGGTTTTTTTGCGCTGATTTTTTAGGCACCATTGAATCTGGTCCGTAGCGCCTACCTTTAGATGCGAGGTTTTACACCCAGAAAACTCTGGTGTAAATCCTCGCGTCTAAATTAGGCCTGGATCAGCACACATAAAATTTAGGAACACTCCAATCTGCCCATAACCCTCCCATGGCTGTGCTTCCTTTTTGGAGCTGTGCGTAAAATTCACACGCAGATCCCAGTAACTAAAAATGCATGCAGATATTTCAATCACTGCTAATTAGTGCTGATAATTGATAATTAGCACTTAATTATCAGTGCTAATTGGCTTGTTGTTCTTTTTACATTATGCTGACACACGAGCTACTGCTTTGGCCTCAGCAGGAATTTCATTATGGAAGTCTCTTCCTGGACAGCTTCGTCTTTGTGATGGTGCGGTGTAGTTCAAAAAATGATGGAAGACCAGGTTGTTTGTGGCTGCGTTTTTCTGAACACTTTGTTGATTTATTTATTATTACATTTGTACCCCACGCTTTCCCACTCAAGGCAGGCTCAATGCGGCTTACATAATAATATGGATTACATAATATTGATAGAAAAGAATATGAGTTAATTAGAGCAGAATAAAATAGGTAGGTAGAGATGGGGAAAGGTGAAGGGAGTAGGATGTTCTGAACAATTTGTCATAATGTATACTGATTTATATTGTTTTTGTGCTATGATGAGTATTGGATTGTGAATGTATTCTTGAAAACCACGGTCTACAAATTCAATAAATAATCCTATATAATAAAAGGCACCTCCAACATTCTGAAGCTGACTGCATGGCTGAGGCATTCCTGCTCTCTGTATCCATCTCCTGAATTGACATCATGCACTTCCGGGTACGTCACAAGCAGAAGTGACCAACCACACGAGGTTTCTCGGCTTCAGAATGTTGGAGGTGCATTCTATTAAATAGGATTGGTCAGTTCCTTGAAGCACAGCCAGAGCTCAGCGTCCTGCACAGTAACGCTCAGACACCAGAGAGAGAGAGGGAAGGAGGGGGGGCCTGACACCAGAGAGGGGGGGGGGGTAGCTCTGTCACACACACACTCTCTCTCTCTCTCACAGTCAATGTCTTTCTCTCACTCTCACACTGTCTCTCACACACTCTATGTCTCACACTGTATCACATTCACTCTCTATGTGTCACACAGTCACTCACACACTCTCTTGGTCTCATACACTCAGTCTCACAGAGAGTCTGTGTCTCACACACACTCTCTCTCGCACACACTGTATCTGTGTGAAACACACTCACACTGTGTCTCACATACGCACTTGCACACACTCATTCATTCACAAGCACACACACTCTCTCTCACAGACTCACTCTCTCTCTCTCTCTCACACACACACACTCGCACATTCACTCTCTCACACACAGTCACTCTCGCATACACTCTCTCAAACATACACACTCCGAGGAAAACCTTGCTAGCGCCCGTTTCATTTGTGTAAGAAAAGGGCCTTTTTTACTAGTAATTAAATAAAAGGATGGGGTCTGGACTGTTGTATTACAAATTATTTGCTCTAACAGAATTTACTAAGACCTCATTTTTGGTTTCTGGAGACTTTAGTCACCTTTCCTCAGATATGGTCACATATTTTATTACATTTGCACCCGCAGGGAAGCGCGTCAGCATTTCAGACATCTAACTATGGGGCCCTTTTACTAAGGTGTGACGAAAAATGACCTGCGCTGGTGTAGGCATGTGTATTGGACGTGCGCAGGTCCATTTTTCAGTGCGCCTGCAAGAAAGGCCTTTTTTTTTGCCGAAAATGGACGTGCGGCAAAATAAAAGCGCGCGCGTCCATTTTGGGCCTGAGGCCTTACCATTAACCCATTGATTTAGCGGAAAGGTCTCACGCGCTAACCCGGCGGTAATCGTCAGCACGCTGCCAACTACCGCCCGGTTAGCGCCACGTGGTAGAAAATAGAAATGTATTTTCTGCTGTGCGTTTTGGACGCGCGTCAAAATTAGAATTGCCATCCGGGGCATGCGGTAGCTGGGCAGTCGTTCCGATTTGGCACGCATTGTACACACATAGGCGTCTTAGTGAAAGGGTTCCTATGTTGCTCCTATTCATAGCAATACCAACTCATGGTAACCAGATAAGTCTGAACAAAGAGCAACCTCGGTTTACAGTAGTCCAGAATATGTAAAGGGTTATACAAGCAGTTGAGAATAATGAAGAAGAATGAAGAGGAAGACCCACTACAGGAAATAAATAACAACTATTGAGAAAAGGCGGCTGAGGGGAGATATGATAGAGGTCTATAAAATAATGAGTGGAGTTGAATGGGTAGACGTGAAGCGTCTGTTGACGCTTTCCAAAAATACTAGAACTAGGGGGCATGCAATGAAGCTACAATGTAGTAAATTTAAAACGAATCGGAGAAAATCTTTCTTCACTCAACATGTAATTAAACTCTGGAATTCGTTGCCAGAGAATGTGGTAAAGGCAGTTAGCTTAGCGGGGTTTAAAAAAGGTTTGGACGGCTTCCTAAAGGAAAAGTCCATAGACTTATTAAATGGACTTGGGGAAAATCCACTATTTCTCGGATAAGCAGTATAAAATGTTTTGTACTTTTTTGGGATCTTGCCAGGTATTTGTGATCTGGATTGGCCACTGTTGGAAACAGGATGCTGGGCTCGATGGACCTTTGGTCTTTCCCAGTATGGCAATACTTATGTACTTATAACTGTTCATTTCACAGTTCCGTCTCAGTTAATCTCCTCCACGTGCCCAGCCTGCCCTACCGTATTTGAAGATGGTCGTGAGGATTTTTACTTGATACTGAAAGCTAAAGAAGGTCTTGAACAATACAACGGAGAAAATAACTTTACAAACTATTTCAAATTTGATAAGATTGAAAAGGTGTCAAGGCAGGTAAGTGGTGGTCTAAATTCTAAAGGTATTTAGCTTTATTGAAATATTCACCATGAAAGTGAGTAAAATGTGGGGTAACTGTGCCTTGGGCTTTTCACTGTTTTAGGGCTCCTTTTACTAAGCGGCGGTAAGCCCAACGCGGGCTTACCACTTGCTATAGAGGAAGTACCGCTGGGCTACCACAGCAGCCTGGCGGTACTTCCCACCTCTAGTGCGCTGTAATTTTTGTAGCGCCGGACTGTACCTGGATGTAATTGTGCAGGTACAGTCCGGCGCTACAAAAATTAATTTTTGTAGCGACGGAAATGACAGCGCACTAGAGGTGGGAAGTACCGCCAGGCTGCTGTGGTAGCCCGGTTACCACAAGGTTAACACGGGAACCCTTACAGGTGCCTCAATGGGTGGCAGTAAGGGTTCCTCCCCGAAATGGCCATGCGGAAAGCGAGACGTCCCTTTTACCAGCTGCAGTAAAAGGGGGCATCGGCGTGCATGTAAAACACGCACCGACGCCAGCACCGGCTCCTTTTTGCCGTAGCTTGGTAAAAGGGGCCCTCGGTAATTATGATGTGGGCGCTTTCCCTTTCACAATTAGCTACACATTTCCCACATGTAATACACATGTTGTGCATGAGGGAAGTGGCTGTTTTAAGGTTGCATGGGTATATATGCACATTGTTTAAAGTTTAGATGTTTATGTTAATTGTTTTGTTTTGTCTTCTCTTATGTCTGTTTTTATTGTTAGCTGTTTAGTGTTAGGTGGATTATAAGTTTTAAAAATAAATAAATAATATAGAGAGCATACATACTTTTATGGAGTACGTAAACCCACCTCCCCTCTTCCCACATTCTCTATCTCCGTTAATGGCTCTCACATCCTACCTGTCTCCTCGGCTCATAACCTTGGAGTCATCTTTGATTCCTCTCTCTTCTTCTCTGCGCATATTCAACAGATCGCCAAAAACCTGTCGTTTCTTTATCTACAACATTTAGGGTTACCATTTTATGTCCTCTGAAAAAGAGAACATGTCACGCCCCTGCCCCGCCCCATCACGCCCCTGCCCCGCCCCACCATGCCCCTTTCGGGTCCTCGTTCCGCCCCCTATTCCCCTCCCCCGTCACATACCCCCCCCCCCCCCGCGCCCCCCCGTCACATACCCCCCCCCCCCCACTTACTATCTAGCCCTGGTGGTCTAGTGACGTCTTCGGGGCAGGAAAGAGCCCCCTCTTTCATGCCCGGAGTGCTGCCTGCCCTTGCCTGCATCCTCCTAGGTCTCGGCTGGGGATTCAAAATGGCCACCCGAGAGTTGAAGCGGCCTCGCGAGACTTCAACTCTCGGCGGCCATTTTGAATCCCCAGTCTACCGAGAAGGATGATGGACAAGGGAGGCAGCGCTCTGGGCAGGAAAGAGGGGGCTCTTTCCTGCCCCGAAGACGTCACTAGACCACCAGGGAACATGGTACGGAAGGGGAGGGGAGACCAGACCAGACCCACGGCACCGATCGCCCGCCCGCATGCATGCACGCACACATGCCTGTGCCCACGTTTGTCTAGAAATCCAGACAAACGTGCGTGCGATCAAAATCCGCCGGACGCCCCGGACATGCCCTCAAAAAGAGGACATGTCCGGGGAAATCCAGACGAATGGCAACCCTAACAACATTAGCAAAATTCGCCCCTTCCTTTTGGAATACGCTACCAGAACCCTTATCCAAACCCTTGTCACCTCTCGTTTGGATTATTGCAACTTGCTTCTCACTGGTCTTCCTCTCAGCCAATCTCTCTCCTCTCCAGTCTGTCCAAAATTCTGCAGCACAACTTATTTTTCGCCAAAATCGTTATACCCACACTAGCCCGCTCCTCAAGTCGCTTCACTGGCTCCCTGTCCGCTTTCGCATACAGTTCAAACTTCTCTTACTGACCTTTAAATGCATCCACTCTGCAGCCCCCCCATTACCTCTTCACTCTCATCTCTCCCTACATTCCTCCCCGTGAACTCCGCTCACTGGACAAATCTCTCTTGTCGTCCCCCTTCTCCTCCACTGCTAACTCCAGGCTTCGTTCCTTTTCCCTCGCAGCACCTTATGCCTGGAATAGACTTCCTGAGCCTGTACGTCTAGCTCCATCTCTACCTGTTTTCAAATCTATGCTGAAAACCCACCTTTTCACCACTGCTTTTGCCTCCTAGCCACTACTCAATTCCCCTATCCTTGTTCCTTCTCACCCAGTACTTTCCTCGCCCTTAATTGTCTTGTCTGTCTGTATTTTTAGATTGTAAGCTCTATCGAGCAGGGACTGTTTCTCTGTGTCAGGTGTTCAGCGCTGCATGCGTCTGGTAGCGCTATACAAATATTAATAATAATAACATTCCATGTAGAAGCCTGCCCTTGCAGATGAGCAACGCAGCCGCGCAGGACGTCAGACTCACAGAAACAGAAGCCTGCGCGTCCGTGTTGCTGATCTGCAAGGGCAGGCTTCTACGTGGAATGTTGCTAGTGGAGGAGTAGCCTAGTGGTTAGTGCAGTGGAACATGGGATTGTTGCTACTATTGAGATTCTACATGGAATGTTGCTACTATTGAGATTCTACATGGAATGTTGCTACTATTGGAGATTCTAGATGGAATGTTTTGGCTCCTAACCACTACTCAATTTCCCTATCCTTGTTCCTTCTCACCCAGTACTTTCATCGCCCTTTATTGTCTTGTCTGTCTGTATTTTTAGATTGTAAGCTCTTTTGAGAAGGGACTGTCTCTCTGTGTCAGGTGTTCAGCGCTGCGTGCGTCTGGTAGTGCTATACAAATGCTAATAATAATAATAATATGTGGACCATTTCTCAGCATTGACAGGGGTAGCATGTGGGTGGTGCTGGGGCACAGTTGCAAGGTATGTGTATACTTTATAAAATGTCACATAACCCCATCCAGGATGCTCAGAACATGCTTCGGAGCAGGTGTAACTGTGCAAGAACATATGTGCATTACTGGAAGTCAATGGAGCCCTTTAACTAAAGTGCTATAAAATCTGGGCTTAACGCTTGTTAATGTGGGATTTTACCACACACTAATCCAAGATTTAACACACCACTTTGGGGGGTGAGGGGAACAGAACCAGAGACAGGGAATAAGATGATGAGACAAATAAAATCACTAGACAACAAAGGTAACAGAAATGATTTTATTTTCAGTTTAGTAACAGAAGTACAGTATCCAGCTTATAATTGAAAAAGAAAAACGCCTATATTGCGACCCAAATCGGGAGATAGACGTTTATCTCACAAAAACGAATAAATCGGTATAATGGAAAGGCGATTTTGGACGTTTTCAACTGCACTCCATCGCGGGGGCGTGTCGGAGGCGTGGCGAAGGTGGAACTGGGGCGTGGTTATCGGCCGAGGAGAGATGGGCGCCTTTCGCCGATAATGGAAAAAAAGTATGCGTTTGTAGCTAGAATTTAGGGCACTTTTCCTGGACCCTGTTTTTTCACGAACAAGGCCCCAAAAAGTGCCCTAAATGACCAGATTACCCCCAGAGGGAATCGGGGATGACCTCCCCTGACTCCCCCAGTGGTCACTAACCCCCTCCCACCACAAAAAATGATGTTTCACAACTTTTTATTTTCACCCTCAAATGTCATACCCACCTCCCTGGCAGCAGTATGCAGGTCCCTGAAGCAGTTGTTAGGGGGTGCAGTGGACTTCAGGCAGGTGGACCCAGGCCCATCCCCCCCTACCTGTTACAATTGTGCTGCTTAATACTTAGTTGTCCAACCCCCCCAAACCCACTGTACCCACATGTAGGTGCCCCCCTTCACCCCTTAGGGCTATAATAATGGTGTAGACTTGTGGGCAGTGGGTTTTGAGGGGGATTTGGGGGGCTCAACACCCAAGGGAAGGGTGCTATGCACCTGGGAGCTCTTTTACCTTTTTTTTTGTTTTTGTAAAAGTGCCCCCTAGGGTGCCCGGTTGGTGTCCTGGCATGTGAGGGGGACCAGTGCACTACGAATCCTGGCCCCTTCCACGAACAAATGCCTTGGATTTATTCGTTTTTGTGCTGGGCGCTTTCATTTTCCATTATCACTGAAAAACAAAAACGCCCAGCTCACAAATTGTCGAATAAAACATGGACGTCTATTATTTTCGAAAATACGGTTCAGTCCGCCCCTTCACGGACCCGTTCTTGGAGATAAACGCCCATGGAGATAGACGTTTTCGTTCAATTATGCGCCTCCACGTCAGTTTTGAGAATTTATATCTGCAGTCTACATTTTGCACTATACAGGTGAAAATGCGAGGAGGACACTTTATGCAATTCATTACACAATTAAAAATTTTAATCGCGACTAGCCATGCGATTAAAACCTTTAATCGATGTAAGGCCCTAATTCAATCATAATATTTGAAACATTTTAGTCACCCCTTCTATACTTCCCACAAATTCCCAGCATGCAGCCCTTCTTAGAAAGCGCAGCTACTTCCCTCATTGACTGGCACAAGGCCAACTGCAAACGGCCAACATTTCGAGGCAATTTGAAGCAGATCTCCTCCCCCACCCAAAAAAAAAAAGGTTTAACCAAAATTAGGGTTCCTTTTACAAAGCTGCACTAGTGGTTAGCGGTGTGCTAAATACGATGAAGCTCATTCAATTCCTGTAGGCTTTGTCGCATTCGGTGCATGGTAATCACTACCATGACTTAGCAAAAGGAGCCCATCATGACTCAACGGTTCAATGTTGACGGATCATAGGCAAGTATGGCTATTTCCTGTGTCTACTTTTGAAATTTTGAGGAAATAGCAGTTGAAATGTTACACAGAGTAAATACATTTTAGAAAATTTTGAGGAATATTTAATAATATCTGACTATGGTAAGTTCCGTGAAATAAAAAGCATGAAACTAGAAATCCTAGACATAATGGACAAGAGTGGAGGAGTGGCCTAGTGGCTAGGGTGGTGGACTCAGTTCCTGAGGAACTGAGTTCGATTCCCACTTCAGGCACAGGCAGCTCCTTGTGACTCTGGGCAAGTCACTTAACCCTCCATTGCTCCATGTAAGCCGCATTGAGCCTGCCATGACTGGGAAAGCGCAGGGTACAAATGTAACAAAAATAAAATAGATACTATTGGAGATTCTACATGGAATGTTGCTATTCCACTAGCAACATTCCATGTAGAAGGCTGCGCAGGCTTCTGTTTTTATGAGTCTGACGTCCTGCACATACGTGCAGGACGTCAGACTCACAGAAGCAGAAGTCTGCGCGGCCACATTGGTGATCTGCAAGGGCTGACTTCTAGTGGAATAGCAACATTCCATGTAGAATCTCAAATAGTAGCAACAGTGGAGGAGTGGCCTAGTGGTTAGGGTGGTGGAGTTTGGTCCTGAGGAACTGAGTTTGATTCCCACTTCAGGCACAGGCAGCTCCTTGTGACTCTGGGCAAGTCACTTAACCCTCCATTGCCCCATGTAAGCCGCATTGAGCCCGCCATGAGTGGGAAAGCGCAGGGTACAAATGTAACAAAAATAAAAAATAAAATAAACAGAAAAAAAGTAGCAGGAAATTACAATTCCATTGGGCCTTTTCTCACTTTCCTTAGTGAATTTCACAGCGGAACTCTTGTTCACATTCTTAATTGTAACCCGTTATGACTGGCCTCCAACCGACAGCAGACTCCACGGATCGGATTGATATTTTAATAAATCAGGCTGCATTTTTTGGAAAATCATTGACAGTCTGCTTGCCTGCTAACTTTCTTTCAGATAATAGACGCTCCAATGTATACAATAGAATTCATCGTCAGAGAGACCAACTGTTCTAAGTCGTTACCAGATGTAAACGTGTCCAAATGCCATTTCCTGGAGAACAAGCCAGCTGTAAGTTTAGCTTTTAAATCATCAGTCACTTTGAAGACCACGGTTAAGAATATTCTGTCCTTACTATGTTTCAAGTATATGATGTGCTTAGAATTTTCAGGTGCGATGGGAAAAGATTCAGGGGCCCCTTTAATAAACCGCACTAGTGATTCTCAGGTGGCAAATGCAACTAAGTCCATTCAGATTGAATGGGTGGCATCGCATTTGCCACACTGGGAATCACTAGTGTGGTTTTAGTAAAAGGGGCATTTAATAAGCTGCATTTGACACCGACTAGTATAATTTGACTGCTAACTGGTTAAGTAAGTGACTAAAATTAGGACAGCAAAAAAGCTGTCCTAACTTTAGCCACTGAGCTAATTAAGAACTGGTCTGAATATTGGCCGACGTCCAGTTAACTTTCAGTAACAGCATCAAGGCTTCTGACTCCCCCTCTCCTCCACCCACCCAGTCTCAATCCCCTTTCTCTCCCCGTGATGAAAAATTAAGCTCCATTCCAAGCCCCTAACACCCCCTCGGTCCCGATCCCCTCTCCTTCCCCCTGAAGACAACTTCACAGTTAAGGAAGGTGAGCCCTTGTACTGTGGTGAAGCTGTCTCTATTGGTCCTCACTGACGGTTGCTGACAGGACTGCCTGCCAGAGTCCGGGAAGCTGCAGAAGGCAGGACCTGATTTGGACTGACCAGAAGGCGGGAGCTAGGCAGCGTCTAACGCTGATGTGCTGGAACACAACTGTGACAGTCTAGTTGGCTCTAAAAGAACCCTTGAGGTTTGGCTCTTAAGAGGACCCTTGGGGTTGGCCCTTAAGAGGGTACTTGGGTAGAAGGAGGGCAGGAAGTCTGCAGGACAGGACCTCAGGAACAGGACAAGCAGGAAAGCAGGAACAGAGGAAGGCAGGGACACTAGAATGGGCAAGGCTAGGAGCAGAAACAAGCCAGGCTGGGTGCAGGAACAAGCAGGACTGGAAGACTAGGACAAACAGGACTTTAAATAAGAACAAACGGGGCTGGAAGATTGGAACAACAGGACTGGGAGCAACAACAAGCAGGGCTAGAACTGGCAAGGCAACGAACACTAGAGTAAGAGCCAGTGACGTTCCAAGGGTGGCTGACATCCGGGGCGGATCGCCAATGCGCCCCCCCCCCCGGGTGCAGCGTGACCCCCCCACCCCCGGCGAAAGGACACCCCCTCCCCCCTGGCGAAAGGACACCTCCCCCGGGCGCATTTTTACCTGCTGGGGGGGTGCCGTGCGCCTGTCGGCTTCGCTCGTTCCATGCTCTCTCTGCCCCGGAACAGGAAGTAACCTGTTCCGGGGCAGAGGGAGCACGGAATGAGCGGAGCCGACAGGCGCGTGACACCCCCCCCCCCCAGCGGCGTGCACCCGGGGTGGACCGCACCCACCGCCCCCCCCCTTGGTACGCCACTGGTAAGAGCAGTTCTGGAAGCCTGTTGCCAAAGCACTGGAGGAGTGTAGAGCACTTCCTTATAGATCCCTAGCCAGAAAGTGAGGTCACCTGTCAGTGTCCCATCTAGGACTATAAAAGGGAAGTGCAGGAACCAGGAAGTAAAGACTCACAAGACTAGTGGCTTCCTGAACCAGGTGAGGGGCATGACACAAACACCTGTCTGAGCCACAAACCCCCTCCCCCTCCCCAGGACAACTTTAAGCACCACTAAGGGTCATGGTGGCCATTTTGAGGCAAGATCCTCAATAAGCAAGAATGAGTGGACATTGCTTCTGCCTGTATAACCCTTCCTAGACCACCAGGGAGATTTCTGATAGGCCCAAGCGGCCAATGTAGAACTGGAAAAGCTGCAGCGAAGGGCGACTAAAATGATAGCGGGGATGGGACGACTTCCCTATGAAGAAAGACTAAGGAGGTTAGGGCTATTCAGCTTGGAGAAGAGACGGCTGAGGGGAGACATGATAGAGGTATATAAAATAATGAGTGGAGTGCAACAGGTGGATGTGAAGCGTCTGTTCACGCTTTCCAAAAATACTAGGACTAGGGGGCATGCGATTAAACTACAGTGTAGTAAATTTAAAACAAATCGGAGAAAAGTTTTCTTCACCCAACGTGTAATTAAACTCTGGAATTCATTGCCGGAAAATGTGGTGAAGGCGGTTAGCTTAGCAGAGTTTAAAAAGGGGTTGGACGGTTTCCTAAAGGACAAGTCCATAAACCGCTACTAAACGGACTTGGAAAAATCCAAAATCCCAGGAATAACATGTATAGAATGTTTGTACGTTTGGGAAGCTTGCCAGGTGCCCTTGGCCTGGATTGGCCGCTGTCGTGGACAGGATGCTGGGCTCGATGGACCCTTGGTCTTTTCCCAGTGTGGCATTACTTATGTACTTATGTCCTCTACTTGGCTCACTTTTATTACATAGAGCAGTGATTTAACCTATTGTGATGTCATAGTGACTCATTCCACCAATAAGAGCCAACCTCATTAGTGATGTCACAATGGCTTGATTGTATAGAATGTTTGTACGTTCGGGAAGCTTGCCAGGTGCCCTTGGCCTGGATTGGCCGCTGTCGTGGACAGGATGCTGGGCTCGATGGACCCTTGGTCTTTTCCCAGTGTGGCATTACTTATGTACTTATGTCCTCTACTTGGCTCACTTTTATTACATAGAGCAGTGATTTAACCTATTGTGATGTCATAGTGGCTCATTCCACCAATAAGAGCCAACCTCATTAGTGATGTCACAATGGCTTGATTGTATAGAATGTTTGTACGTTTGGGAAGCTCGCCAGGTGCCCTTGGCCTGGATTGGCCGCTGTCGTGGACAAGATACTGGGCTCGATGGACCCTTGGTCTTTTCCCAGTGTGGCATTACTTATGTACTTATGTACTTATGGAAAGTTGAGAGCTCAGACAGGGCTTGAAGTTGTTCTCGGGGGGGAGGGGGGAGGGAGGGGGATTGGGACTGGGGGAGGGACCGGGAAAATCAGAACACCTGCTAGTAGTTATGTGTGCCCTGGTTAAATATTGGTTGGGACCTGAATAAGCTCTGGTGGACGCAGATATTAAATTGGCATTGAATATCTGTTGCTAATCCCGCCTGTGGCGGTCAGCATATTAAAAAAAAAATCTCTGACCACTGCAGGCTGAATATTGACTGGTAGGTCACATTTCATGAAATGGGACCTATGCTAAAATAGTACAAGTTAGTGGTAAAATTTATTTATTTATTGCATTTGTATCCCACATTTTCCCACCTTTTTGCGGGCTCAGTGTGGCTTACAATATATTATGAATAGTGGAAATACAATTTGTTAAAAAAATTCAGGTTATGGATTACATTAGGGAGAGTTGACGAAAAGAAATCAAAATCATAACGAATCAATCAATTGGGAAGAACAATTAGAGGCATTATATGAAGCACGTGGTGTACATTTTTCTGTGAGTAGAGGTGTGAGTGTGGTGAGATTAAGGGTTAAGGGTTCATAAGTGGATGTATTAATGTGTCTCTGAACAGTGAGTGTGAACTTTATGTGTTTTGGTTCTTTCCGTAAATTTTCTCAAAAAGATGTGTCTTCAATGCTTGCGAAAGTTGGTTTGTTCATGGATCGTTTTCAGGTTCCGTGGCAATTTGTTCCAGTACTGCGTGCTCATGTAAGGAAAGGTCGTTGCGTGTAACGTCTTGTATTTCAGGCCCTTACAGTTAGGGAAGTGGAGGTTGAGGAAAGTTCGGGATGATCTCTTAGCGTTTCTGGGTGGTAAGTCTATTAAATCAGACATGTAGGCTGGGGCTTCTCCGTGAATGATTTTGTGGACTAATGTGCATACTTTGAAAGTAATTAGCCCATGTTAATAACTACGCCCCAAGGGAGGCTTCATACAAGACACAGACCAAATAGGCCCAATGGCTGAGTCTGAAACACACATGGCTTCTCTTAACAAATTCACATAAATCTACCACACTACATCACACACTAGGGATCTCTGACTTATACAAGGGCAGGCAGTACCAGGGGCGTATCTGCGTGGGGCCACAGGGGCCTGGGCCCCCGCAGATTTTGCCCTGGCCCCCCTCCCCGCCGTCAACCCTCCCCCGCTGCTTACTTTTGCTGGCGGGGGGCCCCAACCCCCGCCAGCCAAGGTCCGACCCGAAGTCTTCATATTTCGGCTTCCTCCGTGGCCATGCTGCAAGGAAGTAACGCTGCAGTGCTAATTCATTGAATCCAGTTCAGAGTCTGACGTTGCAGCACTGCAGCGTTACTTCCTTGCAGCATGGCCACAGAGGAGTCGGAGGAAGACGAAATATGAAGACTGCGGGTTGGACCTCGGCTGGCGGGGGTTGTGGCCCCCCGCCAGCAAAAGTAAGCAGCGGGGGAGGGTTGATGGCGGGGAGGGGGGTGGAGAGAGGCGGCGGCGGGGGGGAAGGGAGGCAAAAATGTGCCCCCCCTCTCTGGCTCTGGCCCCCCCTACCGCCGGATTCCAGATACACCCCTGGGCAGTACCATTGTAGTCATCCCAGAAAGGGGATGTTGTAACCAGATGGCATACACCATCCTTCTGCTCTAACTTGGTACGGTCCTGAATGCAGGATCATACCGGGCCAATTTTCACAAAAAAAGATGACTGAACCTCAGAGATAAATTATGGGTTTTTAACTCTCCCTGTAGCTCACATTCAACATGCAAGTTTCCCACCCAGGTTTTCTGCATGGGTAAATAAATTACATGTGAAGGAGGCTACAGGGGAATCCTCTAGGTTAGTATATTGCCCTCAAGAAATAGCAGACCAAAGACACCAAAAAAACAAAACCTACCAATAAGAACAACAATTAGTTATATACATCCAACGCAATTGTGCCTTTTACCTGTCAACATAAGGCAAGAAAATGATGACCTGAAATGAGTAATAGAATGGAAATACAGTAACTTGTTTTTTTTTCCCTCTGTGCCAGATTGGATTTTGCATCGCTAATTCATCTGCACCCGATGTTACAGTGTCCTGTGAAATTTATAACCCTAAGGTACGTAACTGACAACTGTTATAACACTAGTAGTTTTATGCTTCAGTAAATAAACACTATAAAATTTCTAGGTATCCAGTCAAAATTCAGAAATTCAATATACAATATTCATAGCACAACATTCAAAGACTGCTTCATTAACGTTATATAGAGTTCAAATCATTTTGTAGCATTATTATATACATAACTTTTCTGGTGACCTCAGTGATGTTCACCGCCAACCAACCAAAGGTTTTTTATGGTGGTGTCAACAACATGAACCTCTTCACAGGTTCACCCCAACGAATTATTCACTTTCATTTAAACGCACACTTATTAGATTATTGAACTTATCCTTTTTGAGACTCTTTGTCAGTCGGACCCAGGGGTTTTATTGTCCGACATGCATGTTTCGCTCGAAAGCGAGCTGTCTCAAGGACACTCCCCTGTAATACAAACATAATTCATTCGTCTATTTGTAATCTTTTTCCAGACACCCGCTTTTAACTAGTACCTGAAAAAAGTAAACCTTCCACTTAGCCTTACCCTGAAACCTTTTTTAGCGTCTCATTATCCTATTTTCAATAGTGAGGGACAGGCAAGCTCTGCAGGATTCTAGATGACCCGCCTATCCATAGTGATTGAAAGCACAATATTGAAGCAGCACCCCCTACTGGTAGCAATGCAGTTGGAGGACTCTCGCTCAGCTTAGAGGGAACAGTCCTAATAGGAGCCTATTCCATAAAGGAACATAAGTACCTACTTTTCTATACAAAATACCAACATAACCACTTAAATAGTAGTCATAACAGTTAGATGCCAATCGCAGAGCTGGCGTAAGTGATTACACCTACTTCAGAGATATGCACATGACATACAGTATTCTATAAGTTCCACCTGTGGCAATCCCACCCATGCCCCGCCCAGGTGTACAACCCATCTGTAAAATATCTGCTATGTAAATCAATGAGAAACAAAGTCACATCGTCAAGATCCTACCTAAACCTACACTACCCAAATTGCAAAGGACTGAAATACAAAACCACTTACGCAGCCGGCTTCTCCTACATAAGCGCACAACTATGGAATGGGCTCCCAAAAGCTGTGAAAACAATCCACCATCACTTGAACTTCATGAAATCACTAAAAACCAACCTCTTCAAAAAGGCCTACCCCAACGACCCCACGTAACCCTCTTCACCTACCAACACAGCATGACTATGATCGAACAGGACATCACGCAATCTTCATCCATTCCGACCCTCCACTTATACCTCATACGATCACTATACAACTTTGTATTTGTTATCCACCGACCGGGCAAACGCCTTTGACGGTACTATGTAAGCCACACTGAGCCTGCAAATAGGTGGGAAAATACGGGGTACAAATGCAACAAATAAATAAACAAATGCACATAATTACAGAACAACAATTAAACGGAATTTTGGCATTAATGTAGGAAAGTTGTACACATATGCCATTATTCTAAACATGCGTGTGGGTAATCAGTGGGGTACATTTTAGCCCCTACTTCATAGAATTATCCCCTCAGTGCCAATAATATTCTGCTTCAACAGTGGTCAACTTGTGCCGTAATCATGGCAGCTGTGGAAGGTCATGGCCGCATAACCATGTGATCGAGCAAAATGTATTTTCCAATTTTCAGAAACAGAACATCTAATTTGGTTGATGTTAGGAATCAGTTTAATAGTGTTGTTATCTAAGCATTATGGTGCTGTTTCAGAAGAGTTTCTCTCATGCGCCTTCAACAGCTTCTTACATCTCACTTTGATATCAAACAGCTGAGCTTCACTATCTCACTTTAGTGCAGGGCAGCTAACCTTTCTCATGTAACAGTAAGAAAGCTCTCAACCTACTGAACCAGATTGCTCTTTGAAACATTTCCAGAACCAAAATGTCATATCCAATGATAGCTATTAAAATCTGCCCCTCCTCCATCTAAGGCCACTGCTGTGAAAATCCAACTATCACAAAGAGCAATGAAAACCTTCCTTAGTAATTATATTATTGCAACAACAACAACAACAAAATATATATAAAAAAATATATACTATTTTTCCTTTGTTTATATTTATTTCTTGGAAATGCTGTCATAACCGCCAAGTAAGATATGCAACATTATCTCACTGCATACAGAACTTAATATATTATAAAAAGGGCTGACCCAACGATATGTGCCACCCATGGCAAACCATCAGCAATTTGTCCCCACCCCACCCAACCTCACCCCAACTGTAGTCCAGCATCTCCCCTATCCTCCCTTTGGTGCTCAGCATCTCTCTCCCATCCCCTTAACTCAAGTATCCAGCATCTCTTCCCTTCCCCTCAAACTCCCCAAAATGCCCAGTATTTCTCTCTTTCCCTTTATCCCAGGTGTCCAGCATCTCTCTCCTTTTCCCCCTCCCCCACAAAGTGTCCATCGCCTCTCCCCCCCCCCTCCCCGCCACTGCTGTTTCTGCTGCTGGCCCTGTTGCCAGAGCCAAGCCAGGGGCCTTGCAGCGTTGGACCTTTCAGCACTGTGTATATCTATTTATTTGTTGCATTTGTATCCCACATTTTCCCACATATGCATGATGGTCAGCCTTAAGCATGCACACATGTGTGGATTCTAAAAGGCCTGCAACCGATACCGTGTTTCCCCGAAAATAACACACTGTCTTATATTAATTTTTGCCCCCAAAAATGCACTAGGTCTTATTTTTGGGGGATGTCTTACTTTCGGGGAAACAGGGTAGCAACTTTAAAAGAATGTCATTGCCTGCTGTGTCAGTGCTGCATTGCGACCCCCCCCCCCCCCCCCAAGCCTGCTGCTCTCGGCAGACACCTTGTCCACCTAGTGGTTGGGCCAACCCTATATTAACATATGATGGTCCATATGGGCTTATCCGGTTAGCAAGACCTGCTCTGATGTCATTGATGACATTGCTATGACTTGTCCCAGGGCGACTAAAATATCAAATATAACAAAAGAGATTGTTTGATTGCTTTCTCTGTTACACATGGTTATAGTCCAAGCAAATGGCTGTTCTTTCAGAAGGATAGAAGGTTTGGGTGCTATTACTATTTAGGTGAATTATCTCTTCATAGTACTGAACAATTATCTTGTAGTGACAGCATATCAGTGTACAGTGTTGTCCATTACAAGCCTGAGCATTCTTAGAGAATCATTTATACATACCAGCTTACAATTGAAAAAGAAAAACGCCTATATTGCGACCCAAATCGGGAGATAGACTTTATCTCACAAAAACGAATAAAGCGGTATAATCGAAAGCCGAATTTGGACGTTTTCAACTGCACTCCGTCGCGGATGCGGACAAAGTTGATGGGGGCGTGTTGAAGGCGTGGTGAAGGCGGAACTGGGGCGTGGTTATCGGCCGATCAGAGATGGGTGCCTTTCGCCGATAATGGAAAAAAAATATGCATCTTTAGCGAGAATTTAGGGCACTTTTCCTGGACCCTGTTTTTCCACGAATAAGGCCCCAAAAAGTGCCCTAAATGACCAGATGACCACTGGAGGGAATCGGGGATGACCTCCCCTTACTCCCCCAGTGGTCACAAACCCCCTCCCACCACAAAATATGCCGTTTCACAACTTTTTATTTTCACCCTCAAATGTCATACCCACCTCCCTGGCAGCAGTATGCAGGTCACTGGAGCAGTTATTAGGGGGTGCAGTGGACTTCAGGCAGGTGGACCCAGGCCCATCCCCCCCCCACCTGTTACAATTGTGCTGGTAAATGGGAGCCCTCCGAACCGCCCCCAAACCCACTGTACCCACATGTAGGTGCCCCCCTTCACCCCTTAGGGCTATAGTAATGATGTAGACTTGTGGGCGGTGGGTTTTGAGGGGGATTTGGGGGGCTCAACACCCAAGGGAAGGGTGCTATGCACATGGGAGCTCTTTTACCTTTTTTTTTGTTTTTGTAAAAGTGCCCCCTAGGGTGCCCGGTTGGTGTCCTGGCATGTGAGGGGGACCAGTGCACTACGAATCCTGGCCCCTCCCACGAACAAATGCCTTGGATTTATTCGTTTTTTAGCTGGGCGCTTTCATTTTCCATTATCACTGAAAAACAAAAATGCCCAGCTCACAAATTGTTGAATAAAACATGGACGTCTATTTTTTCCGAAAATACGGTTCGGTCCGCCCCTTCACGGACCCGTTCTCGGAGATAAACGCCCATGGAGATAGACGTTTTTGTTCAATTATGCCCCTCCACGTCTACTTTCAGCCTATCTAGTGTTGATTTACTGCTGCAAAATAAACGTTTCCTCTTATTGACTTATTTATTTATTTTATTTACGTCAATTTATATACCGTATCTTATTGCTACTGCAAGACAGAACGGTTTACAATTTATAAAAAACAAGCAATACAATATGTACAGGTTGGACAAACATTAGAACTCCAGTCATTACAGGAAAGCACAGCAAACCCACAAACTAGCTACATAAGATGAAAAACAGTATAACTCATGATTTAGTATACAGGAGAACACCGCAAATACAAAATTAAATACATAATATAATCTACACAGACAAACAATACAATATTACAGATGCCCATTTATAACCTTTCTTCCATTATTCTAGATTCTGTTCTACATAATTGATAAAGTAGAAGGTTTTCAAAAGTTTCCGAAAATGAAAGTAAGATTTCTCAAGTCTGATCTCTTTTGGAAGGCCATTCCAAAGAGAGGGAGACAAATAGAAAAAAGCCGAATTCCGTGTAGATTCCCATCTAGCCCTAGCGAGAGGAGGAATCACTAACCTGTTGTCTGTCAGGGATCTAAGGGTTCGTGTGGCAGTGTAAGGAATAGTTAGATTTGACAGATAGTCAGGGTTTAGTGTATAAAAAGCCTTATGGGTCAAAACTAAGGCTTTAAACTTAACTCTTGCTTCAACCGGAAGCCAATGCAGTTGATGTAGTAAAGGTGTTACTCTGTCATCCCTCCGGGCCCTACAGATCATACGTGCTGCAGTATTCTGTATTCTTTGTAGTCGTTTCAAGCTAGCTTGAGTGATCCCTGCATATATGATATTACAATAGTCTAAGCGTGAGGTAATATAGGCAGATGTCAACGTTTTAAGGGAATCCTTACTAATTGAATTCCTAACTGACCAAAGTCTCCTAAGATGGAAAAAAGATTTTTTCACTGTCGGATATTTGTTCCTCAAAAGTCAGAGCAGAATCGATTATAACCCCAAGGTATCTAAAGGATTTAACTGTAGGGATGTTCTGGCCAAATAGCATAGGTACCACTGCTGGACATGTGCCCTGTCCTACTATCCAAGATGTTATAGTCTTATCTGGATTTAATACTAATTGATATGTTGTGAGCCAATCTGCCACTTTATAAGTGCATTCACTCTGTAGCTCCTCGGTACCTCTCCACTCTCATCTCTCCCTACACTCCTTCTCAGGAAATCCGTTCACTGGGTAAATCTCTCTTATCTGCACCCTTCTCCTCCACTGCTAACTCCAGACTCCGTTCCTTTTATCTTGCTGCACCATATGCCTGGAATAGACTTCTTGAGCCGGTACTTCAAGCTCCATCTCTGACCGTCTACAAAGCTAGGCTAAAAGCCCACCTTTTTGATGCTGCTTTTAACTCCTAACCCTTACTCACTTGTTCAGTACCCTTATTTTATCATCCCCACCTTAGTAATTCCCTTATCTCTTATTTGTCCTGTTTGTCTGTCCGAACTAGATTGTAAGCTCTGTCGAGCAGGGACTGTCTCTTCATGTTCAACTGTACAGTGCTGCGTACATCTAGTAGCGCTTTAGAAATGATAAGTAGTAGTCTTTGGGATTCCGAAATCTTTGCTACTCTTTGGGATTCCGGAATCTTGCTACTCTTTGTCCTTAACCCTTATTTGTCCTGTTTGTCTGTCCGAACTAGATTGTAAGCTCTGTCGAGCAGGGACTGTCTCTTCATGTTCAACTGTACAGTGCTGCGTACATCTAGTAGCGCTTTAGAAATGATAAGTAGTAGTCTTTGGGATTCCGAAATCTTTGCTACTCTTTGGGATTCCGGAATCTTGCTACTCTTTGTCCTTAACCCTTATTTGTCCTGTTTGTCTGTCCGAACTAGATTGTAAGCTCTGTCGAGCAGGGACTGTCTCTTCATGTTCAACTGTACAGTGCTGCGTACATCTAGTAGCGCTTTAGAAATGATAAGTAGTAGTAGTAGTTACCGTAATACCCCCAAATTGCAAAAATATCAGCAAAATCAGAGTAGAGCAGCCACCAAGGATGTTAACTGTCAAGGAAAAAAGAGGTATCCGAGCCAGCCCTGAAATGCTGATCATAATGCTATGCAGTGGTCCTGGAGAGAGGGAAGATAGCTGCTGCTACTATAGTGGCCCCTACTGACCAGCTACTTATGCTGAGGATGTGCTTAGGAGGTAGCCTTCTAGTTCTGGGGCCATCAAGGGTGTCCTGAGCAAGCTGGGCATGCTGTCTGTGATGACAGCATGAAGAGTGATGGGCATTAGAGTCTACTGAGGGTAAAAATGTGGACTAATAAAAAAAAAGAACTATTTACTCATAAATGTTTTCCCCTTTTTGTGTAGGAGGACCATCCTGAAGATCCAGATGTAGATTCGAAAGATTGTCGGAGAACTGGACATAAGCACGAGCATGGACACAGGCATGAACATGATCGTGGGCATAAGCACGGACATAGGCATGAGCATGGGCACAGCCATGGGCACAGGCATAGGCATGAGCATGGGCACAGGCATAGGCATGAGCATGGGCACAGACACGGACATGAGTGTAGACGTAGGCATGGGCATAGAAAATGTCACAGACCACATCATCATCATCATCACCATCATCATCCTCATACCAATGGCCATAACAACACTCAACCTGAAGGAAAAGAGCTTCATCATGAGCACAAGCATGAATGTAGACCTCCTCCAGGTCATGGGTACAACGCTACTAGGCATGAAAGACTAGTGTCCTATGACAGCTCCTCAGAAGAACATGGCGTGATTAAAGCCTCTTGTTGGACCAAAAGTCCTTCTGGGGCAATGCTATATCTTTCGTTGCAAAATGAATTTGATGTTCTTCCTGTTCCAATCATTCCCAACCAACCCGAGCTGTTTGGTTCATCGGATGGAATAACTGAGCTCCCTGGTCCTGGCGAACCTGGAGAAAAGCTCCTTCCGTGTAGAGCGCTAGCAATTCAACCTTTTCCTCTGAAACTTTCAGATTCTGAGTCCTGCCCAGAACAGCCCAGAGAATTTATGCCAGAAATTCTGCACCTATTTCCAAAATGAACGCAAGTGTATTAACTGGAAGAAATCAGTCTTGAAATTAAATGGTCTAAACGTACATATGAAATTCCTGTTTCAGACCTTTTATCTGTGAGATCTTTCTCAAAATTCAGTAATATTTTAGTTTTCAAATATATACACTGATAAATAAATGAAAAAAAAGTCTACTTAGTTTTTGTCAGTGAGTTATGTTTTTGTGTTGCACTCAACTCAGTGAGTCAAACCTTGCTTTCTTGTAAGAGGACACAGTTGATTGTGAAGCAGCCATGACATTTAGATTACTGCAATGTTCTCTATACGGGTTTGTCTGCTCAATATTTTACAAAGCTTCAACTAGTACAAAATACTGCAGCCAGGTTAATTTTTGGACCACCTAACCCACCTTTAGCCACTAGAGCGGCTTTGTAAACATGGGGGTAAGTTTACTAGTGTATCTAGTTATATTGCTCAACTTCATTGGCTTTCAGCTAGAAAGCAGATTTTATTCATAGTAACTTGTATTTTTTAACAGATGGTATATACAAGAACACACACAAGCTCTTTTCACTCGTAAACAATCTCCTAAACACAACACGGGTCACCTCGAATAGCACAGACACCCCATCGGCAGCCAACCTAGCAAAGTATTTCAATGAAAAAATTACAAAGCTCCGACGCATGATACCAAGTAATACCATTGAATAGTCAAGTATCCTTGAATGCTTAGACCCAATACCCGGGGAATACCCAGCTGACCGATCATGGACCAACTTTGACTTAATTTCAGTAGATGAACTCACACACTGGCTCAAAAAATATGCCAAATCTCAGTGCAAACTTGACATCTGCCCCACCAGCCTAATAAGAGCTGCACCCAAACAATTTAAAAAAGACCTCATGAACCAAGTAAACTATAGACTCTTACATGGTCTCTTCCCCACGGAAAATGGAAACATACTACTCACGCCGTTGCCAAAGGATGCCAAGAAAAGCACAATGGACTTAACCAACTACCGACCAGTCGCCTCTATCCCACTCACTACAAAGTTGATGGAAGGCATAGTGACGAAGCAGCTCACGGATTACCTGACCAAACACTCAATTCTGCATGAATCACAGTCAGGATTCCGATCAAATCACAGCACTGAAACCATACTAGTATCTGCAATGAACTCCTTCAAAAAAACAATTGCAACCGGCAAGAACATACTCATATTACAGTTCGACATGTCTAGTGCCTTCGACATGGTGGATCATGAAATACTACTACACATACTAGAATACTTCGGAATCGGAGGCCCAGTTCTCAAATGGTTTAAAGGATTCCTCACCACTAGATCCTACCAAGTTATAACGAACATTGCCAGATCACCGCCTTGGACACCGGAATGTGGAGTCCCTCAAGGATCCCCCCTTTTACCTACAATCTTCAACCTTATGATGATACCACTAGCCAAACTCTTGGCCAATCAAAACCTTAACCCCTACATATATGCCGATGACGTCACAATCCACATCCCGTTTAAGAAGGACTTAAACGAAATAACCAACGAGATCAACCAGAGCTTCCAGATCATGCACTCATGGGCAGACTCATTCCGGCTAAAGCTCAACGCTGAAAAAACCCAATGCCTAGTTCTCACCTCTCAATACAATGCAAATAATTACTCCACTATAACCACACCTTACTGCACACTTCCTATATCAGAAAACCTGAAAATCCTCGGAGTCACCATTGATCGAAACCTCACACTCGATACCCACGTGAAGAACACAACGAAAAAAATGTTTCAATCAATGTGGAAACTCAAAAGAATTAAACCTTTTTTCCCAAGAAACATCTTTCGCACCCTAGTACAGTCACTAGTTCTAAGCCACCTGGACTACTGCAACGCCCTGTACGCAGGCTGTAAAGAACAGACCATTAAAAAACTCCAAACAACCCAAAACACGGCAGCCAGACTCATCTTTGAAAAACCTAAATATGAAAGTGCAAAGCCCCTAAGAGAGAAACTACATTGGCTTCCGCTCAAGGAACGAATTGAGTTCAAGATCTGCACAACCGTGCACAAAATCATTCACGCAGATGCCCCACTCTATATGCTAAACCTAGTGGACCTACCGCCCAGAAACACCAAAAGATCGGCCCGCAAATTCCTTAATCTGAATTTTCCCAGCTGCAAAGGAGTGAAATACAAACTACGACTTTTGCATACAAAAGCACACAGTTCTGGAATGCGCTACCCAAAACCCTGAAAACCATGAACAATCTAACCAGCTTCCGCAAAGCTCTGAAAACACACCTCTTTAACAAAGCTTACAATAACCACCCTCAATGATACAATTCATCCCCCAAATCACCCAAACACACCTACAACATTTCTCATACAACCTACCCAACATCAGCCCATCTATCACCTCTCATACCTCAGCTTATGATCAACTGTATTTAAATCATGTATTGATTTTATCATAACCTTACTCTGTAAGCCACATTGAGCCTGCAAAAAGGTGGGCTAATGTGGGGTACAAATGCAATAAATAAATAAAAATAAATAAATAAATATGGTATGACCTCAGAATTATTGAAGGTTATTTCTGTTCCTTTGGGTTTTCATCTCACTTGTGAGATAAATTAATTCTTCGTCTACCATGTTATAGAAATTTACATTTTATAAGTGTGGGTTCCAATGTGGAGTGGAGGAGTGGCCTAGTGGTTAGGGTGGTGGACTTTGGTCCTGAGGAACTGAGTTTGATTCCCACTTGAGGCACAGGCAGCTCCTTGTGACTCTAGGCAAGTCACTTAACCCTCCATTGCCCCATGTAAGCTGCATTGAGCCTGCCATGAGTGGGAAAGCGCAGGGTACAAATGTAACAAAAATAAAATAGATACTATTGGAGATTCTACATGGAATGTTGCTATTCCACTAGCAACATTCCATGTAAAAGGCTGCGCAGGACGTCAGACTCACAGAAGCAGAAGCCTGTGCGGCTACATTGGTGATCTGCAAATAGTAGCAACAGTGGAGGAGTGGCCTAGTGGTTAGGGTGGTGGACTTTGGTCTTGGGGAACTGAGTTCAGTTCCCACTTCAGGCACAGGCAGCTCCTTGTGACTGTGGGCAAGTCACTTAACCCTCCATTGCCCCATGTAAGCTGCATTGAGCCTGCCATGAGTGGGAAAGCACAGGGTACAAATGTAACAAAAATAAAATAGATACTATTGGAGATTCTACATGGAATGTTGCTATTCCACTAGCAACATTCCATGTAGAAGGCTGCGCAGGCTTCTATTTCTGTGAGTCTGACGAACTGCACGTACGTGCAGGACGTCAGATTCACAGAAGCAGAAGCCTGCGCGGCCACATTGGTGATCTGCAAATAGTAGCAACAGTGGAGGAGTGGCCTAGTGGTTAGGGTGGTGGACTTTGGTCCTGGGGAACTGAGTTTGATTCCCACTTCAGGCATAGGCAGCTCCTTGTGACGCTGGGCAAGTCACTTAACCCTCCATTGCCCCATGTAAGCCGCATTGAGCCTGCCATGAGTGGGAAAGCGCGGGGTACAAATGTAACAAAAATAAAATGGCTCTATTCTGAGAGGTTGTTATCAACGCTTGAGCCCTTGAAAAAAAGGAGCAAAAATGGTTTCTCCATGATGGCAGTACTATCATTTCTTCACTACACTCCAGGGCTGGTGCAAAGGTAGAAAGCGGCCTAAGTGAATCTTCGGCTTTGCACCACCTTCAATTATCTTTCAGACCCTGAGTACCCTGAAACTTTAATATTTAAACTTGATGCTTGTGATTAGTGCAACTTCAACCCTTCGTCTAAAAATGCATAATTGGACAACATCCTTTCAAATATCCAACATTGTGACCTATATATAAACATAAGGAAGTCAGTATTGAACTTTTTAGGGATCTTGTCGGGTATTTGTGACCTGGATTGGCCACTGTTGGAAGCAGGATGCTGGGCTTGATGGACCTTTGGTCTGCTCCAGTATGGCAATACTTAGGTACTTATGCTACTATTTGAGATTCTGAATGGAATCTTGCTAATCTTTGGGGTTCTACATGGAATGTTGCTATTGTTTAGGTTTCTGCCAGGTACTTGTGACCTGGATTGGCCACTGTTGGAAACAGGATGCTGAGCTTGATGGACCTTTTGGTCTGTCCCAGTCTGGCAATACTTATGTACTTATGTCGTTTCCAAAAGCCATTGCCTTGAAAATTTCTCACCGTCCCTTTAAGTACAATTATATTCCACTGGTCCCTTGAGTTGTGTGGCTATTGGGACCTATTTTAATTTGAGGAAGGGAGGGAAATGGGACTTGATATAAAGGAATCCTGTGCAGAAGGAACGGATCCTCAGAAGCTTAACCGAGATTGGGAGGCGGGGCTAGTTCTGGGCAAGACTTCTACAGTCTGTGTCCTGAAAATGGCAGATACAAATCAAGGTAAGGTATACACAAGAAGTAGCACATATGAGTTTATCTTGTTGGGCAGACTAGATGGACCGTGCAGGTCTTTTTCTGCCGTCATCTACTATGATATGTTACTATGATATACCGCCTTTCTGAGGTTTTTGCAACTACATTCAAAGTGGTTTACATAGTACATTCAGGTACTTATTTTGTACCAGGGGCAATGGAGGGTTAAGTGACTTGCCCAGAGTCACAAGAAGCTGCAGTGGGAATCGAACTCAGTTCCCCAGGATCAAGGTCCACTGCTCTAACCACTAGGCTACTCCTCCACTCTTCCAGTCCTGCAGGGACTCTTTGTTGCCCCCAGAATCTACCATCCTGGTTGACCTCCTAGCTTTCTCAGTGGTTGAGCCGGCCCTGTTATATCCACACAACCAGCTCCCAAAGAATTACTGTATTACTAAGGCACACTGGCACAGGAGGGAAGTACACACAATGACTCTTGCCATTCCTGTTCTGTGGTGAAATGAAAGACTTTAACATCTTTTCTGACCATTACATTCACTACAAATGTATGAAAGAGATCTAAACTGAATGTCCATCATCTTGCACCACAATTAGAGCGCTACTACTTTGCTCGTCGAGTCCCTGTGATAACTTTGTTATTGCTAAGCTGTATAAAAATTGAAAGGATAATGTTAGAATATTATAAAGAGATAGTGAAATAAATAAGAAACATTTTACCTTTGCTCTATTTGCAGCCACTGCACATTGCCCTAATGGGGAGTCAGGCATCCCTCGATGATCCACTGGTGTAAACAAACTACAGCAGTTCATTCCCTCCATGTCTGTCCTCTTAAAAGTGCGGACCAGGCAAGGGCGTAGCCAGACACCTAGTTTTGGGTGGGCCTGGACCCAAGATGGGTGGGCAGAAGAACTCTGCCTTGTCCCACAAGTGATTTAGTCTTTCCCTCTCTCGCCTGCATGCCATATGGTCTCTCAAACATCCTTCCTCCCCCGCATACCTTTTAAATAGCAGATTTTCACTGGCAGCGAGCAGGAACTAATACATGCTGCTCGTGTTGGCCCCACAGCCTTCTTTCTGATGATGCAACTTCCTGTTTCCACATAGGTGGGTATATATCAGAGGGAAGGCTGTGGGGCTGGTGCGAGCAGTATGTATCAGTCGCTGCTCGCTGCAGGCGAAGATCTGTAGGTATTCAGGAGGGACCGTTGTTGGGAGTTTTGGGCTATTTATTTATTTATTTGTGGCATTTATACCCCGCTGTTTCCCGCTCGATAGCAGGTTCAGTGCGGCTTACATATATGGTGCAAAGTATAATAGTATGGGACAAAGTATCGCATAGATGACAAAGTTACATAGAGTAGGACAAAAGTAATAGGTGTGGGGAGAGAATTGGAGTGTGGGTGATGCTAGTGGTGTGAATTAGGATCGGTCATTTGGGTAGGCTTGTTTGAAGAGGTAAGTCTTCAGCAGTTTTCGGAAGGGTAGGTATTCATTGTTTTTTCGGATGTGTCGAGGTATGGCGTTCCAGAGTTGGCTGCCTATAACAGAGAAGTTGGACGCGTAGTAGGTTTTATATTTGAGGCCTTTGCAGTTGGGAAGATGAAGATTGAGATATGTTCGAGAAGATTTGGGCCAATTCCTGGCTGGAAGATCGATCAGGTTGGACATGTAGCTTGGAGATTCGCCATTGAAGATCTTGTGGATCATTGTGTGGGCTTTGAAGTTTATACGTTCCTTGATGGGGAGCCAGTGAAGTTTTTCTCAAAGTGGTGTTGCGCTTTCAAATCATGATTTGCCAAAAATGAGTCTAGATGCTGTGTTTTGGCTAGTAGATATTGGGGATCCCTGCCAGCCACATCATAGGTGTGCTGCTTCGTCCTTTAGATTGTAAGCTCCTTTGAGCAGCGACTGTCCTTCTTTGTTAAACTGTACAGCGCTGCGTAACCCTAGTAGTGCTCTAGAAATGTTAAGTAGTAGTAGTAGTACTGAGTGGGCCTAAGCCCAAAGTGGGTGGGCCTAGGCCCACCCAGGCCCACCCTTGGCTACGCCACTGGGACCAGCAGTATAAGAATAGCTGCCAGCTCCTGAGCCCCTATACCTTTAAGATGGCAACTCAGAGGGAACCTAATTTGTTTGCATCAGTTGCAGGCATGGTTTATGCAGGGAAGAGTGGTGCAATATCAGCAGTGGCGGCTCTACAATTAGACCACCTGAGCAGTGGGGTAGCCACAGGTGGGCCTAGGTGGGCCAGGGCCCACCCACTTAGGGCTCAGGCCCATCCAACAGTAGCACACGGTAATGAAAATGCCGCTCTCCACAGTACTGGCACCTTCGCATGCTCAGTTTTCAGCGCATGCCTGCTGCAGACTACCAAGGTGGAGACTGGAGAGAAGCATTTTCCCACCAGCTGAGATATTTTTTTGATGTGGGGGTGGGGGAGAGAACATTTGGTGCCCACCCACTTCTTGCCTAGGCCCACCCAAAATCTGCTGTCTGGCTATGCCCCTGCACCTGAGGCAGGGGACTAAGGCGGCACTCTTTTGAAGCGGCATCCACCCCCACACCCGCTGCTCTCTGGCATCGCCCCCTGCCCTTCCTTCGTTGAATTTACCTTCTTTTACTGTTTTCCAAAAGTCAGGGCAGCAGCGGTTCCCATATGCTGCCCTGCCTCCGACCCCTTCTCTCATAGAGCCCGCCTCTCTGATGTACTTCCTGTTTCCTCGGAGGTGGGGCAGGCTGCAGTAGAGAGAAGGGGCCTGGCTGTAGGGCAGTGTATGGGAACCTGACTCTTGGAAAGTCAGAAAAGAAGGTAAATTCTGGAAAGGAAGGGAGGGGGGAGATGTCAGACTCAGGGGGGGGGGGGAGAGGGTGAACGGAGCCGGGGTGGCATACCATCCCCTCACTTCAGGCAGCAGACAGTCTTGGGCCGCCTCTGAATAACAGTCGGAGCCTGGAACAATAGAGGATATATCATCAAGGTTAGGTTGGAAAGAAAGGGGAGAGAGAAACTGAGGGAAGAGAAGGGGTCAGCGAAAGAATCCTCATACCGGGCTGGTCTTTGGTCACAGTCCAGCCCTGCTTATAACACACTAGAGCATTGATGGTGAACCTATGGCACGCGTGCCAGAGAGGGCACGCAGAGCCCTCTCTGCTGGCATGCGCGCCGTTGCCTCAGCCAGAATCGTACTGCCGCTATGAACTGCTGGCACAATCGCGCTAGCAGTTCAAAGTTGTGTCGGAGCGGAGGAGACATTACTCCTCACTCCGACACTCACTTTCCTAGGCCGCAGGCCTGTGGCCTAGGAGAGACCGGGAGCATCATTAAGTCCAGCACCGTCGCATAACATCATGGCGTTTTGTGGCCGCGCGGGAACTGACAGAGAAGACATGAGGAGACCAGCAACGAGCAACGGTAGAGCGGGAGTAGGAAAGTGAGTATGATTTTTTTTCATTTTTCTACCTATCGAGGGGGAAGCAACTTATGCTCAGGGAATCTAAATATCATGGGTGAAAGTACAGATGTAAATAATCACGCAAGACCAGCAGTAATTTTGCGTTATGCTGTTGGTGACTTGTCTTTGCATGCATGCAACAGCAAAAATCACATTAATTATTCAAAAGCATGCCAACTGCTTTTAAAGTTCTTTTATTCAGGTTAAATTGCCCTGTTGGCACTTTGCGATAAATAATTAGATTTTGGGTTGCTGTTTGGGTACTCGGTCTCTGAAAGGTTCGCCATCACTGCACTAGAGCAATGCTTCTCAATGTTCTGGAGGCACATGTGAGTCAATCACCTTTTCTGGATCACCACAGTGAATATGCAAGTGATAGATTTCCGTACAAATAACTGTAAATCTATCTCGTGTATATTCATTGTATTCATCCTGAAAACCTGACGGTCCAGAGACCCTGAGAGAGAGGCTGCACAAGTTACAGAAAAGAAATTGCAGTACTTCTTCTGAGCTAAAAGTTATATCTTTTGCGTAATAAATGATCAGGTTATTACAATGTACATGAAGGGGACAAAGGGTCATAGATTTAATATACTGCCTTTCTGTGGTAGAACAAAAGTGGGCTTTATGCAGGTGCTTTCTCTGTGCCTAGAGGAGTCACAATTTTAGGGGGATGTGCTGATCGCGAGCGCTAATCTGGAGCTATAAAATAGATTTTATTTTTTAGCGGGGTAGGCATGTTTATTTGTGGAGAGTAGGCGTGGGTACATTGCTGTGACCTGCGCAATCAGCATGGAATTGGCACGGGAGCCCTTACCATCTAGTCAATAGATGGCGATAAGGGGCTGTTTGATGTCACAATTGGATGAGGACAGTGACCCCCCCGCTCTCTCCCAGCCAGCCCAGAGAGCAGAAAACCTGACTTTGGAAATTAAACTGCAAAAATCACTATCCTGAAAAGGAAGGAAGCAGACTAAAAATGTTAAGTTGTTCAAATATTTCATTCCATTTGCAAAAATGGTCAACGTATGCAGTCAAGCAAAGGGATACAAATCAGCAGGCTCAAACAGGGACCGTGGGCCAACAAGAATAGTTCCAAATATTTGTAAAGCCAAGAGTCATCAAATTATTTATTTATTAAAGCCGTAGGGTGCTACTTAAAACCTCTAATGTTTTAGTTTACAACCAGGGCTTTTTTTGAGGGGGTACTCGGGGGTACTGACTGAGTACCGGCACCTTTTCCAGTGTCTGCTAAAATTGACCCAAGTTTTAATGAAAGAGCTCGGGCTGAACACACCAATTCTGCCTGGTCATAGATTCTGTGACTGGTTGCAGGGGGCCTGGCTATTGTGGGGTGGGTCCCTCAGTGATCACCCCACCCCTGGAAGGTGGCCTGGCATTTCAGTACTGGCACCGTTTTTGCTAGAAAAATTGCACTGTTTACAACTGAACCATCATAAGCGTCTATCTCATTTAGACACTTTGGACTAGATTCTATATATGGTACCAAAAATATCGCTGGTGAAAAAAGCACTATTCTATAAGCCATGCTTAAAGTTAGGCGTGGTTCATAGAATAGCGCTGGTCATCCCGCTGTAACAAGGCTAAATGTGCCCTATATGAGTGGTTCTTCACGCCTTGAGACAGCTTATTGCGAAACTCTGGCCAAAGCCAGTGTGACGGATTGACCACTAACACATTGCCTGCTTGATTGTAAAATGAGCTAAGTTACAAAAAAAAATGTTTTCTTCACTTATTGTAGGGATCCACTTTAAGTCAGTTCTGTGAAGTCAGCATTTTTGTATTACACAATTTGAAATATAAGGGGGTTTTTTTGGAGCCCATGAAGACACAACAGCCTGTGGACTTTCCTCCTCCCACGTTACTTGTAACGTTTTCTGGGGTGGGTGGTTGGGCTTATTGCTGAGGCTTTTTCCCCCCTTTCCTTAAAAGAAATGATGTAATTTAACAAATTGTTTAAATGCGCTTCACAGAATGATAGTCATCTACGTAAAAATACTCTATACCAGTATGTGAGAGATATTTTTGAGTTCTCATAGAATAGCACTTACATCTAGGTATTGTGCCTGACTTTAGGCGTGGCCACATGAAACGTGGTAGAAATGTACTTGCCTACATTAGACATGTATCCCTGTTATTCTATAATCACTCATGTTATTTTAGGAATGCCCCCACTGTGCCCATGACCCTCCCATTTCTCGCCCCCTTTTCAGATCACGTGTAAATTTCAGGCTTGGATCCCACACCTAAATTTACTTCTCTTACTGACCTATAAGTGAATTCACTCTGCCGCTCCCCAGTACCTCTCCATTCTTGTCTCTCCCTACACCCCCCCCCCCGGATACTCCGTTCTGTGGATAAATCTCTCTTGTCCGTCCCCTTCTCCTCTACTGCTAATTCCAGACTCCGTTCCTTTTATCTTGCTGCATCTCACGCCTGGAATAGACTTCCTGAGCCTGTACATCTAGCCCAGTCTTTGGCCGTTTTCAAGTCCAGGCTAAAAGCCCACCTCTTTGACACTGCTTTTGACTCCTAACCCCCCCCCCCCCCCCCACCCGAGTCTGACATCTCCCCCCTTCCTTGCTTTCCTGAATTTACCTTCATTTCTGGCTTTCCAAGAGTCAGGTTCCCATACACTGCCCTAGGGCCAGGCCCCGGCCCCTTCTCTCTACTGCAGCCTGCCCCATCTCCGAGGAAACAGGAAGTACGTCAGAGAGGTGGGATCTAAGAGAGAAGGGGGTGTAGTTTCATCGCATACCCCCCTAATCATTAGTGCACCTTAGTAATAGGACCTCTAAGTGAATTAGGTGCACCGTATATAGAATAGTGTCTGGACTTAGGCATGTAACTGCCAATTACTGGCGCCAATCATGCGCGGAAGCGCTACTATTCTATAACCTGGGTGCACTACTGGTACCTACATTTAGACATCAGCTTATAGAATTGCCTTTTTTCAGTAACAGTTCTATAAGTAGATGCCTCCTGTATTGTGTCCCGATGCTGTACAGGGTGTGCCTATTTGCATCATAGAAGAGTAGCATAGCCTGGCATTAGGTACCAGCCATAAGTACATAAGTATTGCCATTCTGGGACAGACCAAAGGTCCATCAAGCTCTGCATCCTGTTTCCAACAGTGGCCAATCCAGGTCAAAAGTACTTGGCAAGATTCCAGAAGAGTACAGTACACTTTATGCTGCTTATCCTAGAAATAAGCAGTGGATTTTCCCCCAAGTCTATTTTAATAATGGCTTATGGACTTTTCTTTTCGGAAGCTATCCAAACCTTTTTTAAACCCCGCTAAGCTAACTGCTTTTACTACATTCTCTGGCAACAAATTCCAGAGTTTAATTACATGTTGAGTGAAGAAACATTTTCTCCAATCCGTTTTAAATTTATTACTTTGTAGCTTCATGGCATGCCCTCTAGTCCTAGTATTTTTGGAAACAAGTGACACACGTCTACCCGTTCCACTCCACTCATTATTGTATCATATCTCCCCCTCAACTGTCTTTTCTCCAAGCTGAAGAGCCCTAGCCGCTTTAGCTTGATGTAACTGCCGGTGAGTAAATGCGGCAAGGCTGCATATAACGTACAGTATTCTCCACGTTACGTGCACAGCCTGGAGGCCTGCCCATGCTCTGCCCCTTGTAGTTGCACGCTATGACATGTGTGCCCTTACAGGATGGCACTCTTAGACATTTATGTGCATAGGACGCCTAACCACCGGATCCCAGTTACAAAATCGTTCTTCACACCTTGCCCTAAGTCTTATTTTCCCCACTGCCTCTCCTTGGATTGCAGACCCATCCATCTGCACATTGCACTGTGCGTAGGCAGGAGGAAGGAGGCAAAAATCTCAGAAATCAGTGTCCTCTTGTTCTCCATCCACCCTTAGTGGACATTGAGGGAGTAATCAATGTGCAAATGTTTGCTAGAACTTGCTGTCTCCAAATCCAGGTGGATGGCCTTCACATTTTTATGGTGTCATCAAAAGTCTGTGTGCTTAAACTTGCAGGACTATTTACCTTTGCTGCAACAGGATAAACAGCCTCGGAGGTCAGCGGGGAGGGGTTTCACCCACTTCTCCAGGGCAGCACTTTGTTTACTCTATTGGGATTTGTGAAAAGAAACGTTATTAAGCCTCTGCCCGCACTCGCCTGTCGCACTGGTCTTAGAGCACCCCCCCCACCCCCACAATTTAGTGGGGCTGTCGAGAACATTATGAGGCTTTTAGGGGTGCTGCTCCTCTGCTCCCAGCTTTTTTCCAATAAAGCGGACCTGCTGTCAACTGACGAAGCCGACTGCAATGACCCCATCATATTTCAGGCGATGGACATAGCACTGAGAACATACAATGCAAAAATACAAGATGGCAACCAGTTTGCTCTGTTCCAGATTACAGATGCTAAGGTAACTATGAATACATTTTAAATCCAGTATCTTGGAGCACCTAATTATTTAAGGCAATGTTCCCAAAACTGTGGAAATAGAGCCGGTTGGTGGATTTGCAGGTTCCTTAAGAGATATCACCCTACTGTGGCCATTCAACTATGAAAATGAAAATAACGTTCTAAGAGCATGACAGGAGCGAGAACCTTATCCCAGACAAGATCTGGAATGAGGGGGCATTTGACGAACTTAAGAGGGAGTAAGCTTAGGGGTAATCTAAGGAAGTACTATTTCACAGAAAGGGTGGTGGAGGCGAGGAATGGCCTCCTGGTGGAGGTTGTGGAGTCAAGACTGTTCCAGAATTTAAAAAGGCATGGGATAAGCATGTGGGATCGCTAAGGAAAAGGAAGAGTTAGGGGTTACAGAGGATGGGCAAATGGATGGGCCATTTGGCCTTTATCTGCCGTCAAGTTTCTATGTTGCTAAGCAGTCTACAACCTTGCTTAAAGTTTGAAGGTATTTTATTTTGTGTTGGATCCTGGGGTTTCATCTTGACTCAAAAATGGGTCCCGGTTTATAAGTAATTTCCATTGAAACAAAACAAGGTTCACAGAGGAAAAAAGATGGTGTGGGTCTTGAAGCTACCTACATGTTGGTAGGTAATTAGAAGATCAATGTAACAATACAGCAATTGCTTAACCATACCACCTCACCAATCCACCCTAATCTGAAAGTCAACTTTCTATACCTATTTTATTAATACTTCTTTCCATCCTTAATCTCTTTGCATCAACAATTGTATCTGACATCCTGGTATGGCAATGCCATAACCGATCTCTGTAAGCCACATTGAGCCTGCAAATAGGTGGGAAAATGTGGGGTACAAATGCAATAAATAATAATGGTCTCATCATTTACATTATCACAAGTTGTTGAGTAAAACACAGCTCTCATACATGGAAAGTATATATAAACATATGGTATGTAATCATAATGTCTTTAGGATAATCATATACCATTCCCCTATGGTTTGTTAACTCGTTCACCGAATGGTAATTTTGAGCTTTATTACCATGAAATTCATTGTCGATAGTTTACCCGCCGAAGCGCTCCTTTTGGTTGTTTCTGACTGTTTTGAATTACCATCTTTAGAAGACTCACTACTGAACCTGTGACATAATTATTGGATTATATGACTCCTGACGCAGGCGTCTTTGCTGAAACACGGCTGTGTCAAACCTTATCCTTTAGGACGCCACCATTTGTAGTTGAGTTATTATACTACGTATCATCTCTCGTAAGAAATATTAAAGGATATTTTAAATATAATTGTCTTTTCTGTTTTCGTCCAATATATTTCTCCTTCACTACTCTGTTTTTTTTTATCTGGAGGACCTGTGAGGGTTGTTTCCTTATTTTTGCACTTTTTTTGTTTATTACCATGATCAGTAGCACCCTTACATTTTGGCTTTTGGGGATTTCTTTTCAATCAAAATGGCTCAAGAAGTTCATTTGCAGACCTGTTAAGCAGCCATCTTGGAAAACTGAAGTCAATGACTTTCAATATTTTCACCTTTTCTCTAAGCACTTTCACTGCTTTCTTGCTTTCTTTGGATTTATTTACTGTCTTTTTGAAGGAATTCACTCAAGGTGGTGTACAGTAAGAATAGATCAAACATGAGCAATAGGTAATTACAGCAGAAAAATATTCAAATAACAATACAAAGTATGGCATCGTATACTACTTACAATGTCAACACAATACGCAATAGAACATTTTAATTGACAGTGAAGGGTAAAGCAAAGATGGAACATACAGATAGGTAAGAGAGTAAGAAGAGTTAGAAAATAAGGTGACTAATTTAAAGAAAGGTGCACGTGAGGTCAGAGAGATGGTTAAATATTATCTCAGCTAGGGTAGGAGTGGATAAACATGTCCCGCTGCAGTATGTGCAACCCGAGTCACTCCTTGTGTGTGTGAGTGAGACTAACAAGTTAGTTACTTCTTCCATTAAAGGCCTGGTTGAAAAGCTAATGCCAGAAATGATTTGCATTGCACCAGGCATTTTTTAAGTTCCAACGCTGCAGGAGCTAATTGCAGAAAAAAAAAATCCTCTAACAGCAGAGACGATCCATTCATATGACCGAACTCCGAGGGCGTTTTTTGTTTCTTGGAGGGTTGTAGCTGCAAGAGATTCAGCTTCTGGTTGTGATAGGAGCAGGTGAATCCTTTTCTAGCCCAAAGGTGGGCTTATAAACCAGCCCAACATAAATGCCTGATCTCTGCAACATAACAAAACTAAAATACGGAATGGACATAACACAATTTTTCCCGTTGTACGATTCGCTTATGTGGCTGTACCACATGAACGTTATCTTATCTCAACATCACTCTGTATTTGTTTTACACCGGAGTCTCCAAACGCATCTCCGGTACCATGTAAGCCACATTGAGCCTGCAAATAGGTGGGAAAATGTGGGATACAAATGTAACAAATAAATTGATTGGTGCTGTATCTAAAGTCATTTTGATATTATTTATTTTTAATACACTGACAGTGACATCGTCACTGAGATCTATTCATTATCTTCATAAATTAGTATAATTACTTTTGTTAAAAATACTTAAATCAAGATTTAGGAAATAACGTACTTCAGATTATCGGGTTGTAACTATAAATACACAGCGAAGGTGACAAGATGGATGACGCCAAACAAACTTCTACTGGACTCAGAAAAAAGTTCACAGCAAGAGTTTATACTTAAAAGACTGGACTCGACACGAGTCGTGTTTCGGCCGTTCAGGCCTGCCACAGGAGTCCCTGTATGGCAAAGTGCTATTGGTTCTCATAAGGAGAGTCGTGCAAACACTGGATTTCTCTAACAACGCCTTAGGAAAATGGAGAAAGACAAGCATGCTTCGAGAACAGTGACGCTCACACTCTCATCAAGAAGCTCAGAAGTAATCTTTCTCCGTTTTCCTAAGGCGTTGTTAGAGAAGTCCAGTGTTTGCACAAGACTCTCCTTATGAGAACCAATAGCACTTTGCCACACAGGGACTCCTGAGGCAGGCCTGAACGGCTGAAACACGACTCGTGTCGAGTCCAGTCTTTTAAGAATAAACTCTTGCTGTGAACTTTTTTCTGAGTCCAGTAGAAGAAGTTTGTTTGGCGTCATCCATCTTGTCACCTTCACTGGGTTCTTTTCTTGGTTTTTCCATTGCGGAGATCTGCTTTCTTCTGTGTTTGCCATTATACAGATCTTGATACACATCAAAGATGTCTTCATGGGGTGTATTTACTAAGCTGTATTATTAGCTGCTTGGTGTAGCTCTATCATGCATTAGACAGCTAAAATGGAAAAGAACATTGTGGGGAAAAAAGCAGACATAATAAATTCCTTCTTTCTGCAATTTGTTCTTTAAGAGAAGGGAAGGGGGCTTGATATACCACCTTTCTCTGGTTACAATCAAGGTGGTTTACATGCAATATACAGGTACTTATTTTTGTACCTGGGGCAATGGAGGGTTAAGTGACTTAACCCAGAGTCACAAGGAATTGAACCCACTTCCCCAGCATCAAAGCCCACTGCACTAACCACTAGGCTACTCCTCCATTCCTTCCCGTGTTTTTGCTAAAGACCATTATGGGGCCTAAATAATCACACTATGCTTTTGATCCCAAAATGAGAATTATCCAAAAATGACTTTGTGTGTGAGCTTCCACACCGCTATACAAAATACTTACAAGCCTATATTTAAGAAATTGAATCCCAGGGACAGAAAGCTGTGCGTGTGGCAAACGCAGGTAGAGGATGTGGTTCTGTATTTCTACTAATAACTTGCTGGGTTTTTTTTCTCTTTCACCGTCCTCCCCTTTCTTCACAGGCTACAGTTGGCAATGACACATACACAGTGATTTACCGGGTGTACGAAACCACATGCGAAGCGCAAGGTGGCAAAGCATGGCAAGAATGTGATTACAAACCAGACGCAGAGGCTGTAAGTTCTGGCTTATTTAAAAGCACATTTTTCGCAGTAGAATCCATTAAGAAACATGGTCATACAGGTGATGAGATTATATGGTTGGCCTGAGGCTCCGGTGGCAGGAGACCTGAGTTTAATTCCTGAACACAGCTTCTGCTTCTTGGCCCTAAAGGTGCTTTTATTTTCCAGCTCGTCGATGCCTACCCCATACCCCGCCACTCACCTGCAAAGCTACTCATATCAGTGCCCTCCTCCATTGCTAGCACCAGACATCATGCTTTCCACCTTGTTGCCCCTTACGCCCTGATCGTGACTGAATAGATATGGATGGGCTGGAGTGTAAATTTTAAGGGGTTTCGACCGTTAGCTTCAGAACTTAGTGCAAGAACAGTACTGGGGCAGACTGGCAAGGATAAATCAAACTCGGGTATAGAGTATCGCATACCATGTAAAATGAGTTTATCTTGTTTGGGCAGACTGGATGGACCGTACAGGTCTTTATCTGCCGTCATTTACCATGTTATGTTACTATATTCCTGGCATATCCTTTTTGAGTTGGCGTGTCACACTGTCTCTATAACCACATTCAAGCCCTGATGATTTAAACGCCACCTAGTGGTGGTTAGTTTTACAACAGGTCACCTAGATTTTGCAAGTTGAGAAGGTGTCTGTTTTATAAGGACCCAGAGAAGGGCAATTTTATAACCTAGGTGCTAAGCAGTATTCTGCAAATGTCCACTTAACTTATATAGCTGTGTATTTACACAGAGAGTGGACACATGGGAGGAGCAGGGCTCCTGGTAACTTTCAGAATACTGTAAGTTACACTCCTTGCCGCATTTAGAAACTCACACTTACCGTACACTAAGTGTGAGCTCCTAAAGGTTAAGATCGTATCTGCCCAGTTACACTAGAAATGAGAACTATCGTAAACTTAAAGGTTTTCTGACTCTTTCTAGCAAACAGGCCGATGTACTGCTCAGGTTTACATCAATAAAGCTGAGAAAATTGAAGAGGTTCTCCACCAGGACTGCAGAATTACGCAAGGTAAAGAGGAAATTCTACACAGCCATCAGCCTGATTAAAAGAATTTCTATGTGCACCTTGATATGCTGCCTGTATATATTACAGTGGATGAACTCCAGAATGGAGGTCTTTATGTAACAATGCAAGTGTTGAGGAAAGTATTAGCATACTTGAGAGACTGAGATCATCTCCTGTACACTGTGTGGGATGGGACTTGATATACTGCCTTTCTGCAGTTACAATCAAAATGGTTTACATGTGATATACAGGTACTTATTTTGTACCTGGAGCAATGGAGGGTTAAGTGACTTACCTAGCATCACATAGGAGCTGCAGTGGGAATTGAATCATGTTCCCCGGGATCAAAGTCCACTGCACTAACCACTAGGCTACTCCTCCACTAGCAACATTCCATGTAGAATCTCAAATAAGGAAAGGGAACTGGGACTTGACATACCGCCTTTCTGAGGTTTTTGCAACTACATTCAAAGCGGTTTACATATATTCAGGTACTTATTTTGTACCAAAGGCAATGGAGGGTTAAGTGACTTGCCCAGAGTCACAAGGAGCTGCAGTGGGAATCAAAGTCCACTGCACTAACCACTAGGCTACTCCTCCACCAGCAACATTCCATGTAGAATCTTCAAAAGGACTTGATATACCACCTTTCTGTGGTTTTTGCAACTACATTCAAAGTGGTATACGTGGAGGGGCATAATCGAACAGCGCCGGCCATCTACATGGGTGGCCATCTATATGGCCGGCGCCGCAAGCAGTGGTCAGGAATCGTATTATCGAAAAAGATGGCCGACCATCTTTCGTTTCGATAATACGGTTGGGGCCGGCCAAATGTCAGAGATCACCGGGTTTGAGATGGCCAGCATCGGTTTTCACCCATAATGAAAACCAAGGCCGGCGATCTCAAACCCGGCTAAATCCAAGATATTTGGTCATGGGAGGGGCCAGCATTTGTAGTGCACTGGTCCCCCTCACATGCCAGGACACCAACCGGGCACCCTAGGGGGCACTGCAGTGGACTTCAAAAAATTGTTCCCAGATGCATACCTCCCTTACCTTGGGTGCTGAGCCCCCCAAATCCCACTACCCACAACTGTACACCACTACCATAGCCCTAAAGGGTGAAGAGGGGCACCTACATGTGGGTAGAGTGGGTTTCGGGTGGGTTTTGGAGGGCTCACATTTACCACCACAAGTGTAACAGGTAGGGGGGTATTGGCCTGGGTCCACCTGCCTGAAGTGCACTGCACCCACTAAAAACTGCCCCAGGGACCTGCATACTGCTGTCATGGAGCTGGGTATGACATTTCAGGCTAGCATAGAGGCTGGCAAAAAATGATTTTTATTTTTATTTTTTTGGGTGGGATAGGGTTGGTGACCACTGGGGGAGTAAGTGGAGATGATCCCCGATTCCCTCCGGTGGTCCTCTGGTCACTTGGGGCACTTTTTGGAGGCTTGGTCTTAAAAATAAATGGACCAAGTAAAGCCGGCGAAGTGCTCGTCAGAGCCGGCCTTTTTTTTTCCATTATCGGCCGAAGCCGGCCATGTGTTAACAACGCCCCCGTCCCGTCTCTGCCCCGCCTTCCATACCCTGTGGAACCGCCTCTTTTAACTTTGGCGGCTCTGCAACGGAAAGCAGTTGGAGTCAGCCAAAATCGGCTTTCCATTATACCGATTTCGCCAGCTTCAGGAGATGACCGGCCATCTCCCGATTTGTGTCGGAAGATGGCCGGTGATCTCCTTTGAAAATAAGCTGGATAGTGATTTAAGAGTGAAGGGAGAATAGATGGCATGGATGGGCAGACTGGAAAGCCACCATTTTGTAATTTACGTAGTGCTCCCAGCTTACTTATGAATAAGGATTAACCATTCACCCACCACGGCCAGAAAACTCAGAAGCGGGAATACTGCCACTGTTTCAAAACTTATTTTGTTTTTCTTTAAGCTGAAAGCCCTGTGACCACCATGGAAGCTCCATGTCTTGGATGTGCACAGCTCATACCAGCGAACAGTATGGACCTTCAGGAGATTTTGAAACATGCCATTCAGAAATTTAACAGTGACAGTCAACATTCCTCTCTTTTTGCAATCAAAGAAGTAATTAATGCCACCAGGCAGGTTTGTATTTTCCGCTCTTAAAACCTTTCAAAGTTTTGGTTTTTTTTGGTTACATTTGTACCCCGCACTTTCCCACTCATGGCAGGCTCAATGTGGCTTACATGGGGCAATGGAGGGTTAAGTGACTTGCCCAGAGTCACAAGGAGCTGCCTGTGCCGGGAATCAAACTCAGTTCCTCAGGACCAAAGTCCACCACCCTAACCAAACTCCACCACCCTAACCACTAGGCCACTCCTCCACTGTTGCTACTATTTGAGATTCTACATGGAATGTTGCTATTCCACTAGCAACATTCCATGTAGAAGTCGGCCCTTGCAGATCACCAATGTGGCCGCGCAGGCTTCTGCTTCTGTGAGTCTGACGTCAGACTCACAGAAACAGAAGCCTGCGCAGCCTTCTACATGGAATGTTGCTAGTGGAATAGCAACATTCCATGTAGAATCTCCAATAGTAGCAACATTCCATGTAGAATCTCCAATAGTATCTATTTTATTTTTGTTACATTTGTACCCTGCGCTTTCCCACTCATGGCAGGCTCAATGCGGCTTACATGGGGCAATGGAGGGTTAAGTGACTTGCCCAGAGTCACAAGGAGCTGCCTGTGCCTGAAGTGGGAATTGAACTCAGTTCCTCAGTTCCCCAGTTCATCTCGAAGTCACAGGTGGCAGGGGATGGGGAGACCACGTCAGCAGGTGAATGCATTACACTAGGTGGCAACAGAAGTGACCCTAAAGGTATCCAGTTGGGGAGAAAATCTTATTTTTCCAAAACTTTCCCCTGAATATCTGAAATAAAGCTTCATTAACATTTTAGAAACTGGTCAAATACACTAATCCCCTGGTTCTATAATGTTCGGTGCAAATTCGTGTGTCTCGAATGCACATATGTGCGGGTAGGATACAGGGTAGCTGCACAATTTAATTGCCTAATTAGATGTGAATTGGCACTAACAGGCAATAATCAGCAATTAGTAGAGTTAATTGGCATTAATTGGCCCTCGTTTGCAGTATTTTATAATGTTAGTGCCTAAATTATATAGCGCATAATTGCGGGAGGGGCATGGGCAGGGCAGGGCAGGGGCACACCAAGCACTTATACGCTAAGGGCAGATTCTATATATGGCGCCTAAAAAATCCGGACGGTGAACATTTCTGCCTAAGTGTATTCTATAAGATTTAGCCGTGGTATATAGAATATGCTTAGTGGATATTCCGGCACCTAAAACTACAAGCATCCATTTGCACCAATGAAAATTTGGCATAAATCCCTACACATAGATTTATGCACACTGGGCCATATTAAGTAACTACTGTTGTAAATTTAGGGGTCCGGAGCCCCCCAAGAAGGCTGGAGTGACCTTAAATCTGACTCCATCTCTAAATAGCACTAGTACTGGGGTAATCAAGGAGTTGTGAAGTTCTAAAAGGAATTGCCACTAAGAGAGACGTTAGGTCTAAGGGACCCGCATTAGTCCGCCTCTCAGCACTGGCAAGGAATAGATACCAGCCTTATGACAAACTGGATTTAGGCTACAGGTTATACAATGCAGCGAAAGAGAGCCTGATAGAGCAAAAGCATTTATACTTACAGCCTTTGATCATTAAGTGAAGCCCACAAATCATCATTTGGAATGAGGAGTTTATTTGCCAAGGTACAAGTCAAATCAGTGATTGACAACAGGCACGTACAATCAATTAGTTATAGGAATATAATAATCCAGCTGCAAACAGGTGTTAATTAGTTCCTAATCTTTTATAATTTCTTTTACCAATCAGAGGTTTTACAAGGGAAAGCAATTAGGTAATTTGTCAATTCTGCTGGACACATTGGTTTCCCTTGGAGAGAGAGAGTGGCAACCCTTTTCTCTCTAACCTAAACCAGGAAATACTCTGATTTTTATAGGTGCCCTCAGGATATGGATAATATGACAGTAGATATACCTGATTGGATCTATGCTAATGTCATGGTTACCACTGATTGGCTCATGCTAATGAGTAGCTTCTATCTTGCTAACATGGTTTTGTCTTTAGCTCGCTTGACCACAAATCTTAAGCAAGACCCTGCATCCAGCTACACCTGGCATGACTCACTCATTTCTCAACTTGTTTTTCTAACTTACATTAGAGAAAATTCCACTTTGCAACAGATACGGCTTCCATTTTGTGCTGAAATCCTCCATTTTGTTTCCATATCTATTGACCTAACTTTTCCTAATTTAGCTTATTTAGGCCTCAATCCGGGCTACAAACTAGGCCATACTTTTCCAGTAAGCTCCCAGTTATGTCAGCCATCAGATTTCTGACTCAGCCAAGGTCTGTATTGGCCTGAGCTCTATGACTGGGCCCGCCACCATTCCAGTGGGGGGGGTCTCTGGCTGTACCATAATTATACACTACGCTCATAAAATACAAAACACCCATTTTTCCACCTATAGCCACGCCTCTTTTGAACTGTGCACATGAGAAGTTAAGCGCAGTTCCAAAGCAGAATACTCTTAGAATCTGTGCACATTAATTCTCATTGTTGCCAATTAGTGCTCATTATTGCTTGTTAAGAGCTATTAAAAACACTGATTGCCTGAAGTTAATCTACCTCCGTTTTCGAAGGTCTTTTATCTTCCATCAAAAGTATTGAACCAAAACGTGCCACGAATACCAGATATTTCTGCTCCTCTGGAGATCTCAGATACTCAACAGGCCACCCCGGCAACTTTGGTCGCTACAGTGGCCTTATTCCCTGATAAGCAATGGCTCTTCCAAATGTTTTTTCGGCATAGGGAGAAGCCATTTTTAGGTTTACGAATTTCACTGTTCCCTGACTTCTCCAGAGAAACTCAGCAGAAAAGGAAACGATTTCTCATGATGAAAACTGCTGTTACTCAAGCAGGGGGGACCATTTTTTTTGAGGTACCCCTGCAAGTGTATTATTAAGCTTGATAATGTAAAATATACCTTTACTGATCCACTTCAACTCTCCAAACTAATCGCTTCTAAGAAAACAACGGGAGTAAATTAGTTAATCCCCTAGTCCTGCGCTATTTTCCTTTTTGTGTTAATGATTTCTTTGTAGATTCCTCTGGTTTAAGTTTTGGATCCCCTTGTTGTTGGACTTGAGTGAATTTTGAAATATTATGAATATAATATGTGAGTTATTTCCCTTATATTATGCAACTAGTAAAAAAAGGCCCATTTCTTAACGCAATGAAACGGGCGCTAGCAATGTAATGAGTTCCTGCCATTAATATTTCCACGGTTGTATTCTGAATATAATTGTTGTTTACATGTGGAAGATTTCTTTATATACAATATTTTTTGTGTAAACTGTGTTACAATGTGGTAAAAGTTTTCCTTGTTCAGGCCCTTCAATCAGTTTAACAATCACATCAGAAGAGCTCCTTACTCGTGAGAATGCAACATACAGTTGCCCATGTGAGAGACTGAGAGTGACACTGTGTTTTACAGACAGTGTAAGAGAGAGATACACAGAGTGATTGAGTGTGTGTGTGTGTGATGTCTGTGTGTGTGTGTGTGTGTATGAATGACAAAGTGATGAAATGTTTGTCTTCCCTTCCGTTCTGTGCACTTGCCTCCACTGATGTTCGTACCTCCCTGTATATGATTGTTTGTTAGAGATTCAATCCACTCCACTTCCCTCCTCCAAGTTCCGTTCTGTCTGATTGGTGAGGGTGGGGACAGTGAGAGCCAATGAAACGCTGAACTACAGACTTACGAACCCTACACTGCCACAGTGCCACAGAGTCAGCTTCAGAATGTTGGAGGTGCTTTTTATTATATAGGATATTTCACTTTCTGTCAGGATGTTATGCCTGGAAATATATTGTAAAATAATAAAATTTAAATTAAAAAAAAAAACACTGATTGGCTTGTTAAGCCAATTAAGTTACGCACATTGTTATAGAATATGCCTGGATTTCCACGCAGATCTCTAGGCATGCTATATAAAATCTGGCTGTAATGAGGCAATTCTATAAATGGGCGCCTAGAGGTACCACTTTAGCGCACCAAATGGACCATTAATGACAATTAGGCACCTATCCAGCTTACTTTCGAAAGAGAAGGGCGCCCATCTTTCGACACAAATCAGGAGATGGGCGTCCTTCTCCCAGGGCCAGCCAAATCGGCATAATCGAAAGCCGGTTTTGGGCGCCCTCAACTGCAGGCCGTCGCGGGGACGACCAAAGTTCCTGGGGGCGTGTCGGAAGCATAGCAAAGGCGGGACTGGGGCGTGCTTTACATGGGCATCCTCAGCCAATAATGGAAAAAAGAAGGGCGCCCCTGACGAACACTTGGCCTACTTTACTTGGTCCTTTTTTTTTTTACGACCAAGTCTCAAAAAAGTGCCCGATCTGACCAGATGACCAACAGAGGGAATCGGGGATGACCTCCCCTTACTCCCCCAGTGGTCACTAATCCCCTCCCACCCTAAAAAACAAACTTAAAAAATATTTTTTGCCAGCCTCAAATGTCATACCCAGCTCCCTGACAGCAGTATGCAGGTCCCTGGAGCAGTTATAGTGGGTGCAGTGCACTTCAGGCAGGCGGATCTGGGGGGGGGGGGTTGGGGGGCTCAGCATCCAAGGTAAGGGAGTTACGCACCTGGGAACAATTTGTGAAGTCCCTGCAGTGCCGCTTAGGGTGCCTGGTTGGTGTCCTGGCATGTGAGGGGGACCAGTGCACTATGAATGCTGGCTCCTCCCACGACCAAATGGCTTGGATTTGGCCGTTTTTCAGATGGACATCTTTGGTTTCCATTATCGGCGAAAACCGAGGTCGGCCATCTCTAAGGGTGGCCATCTCTAAGGATTTGGGCATCCCCGACCGTATTATCGAAACAAAACATGGACGCCCATCTTGTTTCGATAATACGGTCAAGGACACCCCTTTAAGGGGCCGTCCTTAGAGATGGGCGCCCTTAGAAATGGACGCCCCCATTCGATTATGCCCCTCCACGTGTACTAGGTGCTATTCTATAATGTAACATCTAAGTGCCGAACTGCCTAATTGCAAGGGGGTGTGCACATGGGCGGAGCATGGGCGTGTCTAATTTATAGACTATTCACCTTTGCAAAGAATTTTCTATGTGACTTCTACTGACAAAACAGGTATAAAGTGCCATTTGGATGTGTTTCTCTGAACAATATCCAAATCGCAATTTTCGAAACTCGGATTTGAGACATTTTTCTCTGCAGTGCATGCAATTCACAAGGGGGCGTGTTGGGAGCGGCAGCTGGGCATTCCCAAACCTTGGACGTTCTCCTGCCATGATGGAACAATGCAAAAACATCCAGGGCTAAAAGTGAGGCATTTTTGGTCTAGACCTGTTTCAATCACACCTAAGTCGCAAAAGGTGCCCTAAATGACTAGATGACCACTGGAGGGATTAAGGCATGACCCCTCCCCCCCCTTACTCCCTCACTGTTCACTGATCCTCTCCCACCCCCCTCTATGACAGCTTCAGATACTATGGCCAGTCCTATTAAAGCAGCAAGTAGGTCCGTGGAGTAGTATAGTGGTTGGTGCAGTGCACTGTAGAGAAGGGGTCTCAGGCCCATATCCCACTCTAACTGGTACACTTGTGGTGGAAAATGTGAGCCTTCCAAAACCTACCAAAAACCTACTGTACCTGCAGGCATAAGGGCTATTGCAGTGGTGAACAGTTGAGTACAGTGTTTGGAGGGCTCCCCATGTAATATAAGGAGGTAATGGTGAGACGTGTACCTGGGATCTTCTATGTGATACACTGTAGTGTCACCTAGGGTCCCCACTGCTCTGTTACAATGTCTGTGTGGCTAATCTACTAAGAATGCTGGCTACTACTACTACTACTTAACATTTCTAGAGCGCTACTAGGGTTACGCAGTGCTGTACAGTTTAACAAAGAAGGACGGTCCCTGCTCAAAGGAGCTTACAATCTAATGGACAAAATGTCAAGTTGGGGAAGTCTAGATTTCCTGAATAGAGGTATGGTGGTTAGCTGCCGAAGGTGGGCTTTGAGCAAGGCTTTGAAGATGGGCAGGGAGGGGGTCTGGCGTATGGGCTCAGGGAGTTTATTCCAGGCATGGGGTGAGGCAAAGCAGAAAGGGCGGAGCCTGGAGTTGGCGATGGTGGAGAAGGGTACTGAAAGGAGGGATTTGTCTGGAGAGCGAAGGTTGCGGGTAGGAACATAAGGGGAGATGAGGGTAGAGAGGTAAGGAGGGGCTGCAGATCGAGTGCATTTGTAGGTTAGTAGGAGAAGCTTGAACTGTATGCAGTACCTGATTGGAAGCCAGTGAAGTGACTTGAGGAGAGGGGTGATATGAGTATATCAGTCCAGGCGGAAGATAAGACGTGCGGCAGAGTTCTGAATGGACTGAAGGGGGGATAGATGGCTAAGTGGGAGGCCAGTGAGGAGTAGGTTGCAGTAGTCAAGGCGAGAGGTGATGAGAGAGTGGATGAGAGTTTGGGTGGTGTGCTCGGAGAGGAAGGGGCGAATTTTGCTGATGTTATAGAGAAAGAAGCGACAGGTTTTGGCTGTCTGCTGGATATGGGCAGAGAAGGAGAGGGAGGAGTCGAAGATGACTCCGAGGTTGTGGGCAGATGAGACGGGGAGGATGAGGGTGTTGTCTACTGAAATAGAGAGTGGGGGGAGAGGAGAAGTGGGTTTAGGTGGAAAAACAATGAGCTCGGTTTTGGCCATGTTCAGTTTTAGGTGGCGGTTGGACATCCAGGCGGCGATGTTGGATAACACAATGATGACAACTACTTTCTGCCTCCTGAAGAGCACACAGCTATGCTAACTGCAAATAAAACCGTGCAGTAAAGAGCTTTTCTGAGCAGTAATTGCAGAGGATATTCTGAGCAGCCCCAAGCACAGCTTTTGCTTTTACTGCATATGCTAATTTTTGCGGTCAGCGGGTTTCAGTTGCAATGCACTTTTTAGTAAACAAGCCTCTGAATCTCACTGTCAATTACCAATGATAATTCATGAGCTAAATCCAAATCATTTCAAATGGCTGTATTTGGGTCATGATCTCTTTGGAGATGATTACACGGAAGAACTTGTGGTAGGTAGCCATCACCTCCATGGTCTTTATGCTTTCTTTGATTTTTAGCACGACTGGTTCATCAGGTCCCCCAATGCTTAACTTAAATCATAGCTGAAAGCAGAAAAGAGAGGAATTCAAACAATCAGGGTATAATACATCTAGCTAACGTCTTTGACAATAACAACAGAAGGTCACCCAGTCAAAGAAATTATCTTGTTGGGCAGACTGGATGGACCGTGATCCCCAGAAGCTTAGCCGAGATTGGGAGGCAGAGCCGGTGGTGGGAGGCGGGGCTGGTGGTTGGGAGGCGGGGCTAGTGCTGGGCAGACTTATACGGTCTGTGCCCTGACAATGGCAGATACAAATCAAGGTAAGGTATGCACGAAAAGTAGCACACGTGAAATTATCTTGTTGGCCAGACTGGATGGACCGTGCAGATCTTTTTCTGCCGTCATCTACTATGTTACTATGACTTAGTGCAAATACTATGAATTTGATCTTTCTTTAAGGTGGTGAATGGATGGACGTACATAATTAACTATTCAGTCCAGGAAACAAATTGCTCCAGGACAGACTATTCAGAATTAAATCCCGATTGCAAGCACCTGGAGAATGGCGTAAGTGATATTTATAACACAATGATGACAACTACTTATAATGTTGCTTTAATCAGTGCAATTTGAAGCATTCTGTGCATTAAATTGACCCAAAGTCCGTGCGTGATTAAAACTCCTTTTGTCTAACTTCTGCACTCCTAAAACTATTCGCTCTTTTCCTTTCTATATTGGTTCAGTATGTTAGCCACGTTGAACCTGAGTAATCCCTGGGGGAAACGGGGGGATAGAAATAGTATAGAAATAAATAAAATACTCAACACCCCACAGCAACTCACGTCAGCTAGCAGAAGCAGGTAAATCTACTCACATCCTCTCTCTAGATCAGTGGCTCCCAAACCTGGTCCTGGAGGCACCCCAGCCACTCAGGTTTTCAGGATATCCACAATGAATATTCACGAGAGAGACTGCATGTAAATCTCTTTCATGAATATTCATTGTGGATATCCTGAAACCCTGACTGGCTGAGGTGCCTCCTGGACCAGATTTGGGAACCACTACTCTCAATGTGTTTTTACTACCCTGTTTCCCTGAAAATAAGACATCCCCTGAAAATAAGACCTAGTAGAGGTTTTGCTGAATTGCTAAATATAAGGCCTCCCCTGAAAGTAAGACCTAGCAAAGTTTTTGTTTGGCACCGATGGGACATGGACACAGAAACCTTAATTTTTTTCGCTGCAACCCAAAGACAAAATAACATAAAAGAAATGCAAGAAACAAGACTGAGGTGGAAAATCTATCGTCCAGCGGACTCCTACCATCCTCCTTCACGCTTTTGTGAAGATCAACTACCGGTAAGTGAGCCCGGAAAGAAAAGAAACATCCCCCTTGCAGAAATAATAAAAGAAAAGAAAATGAGTAACCGAGCCCTTTCGGTGCTGCTCTATCGCCCAAGGGCTAAGTCAGACTGGAAGGATGGGAAGTGTTGCGAATGTACAGGAGGAGCGCATAAAGCACCACCAACGGGAAACGGAGCTACCATAGAATTTTTTTTTTAAACATTTGTAATATGGTAGGGATGATCCTGCACCCTAAGCCCTCTCACAACCTCCCGAGACCCCCAGCCAGAGCAACCCGGCCCCACATTCCATTACCTTCCCTAGTGCATACCCCTCCTCCATTCCCGGCCAGGGCAGCTCTGCTCCGCTCGAGTCCTGCGGTCACTGTGGGCAGATAGGCGAGCCACGGCATACTCCTGCAGGATACCGCCCCCCACTTCAATACTGTTCCCGACCGCCACCGTCCCTCTACCACTCCCGAATAAGACATCCCCTGAAAATAAGACCTAGCACATCTTTGGGAGCAAAAATTAATATAAGACACTGTCTTATTTTCGGGGAAACACGGTAGCAAAAAAGGTGCCGGTACTCAGTACCCCCAAGTACCCCCTCAAAAAAAGCCCTGACTACTCTAGACCCACACCCAGTCTTCTGACTTTAGAAGAGAAAGATCTCTTGGTCCACTGTCATTAGTGTCTGTCCTCAGTGTCCATCTGTAGATTTATTTCTGTATTTATTTATTGCATTTGTATCCCACGTTTTCCCACCGTATGGCAGGTTCAATGTGGCTTACATATTGCTAAAGAGGCAGTTACAACATTTAGATTTGTAGAAGTCTAGTACATAATACAGAAGTACAATAAACGCTTAGGTTGGTATATTAGCATATTGTGAGAGAGGTTAATATTATTGTTTTCCATTTCTGAACTTTTCGTGATGTATGGTGGTGTGGGATTAGGCAGATCTAGGGGGGAAAGACGTCTTGAAAAGATGTGTTTTCAGGTTTTTTTCTGAATTGCAGGTAGTTTTCTGTGAGTTTCAGGTCTTTGGGTAGTGAGTTCCAAAGTTGAGTGGAGGAGTAGCCTAGTGGTTAGTGCAGCAGACTTTGATCCTGGGGAACTGAGTTCTATTCCCACTGCAGCTCCTTGTGACTCTGGGCAAGTCACTTAACCCTCCATTGCCCCAGGTACAAAATAAGTACCTGTATAAATGTAAACCGCTTTGAATGTTTTGCAAAATACCACAGAAAGGCGGTATATCAAGTCCCATTTCCATAAACCAAGTGGCTGGCAGTATGTGAAGATTTGAACTTTATACCTTTGCAATTGGGGTAGTGAAGGGTTAGGTAGGTTCTTCCTGTTCTCATCACGTTTCTTATTGGTAGATCGATGTTCTGTCGTGTAATCTGGTGCGAGTCCGTAGATGGTTCTGTGGACTATTGTGCATATTTTGAAAGTTCTGCGAGCGTTAATGGGAAGCCAATGTAAGCGTCTTAGGAGGGGTTTCACGCTTTCGAAGTGTGTTTTTCCGAAGATGAGTCTGGCAGCCGTGTTTTGTGTTGGCTGTAGTTTTCTTATGATTTGATCTTTGCAACCTACGTAAATACTATTGCAGTAGTCTACATGGGTTAGCACCATGGTTTGGATCATGTTGCGGAATGAATCCCTGGGAAAGTAAGGTGGAACGTAGTGTGGAGCATTTTCTTGGTCGTGTTTGGATGTCCATCTATCCTTTGTGTTCTTAATGTCTGTCGCTGTCAACTGCACTGTTCTTTCTCTGTATGTACAGCTTTGTCTACACTTTGTAGCATCATATAAAATGTTTAGTAATAATAATAGCTATGGACTCATATATCTGTGAGCAGACAAATCCCATTATCTTGTGCTGTCATCCCTTCTAATCTGAACACGCCTGTAATTGAAAATGTTCCTTAACTCTTATCTAGAAATGAATGATCTTTCTTCCTGCTTGCCTTTTTTACAGGATTCTGATCAATGCAATACAAAGGTACTTGTAACTCCTCAGAACACCATTGATGATTTTAAACAGAAATGCGATGTAACAGGTAGGAGGCAAATAACCATTCCAAAGAAAAATGTCAGAATTGGAGATGTTCATTAAAACCATTTTCAGTTTACAAAATTGTGTTTGTGCAGACGGAAAATGAAGGAACCTCACTAGAAGACAGCTATCTTCAGCCCACCAAGGGGTACATTCTCAAAAGGTCGTCGGATTTTAGCCACCGGAATGATGCGTGCCAAGGGTGAATTCTATAATGGCAGTTGTATTGAAAAAAAAGAGAGGCATGGTATAATCCATTGTACCCTATGCTGGAGAATATAATCCAGAGATCTATATGCCATTATAGAATATTAGCATAAGTCTGAATTTGTGCATCTAACATTAGGCTCAAGCACTTACACCAGTCCAAAGGTTTGTGTACATGCTTTGAAGTCGGTTAGATGCACAAATGATAGTATTCTATAATTTGCCCACGTAATTGCCTGACATGCCACCGACCCTCCCATGCCTCTCCAAGCTCCACACTCCCCTTGACATTGCGCACTCTGGAATTTGAGCATGCAACTTATGGAATAGCGACTAAGGGCAGTTACACGCATAACAGCTAATTGGTGACACTTAGCACAATTAAAGCCAATTAATTCATTAAAATGCACCACATATTACCTTATTCTGTAACCTGCCCGTGCAAATATGAGTACTAGTCAGATGTTTATAGAATTAGGGGCAGACTGTACAATTTTATGCAAACATCCAGAGAAACCATGCACATTGCTTCTCTTCAAAAATCCAACATGTTAAAAGCATCAGCATGTTTTGCACCTGCAGAGGATGGAGGAAGGGGAGGGAAAGAACATGCCTATATCCAAAAATCAAATGCACTTGCTTTCTTTTCATCCCCTAATCTAAACATTCCCATAGGAATGTCTGGTTTTCCTTACAGCTAGGAGTCCACACTTCTAGCTAGTTTTCAGTGGGGGGAGCAATTTCCAGTTATCCATTTATTTGAATTTATTAATTGCCTTTATGAAGAGATTCACCCAAGGTGGTGTACAGCAGGTACAGTTTAATATCAAACTTACAATGCTGTTAACAGCATAACCAATTGTAAAATATACAAGTATAAACACAATAAATACAGGAAATTGAAACCTAATAATAGGACTACCATGAAACAGGATCAAAAATATACACATTTAACAGTATTGGAATTCAAATAACAGAGAGTTAATATGTCAGCATAATAGTGATGTAATATCTAATAACATAGTAACATAGTAGATGACGGCAGAAAAAGACCTGCACGGTCCATCCAGTCTGCCCAACTAGATAAACTCATATGTGCTACTTTTTGGGTATACCCTTCCTTGATTTGTACCTGTCCCCTTCAGGGCACAGACCGTATAAGTCTGCCCAGCACTATCCCCGCCTCCCAACCACCAGTCCCGCCTCCCACCACCGGCTCTGGCACAGACCGTATAAGTCTGCCCAGCACTATCCTCGCCTCCCAACCACCAGCCCCGCCTCCCAACCACCGGCTCTGGCACAGACCGTATAAGTCTGCCCAGCACTATCCCCGCCTCCCAACCACCAGTCCCGCCTCCCACCACCGGCTCTGGCACAGACCGTATAAGTCTGCCCAGAACTATCCCCGCCTCCCAACCACCAGCCCTGCCTCCCAACCACCGGTTCTGGCACAGACCGTATAAGTCTGCCCAGCACTATCCCCGCCTCCCAACCACCAGTCCCGCCTCCCACCACCGGCTCTGGCACAGACCGTGTAAGTCTGCCCAGAACTATCCCCACCTCCCAACCACCAGCCCCGCCTCCCACCACCGGCTCTGGCACAGACCGTATAAGTCTGCCCAGCACTATCCTCGCCTCCCAACCACCAGCCCCGCCTCCCAACCACCGGCTCTGGCACAGACCGTATAAGTCTGCCCAGAACTATCCCCGCCTCCCAACCACCAGCCCTGCCTCCCAACCACCGGTTCTGGCACAGACCGTATAAGTCTGCCCAGCACTATCCCCGCCTCCCAACCACCAGTCCCGCCTCCCACCACCGGCTCTGGCACAGACCGTGTAAGTCTGCCCAGAACTATCCCCACCTCCCAACCACCAGCCCCGCCTCCCACCACCGGCTCTGGCACAGACCGTATAAGTCTGCCCAGCACTATCCCCGCCTCACAACCACCAGCCCCGCCTCCCACCACCGGCTCTGGCACAGACCGTATAAGTCTGCCCAGCACTATCCCCGCCTCACAACCACCAGTCCCGCCTCCCACCACCGGCTCATAAGCACACAATTAGAACATTTACATAATATAGTTATGATGCTGATGTTTTTCTACTATACAGCTTACCATATAGCTGAGGGGCCAAGTGCAGATATATAGATGGGGACAAGATGGGTGATACAGAGTCAGTTGGGTTAAATAAATGGGTGGCTAAACTCAAGACAAGTTCTTTGTACAGTTAAACAAGATATAAGGAACTGATCTAAGTTACAGTGTGTGTAGCAGGGACGTAGCCAGACCTCGGCGGAAGGGAGGTCCAGAGACCGAAGTGGGGAGGCACAGTTTAGCCAGCCACCGACCCCACCACCACCACTTTCGACCCCCTCCCCCCACCGCCAACCCTCCCGCCACTTTCGACCCCCCCTCCCACTGCTGACCCTCCCCCGTTGCCACCGCCACTGCCAGGTACCTTTGCTGGTGGGGGTCCCCAACCCCCACCATACGAAGTCTTCAGCGCCGGTCTCTGGCGCGTTCACTGATCTGTTTCTGTGAGTCCTGACGTCAGGACCAAATAATAATCTATGGACCAGGGTCAGATTATAGATTTTAGTGCCCATTGGCAAGACTAGGCAGCAGATCCCAGAGAGAGAGGGGAGGTTAGGGAGTGTCAGATTGCTAAATCTAGAGACCCAAAAGAGGCACATGCACATGGACTTACAGTAAGCATGAGCAAGGCTCATTTTGGCCTGGCTATTTGGTACCATCAGAACGTTAGATTATTCCTTTTATAGTCATTCCTTTATTTCAACAATTTTTAAAATCTACAATTTGCTAATAACTCTCATTTTAATTATTACAAATTAACTACTGTTCACAGAGCTAGATTGTAGCCAATCTTTGAAATTCTATATCATTCTTTCCTAATCTTGCCATTCTATGGAGTTTATTCCAAAACTGAGGAGCGAGTCCTAATAATGTACCATTTCAAGTTGAAGATGGTTTACATTGTTTCACCGACAGAATATCAATAAGAATGTACAGAATGTACAGAATGCTGAGAAATGAATTCAATATCCTTACAACATCCAAACGATACGACAGAGCTATGCCCTGTGTTATCTAAAAAAAACGGTAGTCAAGAGTTTAAATTTGATCCAATCATTGCAGTGCCTCCAAGTTCCATCTTTGAGGCCTTTTGATCAGTTTCGCTGCAGTATTTTTTTTACTAATTGCAATCTAGAGAACGATTTCTTTCGTAGACCAGATTACAACAGCCCAAGTGCGAAATCATTAAAGCCTACACTATCTATCTATATATATAAAAGGCAACCCCAACATTCTGAAGCCTCCACTGAAGTTGAGGCGCCCGAGATATCCGGTGTGCCCTGGAGTGTCTGCACCGCCCTCGCGTCAAAACGTCATGACGCGTCAAAACGTCATGACGTCGAGGGCGGAGCTATTGACACTCGACGCCCGAAACGGCCCACAGCGAACAAGGCAAGTAGCTTCGAGGGACGGAGGGAGGGGGCCCCTTGCTAGCGCCCATTTCATTCCGCTCAGAAACGGGCATTTTTTCCTAGTTGTATATAAGTCCTTCTTGGATAAACATGAATCGACCACAAATGCCACAAAGACTTGCACATCATCTTGGAAATCAGACTGTCCGTGGACAGATGTGAATCAATACTAATTCCAAAGCTGTGAACAGATGAGGGTTGTGAGCCCCTTTCTCTTTCCCTCTAGTAATTGCCTTACACATAAATAATACTTTGTCTACATCTACTCAGAGAATGGACCATAACCCAATAAGAATTTAGCTGCAACAACCCCTCTTGCCCAATTGCCTCAGCATGTCTTCTTCATTTTCCTCTCACCTTGTCCAAACCAACATCTTTAACCTATAGCCAAATGCAGGGCTTCCCAAAACTATCTAGGGAACTGGGTTCGATTCCCACTGCAGGCACAGGCAGCTCCTTGTGACTCTGGGCAAGTCACTTAACCCTCCATTGCCCCAGGTACAAATAAGTACCTGTATATAATATGTAAGCCTCATTGAACCTGCCATGAGTGGGAAAGTGCGGGGTACAAATGTAACAACAACATGGAATGTTGCTACTATTGGAGATTCTAGATGGAATGTTGCTACTATTGAGATTCTGTTGCTGTTATTTGAGATTCTACATGGAATGTTAATGTTGCAATTCCACTAGCAACATTCCATGTAGAAGCCTGCCCTTGCAGATCAGCAACGTGGCCGCGCAGGCTTCTGTTTCTGTGAGTCTGACGTCCTGCACGTATGTGCAGGACATCAGACTCACAGAAACAGAAGCCTGCGCGGCCACATTGAGTGGCCTAGTGGTTAGAGTGATGGACTTTGGTCCTGGGGAACTGGGTTTAATTCCCACTGCAGGCACAGGCAGCTCCTTGTGACTCTGGGCAAGTCACTTAACCCTCCATTACCCCATGTAAGCCACATTGAGCCTGCCATGAGTGGGAAAGCACAGGGTACAAATGTAATAAAAATAAATAATGATAGCAGTATATCAAGTTTGAATATTAATAGATGCATTTTAAATAATATTCCCTCTTGAGTTGAAAAGAAGAGTTTATAATTTTTTTTTTCAGAAGGCAATTTTTGCAGAGACTGCACAGTTCCAGTGGACATTACCAGCGAAGAGCTTCATGAGCCTCTGAGACAAGTCATTAAGAAGATTAACTCAGAAAGTATCGAGACCTTCCTTTTTGACCTTGCACAAGTAGATGAAGCCAAAACACAGGTTCATATTTCATTTTCACATAGTTTCTTAATCAGTAAACTTGATACTTATCCTTTTGTGTTAGGAATATATTTATTGCTGATGTATCTTATATATTTGCAAATCAAAAGAAAAAAAGCAGATCAAAAAAGACAAAAAAATAGAACAGGAGGGTAACAGATGAAGTGGTTTATTACAAGTTACCCGACGTGGCCACGTTTCGCCCTCAGGCTGCGTCAGGGGTAAAAAAACTACAAAATAAAAATACATAATGAGTAAAACAAACTTCACCATTGTATATTTGATAATAAAACATATCTAAAAACACTATCACATCATATAAAATAAAAACAGATCAAATCTAAAAACATAATACAATAAAATATAATATCAAATCAATATCAGTTAAAAACATTCAGATTAAATATGCATGCAATAAAATAATAATTTTAATACAAGACATGATATCAACACAAAATATAACTGCATCGGACAGATAGGTGGAGATATACAACAATAAAATAACTAAATGACCATACATACTAAATATCACCTACCTAATAGGGGTAAAAAGCAAAGTGAACCCCTAAAAGTAGTCCTACAACCACCTAAAAAATACAAAATGAAATAAATAAAATCTCACAATGCTTGGCCTCAATTGCCGTCTTTTATGCACATTCAATGATCTAAAAATATTGAAATGCAGTTATATTTTGTGTTGATATCATGTCTTGTATTAAAATTATTATTTTATTGCATGCATATTTAATCTGAATGTTTTTAACTGATATTGATTTGATATTATATTTTATTGTATTATGTTTTTAGATTTGATCTGTTTTTATTTTATATGATGTGATAGTGTTTTTAGATATGTTTTATTATCAAATATACAATGGTGAAGTTTGTTTTACTCATTATGTATTTTTATTTTGTAGTTTTTTTACCCCTGACGCAGCCTGAGGGCGAAACGTGGCCACGTCGGGTAACTTGTAATAAACCACTTCATCTGTTACCCTCCTGTTCTATTTTTTTGTCTTTTTTGATCTGCTTTTTTTCTTTTGATTTGCATTTCTGTGGCAGATCTTTGCCTTTTTTTTGTTTCTGTCTTATATATTTGCATCCTAGATTAGGTTTTATTTATTTATAACAACATTTATAAACCACGTTATCCAGAATTCTAAGCAGCGCGCAAAAAAGAGCATTCGCAATTCAACAAAAACTCTACTGACATAAATGGTTAAATTGGCCTGGGTTCAGCCTGGTAGCTCAGTAGGAAATCCACCCGCTCTTGTGCAGAGGACCTGCTTGATTACCGGGCCAAGACTCTCATTCCCTGGACACACTGGGCCTGAAATTCTATAGAGCCAACATTCTCAGGTGCCAGGGGAGTGGGAATCACATGACATCCAAAGAGAGCTGAAGATCTGTTCTGGATTAGAGGGAGTGTTTTACATGGAGAAATAAGCCGACCTGAACATGTATACCTTGGACGAAAGGAGAAACAGGGGTGACATGATACAGACATTCAAATATTTGAAAGGTATTAATCTACAAATGAACCTCTTCCGGAGACGGGAAAGCAGTAGAACTAGAATTGAGGTTGAAGGGGGGCAGACTCAGGAGTAATGTCAGGAAGTATTTTTTTCATGAAAAGGGTGGTAGAGATGTGGAATGCCCTCCCGCGGGAGGTGGTGGAGATGAAAACGATAATGGAATTCAAACATGCGTGGGATAAATACAAAGGAATCCTGTTTAGAAGGAACAGATCCACGGAATCTTAGCGGAGGTTGGGTGGCAACGCTGGTAATTGAGAAGCAAAACCGGTGCTGGGCAGACTTCTATGGTCTACGCCCTGATCATAACTGAATAGATATGGAAAGTTCAAGAACAGTGCTGGGCAGACTTTTGCGGTCTATGCCCTGAGAATAGCAAGGACAAATCAAACTCAGGTATACATATAAAGTATCGCATACCATGTAAAATGAGTTTATCTTGTTGGGCAGACTGGATGGACCGTACAGGTCTTTATCTGCCGTCATTTTTCTATGTTACTATGTTATTCTTTGGGGTTCTACATGGAATGTTGCTACTAATTGGGATTCCGGAATCTTGTAACTCTTTAGGATTCCAGAATCTTCAGAACTTAGTACAGGAACAGTGCTGGGCAGACTTTTACGGTCTATGACCTGAGAATAGCAAGGACAAATCAAACTTAGGTGTACATATAAAGTATCACATACCATGTAAAATGAATTTATCTTGTTGGTAAGATTGGATGGACCATACAGGTCTTTTTTAGCTGCTGTCATTTACTATGTTACTATAGCAATACTTATGTTCTTATGTAAAAGAAAACGGAAAGAAGGCATTGAACAACCCCACAAATGGTATCAGTCTTTATTAATCAGAACATATTTCCTAACCAAGTAAGTCTTAAGATGCAATTAATTATATGCATTTCAGAAACAGACAATAAAAGGCCTAAAAGATCTTTATCTAATCTAGCAGTATGAAATGAGAGTAAATTGAAAACTAGCCTAAGCCTCTTTTTTGTTTTTCAAAGAAGGATAAGCGAATAGGCTAATATGGTGAATGTTTGAAAAATAAAATGATTTGATAGGTGTGGAGGGGCATAATCGAACGGGGCGCCCAAGTTTTCCTGAGGGCGTCCTCGCAGGATGTCCCCACGAAGGGGCGGGGAAACCCGTATTATCGAAACAAGATGGGTGGCCATCTTTCGTTTCGATAATACAGTCGGGGACACCCAAATCTCCACATTTAGGTCGACCTTAGAGATGGTCATCCCTAGAGATGGTCGTCCCCGATTTTCGGCAATAATGGAAACCTAGGACGCCCATCTCAGAAACGACCAAATCCAAGCCCTTTGGTCAAGGGAGGAGCCAGCATTTGTAGTGCACTGGTCCCCCTCACATGCCAGGATACCAAACCAGGCACCCTAGGAGGCACTGCGGTGGACTTCAGAAAAAGCTCCCAGGCGCATAGCTCCCTTACCTTGTGTGCTAAGCCCCCCAAAACCTCCCCAAAACCCACTCACAACTGAACACCACTACCATAGCCCTTAGGGATGAAGGGGGGCACCTACATGTGGGTACAGTGGGTTTCTGGTGGGTTTTGGAGAGCTCACCTTTACTACCACAAGTTTAACAGGTAGGGGGGGATGGGCCTGGGTCTGCCTGCCTGAAGTGCACTGCAGTACCCACTAAAACTGCTCCAGGGACCTGCATACTGCTGTCATGGAGCTGGGTATTATATTTCAGGCTGGAAAAAATACTTTTAAAGTTTTTTTTTTAGGGTGGGAGGGGATTAGTGACCACTGGGGGAGGTCATCCCCGATTCCCTCCGGTGGTCATTTGGTCATTTAGGGCACATTTTTGTGGCTTGGTCATTTTAAAAAAGGACCAAGTAAAGTCGGCTCATCAAGGACGCCCTTCTTTTTTCCATTATCGGCCGAGGACGCCCATCTCTTAATCATGCCCCAGTCCCGACACGCCCCCATGAACTTTGTTCATCCCTGCAATGGAAAGCAGTTGGGGACGCCCAAAATCGGCTTTCGATTATGCCAATTTGGGCGACCCTGAGAGAAGGACGCCCATCTCCCGATTTGTGTCGAAAGATGGGCGCCCTTCTCTTTCGATTATGCCCCTGATAGGCACCTGTCAATTAATGGTGCCTTTGACATATGTAAGTAGTGCCAACCTATAGGTACCAGTGTATAGAATTGCCCCAAATCCTCCAGATTCTAAACAGCGCAACTGAAGTTGCATGGGCAAATCCAGTTGTATTCTGTCTTATTGACACTAATTGGCATTAATTAGAATTTACGCACACAACTGTCTAAGCGTGTTCTATAACGTGATGTACATAATTTCTAAGTTGCATAGTTGTAAAGAGGGCGTGGCTATGGGCATGGAATGGGCGGGTCATGGGTGTTTCTAACAAGTGATTTAACCAGCAAGGAGTTGTTTCCAGCCTGTTAAATCACTTTTACACTTATGTTTATTGTGCTCTTGATAAACCACCTGTCGAAAGCCTTTCAAAAGCAGTTTACAGTCATAAAAGAAGGATTAGAAGAGACCTACAGGTTCTGAACAGAGATTGTAAAGCTTTGAATATTGACCCCACACGTGTTTGGCCTTCATACCCCTAAATGAAACCTTGTTTGATTAATATTTAGGAGGATCCTGGAATAAAATATCAGCTTAGACTTCAAATGAAGGAGACAAATTGTTCAAAGGAGCACTATGAATCACTGAGTGAAGACTGCAAGTTAATACAAAATGGGGTACGTGACTGGGGGTCCTGGGTGTGGTCTCTGTGCTTTTTAATGTTCAGATCCATTTATCAACCTAAAAATAACAGCCACTCCCACTGTGTCATTTTATTGTTTTTCACCTTCATTTTCCAGTTGTTGAGTGACAATCTCTTCTCTCTCTTTCATATATACAGGGGGGGGGGGGCGGTGGGGGCGGTCCGCCCCGGGTGCAAGCCGCTGGGGGGGGGGGGGTGCCGCGCGCCTGTCTGCTCCACTCGTTCCGTGCTCCCTCTGCCCCAGAACAGGTTACTTCCTGTTCTGGGGCAGAGGGAGCATGGAACGAGCGAAGCTGACAGGCGCGCGGCACCTCCCCCAGCAGGTAAAAATGCACCCGGGGGAGTGTCCTTTTGCCGGGGTGGGGGTGGGGTCGCGCTGCACCCGGGGGGGGGGCGCATCGGCAATCCGCCCCGGGTGTCAGCCACCCTAGGAACGCCACTGCATATTTTCAAAACATTTAGACTTACAAAGTTACGCGGAGAGGCATTTTCAATATGAGGTCCAAGTCTGACTTTGGACATTTTGCTCAAAACGTCCAGAATCTGAACAGCAAATATAGCCATTTTCAAAACAGCAAAACGCCTATCTTTTTTTTTTTTTTTTTTTTTGAAAATGGCAACATGCTAGATGGTTTTGTGCTCTGTGCGTTTATCTTTTTGGTCCATTTTCCACACACACACAAAAAAAAAAAGTCCAAGTGTAAAATGCACAAAATCAAGCCATTGGGATATAGGTTAAATAGTTTTGAATATTGGAGGTGGGGGGCATATATATTTATAATGATTAGAAAAACACTGAAATTCGTGTTGGATAATGAGTGTGGCAGATGGCAGTGAAAAGACCATGAGCGCTAGAAGGAAACCCACTGTAGTGTCCCCCTTCCCTTGGTGCCCGAAGCACATGCTTATTTGGTTAATGGTTAATCCAGGGCTGGTTGGGGTCCCCAGCACATTCACACACCTCTAATGCTGACCCTGACTGCACCCTCCTACCACTTAATGTTGTTATTTTCTGTTCACAGAAGGAATATATTTGTTTGGCTAGGATTCACCTAACCCAAGAGCAAGAAGCGGATTCACAAGTTGCCTGTTTTATCACCTCGGTAGGAAATCTAACTTAGCTGTCATAACGTGCTGATTTGTGACGAGTGTTGCATTTCTGATGTGTTCTGAGCAGGGGCGTAGCCAGACCTGGCGGTAGGAGGGGACCGGAGCCCGGAGGTGGGGGGGGGGTCACTTTTTAGTCTGCTGTCTTCCCCCCCACGCCGCGCTGCTACAACGTACCTTGGCTGAAGCCTTCTCCAGCACCGGTCTCCGGCACCGCCGCATTGCCTGCCCTGCTCGCTCTTCCTCCTTACGTCCTGCAAGCTCCTTTAAGTGAAACTGAGCATGCTCAAATTCACTAAAAGGAGTGTGCAGGACATGAGGAGGAAGAGAGAGCAGGACGGGCAACTCGGCGGTGTCAGAGTGGCGCTGGACAAGGCTTGGGCTGGCAGGGTTGGGGACCCCCGCCAGCCAAACCAGGGGTCAGGAAGAAATTTGGGGTGGGGGGATCCAGGCCCCTGTGGCCCCACGTAGCTACGTCTCTGGTTCTGGGAAATGGCATTAGTATGACATACCTTGTGAAAGGAAATTATAACAAGACTGTTGTGTGGGAAGGATCATCCTACATCACTGCTAGGAAAACTATGACTAGGGTCATATCCAAGCTCCCCTCCCCCTACTCTCCTGACTGTGATGAACTCCTCTCTGTTCCAAAACACACATAGACTGAACCCCACAGGGTCATAAGTAATGCCATACTGGGAAAAGACCAAGGGTCCATCGAGCCCAGCATCCTGTCCACGACAGCGGCCAATCCAGGCCAAGGGCACCTGGCGAGCTTCCCAAACGTACAAACATTCTATACATGTTGTTCCTGGAATTGTGGATGTTTCCCAAGTCCATTTAGTAGCGGTTTATGGACTTGTCCTTTAGGAAACCATCCAACCCCTTTTTAAACTCTGCTAAGCTAACCGCCTTCACCACTTTCTCCGGCAACGAATTCCAGAGTTTAATTATACGTTAGGTGAAGAAAACCTTTCTCCGATTTGTTCTAAATTTATTACACTGTAGTTTCATTGCATGCCCCCTAGTCCTAGTATTTTTGGAAAGCGTGAACAGACGCTTCACATCCACCTGTTCCACTCCACTCATTATTTTATATACCTCTATCATGTCTCCCCTCAGCCGTCTCTTCTCCAAGCTGAATAGCCCTAGCCTCCTTAGTCTTTCTTCATAGGGAAGTCGTCCCATCCCCGCTATCATTTTAGTCGCCCTTCGCTGCACCTTTTCCAATTCTACTATATCTTTCTTGAGATGCGGCGACCAGAATTGAACACAATACTCAAGGTGCGGTCGCACCATGGAGCGATACAACGGCATTATAACATCCTCACACCTGTTTTCCATACCTTTCCTAATAATACCCAACATTCTATTCGCTTTCTTAGCCGCAGCAGCACACTGAGCAGAAGGTTTCAGTGTGTTATCGACGACGACACCCAGATCCCTTTCTTGGTCCGTAACTCCTAACGTGGAACCTTGCATGACGTAGCTATAATTCGGGTTCTTTTTTCCCACATGCATCACCTTGCACTTGCTCACATTAAACATCATCTGCCATTTAGCCGCCCAGTCTCCCAGTCTCGTAAGGTCCTCTAGTGTGCCCCAGGGGCGTAACCAGATGGCCAATTTTGGGTGGGCCTGAGCCCAAGGTGGGTGGACATGGAATTCGTCCTCCCAGCCCCCTCCAGTTTGCTCCTCTCTCCACCCTTCCCTGCCCACAAACCCCAAATATTAAATACTTGAACTGGCGGGGATCCCCAAACCCTGCCAGCTGAAGATTTCCTCCTCCTCGAGCAGCCAGCACTTGCCTCAAACTGATGCTGCTGCCAGCAGGCCATGCATGCTCAGTGCTTTTGCATGTGCAAAAACTGAGCATGTGTGGAAGGGCCGGTCTCAGCATCAGCTCAAGGCAAGTGCTGCTGGCTGACATTTGGAAGGAAAGAAAATCTTCAGCTGGCGAGGTTTAGGGATCCCCACCAGCCACAGCAAGAGTGTCACAATTTTGGGAGGGCCTGAGGCAAAAGTGGGTGGGCCCTGGCCCACCCAGGCCCACCTGTGGCTACGCCACTGGTGTGCCCATCCCTGTCCTAAGTTCTTCAATATTACCATAAACAGTGTTAAAAACAGTGGCCAATCCAGGTCACAAGTACCTGACAAGATCCCAAAACAGTACATTTTATGCTGCTTATCCTAGAAATAAGCAGTGGATCCTCCCCAACTTGGCAGCTCTGAAATGGCAAAAGCAAAGCAAAACATAAAAAACAAACACAAACAGGAAATCTAGTTCAGATTTTGAAGGTTTCCAAAGCACTATACGGATTATAGTCCATTATCCGGCACTGAAAAAAGAGAAGCAACTTTTAGAAAGATATCTGAATCTGATAGGTACAGACGGGGAGAGGGATCTTGGGATGATAGTATCTGAGGATCTGAAGGCGACGAAACAGTGTGACAAGGCGGTGGCCGTAGCTAGAAGGTTGTTAGGCTGTATAGAGAGAGGTGTGACCAGCAGAGGAAAGGAGGTGTTGATGCCCCTGTATAAGTCGTTGGTGAGGCCCCACCTAGAGTATTGTGTTCAGTTTTGGAGGCCCTACCTTGCGAAGGATGTAAAAAGAATTGAAGCGGTGCAAAGAAAAGCTACGAGAATGGTAAGGGATTTGCGATACAAGACGTATGAGGAGAGACTTGATGACCTGAACATGTATACTCTGGAAGAAAGGAGAAACAGGGGTGATATGATACAGACGTTCAAATATTTGAAAAGTATTAATCCGCAAACGAACCTTTTCTGGAGGTGCGAAGGTGGTAGAACGAGAGGACATGAAATGAGATTGAAGGGGGGCAGACTCAAGAAAAATGTCAGGAAGTATTTTTTCACGGAGAGAGTAGTGGATGCTTGGAATGCCCTCCCGCGGGAGGTGGTGGAAATGAAAACGGTAACAGAATTCAAACACGCGTGGGATAAACATAAAGGAATCCTGTTCAGAAGGAATGGATCCTAAGGAGCTTAGCCGAGATTGGGTGGCAGAGCTGGTGGCGGAAGGCGAGGATAGTGCTGGGCAGACTTATACGGTCTGTGCCCTGAAAAGGACAGGTACAAATCAAGGTAAGGTATACACAAAAAGTAGCACATATGAGTTTATCTTGTAGGGCAGACTGGATGGACCATGCAGGTCTTTTTCTGCCGTCATTTACTATGTTACTATGATATCAAGATGTATATTTTCAGGATTCTTAAGGAGAAGCACTCTCATATCTACTTGGTATCTCCGGGATACCATATGGCTCCAGAAAAAGGAGGACGGATTGAGCCAGCCGGGTTTTACTTCCATTGCTTTCAGCAATGGAAGTAAAACCCGGCTGGCTCAATTACTTCCATTGAAAGCAATGGAAGTAAAACCCGGCTGGCTCAATCCGTCCTCCTTTTTCTGGAGCCATATGGTAACCCAAATTTGTCTCATCCTTGCTCATACCACAATATCCGGTTGGTGCTTCATTCTTTCCAAACAAGTGTTCTTTCCCCACGGACTGGGGAGGTAACTTCATACAACACCGCAGCAAGGCCCTCCCTGACATGTACTTCAACCATTCATTGTTTCATTTGAGTGAATACCCCTTACTTCCCCCTTACCCTCCCTCCCCCAACACAGGCAAAAGAGAAGAAAGGAGATATGCCCCCTCTGTCCTGCAGGAGCAAGAGGAAACATAGCCCTCAGCTGCAACTTCTCCATTCCCCTCCTTTTCCACTGTCCCCTATGACAGGGGTATCCAATGTGCAACTCCTGAGCCAAATATGGTCCACCTGACCTCGGAATGTGGCCCATTTGAGATTTTTTTTAAAACTAAAATAAATATATTGAAGCACTGAAGGGCTATTTGGTAGGATGAAGTCAGACGCTCAGAAGAGTTTCAGAGATTTTGATGAGTGTAACTCATACTAGAAGAGACCAGGGCCAACGCGAGACTGAGGCGGGCCAGGGCCGCTGCCATCTCCCCTGATCTCCACCGCCTCCCCAGATAGTCGCCTCTCCCGCCCCCCCCCCCTCCCCGGATTGCTGCTGCTGCTGCAACTGAGGTACCTTGGGGCTGCTGGGGATCCCGAGGCCCTGCCAGCGGAAGAATCCAGCGCTGCTTTTCACTCCATGCCTGCCCTGCCCTTGTGACTGCTTTTTATCTCTTGTCGCTCATGCTCGGTTTCAAAACCAAGCACGCGCCTGAGGAGGAAAAGCAGCCGCTCGGCATGGTGGTAGAAGCAAGCGAAGAGCAGTGCTGGAGGGGGCCCAGCGCCGGAGCTTTCTGTCTCCTGCTCCTGTTGGGACCCAATCACTCAGGGCCCATCAGGAGCAGGAGGGAAAGAGACCCCGGCGCCGGGCTCAGGGGAATTTTGCCCCCCATGCCCCTCCCCCTCTCGGCAGCCCTGAAAGAGACTATCATATTCATGCAGCTCACACACTCAGGGATTTCTGATCATGCAGCCCACTGTTGAAAAATCTTGGACACTCCTGCTCAAGGATTCCAGGAGCCCTCCCTCCTACTGTGGACACCCCATTGTGAAAAAGGGCAGCGCCTTTGACCTCCCCTAACCTCCTCATTTCCCCCCCCCCCCCAAAAAAAAAAAAAAAACCTGGAAAGATCTTACTTCAGTCATTTTCAAAACCTTTATATTTTGGAGCACTGAATGCCTTTTTTCTGTAAGGGCGCATGAAAATCTGATCCAGAGTGTGCTAAAACATGATGAGCTGTGCTGCATGCAAATCAACTCATTATTGTGCAAAATGGATGATGCAGCTTGCATTAAACTTTGCAAGCAGTATTATTCATAGAAGTAAGGTTAACTTCCTCCTGGGAGCAAATGAAAGGGGCCCATAGCTTAAAACAGGTGAGGATAAAAGGACAGGGCAAGTGAGTAGTGGTTAGGAGTCAAAAGCAGTGGTAAAGAGGTGGGCTTTAAGTTTGGACTTGAAAACAGCCAAAGATGGGGCTAGACGTACGGGCTCGGGAAGTCTATTCCAGGCGTGAGGTGCAGCAAGATAAAAGGAACGGAGTCTGGAATTAGCAGTAGAGGAGAAGGGGACAGATAAGAGAGATTTATCTACAGAACGAAGTACCCGAGGAAGGGGGGGGGGCGTAAAAACGAAAAAATTGCAAACCTACGTAAAACTCGACCTCAGGACAACACCGATATCGATAACTTCATCAACGGTTTGGACCCAACCCCTGGTGAATACCCTACGGACTGAACCTGGTCAAACTTTGCTCTCCTTACCGCCGAAACAGTTACCCAGGCGATTAATAGGTTCTGAAACACTCATTGTCAATTGGATACCTGCCCCAGCTACCTAATAAAATCCGCCCCCCCCCCCCACCGCTTCATAGCAGACCTCACATCCCACTTAAACTACTTGCATCAACAAGGTCTCTTCCCCAAGGAAAATGGCAACATCCTACTCTCACCCCAATACCAAAAGACACCAAGAAAAAAAAAACAAACGAAATCACTAACTACTAGATGAATAAGGATATAGTTCCAGGAAGGACTGGAGCTAGGTAAACTGCAGAGGCTTGAAGTGAGGAAAGAGGAAGTTTCCCAAAGGAAAAAAAAAGGAAAAGCCAAACCGCTTTTTCGAATTTGGACCATGATGCTTCACTAGAGATGTGGAGTGGGAGACAGTTGTGGACCTCCTAACAGCAGGTGGAGTTAGAGCTAAACTGTTTGGCTTCTGTATTTAGTCCAGTGTAGCAGGAAAGCCAAGCGATATTCTTATATCACTATTCTGTGATGCCTTCTATGAGATGCAGATTTGTATTACTACTACTACTACTACTATTTAGCATTTCTATAGCGCTACAAGGCATACGCAGCGCTGCACAAACATAGAAGAAAGACAGTCCCTGCTCAAAGAGCTTACAATCTAATCGAGTAATACCTCCTACTTTATGTTACTGTAATCTAGACTGCCTACTATCCAGTATTTCCTGAGCACCAGAATACTTTTTTATTCAGCATCAGGGCTGCTTAAATAAATTTAGAATAATTTAAATACCCATAATTCATTACAGATTCACATGCATAATATCGCTTGTTGGTGCGACTGCAGCTTGAGTATAGTGTGCAATTCTAGTCACCACCTCTCAAAAAAGGTATAGTGTAGCTAGAACAGGTAAAGAGGAAGATGATCAAAATGTTAAAGGAAATGAAATGACTCTCTATGAGGAAAGGTTAAAGAGTTTAGGGCTCTTCAGCTTGGAGACGAGACAGCAGAGGGGAGATACGATAGAAGTCTATAAACTCATGAGTGGAGCAGAACAGGAAAATGTGAATTGATTGTTCACTCTTTCATAAACTGCAAAAATTAGGGGGCACACAATTATTTATTTACTAGTAAAAAAAAACCCGTTTCTGATGCAAATGAAACGGGGGCTAGCAAGGTTTTCTTCTGTGTGCATGTGGGAGTGTGTGTGTCCCTGCCCTCTCTCCCTTCCCCTGTGTTGTCCCCTCTGCTCCCTCCCCCTTCCCCCCTCCCAGTCGAGTCCTTCAGTGTTGTTTCCTGCTGTGCTGTGTTTGTGTTACAGAGATAGTGAGGGCTTCTGCCCTCTCTCCCCTCCCCCCTCTGCGTCCTTCACTGTTACAGAGAGAGGGATTTGATTTCGTGCTTTGCTGTGTTTTCCTTCACTGTTTGTGTTACAGAGAGAGCGAGGGTGGGGCAGACACTCATGGGGAAACCGGATATCTCTCCCCCTTCACACTTCCGGCTGGAGGCTTCATTTAGAAAGTTGGTGGTGCCTTTTATATATAGAGATTAGGATTTATTTACCACGTTTTTGAAGGAATTCACTCAAGGTGGTGTACAGTAAGAATAGATCAAACATAAGCAATATACAATTACAGCAGTAAAAATATTCAAATAACAATACAAAGTGTGGCATGGCATACTACTTACAACGTCAACACAATACGTAATAAAACATTTTAATGAAGTTACTAGGAGGCACATTTAAAACAAATAGAAGAAATAGCATAATTAAGCTCTAAAATTTGTTTATAAAAAGGCATTAATATGGCTGGATATTAAAAAAGAGTTTAAGTTATTGGAGAAAGTCCATAAATTACTACTACTAATCATTTATATAGCACTACTAGATAAACGCAGTGCTGTAAACATTATATGCAGGTACTTTCTCTGTCCCTAGAGGGCTCACAATCTACGTTTTTGTACCTGAGGCAATGGAGGGTTAAGTGACTTGCCCAAGGTCACAAGGAGTTGCTGTGGGAATTGAACCCAGATCTATAAGATCAAAGCGCACTGCACGAACCATTAAGCTACTCTTCCACTCAGACTTATTAACCAGGTGAACTTGGGGAAAGTCTCTGCTCCATGGAATCTATCTACTATTTGGGATCCTGACTGGTACATGTTACCTGGATTGGCCGCTGTTAGAAAGAGAATACTGGGCTTGATGCAAACTTGTCTGGCCCAGTATGGCAGTTGTTATGTTTTTCAACGCATCTCCCTGAAATTAACATACAGCTTGGACCTTAGTTATTTGGGGTTGGCAGTTAGCCAATTAAACCATGCCCGTTTAAAACTGGCCCATCTTCTGATGGGCCAACTTCAACAAATTTGAAGCTCCATTTTGCATTGGACTTCTACATAGTAAAATAGTAGATGACGGCAGAAAAAGACCTGCATGGTCCATCCAGTCTGCCCAACAAGATAAACTCATATGTGTATACCTTACCTTGATTTGTACCTGCCTTTTTCAGGGCACAGACCGTACAAGTCTGCCCAGCAGTATTTCCCGCCTCCCAACCACCAGTCCCGCCTCCCATCACTGGCTCTGGCACAGACCATATAAGTCTGCCCTCCACTATCCTCGCCTCCCAACCACCAACCTCTCTTCCCCCCACCTGCTCCGCCACCCAATTTCGGCTAAGCTTCTGAGGATCCATTCCTACTGCACAGGATTCCTTTATGCATATCCCACGCATGTTTGAATTCCGTTACCGTTTTCATCTCCACCACCTCCCGCGGGAAGGCATTCCAAGCATCCACCACCCTCTCTGTGAAAAAATACTTCCTGACATCTTTCCTGAGTCTGCCCCCCTTCAATCTCATTTCATGTCCTCTCTTTCTACCGCCTTCCCATCTCCGGAAAAGATTTGTTTGCGGATTAATACCTTTCAAGTATTTGAACGTCTGTATCATATCACCCCTGTTCCTCCTTTCCTCCAGGGTACATGTTCAGGTCAGCAAGTCTCTGCTCATATGTCTTGGAACGCAAATCCCATACCATTCTCGTAGCTTTTCTTTGCACTGCTTCCATTTTTTTAACATCCTTTGCAAGGTACGGCCTCCAAAACTGAACACAATACTCCAGGTGGGGCCTCACCAACGACTTGTACAGGGGCATCAACACTTCCTTTCTTCTGCTGATCACACCTCTCTCTATACAGACTAGCAACCTTCTCGCTACGGCCACCGCCTTGTCACACTGTTTCGTCGCCTTCAGATCCTTGGATACTATCACCCCAAGATCCCTCTCCCCCTCAGTACCTATCAGACTCTCACTGCCTAACACATAAGTCTCTCGTGGGTTTCTACTCCCTAAATGCATCACTTTGCATTTCTTCGCATTGAATTTTAATTGCCAAACCTTAGACCATTCTTCTAGTTTCCTCAGATCCTTTTCATGCTTTCCACTCCCTCCCGGGTGTCCACTCTGTTGCAAATCTTAGTATCATCCACAAATAGGCAAAATTTACCTTCTAACCCTTCGGCAATGTCACTCACAAATATATTGAACAGAATCGGCCCCAGCACCGATCCCTGAGGCACTCCACTACTCACCTTTCCCTCCTCCAAGCGAACTCCATTTACTACCACCCTCTGTCGTCTGTCCGTCAACCAGTTCCTAATCCAGTTCACCACTTCGAGACCTATCTTCAGCCCATTTAGTTTATTTAAGAGCCTCCTGTGGGGAACCGTGTCAAAAGCTTTGCTAAAATCTAAGTAGATTACGTCTATAGCACGTCGATGATTCAATTCTCCAGTTACCCAATCAAAGAATTCAATGAGATTCGTTTGGCACGATTTCCCTCTGGTAAAACCATGTTGTCTCGGATCTTGCAACTTATTGGCTTCCAGGAAATTCACTATCCTTTCCTTCAGCATCGCTTCCATTACTTTTCCAATAACCGAAGTGAGGCTTACCGGCCTGTGGTTTCCAGCTTCTTCCCTATCACCACTTTTGCGAAGAGGGACTACCTCCGCCGTTCTCCAATCCCTCGGAACCTCTCCCGTCTCCAAGGATTTATTAAACAAATCTTTAAGAGGACCCACCAGAACCTCTCTGAGCTCCCTTAATATTCTGGGGTGGATCCTGTCCGGTCCCATGGCTTTGTCTACCTTTAGCTTTCCAAGTTGTTGATACACACTCTCTTCCGTGAACGGTGCTATATCCATTCCATTCTCAGTTGTACTTTTGCCAGTCCCTCGCGGTCCTTCTCCAGGATTTTCTTCAGTGAAAACAGAACAAAAGTATCTATTTAGCAAATTGGCTTTTTCTTCATCATTATCTACATAGCGGTTCGCTGTATCTTTTAGTCTCACAATTCCCTTTTTAGTCATTCTCCTTTCACTAATAAACCTGAAGAAATTTTTGTCGCCCCTCCTTACAATTCTAGCCATTTGTTCTTCCGCTTGCACCTTCGCCAGACGTACCTCTCTCTTGGCTTCTTTCAGTTTCATCCGGTATTCCTCCCTATGTTCCTCTTCTTGAGATTTTCTATATTTCTGGAACGCTAACTCTTTAGCCTTTATTTTCTCAGCCACTTGCTAGGAATTAGGACGTCTAGGTGGGGATACTCACATTTCCCTGAGTATTTTACAAAAGGCTCTGCCAAATGCAAGCCTTCTGTAAAATATGTATACGGATGCTGAAAAATACGTGTATGTTTTCCAACATATTTAGTGGCAATAACCATTTCACAAGAAAAAAAGCTGTATTGCAAGGGTCTTTACACGTGTAAGCACTACGTGTCAGTTTTGAAATATATATATTCACTCATTGCGAGTTACACGTCCAAGGGCCAAATTTTAAAAAACTACACATTCAAGATGAGCCAATTAAGAAGCCGAGTGAAGTAACTTTTTTTTTTTTTCAGGTGGAATTGGATGCCTCTGAGGATGCTGTGGTAAGTACAATTGCCCCCCCCCCCCCCCCAATCACTGGTGGAGACCAGAGGTTCAAATGAGCAGATAGTTGACACCACGAGTACCTCAGAGCAGATGAAAAAGACAAAGAGGAATTTATTTTTTATAATATACATGTATTAGCACTTTAAAATTTGAAATATGTATATAGCTTTTTGGACCACCAAAAGCATCCTCACAACATTCCCCCCCCCCTTTAAAATCTACACATCTATCAACCTCCACATATGCAAACAGTACCAAAATAAAATCAGTAATTACATATGTGTGCCATCTACATATGTAAATGCTACTGTTTACACATGTAGATGCCTGTTTAAAAATGGGCAAGCACCAGAGGCGGAATTAGACTGAATGTTAAACAGTTAATGCTGATTTTCAGACTTGACCACCTAACTTGAGCTGCAAACCAATGTGCAGGAATAGCAGGCCAAAATGTGCCTGTCTGGTGCTCAGGAATCCTCCACCCCCTGACCAATATGAAAAATAAGTGCCATTCATCATGATTCCTACTTCTCTTCCCCTCCCCACATAAAATAATGCTAGGTGCTTTGATTACTGCCTTGCAACATTCCAAAAGCCCCCCCCCCATTTCTCTAGTCTTCCTTATCCCCATCTGTACCCCAAAACCCCTCTAAGATCTCCCCTAATTTGAGCGACAAAGAAGTTACAGGCTTCCATCCTACTGGCTTGGAGTCCAGTGTTGCCTTGACAACTTTGTCAAAATGATGCTACACACCAAGGTGGGAAGTTAGGTTCAACAGAAAACTGGATTAGTGATAACTGATTAAAATGAACTAGTTACCTTTGCTCTAAGCTTTCCCCCCCCCCCCCTTCATAAAGAGAGAATGGGCAAAAGACCGTCATAAATCAGGAAAAGCTTATCCTCAGTCTTACTATCCTTAACCTCTCTTTGTTTCTTGCGTTTTTTTTAACATGTAGTAGTAAGTAGTCTGCAGTTTGTAACTCAAGCAAGTGTTCAAGGCTCCGATTCTAAAGATGTCTTGTATATAGTATTAAGAATGTGATCTCAATATGTTTTTTTGTTTGTAGAACCCCAGATATGTCCCAGGTCTTTCTCCTTTTCGAATGCTGGGATATGAAAATGTTGTACCAGTTCGATGGAAACCTGGACGGGGACATGGACATGGACCAAGACATAGACCCCCTCGGGGACATGCCTATGGGCATCAAGATGACTGTGACCACAAAGGGAAAAAACCAAAGAAGGACAAAAAAGGCAAAGGCAAGGGCAAAGGCAAAGACAAAGGAAAAGGAAAGCATGATAAAAAGAAGTGTGACTCTTCAGAAGAATCCAATGAACACATTACCATGAAACCACACACCACCATATTAACAACTTCCGTTCCAGAGAAACCCATCTCTACTCTTCCTCCCATTATAGAACAGCCAGTTGTGCCATCACCTACATCAAAAGAACCAGATGTCTTAACACCTACATCAGAAGACCCAGCTGTGTTAACAACTACATTACACACTGTTATTATCCTGGATGAAGACAATACAGACGTGATTATCCCTAATCTTACAGAGGAACCAGAGGGCCATGTTCTAGATCTACCTGGTGCATTTTCACTGGATCTCCCTACGGCAAAACCGGCACTATGTCCTGGAGATCCATGGAAGTCCATACCAAGTCTTAATAATCCAAATATACCTACTGATTCGGCAGAGAAAAAACCTATAATTGAAAAAAACGAGTCTGTGGACCCAGGACCGCCTGCGGTTCCTGGAACCTTCAGTGATGCAGACCTCCTCAACTGACCTAATGTTTAAACTATTACTTAATAAACTTCAGATTCTAGAATGTTCTTTTCTGAACCATTTGATGTTTCAGACTTGTCAATGGGGTGAGAAGGTCTGTACTAGGAACCCTTGTTGACAGTTGTGTTTGATATAAAAACAATGTCAAAATAAATATTTTCAATGTAAAAAAAAAAAAGAGAGAGAAAGAGAGAAGTTTGGTGCTTTAATTTTGATTCAAATTTGTACCATCATAGTCTGCAATAGGCATCATAATGATTTGAGTCAACACGGCTACCATACCTCTCTACTTAAGTCATTGTAGCCGAAACTCCAAATTAAGACCAGTACTATAATACGAAGGGGCCCTTTTACTAAACCATGGTAAAATTTGCAGTTATCATGGTTTAACATGGGACCTTACTGAGCAGTAGTTGCAGATTTGACATGGCAACTATCAGGGTGTTCCCAGTTAGCATGCTAAATCTGTGGCTACTTTGTGGTTCTTTAATTGGAGTTAGCAGGAAAGCACTTACTCCTGAATTCTATATATGGTGCCCTAATTTTCAGAGCAAGCAGAAGAAAACAAAAATGAGGATGTTATAATGCCTTTGTATCGCTCCATGGTGCGACTGCACCTCGAATATTGTGTTCAATTCTGGTCGCCGCATCTAAAAAAAGATATAGTGGAATTAGAAAAGGTGCAGAGAAGGGCGACGAAAATGATAAAGGGGATGGGACGACTTCCCTATGAGGAAAGGCTAAAGTGGCTAGGGCTCTTCAGCTTGGAGAAAAGGCGGCTGAGGGGAGATATGATAGAGGTCTATAAAATAATGAGTGGAGTTGAACGGGTAGATGGGAAGCGTCTGTTCACGCTTTCCAAAAATACTAGGACTAGGGGGTACGCGATGAAGCTACAAAGTAGTAAATTTAAAACGAATCGTAGAAAATATTTCTTCACTCAACGTGTAATTAAACTCTGGAATTCGTTGCCAGAGAATGTGTTAAAGGCGGTTAGCTTAGCAGAGTTTAAAAAAGGTTTGTATGACTTCCTAAAGAAAAAGTCCATAGACCATTATTAAATGGACTTGGGGAAAATCCACTGTTTCTGGGGTAAGCAGTATAAAATGTTTTGTACATTTTTAGGATCTTGCCGGGTATTTGTGACCTGGATTGGCCACTGTTGGAAACAGGATGCTGGGCTTGATGGACCTTTGGTCTTTCCCAGTATGGCAATACTTATCTACTTATGTAAGAGTGAGGTAGACTCAAGGAGGATATCAAGAAGTCTTTAAAATTAAACAGCATAAAAACGACCCGACACAGCTGTGTTTCGGCACAAAGGCCTGACTCAGGGGTCAAATTTTAAGTTGTAGGGAAAAAACATAAACTTAAAAGCCAACATCCTGGTTGTTGAGCCTCTGTAAAATCCTCAGTAGGAAAAAGTGGCTGTGCTGCAAACACCATCTGACGGACGATTATACAGAGGCTCAAAAGCCAGGACCTTGACTTTACTTTTAAGTTTATGTCTTTTCGCTACAACATAAGAGATCCATTTGACCCCTGAGGCAGGTCTTTGTGCCGTGTCGGGTCGTTTTTATGAGGTTTGATATTACAGACTTCTTGATATCCTCCTTGAGTCTACCTCACTCTTCTGTTTGCTATTCACGTTTATGTGAGGGACTTGTCCTCCTTTTTCCTTGCTGGCCCAAATTTTCATGCCTAAATTTGGGCACGCACCCAAGATGTTCACGCAAGTTAATTAACAAGCCCTTAACTAGAAATAATTAGGTGCTAGCAATAGACTTTGATCCTGGGGAACTGAGGGGAAGCCTTCTATTCAATCTAGAAGAGTGATTGATTGAACTATAAAATTCTGGGGGAGAAAAACGTTTTAAGACAAGTACACGTTTTTGATTTAAGCACAATGTTTTGTTTTAGCACTATCAACTGAGGAAATAGCACATACATATACGTTTATGCACAAGAGTGGCCCGATGAAAGAGGTGCTATGCCACCGTGGCAAAAGAAATTATATTGCCGTCAAAAGAGTGGTTGTTTCTGAGGGCACTCTTTTCACTATTGAGTAACAGTAGTAATCAATGTGTATATAAATAATGTAAAATGCTTTTTTATATACACATTGATTACTACTGTTACTCAATAGTGAAAAGAATAACAAAAATATCCTCTATAGAACTAGGACTTTCTTTGTGGAAATATACCGAGGAAAATAGTCAATACTTTAATGTAAAATGCTTTAAGTATTGACTATTTTCCTCGGTATATTTCCACAAAGAAAGTCCTAGTTCTATAGAGGATATTTTGTTATTCTTACTGAGGACGGTGGGATTTGCTTTTGCATATATCCGGCTATTCCACTAGCAACATTCCATGTAGAAGCCTGCCCTTGCAGATCAGCAACGCGGCTGCGCAAGCTTCTGTTTCTGTGAGTCATACGTGCAGGACGTCAGACTCACAGAAACAGAAGCCTGTGCGGCCGCATTGGTGATCTGCAAGGGCAGGCTTCTACTACTACTAACAAACATTTCTAAAGCGCTACTAGGGTTACGCAGCGCTGTACAATTCAAACATAGAAGGACAGTCCCTGCTCAAAGAGCTTACAATCTAAAGGACAAGAGAAGAATCTAAAGACAAGTGAACAATCTAGAGGACGAGTGAACAGTTAATCTGATAGGGTGGATAGATTGGGGCATTTTATATTTCTCGGGCGGTTAGGCGCCGAAGGCAGCATTGAAGAGGTGAGTTTTAAGCAGAGATTTGAAGATGGGTAAGGAGGGGGCATGACGTATGGGTAAAGGAAGATTATTCCAGGCATAGGGTGAGGCAAGGCAGAATGAGCGGAGCCTGGAGTTGGCAGTGGTGGAGAAGGGTACTGAGAGAAGGGCTTTGTCCTGTGAGCGGAGGTTGCGGGCAGGAACATAGGGGGAGATGAGGGTGGAGAGGTAGTGAGGAGCCGCAGACTGAGTGCATTTGTAGGTAAGGAGGAGGAGCTTGAATTGTACGCGATATCTGATCGGAAGCCAATGAAGTGATTTAAGGAGAGGGGTGATATGAGTATATCGGTTTTCGCGGAATATAAGACGTGCAGCAGCGTTCTGAACGGATTGAAGGCTTCTACATGGAATGTTGCTAGTGGAGGAATAGCCTAGTGGTTAGTGCAGTGGACTTTGAGCCTGGGGAACTGAGTTCAATTCCCACTGCAGCTCCCTGTGACTCTGGGCAAGTCACTTAACCCTCCATTGCCCCTGGTACAAAATAAGTACCTGAATATATGTAAACCCCTTCCCTAACAACCAATTATTTCAGTTAGGGGCATTGCTGCACACCAATCCAGAACTACCCCCAGCGCATGCCATTTCCGGCACTACAAAAACGTTTTGTAGTGCTGGTGCTTACCCAACAGTAATCGGGCAGCAGTTACCGCCGGGTTAGTGCGGGAGACCTTACAGCCACCTCAATAGTTGTCGGTAAGTGCTCCTCCCCAAAATGGCCGCGCGCCAAGTAGTTCACTTACCGCACGGCCATTTCTTTTTCAGAAAAGAAAGAAAAAAAAGACAGCCTTTTACTCGCTACGGTAAAAGGGTGCCTCAGCGTGCATCAAAAACACGCACCGACACAAGCGCAGACCCCCCCCTTTTACCGCAACTTAGTAAAAGGACCCCTTAATTGGCACCGCCTTCTAATTGCAACAGTATTTGCAGCACACTAACCACCAAACCCATTCCTCGCCCTTGATAGCCACCTAACACGAAAGCACCTAACGCACGGTTTACCACACACTCATTCCGAAACAACCGCAAAGCCCCTTAACACGGTTGTGCACTAGTAGTTACTGCATGGTAAACCACATGTTAACCGCTGGATTCTATAAAGGTCGCCCAAAGCGTGGATCCAGATCCGCATGCAAACTGATTAAGTTAATGAGCCATTAACAATCAATTATTGACATTAATTGGCACAAATTAAGACATACATTTGGATCTGCCTATGTGCTATAACACTGGGTGCCTAAATTGTCTCACACACAGCTTTAAAAGGGGCATGGCTGTGGGACGGGCATAGGTGGATCAGGGGCATTCCCATATGGAATACTTGGATTTGAGCACTCAACTGCCATCAGTTGGGTGCACAGATTTACACTAGCTTTTGGCAGGCATAGTCTTCGCGTCCACAATTAGGTGTGGGCACCCACTCTAAAGCGCTATTCTATAAAGGTTGCTTAGCACTTTTACAGAATTGGCACTAAGTGTGGATTTTAACGCCATCTAACTTTGGGTGCCATTTACTAAGGGGCCCTTTTACTAAGCTACTGCCGGCCCAACGTGAGTACCAGCAGTAGTTCCACCCCCAGTGCATGGCATTTACGGTGGTAGCGTAAATATTCAAAAAATATTTCTGCAGGGGGTTACCAGGTGGTAATCGGGCACCCTCAATGAGTGGCGGTAACATCCTATATAATAATTTGCACCTCCAACATTCTACGTCTGGATGCCTGGGTTCATAACATCTATAACCACTCATTGCCCTGCTCTCGCGTCAAAACGTAATGACGTCAGAGGGCGGAACAGTGAGAGGGAAGGGAACGCTGGAGGCTGGCTGACGTCAGAAGGGTTGTTACGAACGGAACAGAAGCCAGCCAGCCAGAGAACGTTCAGGTACAAATCGAGGGGAGGAGAGAATTGCGGGACATCGAGGGGAGGGAGGGAAGGGGAGGGCAGAGCGGGGCAGAGGAGAATGGATGGGATGGGAGGACAGTAGAGGAGAGAATTGCAGGACACGGATGGGAGGGCAGGGGAGAGAGAGAAAAAAAAGGTTTACATGACAGCCTTCCTAGGGCTCATTTCATTGTTGAGGAAACAGGCATGGTTCCACTAGTAGTAACATAGTAAATGACGGCAGATAAAAATCTGAACGGTCCATCCAATCTGCCCAAACTCATTTTGGCAGACTGGTGTTCCCCTCTGCCCCCCCCCCCCCCCCCCCCCCGCATAGCCACATGGTTAGAGCAATCTTACCGTATGGTCATATCTTTTTTTTTGGCCTTTTTACCCGCTGCAGTAAAAAGGGCCTCAGAAAGTGGGAAAAACAAACCCTGCCGCTAGCACAGGGCCCTTTTTACCGCAGCTTAGTAAAAGGGTCCCTAAACATGGCCCTAAGTGTTTCATATGGTTTGTAGCTGGGTCACCCTTCCAGGACCCAGCCAGGCTCAACCCTGCTTAGCTGCCTTCTTCTTCACACGGCTGCTGCCTCACTCCACAGCAATCTGGCTGCTTTGAGCCTCAGCTCCAGGCCCTGAGAACTTCCAGGACTCCTTCCTCCCTCCGTTCCTTTCACAGAGGCACATTCAAAGCATAACGTTTATAAGTAAGGGCTTTTATTTTCTTGCTTCAGGTCAACATAAATGCCCAAGCACACCTTAACTCCAGGTTGTTTAGGGCTTGCTACCCAAAGCACAAGTCAGGTTCAAAACAGTCCATGTAACTTCACTTCACTTGACCTAAGATTACTTCTCTTAGGGAACAGTACATTATTAGAAAGAAAACACAGTAGCTTGTTAGGTTGCAGCCCAGACCTTTTCAGTAGGAAACAGTTTACACAGTCTTTCTTGCACCTCCTTACAGCACAGTTACACAGCTTGGTTCCCACCTGGTTCAGGCTGGGGTTTCAATTGTGCCCAGCCCTCTTTCTCTCCCAAGGTTGCACCTGTTCCCTCTTTAGTAGAGATCTTCCCCAGCGCCTCAGCCTCTCTCCTCCAGTTTTCCACCAGTCTCTCCAAGGCACAGCTAGCCACCCTCTTACAGCAGCTTTTCGGGTTTGAGCCAGAGATCCAATCTCCATCTGTTCCTCCTCTAGCCCTTCAGTAATCTCCATTTTATCCTACTCTTCAACTCCCCCGCCCCCAGTCTCTCCAGCTGGCCCTCATCACCTTCCTCAGAGACCATTTCCCAATCTCCTATCTCCTCCCCTAACTCTTGCACAGCCAGGTGGGGAAGAGAAGGATTCTGGGACTGGTAGTTCCTCCCCTTCTTCCTTAACCCAGCCAACCTCTCTGCCTCTGGTAGCCCAGCTTTCTGAATGTGGGTGTTGTGCACATGAAATCTGCCCCGTTGGGATTCCCCGGCTCCCTGCACCCCCTTTCTTCGTGCCTTCCCGGAACCCCTTTCACCTGCACTCTCACAGGTTTTAGATCTCACCTGTACCTTCTAAAAGGAAATGTTATTTTTCTGAAACTATTAATTACATTTTAAGAGAGACAACAGCAGCAGGCTTCACACGGTGTGGTTCAGCCGTGGTTGATGCTACAGTGTAAAAAAAAAAAAAAAGATAGATAAGCGGGGTAGACCAATGGAGTTCCAAAACGTGGAATTAATTGTCAATTAACCTTGTACACAAATCAGTGTGTCTATCTAGCTGTTTTGGTTGGTTTGGGTCCCAGAAAGGAGAAGGCTTTCTACTGCCACTGAAGGAGGATTAGCTACCACAGAAATAAAGGCAAGTAGGAAAAAGAAAGTATTAAAGAGGACTCTGGGGTGGGACAGAGTAGAGGGCAAAGAAAGATGGGGCAGAGAAACCTAGGCTGTCACATCAGTTAGAGAGAAGCGGAAGGGCTGGTGCCCGATTGTCTGTACTGGTTGCCGCAGTGTCGGGATCATGGCGGAGGTAGAAGAAACGCTAAAGCGGATCCAGAGCCAGAAAGGAGTGCAAGGAATCATCATTGTCAATGCCGAAGGTATTCCCATCAAAAGTACTATGAACAATTCTACGACAGTTCAGTATGCAGGTCTAATGCACAGTTTGATGATAAAAGCACGAGGTACAGTACGTGACATTGATCCTCAGAATGATCTCACATTCCTGCACATACGCTCCAAGAAAAATGAAATCATGGTTGCTCCAGATAAAGACTATTTCTTGAATGTCATTCAGAACCCCACGGAATAAGATGTCCTGCAATTCTGATCAGCTTTGGTTTAGCGTAATCATCAGAACCCTTGTTAATGGCGTGCCACTTTACTAATGTATTAAGACATAATACACATTTTTTAAAGCATTTATAAGTATTGATTTTCTTCAGGACAAAATGCCTGGTGCAAGAGCAACAAGGCTTAACAGTTTTCATTCCTTACAGTCAAATTACTGAGAATAGGTCGGCCTCAGGAGCTGGATTATGGCATTCAAGTTTCCGTGTTTAATATGGTACAATGTTTAGATATCAGAATTACATGAGAGAAAAGTAATCATGCTAAACGTTATTGCTTATATATGCTCTTGGGACGGTTTTATCCAGATCTTGGCCTTTGAAAGGATAGTACCAGATATTTCCCTCAGAACAGCAGCTCGTAGTTTCTGCAGTCTTGCTTGGTCTCTTTGCTTCCTCCCCCCCCCCCCCCCCCTCCTTATTATATCCTGTTGTTTCAATGTATGTTTTTAGGTTTTTTTAAGAAGAGGATGGGTGGGTGCCTTTTAAAAGTTTCTGTAAGCAGTTCCCTGATGATTCATTCAGTGGTATGTTTTCTGCTCATCAGAGGCAGTAAAGTCACAAATTACATCACATTCAGCATGAACCAGCCCAGTTCAGTGTGTTTGATTGTGCTTTTTAGCTCCCATTACTCCCTCACCCGTAACTGTCTTGTCTGTCTGTATTATTTAGATTGTAAGCTCTTTTGAGCAGGGACTGTCTCTTTGTAGCAGGTGTTCAGCGCTGCGTGCGTCTGGTAGCGCTATACAAATGCTAATAATAATAATATTTATGGTTGCTAGAAGATATCAGTCCATCTAGCTGTGTATGTTTCCATTTACTATATCCTTTCTGCTTCTCCTATTTATCCCCACCAGCCAAAAATACTTTCCTGAATGACACGGGTTCTCTCTCACTGGCCTAGTGCTGGAAGGAAATCTCCTTTGAAAATGAGCTCTTCGTTACTTATTTATTGATTGCACAGTTTGTATACCGCACTATCCACAGGACTAGGCGGTTTACATAAAAACATTCATAATAAAATATACATATCATAAAACAACCTAAATAAAACAAAACAATAGCATCACATAAAACTCTAAATAGTCATGCCCATGGGCCAAATTTATAACCTCTATATTTCAGCAACATATCAACACAATCTAAAAGTAACCTACAAAACAATCCATATTGCTAACTTTTCATATCAAGGCACTAAAATTTGGAACTCCTTACCTAAAACCATCAAATGCATCAATGATTATTTGTTGTTCCGAAGTCTATTGAAAACTCACTTCTTTGGTCTAAGAAAATAAGCAGTCTTCTCAAATAAACTCACGGCATTAATTTTTACCTCATCCCACCTCCCACTACTCCTGTCTATCCCAGTTAATCCTAGCCCTTTACCTTTTTCCTCCATATTTCAATTACCTAGCTTAAATTGTTTTTAATTACATCTGTTCCTAACTCAAGGTTTGCTGGTCTAACATTATATGGTGTATTTTACTTTCTGTTAATATATTTTGAAAACGTTCATGCTTTTCTAATTGTTATGTAAGCCACATTGAACCTGAGCTCTACTCGAGCTAATGCGGGTAAGGCATAACTGTACTTTCCTATTTGTCCATGCTAGACCAATGGTGGCATGTCCCAAAGCTTCTCTTCTATGTTTTCTCTGAACTCAGGGTGCAATTTACATCCCAGGTGCTACAATGATTGAGTGAACACTTTACAGATGTATACTAGCAAAAGGCATTCCGAAACTTTCAACCAATACTATCCTTGTCTGGCCATCACTTGGTGACCTTTGATAATGATGATCCAACAACTACCCTAGCAGATCTGGAGAAGACACCATTTTGCCCCTTTGGAGTATCTAGCAATTAGCATCTGCCCAGTACACTGAAGGGAGAGGTACTAACTCCTTCCTTGTGTAATCTTTGGCCCAAATTGAACATCCTCCAAAGTGGCTGCTGCTCTCACATACCAGGAGCAAAACGGGTTATTGAGAATGATATAGAACCTACTGCAAAAATAAAAACTGAAAGCAGTCTCAGGACTGTATGGGTCCCAACCTGCTAGGTGGAGAAAGCTTGGCCATACCTATAGCCATTACTCAGGAATCCAGCAAGGAAGCTCAAATGCCAGACTTCCTTACCAGACCACAGTGGGCAAAATGTCTGATCAATGTTTTTGTTGTATAAGTCAACCTTCACCCCTTCCCCCATACTCCCTCCCTCTCACCCAAGAGCCATGATTTACCCTGCCCATAGAAGCGAGCTCTGTGGGTGCTTGAGCACCCTCCTTGACTTTGCCAAAGGACAGGTAATTTCCATTCGGTTTAGCATCCCCAATCATTTACAAAAGTTGGCTCTCATGACCTTACTGGTTACAATATGATGCATGCATGTTCCATGATGCTTATGCATTTTTAAAAACCCAGTATGGCATTGACTGTGGTGGGATATACACAGTAGGCTCGAAGGGGGCACCAGAGGGTGGCTGTTTTTCTGTTTGAGCAAGAGAGGAGCAGCAGTGGCCTACAAAGGTGTGATATCCTTTCGAACTGCTTGGAAAAGGGAGCATGGACTAAAACAATTTTGAGGATCCATCCTATAGGCTTGGCAGATGAAGCAGAGAGGAAACAGGCAGGCACTGTAGTAGGTACAGCTGGCACATGCTGTGAAAGGCCGTGTTAGTTAGCTTCCCCGCACCCTGTCATTAATGATTGATGGTATATCAAATAAAATAAACCATACGTTGACATCCTTTCAACCCCAAACCATGATTTACCATCCACTGCCAACTGGCCATGATATGATGTTTCTCCCAAGCTCTCACTGAAAGGTTTTGCTTGAGAGAGGTAGCATAGGATGGGCAAGGGGGTGAGGAATTTATTAAAGCTTTTGGATCAGAGAGCAACATAGTTTCCAAGGGCACGTACAGGCAGAAGAGAAAAATGCAGTTTGCCACCACAGCTTCAACCCAGCCCACAAATCCCTCTCCTCATTTTGAAGGCACTTTTTGTACTTCTTTCCCAGGCATCAGAATACCTAGTTCTGGCCTTCCCAATAAGTCCCAGTGCTGGGAATAGTTTTAGTTCAAAGCCTAGGAAGGGGTTAGCCTGTTACTATTGGCCATTCAAAATATAGTAAAATGCCAGTAGCCACACCCACCCACACAAAAATAATTTACAATAATGTTGAGTTTCCCGTACAATTATTGTATGCTTCATATCATGGTGCCTGTTCTGTGGACGGACAGGGGGGTATCTCAGCACTCAGCAAATTCCTTCACTGTGTCCAAGGAAGGGCCGAGTTCATCTTGAAAAGTTGGCTCCTATGATTCACAGCTGGCAGGGCAGGGGTTAGTGGAAAGTTACTACACAAGGCACGTCCAGGGTTTCTAGTATAGAAGAGCCAGTGAAATACACACTGCTGGCTTAGTAAAACAAATCAATCAAACAAACATCGCCAGCCTGCTACTGCATATCTTCTTTTTGCCTAGGTTCAATGCATATCAGCTATGTAGCAAGAGGGACCTTTTGAAGTTTAAGCTACATTAAAAAAAAAAACCCCGTCTAGGATAAATAGCCACATTGAGCCTGCAAATAGGTGGGAAAATGTGGGATACAAATGCAATAAAATAAATAAATAAATACAATAGTTGCAGCTCCCCGGGCTGCAACAGAATCCGCTGCACCACAACCACCACCGGCTCCTTTGGCCAGATTTCCCCAACCCAGGCTACGTCACATCTCATCATACTGCTCAGCGCGCGGCAGCAGGACAGAAGCGGGGCGTCCGCGCTACCTCCGCCGCAGCAGGGGGGAGGCTGGAAACCCCGTCGGACGGGATGGGCTCACGCACCGCTTCATTTGCTGCAATATCCTTTCGCGGGTGACGTCACCAAATCGAGTCCCTGTGCCTTGAAAAAAAAATGATACGTCTCTCATCTCTCTGTCTTCCAGTTGAAATCCTTTCACCGTCGGGACGATCATTTGAATCTTATAGAAGGGCAGTTGAGCTGTCACGATTTTGTTGCTCTTTTCAGCACGCTTTTTTTTTTTTTAATCCCCCGTTGTGGGGGGAGGGGGAGGAAAAACGAGTCCCGGCCGGATAAAATAGATGCGCAGTAGCGGCGCCTCGTCCTTTTCAGTTGAGCACTGAATGCGAGTTCGGATCATGTCAGGCAGTTCTGCGGATTATAACAGGTAGCCCGCCTGCCTGTTCGCAGGGAAGGGAGGAGGGGGGGGGGGGGGTCAGCTATCCCGTGTGTTTGCCTCTGTGACCGGCGGAGGCGCAAACGGCTCTCTCGGGTTATGTCAGGGGAGGGGGAGGCGAGGTGGCCGGGCCGAGGGTAGGGACGAGTCCAACAGGCCGCGGTTGCAGCGCGTCGATGCTGTTCTATCTCTACCTATCTATTTTCGCGCTCTTTCTTAACCGCTGAAATGCCTGCGCGCGCGCGGCCTCGTGGAGGGGGAAGGGGGGGAGGGTCCAGCAAAGGAGCGACGTATTGGCGGGAAGGGGAGAGAGGTTTATAGTCGTCGCTGTGGAAGGAGGAGGAGAGGTCGCGCGTGTCCCCCCGAGAGGGGGGGGGGGGTGGCAGAGGACTGCGTGTGAGAGAGACGCGCAGGAATGGCGGAGAGAGAGAGAGACGGGAAGGTTCCAGTGTCGGGAGCGGGCCGAGCCCCCCTCCCTTCCCCCCGTCCCAGAAACATCTGGAAACGGCGCTGCTGCCGCCGCCGCGACTAACGTCTCTCCAGGCCCGGGGCCTTGTTAAAAAAAAAACGGCCGTTAGGTCACCACCTTCGGCTGCGAATAACGGATTTCCAGGCGGAGGCGAGAGAGGGGCCCTGGCGCGAGCTTTAATTAGTCTCCAGGAGCACGTGGTGGGGGGCGGCGGCGGCTGGTTGACTCGGCGTGGGGAAAAAAAAAAGGGCAACTTTGGTGCTCATTTACTGGAGAAGAGGTGTGGTGGCCGTGTTAGTCCACTCTTAAAGGTTATCAATAGAAATCAAACAAAATAAAACATGGAAAAGAAAATAAGACGATACCTTTTTTATTGGACATAACTTAATACATTTCTTGATTAGCTTTCTAAGGTTGCCCTTCTTCGTCAGATGGGAAATAAGCAAATGTGGTAGCAGATAGTATATATGACCAGGGTGGGGGGTGAGTGGGTTGGAGGTACGCATGGGGACATCAAAGCATTTCATTGATATTGATGTCCCCATGCGTACCTCCTACCCACTCCCAGACTGTCAAAGTAATGCTTGGATGTTTTATTTATATATACTATCTGCTACCACATTTGCTTATTTCCAATCTGATGAACAAGGGCAACCTTCGAAAGCTGATCAAGAAATGTGTTATGTCCAATAAAAAAGGTATCATCTTATTTTCTTTAACATGTTTTACTTTGTTTGATTTCTATCGATAACATTTATTGGAGAGTAACGGGTTATACGACTCGTTTTAGTAGAGCTTCTGACGAAATCATTATAGGCGACCCTTTTCCAGCAACGGGTGAAGCGTTTCGGGCCCTGGTTTTCTTAAGAATGAGCTGTGCACAAGCCTCAGATTTCGTGTAATGCTCGTAAGCAACAGTCTGGCACCACGGGCTCTGTATGATGAATAGTTAAAAACTGTTAAATGTGGAATGTGTGAGGGATTATATGGAGAGTTGGATACACCCGAGGGCTGTAAGGCTTTTCTAATCAATATTTCTGTACAGCAGAGATCATGGCGGCCCAGAAGGCATGGACCCCGATGGTGTTATCGAGGTGAGTAGTAACATCTTATTGTCTGTGTTTTAACTTAGGTGGGGTACACGCACTTTGTGATTCTGTTCTTGCCTCTTTTTGCAGAGCAATTGGAATGAAATTGTTGACAACTTTGATGATATGAACTTAAAAGAATCTCTCTTAAGAGGAATATATGCTTATGGTTTTGAAAAGCCTTCAGCTATTCAGCAGAGAGCTATTATTCCCTGTATAAAAGGTAAACTACTATATCTGTAGAAATTATAGTGGCAATACGCACTGTTGTAATACTAAATAGTTCAAGTGAGATGATGGTATACCATCTTTCGGGACTGACTGAAATGGAGACAACCTTACTTTGCTGATCACTTGTTAAAATGTAATTAATTTTTGGAAGGAATAACATAATAAAGGATAAACTTGTGGGTGCAGTAAACTTGTATCCTACCTTTTTTTAGGGTATGATGTGATTGCTCAAGCTCAGTCAGGTACTGGCAAGACAGCCACATTTGCAATTTCCATCCTGCAACAGTTGGAGATTGATCTCAAGGAGTCCCAGGCTCTAGTATTGGCCCCCACCAGAGAACTGGCTCAACAGGTATTGAGGGTAGTTAAGTTTGAATGTGTTGTACAAGTTTCACTCTTCATAACTGTTGGAAATAGAACACTTCTAAGCCTCCAAGCTTGATATCTAAAATTATTAAGTACCATAGGGTATGATTAAACTAAAAAGTTTAAAAGTTCCAAAATGCATGGATTTCATTAATTGACATTCTTAATGTCCCCATGTTTTGCTACTGTTTATGGTTAATTTGTCACAACTTGTAGCAGTACAATACAAAAACAGTAGTACATGTGCAATTCATTTGTGTAGTTTACTATGTATAGATAGTAGTAGTTGTATGTCCTGTATGCAAAATGTTGACTTCTTGAGGAATATCTTAACTTTTTTCTTTTATGTTGTAAACCACTTTGGTGTGTACATGTATTTTAGTATATTAAAACTGAATGATGTAACTTTAAGATGCTATTGATATGTATCTAACTGTGGCAGCATTCTTGACTTCTTAATAATTGACAACTTGGTTGTCTAGAATAACTAATGCTAGTTGAGTGTTCATTTTAACATTAATCAGTGTTTGAGATGAGCATAACCATATTTAACTAGTCAAACATGATTTACGGTTGAGGTGATGGCATAGTGTGATTGGACTACAAATATTCTTCCAGAAGCAGATAGGAAAATTCCTGCTGCTAAAGAGTTGTTGTTTGAACTTTTTTTTTAATTTGTGGACTAGGAAAAAAAGGGTTTATGATAAATGTCTGATTTCAGCTGAATCCAAATGGCAGAGGGAGAACAGTAACTTCCTAGGATTATGCAGTCAATGGTAGGTAGTCTTGAATGTGTCCTGAATCAGTGCTCTGAAGTAACTTAAACTTTACTACTAGTGAGTAGTAGATATAGTTGTATCTTTTTGGTATGATTAGTGTTTGGACACATACTGTTGATGTCCTAATATTGTACTGTGTGAATAACAAAATCCACAAATGTCACTCTGTTGGTAGTCTGGTAAAGAATAGCAGTTCAGATTGTATTTTGGATATCTCAGGGTGAAAATAATTGATGTGTGAACAGGCTATACCCTGATGGTTTTTCCATGATCACTTGTCCATTTAGTGGTGCTGCCTTCTATTCAACAGCTCATTACTTGTACATATGATTTGGCTACTGTAAGAACATCACCAAACCTGTTTCAGGAGTGTATATTTGTGATTAGACACAAGCTGTCTTGTTTTTTTAGTAATAGGTGTCATTTGTAGTTCTGTTTATATAAGACAAATCATAACTATAATTTATTCTGTAGTCATAGTATATAACCATACTGCATTTAGTATCTTTTGAAGTAGTGGCAGAGATTGCTTTTTAAACTATGCAACTGACAGAGTAAACTTTCAAAATTTGTTTCAGATCCAAAAAGTAATTCTTGCTCTTGGAGACTATATGGGTGCAACTTGTCATGCCTGTATTGGTGGTACAAATGTCCGCAATGAGATGCAGAAACTTCAGGCAGAGGCTCCACACATTGTGGTGGGAACCCCAGGGCGTGTGTTTGATATGCTTAACAGGAGATATCTTTGTAAGTGGTTAAATTTTTTTCACCTTTCCAGCTAGTACTCTTTTGGTAGTTTCCTCCTGCTCCTCTGGGCTTGAATGCAATCAAGTGTTCCTCATTTTTCTCAAGATATGAGTAGGGGAGATGCAGGCACGGCTCTCAACTTTAGCTTAAGTGTTAATCTTTTTTTTTTTTGCTTTTGGCTACCCTGAGTATGCATGGGGGGTTCCAGTATTGGCAAAAACTTCTTCCCCTTTTTAGTTAGTTTCTGTAACCCTGCAGCATGTATATCAAGATAGGTGAGATATTCTTTACTGCTAGTATTGTCCACCAAAGAAGTAATTTCTCCATTCACAGAATGACAGTTGTCCTCTTGTGGTACTGAATATAGATACTAGTAAACCTTTACAACTGAATCTAGTGCAAAGCTCTGCAGTGCATGAACCAAAGAAAGGGGACCACTGCTCTACACAAGACAAACCATTTGCAAATACTGAGAATACATGTCTGAAGATGGTTGACACAATCATGGCATTTCTCCCTTTTTCTGCAACCTGCCCGTGGCTCAGACTATCCTGAAGTTGTGATTCAGCATGCATATAGCAGTAACTTTCCTCATCTTGCTGAGCAACATTTCAACAAAGGAAGTATTAATTTCTAAAAGCAAAGCTGGCATATCTAAACTGCCTCAAATCCCTGTTCATCTTCTGCCAAGGACATCTCAAAACATACTTGGAAGTCCAAGCACAAAAGGAAAACTTCCTCAGAAGGCAGGTAAAATCTCCTTGAAGGCTCTCATTTCACTTTGCTGATTAAACGGAGCACAGAGTGATTAACATATGGGAGGTGCCATAGACAACTCAATTCTAAAAGGGCTTTTCCAACACCTTCAAAAATTCAATAGGCCATTACTGTACTCCTTCAAACAGATTCAATGTATGAAAAGGCTGGATGTCCACCATCAGGGAAAACCCTCAATGTGACCAGTCTTGGTCACTTACAATGCCTTTTCCCAGTCTGTTCTCTTCAAGGGGGTTCAGAGCTTTGAGTTTCTGATAGTACTTGTCCTATGGATACTTATTGTACTGGGAATGTAGTGTAGAAAAGAAACCTCATCTTCCAGCCTCTTATTGTACTGGGAATGTAGTGTAGAAAAGAAACCTCATCTTCCAGCCTCCGTTACATTCTGAAGACTCCTTGTTTGACCACATTGAAGATCATTCCTATCCCCCCCCCCCCCCCAACCAAAAAAAAAAAAAAAAATTCTAAACCTTACGACTGTCAGCATTCATCATTCTCTGAAAATCTTCTGTTTTGTGAATCTAAGCTCTGATCCCTTGGTCCACCTAAAGAGGTAGTAGCTCTTCCAGTATGAAATCCCTTCAACTTAATTAGAATAAGTCTTTTCTATAAATTTCATCCAAATTGGTGCTGGGGCACAATCAGTCCCAGTTACTGTCAAGGAGTCACTTAATTCCTGGTAAAGATGTTAGATGTAGTAGGAAGGAAAGTCTACCAAGGCTCCTTGTCGACTGAAAACTAGCTACAAATTCTTCATTAACATCTTTTTTTTTGTTTTGTTTTGTTACATTTGTACCCCATGCTTTCTCACTCATGGCAGGCTCAATGCAGCTTACACGGGGCAAGGGAGGGTTAAGTGACTTGCCCAGAGTCACAAGGAGCTGCCTGTGCCTGAAGTGGGAATTGAACTCAGTTCCCCAGGACCAGAGTCCACCACCCTAACCACTAGGCCACTCCTCCACTCCACTACAACAGCTCAATCACACCATACCTGAAATGCAATGACTCCAGTTGTGTGCTTATCACCTATATACTACCTGTATTGTATTCAGCATCCCTCACTTCTGTAGCAGTAGAGCTAGAACTGCTTGGTCAACAGCCTCTTGTCTGAGAAGACTTGCATAACTAACTTGGCAGATACAAATTTTATAGCAGTTCTTCTTCAGTGTATAAACAACCCTCGCCTCTAAAGGGAAGCTAAACATATTCAGAAGAGACTGCAAGAAAGCCATTCTGGCAAAGGAAAAATAGAGTTCAGTTTTTCTCTTTTATAATAATGCTAAAATTTAGAGTAAAATGGTTACAAATAAAAATTTTCTCCCAGTATTATAGAAAATTGAATTTATATCAGTCCAAATTTCAGTATAAGGAAAATAAAATCTGTTTCCGTTGGAAGCTTAACAAAATCTGTCTGCCACAAGATGTGCTTGTCATATTATTGAAGCCTAATTTTGTCCAATAATAATTCTGCTTCTTTGGTATTTCTCAATTATTCATCATTTGCCCTTTGTAACCTCCCTCCCTCGAATACTTATCACTCATACTTGTCCTTCACTGAAAATGTCCCTGTGTTGTTATGTTTTAGAGCCTATTTGAAGCAAGCAAACCAGACACTTGTTAAAGTTTATGGCCCATTACTATTTCTATCTACAGTCACCTTATACTTGGTGATAGACCTTAAGAGAAACTCAAGATGGAACACACAGGGAACATCTACCTTGAGCAACCCTAGTTCTTGACACTTTGCTTGTGGGAGACAGATTGTGTTTATCATAGAGCAGGGATACTTGGGGGGGGGGGGCAGCAATCAAATCGCAAATGACCTGTACTCACATGTTGAGCTCTTAGCTGAAGAGTTTCTCTTCTACCTGACAGCAGTTGAATTGGCACCACCAAAGCAGAGGGCAAGGAGTTGAGGTTTTCTCATCTCAAAGAAGAGATTTGGCCCATATTAGATCTTTGCAATCTGTCTCTATATAAGAAGGAAAGGTTCAGAATGAACATGCTGGCAATACTTCCCCTGGGTCATCAGCAATTGGCCAAGCTCAGACATGCAACACATCCCATTTCTTTCCCACCACTTAAAATATCTGATTCACGTTTCTTTACACATTAACAATATTGGGTACTTCAGTTTTTTTTTTTTTATTAGCACTCTGGGTATTCATAAATTGCATCAGTGTTGTAGTCCCCCCCCCCCCCCCCCCCCGGCTCCTAAGCCAGCGCTACTTGGGGTCGCTGCGTATGCCTTGTAGCGCTATAGAAATGCTAAATAGTAGTAGTAGTACATCCAGCCATTTGCGTTTTCAGGATATTTATAGTGAATTCATGAGATTTATGTGCACTGCTTTTGGTATGCAAATCTTTACATGCATATTCATTGTGGATATCCTGAAACACAACTAGATAAAGTGTGCTCAAAGGACTGGGTTGAGAGCCACTGTTCTAAGCAGGGCCTAAACACAGTTGAAAACTTTTCTACAAAAATTAAGCTTTCTAAAGTCTTTTGCAGCCAAGTCAGTTAATTAATTTGAGTATGCCTAGGCAAAAGCGTATCTTTGAAAAGGTGCATACTAAATTTGGCTGTGACTTTTAATTAAACACACAATATGTAATGCTCAGTGTTTTTCTCAGCCACATGGCAGCCACCATCAATGCTATGCCATTGGCCAAAGTTGCACATGAGGCCTTTTTAGTGGTCTCAACTCGATTGAAATTAATAGTCTGCCTTTATCAGAACTCCAGTAGTAAGCCTCCTTACTCTGGTAGCAGGCACACAAGTCTTTTTTTGGAGTCTCTTCAACCCCCTCTGCCCAAGTAATCTCAGGAGGCCTCTTCATGCAGCTGGGGAGCTCTGGGGGCTCATCACTAACATCTATAGATGCAAGGCATGTGGTCTCCAAATGAAAGCTGTATGCTTGTCAACGGATCAGAGCTAAAGGTGGTGTCCCATGCTCTGTGTCAAGTTTATTTAAATACTTGATGATTGCTAAACCACCCTATAAATAAGGAGGCTCAGGCACTACGAATCTTCATCAGGTTGCAAAGATCTGTTTTCATAATTCCATTACTGCTACACTTCACATAGCTCAATCAGCATACATACGCGATTGAAAGCTGGATCCTAGTGTAGCACACTGGCATTCTAATGCTAACAACTTTGATCCCATTTCTTATTTGCTTTTCCAACTCGTCATACTCATTTCTCCTAGTCGGGCTTCAAAACTACCTCAGTAAGAACATCTAGCAGCCATATCTGTGTACGATGATCAAATACCGTATTTTTCGGACTATAAGACACACTGGACCATAAGACGCACCTAGGTTTTAGAGGAAGGAAATAGGGGAAAAAAATTTCCTTTTTCCCTCCTCTAAAACCTAGGTGCTCCGGTGCGTCTTGTCCGAATCCCTCCCTCCGAGTTCGGGATCGCCCTCCCCCGGCCATGTCACCACTTCTCCCTACTCACGTCACGCGATCTTCCCTGGTGGTCTAGTGATGTCGGGGCAGGAAAGAGCCCCCTCTTTCCTGCCCAGCGCGCTGCTCTCCGTCCTCCTGTATGCAGCCTGACGGTCTCGGCGAGATTCAAAATGGCCGCCGAGAATTGTCTCTGCGGCCATTTTGAATCTCGCCGAGACCGTCAGGCTGCATACAGGAGGACGGAGAGCAGCGCGCTGGGCAGGAAAGAGGGGGCTCTTTCCTGCCCCGACGTCACTAGACCACCAGGGAAGATCGCGTGACGTGAGTAGGGAGAAGTGGTGACAGGGCCGGGGGGAGGGCGATCCCGAACTCTGAGGGAGGGAGGGAAATCTCTACCTTCGGACTATAAGACGCACCCCCCATTTTCCTTCCAAATTTGGGGGGAAAAAGTGCGTCTTATAGTCCAAAAAATACGGTAGATAGTAAACTGATTTCTAGACACCCTCCTTTTCATGAGGTCTAATGTGAACTGCTATTGAGAGAACCACTGCCACCTTGGGACCTAAATGTTGTCTTAGGCCAGGTATGTTACTCGTGAGTAATGACGGTCGCTGGTTGTGGCCTATCAATGTGTGGTTCTAAAATTTGTCCTTTTCTCCCCATTATAACTAACTTAGGAGCCAAACTTATGTAGTTAACCAGATCTTAATTTTAGAAGGTGTATTAGATACTATGATACAGGCTGCACATAACTTCCCCACCCATGGGCTGCATATTTGACACACTACTCCTAGGCAGTCTCATGAAGAAACATTTTGAACCCTTTGGGGGGGGGGGGGGGGGGGAAGGAATATCTATTGTGGAAGACCACCTTTCTCATCACTTCAGCTAGGAAGATCAAGTGAGATCATCCACTATACTCAGTTTTTTTTTTTTCCTGAATTGGGTGGGTGCACTGTAGGGGTTTTTTTCCCCCCTAAAAAATGGTCAACTTCACATCGGTGATACTAAGTTCCCTAAATTTCACTTCTGCAGTTGAAAAATGTCCTGCAATTGATTTCCACAAGAGCATTGCTCCATATCCATACCCAGAGGAATTTCTGCAGAAGTTCCCAGTTTAGGAACACTTATATCCAAATGTACCCTTTCCAACTGGATTTTTGATTCTTACTACCAGCAGGCAGAATTGGACTCTAGTATCTTAGAGCCACTGTATTGAGAATCACTAATAGTGCACACCTTTACTGGGCACTACTGTGTAAACATTGTCTAGAGTCATGGCCTTCAAGACAAACTGTGTACACAACCTTTTTAGCTTTTTAAAATTAAAGCATTGAATGAAACCCATCCCTCATGAGGGCAACTGAGGGACATAACTTAGTTTTGATCTGTGCCTGAATCTCCCTTGTCTCCAGAGAAAGTATATTGCTTGTAATGTAGGTTCTCCATAGACAGTAGGGGAATGCAGTCGTACTTATCCCACACACCCCTCTGTGGAACTGTCTGCTATAATATGGGGGCGGGGGAGCTTTTTGCCAACACAGCACTCCCCCTACATGCTCATGGCAGCCAAAAGCAAAGGAAAGATCATACATGTGGCTGCATTTTTCTGCTGTCTACAGGGAACCCTGTTTAAAGGTCCAGTAACTATGCTGTCACAAACGTTTTTTTTTTTTTTCTTTTCTTTTTTCCCCCCTCCCAAATTACCAGCGCCTAAATGGATAAAGATGTTTGTTTTGGATGAAGCAGATGAAATGTTGAGTCGAGGGTTCAAAGATCAAATCTATGAAATTTTTCAAAAGCTGAGCACAAATATACAGGTAATACTACTTTTTTTTTTATTTTTGGAACATGTTCACTAAACTTGTTTTTTTTCTAGTGCTTCCTGGTCAAGCACACTGCTAAAACTACAAAATCTAGATCTTTCTAATTTTTGTAGTAATGCTAGCAGAGTACACATGGGAAGAAGAATAAATGCAATGATTTGAGAGATAGGGATGGACCTCTTTCTTAATGTCCAGTGTCCTTTGTCTTCAAAACTCAATGCAACACATTTCAAATGCATATTTATTTGGGTTGCTGTATGTAAAAGATGTATTTGTTTTTAGGTTGTGCTGTTGTCTGCCACAATGCCAACTGATGTGTTAGAGGTGACCAAGAAGTTCATGAGAGATCCTATACGTATTTTGGTGAAAAAGGAAGAGTTGACCCTTGAGGGTATCAAACAGTTCTACATAAATGTGGAAAGAGAGGTAGGTATTAAATATAAATGGTTTTGACTTCCTGGAAAAGCACTGTGTTAAAATTATCTGAACTTTGAATCCAGGTTTCTGTAATAATGCTAGCAGAGTACACACAGGAAGAACAGCAAATGCACAGGATTGGTGACTTGGGCAGACCTCTTTTTTAATGTCTGGTGCCCGGTGTCTTAAAGTCTAGTGCAATAATTCATCAGTACAAGTTTGGTATGGTCAGAATTCAGTTTTTGCTGTTTTTATAAACTTGTTTCCTTCATTTAGGAATGGAAGTTGGATACCCTTTGCGACTTGTATGAGACATTGACTATTACCCAGGCTGTTATTTTCTTAAATACAAGGAGAAAAGTTGATTGGTTGACTGAAAAAATGCATGCCAGGGACTTTACAGTGTCTGCTTTGGTAAGAATTTTATCCCTGAAGTGTGATTAGAGGGGTGGTATCTTTACAACACATTACTTACTATTTTTATCTGCTTAACTCAAATGATTTGATTTTATATTGCCAGTAGGTTTGTTCAAAGTAAAATAAAAGCAGTGCTTCAAAGAAAGATGTCTTCAGTTCCTGGTATTAACACCTAGTTAGAATATTATGGGTCACTCCTGTGAGGCTTTAACAGCTCCCTGGTAATTTTACAGGAGCACACCTGTAACATGAGGGTTTGACAGCCACCTGAGGCCAAACCAGATTGTTGTGGTGGATAAGTGCTTGTGGAAATTGAATCTTTGAGAAGCAGGAAAAGTTACAGTATGGCTGTGAAGTGTCATGTTGTCGTTCCCCCTGCTTACAGCAACCAGATTCATACTATCCCTGTCTGTTTAGACCCTATAGCAGCCAGGGACGCTTGGTCTCGTACATGTTACTTATTTTCATGGATACATTTTTAATGTCTCCACAGCATGGTGACATGGATCAGAAGGAGCGAGATGTTATCATGAGGGAGTTCAGATCTGGCTCCAGTCGTGTACTAATAACTACAGACTTGCTGGTAAGTATGTGAAGTTTGACTAGAGCATATGAAAACAATTATAAATGGCAGTAGCAGTTAAGCTAATAAAGTAGAGAGACTGAATCTAGTGAAATAACATTATATGCACATGTATTAAGCTGATCCTCTTAGGCTGTTTATATAAAATAGTGTAGTAAACAAAATTGGCCTTGTGTTAAAGCCAGGAGCTTTTAAAACTGTAGATTACTTGGCAACATAGTATGGCTTCCATTCACAACAAATGCTTATTTCAGGCTCGTGGAATTGATGTGCAGCAAGTGTCCCTGGTTATTAATTATGACCTGCCTACCAATCGTGAAAATTATATTCACAGGTAAGCTTTTGCACTGGATGTCAGTTCAATAGTTAACTGTACTGGCCATCAATACTGAATCAGTCTATCACTTATAAAGGTGAGAAGTGGTAAAGCACAGGAAGGCTCTTGCTGGCACACAATAGCAGTGCTTAGTGATACATCTGAAGTCTTTGTATGATGGAAAATTACAGCATGTTCTGCAGCTCATTTGTATTTTGGCAAGTGAGATCAAGCTGCTTTTAAAATAGACATGAAAAGCTAAAGTAGCAAAACCTAGCCAAATTGCCATTTTATTTTCAAACCAGTAAGCTAGCCTGCACTGTTAAGCTTACAAGTAGCTTGTATTAAGATATTCGTTGCACCTCTGCAAGCCACTGAATGCATGGCTGTATGATAACTTGGGTAACTTTTGGTATTTACAGCATGTTTCTTGTTTGGTCAGCACTTAGAGCTCACTGAATAATTTATAAATGTGTTCAAATAGAATGACAATTTAAGATTTTTGGTAGTTAGAAATGAAGTGGTGTAGAAAGCTGTAATCAAATTAGCCTGCCAATGCAGAACAGGTGTGCTGACTAGGGTATTAAGTATGGGCAAGAGTCTCAGCAGAGTTGCAACTTTCAATTGTTTCTACAAACTTGCTGGCTGGCTAAACTGCCAGTTTCCTTTGATATGCAGGATAAGTTACAATATGGCTGTGAAGTGCCATGTTGTCGTTCCCCCTGCTTAAAACAATTTGATTCATACTATCCCTGTCTGTTTTGACTCCAGAAAAGCCAGGGACGCTTGGTCTCATACACTTCCCACAAATGTAAATCCTACCTGCATTATAAAGCTATTAACATTTTTTTAAAGCAACTTTTATACAAGTTTTTTTTTTAAGGCATAACACAGCTGCTGCAAAGCTAAGATGCACTCATGGACACAGGACCTGTGGAAATCATGTTCAGAATACACTTCATGTTGCAGTGCAGTGTTGACAAAGCTGTGAAAGTTGAAGAAAAAAATTGTTGAGGGGGCATGTATGTCTTGATCTGCAGAAGAGGCTATGGAAAAGAATCATTGGGTGGGTGGTTATATTTGCCTAGGAGGTAGAGCATCTTTTAATTTTTCACAATCTGCTATAAATTGTCAAATTTAAATGTCATGTATCACATGTGGCGTAGCTTGAAAAAAGATTTGCTCTTGCAAAATTGTCACACTGAACTTGTATTGCTATAGAATATAATAATCTAGCTTTGTACATATCAAGTCTTCTATAGGATACCGACTAGTATTTTTGGTTGTGAATATAATAGTTGGGGGGACACAACCTGGCTGCACTGAAAATTGTGGCATTTGCCACTGAAGGTTTTTTAGAGCAGTGTTTTATGTAAAGTTGGGTGGCTAGGATAAACATACCAAACGTGCAGTGACTGATGCATTTATGTTGAGGTAAGTAGTTCTAGTCAAGAAGCTTGTTAGCTTTCTCTTAAAGAGGAAGCTATGGTGTTTTAAGAACCTTTAAAAAAATAAACTAAAGGGGGGGTGGGGTGAGAACTTAGTAGGCTTAATGACCAAACCACTTACTGTATGGGAATAGACAAAACACATTTCTAGATATGTTCATCTTGAAGACTTCTTTCCTTTTTTTCTTTTAATAGAATTGGTCGTGGTGGTCGCTTTGGCAGAAAGGGGGTGGCTATTAACTTTGTCACAGAAGAGGACAAGCGAATTCTGCGTGATATTGAGACTTTTTACAATACCACAGTGGAGGAGATGCCTATGAATGTGGCTGATCTCATTTAGTCCTTGGGATGAGATTTTGAATGCAGTGCTCGCTCTGTTGCTGACTAGGCGAATCACGACGTGCATTGTGCTTTCTTTGGAAATATATTGAATCTTGTCTCAATGCTCATAACGGATCAGAAATACAGATTTTTGATAAGCAAAGCGACACTTGTCGTGAGCTCTTGTAGCACAAGCCTTTGGCTTTGTCCTCTTTACAGAGTTTAGACTGTTGGGGTGGGTTGTGAAGACATGGGGTCTTTCAATTTTTTCTTTATTAAACATTTTTTTCCTAGTTCTATAAAAATGTTTGTATTAGATGTTCTGTATCATTTAATAATTTACTTGTGGACTAAAAGATATAAGTGCTGTATAAAATCAGCCAATTATGTTAAACTAGCATACATGCCTTTATTGTACATTTCAGATTTAGATTAGACATAATTGGAAAGGCCTTTTCAAGTTGAAAGTTACTTATTTTCATAGATGAGCATATGCACTTGTATTTATTCAATAAAGTATTTAATTAGTGGTAAGTGTGATCTGGACTCTGTTGCTCAGCCCCAGCAATCTATTCTACTATGTCCTAGGGCTAACTCCAGTTAAATTGCCATATTGCACATGTCTTAATGAAGTTTGAATGTTCAATAAATTGTATATTTCACTTTGATTACAAAGTTTACTTGTATACTTCAGTTGTTGGAAATTCCACATACCATGTACCTCTCACAAGATTGTGTGTGTGGGGGAGGGTCAGTTAAGTGGGTGAACTCTATCACCTAGTGCTTTTAAACCCACTGCATTTGTGTTGTACTACTACAGTACTTGTATCTTTAAGTCATTTCCCCTTTCTATATACTTTCTGTTCCATTATAGTGTTAAAGCTGTTTTTTCAGAACAATCTGGAAGCTGAAAAAATAGCTGTTACAAATGAGACTAGATTCTTTTATTTCTGTGGAGTTGAGAGTTAGGTGAATGATGATGATCTCTAGGTTGTAATAAAATTATTCCATTTTGTTTGAGAATGAGATCAATGGAGTAAGTTTCTAGTTTAAATATGGGTTGATGTCTGTTCTTTTTGAACAAGATCTGTAAATGCTATGCAGTATGTCATACCTGTGCGCTTTTTTTTCCCCCCCTGAATTTGTGTGTAAATGGAGTGCTTAACTATAGCTTGGCAGTTGGTGTTTGGGTAATAAACAAATCAGGTTAACTAGAATGTCTAGTTTTTCACTTTCTAAGTCTGTTGCTACTAGTCATGTTTCTAAAAATCCTTGTTGGAGATTTGAGGGTATTGCATAGTGCTCTGCCTGTTGGAAGCAGCCTCATCCTTTACACAGTGTGTTTGCTCTGTGGAAAGACTTGTTTCAAATAGCCTTGGGAAGCCAAATCTTGACAGCCCCAGGGCCATCAAGGAAGTAGTGGTCATCACTTGTGATCCTCCCCTTTCTACTTGGAATCTGAGGTAATGTGGTGCAGATAAATTTTACCTGTTCAGGTTGACAGAGAAGGTAAATGACCAAGGAATAAGCTCCTTTGCTTGGTTTGTTTTTAACAAATTTGAGACTGTCAAGGGTTAAAGCCTCTTTTTTTTTTTTTTAAATCAAAAGTTCCCTGTTTGCTCTAGATTGTCCTACTTGTACTTTTTGCTGTTGCTGTGGCCCTCTTATACCACTCTTATTATTCTAACTTACCCTTACTCTTGTCATAGTCCTTTTCACTGTGCTTTGCAGTAAGCTGAGCTATTTTGGTTTAGGCAATATTTTCCCATGTTAATCCTATGCTTTGCAGTATGTGCTAACAAAGTGCAGCAGTAAAACCATTTGTGCTAAAAGGTCATGCAGTGGGAATTCAAAATTCCTTAGCAAACCTCCAGTGGCCTAGATGGATGGGTTATGCATGCCTACTGGCCGCTGTCTGCTGATGTGGTTTCATTGCAACTTTTTTTTTCCAGTCAGTTTTTCTGTTGCAGTCTTCTCCTCCTGAGGTAGATGTGTCCTCTTTTTTTTTTTGGGGGGGGGGGGGGGGGGGGGCAGTATTGAAGAGACTGCATCCTGTTTTGTACCTTGGTTAAGATTGATAGCTGGTCAGCGAAAGGACCTGGCAGCTTTTCAGGCTACAATAGTGCTTTACCTTGAGGATGTTGCTTTGACTTCCCTTCTTGGTGGCAGGCTGGTCCTATTTGTCAAGAAAAGCATCTTCTGATCCCAAGGGTGAGGTCTTTAAGAATCTTTTGAAGGAATTTGAATTTAGCATAGCTGGCATCTGATAGGGATGTATGCATGCTTCTGGGCTATAGGGTGACTCTTTAGATTTTTGCAGGGAGGTGTTATACCTGTTATATGCTCATCAGATGCAAATGCATCAGTGATGAGTGGCTTGATTGAGGAGTTGCAGGTATCAGAGCTGGAGAATGAGGCTGCAGGTAGGGGTTCTTACAGGTGCAGGGATTCCAAGTAATGAGGTAAGACTGAAGGCTGTTGTAGCTTTTCTTTTGGAAAATGTTGCATTTGGCATAGTTTTGAGAAGGTTGAAGAGGCAGAGAGAATGGGAGGGTATGCTGTTGTTTGTAACCAAGCCAAATGTCTGACCTCGCTTATTTCTTTTAGTGGGATGTTTGTGAGCTGCAGTGGTGTGCTATGAGACAACAACTGAGTATATAGGCAAGACATCTATCCTGTCCCTTGAGCAGTGTGGGGGAAAAATAATATTAATAGTAAAGACTGACAGACTCTTAAAAGGTGGAATTTTACACCTCACCAGTCTGCCTGCCCTACTACAGGGTTTGGTGCATCAAAAACACCTCTCAACACCTTACCTAGCACCTTGCATCTAAATCACCCACCTCCAGCCTATTACTGACTGTATTTAAGATCATGTAATGACTATAACACTGAAAGCCACATTGAGCCTGCAAAAAGGTGGGGTACAAATGCAATAAATAAAAATCCACAAAGAGGCAAACCTTACCAACCAGCCCTTCTGTAATATCACTCGAAGATGTTAAACCAGCCCAAGGATTGACCTCTACAGTACATCTCTTGTAACATCCTTTTCCAAAGAGCATACTCCATTTACCACTACCCTCTGTCTCCTTCCATTTAACCAGTTTTTAACCCAGTCACTTTAGGTCCCATACTGAGGACATTCAGTTTACTTATCAGTTGCCTGTGTGGAACTGTCAGGCTTTGCTAAAATCTAAATACACATCTAGCACCCCTCCCACATACAACTGTTTGGTCACCCAGTCAAAGACGTCAATATGAGATTTGTCTGACAAGATCTGCCTTTGTCCTGCAGTCCATTCAATTCGAGAAACTTCACAATCCTCTGCTTTAGAAGCATTTCTATTAGTTTACTCACAATTTGAGGGCAAGCGGACTGATCTGTAATTCACAACCTCCTTTCTTCCGCTGTTCTGCAGAAGGACCACCTCTGCCCTTCTCTAGTCCTCCGGGACTACTACAGATTCTAGGGAAGCATTGAACAGGTCAGGCAGCCTGAACTTAAGTTCTATGAGTACCCTCAGCTGTATCCCATCAGGCCCCATCGCTTTGTCTAGTTAGCCAGTTCCTCACAAACAGTCTTCCGAGAATCGGTCCAGGTGTACTATACATCCATCCTCAGCATTTTTCTGCGGTCCCGCACCTGCCCTTTCATCCCGTGAACACTGAATATAAATACTTATTTAGCACTTCAGCTTTACCCTTATCAGCTTTAACATATTTCTCCCCCTCAGCTGTGAGCCTCACAATGCTATTATGGCACTTTGTATTGGCTATCTTTTCCTCCATTTGCCTCTTCACTTTGATGTTATTTTTGTCTGTCTTCCTCTGAGTCATCTTGTAACGTATAAAAACTAACATTCCTTAGCATCCCTCTGGACCGGACCAGGATTTGACTGATGGGTTGTGCTCGCCTACTAGCTGGTGGAGACTGAGAAAAAAAACTCTGACTCTAAAGAGCCAGCCCTGGTCATGTGACCTTAGCCTCTATTTTCTCAGTCTCCCAGCAGGTAGGAAGCGAGCCCATTAGTCTCTTTGTCTTTTTTATTAGAGGTTAATAACTACAATGCTACCTCTTCTGTGCCTAGGAATTCTCTGTTAGACGCTGGGCAAGTAGGGATTTCTTTTTCTTTCTTTCTTTTACAGCCTCTGGGGGTGTTAAACTCGGTGTCCCCGGGTCCCTCCCCCCTTCCTCCCCATCTCCCATGCGTGCGAATGGCTACCCTTTGTTTAGAAAGGTGTATGTCTTTGGGAGAGGCAGCCACTATGGAAAGTTAAAAGTACAAGTATTTTTTTTCCTTCCCCAGCATTTTAAACGTGCAAGTTGTTTAAAAAAAAAAAAAGGGGGGGGGGGGGAGACAATTCTCAGATGGCTAACGAGCAGGCTTAGCTGTTAAAAAAAAAAAAAAAAAAAGGACAAGAATTTAATGGTGTCTAGGGTTTTTTGATGCGACATTTTTTTCCTCAGCAGTTGTTTCTGTTTCTGTACGCTTGGGCAGGGGGAGCCAGCTTGTTTAAAAAAAAAAAAAAAAAAAACAGCGCGAAGCATTGTTGCTCAATCAGACACAGCTCCGCCATGCAGAGGAGGCTACAGCATCTGCTGGGTCAGCGCCGGAGTTTTGCATTTTCTTTAGGGCCTCTTCGGGTACAGTCAGTGATGTCCAGCTTGTTTAAAAAAAAAAAAAAAAAAAGTGTTGGGACTAGGTCAGACAGAGCCCTGGCAGGTTGAGGAGCCATGTTTTTATTTGTCAGCGCCGGAGCTTTGCGAAAAAGGTAAAAAAAAAATAAAAATACTGTCAGCAGCGCGCAGTTGCCGTAGTCGGCGCTTATAAATTTTGCTGTTCTTTCAGAGTTTCGTCAGGGCCGGTGTTGTCTCCAGATCTCGGAGCCGATTTCGCAGGCTTTTATTTCTCAGCCTTCCCGCTCTATTCCGCTTGTTGCGGAGGTGTTAGGCGGGCTGTCGGGGATTGCCTCGGGGCAAGTGGCGCGAACGGCGGCCATTTCAGTAACCCTCCGTCGTCTCAGTCGGGGTTTTTTGTTTCTCCTGTAGGCAATGCGTCAGTTTTAAAGGGCACTTCAGCTCCAAAGTGTATTTTTTCCCATCTCTGTGCACTCTTTATCTGTGATAAAAATCCACATCGTATATGCAGGCAATACTTGGAGGAAATTCTTTTTGGGGTAAGTTCCTATATGCATCTTCACTATTAACTCTGGTCTTCTTTTGTCATTGCCATTGATTGGGGGTCAATCTGCGTTGTCTGTTCTGGTCAATTGATTGAAACTTTCCACATAGTAACATAGTAGATGACAGCAGTAAAAGACCTGCACGGTCCACCCAGTCTGCCCAACAAGATAAGCATCTTTCTATAATAGCTTAGTTCTTTTCAAGAATTTCCCTTGTTGTTTTACGAACTTAAGAATTCTCTATTGGCATAGAGTGGGTTGTTCTCATGCCATGGGCATATATAAGCTTATTTTGTGAGGGACAGTCCTGTCTATTAAGCACCCAATCTCTCAGCTGCCTTAGAGGGCATGCCCTATTATAATTACTTGTGACTCCTCTCTTATTGTTTCATTTAAGAATTTCTCTTAATGGCTGTAGTATTATACAGTGTTCTTTTAACAATTTGATAAATTTTCTCTATAGGCATAGAGTATATTGTTTTAGTTACCATAAGAATATATAAGCTCTCTCATATTCTCTGAGGGACTGCCCTGTCTATCAAGCTCCCAAATCACTCAACTGCAGGCATGCTTTATTCATGTTTTTCCCTTCTTTTCCAACAGTCTTGAAGCCTCTCACTATCAGTTCACCATTGGCAAATTGTAATTTTTCTGGGTTGGTTCAGTATGCCTATGCATATCATCTATCCCTTCCTCTTCCTTAGAGGTCAGTCTTGTCTCCACCGCCTTCTCCAAGTGGCTGTGGCACTAATTCACCTTTTCAGTTAAAGTATTTTACAAGTCTGTCTTTTTCTTTTTCCATTTTTGTTCTATGTGCCCTCACTCCAGAGCTTCCTTTCACTTGGAAGGGAACTCGCTTCTTGTGCATTTAGGTCTTCGGTACATAAGTATTGCTATAATGTGAAAAACCAAAAGTCTAGCATTCCTTTCTAAGGAGTGTGGGTTTGGTACATGTCCATGAGGGAGGAGACATGACCATGGTACGAGGATTGGGGAGATCCAGGGAATTAAAGGTCAGTGAATCATATGTCCATACTGAGCAAATGGTTGAACCTACTCAAAATAAATAAATAAAATATAAAAATAAATTTTCCTGTCAAGAGTGTGCAACCAGAACTGGTGGACACCTATAGGCAGAGTTTAACCAGCTATGAGATGCCACAGGGATAGGGCTGGGGTTTGCAGCCCTATTTAGGTAGTGTCCTTGGTCACCCTTCCTCTTCTCCCCAAACCCCAGAAAATGGCAAGTGTTTTTGCTTAAGCATTAACCGGTCATTTTCGGCAGTACTCTTCCTTCCATTCTATTTTAGATCTAATAGGATGTTCCTCGCACTCTTAGAGTCATAATTTTTCGTATGGGGAATCCTCGGTCAGTCATGGTGACAGTTAAGCGAGGGGGGTATTTAACGGCCTTGCATATGTCAGAGGTTCATCAACCACCACTATCTTTCTTATTAGCCACTGATCCAGCAGCTTTGGGATTTTTGATTGTAGTTTCCTCCTGTGATTGAGATGGTTTCAGCTCTTTTACAGTCAGGGCTGCAAACAGATTCTTCATTTCAACACAAGATGGAGTTGGGGATTGATTTTGCAAGACCTGGTACCATGTGTCCAGCTGTCCTCTTTCTCCATTAGATTATGTCTCCCTTTGCTGGAGATCACCACCTTAATCTGCAACAGCCTCAGACTTCTGGATACATGGTATCCACTGTCAGTGTCTCCTCTGCAAAACATTACACATAGTTTACAGTTTATTCAGATTTTCTATACCACTTTATCTGACAAATAGAGCAAAGTAGTGTGCAGACTAGTTCATAAGAAAAAAAAAGTTTGAAAGGTACATCATTTGTAATATACAGTGGGGGAAATAAGTATTTGATCCCTTGCTGATTTTGTAAGTGTGCCCACTGACAAAGACATGAGCAGCCCATAATTGAAGGGTAGGTTATTGGTAACAGTGAGAGATAGCACATCACAAATTAAATCCGGAAAATCACATTGTGGAAAGTATATGAATTTATTTGCATTCTGCAGAGGGAAATAAGTATTTGATCCCTCTGGCAAACAAGACCTAATACTTGGTGGCAAAACCCTTGTTGGCAAGCACAGCGGTCAGACGTCTTCTGTAGTTGATGATGAGGTTTGCACACATGTCAGGAGGAATTTTGGTCCACTCCTCTTTGCAGATCATCTCTAAATCATTAAGAGTTCTGGGCTGTCGCTTGGCAACTCGCAGCTTCAGCTCCCTCCATAAGTTTTCAATGGGATTAAGGTCTGGTGACTGGCTAGGCCACTCCATGACCCTAATGTGCTTCTTCCTGAGCCACTCCTTTGTTGCCTTGGCTGTATGTTTTGGGTCATTGTCGTGCTGGAAGACCCAGCCACGACCCATTTTTAAGGCCCTGGCGGAGGGAAGGAGGTTGTCACTCAGAATTGTACGGTACATGGCCCCATCCATTCTCCCATTGATGCGGTGAAGTAGTCCTGTGCCCTTAGCAGAGAAACACCCCCAAAACATAACATTTCCACCTCCATGCTTGACAGTGGGGACGGTGTTCTTTGGGTCATAGGCAGCATTTCTCTTCCTCCAAACACGGCGAGTTGAGTTCATGCCAAAGAGCTCAATTTTTGTCTCATCTGACCACAGCACCTTCTCCCAATCACTCTCGGCATCATCCAGGTGTTCACTGGCAAACTTCAGACGGGCCGTCACATGTGCCTTCCGGAGCAGGGGGACCTTGCGGGCACTGCAGGATTGCAATCTGTTATGTCGTAATGTGTTACCAATGGTTTTCGTGGTGACAGTGGTCCCAGCTGCCTTGAGATCATTGACAAGTTCCCCCCTTGTAGTTGTAGGCTGATTTCTAACCTTCCTCATGATCAAGGATACCCCACGAGGTGAGATTTTGCGTGGAGCCCCAGATCTTTGTCGATTGACAGTCATTTTGTACTTCTTCCATTTTCTTACTATGGCACCAACAGTTGTCTCCTTCTCGCCCAGCGTCTTACTGATGGTTTTGTAGCCCATTCCAGCCTTGTGCAGGTGTATGATCTTGTCCCTGACATCCTTAGACAGCTCCTTGCTCTTGGCCATTTTGTAGAGGTTAGAGTCTGACTGATTCACTGAGTCTGTGGACAGGTGTCTTTCATACAGGTGACCATTGCCGACAGCTGTCTGTCATGCAGGTAACGAGTTGATTTGGAGCATCTACCTGGTCTGTAGGGGCCAGATCTCTTACTGGTTGGTGGGGGATCAAATACTTATTTCCCTCTGCAGAATGCAAATAAATTCATATACTTTCCACAATGTGATTTTCCGGATTTAATTTGTGATGTGCTATCTCTCACTGTTACCAATAACCTACCCTTCAATTATGGGCTGCTCATGTCTTTGTCAGTGGGCACACTTACAAAATCAGCAAGGGATCAAATACTTATTTCCCCCACTGTAGAAAAGGAATCAAACAATACAAACATTCATCAGTGTCTTAAGGGGCTCGAAACCACATTTACAGTCACAAGAGTGGCCATGTACCAAGCATACCAATGAAGTGACCACAGGATTTTGTTCCCTCCATCTGTTCACGAGCTGGCTCTCCAAATGTTTAGTGGAAAAGGATGTTCTAATAAGTTTTGCCTAGTAGTAAATACCAAAATCTGCCAGAAGGTTGACCCAGAAAGGTGTAGATAACAAGGTAGAAGATCTAGAGTTTGGCAGTTAATAATTAGTCTTACCTAGATTTCAGCAAAGCCTTTGACACGGTTCTTCAGAGAAGGCTCTTGAATAAACTTGATAGGCTTATGTTAGGACCCAAAGTGGTGAACTGGATTAGGAACTAATTGACAGACAGATGCCAGAGGGTGATGGTTAATGGAGTTCATTCAGAGGAAGGTAAGATGAGTTGTGGAATGCCTCAAGGATTGGTACTGGGGCCAGATTATGATCAATATATTTGTAAGCAACATTGCTGAAATGGTAGAAGGTAAGGTTAGCCTTTTTGCAGATGACACCAAGATTTGTAAGAGTGGACACACCAGAGGGGTGGAAAACATGAAAAAGGATCAGCAAACATTAGAATAGTCTAATGTTTGGCAATTAAAATTCAATGCAATGAAGTGCAAAGTGATGCACTTTGGGAGTAGAAATCCAAGGGAGACATACGTGCTAGGAAGTGAGAGGATGATATTCATAGGCAGGGAGAGGGATCTTGGGGCAATAGTATCTGAGGATCTAAAGGCAATGAAACAGTGTGACAAGGCAGTGGCTGTAGCCAGAAGGATGCTAGGCTGCATAGAGAGATGTAACCAGCAGAAGAAAGGAGGTGTTGATGCCCCTCTACAGGTCATTGGTGAGGCCCCACCTGGAGTACTGTGTTCAGTTTTGGAGAGGAGCAACATAAACTCCAATAATTTGGAACGTGAGGAGTGTCAGGAAAACTTTTACGGTCTGTGTCCTGTAAATGACAAGACAGATTTGGATTTGCTGGAGTGGGCTTTGACAGCAATTGCACTAGTTGGAACATAAGGACAGAGCTGGGTGGACTGCTATGGTCTTATGGTCCCAGAAAGATCATGATAATCATGTTCATTGTTGATTATGAATATGACTGTTAAAGACATGAACAATCCAGTCTGCCCATCTGCTGTCGCTTACTATAGCTGCACTGAGCCTGCCATGAGTGGGAAAGCACAGGGTACAAATGTAACAAAAAAAATATATATATAGTAAGTCAACAGCAGATAAAAGCCAGCATGGGCCATCCAGACCACCCAGTAAGAAAAGCAGCATTCTAGCTGCTGCTGCTGCATACACAACGATGGCAGATAAAGGCCATATGGGCCCATTCATACCATCCACTATCTCTTTCACCCCCTAAAGAGATACCACATGCCTACCCCACGCTTTCCTGAATTCAGTCCTCATCTCCATGGGAGGTTGCTCTACACATCCATTATCCTTTCCATAAAGGAGCATTTTTTTAAATTACTGCCGAGTCTATCCCTTTTAACTTCATCTTATGCCCCCTTGCTCCAGAGCTTTCTTTCAGATATTTAAATGTCTCAATCATATCTCGTGTCTCATCTTCCCCCCCAAAGTATACATATTGAGATGTTTATTTCTGTCCCCATACACTTTATGATGAAGACTTCTGACCATTTTAGTAGCTGCCCTGTGGACCAACCACATCCTGCATGCATCTGTTTGTTTGTTACATTTGTACCCCGCGCTTTCCCACTCATGGCAGCCTCAATGCGGCTTACATGGGGCAATGGAGGGTTAAGTGACTTGCCCAGAGTCACAAGGAGCTGCCTGTGCCTGAAGTGGGAATTGAACTCAGTTCCTCAGTTCCCCAGGACCAAAGTCCACCACCCTAACCACTAGGCCACTCCTCCACTGTTGCTACTATTGGAGATTCTACATGGAATGTTGCTATTCCACTAGCAACATTCCATGTAGAAGTCGGCCCTTGCAGATCACCAATGTGGCCGCGCAGGCTTCTGCTTCACAGAAACAGAAGCCTGCGCAGCCTTCTACATGGAATGTTGCTAGTGGAATAGCAACATTCCATGTAGAATCTCCAATAGTATCTATTTTATTTTTGTTACATTTGTACCCCGCGCTTTCCCACTCATGGCAGGCTCAATGGGGCAATGGAGGGTTAAGTGACTTGCCCAGAGTCACAAGGAGCTGCCTGTGCCTGAAGTGGGAATCAAACTCAGTTCCTCAGGACCAAAGTCCACCACCCTAACCACTAGGCCACTCCTCCACTGAAGGTGTGGTCTCCAGAATTACACACAGTACTCCAATGGGGCCTCACCACAATTTGATTTGTGAAACTCGAAAGGGAGTAGAACAGTAGGAGGGGTGAAATTCTATTTTGCATAAGAGAAGAGCATGAGCTGTGAAAGGCCAGATGGACGTTTGGGGGCCTTAAGAAAGAAATGGCCAGTAGGAAAAAAAGGGAAGAGAGATAGTGGGTCTGTATTAAGTCTGGTGAAACTTTCATTTTAACTACTGTGTGCAGTTCTGGAGACCACAGCATGAAGAGATACAAACCATATGGAAGTGGTCAAGAGGGTAGCTTCTGAAATGATTAACCATATTCCTGATAATGCATATGGAGACAGACCAAGATCTATAATTTCAAAGTATAAATACACAGGAGTTAAACCTTTTTCAGTAGAAAGGAAGCTTTGGAAATTTTTTTTATTTTTTTTTTTTTGGGGGGGGGGAGGAGGGCATAGGATGAAAAGGGGTATAACTCAAGAGTAATAAGGAACTATTTTGTTAATGAAGTGTAGCAAAATGTGTGCAACAGCCTCAGTGTAACTGGTGGAAACAAGAACAATATCAGAATTGCAGAAACCAAGTTCCAAGGCACTGTGAAAAAGAACAGGTAGATCCTGAGCTATTGGTTTCAATGTACAGGCTAGCAACACGGTATGGTCTGTCTGTCATCTTTTTCTAGTATCTCTGTGTACTGCTCATTGGCCACGTAGGACCATTAAAGTACCTGTCTTCTTTCTCTTCCTGAATCAAAAGTGCACGGTCTTGCTCAGGCCATGCCTTACGTGATCTGAACTTGCCATAGCATCACTGCCTGCACTATGGGGTTCACTTAGTGAAATTTTAAGAAAATTTTAAAACACACAATCCTGACACTATCCAGTCGGTTCCAGGACAACCTGCTGGATACCAGATGTCTGTCAAGAATGCAGTACAAAGCAATCTGTACAGCCTAGAATACTACACTTTTAATTACAAAACTATACAAGAGTAGAGCACACTATTTCTAAACAATTCAGAAAATTAGCATATCTCACTAAAAAAATACACCAGATAAATTCAAAATGTATTCAAAATCCATTGAAGAAAGAAAGAATTCAGCTGTTTTAAGTCAGCTGTTGCACAAGAATGGCACAAAGACTGATCAACTGTAGGTATTCATCAGCACCATCTGCCAGGCATTTATCAACTTCCTGCAAGAACAAAAAAATTAAGTTCATAACAATCCTGAGATGAAGAGAATATTAGTAAGTACACAAGAGGGAAACAAAGCATGCAAACAGTTTGGAGGTAGTTAAACAAAGGCTAACATTTATGTAAGAAAACTGAACCCACAATGCAGCAGAGGAGTGCAGACTATACATTAGTGAAGTTTAACATAGTCAAGTATTTCCAGACAAAGAAAGGTGTGGTAGCCGTGCTAGTCCACTCTTAAAGGTTATCAATAGAAATCAAACAAAATAAAACATGGAAAAGAAAATAAGATGATACCTTTTTTATTGGACATAACTTAATACATTTCTTGATTAGCTTTTGAAGGTTGCCCTTCTTCCTCACATCGGAAATAAGCAAATGTGGTAGCAGATAGTATAATGCATAAGCTCCAGTGATAACAGTGGGCCAGAATTACATTCAGCAGGGACACTCACCTGTAGCAGGTATTCTCTGAGGACAGCAGGCCATTCATTCTCACATGTGGTGATGTCATCCACATCACCCGGCGTGGAATGTTTGACATAGCGAACTACAGCATTAAGACGTGCCAGTGTCCCCACCATGAGAGCATGGGACCAGCAGTACAAGAGTATCAGGACAGGAGACAACTCCAAAAGGGAGGTGGGAGTGTATGTGAAAATGAATGGTCTGCTGTTCTGGGAGAATACAGGTAAGTATCCCTGCTTTCTCCAAGGAAAAGCAAGGCCAAATTCTTAGATGGGGGAAACCCTAGCTACCAGGCTCACCGAAAAGAACAGGAGGTCCAGCAGAGGTTGCCAGGTGCTGCTTGCCGTGGAGATAACCTTTTTTGACAAAAAGGTGGAACAGGTCACGACATCCTCTCATGGTGGACATCTGCACCCTCCTCATCTAGGTGTTTTTTTGGCAAGTTGAAGCGAGGTCCCTACTACTCTGAGGCACATACTCCCTTCTTGCCCTGCTCAGTCTGTCCAGCCCCAGCGTATTAATTCTCATCAATATACTGTGTTTCTTACTTATGCTAATGTTAATTGATATTATGACATATTGTAAGCCACATTGAGCCTGCAAATGGGTGGGAATATGTGGGATACAAGTACGGCAAAATAAAGAGAATTCTGTCACATGTCTGTTGTCGAGTGGGAGAAACACACTAAGGTACTGAGTTGACTGCTGGGTGGGGGAATGCCTTTTCACTAGAGTCTAAACTGTGGGAAAACAGTTCCATTCCAGCACAATCTGATGTCACACACTTGTGTTCCCAACTCATTCCTGCTTGTTGACAGAAAATGAATGCATTTGTCCAAACAAAATAGCTTGCAGACAAGAGGACAGCTTGTTTCCGATTAACTTATGTACACTTACAGCAAGTTTTTCAGTAATAACAGATTTTTGTTTGTCTGAGAGGTCGTCTCTCTCCACAATGATGTCATGAAGCTGGTTAACAAGTTGTATAGCTGTGTGGCCTTCATTTATCAGGTTCTATAGCCAAGCACAAGAAAGGAACATAAGCAAGGTATGACATACAATAAAACCATAGATAATTAATTAAAGGGTTCGTAGCATACGTCTATTAGATTAAAATCTACTGGCTGTGACCACTACTAGCCCACAAATATTTTCACATATTTAATAAATGCTCATGACATAAGTAGTTCAATATATTTTAGAAGCAAGATCTGTTTGATTTTATGAATTATGTAAAGACTTCACTACTGCTCGGGAAATGAGTAACATTTACAACTGGACCCATTCTGTACTAGAAGCTACAACATGGATTTAGTCTCAAAGAACTTCAACACAATACACAATTTTGTCATTGTATTTTATGGTCTTTTGGATACATTTTGCCTATTTTTCTGCAAAACCAGCAAGTCTTGAAAGCGTATTACAGAGTAACCTGAGAAGATAGTTGTTTTGCCTTTCATAAAAAGGCATCAACTGTGTGCAAGAGACAGTGGAAGAGCAACCTAGTTGTTATAACAGTAAGTTAAGAACCAGGGAAGCCAGGGTTCAAATCTCACTTCTTCCAACACAACCTGTGACCCTGGGCAAGTCATTGCACCCTCTGTAGAGAGGAAAATAGAGTATTTCAGCGTAACTCTCCTTGAACCAAATCCAGTTAAAAGATGAATTGGTGCACAGGCCCAATAACATCCCAGCACTTAGTCCACACATACTATAAACATACACCAAGTGAAGATTTTTGGTTACTCCATTCTACTGAGTGGCATATGCACTATATAAAATTTATTCCAGTATTTTTGGCCCATTCCTAGTTAGAGTGTATTTAGGTTTAAACAATTTTTATTGATGATTCAACATTATTAACAGAACCAATAACGTAACCTTGGAAAAATACAACACATTTTTTTTTTGTTACATTTGTACCCCGCGCTTTCCCATTCATGGCAGGCTCAATGCGGCTTACATATTATATACATCCATATCTTTTATCATAAACTAGTAAAAAAGCCCCGTTTCTGATGCAAATGAAACGGGGGCTAGCAATGTTTTCTTCTGTGCATGTGGGAGTGTGTGTGTCCCTGCCCTCTGGCCTCTCTCCCCTCCCCCCCTCTGAGTCCTTCACTGTTACAGAGCCAGCGATTTGATTTCGTGCTCTGCTGTTTTCCTTCACTGACTGTGTTACAGAGAGGGCGGGGCAGACACTCATAGGGAAACCGGATATCTCGCCCCCTTCACACTTCCGGCTGGAGGCTTCATAGAACGTTGGTTTTGCCTTTTATATAGAAAGAAGATAGTAAAAAAGCCCCGTTTCTGATGCAAATGAAACGGGGGCTAGCAATGTTTTCTTCTGTGTGCATGTGGGAGTGTGTGTGTCCCTGCCCTCTGAGTTCTTCACTGTTACAGAGCCAGTGATTTGATTTCGTGCTCTGCTGTTTTCCTTCACTGACTGTGTTACAGAGAGGGCGGGGCAGACACTCATAGGGAAACCGGATATCTCGCTCCCTTCACAGTTCCGGCTGGAGGCTTCATAGAACGTTGGTTTTGCCTTTTATATAGAGAGATAGTAAAAAAGCCCCGTTTCTGATGCAAATGAAACGGGGGCTAGCAATGTTTTCTTCTGTGCATGTGGGAGTGTGTGTGTCCCTGCCCTCTGGCCTCTCTTCCCTCCCCCCTCTGAGTCCTTCAGTATTACAGAGCCAGCGATTTGATTTCGTGCTCTAAAAAGCCCCGTTTCTGATGCAAATGAAACGGGGGGCTAGCAATGTTTTCTTCTGTGTACATGTGGCAGTGTGTGTGTCCCTGCCCTCTGGCCTCTCTCCCCTCCCCCCTCCGAGTCCTTCACTGTTACAGAGCCAGCGATTTGATTTCGTGCTCTGCTGTTTTCCTTCACTGACTGTGTTACAGAGAGGGCGGGGCAGACACTCATAGGGAAACCGGGTATCTCGCCCCCTTCACACTTCCGGCTGGAGGCTTCATAGAACGTTGGTGTTGCCTTTTATATAGAGAGATGATTTTATCATTCCCCCCCCCCCCCCCCCCCCTTGCAACCAGAACCCCAGTGTATTTAAACCACAGGATGTTCTAGAGTTCAAACTAAGTCACAAGCCATGAGAAAACTGTCCTGTCTGTAGCAGTGAAACCAGAAAAAATAATCTGTCAATAATTCAATCCAATAATGTCTGGCATATATAAAGAACCTAGAGCCAGATATACTAAGCATTATTCCTAGAGACAACTGGGCTATTTTATAAAGCTTTTTCCATATAGGAAATGGCTTTTCTAAAACTGCATAGCCAAATACACACGGTGTGTAAATGTTCCTGGAAGCAGAGCCTGGGAACAGCCAGGGCAGAGTTGCAATGTACACACTTACTTCATAAAATACAGGAGTACAAGCACACATTAACACTTTTGGAGCAAGGGTAAAATGCGTGTGAGTGAATGCGTGTGCTATTGGGGATAGTTTTGAAAGACTATTTTAGAAAAGGCCTATAATAAGCACCTATGCTGCCTTTATAAAAAATAAAAATTAAAAAAAAAGTAGGTATAAAATTAGCACTTTTTTTTTTTTTTAAATTTCATAGAGGCACCTTTTTCTCAAAATAAAGGGGGTGGGGGGCCCTTTACTGCTTCTACCCAGAGACTCGTAAAGCAGAGACAAAGACATTTGGAGAACAGATATGAGATTTCTGTTCTGATATCCTGGCTTCCAGTTCAATTGCCCCAGGTACAAATAAGTACCTGTACACAATATGTAAGCCGCATTGAGCCTGCCATGAATGGGAAAGCGCGGGGTAAAAATGTAACACACAAAAAAAAAATATATATATAGGTATTTTATGTTTACATGTGCTTGAAATTCCCTTCTACGCTCAGAATTTGTCCAAATTACTCGAGACAATTTGGAAAACATATGAACAGGTGGAGTTTGTATCCTTGCTGGAAGATCTTTAGAACACAGCAGTCAGAAAACGTTTCAGGCCAACAGTTTACATAAAACCTTTGCCTCTTTCCTACTGGAAGGCTGTCCAGAATTGGACACTGGAACTTTGGGGTTATGCTCTCCTGGAGCCAGTGAAACCCCAGTCCCAGGTTCTGGATAAGTACATAAGTAATGTCATACTGGGAAAAGACCAAAGGCCCATCAAGCCCAGCATCCTATCCCCGACAGCGGCCAATCCAGGTCAAGGGCACCTGGCAGCTTCCCAAACGTACAAACATTCTATACATGTTATTCTCGAAATTGTGGATTTTTCCAAGTCAATTTTTTTAAAATGTAGATGGAGAGGCAAGATGGCGCCCTAGAGGTAGGACGCTTCAGGTCACTCCTCCGCGATTTCCAAATGCTTAAGAAACGCCATGGGAAGTTACCCCTGCGGCTTCAGCAGATTTTACCTCAACTCCTCGCTTGATACAGACCAGATTGGAGGATTCTGCAGCTATTCCATCGACTGGGGATCCACTGAAGGAGGGAGAAGCAGAGTTTCGCTGTCCCCTGAGATGCAAGAGCCGCTGCTAGATCCAGCTGCTCAGAGGGAAAGGGATGTCGAGGGAGTCTCGTCCGGTCCCAAGGCAATGATTCCATCGATGATTTTGCCAGCAGCTGAGATGCCTGTGGGTGTCATGGTGCAACAGCGCACTGACCAGGATGTGGTAGAAGTTTTTCCAGGGACAATATGATTCATCAAGAAGCTGCTACAACACAGGAGACGTCTGTTCCTCTGCCTGGAAGTATTGGAAGCACAGACCAGACCGATTGCACTTTTCCTACCAGTAAGACCTACAGTCTTTTACTTTGGAAGAAATATGGAAAACTATTATGGCTAACAAAAGGAATGGCTAACAGAATTTAAAAATGAGAATTTGGAAAATATAGTCCGTAGAAGAAATCTTATTCAATTAATTTTCCTAAAGTTCCTGGTATTTCGGCTGTTGGAGATGTTGAAAGTGACTTCACAGTCCTTCCTTTTGGTTTCCAGAGTTTTTTTTTTTTAATTTGTCATCTTTTAAAACAGAAAGAGGGAAATAGGGGTAGATGCTCTCTCCCCTATATCCCGGGACAGCTTGGATCTAACAACTTTCCTGGAATCTTCTAAAGAAGGGATTGCCATACCCTCTACTCTTTTGGTCACAATGACACTGGACTATAATACAGACTGGTTGTTGAAATTATATTTTAAAGCACAGTCTTCCTACATTTTGTACTTTGAAAATTCAAATAATTTCCTGATGTTGCTAAAGTTATACAGAAACGCAGGCGACAATTTCTCTTGATGTGTTCTAGAGTTTTGGCTTTAGGAGGTTTGTTTTTTTTTCTGAAATTTCCTTGTAAGTGTATTGTGAAATCTCTCTCTCGCATCTTTTTTTGATCCTCTCAATTAAAATGTCGTTTCTGGTCAGGGCTCTTCTAATGTAGCAGAGGACTCTCAATTGTGATTGTATTAGCTACCTCACTTGGATATTAGCATACCTTCCTCTAAGGTTTATTTCTTAGTTATATTTCTTATTATCAATTATCTCTTGTCTCTGTCCGTTTAGACTGGTTTAGTTACCATATATATTTATTTTGTAATCTTATCCTTGTATGTTGTAGTTGCTGAATTTCTGTATACGTTTTTTTTTTTTTTTACTTGGATTATTTTCAAAATTTGACAAATAAAAAGTTTTTAAAAATTTAAAAAAAAATACAAATCTCACCTTCACTACCATCTCCAGTTTTTCAAATGACCCACTTGTACAGGCTGACAAGACTCCGTCAATTGTTTCATCTGGGACAACCTAGAATATATCATCCAATGAAAGAAAAGCACAACAGATTTTATACATGTGATTCATTTACATTAACAATATATATATTTTTTAAATTACATTCTAAGGGCCCTGTTTACTAAGCAGCGTTATAGGCACGTTAACGTTTTTAACATGCGTTAAAATCATGTACTTGCCTACAATATCCCTATAGGCGCCTGCATGGTTAGCACACACGCTAAGTGTAGGCACGCTAAAAACACTAACACACCTTAGTAAACAGGGCCCTAAATTTCTTACTATGTTTTAGAAAACAGATGAAGGCACATTTATTTTTTCAGGCTTTTTAGCCTGGATTCTGAAGTCCATCTTCTGTGATGTGTAGAGCAGAACATATTGTAACCTGTCTAAAGGGATAGAAATTTTAAATGCACATATACGTATTTATATAAAATGTTTTAACAGTGCTGAAATGCTTATAAAAATAAATAAATGAAGATATTTGACTAGAAAATAAATATAAAAACATATTTCATGGACCTATTTTAAAAAAATCAGTGCTGCAGATAGATGACAAAAATGCAGAGATGCACATTGGCATGTAAACGCATGGATAAGATTACCTGAAAAACCTCATAACGCCAGCAGATGTAGTAAACGCAATTTTCAAAAACAGAATTACCAAAATATATTTCTCATTAACATTTTTCCCCTTCCAATACTATGCACGTTTTAATTTAAAAGCAATCAGTTGACTGAGATATCTACAAGTGTCTCCTTGATCTCATTTTCTCTGAGAAGCAATTTTGATCTTGGTTACAAATTAAGGTAAAATTTAGTCATACAATTTAAGGAAAGGAAATTTAAGTCCTGCAAGACCAGTTCAAACTGGTGGGTTATGTCTTTCAATCAGCAGATGGAGGCAGAAAGACATTTACATTAGTACATAAGTATTGCCATACTGGGACAGACCGAAGGTCCGTCAAGCCCAGCATCCTGTTTCCAACAGTGGTCAATCCAGGTCACAAGTATCGGATCCACCAGGTGTGGCTCGTGAAGATCTTGTGATCACATTACTTGTAAGTCTGGGCTGGAGAAACAAAGAAATACAAAATCCTCCTGCATGTAGCTCTGCCACCAGCATACAGGCCTATGTATGCAGTAGGAACAACCATGCAAAGCATACTCAAACAATGGTTCCATAAATAGCCTTGGCTCTAAGCAGGAGATTGTTGTGGGAAAATTATACAAAAATCTCCAATCACTAAAATTCATCAAGAGAAACAAGCTTTTAAAGCAGAGCAGTTTTTTTTGAAAAAAAAAAAAAAAAAGAGAGATACAATTACTTAAAAATGTAGAACTATTGCTTTAGGGAGAGACGTCAGGTTGCCATGGCAACACCTGCAGCCTAAAATCCTATTTCCCTCTACGACAATCACCGAGAACTGCTGCCTTTATTCAGAAACCAAAAGGCACCAAGTTGCACACAGGCTGTCTACTGTTCAGGGTTTGATGGCCAATAAAAGGCTATTTTTGAATTTGGACAAAATCAAGATGGGTTAGCAGTTCTACACCTAACCTCAACATATAAAGAAAGTGTGATTTGGGAATTTTGGGCTTCCTTTGTCACCTGGATGTGAAGTTCGATTCTTAGCTGCTATTGCAGGAACAGGCTAAAATGCCAGTGGCCGTGGCCAAGGCTCACCCTCTTACCCCCACTGTTTGGTAAGGCAGCTAGACGTTACTTTACCTCCAAGTATATCAGGTCTGCTCTTTAGGCTGTTGTTCCAAACAGGCTTGACTACTATGTATTAAGGGCTTCCACCAAGTAAATTTTTTCAAAAATTTCAGCAGCTCGGTGTCTATTACAACATAAAATTTTAAAAAGGCCTGGACCTCATGGAAAACTGGACAACAACCTTCAAACTCAAACACGACGAAACCAAATTCCTGGTACTATCCAGCCTGCAAAACCTTACATCCTATCAAAATTTTACAAATCAAACATATCAAATCGAAACAACTAAAAATACTAGGAATCATTCTTGATAAACATCTACCACTGGATAGTCAAATATCAGCAGTAACGTCAAAATGCTTCAAAACACTTTGGAAACCGAGAAGGATAAGAGACTTACTTTCCCAGATAATCATTCCGACCAAAGGCAGCCAGAGCTGCAACTGACACTCCATGCAGGTTGCATTCCTTCATGATTAAAAACACTGGCAACACGTTCATATGGAATGAATGTGACAAATACGCATACTTGATCCTGATCTCTGTCTATTTTCGAGACATAAGTACATAAGTAATGCCACACTGGGAAAAGACCAAGGGTCCATCGAGCCCAGCATTCTGTCCACGACAGCGGCCAATCCAGGCCAAGGGCACCTGGTGAGCTTCCCAAAAGTACAAACATTCTATACATGTTGTTCCTGGAATTGTGGATTTTTCCCAAGTCCATTTAGTAGTGGTTTATGGACTTGTCCTTTAGGAAACCGTCCAACCCCTGTTTAAACTCTGCTAAGCTAACCGCCTTCACCACTTTCTCCGGCAACAAATTCCAGAGTTTAATTATGCGTTGGGTGAAGAAAAATTTTCTCTGATTTGTTTTAAATTTACTACTCTGTAGTTTCATCGCATGCCCCCTATTCCTAGTATTTTTGGAAAGCATGAACAGACGCTTCACATCCACCCGTTCCACTCCACTCATTATTTTATATACCTCTATCATGTCTCCCTTCAGCCGTCTCTTCTCCAAGCTGAATAGCCCTAGCCTCCTTAATCTTTCTTCATAGGGAAGTCGTCCCATCCCCGCTATCATTTTAGTCGCCCTTCGCTGCACCTTTTCCAATTCTACTATATCTTTCTTGAGACAAGACTGTAGAAGTCTGCCCAGCACTGGTCTTCCCCACTGCATCACTCCTGCCTATAACACAACAGCCATGAGGTCATTTAAATTGTTTTACCACCATCCTCTTTCTAAACGGGGATCCTCTTGTGTTTATCCCATGCATTTTTTTTTAATTGTCACCGTTTGTCCTCACCAGGCATCCACCATCTTCTCCATGAAAAAGTATTTCCTACCACCTTGCAACCTCAATTTATGTCCTCTAGTTCTACTGCTTACTCTTCTCTGGAAAAAAAGATTTGTTTGTACAGTGGAACGTCATTAGTACATGGTGCTCAGAAGCCATTAATCCTGGACCAAGTGTTACATTAAGCATGCGTAAATAAACAGTAAACATGCTGGTATCTAATAAGCTTTATTGAACAGATACTGAATTTTCAACTCCATTTTTGGATACCATACCACCGACTCATACAGAATTTTTAAGTTTGGTCTCAACAAAAGTGGTTTCCACAGTATAGAGCATAATATCTAATGAAACATGGTCTATTGTTCATTGCACTTGAAGAAATGTATAACAAAGATACATTGTCTTATTCCAAACATTGACCTGCAAATATCTAGTAAGCTTACATTGCATCAAATGCTCTACATGTTTTCTTATAATACAGTCTAGGAGTTATCATCATCTAGTACTTTCTCTGGAATGAGGTGCACTTTCATTGTCAGAGTGTGAAAGAACATCTCTGATTAGGTCTTCACCAGCAAGGTGTTCAATAAAAGGACAAAATTCATCAAGATTTAACCATTGGTCAATTAGTTCTGCTGATGTTTCGATGCCACACCCATTAAGAATGTCTGTCACCTTTTTCAAGTCTGGTCAGTAGACCCTTCAAAAGTCCTGTCCTTCATCTGTAGAACTGTTGCCTCCGTACCCCTCACAGTTGGTGTCTTCATCTGATTTCTCTCGGGTGAAAGCACCACCTTGTGCTCGCACCCAGCAGTTTATTGAGCAGCTTTTAACTGCAGCCCAGGCCTTGCTGACAACATACATATTATCTCCTTCAGATTTAGCTTTTTCAGGAAGCCCATGACTTCAGATTCACTAGAAACTGAGGCTTCAGTTATTGCAAGATGATAATTGGCTTTAAAGTTCCTAATGGTTGGATTTTACATGTTGCATTATGAGGGAGGTAAAGAACCTTTAAATTTTGCCATCACGTGACACTAGAGTGTGGGTAGATGGGTATGCAGGGCAATCATCAAGTAAGACTGCTCTACTGCTCTCTTCACTAGCCTCTTAGCATGTAGGTGCTTGTGGATGGACGGGCCAAAATTGTTTTGGAACCATTTAGCAAATATATCTCCAGTCATCCAAGCTGTAAGCAATGGGTAAGGCATCCATATTAATGTGATGAAAGCAGCGTGGTGTCCGTGAGCAACCAATTATGAGCGGTTTAAACTTATGGTTATCCTTTTTGTTGATGCACAAAATAATGGTCATGCGATTAAGTTTCTTAAAGAAGTTGCTCCTGTTGTCATCATAACAAACTTGTCAGTGTCATGTCCGGTAGAGTTTCGCAAATAAGGCTATTTCATCACAGTTATAAATCTGCTGGTTCTTCATCAGCAGATCTACTCTCACGAAATATGGCTGTCTGCAATTCCTCTTTTATTTTTTTTCATCTTTTTAATCTATGTAACCATCCCATACTGGCTTGGAAAGAATCAGTTCCCTTGATTGGATTTTATTGCTTGGTTAGAGGCACACCTTCGTTTCGTTCCATTCTTGTGTAAACCAAGTAAACATTGCTTTAGCCAATGCTGGTTCAGCTGAATAACTAACATTTTCTTGCCAGACCCTGCTGTTTGTGTCGATGTTGCACACAAAATTTTAAGCTTGTCTTCATTTTTCTGCCATCTCTGAAGAGTGGCTTCATTAACTCCAAGCTCCTTTGATATGTTTGCTTGTATTTAACCATTTCTCACTTTCCTCTAAGGCAGCTAGCTTCTCCTCAACTCTTTTTCTGCTTGACATTTTCGATCAGACATTCTAATGCTTTTGGTGAAGTGACCAAGGTAGTTTTCAATTTCAGTTTCCTTTGCACATCGGTATCAAATTTTCAGTACTGTGTGTTAATGATAACATGTACTAATCAGTATTTTGGAGCCAAGTCTTCATCGTGCATTAACTGGATTCGTGGAATGATGACGCTCAACTGTATATATTAACACCTGTCAAGTACTTAAAGGTCTGTGTCATCTCTCTCCAATCTCTTCTTTCCTCTTGGGAAACATATTCAGATCTTCAAGTCTCTTTTTGTGTATCTTTTAGCACAAACACCATAACATTTCTTGGAAATTTCTGATAAGTCCCCCCATCTGTTAAGAGTTGCTGACTGAGGTGACCCATAAGACCATCTTTCTCAGAAGTAGGCCCTTGTGTAATGCAATGTGATTTCCCCTTAGGATGCAGCAGAATTATCTCCATTTTCTAAGACAGTTTAAGGTCTGTGAATAGGATTTGTTACTGGATTTTTTTTTTTTTAATTATTATTAAATTTGGGAAGAGTCTCGATTTTTTATTTAGCTCACACACATCATGAACATACGATCACTCGGTGAAGTGACATTTTTTCAATTTGATACATGTATTTCCTAAAATTTGTTTGTTGCTCAAACCAAAACATCGCCAATGATGTTTACATTTCTTCAACAAGAACATCAACCCTTGAAGGCATGTTTGATCCCAAAACATTTTTAGTTCACCTTCCCCTCCCCCACCCCATTTTTTGATGTTGATGGGCTCTGATTAACAGATGATGGTTTAGAGTTGTTCAAAAAAAGTCATTACAAATATAATTACTCTTATACTTCAAATATTTTAGAATCATTGTATTAGTATTTTGTGAATAGATTGTTTTGAATATGAAATACCTAAATTAGAAAATAAGAGGGATTCTGGCTACAAGTTGACAACACATTTTTATGAATTTTTTTGTGGAGCTATTTCTAGTTTGTTTTGGGTTTGTTTGTTTTTTTGAATTGTGAGTTGACAATGGTAAGTTGACAGCCATAATACCTCCACCCCACACCCTATCTTGAGAGCCATGATGGTCCCCCTTCCCAATTCTCCCTACACAGATTAACACTTCCACAGTGGTAGGAAAAGGCAGCGGTGGTGATGCCCGGTGCAGAGTACACAAAGCAGCAGAAGGGACCAAAAAAGTACATACCAAAGGAACAGCAGAACAAAACAGGCAGAGGATCTATTGTGGGAAGGGAGGTAGGGCAGAAGCAGGAACCAGTGAGCAGGCAACACCTTCAAGCTGTCTTGTGTGGTGGGAGGCGGGGCTGGTGGTTGGGAGGCGGAGATAGTGCTGGGCAGACTTATACGGTCTGTGCCAGAGCCGGTGGTGGGAAGCAGGACTGGTGGTTTGGAGGCGGGGATAGTGCTGGGCAGACTTGTACGGTCTGTGCCAGAGCCGGTGGTTGGGAGGCAGGGCTGGTGGTTGGGAGGTGAGGATAGTGCTGGGCAGACTTATACGGTCTGTGCCAGAGCTGGTAGTGGGAGGCGGGGCTGGTGGTTGGGAGGCGGGGATAGTGCTGGGCAAGACTTCTACGGTCTGTGCCCTGAAAATGACAGATACAAATCAAGGTAAGGTATACATAAAAAGTAGAAAATATGAGTTTATCTTGTTGGGCAGACTGGATGGACCGTGCAGGTCTATTTCTGCCGTCATCTACTATGTTACTATGTTAGACAGCTACTGCATGCTATTCAGCTCTTCTGCCTTTTCTTCCGTGCCTTGTTTAGCAGGATTACCAAAACAGGCTACACCAAGAGTGTAGCTCAATGCATCACTGTCCGAGACATGCAAAAAAACAAATCAATATGACCGTTGCAGAATTAAACACACTCTTTGCTTTTGTGCTTTGGGATGCACTCTTGACACTACCTGTAAATGTTGTTTCCCCATCGTTTATGGCTGTATAAAAACATGTGTTTTTGGTAGGTTGTGACAGTGAAGAATCTCAACCACACTTTAAAAAAATGTCCTTCTTTCCCCTTATCCTTGTAGTGAACTACTAGCAAGTCCTTCTTAATCCAATGTTTGGTGCAAAAATTTCAGATTAGCTACATCCCAGGGAATCATGCATCAAAAAACTGAAACTTGTGTAAAATGTTACACCAATAGGTTTTTTTTTTTTTACATAAAGTACTAGAGCTGATATAGATCTGAATCCTTCCCTACTCCCCTTCCCGTGCACTCCGATCCATGGATAAATCCTTATCTGTTCCGTTCTCCACTACTGCCAACTCCAGACTTCGCTCCTTCTGTCTCGCTGCACCCTACGCCTGGAATAGACTTCCTGAGCCCCTACGTCTTGCCCTATCCTTAACCATCTTTAAATCTAGACTGAAAGCCCACCTCTAACACTGCTTTTGACTCGTAACCACTTGTAACCTCTCGCTTCTACCTACCCTCCTCTCCTCTTTCCTCTACACATTAATTGATTTGTTTGCTTTATTTTTTTGTCTAGATTGTAAACTCTTTGAGCAGGGACTGTCTTTCTTCTATGTTTGTGCAGCGCTGCGTACGCTTTGTAGCGCTATATAAATGCTAAATAGTAGTAGTAGTAGTAGTCTCTTGTAACCAGAGCTAATATTGTGATGTCATAATGCCTCAGGCCACCAATAAGAGCCAACCTCATCAGTGATGTCACAATGGCTTGATTGTCCTATACTTGGCTCACTTTTATTACATAGCTCTTTGAGCAGGGACTGTCTTTCTTCTATGTTTGTGCAGCGCTGCGTACGCCTTGTAGCGCTATATAAATGCTAAATAGTAGTAGTAGTAGTAGTAAACCTAAATGTCCATATTTCTGAAACCAGTCCTGAAGTATCACTCATTTTCACAATGGTATAAATATTCTTAAAACAGAAGTCTTTCAGTAAGTAACATCATTTTACGTGGATCACAGACTTCCGTTTTAAGAATATTTATACCAATTCTCCAGCACTTGTTTAATGAATTTGGATTCAAGCTGAAAAAAATGAAATAAAAATTCCAGACCAAATCCTTCTGTTAATCCTATAGGACAAATCCTTGCAAGGGACTTCAGAAACCATATAAATATTAACTCACTAGTAAAAAAGGCCCGTTTCTGACACAAATGAAACGGGCGCTAGCAAGGTTTTCCTCATTTTGCTGTTGCCTGTGAGGTGTGATGCCCCCCTCCCGGCACCATCCCACCCACGGCGATGCAGCCGGCCGCAGCCATCCGACCCACCGTGCCCATCGCACCCACCTTTGCGTTGGTTTGGCGGCGGGGGACCCGGAACCCCGCCACCACAAGTCCTGTGTGCTGACTACGGCGTCATCTTTGGCGTTGGTAGCTGTGCAGGGCGGAGTTCTGTGCGTCTGACGTCATGCACGTGCAGGACGTCAGACGCCCTTCCTCCACAGGCTAAGAACGCCAAAGATGACGCCGTAGTGAGCAGACAGGGCTTGTGCTGGCGGGGTTTCGGGTCCCCCGCCGGGAAAGCAACACGAAGGTGGGTGTCTCAGGAGGGGGTTGTTGCGGGGGGGGGGGGGGGGGGGTGGTGTTGGATGTGGGAACAGTGGTCTCCGGAGTCATTTGCACTCCGGAGCTTTGGAAGTGCGTCCCCTTTCCGCGGGTGGGTTGGCAGGGGGAGGAGCGGAGTGTGTTTCCCTACTCCTCCTCCACCTGCATGGGTGCGAACCGTTTGTTTAGTTGAGTTTTTTTTTCCTGCCCTCGACGTCATGACGTTTGACGCGAGGGCGGGGCACGGGTCAGTGGGGTGGCTTCACCACCATGAATCCACGAACCGTTCTGGGAGACTGACTGACTTCAGTGATGTCAGTGTCCTCAGAACGTTGAGGTTACATTTTATTATAGTAGATTTTGAAGAAGAAGAAAAAAAAAAAAAACAATTCTGTAAATGCTTGGTTATCAATCTAAGAAAAAAAATACACAAAAAATTGATGATAATTACCTGGAGTCTGAAAGGGTTCTACTATTGCTGCTTTAGACAATTAAAACAGCTGGACCCAATATCTTATTGTTTCACATTCACCCACTTGTCATTCATCCAATTCTACAGTATTAACATACCCCAGCAAGCTCGGTAATAATGTCCTCTGTGATCTCCTTTCCCCCCGTCAGTCGACTTGCGCTTTGAAGGAATGTAATTGCTTTCCGTAGGTCTCCTTCAGACACCTGAATAAGACAAGCTGTTGCCTGCAAGACATTCATTTGATATCATATAAGGAGGTAGCTCTATCTCTGCAGGCAAGTGGGTACATAGATTGCCCACTCCAAGGAATACAAATTTTGGAACAAAACTAGTTTACACTATCCACTGGCAAATTTAACCCTCTGGCCACCCCTCCTTCCAAATTAAGGCCTCAGGCTACAGGGTGGGGGCGGTGGCCCTCAGAGGCATTTGTGACATCCCCTCACAAAGTTTACTTATTGTTAAGACCGGATTTTCCACCTATGACAGGTCCTAAAAGCAGATTGCAAATAAATCACAATTTCCATACAATTACACAGTAGAATCAGTAAAGCACTCCTATTTCATAACCACCATACAGGCTAATTAAATGCACTAACCAGGCTTCCATTTATTCTAGGAATCTCAAATAAACACTAGGTGGTAACAGCCACCCCCCTCTTTCAAGATTCCACATCTTCATACTGTCATTATAAGGCTCAAGAATACTGAAGTAAAATCTATGCTGGCCATGCATCTTGACTAACGATGCGACTGCTGCACCCAACACCTTCTCCAGCCTTCTGCATGTAAATATTTTAAAAAAACAAAAAACACACACACACACAGAACAGGAAAAGAGCACCTTACCTTGCTAGTGATTTCCACGTTTTCTTTTTCACATATGTCTTGTAGCCTCTGAGACTGAATTTTATCTCCCAGAGGTTTAAATCGGAATTTGGAACATCGAGATGTTAAAGGTTCAATTATTCTGAAAAAGATCATACGCAGGGGAGATCATCATTTTTTAATCACCCTCAGAACTCTACAGAGATCAAGCAGCAAGGGCTCAGGGTCACTGGATGGGGAGAACAACTGAATGTGTTCAAACATAAGCACTAGGAGAGTGAGAGCAAGAAAGCAAGAGCGTATGCTAGGAAATAAGCCAAAACAATAAGTGCATGCCAGCCTTGATTTATTAAAAAAGCCTTTTCCTCACTACAAACTTATGGGAAAGGCAGCTTGAAACTCAGCTCACTTTCTTCTACATAACAAAGCAACAGAACAACACAGATAAAGGGCAATTCTATAAGTAGAGGTATTTAAACCTAATGCTAATAAGCTCAATTCACTCTTCAATGCAGGTGCAGAAAAGCGTGCTGAAGAGTAAAATGGTGCCGCACAGTGACAGCCTATTCTGCAACTGGGTCTAGGTGCCCAGATTCTATTATAGAATACTAGTGTAATCCGACACTGGCACACCTCACATTTCTGCGTCTGCAGTTACACCAGCCACAGAGCTAGCACCTAAATACAGCAAGTACCCACATAACTTCCAGTATTCTGTAAGCTGAACAAGTGGCAGGCTCTGCCCACGTGAATGCCCCCTTGCATTATGCCACTTACAGAACAGCGTTTAATCGCTCTGCTGTTACTTAAAAGTGTAAACGTACACTTATTCAAACACGCTGGCATTCTGTACATTTGTGTGTGCAAGAGGTGCCTGCATGTGGATGCCCAGTTATAGAATTGCCCTTACAAACCATTTTAGATTCAATTACTTGCCTTTCCAAATATCAGCTCAAGATGAGTTCCGTATTCAGGTGTAGTTATTTATCTACTATAATAATTTGCACCTCCAACGTTCTGAAGCTCACTGCCAGGAAGATGAAGCCCGGTTCGCAATGTCTGAAGCCTTCCGGTGACGTCACCGTGTTGCCTGGGAAACCGCGACGCGACTCTAGCACGGGCGCTACGAGTTTGCACCACCATCTCCACCCCCCCCCCCCCCGTACGTCACCCCCCTCCCTCTGTCTCTGTGGCCTCCGAGTGCCCCAGCCCTTTGTACGTGGCGGCTGCTCGGCCGGCAACACTCAAGTCCACCAAGTACAGACGCCGCTTCAGACAGGCTGTGGTTCGCTGTTCCTCTGGTCCCGCCCTCATTTCCTGTTTGCGGAAGGGCGGGATCACAGGAAAAGCGAACCACAGCCCGTCTGAAGCGGCGTCTGTACTTGGTGGACTTGAGTGTTCCCGGCCGAGCAGGAGGTAAAACTTTTCAAACAGCAGCTGCCACGTACGAAAGGCTGGGGCACTCGTACACGTCCTCCTTGCACTCTGAGGCCACAGAGACAGAGGGAGAGAGGCGCTGGGCGGCGGAAATCGGAGAGGGGGGATCCTGGAACCTTGATAGCGCCCATTTCCTTTCTGTTGGAAACGGACCTCTTTTACTAGTTTACTTATAAAACGTTATATGCCACCTATCTAACAAATATAAGCGGCTTACAACGTCACATACATAATAAAAACGGACAATTCAGAAACTATAAAAAAAATCAAAAGCATCACTGTGTGTTAATGCAATTTAACAGTAGCCGCGGCACTGAGCATACATAACACAGGTTAGTAAATCTAGCACTCAGTATGAACCTGAGGCAATGGAGAGTGAAGTGACTTGCCCAAGTTCAGAATAAGCACTGGTGGGTAAGTGGTACTTGAATCCTGGCTCTCACCCTGTGGTTTTCCAATCACTAGGGCTTACTCCTCTAAACCCGTACATACCTGCTGACATAGTTACAAATCAGGCAAAACCGTGTGCTTTTCGATTCCTTCTCCATAGTGCGCCTCAGTGCTGCCTGAGCAGCCGAGGTCATGGAATCTGCTTCATCCAGAATCACGATCTTAAAAGGAGGACAAGGCTTCCCACTGAGATGGAAAAGAGAGACGTGACCGTAATTGCAGAAAACATTTCAAGTTGTAACAAGTTCAGTAAAAGTCTCTGTTGCTTAGCGATTATTTGCACTTTTTATCCCAAAGGCTTACTGTCTAGTATCAAAAAGACTAAAGTAATTACGGAAACCATGTTTTGTTCCTAAACACTATAATGGAGACTTTTTTAAAGATGAACTGCAATAATGAAAGCATTGCTAACCTGAGGAATCATTAATATTTTGCTATACTAAAGAATAATTTTCGTCATAAAACCCACCCACACAAGGAAGGGGGAGGTTTTGTTTCCAACAGCACATTTCTCGGTTTAAGTTGACCAAACTGTTTCTTAGACTTGGAATTTTGCAGAACTGCTCGATTCATTCACACTGTTATCTGCACAGAGCGCACAACAGATTTCAAATTATAGGACATTTGCTTACTCTGAGCGGCTTCCTCCTACTGTCAACTGAGCAAAATTCTTCACCTTTTCCCGGATCACTTGTATTCCGCGTTCATCTGAGGCATTTAACTCCAAAACTCTCTGCCGGAAAAGATCAGGCCTGGAATACAATCCTAGTGCCTCTTAGAGTCATAAAGTAAGACCAGCTTTTAACAATCATATAATATTAAGCAGCTACTTAACTGTACATTAAAGATCATGAATTCTAAGCAACAGCACTAACAATTATTCAGTAGTGGCAGTGTTGCATAGAGCTGTGTGAAAGATCCAGATGAGTCACCCTATGCTTAGAAAAACCTTCCTGAGCCCATACGCCAAGCCCCCTCCCTGCCCGTCTTCAAGTCTTTGCTTAAAGCCCACCTCTTCAATGCTGCGTTCGGCACCTAACCCTTACCGTTCAGTGAATCCAGACTGCCCCTATCGGACCGACCGTTCACTTGTCTATTAGATTGTAAGCTCTTTGAGCAGGGACTGTCTCTCTTTGTTAAATTGTACAGCGCTGCGTAACCCTAGTAGCGCTCTAGAAATGTTAAGTAGTAGTAGTAGTAGTTTCAGGTTCTAACTTCCTCCCCCACCCTCCTGATGCAATAAAGTGCACAAGCTTGTGGGCACACGATGCAGAAAAGCTATTTTGTGCAAAATGCCAACGCTGTGCAAAGCCTTGAGTGCACAGCATATTTAAACTAAGGCCAATTCACTCTTCAATGCAGATACAGAGAAGCGTGCTGAAGAGAGTGAAATGGGGAGCACATTGCTGGGGCTTTAACACCAAATCGGAGGAGGCTTAGAGGACCTACAACTTTCTTTGGGCTGTGGAGCAGAGGGTGATCTGAGCGGAAGTGCAGAATTTCATCTCAGATCACCGATTCCACTGAAGCCCCCCCCTCCCAAAAGCTAAAAACATTCCTGATGATCTAGTGGATCCTGCAACTGCCCCCAAAACACACACAACTGAAAGATGGAAGGCTGCTTGGGGGGGGGGGGGGGGGGGGGGGGAGAGAAGAGTGCTGTCAGGCTTCACACCTGCCCACTCAAGCTGGCATGTATGCATGTATCGGGATAAGTGGAAACTGGGGAACACATGCCTTTATTTTTGGACTCCCAAACCCACACTCCCTTCAAATCCGTATGTGGTGTAGATCCATGTGTTAATAGCAGGATTTAAAAAAAAACAAAAAACCACAACTATTTACACATACAGCCAATCTCCATATGTATAAATACCATTATTTATACATGGAGATGTACATAAGTACATAAGTAATGCCATACTGGGAAAAGACCAAGGGTCCATCGAGCCCAGCATCCTGTCCACGACAGCGGCCAATCCAGGCCAAGGGCACCTGGCAAGCTTCCCAAATGTACAAACATTCTATACATGTTATTCCTGGAATTTTGGATTTTTCCAAGTCCGTTTAGTAGCGGTTTATGGGCTTGTCCTTTAGGAAACCGTCCAACCCCCTTTTAAACTCTGCTAAGCTAACCGCCTTCACCACTTTCTCCGGCAACGAATTCCAGAGTTTAATTACACGTTGGGTGAAGAAACATTTTCTCCGATTTGTTTTAAATTTACTACACTGTAGTTTCATCGCATGCCCCCTAGTCCTAGTATTTTTGGAAAGCGTGAACAGACGCTTCACATCCACCTGTTCCACTCCACTCATTATTTTATATACCTCTATCATGTCTCCCCTCAGCCTCAGATGCTTCAACAATAGCCCCATTGGTGTAATATCATGCTTTTTAGTAATAACCTGGCAGCATAATTTCGAACAACGCAGCAACCTTTTAGACACGCTTGAGAAAGAATACTATAATTCCCTGTATCAGGGGCTAACTTGCAAAGATTGCATTAATAACCAGAGCCAGGTCACCTGCATTTATCTCCTATTCAGTACCTGTGTCTAACTCCCTTATCCGTTCTGTTTGTCTGTCTTGATTAGGTTGTAAGCTCTGTCGAGCAGGGACTGTGTTACATATTTAGTGTACAGCGCTGTGTACGTCTAGCAGCGCTACAGAAATGATAAGTAGTAGTAAAAAGGTTTCAACTGACAAAAGCAACCTGCAATCTTAATACACCACTGATTTGGAAAGATCAAATGCAGTTAGTATAGAGAAGGAATAAAATGTTTTTTAAAGAAACCACATAGTCTGGCAACTGGTAGTGCTTTGCATTTAATTAACATCACTGCAGCCAGCCATTCAGTGACTCAGAGGGAGAGAACCGATCCTTGTGCTTGGAATAAGGTTCTGTTCTCATGGTTATTTCCAGCAGCAAACCCAGGCATACGCTCAAAAGATATGGTGATGAACCTGAATCAGAACTACTGTATACCACTGAAAATCTAGCTATATCACAAAGTAATTTTAAAAAAATCCTCAACTGAAAAAAACCCAAAACAAAACCCCATATCACCTCCCCCCCCCCCCCCCCCAACAGCCATCACACTTATCACAATAGATTTCCTCAGAACAGCAACTTGGCTGTCCCAGTAAAATTAAAGAGTTAAATCACCTTTATCTCTCTCTTTTCTAAGAGAAGAAAGACAGGAAATCAGTCCCTGGTTACATCTATAATAGAAACTACAGTGGAGCCTAGCTCTCTGGTACAGGAATGCTCATCCACTTATACTGAAATCAAACATATAAATGGCAAGTGACCGACTCACCTGCAAATGCGCAGTAGAGACTTCCCTCTCTGTCCCGCCCTCGCATCAAGACGCAATGACGTCAGAGGGCGGAACAGAGAGGGAAATGGGAGTCGGACTGTCGGACGCTGCCGCTGGAGCCTGGAAACGAACATCGCATGCACCAACCTCCACCCTCCCGCCCCCCCTCCGTATCGGGCCCCCTGCACAGAGGGGGGAGGGAGCGGCGGCGAGGAGGGTAGCTGGACATGGGGGGAGGGCAGGGGGGAGAGGGCATGGTTGCTGGACATGGGGTGAGAGCAGGGCACAAAGAAGGGTTGCTGGACATGGGGGGAGGGGGGGAGGCCAAGGGAAAGAGGAGGGTTGCTGGATATGGGGGGGGGCATGATCGGTGGATGGGGTGAGGCCAGGGGAGAGAGGATGGTTGCTGGACGGGGGGGGGGAGGCAGGGGAGAGAGCAGGGTTGCTGGACATGGATCAGGGGAGGGGAGGGCAGGGGAGAAGTTTGCTGCACATGGATGGATGGAGGTGAGAATTATTACATTTTGCAAAACACAAATCTCGCCCGTTTTAACGGGCTTAACGGCTAGTATAAATATAAAATACAACAAAAACACACAGCAAAGGCCACCAGTCAGGCTCTCGGAATATTCTGTGATCAGACTAACTTGTTACATAGAAGTACCAGCTTACCCAAAGAGTTCCCTGGATGCTGCCAAAATAGTAGATGTTTTACCAGTTCCAGGAGGACCATAAAACAAGAGGTTAGGAAGCTACAAATTGAAGAAAAAGCATACATGTATGTAGTAGCGCACTGACACAGTAACTTATATTTCACAGAAAACTGCCTGAGGTTTCTGAAGTCATGATTTGGCAATGCTCAAAGCCCTAATGAAGGCTCCAAGGGGTGCACAGTGCTCTCGTCTGCTGAAGGCAGCAGAGCACCCAGTTAAACCCAGTGTGCCGTTGACAGCAGAAACTAAGTCCACATCATAAAGTTCTGGAAGGACTCCCTTCCATAGCAGCCCTTTGAGCATTGCTAAATAACATACCTGACTTCTGGAAAGTCTATATACAGTTGGTCAGATTTTTACATACATGCGAGTACAATAATATCTTAATTTTCAAGCTGATTGTCATGTTTGGCTAGAATGAGATGCTGTATGTACACATCACTAATGCTACAACTTTTCAAAACTTGTTTTCTAACATTTCGGGCCAGCTTTGGCTCTGTACTTTTAGCTAACTTCCATCCTACAGTACACAACAGCGGATGTATTGCTGTGCATCCATTCTAGCATAGCTGCTGTTTGCTCAACTATGCTAAAATATTTTAGAAAGTCATCCAAGGCACCATGGCCTAGCAATAGAAATTGAACCAGCACATTTACAGCTCAGCATCCTTATGAAGAGAAAAAGCAGAGACTCTAGGGTCACACTGGGCCATTTGGGGCTGGATGTGTCAGCGCCAGAGACAGATTTGCATATAAAGGAGTGAATACTAAGGATACTGAAATGAGAGATTAATGGATGGAGTTAAATTGTGACACCAAACACCATTTGGAGGTAAGGGATATAAGAATTGATAGTGGATGTAATTCAGACGAAGCTCTAAGACTGAAATGCTAGCAAGTTAGGAGTCATTCAATCTTTAAAAATTAGGTGTGCCTTACTAATTTTTGTCATTTACCGGATTGGAATCCATGGCATCTGCCATTCGAGGAGGAAAAACAAAGGTGGTCCTTTTTACACTGGTACATCATTTTTTTAAAACTGCCCTGCAGAGTGTAAACTCCTCAGAACGGAACTAATGACATTTGAGATGTTAAAAAAGTTTGCGATTCTTAAAAAGTGAACATTTGCACACATTACTGACAAATATGTGAAGTCAAAGTTCTTCCCAAGTGTTGTTTTTCCATAAAAATCCCTTTGGGATCCCTTTACTAAAAGGTGTGCTAACCAATTCAGCACGTGCTAATTGTTAGCAAGCCCTAAATTGGTTAGGCTTTCATTGACACTAAGGTGCGCTATCTTCAGAATTTCAAAATATGTTTCAGTTCAATTACTAAAAAAAACTGGAGGAAATTAAGAGGGTTTCATTTGTTTTTACTTACATAGCTCAAACACACCAAATCAAATCACACATTCAAGGCAAACGAAAAAAAAAAAAAAAGTTGCACAGAAATTTTCTAATTCAAAAGGTTTTCCAGAGGCTTCATAAAATAAAACCACACTCACAGATTTATTAGTAGTAAAAAAAAAGCATCTCCCACTCTATCTAGTTATATCTAAGCTTGTGTTAAAAATGTACAGCAGAAAGAGCTGAAACAATTTAGGTCTGGGCATGAGCATTCCCCTTTAACCAGCACCCTAATTTCCAGACAAAGGCACACCCTTCATCTGGTTTACCGAACTTAATGCTACACATTGAAGACAGATTTTTAATACTCTTTCCCTTGCCCTACATATTCCAGTCTCTTACTACTGTCAACATGTGGTTTCCTACCTAAAATTAACATTGGCACCTACACTACAATTCGTTGGACAACCAGGCTACATTTAGCATAGCTGACCTGTAACCAGACTCTGCCAAGCAATCTCAAACACTTACCAATACTCTCGGCATACATACACTCACAGTATCCTCAACACTGTCAAGTCACTTTTTATTTTAGAAATAAATATCCAGAGTTTAAAGCCATATAAACTTACAGATTTAGAGAAACAAGCAATGGTACCATCATTTGCTTGGACTCAGGGAGTGATGCTGGTTAACAGAGAATTTTAAAAACCCCATTTCCAAAAGGAGCATGTTAGCTAATACAGCATTACAGACTCAAGGGGGAAGGGGGAACCAAAATCTCTACTATAATGAAAGGCACCTTCAACGTTCTGAAACTGACTCCGTGGCTTCAAGTGAAGGGTTCGTTAGGATCGTTACGTTCGTCGCTCTGTCACCATCTCTCTCAGCCCCGCCCTCGCGCCTCTGATAGGTCCGCCGCCCTCGACGTCATCACGTTTTGACATCAAGGGCGGCGGACCTATCAGAGGCACAAGGGCGGGGCCGACAGAGATGGTTACAGAGCGACGAACATGAAGAAAAAAAAAAAAAACCTTCACTTCAGCCACCGAGTCAGCTGCACCACGTTGCAGGTGGGTGGCTGGAGGGGAGGGAAAGAGAGGGGGCAACGACGCTGGAACTAACTTGGAAGGGGGCCAGACGGACACAGAAAATGGGAGGGGGAAACGACCCTGGAACAGGGTGGGTGGGTGGGAGGGAGGGCCAGCGGACCCTGGAACTTGGAGAGGGGGGCGACCCTGGAACTTGGAGGGGGGGCCAGGCGGACTCAGAAACTGGGATGGAGGGAGGGAGGGGGGGACACAACCCTGGAACTGGGTGGGTGGGAGGGAGAGTGGACCCTAGACCTTGCAGGGGGGGCGGACCCTGACACTGGGAGGGAGGGGGCCCCTGGCACACACTCTCATTCTCACACAGTCTCACTCTGTCTCACACATTCACTCTTTCTGTATCACACACTCACTCTCACACACACTCTGTAAAACACACACACTCCGAGGAAAACCTTGCTAGCGCCAATTTCATTTCTGTCAGAAACGGGCCTTTTTTTCCTAGTCTCTTCAATAAAACTCTCTCCAACAATTGGCACTTTAATGATGCTCTCCTAGCAGCTGCCTGCGTGCACAGCCATTGAAATAAAGATATGATGAACCTATTTTCTCATGCAGTCCTCATGGAGTTATATACTTCTATAAACTAAGCCAGCTGGCTGGAAAAGCCCCACTTTAAAATTTCTCCCAGGTTTACATTCAGCCTCTGTAGTTGGAGATTTTTTAAAGGCTGATCACCATATAATTCTGGATATTCAGCGCTGGTGTCTGGATAGCAGCCAGTGCAAAATATCCAGTAGATTATCTGGATAAAGTCAGGGAAACTATGCGGGTCTTATCGCCGTTATCCTGCTAGCGGCCAAAGCTCTCTAACCAGATAACTTCTGTATCCTTATCTGGATGGTGCAAAGGCTGTCTGCAATGGTATTTAGCAGCACTGTCCATAATGCCTCTAGATATCAGCAGATTGTCATCTGGATAAAAGGCTTAAGATAGACCTAAATGGCTTTGAATATCAGACCCTTCATTTTTAGGCCACAAAGACACAACTGACATTTTATCTATCTCAGAGCCAGCATTCCAGCTTGGGTTAAAAACTTTTGGTGTCCAAAGGCACAATTGGAGCCAATTATTTATGAAGAACCTGTCACAGTCCACCACCTAAGACAATATGGGAATATGGGAGATGGGAAGGTGGTAGAACGAGAGGACATGAAATGAGATTGAAGGGGGGCAGACTCAAGAAAAATGTCAGGAAGTATTTTTTCACGGAGAGAGTGGTGGATGCTTGGAATGCCCCCCTGCGGGAGGTGGTGGAAATGAAAACGGTAACGGAATTCAAACATGCGTGGGATAAGCATAAAGGAATCCTGTGCCGAAGGAATGGATGCTCAGGAGCTTAGTCAGGATTGGGAGGCGGGGCTGGTGGTTAGGAGGCGGGGATAGTGCTGGGCAGACTTATACGGTCTGTGCCAGAGCCGGTGGTGGGAAGCGGGACTGGTGGGTGGGAGGCGGGGATAGTGCTGGGCAGACTTGTACGGTCTGTGCCAGAGCCGGTGGTTGGGAGGCAGGGCTGGTGGTTGGGAGGTGGGGATAGTGCTGGGCAGACTTGTACGGTCTGTGCCAGAGCCGGTGGTTGGGAGGCAGGGCTGGTGGTTGGGAGGTGGGGATAGTGCTGGGCAGACTTGTACGGTCTGTGCCAGAGCTGGTGGTGGGAAGCGGGACTGGTGGTTGGGAGGCGAGGATAGTGCTGGGCAGACTTATACAATCTGTGCCAGAGCAGGTGGTTGGGAGGTGGGGCTGGTGGTTGGGAGGCAGGGATAGAGCCGGCGGTTGGGAGGCGGGGCTGGTGGTTGGGAGGCAGGGATAGAGCCGGCGGTTGGGAGGCGGGGCTGGTGGTTGGGAGGCAGGGCTGGTGGTTGGGAGGCGGGGATAGTGCTGGGCAGACTTATACGGTCTGTGCCCTGAAGAGCACAGGTACAAATCAAAGTAGGGTGTACACAAAAAGCAGCAAATATGAGTTATCTTGTTGGGCAGACTGGATGGACCGTGCAGGTCTTTTTCTGCCATCATCTACTATGTTACTATGTTTTAATATATAAAAAAGCAGTTTGTCCCAGATGCCACATATTCAAACAACAAGGAAAAATGTCAGCTTTTTAAGTAGTGGGACTTCCAGACCAATACCCTATTTTGATACTGATGCAGCGTTAGCAAGCAATTCCAGTACGGAGGGTAATGTCACAGTTGCTATTTTAGGATTGTGACCAATACTTTTCAGGGCTGTGTGAAATTCTAGCTGACTAACCTTCCGCTACTACAGCTTGAAGAGGTGCCATTGCAAATTAACATACAAAAAAAAATAAAAGTTTGGGGTTTACTCTTTTTGGAGCCTGTTTACTAAAGTGTGGAAAACCAAGATTTAGCACCTTATCCATTAATGCAGTAACTGCTATCTGGTACTATAATTCCAGTGCTAACTACATGACATGCCTGGGTGGGTTATGGGCAGAGAATGGGTATGGACTGCATGCTGCAGTTAAGCGTGCTATAATTACTGCACGCCGTTATTTGTTCAGTTTGCACAGGTGCATTTAGTGCGTAGTAAGAACTGTGCATTAACTGTAGGGAACATCCTGGACATGCCCCAAACAGTTCGTGCACAGCCTTTATACTTACTATGCCTTAAAGTTTGTTTGTTTTTTTTAATTTGTACCCCGCGCTTTCCCACTCATGGCAGGCTCAATGCGGCTTACATGGGGCAATGGAGAGTTAAGTGACTTGCCCAGAGTCACAAGGAGCTGCCTGTGCCCAATAGTAGAAGTCGGGCCCTTGCAGATCACCAATGTGGCCGCGCAGGCTTCTGCTTCTGTAAGTCTCAGGACGTCAGACTCACAGAAACAGAAGCCTGTGCGGCCACGTTGCTGATCTGCAAGGGCCGACTTCTACATGGAATGTTGCTAGTGGAATAGCAACATTCCATGTAGAATCTCCAATAGTAGCAACATTCCATGTTGTTGTTACATTTGTACCCTGCGCTTTCCCACTCATGGCAGGCTCAATGCGGCTTACATGGGGCAATGGAGGGTTAAGTGACTTGCCCAGAGTCACAAGGAGCTGCCTGTGCCGGGAATCGAACTCAGTTACCCAGGACCAAAGTCCACCACCCTAACCACTAGGCCACTCCTCCACTCCAAATGTGACTGGCATTTCAAATCTTTCGCAAAACCCCACTATCCTTGATATCTGATCAACTTCATCAGTCCAACCACATAGCTTCCTTCATTTATAAATATAAAAAGACTAATAAGGTCATTGGACTGAGCAAATGCTGGGAGGAAGATATTATGTCTCCTATAAAGTAATGGATCTTCTTCCATTGTACAATCCATGTATTTTTTTTTTTTTGTTCATAGAACATTCTGGACGCCCCTCAAATCACACCTCATTACTCCAACTTCTTCTCAGTTATGCTGGTCATGTACAATGGCACCCAGCTCATCCTATATAATAATATGCACCTCCAACGTACCATCGCTGTCTGGCTGCCTGAGTTCGTAACATCTCATGACGTCAGCCAGCCTCCAGCGTCCCATTCCCCTTCACTGCCCCGCCCTTGCATCAAAACGTAATGACATGAGAGGGCGGAACAGTGAGAGGGAAGGGAACGCCGGAGGCGAGCTGATGTCAGGATGTTACCAACGGAAGGGAAGCCAGCCAGGCCAGCCAGAAAACAATGAGGTACAAAGGAAGAGAGAATCGCCGCACATCGAGGGGAGGGCAGGGCAGAATCGATGGGACACGGATGGGATAGGAGGAGAGGACAGGAGAGAAGAATCGCTGGACATGGAGGGGAGAAAGGACAGGGGAGAGAAAAAAAAATCGCTTACAAGAGAGCCTTTCTAGGGCCCGTTTCATTGTTGAGGAAACGGGCTGGGTTCAACTAGTTTAAACATATGGAGTCCGAGTGTGTTCTCTTGTTCAGAAATTCTGGTTAGGTACCCGGCATACTCTCACATCCTTACTTTAAGATAACCATGTCTATTGTTACAAATATTTGATTTTCAAATATATATGCTTTAGAAGTGGAGAAGTGGCCTAGTGGTTAAGAGTGGTGGACTTTGGTCCTGGGGAACTGGGTTCGATTCCCACTGCAGACACAGGTGGCTCCTTGTGACTCTGGGCAAGTCACTTAACCCTCCATTGCCCCAGGTACAAATAAGTACCTGTATATATAGTATGTAAGCCGCATTGAGCCTGCTATGAGTGGGAAAGCGCAGGGTACAAATGTAACAACAACATGGAATGTTGCTACTATTTGAGATTCTACATTCCATGTAGAAGTCGGCCCTTGCAGATCAGCAATGCGGCCGCGCAGGCTTCTGTTTCTGTGAGTCTGACGTCCTGACCCTCCATTGCCCCATGTAAGCCGCCTGCCATGAGTGGGAAAGCGCGGGGTACAAATGTAAGAAAAATAAATAAATTAATGACTATGAATGTCTGCTAGGATTACTATTGCTTTAAAGATCATTTTCACTTTTTGGAAGTCTCTGGATCGAATTAATTATAAAATAAGGGGGAAGTTGCTATACTCTTATCAGTATGAAACCTATATGTCTAACAAACTGAAGAATTATGTCAAATGTAAGAAGAAATGGTCTCCTTTACTCTCTTATTTAGATGAGAGTTAACATGTCTCTCCCCTATTACGCATTGTTTCTAAGTGACAATGTTGTAACTTTGTTACGTGTCCTTGCTTCTCCTTTATTGTTATTGGTTCTTCGTTAATACTAAATCCAATCCCCTCGATACTCAGCGCTATTTAACCGGCCAGAATGGCTGCTGACCAATTAAATAGCGCTTAACCAGCTGTTCTCCAATATTCAGCGGGGGATAACCAGCTATCCCCAACATCCCCGCTTAGCAGCTAGCCGGTTATATCGCCTGATAAACCAGCTAGCTGCCAATTTTTAAAGACAGATTAGTGGCCATATTTGGCTGCATGAACACACAGGATCTCTCTGGTCAGGTTAAGTCTGAATACTGACTTAGCTGGTTACCTTTAAACCAGCCAAAAATAAACCAGGTGTTCAGTGCCGGCATTGAATATTTGGGTTCAGCGCCAACTGATGGCCTAACTCCCGCAGTCTGAATATCTGCCCCAATAAAAACAGACTGCGAAAAAGAAAAAAAGCAAACGTAAAATGGGAACAGTATGAGAATGTTAAAAAAAACAACAAAAAAAAGCCCACATTGTTAAAGAATGAGATATCCAGGGGTTGACAGTCTCTGGCAGGGTCTGCTATGAATTTATGCTCTGGCTATTGGTCTAAAAGTTTCACTACTGACTGATGCAGAGCCAACCGCTTTCTTCCCCTGTGCTCTAGGTAGAAAAGCACCATCCACAGCCAACTTATCATTGCTTAGAATCGTAAACAATTCTCAATATTTTTGGGCCCAATTTTCACATTTCCTCGGTTCAATTCCACTTTTACCCTGATGGTTCTCTGCCAGACACACCATCCATGGAGTGGGGGGAGAGGGGAAGGAAATTGGGAGAGGAAGCAGAATAGCCAAAAAAAACTTAGTTCTCAAGACAAGCTGTTATTCATCTTTTCAAAACTTATCTCATGGCAGAAAGTAGGTCCCTGTCCTAAGAGGCTTCTAATTTAAGCAGGTACTTGAGGCAACGGAGGATGAAGTCATATATCTGTAGAAACAGAATTTGGATCATGGCTTCCCTGGCTCTTAGCCTGCTGATCTAACCACCAGGCTAGCCCTCCACTGTAAAAATGTTTTTTGTAAAGCAAAGCAAACGTTAAAGGGAAAAGTACAAATCCACGTCCACTATTTCCACCAGTTAATACACTTTGTGTGATTGAGCCAATAGAAAAATCAAATACATCCAAAACAGAAAGCAAACACTGCTGCTATGAATAGAAGGTATACTGAGCACCAAGATTTTTTTCTTTTTGGAGGGGGGGGGGGGGAGGAGGGAGGAAAGCGTGAAAGGTCAACACAAGCTGATCCTGAAGTCATTAGCAGATGAAAAACGGTCCCAAGGAAAAGCTTACCCAACTCACACAATATTACTGACAATTACAGAAGCACAACATGCTCAATTTTGAATAACTTTGTTCTTTCATGTGGTAAATGTAGAGTATATGTTGTGTGCATCAGTGGAAAAACGTCTACTTAAAAAAAAAACCAAAACAAAACCAATTCTACTTATTTCTATAGTGCTACTAGACGTACGCAGCACTGTACACTAAACATGTAAAAGACAGTCCTTGCTTGACAGTATGGGGCTGGGAAGGGGTTCAGAGGACTCAGAAGCCAGACATGTGGAGGAGTGGCCTAATGGTTAGGGTGGTGGACTTTGGTCCTGGGGAACTGAGGAACTGAGTTTGATTCCCACTTCAGGCACAGGCAGCTCCTTGTGACTCTGGGCAAGTCACTTAACCCTCCATTGCCCCATGTAAGCCGCATTGAGCCTGCCATGAGTGGGAAAGCGCAGGGTACAAATGTAACAAAAATAAAATAGATACTATTGGAGATTCTACATGGAATGTTGCTATTCCACTAGCAACATTCCATGTAGAAGCCTGCGCGGCCACATTGGTGATCTGCAAGGGCCGACTTCTACATGGAATGTTGCTGGTGGAATAGCAACATTCCATGTAGAATCTCAAATAGTAGCAACAGTGGAGGAGTGGCCTAGTGGTTAGGGTGGTGGACTTTGGTCCTGGGGAACTGAGTTCAATTCCCGGCACAGGTAGCTCCTTGTGACTCCGGGCAAGTCACTTAACCCTCCATTGCCCCATGTAAGCCGCATTTAGCCTGCCATGAGTGGGAAAGTGCGGGATACAAATGTAACAAAAATAAAATAGATACTATTGGAGATTCTACATGGAATGTTGCTACTATTGGAGATTCTACATGGAATGTTGCTATTCCACTAGCAACATTCCACGTAGAAGGCTGCGCAGGCTTCTGTTTCTGTGAGTCTGTCAGATTCACAGAAGCAGACGGCCACATTGGTGATCTGCAAGGGCCGACTTCTACATGGAATGTTGCTACTATTGGAGATTCTACATGGAATGTTGCTATTCCACTAGCAACAATCCATGTAGAAGGCTGCGCAGGCATCTGTTTCTGTGAGTCTGACATCCTGAGATTCACAGAAACAGAAGCCTGCGCCGCCACATGGTGATCTGCAAGGGCCAACTTCTACATGGAATGTTGCTAGTGGAATAGCAACATTCCACGTAGAATCTCAAATAGTAGCAACAGTGGAGGAGTGGCCTAGTGGTTAGAGTGGTGGACTTTGGTCCTGGGGAACTGAGGAACTGAGTTCAATTCCCACTGCAGGCACGGGCAGCTCCTTGTGACTCTGGGCAAGTCACTTAACCCTCCATTGCCTGCCGCATTGAGCCTGCCATGAGTGGGAAAGCGTGGGGTACAAATGTAACAAAAATAAAATACATTTATTGTGTATTTTTAATTTTCACTGAACAGCTTTGTGATCTGCTTAAGAAATGTGGTTGGCTTCTTCCACTCTTGTACTGTTGCTGTCTGATATTCCTGTGGAAAACGTTTTTTTTCCTGCTTGTACTGTTCCCCAATTTTCACCAGCTGTTCTTTTTTTTTTTACTGGGAGGTTCAGCAACTTTTTCTTCAGTCAAATCCTGGACGTCGTCCTGCTGATCTGATATGTGGTGAATCGGAAGAATACTCAGTGAAAAGTTCATGAACAGACGTGAAAAATTTAAAAATATTGCCTCCTTTCATTTTAGGTCATCAGTGACTGTCTGTAATTTAAACCTTGGGTCAAGGCAAGCAGCAACGATAAGAAAGTCGTCTTTAAAAAGACGTGAAAAGCGATCGTTCACAGATTTCACTGTATCCGACAGCATTTTCTTTATTCCATCAGACAAGTTATTCAGCTATAGGAGTAAAGACCTTACTGCAGGCAAAAAGTACAGAAAGTGCTTATTTCACGAGTTATGTGTTGAAGCCGTTCGAACTATCATCACACTGCTGCACATTTAGTCCCTTAACGTCATCCACCTCAGAAGTGTAAAGTAGTATAGCCCTTTTTTTGTTCAAGCGAACGTTCCAACATATAAAATGTGGTGACTAAATGGAACTCAACATCAGTTAACAGCTGATGCAGACCCAATTCAAGCTGAATTGCGTGTACACGAGATGTGACAGTGGAAGAATCAATATATATAAACGGCGAGTGACCGTACTCACTGCAAATGCGCAGTAGAGACTTCCCTCTCTGTCCCGCCCCCGCGTCAATACGTGATGACGGGGGGGGGGGGGGGCGGGACAGAGAGGGAAACTGCGCCGCCGACGTTGCTACCGCTCCCCCCCCCCCCACTCGGAGTCGCCGCCGCCACCCCTCCACCTGGTCCGGGCCCTCTCTTCACTTCTGAACTTACAGATCCATTCGCCGAACGCAGCAACGCACATCAGCTGAGCTGCAGTGAGCCCTTCCTTCTTTGCCTGTGGCCCCGCCCTCCTGTGACGTAACGTCAGCGAGGGCGGGACACACACAGGCAGAGAAGGAAGGGGCAGCTCAGCTGATGTGCGTTGCTGCGTTCGGCGAATGGATCTGTAAGTTCAGAAGTGAAGAGAGGGCCCGGACCAGGTGGAGGGGTGGCGGCGGCGACGACTTCGAGGGGGGGGGGGGGGGGGAGCGGTGGTGACTTCGCGGGGGGGAGGGGAGCGGTGGTGACCGCAGGGGGAGGAAAACCTCTATACCAGCCCGTTTTTACGGGCTCAACGGCTAGTGTTTAAAGTAGCCAACCAGTTTTCTGGACGTACAATGATGTGACAGAAGGCTATGAGAATAAGGAACCATGAATACATATCGTGTTTCCCCGAAAATAGGACCTACCCCGAAAATAAGAGCTACCGGGGTTTTCCTGCAAATTAAAAATATAAGACATCTCCCCCCCAAAAGTAAGACCTACCAAACTTTTTTTTTTAAGCAGGGCCGCCGAGAGCCACCCGAGGTCGCCGGGCCCCCCCCCCCCTCCGTCGCTCCCGGAGCTAACCTGAAGCTCCTTTCACCTTCGCAAGTTCGGATTCGAAGAACCAGCGCAGCAGGGCAGACCTCTCCTTCCTTCCATGTCCCGCCCTCGTCTGACGTTACGTTACGTCAGGCGAGGGCGGGACACGGAAGGAAGGAGAGGTCTGCCCTGCTGCTTCGAATCCGAACTTGCAAAGGTGAAAGGAGCTTCGGGTTAGTTCCGGGAGCGACGGAGGGGGGGCCCAGCGACCTCGGGTGGGGGGGGCGACCGATGTTTCCCAGAAAATAAGACATACCCCCCCCCCCGCCCCCGAAAATAAGACCTAGCACGTTTTGGGGAGGAAAAATAAATATAAGACAGTGTCTTATTTTCAGGGAAACACGGTAACTGGAGTGTATAAGCAAAACCACCAAGTCCATGGACCCCAACGTCTTTCCGAGCTTTAGTTATGTTGGCCCCATTGTCTCGTAAGACAACATGGACGGCTTTTCTCAATGTTTCACTTTGTGAGAATTTGCAACAGAGATGCTTAGGTTCTAAAGCCACTTCCTAACTTCTAGAAGCCAATGTCCTCAACAATAGAGAAAGGCTGGACATCTACGGCTATCATTTCACCTACAGCTTTGTGAATCTTTTGGGCCTCTGGGCTATCATCCACTGTGTTTACAATCAAATCCCTTATGCTTTGTTGGTTTTCACTTTTCCTGACTGGGCTTTGGATGGGCATAGTATCATGCTATGCGAACCTAGATTAAAATTCATCACGATATTTGTGTTTAATTGGTTGTTTAAAGCGGAGGTTGTGAAATTTTTAGACTGACCAACACCAAGTGAAATCATCGCTCTGCACATGCCACAGATCGCTTTGCTCGGATCTTCATCCATACTCCGAAAATATTTCCATACCGGATTTCTTTTATCCATTGTGTTTAATTTAAGCACTTTCTAAACAAAAACACGCTGGGCCAATACACCCGTACAGTTGTGCATCAATGCTCCGAATTAATGAAGGAGCGAGAGAGGCAGGATCACCCCCTCTAACCTCATAGGCGCAGCAGTTGTACACGATAAAGCTGTGTGCCAATAAGGTGGAGAGGGCGGTCCTGCCTATTTCCTCTCTCTCCTTCATTGGCTCAGAGCATTGTGATGTGCAGATGTATAGGTCATGAGGCTGGTTTTTATCTCGCACAAGAAGGAGCTGAAGAAACAGAGCTAGGCACTTCCATGCGGTTTTAAACAGCTTTGAATTGAAACCAAATGGGTGTTCGCTTTTATAGCGCAAGTATTATTCATATTTTGAATTTAAATCAAAATTCAGGGCCACACTGTTTCAGATACAAATTTGGTTCAGATCTAGTAACTGCCCAGATTAAGATATGGTAACTCCAAAACCTTAGCAATAACTGTTGAAGGTATTCTCAGCTTTTTTGGGGGAGAGTTGACTTGCAAAATAGGAGAAACCTTCATTCTGTTATAGTTGATACAGAACACACACAAATAAAATTTCAATATTTTATAAACATCCACTAAATTGTTTCTATTCTGGAATCTACCAACATTCTCTGCTATAGTACTTTAATACTCACATCAGCTCCCTCAAGTGATTTTTTCAGCACTGCAACAACTTCCTCTTGGAATGCCACTTCATCCACGCATTTAGGACGACTACACAAAAAACAAAACAAAGAAAATAAAATCTCCAGTCAGCAGGAAAATTGGTACATAGTGATAACAGGTGAGAAGGATGGCATCAGCCAATCAGCATTCACTTTCTGCATTAGGCCACACACCATGCCACAGAAGTATCCCCACTTAAACATCAAGCCCAGAAGCATCCCCCTCCCATCCCAAACCTCACCCCCCCCCCAGCCTTGTCCCTTATTGTCAGACAAATCTCGATGCTTTCAATGACATCAAAAGAAACAGACACTATTGTTTTTAGCTAAAGTTTAAAAATAGTTTAAAAATTAGAGAGGGAAAAATGTATGCCTAACACACAGTATAAACTTTCTACAGACTAGAGTGGAGGAGTAGCCTAGTGGTTAGTCCAGAACTGGGTCTGATTCCCACTGCAACTCTGGGCAACTCACTTAACCCTCCATTGCCCCAGGTACAAATAAGTACCTGTATTTACTATGTACACCGCTTTGAATGTAGTTGCAAAAAAAACACAGAAAGGTAGTATATGAAGTCCCATTTCCCTTTCTCTATTTGAGATTCTACACGGAATGCTGCTAGTCGAGGAGTAGCCTAGTGGTTAGTGCAGTGGACTTTGATCTGGGGAACTGGGTTCAATTCCCACTACAGCTCCTTGTGACTCTGGGCATGTCACTTAACCCACCATTACCCCAGGTACAAATAAGTACCTATACATAATATGTAAACTGCCTTGAATGTAGTTGCAAAAACCCTAGACCAGCAGTACATCAAGTTCCTTTAACAAGATTCCATGCACAATCTCAAAGAGTAGCAACATTCCATGTAGAACCCCAAAGAATAGCAAGATTCCGGAATCCCAAAGAGTAAGGAGTAGAGGAGTAGCCTAGAGGTTAATGTAGCAGACTTTGGTCCTGGGAAACTGGCTTCGATTCCCACTGCAGCTCCTTGTGACTCTGGGCAAGTCACTTAACCCTCCATTGCCCCAGGTATCAAATAAGTACCTGTATATACTATGTACACCGCTTTGAATGTAGTTGCAAAAAAAACACAGAAAGGTAGTATATGAAGTCCCATTTCCCTTTCTCTATTTGAGATTCTACATGGAATGTTGCTAGTGGAGGAGTAGCCTAGTGGTTAGTGCAGCGGACTTTGATCCTGGGAAACTGGGATCGATTCCCACTGCAGCTCCTGTGTGACGCTGGGTAAGTCACTTAACCCTCCATTGCTCCAGGTACAAATAAGTGCCTGTATATAATATGTAAATCGCTTCGATTGTAACCACAGAAAGACAGTATATAAAGTCCCATTCCCTTTCCCTATAAACATTTTTTTTCAGATGTGATCTCTATCATGTGTTCATTACTATATATACCTAACATTTATATCTTCTATAAGAAAGGAAACAAACCTGAACATGCCTATGATCACTTGGCTCCCAGTCACCATCCGATGTGCTTTTTCCTCTCCGATTCTAAAATATTTTTTTGTAACCCTAACTAAAAAAAGGGACCTAGTGATATTGAACAAAAAGTATTGTTTAAGTATCATTTTTGTCAAATTTTTTAAACAAAGAAGTTGGGAAAGCATGCAGAGATTAACTCACAGAATTCTTTCTAACACCTCAGAGCACATGTGTATGCTTACAAATCCCTCCTTTCAGTACCCTTCTCCACCACTGCCAACTCCAGCCTCCGCTCATTCTGCCTTGCCTCACCCTATGCCTGGAACAATCTTCCTCATCCCCTATGCCAAGCTCCCTCCCTACCCATCTTCAAATCTCTGCTTAAAACTCACCTCTTCAATGCTGCTTTCGGTACCTAACCTTTCGAGAAATATAGTATGCCCTATCAGATTGACTCTACACTTGTCTTTTAGATTGTACACTTGTCTCTAGATTTACACCTGTCTTTTAGATTGTAAGCTCCTTGAGCAGGGACTGTCCTTCCATGTTAAATTGTACAGCGCTGCGTAACCCTAGTAGCACTTTAGAAATGTTAAGTAGTAAGTAGTAGTAGTAGTATGTTGTGTATTCAGTAATGCTCTCCAAATGTTGTCCGATGATTAAGAGAATGATGCGGGAACAAAGTTCATCCCCGTCCTGTCCCCTTGAGCTCTGTCTGATGCCATCCGCACAAGTCTCCAACAGTTATGATTTTATATTGAAGTCATTTTATTCAAGTATAAAAATATTCTATACAACTGTCGATGTATAAATCACAAACGGTACAGAACAAGGATCAACAAAATCCCCTCCACTATTGGGAAAACTGAACAAGCCAAACTGACTATAGAATGCTACATAGAAAATTCAGAGTATCTCAGCCACACACATACCGAACATAAATGCCAAATACATAATAGCTGACCAAAAATGATAGGACATATATTCAACTGAAACCCCAAGAACCCACACCAAAGAAATAGAAAGAGATGCATTTCCCCCTATACTGTGTAAAATGTACACGCCAGGGATGGAGTTAGGCGAGTGCAACCAGGACAACTGCCCTATGGCCGGAGCGCCCTAAGCCTGCTGGAAGCTGAAGAAGGCAGGGCCTGGTAGTGGGCTTTGGGGTCCCCTCCCAAATTTCTGCCCTAGGCTCTAGCCATGTCTAACACCAGCTCTGGCAGGATACACATTTCAAATCTCATATATTCTAATCACAAAATAGAAAATAAATGTTTTTTTTTCTACCTTTTACTGTCTGGTCATTTTATTTTTCAAATCATGTTGATCCCAGGCTCTGGTTTCTGTTTCCCTCTAGCTTCTCAACTCACTTGCCAGGGTCTCCTGCCCATTTGACATTTCTTCTTACTCCATGCTCACCATCCATCTTCCATCTCTGTATACCTATTTTTCCCCATGTTCAGCATCTCCCTTCTCTGTGTCCCCTATGCTTCCCTCTCCAGCATCTCCCCAGTGTCCATATTCCCACGTTCATTATCACTACTCTATGTCCCTATGCACACACCAAGTCTAGCATCTCCCTTTTATGTTCTTACTCTCCCCCCAAGTCTAGCATCATCCCTCTGGTACATATACCCATTCCCATGTCTGGCATTAACCCCTCTGTGTCCATATACAGCATCTCAGCTTCCCTCCCTCTGGTCCAGCACCTGCCCCCTTCAGCTCCAACCCTCCCTTCCTTCCTACCTCCCTCCAGCGCCGCCTCTGTCCCCTTCAGCTCCAGCCCTCCCTTCCTCCCTCCAGCACCACCTCTGCCCCTTCAGCTCCAGCGCTGCCTTCCCCCAAACAGGTCTGACATTTTATTTTCACCGCAAAGGTCCCCCACAGGGCTGCTCAGGGGCCTTTCTTCCTCTGCCAGCTCCTGCCTTCTGATGTAACTTCCTGTTTCATGAAAAAGGATGTTACATCAGAAGGCAGGAGCCAGAAGAGGAGGGAAGGCCCCAGAGCAGCCCTGGGGGTGGGGGAGAATCTTCTTCGCAACTCAATAGGTAGGAAGTAAAAAGCGGCAGGGCAGGGTGGGAGGGAAGGATGCCAGAGCTGCGGTAATTGCATGTTTTTTTTTTTGTTTATTTTTAATGCGGAAGCAAGGCTTTTTACCACTCCCATGAGGTGGTAAAATGTTTTGCTCCCGCACCTGCGGTAATATTTTTTACCACAGATTACTGCCGGCTACACCCCTCCAGACAATCTTTGCAACTGTCCCACCAGCATGTAAAGGGTATTTTTGGTGGTGAGGGCATTTACTGGGTGGTAGTTGTGGGGGGTTGGGAGAATAGAAAACAGGTGAGACAGTTTAAAAGGAAGAATTCTTTAACTACTATGTTTCACTCTATGTAAGTTTCTATGCTACAGAAACTGAACTCCATCTCTCATAGAAATGCAAAGAGCCATTTGTTTTGAGAGGGGCTTATTCCTCTGGAAACTCCACGCGGTTTGGTCCATATTTGGACTATATACCTCGTTACCTGGTTGTTGGGTTTTTTTTGCCACATGTCAAGTTTCATCCCACGCCAGTAAATTTTGGCCCCCAGACATACATTAACCCCTTTTATATAATTCCTTGCAACTTCCATTGGGTTAGATAGAATAAAATAAGCTTGTGATATTCACAAGTCCTCATGCATGATGGTTTCCAAGTATCCCCACTATTTAATAAACGTTTAACATTTTAGAATATTCTTTTGAATGCTAAAATTGACTTAGAAGCCAGACACGTGGGTTTATTGTGTATTTATAATTTTCACTGACCGATTTTGTGATCTACTTAAGAACTATGGTTGGCTTCTTCCACTCTTGTACTGTGCTGTCTGATATTCCTATGGAAGACGTTTTTTTTCCTGCTTGTACTGTTCCCCAATTTCACTGAAATCATCCTACCAGAAAGAGGTAAGGAAGGAGGCATTTTTTTGTCATTGTTTTGCGACACAGACAAAGATAAAAGCGCCTTGCTACATCACGTATCACCCCTGGTAGCAATAACATGAACTTCTGGGGATCAGAAACCCCATTTCCAGTGATGTCATCAAAAGTGATTGGTGTCCATTTTTCTGCGACATCATGAAAAGCAAGAGAATTCATATCAAATGGAATTATAGGAGGTGGGGGTTGGAGACGTACGAGATAGAAGGGTGGCTTGGACAAAGCGCACAGCCCGACCCACAAGTGAACGCTGATTGTCAGGCAGAAGCTAACTGAATTTTGGGCTCAGTTTCTGCCAAAAATGCCAGTGTAAACTCCCTCCCCCCCCCCCTGCAAATCTCTCTTAGCCCCTCTCCTTCCCAGCAGAAGATAGGCCTGCTGGTGGCAGCTCGCCCCTTCCAAGCACCCCTCCCCAGCCTACCTTTTCATTGGGGATGCTCTTGTGCCCATTACTGTCCACTCACTCCTGCTCAGGACCAGCCCAGAAAATGGCTTCCGGGACATCTAGCGGCAGTACTGTGAGATTGCTGCAGGAGGACCCAGAACCATCTTCAGAATGGAACCAGTACCGACACTGGAAGTCCCGGAAGCCATTTTCTGGGTCAGGCATGTGCAGAAGCAAATGGGGATGCTCCTGCACCCACTACCCACTAATAAAAAGATAGGGCTTTGGGTGGGGGCCAGTTTCAGTCGAAGATTCGTTTTTGGCAGAAACCAAATATCCTGGTTTTGAACAGGTACTAGAGAGGCAAGATAAGGATGATGTTAGCAGATCAGTTTGACAGTGTACCCATTCTACTACATATAAATTTACCTCTAATCAGTTTGGCTAGTATTACTGCTGTAAACACTAAGGGGGCAATGCTATAAGTACGTAAGTACATAAGTAATGCCATACTAGGAAAAGACCAAAGGTCCATCGAGTCCAGCATCCTGTCCCCGACAGCGGCCAATCCAGATCAAGGGTACCTGGTAAGCTACTCAAACGTACAAACATTTTATACAAGTTATTCCCAAGTCCATTTAGTAGCGGTCTATGGACTGGGCACCCACATTTAAGCACCAGATGTGAGCACGAATGTATGCAGCTCCAGACCATATGGTACCAATTATAAATTTACCTCAAAGAAATGCTAAATACGAAGTTGAGAGACTCTCAGACTACATCTCCCAAATTGCAAAAATGTGATCTACAGAACAGTCCACTCTGCAGATTTCACATACCTAGGAACCAAATGGTAGAACTCCTTACCAACACCACCCAAAATAAGTATACAGGAATATGCCAAATTCCGCAAAACCCTTAAATCATTACTCTTCAAGCAAGCAAACCCTGACAAAGAACTGTCATATCTCAAATAACTCACTCTTACCTGAATTGGTTATTCCTTTATTTACCATTAACCTTCTCACTATTTCAAGAACAATTTCTCATTCATAATAGATTTGCTGAATGTTGACTATCCATAGCTATCTCAGTATATCTATAATATTGCATTGTATAATTGGGTTCATACAAAACATATCTCTATCATGGATTAGTCTCTGCTATGTATCCTATACTGCTTATTGTAAGCCACATTGACCTCAAGCTTGTTTGGGATAATGTGGGACATAAATGTAACAAGTGGCTGGAAAAGAGTTCAGCACTATTCTGCAATGGTGCGTGGTAAGTGGCAAAGCGTGTTCACATGGGCGAATATGGGAGGGACACAGATGGTGCTGCAACTTTAATGCACCACTTAAGAGATACTGTAAGTTACGTGTGCCTTTGCTGCATTTAGGTGCCCACAGTTATATCAGGTCTATGGCTGATGTAACTGTGGTACAACAACAGATTGTGCTAGTTATCTTTTAGGAGGAGTGGCCTAGTGGTTAGGGTGGTGGACTCTGGTCCTGGGGAACTGAGGAACTGAGTTCGATTCCCACTTCAGGCACAGGCAGCTCCTTGTGACTCTGGGCAAGTCACTTAACCCTCCATTGCCCCATGTAAGCCGCATTGAGCCTGCCATGAGTGGGAAAGCGCAGGGTACAAATGTAACAAAAATAAAATAGATACTATTGGAGATTCTACATGGAATGTTGCTACTATTGGAGATTCTACATGGAATATTGCTATTCCACTAGCAACATTCCATGTAGAAGGCTGCGCAGGCTTCTGTTTCTGTGAGTCTGACGTCCTGCACGTATAGCAGAAGCCTGCGCGGCCACATTGGTGATCTGCAAGGGCCGACTTCTACATGGAATGTTGCTAGTGGAATAGCCACATTCCATTCCATGTATAGTAGCAACAGTGGAGAAGTGGCCTAGTGGTTAGGGTGGTGGACTTTGGTCCTGGGGAACTGAGTTCGATTCCCACTTCAGGCACAGCTCCTTGTGACTCTGGGCAAGTCACTTAACCCTCCATTGCCCCATGTAAGCCGCATTGAGCCTGCCATGAGTGGGAAAGCGCGGGGTACAAATGTAACTAAAAAAAAAAAAAAAAATAGGCTCTTGCCATGCAACATCGGGGCATTTAAAAAAGGGTGTCCACTTATACAATTATCCCAGGAACCTGTAAGTCTTCTTACATCTGTAGAGTATGTGGAAATGTACAGCCACCTCCATTTCAGGAGTTTTATCTTAATTACGCTTGCTTTTGTGTAGAAACCCCAATAATAACGTAAGATCATATTGCGCAGGCCAGCGTATACATATTTACTATGTCTAAGAGATGCAATCAAATCCTTACTATTTCTCCACCCAAGGCACAGGTTTCTGCTTCTTGCTGTCCCCACTGCTGCCTGCCGCCTTTTCTTTGACTGGTTTGGTGCTGATAGAAGACGGTCCCTTAAGAAATGCCTGCATGCTCCACGCCTACAACAAAAGAAAGAGAAAAAGAAGTGCTTTTTTAATATTAGAAGTTACTGTTAATCTGAAACCTTAGTTTTGGCGTTAGCTCTCTTATCTGCTATTAATAGAACTACATAGGAAATGGCAGCGCTAGTACATTGGAATTCATGTATTCTTGATCAGATTCTCTGGTATTGTTTCAGTTGCTTAGTTTTTTTTTTTTTTTTTTTTATTTGTACCCCGCACTTTCCCACTCATAGCAGGCTCAATGCGGCTTAGGTACTTATTTGAATCTGGGGCAATGGAGGGTTAAGTGACTTGCCCAGAGTCACAAGGAGCTGCAGTGGGAATCGAACCCAGTTCCCCAGGACCAAAGTCCACCACTCTAACCACTAGGCCACTCCTCCACTCCACAAGTGAATCAGGATCTGAGTGTTGAATACAATCTCACCTGAACAGAGAAACCACAGCCATTCTTGCAAGAGCTCAATTATTTTTCTGGCTTTCGAGCAATATTTTTTACATTGCCTGTATGGCAGTTTAATGGATTATTTTTGTTGCTTGGTATGTTGGCAGGAAGTTTAGAAAGAAAAAGGCTTATGTATTTCCTCCTAACTTAAATATTAAGAAGTTCAAGATGGGAAGGAAGGCTAGTAACTGTAGTTTTAGTAGGTCTGAGGTTAGTTACCTCCCTGTCCAACTTCCAAACTTTACTACACAGAATAACTTGCTTATTAGGCGGTTGGATTAAACCAGGGCTTCCCAAACCGAGTCACAACTCCGAAACCAATATTTGGGATTATGACCTGAACAGGCCCTCCATAGAAATGTCATCAGCATTTGTGCTGTAAGTAATCACAAACGTTTGATAAGCTTAGACAATTATAAGAAAGTAACTTAGATGAAAATGTTGATCATACGTGACAACAGATCACCCAAGGCCTGAACATCCAATGGACCACCACCACCCACACACACGCAGATGTGTAGGAAAATTCTAGAATCCACACTGCATGGTTTCCCCATTTTATTACATCTTTGAAGTAATTTTTTTTATTTTAATCTTTTATAATAAACGACAAGAAAAAGAATAAAAGCATAAAACAAGAATTCCCCAACCCCCCTTTCCCATCTCCTAATGTTATAGGTGAAGCCAAGCACGGATCCAAAACCACACTTGACCATGTAGTTCATCTGATATGTTTACAGTTCATTTATGGTACATAGCAGGCTCTCTACCCAAGTTAACAATTCAGAATCCAACTTCTGGCTCTGTGTGGCATTGCTGTCCAAACTGGTTCCCACGCTTTCTTATATTGATTCCAGCGAGCCACAGATCTATCTCCTCAAATTTTCTTTTAAAATCATAGTGTGCATATGGGTAGGAGGATCAGTTTGACGCCAATAAAACAAAAATACATTTAACTGCCAACAAAAAGCTTAAAATAATGTGTGCCAAAGCTCCTACCAATGTAACTATGACAACAGCTTTGGCACAATGCTTCCCAGTCAAGTTTACTACTTCTGCCTCTGTCCACATGAGTATCCTGATCCATGGTGAGGAACTGGCTCAATGTGAATGATACCTATACAGGTCATTTCCCTCAGTTAAGAGGTAAGGTACCCAGAAGTAAGGATAAAGCATTTTGATATACTGCCTTTCTGTGGTACAGGTACTTTCTCTGTCCCTAGTGGGCTCACAATCAAGTTTCTATACTTGAGGCAATGAAGGATTAGGTGACTTGCCCAGGGTCACAAGGAACTGCAGTGAGAACTGAACCCAGCTCTCGGCCCACTACACTAACCATTAGGCTACTCTACTCTTAAGAGTAACATACAGGAGGCAATGGCAACGAAACCTTGGGGTCATCTTTGACTTCTCTCTCCCCTTCTCTGCTCATATTCAACAGATTGCCAAAATCTGGCGTTTCTTTCTCTATAACATTAGCAAAATCCGTCCCGTCATCTCTGAGCACTCTACCAGAACCCTTATCCACACTCTTATCACCTCTCGCCTTGATTATTGCAACCTGCTTCTCACCGGCCTCCCACTTAGCCATCTCTCTCCTCTTCAATCAGTCCAAAACTCTGTTGCGCGATTCATCTTCCGCCAAAGTCTCTACGCTCACATTAGCCCCCTCCTTAAGTCACTTCACTGGCTCCCTATCCGTTTCCATATTCAGTTCAAGCTTCTCTTATTGACCTATAAGTGCATTCACTCTGCCGCTCCCCAGCGCCTCTCCACTCTCGTCTCTCCCTATGTCCCCCCTCGGGTACTCCGTTCTGTAGATAAATCTCTCTTATCCGTCCCCTTCTCCTCTACTGCTAATTCTAGACTCCGTTCCTTTTGTCTTGCTGCACCTCACGCCTGGAATAGACTTCCCGAGCCTGTGCGTCTAGCCCCGTCTTTGGCCGTCTTCAAGTCCAAACTTAACGCCCACCTCTTTACCCCTGCTTTTGCCTCCTAACCTCTACTCACTTGCCCTGTCCTTTATCCCCTTACCCTTAATTGTTCTGTTTGTCTTATCTAGATTGTAAGCTCTTTGAGCAGGGACTGTCTTTTTGTGTATGGTGTACAGCGCTGCGTATGCCTTGTAGCGCTACAGAAATGTTATAGGGATGATAAGTGACAAGATTCCAGTGTACCCTAAGCAAATATTTCTTTTACCAACGGGAGAAAGATGTGTAGAACAGAAAAAAATATATAAGGGAATAAGTCATCAGCAATTAATAATTCAGACTCACTTGTAGTCCGAAAGCCAAAACTCAAACACATACCAGAGAACTAAAGGCTACACGTGACGCAACCCCTCTCTTCCCCCTCCCCCCCCCCCAAAAAAAAAAACCCTAACCACACAAAAACTCACTTTATATTTCCACTCGAAAGAAAGATAGAAAAGGCCAACACGAATTCTGAATGCGCCCCGCGCCTTTATTCATACAGTACACCGGTGGCGGGAAACGGACTTACCACTTCCGGTACCCGGAGGACCGACCATAGAGAGAGCGAGCAGAGGACAGACCGCCGTAGCGTTCTGCGAAACCTCCTTGGCGCCGCGCGCCACTACGATCCAGGAGGTTAGATTGGGAACAGGACACGGCATGACGTCAAAACGTTGAAGCCTCATGTCTGTGTTTCTCCTTCCCCGCTGCTCAGCCCACCGTCGTTCTGCGTACACTCAAAACAAAGCAAACAAGCCTATCAGTTGCTGCATCCACGTTGTCGTTCTTTATTTGTTGGTAACATTTTTATTTAATATCACTTATATTTTCAAACGTGCCAGCTTGTACAGCATACGGATGTGCACAGAGGAAGTATAATAACGGAATAACTTATTAGATTGTAAGCTCTTTGAGCAGGGACTGTCTTTCATCTATGTTTGTGCAGCGCTGCGTAAGCCTTGTAGCGCTATAGAAATGCTAAATAGTAGTAGTAGTAGTAATAACTTCTCATAGGTAGAGAGTAGTAATTTGTTATAAAAATGTCGGCAGAAATCCAGCCCAAGGTATCTGCCTGCCTCTCTGACATTGCTACCTGGATGTCTCTCCACCACCTGAAGCTCAATATGACCAAAACTGAGCTCCTTATCTTCCCACCTAAACCAACCTCTCCCCTTCCCCCATTCTCTATTTCTGTGGACAACACACTCAGTCTTCCTTTATAATATCTCCAGAATTCGCCCTTTCCTTTCTGAGCACGCTATCAGAACCCTCATCCACACTCTCATCACCTCGCGCTTGGACTACTGCAACTTGCTTCTCACAGGTCTTCCACTCAACCATCTCCTACTACTACTACTACTTAACATTTCTAAAGGGCTACTAGGGTTACGCAGCGCTGTACAATTTAACATGGAAGGACAGTCCCTGCTCAAGGAGCTTACAATCTAAAAGACAGGTGTACAATCTAAAGACAAGTGTACGATCTAAAAGACAGGTGTACAATTTAAAGACAAGTGTACGATCTAAAAGACAGGTGTACAATCTAAAAGACAGGTGTACAATCTAAAGACAAGTGTACGATCTAAAAGACAGGTGTAAATCTAAAGACAAGTGTACAGTCAAAAGACAAGTGTACAGTCAGTCTGATAGGGCATACTATATTTCACGAAAGGTTAGGTGCCGAAAGCAGCATTGAAGAGGTGAGTTTTAAGCAGAGATTTGAAGATGGGTAGGGAGGGGTCTTGGCGTAGGGGTTGAGGAAGATTGTTCCAGGCATAGGGTGAGGCAAGGCAGAATGAGCGGAGCCTGGAGTTGGCAGTGGTGGAAAAGGGAACTGAAAGGAGGGATTTGTCCTCTGAGCGGAGGTTACGGTCGGGAACATAGGGGGAGATGAGGGTAGAGAGGTAGTGAGGAGCCGCAGACCGGGTGCATTTGTAGGTAAGGAGGAGAAGCTTGAATTGTATGCGGTATCTGATCGGAAGCCAATGAAGTGACTTGAGGAGAGGGGTGATGTGAGTGTATCGGTTCAGGCGGAAGATAAGACGTGCAGCAGAGTTCTGAAGGGATTGAAGGGGGGATAGATGGCTAAGTGGGAGGCCGGTGAGGAGTAAGTTGCAGTAATCAAGGCGGGAGGTAATGAGAGCGTGGACGAGAGTTCGTGTGGTGTGCTCAGATAGGAAAGGGCGAATTTTGCTGATGTTGAAGAGGAAGAAGCGACAGGTCTTGGCAGTCTGTTGGATATGCGCAGAGAAGGAGAGGGAGGAGTCGAAGATGTCTCCGAGGTTGCGGGCAGATGGGACGGGGAGGATGAGGTTGTTATCAACTGAGAGAGTGGAGGAAGAGGAGAAGTGGGTTTAGGTGGAAAGACGAGGAGCTCAGTTTTGGATATGTTCAGCTTCAGGTGGCGGTTGGACATCCAGGTAGCAATGTCGGATAAGCAGGCCGATACCTTGGCCTGGGTCTCCACGGTGATGTTTGGTGTGGAGAGATATAGCTGGGTATTGTCAGCATAAAGATGATACTGAAAACCATGAGATGAGATCAGTGAGCCTAGGGAAGAGGTGTAGATTGAGAAGAGAAGGGGTCCAAGGACAGATCCCTGGGGAACTCCAACAGATAGTGGGATGGAAGTGGAGGAAGATCCATGAGAGTGTACCCTGAAGGTGCGGCGGGAGAGATAAGAGGAGAACCAGGAGAGGACAGAGCCTTGGAACCCAAAAGAGGACAGTGTTGCAAGAAGTAACTCATGATTGACAGTGTCAAACGCAGCAGATAGATCGAGGAGGATGAGGATGCAATAGTGGCCTCTGGATTTGGCGAGGAGCAGGTCATTGCAGACTTTAGAGAGTGCTGTTTCTGTCGAGTGTAGAGGGCGAAAACCGGATTGAAGTGGATCGAGGATGGCATGAGAGGAGAGAAAATCGAGGCAGCGACTGTGAACGGCACGCTCAAGTATTTTGGAGAGGAAGGGTAGATGGAGTGGTAGTTGGAGGGGCAGGTAGGGTCAAGTGATGTTTTTTTTAGGAGAGGTGTGACTACGGCGTGCTTGAAGGTGTCAGGGACAGTTGCAGTGGAGAGAGAAAGGTTAAGGATGCGACAGATGGAGGGGGTGACAGTATGGGAGATGGTGTTGGTGGGGATGGGATCAGAGGAGCAGGTGGTGCATTTCGAGGAGGAAAGAAGGCGGGAGGTTTCATCCTTGGTGATCTCAGGAAAGGAGGAGAAAGAGGCCATGGTTGGTTGGTTGTTGGAAAGGGCTACAGGCTGAAGAGGAGGTGGTTTAGTAGTGAACTCAAGGTTGATCTTTTGCACCTTGTCGCAGAAGTAGTCAGCCAGTGATTGAGGAGAGAGTGAAGGGGGAGTGGGAGCGAGGGGCACTTTGAGGAGGGAGTTAAGGGTGGTGAATAGACGACGAGGGTTGGAGCTGAGAGAATTGGTCAATTGGGTGTAATAGTCCTGTTTTGCAAGGAATAGGGAGGAATGGGATAGCATGAATTTGTAATAAGGAAGTCTGAATGGGTACGAGATTTCCTCCAGAGGCGTTCAGCGGATCGGATGCAGGAGCGAAGGTAACGGATGCAAGGGGTCAGCCAAGGCTGGGGATTAGTACGTTTAGTGGGATGGGAGGTGGATGGAGCGAGGGTGTCCAAAGCAGAGGAGAGAGCGGCATTGTAAGCGGAGACCGCTTTGTCTACAGCCTCGGAGGACATGATGGAGGGGAGGAGATTAGAGATACTAAAGTGGAGGGGTCAATAGCCTGGAGATTCCTGGAGATGGTGGTTAAAGTTGGACGGGGCAGAGGGGGGGTGAAGAAGTGTGAATGTGATCAGGTGATGATTGGAGAGAGGGAGAGCTGAAGCGTGGAAATTGGAGGGTGAGCCGGAGGAGGAGAGGACGAGGTCAAGACAATGGCCATCACGGTGAGTGGGGGTGGTGGAGCACAGCTGGAGGTTGAAGGAGGATGTTAGGGTGAGGAACTTAGAAGCGTTAGGGTCGGATGGGTCATCAGCGTGTATGTTAAAGTCTCCGAGAATGAGGGACGGAGATGAGGGTTCAAGAAAGACGGAAAGCCAAGCATCAAGCATCAATCCCTCTTCAATGTGTTCAAAATTCTGCTGCACGACTAATATTTCGCCAAAGTCATTATGGGTGGTGGACTTTGGTCCTGGGGAACTGAGGAACTGAGTTCGATTCCCACTTCAGGCACAGGCAGCTCCTTGTGACTCTGGGCAAGTCACTTAACCCTCCATTGCCCCATGAAAGCCGCATTGAGCCTGCCATGAGTGGGAAAGCGCAGGGTACAAATGTAACAAAAATAAAATTCCGCAGTAAGTTTCAAATGTGCAAGCTACCCATGTGGTAAAAAATATTTTTAATTTTTTGGCTGAGGGGGTGTTTCTGTGTTAGTCAGCAGTCAGCATTTCCATTCACTAACTGATAATTAGCGGAGGACTAGCACATGACCCCTTACCAGAAAACAGGTGGCGGTAAGGACTCATCCGCTAATTTTTGTTAATGGTCTCAGTTGTGAACGGAGTCTAAATTTTCTGACCCACTGACCTTGACGCAGCTCAATGAAACGCTGGCCATCGTTGGTCACGGTCTGATTTTTGATGCAGCTGGAAGAGACTCTACAGCTAAGTGTTTAAAGCTGTTAGTTTTGATAAGTTTTTGATAAATCTGCTAGATTTTGTAACTTGCTATTTAATCCACTTGGGAGGGGTTTTTTGCCAATGATGAAGAAGCCCTGCTCTTTCAGCTAACTGCTGTGAGCTTCTTGAGGTTTTTTTCCTCCCTATTCATCATTTTCATTGCTTACAGATAAGAATATGAGAATCTTTCTTATTTATAACATTAGCTCATGGCCATTAATTTGGAAAATGGAAAGTTGACCACTTTACGGCTGCGATAAAAATGGCTTTAGCGTTCAGGAAAAAAACGCATAAGGACGCGATAAGACCACTTTCTACCACAGCTTTGTAAAAGGACCCCCAGGAGTGTTATTTTTAGCTTAATAAACACACATGTCCTATGTCGGATAAGTATCGTGCGTGTCCAAGGTGCAAGATGCTAGTTGAGATGGTTTTCTAAAGGGAAAGCCAGTCTGTGTATGAGTCATTCTTTGAGCCCCTCAGAATGTGTGAAAACTGCCTTAGAAATTAAAAAAAAAAAAAAGCTTGATAATTTGTATAATTAGTGGTCTGAGAATATTAGATGATTAGATTCTGGTGCAGTATAATTAGAGGAGGCTTGTTGCGTTGGGGGTCTTTCTCTCTCTCAATATATATATGCCTAAAAATATGGCTTAGGGACATCAGATGCCAGCCAGCAGCCTGAATGGGCTAAATATTCTTGCAAGAGAGCACAATGGTCCCACAAATGGTTTCCATGGGAACAGGAAAGGTGCACAAATTGAAAATGACAATGTTCCATCTGCAAAAGCAGTCTGTAATTTGCTTTGAACGATGTTAGAATAAATCCTTCCCTGTCACATGAAATGTTTTCAGATCTTACTCTTGGTTCTCGACAATAGATTAGATAGGTTGTTCCCAGTTTAAAATAAAACTTTGTACTGGTGGCATTTATAAATGAGTGGAAACTGTTAAACTGGTCATGAATTCTGACAGCCGGCATTCTTTTAGTATACTGTAGTTCGACTTCCGGTGATGCACAGCTAGAGGATAGTCGCAACCCCGGGGAGCTCCCGAGCCGCTGATCACAATCTGCTGAAATCGAATGGAGCACAGCAACAAGAAGCTGATCCAAAATAAAATAAAAAAAAGCAGTACTCACAAATGAAAGCAGATGCCAAGAAACCAGCCAGAACAACAACTCTACAAGTGAAAAATGGAAAGCTGACACGACAGTAAACCATGATGGCGCATGAGAGCACAAGATGGCGGAGGAGGCCTCTTGGCACCATCCTCGGAAAACCAAGATACGAAAGGGCGAAACCACTACGAGAGAAATTACATTGGCTTCCACTTAAGGAACGCGTTACTTTTAAAGTCTGCACACTAGTCCATAAGATCATCTACGGCGAAGCCCCAGCGTACATGTCTGATTTAATAGACCTACCACCCAGAAACGCTAAAAGGTCATCCCGAACATACCTCAACCTCCACTTCCCCACTTGCAAGGGCCTGAAATACAAGACGCTACACGCGTCAACCTTTTCCCACATGAGCACGCAGGCCTGGAATACACTACCGCGCAACCTAAGAATGATTAACGAACAAGCTTCCTTCCGAAAACTACTGAAGACTTACCTGTTTGAACAAACTTACGGAAAGAACCAAAACACATAGAGTCCATACTCACTGTTCATCAATGCAACATACATCCACTTCAGATCCCTCATCCCGTAATCAATTGTCCCACTGTCACCTCCAAATGTTTCTATGTTGATGTCCCATTGTTATATTCCTAAGGATAATCGAATGTCTCGCACAACTCTGCACAATGTATTCCACATCCAAGTTGTTACAAATGTATTTCTACTATTCATATCTTATTGTAAGCCACACTGAGCCCGCAAAGAGGTGGGAAAATGTGGGATACAAATGCAATAAATAAATCCTTTCTAGAGACATCGGAGAAACCGGCCAGAACCACTCCTCTACCAGTGAAAAATGGAAAGCTGACATGACAGCAAACCATGACGGAGTGCATGAGAGCACAAGATGGCGGAGGAAGCCTCTCAGCACCATCCTCGCTGGAGATATCGGGCGGGAGCTCACTGCAAAGACAGAACACACCTTCACCAATTTACTGAGAAGAACCCAAAATAGATACAGCGGTGATCCTTGCTTCTATAAAAGAAGGCACAGCATCACTACACGGTACTCTGGCAGAAATCCAAACCAACTTAAATGGAGTATGGGCGGACATCAGGGCCACAATAGAGAGAGTTAAAGATGTGGAGCAGAGAATCACAGGTGCGGAGGAGGATAAAACACTGCTAAGATAGGAGAGTTCCTTACAAGCGAACATCATACAGAATCTCCTCAACAAAGTAGTTGAACTGGAGAACAGATCCTGTTGCTCGAACATCTGCACTGTAAGCCTGCCAGAAGGAATGGAAAAAAGCTCCATCTACTCCAAGACCTGTTCGCAGCGCAGAGCCTACCAGCAGACCTGACCGGCGAAAGGGTACACAGAGTTAAGACAGCCTGAGAAGGAAGTTAAATGTGTATTGTCAATTTATATGCACCCAGTAGTGGATAAATAGCCTTTATCTGGAGCAAATTTAGACACCTGACTGGGTGATCTTCCAGACTCTTAATAATAGGAGGAGATCTTAACACGGTTATGCACTCAGGGTTGGAGAAGGGCACGAACAGACCACAAATACTCAACTACAAACAGTATGTCAGGAACATAACCTCATAGGTGTTGATGCCACTGTACAAGTCGTTGGAGAGGCCCCACTTGAGAGTATTGTGTTCAGTTTTGGAGGCCGTATCTTACTAATGATGTAAAAAGGTTTGAAGCAGTTTAAAGAAAAGTGACGAAAATGGTATGGGATTTGCGATGCAAGATGTACGAGGAGAGACTTGCTGACCTGAACATGTATACCCTGGAGAAAAGGAGAAGCAGGGGTGATATGATGCAGACATTCATATATTTGAAAGGTATTAAACCTTTTCCAGAGACGGGAAGGTGGTAGAACTAGAGGACATGAATTGAGGTTGAAAGGGGACAGACTCAGGAATAATGTCAGGAAGTATTTTTTTCACGGAGAGGGTTGTAGGTACCTACCTGAAATGCCCTCCTGCAGGAGGTGGTGGAGATGAAAACGGTAATGGATAGCAAAAATGCGTGGGATAAACACAAAGGAATCCTGTCTAGAAGGAACAGATCCAAAGAAGCTTAGCGGAGCTTAGGAAGCAACACCTGTAATTAGGAAGCAAAGCCAGTACTGGGCAAACTTCTACAGTCTATGCTTTGATTGTGGCTGGACAGATTCAGCTTCAGAAGTTGGAGAACAAGGCCAGTGCTGGGCAGGCTTCTGTGGTCTGTGCCCTGATTGTGGCTAAATAGATTTGGATGGGCTGGAGTGGAGCTTCTCAGGTGCTTCAACATTAACTTCAGAAATTTTAGAACAAAGGCAGTGCTGGGCAGACTTCTAAGGTCTATGCTTTGATTGTGGCTGGACAGATTCAGCTTCAGAAGTTGGAGAACAAGGCCAGTGCTGGGCAGGCTTCTGCGGTCTGTGCCCTGATTGTGGCTAAATAGATTTGGATGGGCTGGAGTGGAGCTTCTCAGGTGCTTCAACATTAACTTCAGAAATTTTAGAACAAAGGCAGTGCTGGGCAGACTTCTAAGGTCTATGCTTTGATTGTGGCTGGACAGATTCAGCTTCAGAAGTTGGAGAACAAGGCCAGTGCTGGGCAGGCTTCTGTGGTCTGTGCCCTGATTGTGGCTAAATAGATTTGGATGGGCTGGAGTGGAGCTTCTCAGGTGCTTCAACATTAACTTCAGAAATTTTAGAACAAAGGCAGTGCTGGGCAGACTTCTAAGGTCTATGCTTTGATTGTGGCTGGACAGATTCAGCTTCAGAAGTTGGAGAACAAGGCCAGTGCTGGGCAGGCTTCTGCGGTCTGTGCCCTGATTGTGGCTAAATAGATTTGGATGGGCTGGAGTGGAGCTTCTCAGGTGCTTCAACATTAACTTCAGAAATTTTAGAACAAAGGCAGTGCTGGGCAGACTTCTAAGGTCTATGCTTTGATTGTGGCTGGACAGATTCAGCTTCAGAAGTTGGAGAACAAGGCCAGTGCTGGGCAGGCTTCTGTGGTCTGTGCCCTGATTGTGGCTAAATAGATTTGGATGGGCTGGAGTGGAGCTTCTCAGGTGCTTCAACATTAACTTCAGAAATTTTAGAACAAAGGCAGTGCTGGGCAGACTTCTAAGGTCTATGCTTTGATTGTGGCTGGACAGATTCAGCTTCAGAAGTTGGAGAACAAGGCCAGTGCTGGGCAGGCTTCTGCGGTCTGTGCCCTGATTGTGGCTAAATAGATTTGGATGGGCTGGAGTGGAGCTTCTCAGGTGCTTCAACATTAACTTCAGAAATTTTAGAACAAAGGCAGTGCTGGGCAGACTTCTAAGGTCTATGCTTTGATTGTGGCTGGACAGATTCAGCTTCAGAAGTTGGAGAACAAGGCCAGTGCTGGGCAGGCTTCTGCGGTCTGTGCCCTGATTGTGGCTAAATAGATTTGGATGGGCTGGAGTGGAGCTTCTCAGGTGCTTCAACATTAACTTCAGAAATTTTAGAACAAAGGCAGTGCTGGGCAGACTTCTAAGGTCTATGCTTTGATTGTGGCTGGACAGATTCAGCTTCAGAAGTTGGAGAACAAGGCCAGTGCTGGGCAGGCTTCTGCGGTCTGTGCCCTGATTGTGGCTAAATAGATTTGGATGGGCTGGAGTGGAGCTTCTCAGGTGCTTCAACATTAACTTCAGAAATTTTAGAACAAAGGCAGTGCTGGGCAGACTTCTAAGGTCTATGCTTTGATTGTGGCTGGACAGATTCAGCTTCAGAAGTTGGAGAACAAGGCCAGTGCTGGGCAGGCTTCTGTGGTCTGTGCCCTGATTGTGGCTAAATAGATTTGGATGGGCTGGAGTGGAGCTTCTCAGGTGCTTCAACATTAACTTCAGAAATTTTAGAACAAAGGCAGTGCTGGGCAGACTTCTAAGGTCTATGCTTTGATTGTGGCTGGACAGATTCAGCTTCAGAAGTTGGAGAACAAGGCCAGTGCTGGGCAGGCTTCTGTGGTCTGTGCCCTGATTGTGGCTAAATAGATTTGGATGGGCTGGAGTGGAGCTTCTCAGGTGCTTCAACATTAACTTCAGAAATTTTAGAACAAAGGCAGTGCTGGGCAGACTTCTAAGGTCTATGCTTTGATTGTGGCTGGACAGATTCAGCTTCAGAAGTTGGAGAACAAGGCCAGTGCTGGGCAGGCTTCTGCGGTCTGTGCCCTGATTGTGGCTAAATAGATTTGGATGGGCTGGAGTGGAGCTTCTCAGGTGCTTCAACATTAACTTCAGAAATTTTAGAACAAAGGCAGTGCTGGGCAGACTTCTAAGGTCTATGCTTTGATTGTGGCTGGACAGATTCAGCTTCAGAAGTTGGAGAACAAGGCCAGTGCTGGGCAGGCTTCTGTGGTCTGTGCCCTGATTGTGGCTAAATAGATTTGGATGGGCTGGAGTGGAGCTTCTCAGGTGCTTCAACATTAACTTCAGAAATTTTAGAACAAAGGCAGTGCTGGGCAGACTTCTAAGGTCTATGCTTTGATTGTGGCTGGACAGATTCAGCTTCAGAAGTTGGAGAACAAGGCCAGTGCTGGGCAGGCTTCTGCGGTCTGTGCCCTGATTGTGGCTAAATAGATTTGGATGGGCTGGAGTGGAGCTTCTCAGGTGCTTCAACATTAACTTCAGAAATTTTAGAACAAAGGCAGTGCTGGGCAGACTTCTAAGGTCTATGCTTTGATTGTGGCTGGACAGATTCAGCTTCAGAAGTTGGAGAACAAGGCCAGTGCTGGGCAGGCTTCTGTGGTCTGTGCCCTGATTGTGGCTAAATAGATTTGGATGGGCTGGAGTGGAGCTTCTCAGGTGCTTCAACATTAACTTCAGAAATTTTAGAACAAAGGCAGTGCTGGGCAGACTTCTAAGGTCTATGCTTTGATTGTGGCTGGACAGATTCAGCTTCAGAAGTTGGCGAACAAGGCCAGTGCTGGGCAGGCTTCTACGGTCTATGCCCTGAAAATGGCAAGGACAATTCACAGGATAAAATCTGCACCATCTATTTTGGGTATTCGCATCACAGACTCTTTTATTTATTTATTTTTATCAGATTTATATCCTTTCAGAGCACAGAATAACGGAGGTCCTGTGTGCTCACTAAATTATGCATTAATTTTTATAAATTAGTGTTTTTCAACATTTGTGCCATATTATATAAAAAAAAATTTCTTGAGACTTTTTTGAAATATTGGTGTATTTGTGGATAGGATGTGTGCAGGTATTGTTTGATACTAAACTTTATGCATTGATTTTCTGATATATGCATATACACCCTTTTTATACATATATATTCAAAACATATTCTTTAAGCCTGCCATGTTGCCATAAATAACTGAGCGTTTTCTGCTTCATCTATAGGATTACAATTGTAGCAGAAGCCTTGCTTTCATTCTCTTTGAGCTTAATATTCGTATATATCACAAGGTCAGTTTATCTATGATACTTAACTTATATGGTTACATCATATATATCATATATTATTTACTAATTGGTTGTAAGTGTGTTTTATTTATTTATTTCACTGTATTTTGATGTTTTTTCTGCTAATTTTAGATGTCATCCTTCTTTGATTGGTAATATACAACACCTTTATCGTATGTTATATATAATCTAATATTTTAATAATTTAATCATTTAAGTATTTATTATATATTTGAAAACTATATATGCATGTATGTTTGAGTATATGTATTTTTACATGTATGGATTTTATATGTATATGTATATATATGTATATGTGTATATATATTATAGCATTTCTGCAATACTAATAATAATTTTTTTACAAAATTTTTTTTATAAAAAATGTTTTTATTAATTTTTTAATTCTACATGAAATTTATGTTTATCACACATTTAACGTTCTACATTTATTTTACTTTTGTTCTGCATGTTTGTTATATTACCATTGTTTGGTTTTATTTCATAGACTCCTGAAGAAGGCGTCTGTAGCGCCGAAACACGGCTGTGTTGAGTCGAGTGTATAATTAAATAAAGAGATTGTTCCTATCTACGTCGCCTACTGGTGTTGTTCAAGAGCCTACTCCTCCTACTCCCCCTTTCCTCACAAGGACAATTCACGACCACGTATACATGTGAAATATCACATACCATATGTAATGAGTTTATTTTGGGGGGCAAACTGGATGGACCATGCAGGTCTATCTGCCGTCATCTGCCATGTTACTATGTCACATGGAAACAAGCAAACCTGAACCGCAAAGACTACACTTGACTCTCCACCAGCCACAACTCGCATTCGAGAATAGGCTACATATTTGGCAGACCAGCTTTTACTAAGTAAGGTGCACACATGCGAGATAGGCCTAATAACAAGATCAGACCATAGCCCTGTGACCCTCCTCCTGGACAAAACCAAAAGAACGGACAGGACCGCACACCTACTACAAAAAGAGGAATGTAGGCAAGAAATACAGAAGTGCTTGGAAGATTTCTACCAGTTGAATGATACGGGAGAGGTAGGGACTATCACACTCTGGGAAACCATGAAAGTAGTGTTGAGGGGAAAGCTCATCGAATTAGGGGCCAGATCAAAAAAGAAAGAAAGACAACAACTAGAAAGCACCCTTGAGAAGGTACAAGCAGCCCACAAAAGCAAGACTACCACAGAAGGTACACGATATGCAAAGCCTAGAGGGTCTATGCAAATGAATGGGGATGAGGCAATATACACGTGGGGGGAGGGGGGGAAGATAGACAATTTCCTAGCAGCCCAGCTAAAAAAAAAAAAACAATCGCACAGAACTTGATCCACTCCATAATGAAGAAGGGATGCTACAAACAGGAAGAGATAGCACACAGTTTTATAAACTATTACCAGAAAATATACTCCTCAGAGGGTGCAAGTATAGAAAAACAGATGGAACAATTTTCCCAACTTATGCGAGGGAAAGCACTAGGCGCAACACACAAGGAAGCACTAGATGCAGCCAGCACAGAGAAGAAGTTATGGAAAGCCAGAAAAACATCTCCTTTAGGCAAGGTGGCAGGCCCTGACGGCCTACTGAATTCTATAAAAAATACAAATTCTGGGCAGTAATACAGCAACCCCTGCTGAGGGTCCTAAACACTGCACTGCCAGATGCCAGAATCCCATACTTCTTCCAATAGGCCCACATAACACTAATACACAAAGATGCAGAGCACTGCAGCTCATATCGCCCAATATCTCTTCTCATCACAGATGCTAAACTCTTCACCAAGATCCTAGCCACCAGGCTCAACTCAGTAGTACGACAAATCATGCACAAAGGCCAAACAGGACTCATAACAGGAAGAAATGCATCATATGTGTACAAAGAGTTTTTAACATAATACACCTAACCCAAAGCATGCAACGAGACCCCACACTTATGGTAGCCTTAAAAGCAGAAAAAGCGTTCGACAGAGTTGAGTGGAAATACCTTTTTGCCCTACTAAAGATATTCAATTTTGGCCCAGATTTCCTCAATGCAATTACAGGCCATGTATAGATCACCAAGAGCCAGGCTATTGTCCACCCAAATACCCTCAGCCTCCAAGCCCCTCTCTTATGCCCATATTCCTTGTTCTGTCCCCCAACTCTATCCCTGAGTCCCCACTTTCTCATCCAATCTGAATTCCTGTTTTCTCCCCTAATTACTAAATCCCTGTTATTTTCTTGCTCTGCTCGTTGCACCAATCCTCAAATCCAGTTTTTCACTTCTTTGCTGCCCCCCACCCCAACCTGTCTGTGTGTGTTTTTAACTTTTGTTTCACTTTACCCTACTCTGTGATATTAACTTCACACGTCCCTCCCAGTCCCCCACTTACACACACACACACTTCACTTCCTAACTCTCTCACAAATACAGCTTGTTCCCATCTGCTCTCTCTATTTATCACCTCCCTGACCTATACATCCAGCCTCCTTCCTTGTTCTTCTACTCTTTTCCTCCCACATCTCTATTTTTTATATTCCCTTTCTCAGTTCTCCCTTTTTCTCTCCCTTATTTTACATCACATCATCTCTCCTCCCCTATTTGCGCCTTTTCACCTGTGGACAGCTGGGCTTGCCAGCTTTCCTTCAACTTGCACGGAGCAGCAGCAACCAGTGTGTTCCATGGCAACCTGAGGTTGTTCTGGTCATTAGCACTTTTCCCCGCGGTCAGCTGGGCCTGCCAGGTCTTGCAGCAAACAGAGGAAGCAGTGCGCTTTGCAACGACTCTCCTCGCATGCTCGCCTTCCTCCCCTGTTTGCATTTCCTGTTCAGAGCGGTGGGCCTGTGAGGAGAGACACTGAAGTGCACTGCAGGTCGGGTCAACTGTGGGGGGAAGGCGCTAATGAACAGAAATGCATAAAAGACCAACATCCGTTGGTTCCGAAATCAAGGAATCGAGGCCCCCAACGTCAATAACACTAACCGATGACAGAACCTTCCCAGTCAAATCAGAAGCTAAAGTGCTTGGGATCCTTCTAGACTCCTCCCCTTTGTTCTCACTCCATATCAACCAACTATGGAGGAAAACAGTGTTTAAAATGGGACAACTACGCCTAATCCGATGATTCATTGATCAAAAGGCCTTTGCGCTATTGGTCCATTCCGATCCTACCGCATCTGGACAACTGTAATGTAATATTTCTTGGCATTAAGATCCAATATTTAAAAAAAAAACTATAAGTCATACAGAATACAGCAGCAAGATTAATTTTCAAACTAAACAGATACACTAGCGTCACACCATATCTCATTAAACTGCACTGGTTACCCATAGCTGAAAGAATTAAGTTCAAAGCCACCTGTCAAGTCTTTCAGATACTGCAAGGCTCTGCCTCTGAACTACTGATCAATATCTCATCTATTTGCATCGTTCACTCAAACAGACTGAAGGAACAATTGATCCTAGCCCTATTGTTTATTTATTTATTTATTTATTGCATTTGTATCCCACATTTTCCCACCTCTTTGCGGGCTCAGTGTGGCTTACAATAAGATATGAATAATGGAAATACATTTGCTACAACTTGGTTATAGGTTACATTGTGAAACCATCGAAGTATCATTAAGAATATAACAATGGGACATCAACATTGAAACGTTGGAAAGAGACAATGGGAAGCTTAAAGGGCAGTGTTAAGACACAGAGATATATGGTGTACATATTCCTGTGAGTAAATGTATGAGTGATGTGGAATTACGGGGGATGAGGGTTAGGAGTGGATGTATGGAGCATTGATGATCAGTGAGTGTGGACTCTATGTGTTTTGGCTCTTGCCATAAATTGTTTCAAACAGATGAGTCTTCAGTAATTTGCGGAAGGAGGCTTGTTCGTAAATCGTTCTTAAGTTGCGCGGCAGTGTATTCCAAAGTTGCGTGCTCGTGTGAGAAAAGGTTGATGCATGTAGCGTCTTGTATTTCACGCCCTTGCAATTAGGGAAGTGGAGGTTGAGGTATGTTCTGGATGATCTTTTAGCATTTCTGGTTGGAAGGTCTATCAACTCGGACATATAGGCAGGGGCTTCACCATGAATGATCTTGTGGACTAGTGTACATACCTTGAAAGTGACGCGTTCCTTAAGTGGAAGCCAGTGTAGTTTCTTTAGTAGTGGTGTTGCCCTTTCATATTTTGGTTTTCCGAAGATGAGTCTGGCTGCTGTGTTCTGGGCTGTTTGAAGTTTCTTCAGTATTTGTTCTTTGCAGCCTGTGTATAGTGAGTTACAGTAATCCAGATGGCTTAGGACGAGGGATTGCACTAGGTTGCGGAAGACGAATCTTGGGAAGAATGGTTTAATCCTTTTCAATTTCCACATGCAGTGGAACATCTTCTTAGTTGTGTTATTTGCGTGAGTTTTGAGTGTTAGGTGGCGGTCGATAGTGACTCCAAGAATTTTTAGCGTTTCTGAGATTGGAAGGTTTTGGTTTGGGAATCCGATTTCAGAAGATCTTTAACTCGCTCTTCCCGGTATCAGGAATCTCATTATGGAATTCACTCCCTCTGGCTACGAGACTAGAGACAAACTACCTCGGTTTCCGGAAAGGGCTAAAAACGTACCTCTTCCCAAAGCCTGCTACATAACAAGCACTACTCAGTTCCCCGGCGGACTATAGAACTACTACGTGAAACAACTACTCTCTCACACCCGATATTGTTATAGTGTTGGTTAGATAAGCCGCATTGAGCCTGCCATGAGTGGGAAAGCGTGAGGTACAAATGTAACAAAAAAAATAATAATATTGACTAATAATATTGACCAACAAACATAGTAACATAGTAACATAGTAGATGACGGCAGAAAAAGACCCGCACGGTCCATCCAGTCTGCCCAAGACAAACTCATATGTGTATACCTTACCTTGAAGTTGTACCTGTCCTTTTCAGGGCACAGACCATATAAGTCTGCCCAGCAGTATTTCCCGCCTCCCAACCACCAGTCCCGCCTCCCATCACTGGCTCTGGCACAGACCCCGTATAAGTCTGCCCTCCCCCATCCTAGCCTCTCAACCACCAACCCCTCTTCCCCCCGCCACCCAATTTCAGCTAAGCTTCTGTGGATCCATTCCTTCTGATCCAAGATTGTATTCACCCAACATCCCACTAATAATAGTGTACCAACAGCATATAACCAACAAGACTGTATACACCCAACGTCCTACTTATAATATTGTACCAATTTCTGTCCCACAGCTGATATAAACCGCACTGAACCCTAAACAGGGGATGTAAGACCTGAATTGAACTGTAAGTGTATTTTCGGTAGGGTAAAAGGAGAAACAGAGCAGTCAAGTGAGTGAGTGAGTCCCAGCTGGCTCTCGGTCTCGTTATATCCCAAGGGGAGGATAAACTGAAGTAGTTTGTTGTGGTATTGATTATGTACTATGTATGTATTTTACGTAAACTGCATAGGTATAAGGTATACATAAACTACTCAACGGAAAGACAGCCATTTTCTTGTTGAGCTTCAGTTTGGTTTGAGCCAACCACATAGATTCTTTTGCTTTAGAATGTGTCATTTTTCACTCTTTGGGGCACAGTTTGTTACACTAATCCTGCTATGAAGAGTGCAGATTAGTAATGTAGATTTCCTATGATAAACATATTCATTTACTTAGTGATACACTACCTAGCATAAAACATTTTAGAAAACTGCTACTGAGTGTCATTTTGTTTTATTGATGTATTTGTTAACATTCTACAGCAGACATCTCGGACAAGTTGATTGATGTTGTGAAAATGGATTCAGGGAAACATCACGTCTTAGAGCAACGCCGATGAGAACAATGTACCTCTGTCCATGTCTACCCTGCACCGGCACTTCACACGCACACTGTCCAACACAGAGTAGCCACAGTGATTTTCAGTTTCCAGACAGATATTTTAAAACCAGTTCCACAAATATTTATTGTTTATCTGCTATGTGTACATTTTCAGTACTGCTTTTCTGCAACCAAGCTTATTTTCAATTAAGGGCTTTTTATTTTTTTTCAACTTTAAAATTATTTTCTTGATATTTTTGGGAAGGGACTGCAGTCTTGTTAAAAAAAAAACAGACTTCTAGTCAGGGGCGTAGCTACAGCAGGGCCTGGATGAGTAGAGGGCCACAAGTTTTTCACTCAGGCCTACCCAAATCTGGCAGCCAATCACTACTACTACTACTACTATAAATCATTTCTATAGCGCTACCAGTCGTACGCAGAGCGCTTCACAATTGAACATGAAGAAAAGACAGTCCCTGCTCAAAAGAGCTTACAATCTAAATCAGGACAGACAGACAGGACAAAGAAGGGATAAGGGCAGGACAGACAGATAGGACACATAGGAATGATTCTAAATGGAATGTTGCTACTATTTGAGATTCTGGAATGTTGCTACTGTTTGAGATTCTACATGGAATCTTAATGTTGCTATTCCACTAGCAACATTCCATGTAGAAGCCTGCCCTTGCAGATCAGCAACGCGGCCGCGCAGGCTTCTGTTTCTGTGAGTCTGACGTCCTGCACGTATGTGCAGGACGTCAGACTCACAGAAACAGAAGCCTGCGCGGCCGCGTTGCTGATCTGCAAGGGCAGACTTCTACTACTACTACTACAAATCATTTCTATAGCGCTACCAGTCGTACGCAGCGCTTCACAACTGAACATGAAGAAAAGACAGTCCCTGCTCAAAGGAGCTTACAATCTAAATCAGGACAGACAGGACCAATGAGGATAAGAGTAAGACAGACAGAAGGACACATAGGGAAAGGGACTATTGAAGAGAGGAAGATAAGATAAAGGTTACGAGCAAGTGACAAGTTAGGAGTCAAAAGCAGCATCAAACAGGTCGGCCTTTAGCCCGGATTTGAAGGCGGCCAGGGATGGAGCTAGACGTAACGGCTCAGGAAGCCTATTCCAGGCATAAAGTGCAGCAAGATAAAAGGATCAGAGTCTGGAGTTAGCGATGGAGGAGAAGGGTGCAATTAGGAGAGATTTGCCTAGTGAACGGGGTTCCTGGGAGGGAGTGTAGGGAGAGATGAGGGTGGAGAGGTAGTGAGGGGCTGCAGAGTGAATGCACTTATAAGTCAATAAGAGGAGCTTGTTAATCAGGTGCTGCTTTTGCCTTAGGGGTCACTCTCAGTTCTTCCACTGGTGCCAAAATGTAAAGCAGTTTTATTTTTTTACCTGGGCATCTCCTCCCAACCCCCCCAGGTTTGGAATCAGCCCCTTTGCCTTGGACCTCCAAACTTGTATGTTTTTCACCTGCAGCAATGAAACTAGGCTGCCTCTTTCCAGTCTGGGGGCTTCCCTCTGCTGTGACCTGCCTTCTCTGATGAGATTTCCTGTTGACTCACAGGCAGAGCGCAGCAGAGGGAAGACATCTGAGCTGTACACAGGTTGCCAGTGACAGCTATGCAGGTTTGGAGGACCGAGGGACAGAGGCCAGACCTGGGTGGTGGGGGGGGGGAGGGGAAAGGAGAGAGATGCCGGACATGGGGGGGGGGGGGGTTCGGGTCAGGAGAGAGAGATGCAGACCTGTGGTGAGTGGGAGGCAGGAGAGAAGAATGCTGGACCTGTAGGGGTGTGTCAGGAGAGAGCGATGCCTGAAGAAAACCACATCATGATGGCTGAAACGTCGGTTCCACCTACTCAGACCCGGCAAAACTTGGACAACTGCAGCAATCCTGATGCCAGCCAAGGAAGCCTAAGAGAACAGATTAAATCAATTGGACTCACATCAACCAAACTCTTGAAGGACGGAAACCAACAACATTTTCTGCCTTCAGGAGTTTAAATGTGATTGGACAGACATCAACCAATCTGGATTGAGAACCACTACAAAATTCCAAACACAGAGACCTACCACACGTCACCCTGATTAAAGCTACAGCAAGATGGCTGAAATATCAATCAAGCAAACTTGAATGCGGCACCAACCAAGAGCCATAACACCAGCTGCAGAAACCTAAGAGCATTAGTATCATAGCAATGTTATTTGAATGTTGTAATTGTGTGCTTTTTAGGTATTCCATCACTATTATTCTTGCATCGTATCATATCTTGTTATTTGAAATTTTGTTCTGTTAAATGTGTTTTCATAGTAGTCCTATTATTAGGTTTCAGTTTGCTGTTTTCAAGGTTTCCTTTTTCATTGTATTTATGTTTTTACTTGTTGATTTTACTATTGTTATGCTGTTAAAATTGTAAGTTTGATGTTAAACTGTACCTACTGTACACCACCTTGGGTGAATCTCTTCATAAAGGAGTGGCCTAGTGGTTAGGGTGGTGGACTTTGGTCCTGGGGAACTGAGGAACTGAGTTCGATTCCCACTTCAGGCACAGGTAGCTCCTTGTGACTCTGGGCAAGTCACTTAACCCTCCATTGCCCCATGTAAGCCGCATTGAGCCTGCCATGAGTGGGAAAGCGCAGGGTACAAATGTAACAAAAATAAAATAGATACTACTGGAGATTCTACATGGAATGTTGCTATTCCACTAGCAACAATCTATGTAGAAGGCTGCTCAGGCTTCTGTTTCTGTGAGTCTGACGTCCTGCACGTACGTGCAGGACGTCAGACTCACAGAAGCAGAAGCCTGCGCGGCCACATTGGTGATCTGCAAGGGCCGACTTCTACATGGAATGTTGCTGGTAGCAACAGTGGAGGAGTGGCCTAGTGGTTAGGGTGGTGGACTTTGGTCCTGAGGAACTGAGTTTGATTCCCACTTCAGGCACAGGCAGCTCCTTGTGACTCTGGGCAAGTCACTTAACCCTCCATTGAGCCTGCCATGAGTGGGAAAGCGCGGGGTACAAATGTAACCAAAATAAAAGACTAAATGAACATCCAAGTTGCAACTTTTTTTCTTAGTTTTTTGCCTGCATCCTTTTTCAGATCACAGTTTTCCACAAGTCTATGGATTGTGGTTCATTCATGGGAACTCACCTGACAATAGCTGACCCTTTTGAACTGTGATCAGCTTCATCCCAAAATTAGCCTGCCTCTAAAACCCATAAAGTAAATTTGGTGATTGCTGTGCTGATCCTTATCAGAACCCACTACAGTGCCAAACAAGTTGAGAGAGTGCACACTGGTACACAGCACAGATGAGGTGTGTTCTGTCGCTGAAGGGGATGAAGTGACGGCAACACTGCTGCTGGAATCAGAGAACAGATGCCACCCAGAGCAGACCTGGCCCTTGCAACTACTGCGACAACAGCGTAGTCACTCTCATTGCACATGTTCATAACTAGCCTTTATACACCTTTAGGGCTGTCACAAATATATAAGTATTGCCACACTGGGACAGACCAAAGGTCCATCAAGCCCAGCATCCTGATTCCAACAGTGGCCAATCCAGGTCACAAATACCTGGCAACATCCCAAAAAAGTTCAATACATTTTATGCTGCTTATCCCAGAAATAAGCAGTGGATTTTCCCCAAGTCCAATTTAATAATGGTCTATGGACTTTTCCTCTAGGAAGCCGTCCAAACCTTTTTTTTAAACCCCGCTAAGCTAACTGCCTTTACCACATTCTCTGGCAATGAATTCCAGAGTTTAATTACACATTGAGTGAAGAAAAATTTTCTCCAATTCATTTTAAATTTACTATTTTGTAACTTCATCGCATGCACCCAAAGCATGAATATGGGTGGATGGATAGAGTAATACACATGAGCACATTGCCTTCCTTAAGGAACACAACCTCATAAACACAGCATGAGCAGCTGAAGGGTTTTCACTGGGGAAGTGAAAATAGGAGACCTAAAAATCAAAGCAATGTATCAAGGAAAGCAAAATCAAAGCAATGTATCAAGGAAAGCAAATTGCGGTTCGTAAAAGCGTAAGTAATATTGCTGCTTTAATAGTAAAGCACTGTATACACAGAGCTAATATTTCAATTAGTAACAAGCACATTAAAGATGACTCTCATGGTGAATCTGTGATAAAGTGTTGCAGTTGTAATTTAGGCTTACATATTCCTAGCCTCAAATTGTGTATTCAGAAACGTGATAAGTGAATATTGATCCCACAGGACCTAAATCCTCTGACAGCTAATCTGAATTCTTTATGGCACCCAAATCGAAAATAAACTTCTGTTGCTAGGCAACAGCTATCACCCCCCCCCCCCCTTCCACAGTCTCTGATTTGTGTGATATCCACAAGCCTTTATTAGACTAGTCTGTGTTTCTCAGTAAAGAAAACATTCAACAGAATGTGCATTTGAACCTGCACATCTTAATATTTTGATTAAACACCTTATAATTGTTCCAGCTTTAACATTTGGTCACTGGAATGGCGCTTGCAGCTTGGTGGAGTGACTCCAGAGGGCTGTGTGGTTGCGAGCTGCCCGAGAAGCATAGGATAGGCTTAGGGATATAATAGCTGCCAAACCATGTGAATGCCATGGTTTAGCCCAGAGACCAGTGGTATTTTCAAGGCTTGCAATGATCAGATAAATCATTTCTTTGCTACATCTCAGTATTATTACAGGAGCAATTGGTTCTGAGGAGCACTTCCTACTCTTGGTTTTACCTTTGCTTCAGTCCGTGTAATGAAAATACTTGGCTTTTGGTTTTCTACAAGTTTAAAAATTGTGTTGCTTGGATAATAGTGAATGTTATCACCTTGCAGGAATACAGCTTGGGAGACTGCTGTTTATGTAACAGTTTCAAGGAGACATTTGGTGGTGGGGGGGGGGGGGGGGAAGGAGGGATACAGAAAGTTAATTGTTGTTGAGAGAGCCAAGATTTCAAGGTCTCTCGCTTAACTAAACCTCATTTATAGACTCTCCCTTCATAAAAAAAATATATATAATCATATTTGAAACAGACATAGGTTGTATCCTAGTGGTTAGGGTGGTGGACTTTGGTCCAGGGGAACTGAGGAACTGAGTTTGACTCCCACTTCAGGCACAGGCAGCTCCTTGTGACTCTGGGCAAGTCACTTAACCCTCCATTGCCCCAGGTACAAATAAGTACCTGTATATAATATGTAAGCCTCATTGAGCCTGCCATGAGTGGGAAAGCGCAGGGTACAAATGTAACAAAAATAAAATAGATACTATTGGAGATTCTACATGGAATGTTGCTATTCACTTAACCCTCCATTGCCCCATGTAAGCCACATTGAGCCTGCCATGAGTGGGAAAGCGCAGGGTACAAATGTAACAAAAATAAAATAGATACTATTGGAGATTCTACATGGAATGTTGCTACTATTGGAGATTCTACATGGAATGTTGCTATTCCACTAGCAACATTCCATGTAGAAGCCTGCGCGGCCACATTGGTGATCTGCAAGGGCCGACTTCTAGTGGAATAGCAACATTCCATGTAGAATCTCAAATAGTAGCAACAGTGGAGGAGTGGCCTAGTGGTTAGGGTGGTGGACTTTGGTCCAGGGGAACTGAGGAACTGAGTTTGACTCCCTCTTCAGGCACAGGCAGCTCCTTGTGACTCTGGGCAAGTCACTTAACCCTCCATTGCCCCATGTAAGCCACATTGAGCCTGCCATGAGTGGGAAAGTGCAGGGTACAAATGTAACAAAAAAAAAACAAAAGTATATACACCACAGATAGATTAATATAGTGCAGAAGCTCATGCAAATCTACCTCATGTATATTTATTGTAAATATCCTGAAAACCTGACAGCCTGTGTATCCTGAGGACTGGTTTGTGAGCCAATGCTTTAGAGATTCAGATGTGCTAAAACTGTGATAGTCACTTCTAATCCTTAAGGGTTGCAAACTAGTCACATTTTCAGGATATCCCTAATAAATATGTATAATAAACTCCAAGTAACTACCAATTAGTTTATTACAAATATCACTTTTGTCGATATTTAACCTATAACATCATCCACATTCATTCTGCAAGGCGGTTAGCTTGGCAGAGTTTAAAAAGGGGTTGGACGGTTTCCTAAAGGACAAGTCCATAAACCACTACTAAATGGACTTGGGAAAAATCCACAATTCCAGGAATAACATGTATAGAATGTTTGTACGTTTGGGAAGCTTGCCAGGTGCCCTTGGCCTGGATTGGCCGCTATCGTGGACAGGATGCTGGGCTCGATGGACCCTTGGTCTTTTCCCAGTGCGGCATTACTTATGTACTTATGTAACTATCTTTCAAATTCTTTCTAAAAATCCTCTCACTTATCACATTCATACCCCACACCCCATTCTGATAGCCTAAACCAGTGTTTCCCAAGTCTGGTCCTGGAGTACCCCTTGCCAGTCAGGTTGTCAGGATATCCACATTGACTATGCATAAACTTAATTTGCATACACTGCCTCTGTTATATGCAAATCTCTTTTATGCATATTCATTATAGATATCCTGAAAACCTGACTGGCAAGGGTTACTCCAGGACTGGACTTGTGAAACACTGCCCTAAACAATGCACATTCCACTTTCAGCAACAATAGTGCATACTGTTATTCACATCTAGTGAGAAACAAACTATCCTTTTATAAATGCACAAAATCACTTCCTCTGTAGTTGGCTTCCTTATTTACTTTTCTCTGTAAAAGCAGTTAGCTTAGCAGGGTTTAAAAAAGGTTCAGATAATTTCCTAAAAGAAAAGTCCATAAACCATTATTAAGATAGACTTGGGAAAATCCACTGCTTATTTGTAGGATAAGCAGCATAAAATCTGTTTTAATGTTCTGGGATCTTGCCATGTACTTATGACCTGGATTGGCTACTGTTGGAAACAGGATACTAGGCTTCATAGACCTTCGGTCCGTCCCAGGTGGCAACACTTATGTTCAATGGCAGTATTATGGCCCAGAGTTTCAGGTCATCATTCAAATATTAATTTCAGATTCATTATTCTTTCCTACCCAATGGAAGTTGACAAGAATAGCACAAGAAGGGTTGAGAATGTCTGTCTGGGGGCAAAATAACTCTTCAAAATTTTAATGGAGATGGGATGACACTTGGCATGTGGGAAGAACCAGCAAAAAGATACATTAAGTTTGAAAATGGATGAAATTGGGCTAGGGGTCACAGAGAAATAAGTCCACCCCTCCCCCCCAAAAAAGGACCAATGCATTTTGTATGAGTGAAGGAGTTCCAGCTTATATAGCAGAAAACTTAACAGAAATGGATGAAATTTGGCATGGAAGAAAAACCAGTAAAAAGACACTTTCAGTTTTAAAAAAATGGGCTAAATTGGACCAGGGTTCCAGAGAAACGAGCCTCCCAAAATATAGCCCAATGCATTTCCATGGGAAAAGAAGTTCCACCTTCCGTAACATAGAAACTTAGAATGAAATGTAGCAGTTAGAGAAAAGCACAAGGAAGTGGAATTCCCTGCTCTTCCAAGCCCCAGACTGCTCCTACCCTCCCCAACCTCACAAACTGCCCCACCACCCCACAAACTGCCCCATCCCAAAAACCTAGCCCCTTGCAGCTGCACCACCAATCTGCAAGCTACCCTATCCCCAAAACAACCCACTGTAACTGCCCTGCCACCAAATTGCTCCCACACCCTAAAACTACCCCCTGTAATCTGCCCCACTCCAAAAAGCTACTTCTCCAACTGCCCCCTTACCATAGGTGCCGACTCCATGGGTGCTCGAGCACCCCCAAAATTTCACCCACCGGAAGTTCGTTCCCTCCCTCCTCCCATCGAGTTCCAGGCCCCCTCCCTCCAAATTTTAAAAGTCATCTATTTTACCTTGTCGGGGTTAGGGCAGCAGCAGTAGTAAAAAGCATGCAGGTTAGGCTCGGTGCTTAGTTGTTTTCCCTTCTCTCTCTCTCAGCTCTGGTCCTGCCCTTGCGGAAACAGGAAATGAGGGCGGGACCAGAGCTGAGAGAGAGAGAAGGGAAAACAACTAAGCACCGAGCCTAACCTGCATGCTTTTTACCGCTGCTGCCGCCCTAACCCGACGAGGTAAAATAGATGACTTTTAAAATTCGGAGGGAGGAGGCCTGCAACTTGAAGGGAGGGGGGCCCCTGGAACTGGGAGGGAGGGAGGGAGGGGGCCCTGGAACTCAGAGGGAGGTGGAGGGGGATGAGGGAGAGGGAAGGGGATGGGGTCAAGGGGGAGGGGGGAATGCACCACCTGTAAAAAAAAAATCAGCACCCCCAATCATTTTGAAAAGTTGGCTCCTATGCCCCTTACCACCACTTCTTTGCATTTAGAGAAAAATCTCAGTTGTTTCTGGTTGAAGAAAATAACTCTAACAGAAGAAAGTACAAACCAAACATTTCCAGGGAAAACACAATTGAAATCAGTCCTGAGGACCAAAACCTCCTAGTTTATACTAATAATTTTCATCCTATTCTCCTTTGTAGTATGACATAAATCAGGAAATAGCCAAACTTTTCAACCCATATTTTAAATTGCTTTCAAACCCCCAGAGGATACTTTAAAGCTCTGATGTTGCCAATACCATGTAACTTAATGCAGTAATCGATTTATGCATCAAAGTAAGAGCATCTCATACAATACCTAGGATAACCAGATCCGTTTCAACAGCAGAGGAATCAAAGTACAGGGCTGGCTACCTCCCCCCACAGGGTGAGCGACATCCACATGTGATGAAACACTGTCCCTTTCGCCCATCCCTCTGAAGATACTCACTGGATTCAACACCTAGACTCCACACTGGTCTAGTTTATAGATTATTAAGACTTGCCATACCTGGACTAACTAGCAGACCTAAGCAGAGCCGCCGAGAGACTGAACCAGGCCTAGGGGGCAGGGCTGCCACCCCTCCCCCACGATAGTCATCCGCTGCCACCCCCCCCCCCCCCCCCCCGATTGCTGCTGCTGCTTCTCTCAGGGCATGTTCAGTTTCAAAACCGAGCATGCATGCGTGAGAGGAAAAGCAGCCACTTAGCAAGCAAAGGGCAGAGTGAAGAGCAACGCTGGAGGAAGACCTGCAATGTCTGCTCCTCCGGGTCCTCCCCAGTCTCCGAGGGGGGCTCAGCGCCGGAGTTTTCTCTCTCCTGCTCCTGTCGGGACACGATCACCTGGGTCCTGTCGGGAGCAGGAGAGAGAGAGACTCCGGCGCCGGGCCCCCCTTGGAGGCCCGGGGAATTTTGCCCCACTTGCCCCCTCCCTCTCGGCGGCCCTGGAACTGAATGAGACACTTCCCTCTGCTGTGCAGGCTGCTGGAAACACAGACCAGGTGAAGCAGAACCCTCCATGGCACTGGCGTAGCCACAGGTGGGCCAGGGCCCACCCACTTAGGGCTCAGGCCCACCCAACAGTAGCACACATTTAGCTGTAGCTGGTGGGAATCCCAAGCTGAAGACTCCCCCATAATGGTAACGAAAACGCTACTTTCCACAATACCAGCACCTGCACATGCTCTGTTTTCAGCGCATGCCTACTGCAGACTGCCAAGGTAGAAAGAAACGTGGGTTGGGAGGGTGGGGAAACGCCTGGTGCCCACCCACTTCTTGCCTACGTCCACCCAAAATCTGTTGTCTGGCTAAGCCCCTGCTCCATGGGACATCAGTGTCAGAGCTGGAATAGTTGTAAAGACGACAGGTCTAACAATGACAAATCCATGTGTGCAGAGTTGATGGAGACCTAGCCCAATGGACTAATGGTTGTAATTGCTGCCAAAGTACTGACTTAGGGTGGGGAAGAGGGGGGAAGTAATTCAGTCCTTGCATTTCAGTTTTATTTTTATTTTTGGAGGGGGGGGGGTAGGTTTGTCCCCAAATAAACATATAAAGCGAGGCACATAAGCAAAGACTAGGTATAAGAACATCACAGCAATGTGAAAAAAAGCATTGGGGATTTGATTTAAGTTTCAAGCTTCAAAGTTTAGTAATGCTTGATATATTATTCAATAGCGTACTTTCTAAGGGCCAGGGGCCCTTTTACTAAAGCTTGGCTCACACCAACTTAATTAGCCCGAGCTAAATGTTAAGAAGACCATAGGTAATTCCATTAGCGCTAAGCTTTATTTAGTAAAAGGGTGCTTAAGTGGTTTACATTGTTATAAAATATGAAGATATAAAGAGGGAGAAAAGTTACAATCTGCAATTCAGTCTCAGCAGCCATTTTTAAAAAGCGATGCGGCAGCGAGAGGGTCAGCGCCAGTAGCGGGCAGGAAAGACTGGGGATCTTTCCTGCCCCGAAGAATCCACTAGACCATCAGGGTGGCTTCAGGTATGTGCCAGGAGGGTACCTTGCAACTCGGGGGAGGAGAGGCAAAGCAGTCAGATTGCAGCCCTGCATAAAGGAGACGGCAATAGCAGGGAGCGGGAGGGAACGCCACGGGGCCCCTGCATGGGAGAGATGATGGGCTGCGGGAGGATCAGCAACACTGGTCTCCCGGTTCATCTCTACAGCTCGGCACAACCCTAATTCCAGCTCTGGGTTGGCATTGGGTTTGCCACGGGAGGAGCACCCTTGTTTGGCGCGCTGCCTTCTGAGCATTGGAGAGGAATACGGGATGACCACATTTGCACGCTCACTGTGCTCAGAACTGGATCTGACCATTCAGCACTAGCAGATGCGTCGCTAGCGTCCACATATGCTTCAGAGCATCGGGGCCTTAGGGAAGTTCGAGCAGCTCCGCTGTCTTGACTTTTTCACACTTCTTTTGAGTCAAGAATGTAGAGGCCAACCAAAGTTCGATTTTGTTTTTCAGTTATGGAACCGAAACCGGCCCCAAACTCCTTTTTCTACCCAGTTCTGGTTTTGTCCGAAACATCAAATTTTCAGCCATACTTTCAGTTTCTGCCCAAAATGACCATCTGTTTTTGTTGGAAGCCGAAAATGTGTGCTTTGGCCCATTTGTCTCCCTCCCTCCCCCCCCCTCCGAACGGGAGTTGTTCCTCCTCCCAGATCCCTCCCACCCACCCGTAAGGCCTCCTAGGCCTATCTTACAATCCCTGGTGTAGTTGGGGCAGGAACAGTCCCCAGTCACTCCTGCCCATTCTAATGGATGCTGTGACTGGGGCGTGGCTTCTATCCTGATGACACCACTAGACTTTCAGGAATTGTAAGGTAGTCCTGGGGGGGGGGGGGGGGCTACTCTTTGTATTATTTTTTTTCGTTCTGCACGTATGATCTTGCACAATAGTTTAGATGGTAAGTAGACTACTCATAATAAACGCTTTTGATACAAAATTTTAACAGGAATGTAAGTTGTCCATGGTGCCGTGGTGGACCTCACAGGGGAGGACATCCCCTCTCACCCCCCCCAACTACCCTTCTTGACCGCAGTACCTCCCCCATTCCCCCTGCTCCCACCCTCAACAGATCCACCTCCTCTATCCCTCCCACTCCTACCCTTGTTGACCGTGCCTCGTCTCCCATCCCTCTCGCCCGTACTAACCTTTCCGCAGAGGAGCTCCAGGACATGGCAGAGGTATTGCATATGGGAGGGCAGACACTGGAGGACCTTTCCCAGGCGCTCCAGTATCTGTCCTCCCAAGTATGGCGTCCTTGACCTCATCTCCTCCCCCTCTCCCCCCTATCCAACCCCACATTCCCCCCCTCTATAATATATCTTCCCCCAGTATATGTGTATATATATATATATATATATATATATAATATATATATATATATATATATATCCCTTGACTGCTTAAATATTTTAAATTTAAATGCTTTACTTTTTGTCTATTAGATTGTAAGCTCTTTGAGCAGGGACTGTCTTTCTTCTGTGTTTGTTCAGCGCTGTGTACACTTTGTAGCGCTCTAGAAATGTTAAATAGTAATAGTAGTAGTAAGTCTATAAATTTGGGATGATAAGCTGTGTAGGAATTAGCTTCTCTGTGGTGTTATGACATTCGTGGTGACTCCTAAAGCAGCGCAGAGTCAGCTAAAAGCACGATGGTGTTTAATTTGTTTTTATTAGCTGCAATCCATGCGCGTGGAGGCTATTTTGCTTGGAGGTAAAAATCATGATTTATATTATTTTATTCTGGCTTGGATACTGCGGTTTAGCAGAGGGATGCAGACAGCAAGCTCTGCCAGTCTCCAGTGGCCCTCGCTGGTTCACATTCATAGAACCGAATTTGAGCTTTCAGTTTTGGTTTCTGCTTTGGCTGAATCCAGATGATTCGTTTCAGCCGCAGAAGCTTTCAGCCTGTTTTCATGACAGTTTCGGTTCCAGCTGAAACTGAAAAGAGCAATTAGGTCTGCCTCTACAGGAACAGGGAAAAGGAGGGGAAACAAGCAGAAGGTCTTCCTTTTTCTAAAACTGAAAGAAATAAAGAGGCTACACGCTGGTCAGTCTGACTTCTGTGGTGAGTAAATGAATGGAGGAGTGGCCTAGTGGTTAGGGTGGTGGACTTTGGTCCTGGGGAACTGAGTTCAATTCCCACTTCAGGCACAGGCAGCTCCTTGTGACTCTGGGCAAGTCACTTAACCCTCCATTGCCCCATGTAAGCCGCATTGAGCCTGCCATGAGTGGGAAAGCGCAGGGTACAAATGTAACAAAAATAAAATAGATACTATTGGAGATTCTACATGGAATGTTGCTACTATTGGAGATTCTACATGGAATGTTGCTATTCCACTAGCAACATTCCATGTAGAAGGCTGCGCAGGCTTCTGTTTCTGTGAGTCTGACGTCCTGCACATATGTGCAGGACGTCAGACTCACAGAAGCAGAAGCCTGCGCGGCCACATTGGTGATCTGCAAGGGCCGACTTCTACATGAAATAGCAACATTCCATGTAGAATCTCAAATAGTAGCAACAGTGGAGGAGTGGCCTAGTGGTTAGGGTGGTGGACTTTGGTCCTGGGGAACTGAGTTCAATTCCCACTTCAGGCACAGGCAGCTCCTTGTGACTCTGGGCAAGTCACTTAACTCTCCATTGCCCCATGTAAGCCGCATTGAGCCTGCCATGAGTGGGAAAGCGCAGGGTATAAATGTAATAAAAATGTAACAAAAAAAATGGAGTCACTGCTAAAACAGTCTCTGGAATCCTTGGATATAAAATGCTGTCAGGAAAAGTTTGCCTTTTTGTAGATGATATGCCAACATCTGCAGTAGAGTGGACATCCTGGAAAATATGGGAAACATGTGGATGGATCTAATAAAGCTTGAGGAACTAGAGTTTGATTATTTGTAGTTCAAATCTTTTTTATTAATTTTTTTTTTCTAAAGTAACAAAACATGTAAACAAAATGATATTTCATCAGAGAAATACATGACATGCTCAAATGAACAGAAGTATAAAATAACAATTATGGGAAAAAATAACAACAATAATAAAAAAACAAAAGGGAAATGCTATTTAGAGACATAATAAACTGGTAGTTTTCTGTGACTATCAAAGTCTACGAGTAGATATAAAGACACTGGTTGCCTTGAGTCCATACATAGAATGTCATTGTCATTACAAATCTTTGTTTTAAATATGTATCCAAAAGTTTCCATGTCCAAAGGTTTTTTTTTTTTCAGCAGATTTTAATTCAAATTTTGATATCATACATACTATGTTCCACCAGAATGTAGCTTGTAACATGTTTGCATGTTTCCAGTTGCCTAGAATCATCTGCAAGGCAACGGAGATTAAGGGCTCCTTTTACAAAGGCAGGATAGCGTTTTTAGCGTGTGCTAAAAAATGCTATTGCATCTTTGTAAAAGACCCCCTAAAATATCAAATTTATATCCCACAGCATCTACAATTCTACTGCAGTTTACCGCTGCTTAATAGGGCGCACCGTGGGATGCGCTGAGGTGTCCTGTGGCGAAAGCCCAATGTTTGTGTGAAAACCACGTGCTGAAAAATGTTTCTTAATTTTTCTGAGGGGGTGTGTCTGGGGGGTGGAGAGTGGGTGTGACAGTGTAGATCATTTCAGTCACATTACTGCGTGCTGATTAGCTCGCAAGCCTTTACTGTCTACAAAATAGGCGGGCGGTAAGGGCTGCTCGCTAATAGCAACATTAACTCTGTTTTGGGAACGGGCAGTGGTCTCGCAATTTTGATGTGAGATCCTCCGACGAAGCCAGTCAGGCGACACGGGTGCCTGTCAGAATCTTCATAGAGAAACATGACGGCAGTTAAAGGCCACATGACCCATCCAGTCTGCCCATCCTCTGTAACCCCTAATTCTTCCTGTTCCTAAGCGATCCCACATGCTTATCCCATGCCTTTTAAAATTCTGGAACAATCCTAGACTCCACCACCTCCACCGGGAGGCCATGCCACGCCTCCACCACCCTTTCTGTGAAACAATACTTCATTAGGTTACTCCTAAGTCTATTCCCTCTTAACTTTGTCATATGCCTCCTCATTCCAGAGCTCGCCTTCATTTGAAAAAGGTTCACTTCCTGTACATAAATGCCCTTGAGATATTTAAATGTTTCTATCATGTCTCCTCTCTCCCTCCTCTCCTAGGAGTAGCCTAGTGGTTAGTGCAGTGGACTTTGATCCTGGGGAACTGAGTTCAATTTCCACTGCAGCTCCTTCTGACTCTGGGCAAGTCACTTAACCCTCCATTGCCCCTGGTACAAAATAAGTACCTGAATATATGTAAACCGCTTTGAATGTAGTTGCAAAATCCTCAGAAAGGCGGTATATCAAGTCCCATTTCCCTTTCCAGCGTATACATGTTGAGGTTCATAAGCCTGTCCCTATAATTTTTGTGTTCAAGACCGCTTACTAAGTTTGTAGCCACCCTCTGGACCAACTCCATCCTGTTTATATCTTTCCGTATGTGCGGTCTCCAGAACTGCACGCAGTACCTCCAAATAGGGCCTCACCTTAGACTTATACAAACGGCACTATCACCTCCTTTTTCCTGCTGGTCATGCCTCTCTTATGCACCCAAGCATCCTCCTGGCTTTGACCGCCACTTTTTTCTACCTGTTTGGAAGCTTTAAGGTCATCAGACACAATCACCCCCCAAATCCCGCTGTTCCTTCATACACTGAAGCACTTCATCCTCTATACTGTACCGTTCCCTCGGATTTTTGCGACCCAAGTGCATGACCCTGCATTTTTTTGGGGATTAACCTTAGTTGCCAAATATCGGTCCATTCCTCCAGCCTCTCTAGGTCCTTCCTCATGTCATTCACACCCTCCAGGGTGTCCACCCTGTTGCAGAGTTTAGTATCATCTGCAAAGAGACAAACCTTACCAGACAGCCCTTCATAAGGTAAATAAGTGCTAGTTGATGCATGATTAAGCCTAATGCCAGTAATTAAATAATGAAGAAATGATGAGGCTTAAGGATCTTTATAAGATCACAATGAATTCTAGCAATTAAGAAATGATGAAGACTTTAAGGATCTTTACAAGATCACAACGAATGCTAGCCATGAAGAGATGACGAAGCTTTAAGGATCTTTACAAGATCACAATGAATGCTAGCCATGAAGAGATGACGAAGCTTTAAGGATCTTTACAAGATCACAACGAATGCTAGCAATGAAGAAATGATGAGGCTTTAAGGATCTTTACAAGATCACAACGAATGCTAGCAATGAAGAAAAGATGAAGGGCCCTGTTTACTAAGGCATGTTAGTATTTTTAATGCGCCTACAATTAGTGCGCAAGCTAACCATGTAGGCGCCTATAGGGATATTGTAGATTCGTACACGGTTAATGCGCCTATAATGCGGCTTAGTAACCAGGGCCCTAAGATAACAAAATGAAAATAGGAAGAAAACACAAATTTAAATAGTGACCTAAAGGTTTTTTGGACCGATGATTGTTGGGACTCATGATAGATATGATGTGGCAGTTTTATCACGTAGTACTGTCTGAGGTCTTTTTTTTTAACCTAGAATTTAAAATTGATTTTTAGTAATGTTGAAAACGGGATTAAATTGTATATTGTAAGTTGATATCATTAGCGTTAACATTATAGTCGGTGGCCATTAATGGAAAATCAGCTATTTCCCAGCTGCAGTAAGAACGGCCTTGGCGTGCGGGAAAAACACTACGTTGAGGTGCGATAAAGCCACTTTTGACCGCAGTTTAGTAAAAGACCCCCATAATAAGTCGCACACCCCAACAGATCAGAAAACATAACTCTTTGGTTCTCACTGCAGAAGGAAAAGAGCAGCACACTGACTGATCCCTCCTGTGCACTGGAAGAGGGTGGAGGAATACCTGATCTCCGGCCTTCTGCCAGCAACTTTCTTACCAGAGCAAAAAGATGTCTTGGTGGCAATCGAGAGGCCCCTCCTAAACCTGTGGACCCTAGGCAGCTGCCTAATTTACCTATGCATTAATCCTGCCCTGCCTTTTCCCCAGGACCAATAGGCAAAAACAGACTGCAAGGAGAATGTCATCCTTGGTAGAGTGGAGCTATGACATTGCTTTGCAGCAGCCAGATCATAGGATGGAGAGAGCTTTTGCCTTGGTAGCAATTTTTGTTGTTACATTTATACCCCGCGCTTTCCCACTCATGGCAGGCACAATGCAGCATACATGGGGCAATGGAGGGTAAGTGACTTTGCCCAGAGTCACAAGGAGCTGCCTGTGCCTGAAGTGGGAATCGAACTCAGTTCCTCAGTACCAAGGTCCACCACCCTAACCACTAGGCCACTCCTCCACTCGAGGCCCCCTCCTAAACCTGTGGTCCCTAGGCAGCTGCCTAATTTACCTATGCATTAATCCTGCCCTGCCTTTCTCCAGGACCAATAAGCAAAAACAGTCTGCAAGGAGAATGTCATCCTTGGTAGAGTGGAGCTGTGACATTGCTTTGCAGCCAGATCATAGGATGGAGAGAGCTTTTGCCTTGGTAGCAATTTTTTTTTGTTGTTGTTACATTTATACCCCGCGCTTTCCCACTCATGGCAGGCTCAATGCAGCATACATGGGGCAATGGAGGGTTAAGTGACTTTGCCCAGAGTCACAAGGAGCTGCCTGTACTGAAGTGGGAATCGAACTCAGTTCCTCAGTACCAAAGTCCACCACCCTAACCACTCGAGGCCTCCTCCTAAACCTGTGGACCCTAGGCAGCTGCCTAATTTACCTATGCATTAATCCTGCCCTGCCTTTCTCCCAGGACCAATAAGCAAAAACAGTCTGCAAGGAGAATGTCATCCTTGGTAGAGTGGAGCTGTGACATTGCTTTGCAGCCAGATCATAGGATGGAGAGAGCTTTTGCCTTGGTAGCAACTTTTTTTTTGTTGTTGTTACATTTATACCCCCGCGCTTTCCCACTCATGGCAGGCTCAATGCAGCATACATGGGGCAATGGAGGGTTAAGTGACTTTGCCCAGAGTCACAAGGAGCTGCCTGTGCCTGAAGTGGGAATCGAACTCAGTTCCTCAGTACCAAGGTCCACCACCCTAACCACTAGGACACTCCTCCACTCGAGGCCCCTCCTAAACCTGTGGACCCTAGGCAGCTGCCTAATTTACCTATGCATTAATCCTGCCCTGCCTTTCTCCCAGGAACCATAAGCAAAAACAGACTGCAAGGAGCATGTCATCCTTGGTAGAGTGGAGCTGTGACATTGCTTTGCAGCAGCCAGATCATAGGATGGAGAGAGCTTTTTGTCCTGCCCACCGGCTCTCTCGCGGCTTCCCCTCTGATCTCCGCTCCCGTGCACTCCAGCGCCAGGATTTCCCTGTATCCGTGCTGAGCACCACCCCGAGTACCCTGGAGGCAGGTATCAGCTCCTAGCAGGGAAAGTGCTGCTGGGCTCGCAGTCCGGACGGTGGGGAAAGAAAGGAGCTGCCCGTACAATCCGCTGCTCGGGAGGGAGTGGCACCGGCTCGGTGGTTTCTCCGGGATTAATTGCTTCTTCCATTCCATTTGCCTATCATTCTTTTCTTTGTTTTTTGTTCCTGGGAGATGCTGTTTTGGTTAAAGGAGGAGGAAATGTCACATCAGGAGCTCAACCAGCGGCTGGCTCAGTATCACCCATGTCGGTAAGAAATTCCTGTTTCGTGATTTTTTTTTTCGTTTTCAGACTGGCACGAAACACCTGCTGACTCTGCCCCCCCCCCCAATCTTTGTACTGGAACTGGGGGCGGGGGGGGGGGGGGGGGAAGTAGCTGACCTGTCCGATTTTATAGCGGAAGGAGCTTTCAAAGCAGGGTCGTGATTTGTAAATTAACCCTTAAAAAATGTCAAGTTTTGCCTATGAAGCATTGCAAACCTAGTGCAATTATAATAAGAATCGGCGGAAACATACATTTTAATAAGGGTTTTGAAGTCTGTACTTATTTCTGCCTTGGCTTTTCCATGGGGGATCCTGCACCTGTATTTTCTGAATTATAAGTTCATCATCTCTGGTTCTGTACATTGCATTTTCCCCCAGGCATGATCGGCCATCATTTTCTCGGTTTCTGGGGTTCATTTGATTGCTGTGAGCCGTAGCATTCAGTTCACAGGTGCTGGTTACGAACAGGCCTTTCCTTAGCATCTGCAAAACGACCATCTCTTAAAGAGTGCAATCCTTGTTGGAGTCGAGCTAGGACATCGGCTTGCAGGATGGAGAGAGCTTTTTTGTTGTTTTTTTTTTGCTTTTGTCCTGCCCACCGGCACTCTTAATTGCTTCCCTCCGATCCTGTGTGCTCCAGCTCCAGGATTTCTCTGCACCCAGTGACGACGGCACCATCCCAGGCCCCTGGAGGCAGGTATCAGCTCCCAGCATGGAAAGTGCTGCCCTGCTCAGCTAGGAAGCTGCATGGTTGTGACGTAGCTAGAATTGAATGGGGGGGGGGAGGGAATTAAAGGGGGGGGGGCCTATAACACCTTTTCCTCCCAAAGTAGCAAGATGGGGATGGGGTGGGCTTCAGTGCTCCAGCAACCAAAACCCCAGAACCTCAAATACAAAATAAGCAGCTACAAAATAGACCCCCCCCCCCCCCCCCCCAAGAAGTACTGGATAAACAGAAACTATTTTCTTCCACTCCGTGTAAAATAAGTCATGGAGGTTGCAGATTTCCAGTTACTTAAGTGAAAACATGGTTACTTTCGTTGTCTGGACATTTTAATTATTACTCTACTTGGTCCCAGTGTATCATCGTCATAGCTGTTCTTTTCTAGGGTTGTTTCTAGTTCTTCTTTCTTCTCTTGTTTTCCTTTCCCTCCCTATATCTGTCCTCTGGCATTGTTTTCTCTATTTCTCTCTTCTATGCATCTTCACCTCAACAGCTAGATTTTACCCCTCATTCTCCCATCTCTTATTCCCCAGTCATCTTTCTCTTTTTACAGCCCACTTACTTAAGAGCTTTCCATCTTCCACTCTAACCTCTCCCTAGACCTCATTATCTTCATTGTCCACCCATTTCTTCTTTCTCTTACCTGCTACCCAGTTTCCTCATTCCCCCTTTTCACCCCTTCACAGTTCCTCTCAACCCTTTTTCAGCCCCTGCCTCTTTCTCACCTGCTCCCTCCCTTCTTGTCTCCTCCTTTCACACATTTCCCATCTTAACCCTCATCCATTTTCATCCCTTCCCTTACTCCTTCCTTCCATTCTGGCCCCTTCCCTCTGATCCACTCCGCTTTGTCTTTTTCCTTCCCTACCTGTACTCTGAGCCCCTTCTTATCCGCTGGTTCTCCCATTGCCCATCCCCAGTCTCTGCACCAGCCCCCCAGCCTTCTCCTTTCAGCTCCAGCATCAAGCACATCTGCAAGCTCCACCTCCCTTCTCTCACCTGCCTCCCTGTAGCCCCTTGCTCTCAACCTCCTTCTCCCAGGCCCAGAATTAGAACTGTTCTCCATCCCTCATCATCTGCCCTTTGCCCATTCCCCAGCCCCTATGTTAGCTGCAAGCCCCCTTCTCCCAATCCTAGCTCCTTTTCCCTGGCTCTAGTATGAGCCCCATTCTACCACCTCACCATCCTCCAACATACCTAAAGCCCTCTTCTGCGGCCACCACCACCATCTACCAACATCATCTCCCTTCTGCCACCCCCTTTCATCTGCCAATATCACCCCCCCATTTTTCCTATCTCACTTTCTCTCTATTGTTTAGATTGTAAGCTGCTCTGAAAGTTTCCATAGGGTGGGGTAGTAAAACTTAAATAAACTTGGAACCCACCATCTGCTAACATTAGCTGCCTTCTGCCAACCCCAGCCCCTTTCTCCTACCTAGCACCTGTGTCAGTCACAAACTCTAGCATCATCTTTAGGGCAATAGTTTGGAGATCCCTGGTACAGACAATAACGCAACTCTTCCCTCCCTCTTACAGTGCATCATCTCTCCTCTTCTCTCTCCCCCAGTGATCCAGGATATTCCCCTTCTGTTTTCTCCTATACCCTCCATGGTTCAGCATCTCTTCCTCTCCCCTGACAGTGGTCCAGCATCCCCCTTCTCTCCTCTCACACATCCTATGGTTCTCCCTCCTGCCTCCCCCCCATAGTCCAGCATCTCTCCCTCTCTCTTCACTCCCTCCCTTCCATTGTCCAGCATCTCTCTCTTCTTAACCTATGGCCCGGGTTTGACATCCCTCCTTCCATGTCCCTCCCCCACCTATGATCTGGCATCTCTCTCTTTTTCTCAACCCCCTCCCTGTCTGTACCTTCAAACTCATCTTTACCACTAGAGATCATCATTAGTGGCAATTATTAACACATGCTGCCTGCACCCAGGCTCAGATCCTTCCTTTTGTTGTGGAAACAGGAAGTTGCATCAGAGGGGGGCAGGATGTATCAGAAGGAAAGCTCCAGGGCTGGCTGCAAGCAGCATGAGTGAATTGTGGCCACTGCCAATGACCTCTAGCGGTAAAAATAAGTTTGAATGTAGATGGCAAGAGTGGGGTTAAGAGAAAGAAAGATGCCAGATCATGGGCAGAGGGGAAGGGAGGGAGAGATGCCAGACCGTAGCAGAGCTGCCAAGTTACCCATTCCAGGAGGCAGACTTTTTGGCCGGTCCTGAATTTCTGCCAACCTCATCCTGGTGCATTATGGGGCCTCCAGCACTGATTTCAATGGATAGAATTATGGACTACAAATCCTACACTACTTTGGGATGTAAGTTTAAAACCGGGACTGGCCAAAAAGTCTCCTCCTGGAATGGGGGGCAGGGGTAGGTCCTTGACTGAGTGCGAAGAGGGGTGACTTGGTCTTATTATAACAGTAGGAAGCCCCTACCAGCGGGCAGCCCTGGGTTTTATTGCTCAATGGTAGCTATGCCCCTGGAGATGATGGTGATTAGAACTCTGATCTTGTGTGATCCAATTCGGGGATTTTCCTTACTGGATTTCCCTATATGATCCGTCTGCCTTCTAGCATGGAAAACACTGCCGTACTCGACTCAGGAGACTTGTAATACAAGCTTGCCCGATGGAGCTGACTGGAACTTCCTGGTGCAAATGAGTGTCCCTGTCTACAGCGCTGCCTTGAGAGTGGCCGTGGCTTGATGGTCTGTGCTGTGGACACTAGATTTTTCTTCTGGTGATAGTACTGAAATAAATAAATAAAAAAGATTGCAAAAATATTTTTGCTCATTTTCTAAATGTGCAAGCATTGTGTTTGGGGGTAAAACTCTTATAATTGGATAATAAGAAGACTGCATGCTCTAGTTCATTGTTGATGTAGTATTGCACAGTCATTCATGTGAATCATCACATTTGCTGAGTCAGCTCAGATCTGTTAAAAGTGCTGTTTCTAAAGGAAGTGTTTCAGGGCATTTTTCTGCTTGGAGAAGAGGTAGCTAAGAGGAACTATGCCAGAAGTCTATGGGGGTAATTGTTTTTTTTTTACAAAGCCACACTAGCATTTTGAACTCGCAGTAAATATCAGCTGGTGGTAAACGCAACACTTGTGTGGCTTTGTAAAAGGCCCCCTCGGTGCCTTGAATAAGGCTTCAGAATGGCATGTGCTAAAAGCATCTTCACCCAACGCATAATTAAATTCTGGAATTCGTTGCCGGAGAACGTGGTGAAGGCGGTTAGCTTAGCAGAGTTTAAAAAGGGGTTAGACGGTTTCCTAAACGATAAGTCCATAAACCACTACTAAATGGACTTGGGAAAAATCCACAATTCCGGGAATAACATGTATAGAATGTTTGTACGTTTGGGAAGCTTGCCAGGTGCCCTTGGCCTGGATTGACCGCTGTCGTGGACAGGATGCTGGGCTCGATGGACCCTTGGTCTTTTCCCAGTGTGGCATTACTTATGTATCAATTCTGTAATGGCTTCTGGGTGTGCAAATCCTCTTTGGTGCACTGCTATTTAGGCTTGACCACTCACACTAAGCCAAGTAAGTATGCCTAAGTGTACCATGTGATGGGCATAACTTTTTATTTATTTATTTGTTACATTTGTATCCCACATTTTCCCACTTATTTGCAGGCTCAATGTGGCTTACATAATACCGTGAAGGCATTCGCCAATTCCAGTACGGGATTGGTACAAAATGTTGTATTTGGATAGGGAAGATAAGATTCAATCAAGTTAGATTGAGGTAAAAGAGTTTGTCAGTGTCCAATACGATCTTTGATAGTGAAGTGTTGCAGGGTTGAGTCACTTAAGTTGGGTCATTCGGATATGCCTTTCCGAACAGGTGAGTCTTTAATAATTTTCTAAATTTTAGGTGATCGTAAGTTGTTTTCACCACTTGTGGCAATGCGTTCCACAGGCGCGTGCCTATGTAAGAGAAGTTGGACGCATGGGTTGTCTTGTATTTTAGTCCTTTGCAATTTGGGTAGTTATTACTAGATTCAGGTAAGACCGTGATGAACTGATACTATTTCTGATTGGGAGATTGATTAGGTCGATCATGTAACCTGGGACTTCTATAAGTATTCTATAAGTTACCTGTGTAAATTGGTGCCATGCCATGACCTGCCCACATGACCTGCCCATGCTCCATCCATGTCTACACCCCCTTGAAGTTACGCACCATAGCTCTTATGCATATAAGTGGTATGGAAGTCCAGGTACCAGTTTATAGAATCACCTTTCACAAAATCACGCGTTGAAATGGGTAAATAGGGAATTTAATGGGTAGCACTTTTAAAATGTGTGAGAAGAAAATATGTTTTCATTCAGGGGTCCTTTCACTAAGCAGCGGAAGGGCTACCCCGGGTATTGCACGCCATATCGACACTATCATGGGGTAGCAACGGAGTCCTGCGGAATTTCATAGTTGGCACATGCAGTTTCCCATGGTTCCAAATATTTTTCTGTTTTCTACCACGGAGGGGGGGGGGGTTCCCCAGTGGTAATCGTCAGTGCAGCCACTTTGGCACATGCTGCATGATTATTACACAAGTAGCGTGTAAGCCCTAGGTGAGGGTTCAGGCAGTAAATAGCTGCGTTCCCCCGCGGTAAAAAATGGCCCACTGCACGTCAAAAACACACTCCCAGACCACTGGCCATGTTTTACTGCAGCTTAGTAAAAGGACCCTTCGATGCACAGTTAAGCTGTGGAATTTGTTATGAGAAGAATGTAGAGAAGGCAATTAGCATAGGGGTTTAAAAAAGATTTGGACAAGTTTGTGGAGGGCCATCCATAAACCCTTGTTAGCAGTGTAGACGTGGAAAGCCGTTGCTCGTCTCTGGGTCTGAACAGAAAGGAGTGGACCTGCTTTTGACTTATACTGGCCTCTTTTGGGAGATCGGAATGCTGGTTTTATGGTCCTTTGCTCTGACCCTCTCTGGAATATGTGACCATCTCTGGGAAAAGGTGATAAAGTTACCAGAAACCAAAAAATGAGGTTTTAATGAATTCCGTTAGAGCAAACAATGTGTGATACAACAGTCCAAACCCCATCCTTTTATATGAAGAAAAACAAACAAACAAACATTTTTATAAAGTTACACAAGTTCAAACACTTTGCATGAAAAATTGGCCATTCTCAACACTTTGAATTTACTACGTTAGTCACCTTTTCCCAGAGACAGTCACATATCTTGCGTTCGTATGTGAAAACTTGGAATCAATGCAATGACAGAAGGGTAACGACACATCAAAACTCTGATAGTTCAAGTATTGCTGAACCATTGCTGTACTGGGACAGATTTTCCAACAGCGGCCAATCCAGGTCACAGGGCCGGTCCAACCCAGTAAGCGAGGTAGGCATGGCAGGAGGGCGCCGACCTCTGGAGGGCGCCGCGCGCGCCATGTTGACCCTCGCCGCTTACCTCAGCTCCCGGACCCCGACAGCAGCCCTGCCTTCGGTTTCCTGCTCCAGTACCCTGGGCATTTAAATCTTATATTTAAATTTACCTCCGACGTCACAGCAGCTGCGCAGCATCAGTGAAAGCGCTGCTGCCTGACGTCTCTAGCTTTCCCTTCGCTCGTTCGTTCCCTTCTCAGTGTCCCGCCCTCGCAAGGAAATGAAGTCAGAAGAAAGCGGGACACTGAGGGAACGAACGAGCAAAGAAAAGGGAAGGCTGAGAGATGTGGCAGCAGCGCTTTCACTGACGCTGCGCAGCTGCTGCGACGTCGGAGGTGAATTTAAACACAAGATTTAAACCAGAGAAGAGGGCGGGCAGGTGGACATGGGAGCGGGAGGGCAGGGGAGAGAGGAGCATTCATCGATGGACATGGATGGGAGGGCAGGGCCCAGGGAGACAGGAGAAATTGCTGGACATGGAGGGGGGGGGAGGGAGGAGAATTGCTGGATATGGATGGATGGAGGAGGGAAGGGGAGAGAGGAGCATCGATGGACAAGGATGGACATGGATGGGAGGGCAGGGCCCAGGGAGAGAGGAGAAATTGCTGGACATGGAGGGGAGGGCAGGGGAGAAAGAGGAGAATTGCTGATATGGATGGATGGATGGGGGGGCAGGGGAGAGGAGAATTGCTGGATATGGATGGATAGATGGATGGAGGGCAGGGGAGCTGCTGGACATGGGTGGATGGAGGGGAGGGCATGGAGAGAATTGTTGGACATAGATGGAGGGGAGGGAAGGGAAGGCAGGTGTAATATTTTCAATGATGTCATGGCTAGTAAAAGGGGTGTGACTACTGTAGGGGCGGAGCCATAGTGATCCTGCCCCTGGATGGGTAGGGGCACCGGCTAATAGGCTGCAGGAGGGTGCCAGAAACCCGAGGACCGGCCCTGCCAGGTCACAAAAGAGTAAAACAGATTTTATGCTGCTTATCCCAGGAATAAGCAGTGGATTTTCCCCTAATAGCTGCTTATGGACTTCTCTTTCAGGAACTTGTCCAACCTTTTTTAAAGCTTGCTACTGTAATGGCTTTCACCACATTCTTTAGCAATGAATTTCAGAGCTTAATTACACATTGACTGAAGAAATATTTTCTCTGATTTGCTTTAAATGTACTACTTAGTAACTTCACACTGCATGCAGCCTAGTCTTTGTACTTTATGAAATAGTAAACAAGTGATTCACATCAACCCAATCCACTCCACTCATCATTTTATAGACCTACTACTACTACTATTTAGCATTTCTATAGCGCTACAAGGCGTACGCAACGCTGCACAAACATAGAAGAAAGACAGTCCCTGCTCAAAGAGCTTACAATCTAATAGACAAAAAATAAATAAAGTAAGCAAATCAAATCAATTAATGTGAACGGGAAGGAGGAGAGGAGGGTAGGTGGAGGCGAGTGGTTACAAGTGGTTACGAGTCTACTACTACTACTACTATTTAGCATTTCTATAGCGCTACAAGGCGTACGCAACGCTGCACAAACATAGAAGAAAGACAGTCCCTGCTCAAGAGCTTACAATCTAATAGACAAAAAATAAAGTAAAATAAAGTAAGCAAATCAAATCAATTAATGTGAACGGGAAGGAAGAGAGGAGGGTAGGTGGAGGCAAGTGGTTACAAGTGGTTACGAGTCAAAAGCAATGTTAAAGAGTTGGGCTTTCAGTCTAGATTTAAAGGTGGCCAAGGATGGGGCAAGACGTAGGGGCTCAGGAAGTTTATTCCAGGCGTAGGGTGCAGCGAGACAGAAGGTGTGAAGTCTGGAGTTGGCAGTAGTGGAGAAGGGAACAGATAAGAAGGATTTATCCATGGAGCGGAGTGCACGGGAAGGGGTGTAGGGAAGGACGAGTGTGGAGAGATACTGGGGAGCAGCAGAGTGAATACATTTATAGGTTAGTAGAAGAAGTTTGAACAGGATGCGAAAACGGATAGGGAGCCAGTGAAGGGTATTGAGGAGAGGGGTAGTATGAGTAAAGCGACCCTGGCGGAAGATGAGACGGGCAGCAGAGTTTTGAACCGACTGGAGAGGGGAGAGGACTAAGTGGGAGGCCAGCAAAGAGCAGATTGCAGTAGTCTAAACGAGAGGTGACAAGGGTGTGGATGCTCGGAAAGAAAGGGGTGGAGTTTACGGATGTTGTAAAGAAAGAAACGACAGGTCTTGGCGATCTGCTGGATATGAGCAGAGAAAGAGAGAGAAGAGTCAAGATGACCCCAAGGTTTCGAGCTGAGGAGACAGGGAGACCTCTATCATCTCTCCCCTCAGCTGTCTCTTCTCCAAGCTGAAAAGCCCTAATCTCTTTAGCCTTTCCTCATAGGAGAGTTGTTCCATCCCCTTTATCATTTTGGTCACCTTTCTCTGTATCTTTTCTAATTTCACTGTGGGATGGTTTTACTAAGGTGCACTAAAGGATTGAGGGGGACTTTCTATATATGACGCCTTGAAAATCAGTGCTGTAAAACCACGAGGTTAGCATGATTCTATAAACTATGCCTAAAGTTATGGATAGTTTATAGAATATGCTCATGCGCCGTTCTTGCGCCTAAAATTTAGGTGGACCCATTCAGGGCCTCCCAGGGGGCCCGGTGCCGCAGTCCCCGGTCTCACCTGCCCGCCCTCGGCTCAGTCGACAGCCCCCTCCATCCGCCACATTGCATCCTGCATTTAAATCAGCAACGCCTCACTTCCACGTGAAAGCGCAGCGCTGGCAGATCGCCTCCCTTCGGGCCTTCCCTTCTTGTGTCCCATATGGGGCTGTGGGCGGGCAGGAGGAGACTGGGGACTACAGCGCCGGCGGCCCGGGAGGACGGTGCCGGGGGGGGGGGGGCCCGGCTCAGTCTCTCGGCAGCCCTGCATCCATTTAGGCCACCTAAAAACAGGTCTAACTACCTTCGCATAGTTTTTGAAATGCCCACAACCCATCCATTCCACGTCCATGGCCAGGCTCCCTTTTTGACTGTACGCATTGGAATTTACTCACACCGCATTTTAGAATACACCTTGAAAATTGTGCAGGTAATTCTAATTAAAGTCAATTAGTGCTGCTAATTGCTTGTTAACATCGTTATCAGCGCTGATTGGCTTGTTAATCAATTAAGTTTCACGCAATTTGGCCATCTGGTCAAATTAGTACGCACAACTTAAGCCTCCATGTATAGAATTTAGGGGTTAGTGCACACTAACGTTCAGCGACCACTAAATAATAAAACACCCATAAGAATATAATGAGCTTCTTATCATTTAGCTTGTGCTAAGTCCGTTAGCGCACCTTAGTAAAAGGACCGCTATATCTTTTTTGAGATATGGTGGCCAGAATTGCACACAGTGTTTGAGGTGCGGTCGCTCCATGGAGCGATACAAAGGCATTATAATATTCTCTGTTTTCTTCTTCATTCTTTTTCTAGCAATTCCTAATATTCTGTTTGCCTTCTTAGCCGCTACTGCACACTGAGCAGAGTGTTTCAATGTGTCATCCACAATGACACCGGGATCCTTTTTCTGGGGCGGTGACTCCTAGTATGAAACCTTGCATCATGTAGCTATAGTTTGGGTTCCTCTTTCCTACATTCATCACTTTGCATTTGTTCACATTACATGTCATCTCCCAGCCTCAGAAGGCCTTCTTGCAATTTCTCACAATCCTCTTGTGATTTAACAACTTTGAAAATATGCCTTGCCATACTGGGACAGACGAAGGTCCATCAAGCCCAGCATCCTGTTTCCAACAGTGGCCAATCCAGGTCACAAGTACCTGGCAGAAACCCAAATAGTAGCAACATTCCGTGTAGAACCCCAAAGAATAGCAAGATTCTGGAATCCTAAAGAATAACAAGATTCCATGCAGAATTTCAAAGTGTAGCAACATTCCATGTAGAACCCCAAAGAGTAGCAAGATTCCATTCAGAATCCCAAGTTCATAAGTGTTGCCATACTGGGATAGACGAAGGTCCATCAAGCCCAGTATCCTGCCAACAATGGCCAATCAGATCTCAAAACAGTAAAACAGATTTTATGCTGCTTATCCTAGAAATAAGCAGTGGATTTTCCGAAGTCCATCTTAATAATGGTTTATGGACTTTCTTTTAGGAAAGTATGCAAACCTTTTTTTAAACCTTGCTAAGCTAAATGCTTTTACCGCATTCTCTGACAATGAATTCCAGAGTTTAATTACAAATGAAGTAAATAGATATTTTCTCCAGTTTGTTTTAAATTTACTGCCTAGTAGCCTCATTGGGTACCCCTTAGTCCCAGTATTTATTGAAAGAGTAAACAAGTGATACAGTCTACCCGTTCCATACCACAGCCACAGACAATATAGTCAAAAAAACTCAAGAAATAAACAGGATTCTCAGAAATCTAAGGTACAACTTCATTGATATGCTCCTAGTTTGTCATAGATCCCCCCCCCCCCCACCAAACAAAAAAATTTTTTATGGCATAAAAGTGAAAAAATAGTTTTAGCATTATTAAAATGTCCCTCTTATTCTGGGGGGGGGGGGGGGGGGGAGTCTAAAGCATAAAACGAAGCCACTTCCCAAAGAAGTTGAAGGCTAGAAATGGCCCTTTCTTCGTCTGATGATGGAGGAGACCAATGGACCCACCACAGTTGGAGAAAGATGTCCGAGTGACTGTCTAGCATCTGAGACACTGTCCATGGTGGCTCATGTTTTGTCAGTAACTCCTGCATCAGGGAAACACATCTATCAATGAGTTTAATATAAAAAAACATACAGTCTTCTAGTTGTGAAACTCCATACTCCACATTACTGTCAAAACATAGGTCCCTTGAAATGGCGTCTTATTCTTACCCTTGGTTTTGTTTTCTTCAGAGCAGAATACATTTCCTGTACTAGCCTGCCTGTCTTTTTGCAATATAATGTAGTTTGACATTTCATGGTGATAATTCAGAAGAATCCACACTGTGGCAAGTAAGACTTTATTGAAACAACAATATCCAGGTCCCAGTGCTTATGGACCTCCCGGCATGCTCACTGTTTCATATCAGTCTTTTGCAGGGGTATAGCCAGAAGACCATTTTTGGGGTTTCCCAAAGGTGGATGGGGGCCTGCATTCTCTTCCCCTACCGTTTCTCCCTCCCTGGCTGATGCCAAGCCCCACCAGCCAAAGACATCTCTACATGAGTCCCTCCTGTTCTGAATGAGCACTTAATTCAGCAGGCGCACTTCGGCCGCAAATGCAACCTTTATAGAATAACATTTAGCTTGGATTCCTGAACTCAGCATTGCCAATGCCCCCTCCCATAGCCACATCCACATGAGACAATGTAGGCTCCCAGTGTTATAGACTAACACATAGGCAGATCTGCACATGTCTTAATTACTGCCAATTAACATCAATTGATTAACAGCTCATTAAGGGCCCTTTTACAAAGGTGCGCTAGCGTTTTGAAGGGCCCTTTTACTAAGCTGCATAAGCACCTACGTGCGCCCAACACGTGCTAAAATGCAGTTAGTGCCTGGCTACCGCATGGCTCTTGTGGTAATTTCATTTTTGGCGCATGTTCGATACGCACGTCCAAAAAATAATTTTCTTTTGGACGTGCGTATGGGATGCTCGCCGAGTGGCATTTGACGTGCATAGGTCATTATCTCCTAGTTACTGCGTGAGACTTTACCGCTAGGTCAATGGCTGGCGGTAAGGTCTCAGACTCAAAATGGGCACGTGGCAATTTTCATTTTGCCGCATGTCCATTTTTGGCAAAAAACTTAAAAAGGAATTTTTTGTAGGTGCGCTGAAAAATAATTCTGCGCATGTCCAAAACACGCGACTGGATCCATGCGCGTCCATTTATGCCAATGAAAAGCCGGTGTAAATCCCTGCATGTAGATTTACGCACACTGGCCCATATTTATAACGCACGTAGATTTGAAACACCGACAAAACACCCATTTCCATGCCCCTAAACATGCTCCATTTTGCCTGTGCGCATTAGAATTTAGGTGCAGAATACGATTAGCAATGTATGCGCATAAATTCTCATTTTTGCCAATTATTAGTGCTCATCATTATTGCTTCTTAAGAGCTGTTAACAACGCTTAACAGCTTGTTAAAACAAGTAGTTATAAATACGCATAGATTTACGTGCAGAATCGCGCGTAACTCTAGTCGTGCTATATAGAATAGGGACAGCGCAAAGCATTTGCTAAGGGAGTTTTCTTATAAAGGTTGGATTAATGTATTTTCAAATTAAGGGATCCTTTTACTAAGAGACGGTAAGCACTAACGTGTTTACCACAGGCTAAAAGGCACGACCGAGGGACGCGCTCAGGTGTCACACGGTAGTTTTTTTTAGTACGGGAGCGTTTGGGGGCAGACAGTAGGTGTGCCTTTGCTAATCAGCAAATTGTCACATGCTGCAGGTTAGCACAGGAAGGGCTCCCGCGCTAATGGCCATGAAATTGCTGCCATTTTACAGCCACGCTAAAAGTCGCCTCAGCGCAAAAAGGCACAGACCACTTTTTCAGCGTGGCTTAGTAAAAGGGCCCCTAAATCCATGTTTAAACAATTGCAAAGTATTTTGAAACTGATTCGATGAAACTACATTGTAGTAAATTTAAAACAAATCGGAGAAAACGTTTCTTCACCCAACGTAATTAAACTCTGGAATTTGTTGCCGGAGAACGTGGTGAAGGCGGTTAGCTTGGCAGAGTTAGACGGTTTCCTAAAGGACAAGTCCATAAACCACTACTATATGGACTTGGGAAAAATCCACAATTCCAGGAATAACACGTATAGAATGTTTGTACGTTTGGGAAGCTCGCCGTCGTGCCCTTGGCCTGGATTGGCCGCTGTTGTGGACAGATTGTAAGCTCTTTGAGCAGGGACTGTCCTTCTATGTTAAATTGTACAGCGCTGCGTAACCCTAGTAGCGCTTTAGAAATGTTAAGTAGTAGTAGTAGGATGCTGGGCTCGATGGACCTTTGGTTTTTTCCCAGTGTGGCATTACTTATGTACTTATATAAGAGGTCCTGTTTTTTCCAGACACTGTGTATATGTAAAGGTATGTTGTCCACGTTGAGTTTAATGATCAAAATTCTCTGTTGAGAGCCAAATGGCCTGAAAGTGAATTAAACTGAGGAGGACTGCAAGGTTTAAAGGTTTGCCTAGGGTACCTAATCCCCTCACATGTTTTTCATAACACTCGTTTCACGCAGCATTTCTATTGCTTTGTGTTCTGTCGTGTTCTGACATTGCGTTAGTCATCCAACTGTGAAGAAAATTAAGGTGATGAAAGTGCGACATCGTGATGCAGATTTGCAACATTTTCTTAGTTCTTATTAAGTATTTTGGTGTGATAATTAAAAGAACGCAAACAAAAAAAGAGTAGGATGATCTGGCCCTTTCAATCAACCAGGGAGATGTATAACACCATTATTATTAGCATTTGTATAGCGCTACCAGACGCACGCAGCGCTGAACACCTGATACAAGGACACAGTCCGTGCTCAAAAGAGCTTACAATCTAAATAATACAGTCAGACAAGACAGTTAAGGGTGAGGGAAGTAATGGGTGAGAAGGGAGGAAGGGACAAGGGGAGGGCAATTGTGGCTAGGAGCCAAAAGCAGTAGTGAAAAGGTGGGTTTCAGCATAGATTTGAAAACAGGTAGAGATGGAGCTAGACGTATAGGTCCAGGAAGTCTATTCCAGGCATAAGGTGCCATGAGAGAAAAGGAGCGAAGCCTGGAGTTAGCAGTCACTACAAAATCAAGTGGCTCGATACAGCAGCCATGTTTCGACGCCTATGCGCCTGCTTCAGGAGCCTAAAAAAGACATATAAAAAGAAACATATACAAAACATAAAAACACTAAGTCATAAACAACCATCTGTTTATAAAAACAGGAATTATATAAACCTTCGGAACACCTTAAGGTTAGTTTATCTAGAGTACAAAACACATTTTTATATGTGATTTGAACACCTTTTTACATGTAATATGTAACTTTTAATGTTATATTGTTTTTAAAACTTATACATGTCATAAGTTTTAAATGCACGAACAATTCACTTAAATCTTAAATTTATATATAGTTCCTGTTTTTATTAACAGATGGTTGTTTATGACTTAGTGTTTTATGTTTTGTATATGTTTCTTTTTCTATGTCTTTTTTAGGCTCCTGAAGCAGGCGCGTAGGCGTCGAAACACGGCTGCTGTATCGAGCCACTTGATGTCTTTTAATAAAGACTTTGTAGTGTTATACGTCTCCCTGGTTGATTGAAAGGGCCAGATCATCCTACTCTTTTTTTGTTTGCACTTAAACTTTGACGTAGGAATTGAAGGTTCCTCCACTTTCCGTGGCTGCTCCTCGCTTATAATTAAAAGAATAACAGAGGGGGTCTTTTACTAACGCTTACCTTCGAGTTATCTGCAGCAGGACCTATTTTTTCCTATGGGCCCTGCTGCAGATAACTTGAGCTAAGTAAAGACCCCCAGAGCAAATCATACACCTTTGAGGCTTTGTACACCAGGTCATAAGGCCCCTTACGCCGTGACTGTCCTAAGGCGTCTTACCCTTATGTTACTTATGCTGAAAAACAAAGCATGATTTGCGGTTCTCATAAAAGAACTATCCTCTTTGACATATTTAGCAATGCATAAGAATGTCACAACAGCGAATTCATTTTCTAATTAAATTGACTGTGTGTGGCTTCTGAGCCATTTGGCTTTCCTATCAGATTTTACTGTTTTGTATCGATTGGAGTCAAGCTCCCTTCCTCTAGGTATGAGAAACGTTGCCATGGTTACTAGCTGGAGGGTGAACGGAGAAGAGGAGAGGAGGTGGGGGGAGAAAGAGGAAAAACGAAAGTGGGGAAGGGAAGAGGGGCGAGAGATTGAGCGTGAGACGGAGAGAGGCGGAGTGTGAAAGAGAGAAGGAAGAGAAAAAGAATAAAGGGGGGGGGGGGGGGGGGGAAGGAGAGAAACCAAGATGGAGTGTGTAGTGTGTGTGTGTGTGTG